>NC_134544.1:94844977-96070334 GCF_050624435.1 Tenrec ecaudatus | reverse complement strand
TCTGAGTTGTTCCAGTTCAAACAGCAAGATATATTGTTTGTTTCCGTTTGCACTATTGTTGTTACTGTTAGGTGCCATCGAGTGTCCTATGTGCATCAGAACAAAGCACTGCCTGGTCCTGGTCCATCTTCACAATCTAGGCTTGAGTTTGTTGTGGCAGCTACTGTGTCCATCTCCAGGGACTGGTCCCTCTTGATAGTATGTCCAAAGTATAGTAGATGATGTCCTGCAAAGCTCACTTCTACAGAGAATACTGGTTCCAACACAGGTATAATTATTTTTTCTAGGAATATACTATGTATTACATATTTCATCAGCAACATCATAATTAAAAGGTACCAAATATTTTAAGTTATATTAATTTATGGTCAAGCTTTTTCATGTGTATACCATTTAAAATACTATGACTTGTGTCACGTGCACTTAATTCCTCAACGTCACACCTTTGTCATTCACAGTGTAAAAATATATTTTACAGTAGATTCACCAAATGCAATGTGCTAATTAAATTCATTGTGGGTTATTGTAAAATTAAATCTTGAAGAACTTCACAGTTTACTCTTTTAGTGGCTACATGTGTATATAATATATATAAGTCACTTGAAATTCTCTTGTGAGAGGTGATTCTTTACCCCATTTTTATTATTCATTCAATCATTTACTGATATAATAAGGCTTCAGGGATATTGATTTTACCCTTTGTATTATAATCCAAAGCTATGTTGTGTTTTGTTATTGTTTGAAGCTTTCCAGCATTTTGTTGCAATGAGAACATTTTAATTTCATTTATTATACATTTGCAATTTTATATTTTTAATTATACTGTGGATGTGTGATGATTTCATATTTTGAGCTTTGTAGTCATGGGAAAGGAATTTGTAAAGTGGAGAGCACGGTGCTGTATGCACTATGTTGCCTTTAGGTTTGCAGCCTCTGTTCACCTTAGAGTTATGTATGCTAGCATGTTGTCCCTGCCAACTTCAGGGAGTTCTGTCAGACATTTTTAATAACATCACTTTTTATAATTTGATATCTCTCTTGAGATCCCTAAGCTTTTATTTTTTACTTTTCCATAGCTAAGGTTGACTCTTTATGCTGTGAAGTTTTAAGTGCTTTTATAAATCAAAATACCATATTTACGCCATGACAATACCAAGTAGAAGGATTTTGGTACTGTAAAAAAGTGCCTATGCCTCCCCTATTGAACACCGTATTTCCAAATTCCTGGCAGTCACTGATTGGTTTGTCATATCTCTATAGTTCTCTTTTCAAAAGTTTTAAATCAAAATCATATAATGAATAACTTTTTAAAAAATGACTAATTCAAATTAAGATTCATCTATTTCCATGGTTTGATAGCTCTTAAAAATAACAATAATATTTATTGCATGGATATAACACTGATTGCTTTTTTATTCATATGTTGAAGGCCATGCTGACTATTTCAAACTTAGTTAATTGTGTACAAATCTATAAATCATTAGCCCACAGCTTTTGGTGACATGTTTTCAACTCAACAAGGCAAACACCTTGGAAACATGTTTCAGGATAAAATGGTAAGGCACTGGTAGGCTTTCTAAGAAACTATCCAATACTTTCTCAAAGTAACTGAACCATTTTACATCAAAACAATCCAATCACAAGAAATTCTTGTCCATTGCTTACTTGGGAGCAAATGACTTTGTGTGGTCTTGGGATGGGAAACATTTAGTTTATTTGGCCAGTAGTATTATCCCCTTGTTTCAATATGAACTTTCAAAATTAAAATTATTTAAATAACTTTTCCATGTAATTATGTATAGTTAAATGACTCTATTGGCATATTTGATCAGATATTCTGAACATTTTATCTTTACTAAAAATTCTTATTTACTTAAGAATGATTTGCCTTAAAAAGAAGAGAATGGTTTGCCTTTTTAAATCTAAAATTAATTCATCACAGCTTATTTGCAAAAATTTACCAAGTATGTTACATGTTTTATATTTTCTTGTTAGGGAATTTTTTTCTACAGAGTTTTAACTTTGATCATATGCTATTAATCAGTATTTTATTTTATGTAGATACTCGTGTGGTGTTTATCTAAAAACTCATTACTAAGTGTAACCTCTTTCATATATTCTCATTTTATAGTGTTATTTACATTTTGATCAATAATGGTTTATTAGTATTGTTACTATTCATTCTTCTTATGTATGATGTGGGGTTATATGTGAAAGGGTCATATTGTTTTTGGACTGCAAGGTGTCTAGGAGAGCCTGTCATTGTAGCCAAAAACTGAGACCAGGTTGATTTGAGACATTCTAAGTTTATTCCTGCAAAGGCTTACAGAGTGAAACAAGCAGTGGACTGCTTCAAGAATCCAGTGAGAATCCAACAGATGATATGTCCCAAACTTCCTGTCTGGTTGGAGTGGGGGGTAGTTAAGTTTTACAGTGATCAGAGAACCTTCAAGCAATGGGGAAAAACGTTGATGTCAATGATACCTTTTCACCAAGCACATCGCATTATTTTATTTCAAATTTTAAATCAGCCTATGAATTCTTAGGTGTCCCTGGGCTGTGCAGATAGTTAACAGACTTGGCTTTGATCTTAAAATTTGGCAGTTCGAGTCTACTTACAGGTGCCTACCCAGAAAAGTCTGTCAATATTTTTTCTGAAAAATCAGTAACATCAACTGAGACAGGAACCAGTTGGTTTTTGTGAATCCTTCAGCTCAAGCCTCACAGGGTAGGGTGGTGCCTAAACTATCAGGTTGGATCATAAGCCATTTTGTATAAGAGTGAGAGACTGAGCAGAGTCAAATCCTCTTTGGTCCTTTCCCATCTGTCAGGGCTGAATCATGCATCCGGTTCTTTGATCTTCTGTGGCATCATCTGCCAATCCCAGGAGTCCTGAGTGGACTGTTGGTGGATTCATTTGGCTGACTTCAGACCTTTGCATGGCCAGTCTGTGCCACTGTTCTCAGCCCATCTCTGTCTTTGCTTTGTTGTCTTGCTTCCTGTTCATAAGCTTCCATGGGTCAGGAGAAGCCTGACTTGTACTCGACTGGATGGAGCTCTTTCTACAGCTGTGTAAAGCATTTCTTGGTAGAACTGTCTTTCTGTGTACAAAACATCCAAGGACCACTGGCTTTGCTTCTCTAGGGAACCCAACCGAACAAATTCTTCCTAGATAGGTTCCTGCTGGTGACAGAGTTTGAATGGTGGCTCGTCTCTAAATTGTGGCTGCTCACTCTGTCAACCCTGCACCATGGCCTATGACTTGAGAGACACCCCCCACTTCCCCAACAAAGGTAACTTGTAGCTTCTGAGGTGGATGATCATGTAATTTTACACAAGCAGGGCCCATCACAATTCCCTCAGGAATTTAAATAGGACATTGAAGGGATGAGTCAGCCAGACAGCTGGAAGAGGGAGAGAGGCTGCAAGGTGCAGAGATTCAGGGACAGGAGGCAGGATGGGAAGTGGGGTGGGATGGCAGTCATTGGTTCAATACAAACAGGGAAGAGCTGAAATGCCAAGATGTGGAAGGTCTTGCTTCACGGGGCAGTGAGCCGCCAGAGCCACATGGGTAGCTGACAGCTCTTGGACCAGTTTGGAACAGTACAGGTCTATACCAACCCTGTGCTACTTATCTTGCCATTCAAGACTTGCCAGATTGACCCTATGGATTCTTGTCTTGCTACTCACTTGTCTCTGCTCCAATGTTATTTTATTTTGAAAACTGATTTAAGGTCTCTGGCTAATGGCTCACCAGGGCTGAGCATCAACTTTCTAGGGACACACTGACAGCCAGAGTGCCTCAGGAGTAGCAGGTAGAGTTCAGCAACTTCTGCTTGCAGCCAACCTTCTTTTTCATCCTTGCTGCCCCCTTGTGGCAGCCGTTGGTACTCTTCCATATTTCCACTTTGCTACTCTTGAGTTTCAAAAGAGCACACGGGTGGCATAGTGGTTTTTCTAACCACCAGGTAAGTAGTCTTTAAATTCCAGACGCTCCATGGGCGAAAGGTGAGGTGGCTTTACCTTGTCCATTAGGGTTGCTATGAGTGAGCAGTGAGTTTGTGTTTTAGTTTCTCCTTAGTAATACATATCACGTCTACTACTATATGTCTTGAATTTTGCTTGTGGACAGAAAGGATCTAACCTATTTGCTGTTCTCTTTGCTTTCTGGATTGCTATTGAGTCCTTCTGTGATATTGAGGAAATTTTGTCCCATGAATTTCCTTTCTATTTTATCTGTACTCTTGTTTTTTTCTTCTGTTCCGGCATTCCAATGAGATGTGTATTTCTCTTCATGGTGTTCCACATTATCCCCAGGATTTCTTCAGTGCTTTTGATTTTCTGTTTTCTTCATTCTCTTGTTTGCTGAAATCTGCATGATTGTTCAGCTCATTGATTTGATTTTCTTCCATTCTATTGCTCAGTTCTTATAACACATTTTACCCTTTTATCTGTTTTTTGAACTTTTTAACCACCTGGATTTCTTTTGGTTATGAGGTTCTTAGTAGTTCTTTTTTTTTCCAGTTTGTTTTCAAGATTGATTCCCAGAACTCTTGTGTGGTCTTACACATAATTCTCTTCCTGGTATTTCAATGGCTTTACTCGCTGTGTGTTCCATTATGTTTGGGTAATCGTACAGTGTTTACCTTTGTTGACCTGTACTTTTTGTGGATATGTTGCTGTCTTTTGTTTGTGTGGCATATTGTTCCACCTGTAGTTGGTGTGTTAGTTTGAGGGTTGTGTAGAGGGCAAGGGGTTGGCTCTTTGGGTTAGAGTAGGAAGGTCAGGTAGTGGCCTGAAATTGTGTTGTGTGGAAATGAAGAAAGATTGATAGAGATGGATTGCTACGACAAATAGGAGATGTTAGCACAAGAGTTCTGTTTAAGTGATGGTATTAATCATAAGTGGTCTTCTGGCTAAGTAGTATGATTTTTGATAAATTGGAAAAAGACATGTCAAGAGGTGTGCTAGTATATGTTACAATATATGAAGTGTGTGTTACTGACAAAAGGGGAGTGGGTCTCGAGGCAGTAGTGGGGGTGGCATATGTAGAGTATATCTAGTAATTACCAGAGAAACTTATCAACTCTCCATAAAATACAGAGGGGAGGGCATTGGGTCAATGTCATTGTATATATAAAAAAGGGTCCCTTTTTTGGTGACACTGTGATAAATGTCACATGATAATTAGTGGAAATCTATTGGGTTTCTGTGCCACACCAGACTATCCATCATCAATGAAGGGGTCCCAGATTGGATATAGGCAGAGGAAGACAGGTCCGAGGTATTGGGTGGATGTTTCTATTTAAGGGGAGGTCATCAGTAGGTAATAACCAGAACTGGTTAGTTGTCAAGTTGAAGGAGATGGAGCCTCTGAAATTTGCTGATATGGTGAGTTATGTGTACCCTGGGTGGGTTGGGGGGGTTATGATATGTTTTTATTTTTTTTAAAATTTCTTCGTGTGGGTGTGGGTGTCATATGTTTTTAAAAGGAAAAAAAGGCGAAAATAGTCTGTTATATTCTGACTGTGACTGGCTGAGTTCACTAGAAGGTTCTTTCTGGCAAGACATCTTTTCCCCTGGGATGCAATTATTAGAGAACAGTTTTGAGTGCAGAATTTTTCATTGAAAATATGAATTTAGGCAGGCGGGAGGCGGGGAGGGTGGGGGAGGGGACAAGGTTAGAAAAAAAAAGAAAATATGAATTTATACCTACCATATATACTCAAATATAAGCCGACCCAAGTATAAGCCGAGGTACCTACTTATTACCTGGGAAATCAGAAAAACTGATTGACTCGAGTATAAACCTAGTAGAAAATGCAGAAGTTATTGCTGAGTTTCACTAATCAAAACAAATGAAAATAAAATTACTAAAAATTGAGACATCAGTGGGGTAATGTATTGAAATATTTCTTTTTAATGGAAACGTAAATAAAAGGACAAGTCATTTAACATTAGTAAACCAGCACAGTAAGTGGAAAATAGGTTCAACAAAAAACAATACCTTAAGAGTACTATTCCCTGAGCTCAATCAGCAACCAAACTAAAATGTAAAGAGTTAAAATCCTTCAAAACTGGATTCCTCATCATAATCTGTATCCCAGTGCAGAGCTTCAGCTGGTGTGAGGTCATCATAGACGCTGTCCTTACTGCAATCGCCATCATCACCATCACTGCTGTCATTTTCATATAAAGCGCAGTCTTCACTGCCATCCATAGCATTATTAATACTACATTTCTGGAAGGCACAGTGCACCATGTCTTCTCGAATGTCTTCCCATGCATCTTGAACCCACTTTGTTATTAACTCTATGTTAGGCTTTGCGATAGTTTATTGTGCCAGCCTGGCCGATAAACACAAGTAAGATTAACTGAAGTGCAGAGGGATAAATGGCTCGCCTTGCTTGTTCTGTGCCTCAGTTTAAAGGGGTACACTACATGTGGGATGCCTAGCCTGTGGACTCTGTCACTGTAAGTTGAGGTCCCTTTAAGCCCACACCATTGGAATGGTCATCTCTGGAGCTGGGGACTGACAGTTAGGACAGTTGGGGACCTGCCTTGCTGTTTGCTGCCTGGATATATATAGCCCAGCTCTCTCTATAGAAGGGGACTGGCAACTGGCGGCTCTCAAGCCTTAAAGGACTGCTAGTGTCTCACTGCTTTATAATTTAACTTTTAATTACTTGTATTATCTATCTGTATATAATTTAACGGTTCATTTCTTGTATTATATATCTATCTATAAATATATTTAAATATATAATTGTAGGGATCTGCATGTCCCCCTACCCTGGATTTAAGACCTTTATGAATTTACTCTCAGTTTCCTGCCGTACAAACTGTGCCTGGTAGTTTTACTGCCTTTGTTTCACATGCCAGATGGTGGCTGTCTTGACCCTTACTAGGATTGGTGCTCTTTCACTAGCAGCTGCTATGTTCATTGGTCAATACATGACTGGTGGCATTTCTCCCCAGGTGTCTGGTATGCTTCATTAGCATACTTAACTGTTCGATCACAGTTGCCCGCCATTTCTTCCTTATTTGGGAGATGCACGACTATTGGCTACCTCAGCTGTACCCTATTTCCATGTGACGTAATGGTGCCCGCCCTTCGCTGCTATTTAAGCCTCTGCTCTCAGCTCAATAAACGAGGCTTGATCAGATTCCTGTCTTGCCTCCATTTCTCGCGTCTCTTGCCCATCTTCATTCACAGTCCCTCTTTCAGGTGTCCACGTTGTTGATGACCCGTGGGATGGGACATATAATTACTAGCAATCTGGTTTGTCTCTAGAGAACCCTGTCCAACACAGGCTTCATGAGATATCCTCCTTTTGTTAGTAAGACTTGACCAGATGACATCCCTTAATGTAAATGGTCTTTAAAAGGCCTATTCAAAGATATATCCAGAGGCTGCGGTACAGATGTAACCCCACCTGGAATAACAGCTAAAGTAACTTTACTAGATTTTGCCATTTTTTTTAATGTCATCCAATAAGTAGGCTCTGAATATATCCCAAATAAGTAACGATAGCTTTTTATTTAAGGCTGCTCTTGGTTGTTGATTCCAAATTTCTTTCAGCCATTTTTTTGTTCTGTCTTTATCCATCCAGCCTTTAACATGTATATATACAGTAATTCTTGGTGGGAAATTGATCTTTTTAGGAAAGGTCTTTCTTTTAAAAATAATGACAGGATGCAGCTTAGTTCCATTAGCCAAACATGATAGAACAACTGTAGAGTCTTTTGTTTTTTAATTTCCTGTGGTTTTGAGAAAAATGTTTTTTTTCTCCTATACTTGCCACAGTTCTGTTGCTTGGAAGATCAAAAGTCATGGCAGTTTCATCCATATTCCCAATATCTGCCAGGTCATAATTATAAATCCTGCTTTGTTTTATAATAAATGACTGGAATGACATACGGTCATTTTTTCTTCAAGGTCATGACAGTTTCTGGGAAATCTTTGTTCTTTGTCTCAAACAGAGTAGGCCAAAACCTATTCATGAAGCGGGTACACCATCCTACTGACACAGCAAATTTTTCAATGCCTGGTGCTTTATATTTGTCATCCTTAGCCATTTGTAGAACACGTATGCGGATTCCCATGGGTGCTATGCAGTAACAACATTTTGATGACACTCCATAACCCATTTATGCAATTCAATTTCTATAGCCCCATAAAAAGACGTTAAACCATGGCGAGCTTTTTTTGCTTTTGGAATCTGTTCCAAGTCAGCCTTCATTTTCCGCCACTCCCTCACTTGCTTTCGTCAACACAGCATTTCCTACTTGCAATACTGTTATTGCTCTTGACAGAACCTTCATTTTGAAACCAGCCTCATATGACCAGCATTTTTGTTTGGTTCAAGATTATCCATTTCTAATAGGATAAAAAAACAAGACTTTGAGAAAAAACTTTAATGGTAATGCCACCCCTACCCCCACCCCGGACGTGTTAGCCGGGAGGAGGAGGGAGTCCGTGTGGGCGGGGGATGCAGGATGTGAATTAATACAGAGACCAGAGGGAGAGACGGAGCACAGCCACAGACACATCCTTATCAATTCAGCTGCTGGAATAAGTGAATCACTATGGGTGCTTCTGTGAATTGGAGCCATCCACTTCATAGGACGGCTCTGATTGGTTAGATGTGAGTAAACAAACATTCAAAGCCTTGCAGTGTCAGCGGGGCTTTGAATGAACAGCGGAGAAACAGCAATCACCCGCGAGATAATGGGCACTCATCGCGTTACCTCAGGGGGGTGGGGCAGCGAGATGTTACACCTAACAGGTACCACTGACCCGTGTATAAGCTGAACCCCAGTTTTTTAGCACATTTTTTGTGCTGAAAAACTCGGCTTATACACAAGAATATACAGTATGTCTTTTATCTCAGACACATGAACTTCTTAACCTGATAATTTTTGAGCTATTAAAAATGAACAGATGTCAAAAAATTACATTTATATCCCCCAAAATACCCACTGTTCACCAGAACATAGTAGCGTGCCTAAATAAAGAATACAGAAATGTTGGGAATCTCCCTGAAACAAAAAGATAAGTGATTTTCCTTCAGAGGACAGGGCCTCAATATTTTGAATGGCTAGGTTGAGTAGACTCCAGCAGAAGAAATGGCAGCCTCCTCATTACAAAGCTAACTCATGTCATCAAGAAGTGGAAGTGGAGAAACAAAAATTTGGTCTGAAATTAGACCTAATAAACTGAAAACAAAATAAAGTCAGAATCATGAAGGGGGAGTCAAGATTCCTGAGTATGCACTGTTGGATCAGAAAATGTTAATCCCAATTGTCAACTATTGACCAATGTCACTATTGTGTGATCACATGTAGAGTTACACTGGTGCAAAGAAGGTAATACTTACTTCAGATATGGTAGTAAAGTGATATGCACATGGCTGATTATTATGTGACCCACTGGCTCAGAATCACATGCCTGAGTCTATTTCTATACCAGCAATGATGTACTGAACATGACATCAGGAACTTTGGTTTCAAAGAGTAGCAGCCACATCTTTTTTTTCCTATTCTTTTTTTTTTTTACTCATTTTGTTAGGGGCTCATACTACTCTTATCACAATCCATAGATGCATCATATCTTCCACTGTCCAAAGTCTCCCTTCACCCACTTTTCTGTTGTCCATCCCCTAGGGAGGAGGATATATGTAGACCCTTGCAATTGGTTCCCCCTTTCCACCCCACTCTCCCTGCACCCTCTTGGTATCGCCACTCTCACCACTGATCCCAAAGGGATCATCTACCCTGGATTTCCTGTTCCTATCTGTACCAGTGTACATCCTCTGGTCCAGCCAGATTTGTAAGGTAGAATTGGGATCATGATAGTTTGGGTTTGGGGGGAGCATTTACGAACTAGAGGAAATTTGTATGTTTTATCGCTGTTACATTGCACCCTGATTGGCTCGTCTCGTCCCCGTGACCCCTCCGTAAGGGCAGGTCCAATGACCTATAGCTGGGCCCTGGGTCTCCACCCCACACTCCACCTCACTCACAATGATGATTTATGTTCTGATGATGCCTGATACCAGATCCCTTCAACACCTCGTGATCACACAGGTTGGTGTGCTTCTTCCAAGTGGGATTTGGTGCTTCTGAATTAGATGGCCGCTTGTCTACTCCCAAGCCTTTAAGACCCCAGATGCTATATCTTTTGATAGCTGGGTGTCATCAGCCTTCCTTGCTACAGCCACATCTTTTATAAGGATCATGAAAAGTAAAATTTTCTTTCAGGAAAAATCAAACTCAAATGTGTCCTGGTTTCAGAACAGGCTGGCAGTGGTGTTATTGATGACTTAAAGCAAGTTGCACTTTTTCTAGTTAAGACTGCGATGGACAATTTCATCACCTCAATATATATTGGTTTCTTATGGAGTGATTCACCTCCAGAATTCCCTTGCCTGGTACCCTTAACAAATATAAGTATTTTGAGTTCCTCCAGAAAGTAGCCTCTACAATTCAAGTAGAAACTATCTTGAAACAATACTAATGGGATCACAGAATGGCACAATTCCTTAAAAATAAGTTGATACATTTTTATTATATATACAAAATACCACATGATAACTAAATGCCCTTAAACATTTATTCATTTGAAAGAATATATCATCAATAAAAAAGTGATACAGGATTGTTAATATAATCTTAAAAATTTAAGAAAACAGTATATAAAACATTTCCATATTCCTATATATTAATGAGGTTGTAAAATATTATTGTATATAATTAAAGTAATGATCCATAAAATTTGTGCTGCATATATAGAAGTCAGCAGATCATAAAATTGAGTGGAAATTAACATATTACAGTACTAAAGAGTGATATAGCATTGTCATAATTCCTAATGCTTTTCTGCAATATGTGTTTTTCACAAGTACAGTGAAGTTTTCAGATTCACAGTCTGTTGCTACATTCCTTACATTCATAAGTCTTCCCTCCACTTTGAATTATTATATGTTTAATGAGGTGTGAGTAGTGAATTAATTAGTTCCTACGTTCGTTACTAAAATAGTTTCCACTATGAATTCGCATATGTTGATTGAGTTTTGAAGAATGATAAAGGCTTTTCCACATTCCTTACATTCATAAGGCCTGTTTCCACTGTGGATTCGCATATATGCTTTGAGGTGCATAGATGTATTAAAAGCTCTCTCGCATTCCTTACATTCCTAAGGCCTGGCTCCACTGTGAATTCTCATATGTTGAGTGAAGCTAGAAGATCCAGTAAAAGTTTTCTCACATTCTTTACATTTATAAGGCCTTTCTCCAGTGTGACTTCTCATATATCTAGTATGATCTTAGACTCTAAGAAGAGCTTTGCCACATTCCTCAGTCAAATGACTTCCTTCTGTGAATTCTCAAATGTTGAATGAGACATGTATCTTGAGTAAAAGCCTTCCCACAGTGCTTACATTCATTAGACTTAGCTCCCTTGGTCATTCTAATATCATCCATGAGTGTTGACGGATCTCCATGGATTTTTCTAGATTCTGTATTGTCACCTTTGTTTTCTTTTAGAAATTCTATTGTAGTGTACATATTGTTTTTTCGACATTTGTTAAAATGGTCAGCATTGAATTGAGTGTAAAATTGCTTGTTGTGCTGTAGTGAAGGTAAACGCTTGAATGATTTTTCATATAAAAGATATTCCAAAAAAAAAAAAAGACATTCCATGGGATATAAGTGTCCTAATCTTTTTAATGCAGTAAGAATTGCAATTTGACTGGAGAGCTCAGGAATAGTATTTACTTCATATCTTCCAGAGGACATCAAGAACAAATACTTTCTACTAAAAACAATCAGATAAAAATAAGGTTTTTACCATTTTATCATTCCCAAAGATAGTAAACATACACAGATTACTTCAATTATCTAACAAATCATAAATTTAAATATGTGATAGAAACATAACTGTCAGTGAGTTAATAAAATATGGAAGAATTATATAAGTGGGTATATGAGAAATATATTTATAATATTTAATAGATAATTCACAGCGATTAAAACTATATAGTGGTAGACGTGTTTGTCTATATTATTAAAGGTAGATACACACATATATATCTATGTGCAACAAAATATTTTAAATCTATTCAAGTAAATATTGACACTTTAAATTGGGTCACATTTCTTCAGTCATAATTGGGGTAATTGAATTAATATATGTATAGGTTATACATCTGTATATGTAACAATATTTGTAATATACTTATATTTTATATTCAAATAGATATATGGATAGAGATATAAGCTTTGATTTAGTCATTGTACTCATTGTGACTCTATAAGGTAGAATAGAAATATTTTTATAAGAACCATATTGTAGGCCGTGAAGACGATGTTACTGATTAGAGCAGCCAGTCCACAGAGAGGACAACATGGCTGGCCCCACTATGAGACATGATGCTCCTCAGTGACTAAGGGCGCTACAAGGGACAGCACCGGAGACACAGTGTGCGAACTGTACCTGACCTGATCCCACCTCACTGAGGCAAAGCACTGGGGGAGTGCAGTGGAACAGCAAGGGAATGGAGCGGGAAGATCCCCAGGGAATGCTAAAAGTGGACTTTAGGGCCAGGGCGTGGTGCCCCAACAGACTGGACTGGAAAACACTCCTAAAGGCCAACAAACGATCCTTGAACTAACTACAAGCTTTTCTTTCTTGATGTGTTTTCTTTTGTTCTTTGTCAGTGGTTTGTTGTATGTTGTCTGGTTGTATACTGTTGCTTTGTGTTCCTCTGTCTTGTTTTCGTGCATGTTGTTATCTCCACAGGTCTGTCTAAATAAGACAGGCTGGATGAACTACCTGGAGGAAAAACAACGGGACCGACAGTTCCGGGGGGACTTAAGATAGGGGGAGGTAGGGGTAAGGAAGTGGTGTTAACAAACCCAGGGACAAGGGAACAACATGGGACCCAAATTGGTGGTGAGGGGGGCAGTGGCAGGACTGGTAGGGAATGATCAAGGGTAAGGTTACATAAAGAAGAGGTATAACTGTAACCCAGATGGGGATGAAGCATGATAGTGGGGCAGGAGGAAAGTCAAGGGAAACAGAGGAAAGAGCTAGGAGGCAAAGGGCATTTATAGAGGTCTAGACAAAGACATATACAGGCAAATATATATATGAGGATGGGGAAATTGATCTATGTGTCTATATTTATAGGTTTAGTATTAAGGTGGCGGAAGGACCTTGGGCCTCTAATCAAGCACTCCTTCAATGCATGAATACTTTCTTTTATTAAATTGGCACTCTATGATGCTGACCCTCCCGACACAACTGCTGAAGCCAAAATGGGTGAACAACTAATGTGGTGAAGAAAGTTGATGGTGCCCAGTTATCAAAAGATAGTGTCTGGGGCCTTAAAGGCTTGAAGAAAAGAAGCTTCCATCTAGCTTAGAAGCAACAAAGCCCACATGGAAGAAAACTCCAGCCTGTGTGATCACATGGTCCCAAAGGGATCATTTATCAGGCATCAAAGAACAAAAAATCATATCATTGGGTGTACACCTCCATGATAATGATCGCTGAGGATAAACGGGTGCATAAGCAAATGTGGCAAAGAAAGCTGATGGTGCCCGGCTATCAAAAGAGAGATAGTGTCTGGGGTCTTAAAGGCTTGAAGGTGAACAAGCGGCCATCTAGCTCAGAAGCAACAAAGCCCACATGGAAGAAGCACACCAGCCTGTGCTATCACGAGGTGCCAAAGGGATCAGGCATAAGGCATCATCAAAAGAAAAAAAAACAGTGAATGGAGAGGGAAGTGCAGAGTGGAAACCCAATGCCCATTTGTCGGCCACTGGAGATCCCCTTACAGAGGGGTCTAGGGGAAGAGATGAGTCAGTCGGTGCGATGTAGCACCGATGAAGAATACAGCTTTCCCCCAGATCCTGGATGCTTTCTTCCCCCCCTCCCCCCAACTACCATGATCTGAATTCTACCTTACAAGACTGGATAGAGCAGAGGTTGTACACTGGTGCATATAGGAGTTGGAGGCACAGGAAATCCAGGGTGTATGATACCTTCAGAAGCAGGGGTGTGGGGTGATACTGGGAGAGTGGAGGGTGAGTGGGTTGGAAAGGGGGAACTGATTACAAGGATCCACCTGTGACCTCCCCCCTGGGGGACGGACAACAGAGAAGAGGGTGAAGGCAGATGCCGGATAGGGCAAGATATGACAAAATAATAATCTATAAATTATCAAGGGCCCATGATGGAGCGGGGAGCAGGGAGGGAGGGGAAAAATAGAGTACCTGATGCAAAGGGCTTAAGTGGAGAGCAAATGCTTTGAAAATGATTAGGGCACAGAATGTACAGATGTGCTTTTTAAAATTGATGTATGTGTATGTATGGATTGTGATAAGAGTTGTATGAGCCCCTAATAAAAGGTTTTTAAAAAAAGAACTATATTGTATTTCTCATAATATGTGGCCGATGTATTAGAACCACTCAAATGGCACTCAAATGCTTAATATAATGCACCACAAGCTGTATGTTTCTGTGAATATATATATATACATACACACACAGACGTATATTTACATTTATAATATAAGATGGGCATGAAACGTTTGCTGGAAAAATTCTCATTTTTACATGGGCTTTGTTTTTTTTATGTACCAACTATGTGTTAGAATTCACTTTGAGTGGATTATGACCCAGTTCAACACTTTAGGTCCATGTAAAAATTTACCTGATGTTTTCTGAGACGGTAACTTTTTATTTATTTTTTTAGCTATTGGTGTCTAAAATTTTTTTTTTTACAATTCTGTATAAATGCTTTATAATCAAATCTAAAGCGAACAGGAAGATATTTCATTTACTGGAAAAGAATAAAATTACCCTGATTCACTGAATAAAATTACTGTGTAGTTTCTAGACTGGTTGTTATATAGTTCATTGATTTTCTTAAATTTACATGTTACTAATATATGCACAAGGCTTTCAAAAAGAAACATCATGGAGTCAGCATGCCCATTCCTCCCTCCCCGCATGCTGCCTAGAAGCAGTCACTTTTATCCAGCTGTTTGAGGTTTTTCTGATTTCATCTCCAAAATTACAGACATTCTTCTGCCTCTATTTCTTGATTAGTCAAAGTCAAATTGTTTACTAATGCTTAGTATGAAAAATTAGGTTTGAGTTCATTTTTCAGCTAATCTTCCCTACTCATTCAAAAAGCAATGCTGTTGAGCACTTGAAATGGGCTAATATGCTGAGAAAGTAAATTTAAGTTAATTTAAATTATATTAATCAGTTTTAATGTTGGCATATTTATTGAACTACACAGTGTCATCCTTTTTCTTTTGAAATTGCCATTTAACATTGTTAGGGTACAGAGAAAACTTAAGGCCTGCTCCCATATCATCTCAATGAAAATAGTGTTAACTCTCAGTGCCTTTAGTCTATTACGACTAATAAAGACTGCCCCCGTGGGTTTCCAAGACTATACAACTCTTCATTAGAAAGCTCTACCTTTCTTTTTTTCTTAATTTAAATCATTTTATTGGGTGCTCATACAACTCTTAACACAATCCATATATATGTACATTGTGTCAAGCACATTTGTTGTCATCATCATTCTCAAAACATTTGCTTTCCACTTGAGCCCTTGGTATCAGCTCATTTTTCCCCTCCTTCCGTGTTCTCTCCTCCCTCATGAACTCTTGATAGTTTATAAATTATTATTTTATCATTTCTTACACTGCCCGTCTTCCTTCACCCACTAGTAGTTGATGATTTCTAACTGCTGACCTTGTAGCCACTATGCCACCAGGGCTCCTTTGTGTTTACTAGTATTCTCTATTTTATCTGTAGGTTCTACTATCCATTGCAACGGCTACCCAGAATTCAAAGACAAAAATCCCAATGAAGGGGTTTACTGAGGAAGTTAAGAGGTTGTAATGCAAATGAGAACATACTGAAGTACTTTCAGGGCTGCTAATAGATGCCAAAAGGACATACCACTCTGCTGTAAGCCTCAATTCAAAGGCGTTAAGCTCAAGATCTGTGGATCAGCACACCCAGATACCTGAATTACATGCCCCCAAGTAACCCATTGCAGTGTGAGTCCAAGGCACTTGGTTTTAATTGCTCTGGGGGCTACTAAATCATTGTTTCATGCTCTGTCTCTTGGCTCTGCTGCTGCTCTGATGCGGTAGCTGTCTTATGAATCTGGGCAGTTCACTGTCAGAGATCTTGGGCCCAGAGAATGTTCTCCACTCTTGGTTTTTGCTGGAATTGAGATGTCCCTCCTGCTTCTCGGATAGCTCATTTTAGATGCAGCGGAATGGCATTCCAGGAAGTCATGTGGACAATCACTCACTTGTGAATCCTATCACTTCCTTGGATCCACGTGATTCTGTAACCATCACCCTGAGATCTTCCTGTATCTCACTTCACCTTTCTACATCGGTCTTTGACAGTATGAGTCTGAAGAGGGCTCTGATTAGCATTGAACCAGGGCAGCTCTAGCCTGTCCTACAGGGTCACTATGGGCTGGCATCGACTTGATGGCAGTGAGTGAGAGTTCCTGTTAGATGTCATGGAGTTGGTTCCGATCAGGTCAGCGAGGTCGCGCTTTTTATCTTTCAGGATTCCTATCACTATCGTCCACAGGATCCTTCTGCACCATGGAAAAGCATGCTTAAGAACCGGGGTACGCACTCCGGGCTCTACACGGCAGAATGACACACCAAAGCTCCAGGACCGTCGTGTGGCTCGCGGCGGCGGCTCGGGCTCCTTCCCTCCCCCACCTTGGAGAGTGGCTGCGGTGACTTGGAACCACAAAGCCGGGCGCGTCAGGGAGACGCTGCAGCTCCCAGCGCAGGCTGCACCTGGGGCTCTGAGTGGCGCCCCTCAGAAAATTCACCACGGCGGCCGCCCGCTCCGCCTCCCCCCTCCCTTCCCTTCCCCTCCTCCGAGGGTAACTTTTTAATAGAGTGTAAGGCCTTAGGTTTCTCCCTTGGAACACGTGGTTTAGGACTCCCGACCTTGTGACTAGCAGGCAATATTCAAAAAGCAATTGGCAATTAAAATAATCTTTGAAGTTTTCCATAGCAGTAACATGCACAGTTTATAAGTAGAAGATCAAGTTAAAAACTATGGGGCACAGCGCAGATGTAACACTAAAGATGAAAAGGGGACATTTTTCTTTTTCCTTTACCACTACACCAGGTGAATAGGTGCTGGCTACTAAGTCATAGTGCTGTTGAAATGAACAAAGTTGATTGCCAACTTATGATGAGGTAATCTAGGTTCAAAAAGTTTAGCATTCTCCAAAAACATTTTATGTAGCACTCCACTCTAATTCTTTGTCAGTATAATTTCAAATGGACAAAAGAGCAGTGGTTGAATATGTGTCGAGCGTGTGTTGATTATCTACAGATAGTTATTTTTACATCATATATAACAACTGATCTTTACATATTTATAATATATTATACATAACAACATAGCTCTACATGTACATGTAAAGATATGGTATTATAGATGGTAAGACAATATTGGCTCAGAGTGGCTTATCTGTAAGTATTTAAAAAGGAGCTCACCAAAGCATTTATTCCTTAGAGTCACTGGCAGGTTCTGAATTGCTACATTTGTTATTAGCTGAGTGCTTAATCATCAATCATCTACACTTACACTACATGTATTAAAATTACAAAATACTAGCTTCGGTCTCTTTCCGAACATATAATATCCTTCCAACTCAATTCTGGAGCATTGCTCTCTCTCAAGTAAATTAGACTCACTTCAAAAGTGGGTTCATGTATTCTTGCTTTTATACTTCCATGAAAGTTACAGATTCTTTGTAATATGGAGGCACCTGTATAATTTTTCAAGAATCTTATTACATGTTCATTGTGTAGTTTTTCTTAATCATTAACATTTGAGAAGCAGAACCAATTATGTATATTGAAGTTCACAGTATGAAACAAAAATGAACAGCATTATACACAGACAAGAAGTAGCTATGAGAGAAGAAATACTTTGTCATGTAAATATTTATTGATGTTTTGGCCATGTTCAAAGAGAAATTGGCAATTGAAGATTAAGAACAGTAGCATATATATATATAGTTTATAATTAGATAAAATTTCAAAGCTATGGTGCAAAAGGCAGGTGTTACAGTAAAGATGAATGAGGTTTCCTTTTCCTTCATGAACACAGGTGCTGTAGTAATGTCAAAAAGCATTCAAAACACAAGGGCAGGCAT
This sequence comes from Tenrec ecaudatus, assembly GCF_050624435.1. NCBI lineage: Eukaryota > Metazoa > Chordata > Mammalia > Afrosoricida > Tenrecidae > Tenrec > Tenrec ecaudatus. The sequence continues at coordinate 96,052,095 of NC_134544.1, read as the reverse complement.
TTGTGCAGAATGTTCTTGGGCAATTGAGACTTTTTCTTACAGATTTTTCAAGTAAACTTTCTTCCATGAAAATTTGGCCAACGCTTTCGTGACAGTGATCCTGAATGAATTTTCTGCCCTCTCCCCTGGCATTTCTCTTATTGCTCTAAGCGAACAAAATAGGTCTTACCAACATACTGCTCCTGACAGGAAAATGAAGTCCTATTAACATTTCACTGAAGTGGTTTCAATACTTTGATTTTTCAAGATTTCAAAAAATACGCAGGTGTGAATAATTTGAAAAATCAATGACCTTTTCCCTTTCAAATGTTTAATAAACACACTAATACTTTGTTGTGCTGATAACTGGAACACCAAAAATTTTGTATTGACACCCTGGTCTGGGGGTGAAAAATGAGGCTTTGTATGTTTTTAGCAACATGGTGCTCTTCTTATGTCACTGTATCAGATAATACTCCATTATGATTCACCTGTATATCAGTGGCTTATATTCCAGGAGTGGAACACTTCTTCCTACTACTAATCTGCTCAGTTTGGAAGTTCTGCAGATACCAGTTTACCATGGGTAGTACTGCTAGTAATTGAAATACTTGTGTAGCTTCCATAATAAAATCATGGAAGTTTAATATTGTGCAAAACTGACAGAGTAGTGGCAGACTGTAGAGATGTGTGATCATGGGAAACTTTGGATATAATCAGAACTGAGATAAAATTTACTGTCATATTTAACCAGGCATCCCTTATCCCAGTGACTGAGGCAACAATCACTTATATTTGGTAAATAATGCATTAATTTGAAATAAGCTATTCATACCTACTATTGCTAAGTTCTTGAAGGTCTCCACCATCACTTCTCTGTAGAGTTGCTTCTGAGAAACATCCAGCAATGCCCATTCTTCTGCGGTAAAATCCATGGCCACATCCTCAACAGTCACAGAGTCCTAACATAGCCCACACAATCAGCTTCATCAGTGGACTAAGCATTCAAATATTTGTGAAAAGAAAGATGCGGCTTAAAGTTCTGATCAACTTTCATTTCATAAGGATTTAGCAAATGGTTGTGTGTTCCATAAAGTATACCTTTGGGTTTAGTCATTATTCTCTAATTTGAATGATCTACATTCACTTCTCCAAAGATTTCAAATTATCTCATAGACTCATCATTATGAACACCATTCATAATTTTTGTGCAAAATTTCCATTACATTTAAGCCCCTTTTCTACTAACTTTGTGACACTTCCACCAGTTAATTACATAGCAAACATCACTTCCAATGTGGACTGTCCAATGCCAGTCTATGTCCTTTTGTAATAGTTTTTGATACAAACTCTACTATAAACACCATCATCTACATTATAATTTTTCTGTGTATGGGTGTGGAGCAACACCTTCCATAGCAAATATATATATTTATGAACAAGTGAATTTTGTATTAACAATTAAATACTGAAACTGGAAACTTGTTTATTTTTTTTAGGCATCTTAACCATTTGAGGAGCTGTCATATCCTCAAGAAATGGAGGAGCTGACGCTTCCCTTTCTCTTGTGTCATCTCTTCCGAGATAAAAAAGAAAAGGTATAACGATGGTTATGCCAAGAAAGGCTTTGTCCCATGCACAGTATTGGCTGCATGAACTGTGCCTTCTGTGAGCCCAGAGACAAGGCCATTAAGAAGTTTGTAATAGGAAACAGTGGAGACCACAGCCTTCAGAGACATTTCCATAGCAAGTGCCTTAGCACATGTGCTTCCTAACTGTATGTGATGTCACATTATTGTGTGAGTTGTGCTATTCACAGCAAGGTTGTCAGGATCCAGTTACGTGAAGCCCAGAAGGTCCGAACCTTCCCATCCTGTTTTAGACCTACAGGTACTGTCCCACAACCATCTCTAAAGCCTAAGCAAAGATTAGAAGCTGAAAGAAAACAAACCAGAAAAAAATGGAAATTGTTCTTTAAAATCAAAAGAAAGGAACAAGTTGCATAAAAAATTCAAATGTACTGTGCAGTATTATTGATAAATGTTTCAATAATTGACTGAAAATTAATATGGTTAAACAAGCACATTTAAATTTGGAAATTGTCTGTGCTCCCAAATTGGAAAACAAGTACTTGTCCGCAGACTGGTGGATATGCATATTAATGTGAATTATACAAAAGAGACATTGAAATTGACCTTCAAATTTTCAACTATTATTATGACCCAAATATAAAATGATATTGAAAATAACTCTAAAACACCTTTAATTCTAGATCAATGGTACTGCCAGGAAAGAACCCAAAATGGATTGAGTAGAACTTCTGGAATGTGAACTTCTGATATTTGTGGTGTTATCAGATGGTAAGATCATAAGATAATACCATAAATATGCTGGTCTGTCTTTTGGTACTTATAAGAATCCTTAATGTGAAAAATAGTGGAAGCTATTCAAACAGAACAATAGGGTGTTGTTGGGTAATTTAAAAATTAGTAAATATACTGTACACATTGACTTTTTTTAAATCTGAAAAACCACATAATAATGCAGTTTCAAGGTGGAAGAAAATCAAATTAATAACTTGTGACAAACAGATATTTCTAGATGAAAGTGAATAGAATGTAAAGAAATTACTAATGAAGATCCAAGACTATAGATGAGTACTGATTCAAAAATGGAACAAAGAAAATAAAATCCTCACAACTGATCCAATAAGCAGCATCCTAATAGTTTGAGCATAATTTTAAATCAAGATTTGTATTTTATGTAAAAGGGACTCAGGGAAAAAGCTACTGTATACAAACATTCCTGCGGTGAGGTCCAGGTAGTATGGCAGGGGAAAGACCATACCTAGGGATACATATGGAAGCCAACTAAATAGAGGGCAAAAAGAAAAAAGAGACATGGGTAGCAGGAGAACAGGGCACTAACCCACCCAAGGGGAGAGTATTGTTTATATCTACACAGGGAAAGAGGGACCAGACTTCAACTCGGTTCTCCATTATGTGAACACAACATAATGGCATGAAACTGGGAACCAAGAGAGGTTAGAGGGGCCGGCTCCAATCCCAACTACATGGACAGTCTCCCCTCCCCGAGAAGAATTTACTTTAGAGGACCGCACTGAAGCTACAGTTCAGGGAGAGGGGCATGTCTGATCGGAGCACAAAAGGAGCAAATGAAGGGTGAGGAAGAGAGAGTGGAGCCCATGCTGGCCCACCAAGCCCTGAGGATGATATTCCAGCTCAGAGCAGCCAATGCGCAGAGAGGACCATAGGGCCGGCCCCACTAAAAGGCATGACATCCCTTACTGATCCACAGCACTATGGGGGACAACACTGGAGACAGTGTGAGAATTGTGCCCAATCTGACCCAACACACCGAGGCAAAACACTGAAGGCATGCAACAGAACAGCAAAGGGAGCAGAGCAATGCAGTCCCAAAGGAATATCAAAAATAGACTTTGGGGCCAGGGAGTGGCACCCCATTAGACTCCACCAGAAAATATTCCTAAAGGTCAACAAGCAGACTTTGAACTATTTACAGCAGTAGTTCTCAATCTTTCTAATGCCACACCCCGCTAATACAGTTTCTCATGTTGTGGTGACCCCCCAACCATAAATTATTTTTGTTGCTACTTCATAACTGTAACTTTGCTATTGTTATGAATTGAGCAACCCCTGGGAAAGGGTACCTGACCTCCCAAAGGGGTCACAACACACAAGTTCAGAACTGATTTATAGGTTTTTCTTTTTGTTGTTTTGTTTCTTTTGTTGCTTTGTTTTGCTCTGTTTTTTTTTTGGGGGGGGTGCATATTATCTTCTCTGCAGGTCTATCTAGATAAGATAGGCAGGACAAACAATCTGGAGGTAAAAACTACGGGACTGAGAATTCCAGGGGTAAATGGAAGAGGGGAAGGTGGGGGAAAGGAAGTGGGTGTTAAGAAAGCCAGGGGCAATGGAACAACAAGTGATCCAAAATCAATGGTGAGTAGTGGGTGGGAGGCCAGGTAGGGTTTGATCAAGGGCAATATAACTAAGAGGAATTACTGAAACCCAAATGAAGGCTGAGAATGAGAGTAGGACAAGAGGAAAGGAAAAGGAAATAGATGAAAGAACTAGGAGGCAAAGGGTATTTGTAGAGGTCTAAGGACAGGCATGTACATATGTAAATACATTTATATATGATGATGTACACATATAGGTTTAGTATTAAGGTAGCAGATGGACATTGGGCCTCTACTCAAATACTCCCTCAATGCCAGAACACTTTGTACTATTAAACTGGCATTCCATGATGCTCACCTTCCTGATAGAATCAGTGAAGAAAAACGGGTGCATAGCAAATGTGGTAATGAAAGCTGAAGATGCCCGGCTATCAAAAGATACAGCATCTGGGGTCTTAAAGACTTGAAGATAAACAAGCTGCCATCTATCTCAGAAGCAATAAAGACCAAATGGAGGAAGCACATCAGCCTTTGTGATCATGAGGTGTCAATGGGATCAGGTATCAGGCATCAAAGAACAAAAAATCTTATTGTGAATGAGGGGGAGCTTGGAGTTGAGACCTAAGACCCGTCTATACGCAACTGGACATCCCCTTACAGAAGGGTTGTGGGGATGTAACCAGCCAGTCAGTGTGCAGTATACCAATGAAGAAACATACAACTTTCCTCTAGCTCTTTATTCTTCCTCTCCCCTACTACCATGATGATCCCAGTTCTGCCTTAAAAATCCGGCTAGACCAGAGGATGTACACTGGTACAGATAAGAACTGGAAACGGAATCCAGGAGAGATAAACCCCTCAGGATGAATAATGAGAGTAGCAATATCAGGAGGGTAAGGTGGGGAAGAAAGGGGGAACCAATCACAAGGATCTACATATAACTCCCTCCCTGGTGCATGGGACAGTATAAGACATGAAAAATAATTTATAAATTATCAAGGGCTCATGGGGATGGGGGGAGGGACAAAAAATGAGCTGATACCAAGGGCTCAAGTGGAAAGAAAATGTTTTGTGAATGATGATGGTGACAAATGTAAAATGTGCTTGACACAATGGAGGTATCTATGGATTGTGATGAGTTGTATGAGGCCCCAATAAAATGATTTAAAAAAAAAGATTTTTATTTTATTTGGATCCATAATCCTTGGCAACACTGTCAAGAAACCAAAACACATAATTTATTGGAGAAATTACTGGAAAGGACCCACTTAAAGTGTTGAAATCAACAATGCCACTTTGGGTCTGAGGGGTGCTTGGCTCAAGCCAGACCATGGTATATTCATTACAACATATCCATTTTTTAAAAAAATGGACAATGAGTAAAACTATACATTAATTTCTTTTAGTTTTTTGTTATTTGTGCAGAATATTGAATACACCACAGACAGGAAGAAGTATAAACAAATCTATCTTGGAAGGAGCACTAATGAAACATTTGGCTGCTAACTTCTCAGTCAGTAGTTCGAAACTTCCAGGCACATCACTGCAGAAAAATAAGGCTTTCGATTCCAACACATAGTTCCAGTGTAAGAAACTACAGGGACAGCTCTACCCTCCCCTTTTTGGTTGTTATGAGTTGTTGTCCTCTCTATCGCAGTGAGTTTGTATTTTTTGTTTTTTGTCTCTGAAGAAGTACAGGAAAAATGTTATTAAAAAGCAAAGATGTTAGGCATCATTCCCTTACATAGGACATATCACAGGAATGGAATAGTCCAGAGAAAAGGACATGATTGGTTTTTGACAAAAAATAAAACCACCTTCAATGGCCATATTTTAACAATAGGGTGTATTTTAACAACACGGGGGCTAATTATGTCAGGCATTGTGGAGATAGTGAAAGACTAGGCAGGATTTCCTTCTGCTGTGCAAAGGATCATTGTGAGTGAGGAGTGGTTCTACCAGCCCAAGTATCACCATCAATAAAAAATAATTCCCACATATTGACCAACTGGATACATTGTCATCAGATTCATTCTTTTAATGAAGCCATGAAAGGATTAAATTTCTAATCCGTGAAAGAGCTCAATCTTCCATTTTTAGAAATCTATACAAAATGTTTCACTGCACGAAGGGAATAAAGAAAACTGTAGGGTTGGAGAAATGGTGACACTGGACAACCTGATAATCCATGTCCTCTGGTAGAACTTTCTATCCAGACTCTACTCAGAAAGTTCTGTTGCCCGTCCCAATGAACCAAGTCTCAAACTGGGATGTGGACACCTTACATAACCAACTCTAAGTCACATAAGGAAGATCATCAGTAATCCAGTGCATCATACCATATATACATTTCATAGCAATAGCTATCATGAAGCTTTATAAAGCCCAGTCTTCGTTCCCCTCCCCTGTCATGCTCTTACATTATAGTCAACCCTCAGGTAATGGACATAGTATTCTCAAGAAGTCTTATCTAACCTTTATGTGTATAATAAAATATACCAGGGCTCTTTAATACTCACCATTTTGTAGCTCAAGCGTCCTGTAGTCAAATTATTGTATTCTCTAAATACAAGAAGCAGGAGTCTAGGGAGTTTGGAGTTGGCTGAATGAATTTAGTTCACAGACCAGCCAAATGCTGAAATCTTTTCTTCTAGTGCGTAAATGTGAAAGATCGTATTCCCAGATTTTTAGCTCCCTCAACTGGACAGTCTCTTTCTCTGGCAAGTCTGTGATCTGAAACATAGTAGTAGATAATGTTGAGTAAGGCATGTCAGTTTCTTGTCCTGCACTTCTTACCCTAAGTGGTGCCTCTTGGCCTCCAACCATGTTCCAATCTGAGTGTGTTTGCATTAAATACAGGACCCACTCTAAATTTAGGGCGCATACTTCTTCAGCTCCCCTTAGTTGATATTCATGTGAGACCAGGTATTTATTCATCTTAGAGAATGAATGAATTCCAGGTCTTCCCAAAATGAAAACTCAATCTGAAGTACTGTATAGACTTGGGAGTTAAATGTTTAGGTTGATGGTTGATCTTTATTGTTAAAGGTTGACCTAGAGCATTAAATCACACAGATACATTTCATATCACCTTAGGTGATTTTTCAGGCACAACATATGATTTCAGTCCAAGTCAATGAACTCATTGTGTCAATTGTTTTTGTGCCATAAAAACACTAGTATTGTACTTAAAAAATAATTTAGAAAAGTATGACATGTGATTGATGGTTTTGTTGCTGTTATTTCCTGCGCACAATTTCCAGTAACAGTTTTTAAAACCATTTTATTGGGGGGGGGTCATACCACTCTTATCACAATCTATACATCCATCCATTATGTCAGGCACATTTGTATATTTGTTGCCATCATCATTCTCAAAACATTTGCTTTCTACTTAAGCCCTTGGCATCAGCTCTTCATTTTTCTCCTCCCTCCCTGCTCTCCCTTCCCTCATGAACCCTTGATAATTTATAAATTATTATTTTGTCACATCTTACACTGTCATCTTCTTTCACTCACTTTTCTATTGTCCATCCCTCAGGGAAGAGTTTATATGTAGATCCTTGTAAGTGGTTCCCCATTTAGAATGATTTCTTTCCATTTACGTTTTACTTTATTTTTTTGACGCATTATCTGAAAGTAACACAAACAACCTAACCTGGGAAGATTTATAAAGAAAATTCCCCCAATATTTTAATGATCATTTAACTAAAAAAAGTAATTATTTATATGTATTTTAAGTAGTTGTCACACACTTGTTCATGTTTCTTTCTTTCCCACTACATCATCCAGCTAATTGCTATACTTTTATTTCTTGATATCAATGTAAATGTTTCTCTCATCGTGACATTCCAACACATTGAGTTTTTCATCAAAGTTTGTCCTGCTCCAAGCCCCTTGCATCCCATGGATACTGTACAATATCTACACTGTGTGAACAAATGCGCACGGTAGGGGGAGCCCATTTAGAAACCCATAGTAATAGAGTGTGATACCACAATAGAGTGTGGTAACCAGTGCAAGTTGTTTTAGAGGTGGACAACAAGAGATAAAAGGAAATAAGCAGGGAATACTAGAGGGGACTTGGTTAAGGCAGAGACAACCTTAACAAGAAAATAAGCCAAGAGGGAGGTGTATTTTCTATTCTCTAAGGCTCTTGTGTTTAAGGATGTCCAATGTTAAAGCTTTTGTGAAAGACGGCACACTACAGACAAGGTGTAGGTGTAGGTAGATTGATGATGCTAAGAGTCAAGGTGAATGAGGTAAGACTCTTAAAAGTACCTGAGATGAGGGAAGGTAATGGATGGTGTAGTCACTCTGTTCCTGGCTGGGGAGGGGAATTGAAAAGCCCTAGACTGTAGGCACAAGGTGGTTAGCAGCACGGTGGAACTGCAGTCTGAGGTCTTGTGACTAGCTCTTAGAAGGTTTCTGCAAGCCTGGAGTTATGACCACTTTTAGACAGCAGTTGAAGCAACATCAATATAGTTGAGAGGAATTACTATGAGGTAGAAGAAGGGCAAGCATGATGGTGGGTAGGGAGGAAGGTAAAAGGAAACAGAGGAAAGATCTAGGAAGTAAAGCTATGGATAGTGGTATAAGCATAGGTCTGTACATATGTAAATACATTAATTCTTAAGAATAGAGGTCTTGACCTACATACATATATTTATAAGGACATACAATGAGATAGTAGATGGACTTTGGGACTCTGCTCAAGCCCTCACTGAATGCAAGACCACTTTGTTCTAACAACCTGACATTCTGTGATGCTCACCATACCAGCATAATCACTGAAGACAAAATGGGTGCATAAGCAAGTGTTGTGAAGAAGGAGGGTAGTGCCTGGCTATCAAAAGAGATACCACCTGGGGTCTTAAGGGCTTGAAGTTTAAAAGTGGTCATCTAGTAGAGAACCAATGGGCCCACATGGAAGAAGCACACCATCCTGTGTGATCATGAGATAGGGTAATAGACTTCAGAAGACCACAAACAAGCAAAATAAAAACCACCATATTGTTGAGAATTAGAGGGGTTGTAGTAGAGACCCCAAATCCATCTGTAAACAATGGGACATTTCCTTACAGAAGGGTCACACTGAAGGGATGAAATAACCAGGGCACAGGATAGCACTGAAAAAACCCAAATATTATTCTGGTTCCTTGAGGCTTCCTCACACCCCACTATCATGACTCCAGTTCTGCCTTTCCCTGTAGGCTAGACTGGAGCCTGTGCGCCGGTACAGAAAAGAGATAAGAGTTCGTGACATATGGAATCCAGGAACAGGAATGGGGAGTATTGATACAAGTAGGGGAGAGAAAGGCAGGGATGGGAGGGGAATGAGGGGGAGCCAATCACAATGATGGACACATACCCACACACACATACCCCGGGGACAAAAACAGAAACCATGGGGGAAGCGAGAGAGCAGTCTGTGCAAGATATGAAAATAACAATAATTTAATATTTTTCAAGGGGTCACAGGAGTTGGGGGAGAGGAAGAGAGGGAAAAGGGGGAGCTGATAGCAAGGTATCAATGGAAAGTAAACGTTTAAAAACGAGTGATGGCAACATATGTACAAATATTCTTGATACAATTGAAGTATGGATTGTTACAATAGCCCCCAATAAAATTATCTTTTAAAAAAAGTACATGAGATGGATTAATGAAAGAGATGACTTATCATCCATTCGGTCATCTTGGACTAGAGCATGGGTTTCAAGCTAAGTAATGTTGACAGATGGCAAACAACACAAACTGGGAGAGGGCTGATTGCCTTGGGTTCTAGGACATCGCATGCATAGTTTTGTTTTTTTAGGGAGAAGGGATAAGCTAGTGTCTGGGCTGGAGCTTGTGAATCATGCTTAACCAGGAATGTGGAGCGAAGAAAACAAAATGAGTGTGGTGGGGAGAGGCTATGCTTCGATAAAGGAGGGCAGCATTAGAATGGTTAGTTGGATATCGTTGACACCACCCTTTTGCAATCCTCCAAGTGTTCCTGAAGGCAGAGGGGTGTGAGGTTGTAGTTATAAGATAAAGGGTGAGGGTTAGGGCCCCTCTGAAACTGATCTGCAAGTCATGCTAATAGATAGATGCACAATTTGTTTTAGACCGTCTTGTGCCCAGTCACTATGCATTTCTGGAATCTCAGCATCAACATTCCTCTAGGTCTTAAGGACAGCCTTCCATCTCAGGGCTCTGAGACAAGGTGGTTTCAGTGAAAGGTGGGCTTCCAGGTCCCTCCTTGATTAATATTCTTAATCTAAGCTTGATTAAGTATTAACTTCTAGAAAGACTGCTAGCTTATGGAAAATTACAAAACAACTAAAAGGTGATAATAAGGTCAATAGATCAATAGATGCATTATACTGGATAAATCTTCCTAACAAGGCCTCTTTAGAGTGTTGAAAAGCAATGATGTTACTTTGAGGACTAGGTTTATCTGACCCAAACCATGGCATTGCCAATTACCGCATATGCATATAGAAGTTGGACATTGAATAAGGGAGAAATAAGAATCAATATGGTTAAATTGTAATGCATGGGCCTTCAGATAGACAAACAAATCTGTCTTGGCAGAAGTAAGGTCAGGGTCCTAGTTAGAGGTTAGGAGGTGAGAGTTCACATTAAATAATTTGGACATGTTGTCAAAAGTGACCAGTCCTTGGAGAAGGATATTTTGTTTGGTAAAGGAGCAGTGAAAAATAGGAATCCCTCAACTAAATGGATTGATACAGTGACTGAAGCAATAGGTTCATCCTAATTTGTTAGGATGCTGCAGGGGTTAGCAGTGTTTCATTCCCTTGTGCACAGGGACTCAATCAGAACTATCAACAACAAGAGCCTCAGAAATTACTAATCAACACCCAAGGCATGCACAAAATGCTAAATAGTTATGTTTACAAAAGTTATGTCCATGGTATCAAATGCCCAAAAACTCAGGAGACATTCACTAGAATTTAAGCCCTAGTTAAAAAGAAGGAATGGGCCCTGCCCACTCACTGCCTTCTTCCCTCTGCCTTCCTTCCCCGCTGTGTGACGCCTCCTCGTACAGGCCGGAGCCCAGAGCCATGGCCTCGGGCGACACCCTCTACAACGCCATGGACGGCTCAGAGATGCTGGCCGAGATCATGGAGCTGCATGAGATCGAGGTGGAGACCATCCCGGTGGAGACCATCGTGACCATGGTGGTGGGCGAAGAGGACAAGGACGGGGGGCGACCACAGTGGCGGGGGTGGCCATGGGCACGCCAGCTACCACCACCACCGCCGCCGCCCATGATCGCACTATGGCCAAGGGTCGCTAAGGTCACAGGTCACCGACGACCTGAGCCAGGTGCACCACCACCAGGAGGCGATCCTGGTGCAGTTGGTGGTGGGCGCAGAGGAAGGCTTCGAGGGCCAGATCCCAATCCCAGTTCCAGCGCCGGCCAGCATTGGCAACGAGGACGATGAGGACTACATCGAGCAGACCTGGTCACCGTGGAGGCGGCGGCAGCGACAGCTCTCGTCGGGCGGCGGGGGTGATGCGGGCAACAAGAAGTGGGAGAAGCAGGTGCAGATCATTCAAGATGCTGGAGGACCCGTTCTCCGTCACTCTATGGTAGTCAGATGAAAAAAGGTCTTGACCATGAGACTGGTTGGGGAGCAGATCATTGGGGAGAACTCCCCTCCTGACTACTCGGAGTACATGACGGGAAAGATGCTCCCGCCTGGAGGGATCCCTGGCATCTACCTCTTGGACCCCGAACAGCTGGCAGAATTTGCCAGAATGAAGCCAAGAAAAATTCAAGAAGCTGATTCTCCGAGAACAATAGCTTGCCCTCACAAAGGCTGCCCGAAGGTGCTCAGGGACAACTCAGCCAGGAGGAAGCACATGCACACCCACGGCCCCGCGTCCACGTCTGTGCCGAGTATGGCAAGGCTTTTGTCAAGAGCTCAAAGCCAGACAACACCAATTGCTTCGTACTAGAGACAAACCTTTTCAGTGCACGTTGGAAGGCTGTGGGAAGCGTTTTTCCCTGGATTTCAGTTTGTGCACAGACGTGCAGATCCACACGGGAGACAGGTCCTAGGTGAACAAGAAGTTTGCTGAGTCGACTAACCTGAAATATCACATCTTAATACACGCCAAGGCCAAAAACAACCAGTGAGACACCATGAGAAGGAAGCTCCTTCTCAGCCCCAAAAGCCTCTTCCAGAAGTGACTGGAAGACAACGTGCCTCTCCTTTGTATGTTGTTTCTAGGAAAGAATTTTAAAAAGGAATCCTACACACCTAAGGGACATGTTTTGATAAAGTAGTAAAAATTAAAAAAAAATAAACCAAGGCTTATTAAGATGACATTGCTAAGATACTCTATCTTGCTATCTAATCATGTTTCAAAAACAAGGTGTTTTTGTAAAGTGTGGTCCCAGCAGGAGAACAATTCATGAACTTCGCATCAAAAGACAATTCTTTACATGACAGTGCTAAAAATGGGACTTCTTTTCACATTTTTAAAATATAGATCTCACCTGTTTTTCCCAAACTGGGGGTTAGTGACTATTTGTCTGTCAAGGGGAGTGTAAATCATGTAGTCTTCCAAAATGAGGAGTCAGCTGAAAGATCAGAGGGTTCAGCCAGTGCCTGGGATCAATGGTAGTTCAATGAGTTTTAGGTTGCTTGCAAGGGATATAATCAATTGAGTTGAAATAAAATTCCAGGAGAAACTTCTAGCATAATCAGACCATAGATTAAAGATTAATACAGAGTACTGTGATGGTATGAATAAATACTGCTTTACTATTTGGTAGTTTACGTTCAAGTAATTGAGTGTAAATATAACAATGGTTGTGAGACAACACTTACCACTACTTCAATACTTTCTTTTTTTTAAATCATTTTATGCGGGGTTCATACAACTCTTATCACAATCTATACATCCATTGTGTCAAGCACATTAGTACAGTTGTTGCCATCATCATTCTCAAAACATTTTCTTTCTACTTGAGCCCTTGGTTACCAATACTTTCTATCAGACCAATAAATATTCTGACACCAATGTCAGATAATGATACTGCAAGAAAACTGTAACCCAATACTGATAATGGATATACACTAAAAATTCTTTAAAATATTTGGAACAGATTCAGACAACATATTAAAATGATTATATACCATGATGAATTGAAATTTGTCCCAGAGCATATTTTACATGGAAAATAAGCACTGTAATAAACCCACTGACAGAAAAGAGGGTCAACTGTCTAAGTAGGCACAGAAAACAAAATAGGAACATTTAAAAAGTCAAAGGCATTGGCTTCTACTCAAGTCCTCCCTCAATGCAAGTTAATAACCTGGCATTCTATGATTCCCATCTTCCCAGTAGGATTACTTAAATCAAAAAGGATGTATAAGCAAATGTGGTGAAGAAAGCTGGTGGTGCATGGCTATCAAAAGATATAGCGTCTGGAATCTTAAAGGCTTGAAGTTAGACAAGAGGCCATTTATCTGAGAAGCAACAAAGCCCACATGGATGTAGCACACCAGCCTGTGTGATCACGAGGAGTTCATGGGATCAGGTATCAGGCATCAGAAGACCCCAAACAAACAATCATATCGATGGGAACAAAAGGTGTCCAATTGGAGACCCAAAGCCCATCTGTAGACAATTGGACATCCCCTCACAGAAGGGTCACAAGGAAAGGATGAGCCAGCCAGGGTGCAGTATAACACTGATAGAACACAGAACATTCCTTTAGTTCTTTAAAGCTTGCTCACCCCACTATCATGACCCCCGTTTTACATTACAAATGTGGCTCGACCAGAGCATGTACACTGGTACAGATAAGAGCTCTCAACATAGCACATGGAATCCAGGAGAGATAAACCCCTCAGAACACTAATGGAAGTACTGATACTATGAAGGTAGGGGAAAGGTGGGGCCAGAAGGGTGAGAAAGGGGAACCAATTTCAAAGTTAATCATATAACACCCCCCATGGGATGAAAAACAGAAAGTGGGTGAGAGAAAATAACAGATTGTGTAAAATATGAAAACAATAATAATTTAAAATTGATCAATGGGTCACGAGCGTGGGAAGGTGGTGGAGGAAGGGGGAAAAGAAGAACTTATATCAAGGGCTCAAGTAGAAAGAAAATATTTTGAAAATGCTGATGGCAACATATGTACAAATGTGCTAGACACAATTGATATATGGATTATAATAAGAGCTGTAAGAGCCCTCAGTAAAATAATTTATTTTAAAAAATTCAAAGGCTTTTCATGGAAAAAAATACAACTGTAACATGAAGCAAGTATAGTTCAATGTGCTAATATATTCATTAAAAAACTCACCAGCAAATATCATTCACACCTAGAGGAAATACCCTACCCCACTTAAGAAACAGGACAAACATACATTTCCATTTTAAATATCATATTAAAAATTCTATAGTATTTTCTAGATAGACCAATCATAAAAGGAATACTTTTTAAAAGAAAAGAGGCTTCCAAAGAGAAGAAATACTAATTCCTCTAATAATCATAAATTAATGATATTTTACATAACAAGATTCCAAATATACCATAAATACTACAGTTAATAAATATATTTAAAGTTGTAGGCTACATTTCAAAACACAATAACTTTTGGCTTTAAACTCTCTAACCATTAACTGCTAATCTCCAGCTCCCAAACCATTATCCCTTACACCTTAATATGCTGAGTATCCTACACGGGATAGCACCTGAGACACAGTGGGGGATGTGCGACTGAGCTGACCTCATCACACTGAGGCAAAACACGGGGCATGCAATGGAGAGATGGAGTAAGCAGAGCAAGGAGGTCCCAACGGAGTATAAAGGATGGACTTTGGGGCCAAGACATGGCACCCCATCAGACTTGTTTGGAAAACACTCCTAAAGGTCAACAAACAGACCTTGAACTAATAACAGGCTTCTTTTTTTGCTGTCTTTTTGTTTTTTTCTTTTTTTTCTTAAATTTTGTATGTCAGTGGTTTTTTTGTTTGGTAGATTGTTGGTGTTTTTGCCGTAGATGCCATGTTTTTATGTACCACTTTGGTGCTGTCAAAGCCATTCACATTTTTATGCATATATTACTATATCTGCAGGTCAACCTAGATAAAATAGTATGGACAAACAATGTAAGAAGAAAATAATGGAACCAACTGTCCTAGAGGGACATGAGAGTGTGGGAGGTAGGGAAAGGGAGGAGGTGTTGGCCAACCCAGGGACAAGGGAACGAATGGTTCAAAACCAGTGGAGGGAGTGGATGGGAGGACTGGTAGGGAGTGACCAGGGGCAAGGTAACAGAGGAATTACTGAAGCCAGAATGAAGGCTGCACATGGTAGTGGGGCAGGAGCAAAACATAAGGAAATAGAAGGAAATAGAGGAAAGGAGTAGGAGGCAAAGGGCATACATATAAGCGTAAATACAGACATGTACATATGTAAATATATTTATGAATATGGGGGAAATAGACCTATTTGCATATATTTATAGGTTCAGTAGTAGGGTAGCAGGTGGACATTGGGCCTCCTTGCCGAGATTCCCTCAATACAAGAGCACCTTGCTCAGCTAAACGGTCATTTCATGATACCCACCTTCCCAACATGATTACTGAAGACAGACACATGCATAAGCAAATGTGGTGAAGAAAGTTGATGGTGCCCGGCTATTAAAAGATATAGTGTCTGGGGTCTTAAAGGCTTGAAGACAAACAAGCGGCCATCTAGCTCAGAAGCAACAAAACCCACAGAGAAGAAGCACACAGCCTATGTGAACACGAGGTGTTGAAGGGATCAGGTAGCCAACACCAAGGAACAAAAACGACCATTGTGTGATCTCCTTCCCCACATAAATGCTGAAGACGAGTGTATACATAAGTAAGTGTGGTGAAGAAGGCTGATGGTGCCTGGCTATTGAGAGATATAGCATCTGGGGACTTAAAGGCTTGAAAGTAAACAATTGGCCATCTAGCCCAGAAGCAACAAAGCCCACATGGAAGCAGCACACCAACATGTGTGATCATGAAGGGCCTAGGGGATCAGGTTTCAAGCCATAAAGGCAGGGGAAAAATTAAAATCATGAATGAGGGGAGCGTGTAATGGGGACCCAATGCCCATCTGTAGACAACTGGGCATCCCTTACAGAGGGGTAGTAGGGAGGAGATGATTCACTCAGGGTTCAGTGTAGCAATAAGGAAGTACAGATGGGAACTGGAAACACAGGGGATCTAGGACAGATAAACCCTTCAAGACCAAGGGTGAGAGTGGTGATACCAGGAGGGAAGGTGGGCTAGAAAGGGGTAACTGATCTCAGAGATCTACTTATAACCTCCTCTCTGGGGGATGGACAACAGGAAAGTGGGTGAAGGGAGACACCAGGGACTTTAAGATAAGATAAAAAATAATAACATAAATTATTAACAGTTTATGAGGGAGGGGGAGGGAAAAAAGGAAAATGAGCTGATTCCAGGAACCCAAGCGGAAGGCAAATTTTGAGATTGATGAGGGCAATGAATGTATAAGAGAGCTTTGCCCAATTGATTTATGTATGGATTGTGATAAGAGTTGTATGAGCCCCAATAAAATTATTTAAATAAAAAAATATTTGGGTCCATGTCTCTTGGAAATTCCCGTGAGCTAAAATCTTAAGCTCACAAGACAAACTGCAAGTAGGAGCTCTATCTTCACCCCCAAGCTGGAAAGGGGTCAATTCCAGGGACACCCTGTGTGTCCAGTGACAGGAACTCCCACTCACAGCACACTGGGGCTCTCCACTTCTGAAGACCTAAGTCCTCGAAGAGTTACTCCTGATAACACCAGCAGGCCACACTCTCTCTGATGCTGGCCTGGAAATTAATACCTTTGAGTTCAACCCCAGGGATTTCCAGAGGCAAAATGCAATGTTCCTCCTTTGTAGGAAGCATCCGGCTGATTAAGGTGTTTACTAATGGGTGACTATTTAGTCCCCTGCGTCTCTGTGTCTCTGCAGACAAAAGCATTGCAAAATGACTTGTTATTTGTGACTTTGCTGCTAAAAGCATTGAGGGATAACTCAGTTATTTACGATCTCTTTGAGACTCTCTTGAATCTTGCATATCCGTGTGATTGTCTTTGAACCTAGTGCTTTTATTCTAAGGTTAAGAAACTGTGACTAGTTAAGTAACATTTGCATAGATAAGAGTTTAGGAATGTTTAAGTTCTTTGATGTTTGTTTTGTAACCAATTCCCTTGTGTAAGAAGAGTATAAAAACCAAGCTTCAAATATACACGAGACTCCATTCCATCAGAGTGGAGTTCTCCTGATCCCATACTTTGTATATATCTCTTTCTTTTCCTTTCATCCGCACGCCTCATTTCAGACCCAGTTTGATGCAGAAGAGTTGGTCTAATCCCCGAATTAATGGCGCCCAACGTGGGGCTTTGAAAACCGAGGATCCAGTGATGGACACAACTGAGAAGCAAGGTCGTGAATCTTTACAGAGAAAAATTAAGGGTAAGTGGTGAAAAGTCGGGCATAATAAATGATGGGACAGGTTTCTAGTAAATGTATGTATGTATGTATGTAAATATGCTTCAAAATATGTTAAAAGCCAGAGGAACAAAAATAAACTACCAAAGATTAGAGAAGTTTTCAGATTTTGTGGTTAAGATATGTCCTTGGTTTGCTGAGGAAGGGACTGTAAATATTGTAACTTGGCAAAAAATGGGGCAACTGTTGAAAGATACTGTTAATGGACCTAGTAAGGTTCCCAGAGACACGTTTAGTCTGTGGAATTTAGCTAGGCATGAGGGACTTCGGGGGGGGGGGGGGGGGAGAATAATTTGTTTGCATGCTCAAACAAAATTGAAAGAAAAGTTGCTTCTGAGCCTCCAGCTCCTCCCCCTCCACCACTGAAGCCACTGGAAAGTGAATCTGAGGCTTTTGAAAGCCAGGATGAGGAACCCCTTGATCCTGGCATGCTGAGCAGTCAGAGGATGAGTTGGAGCAGTTGGAGGACTAGTTAGTACATTGTTATTATGATGAAGACATAGGAATTTTTGCCTTTTCTGAGAAGCTTCAACCTGAGACCCCTTGCAGGAGACTCTGAAGTCCTGCTGGGATGAAACAAAGGCCGTAGACTGGGAGCAAGAGTATGAGTCATTAGCAACATAACAGGGAGTAAATTTAGGAATTCCAGGATGTTATCCAGTGAGAGGACAGAATGCTCAAGGACGGGCGAATGTTCCCCCCATTTCATTCGAAACTGTAAGATTTAAAAACTGCTTGTTCTCAATATGTTTCTGTGGCTCATTTTACTATGAAGTTAGTAGAAGCCACGATAGGAGAGAATGTGTTTTGGGCAGGAGACTAATAACAGCTGGCTCAAGCGTGTTTGTCCGGAAGAGATGACTTGTGAAAATCAATTTCTTGAGAGTTTTCAAAATACAGCAAATATAAGCTGTTTGTGTGAACAAAGTGTGTGTGTGTGTGTGTGTGTGTGTAAGTATTACATACTCTTTCAGTTGTATGTGCAAAACGGGTTTTCTAAGTGTTTAGTTTAAGGGTAGAATCACTTTTGCTTGTGTTTATTACTGCTTAAAGTTGTCTTTTTTGAGTATTTAACAAATAATTATACCAATGAAACTACTCTCTCAAGGAAAATATTGCCATCATTTGTAGGATGTGTAACCTTCAAGTATGTGCTAATTTTTTATCCCTTTGTGTAATTAAAATCAGGAATTGTATTAAAATTAAACAATTGGCTTTTAAAATGCAAAGTAGTGCTAAGACCTTTTAGAATAAAGAGCAAGTTGTCTGATTATATCAGACTATGCCGGGACATTAAACCTTTCTGTACTCAGGGCTTGCTATAGCAGTTGCTTTGCAAGGAAAATCAGTAAAGTAGGATTAATGATATTATGGAATTTATGGAAGCCCTGCAGCCTGGGCTCCCTTCCCCCTCTGCTATTCCAGCCAATACATATCAGATCATTTTAGATTTAAAAGATTGTTTTTATACCATTCCCTTGGATTCCAAAGAGTATAAAAGATTTGCTTTTAGTGTTCCTAGTGTTAATTTTAAAGAACATATGGAGCATTATCAGTGGAGAGTCTTATGTCAGGGAATGTCTAATAGCGTCACCTTATGTCAAAAGTTTGTAACTGTAGCTATAAAGTCAGTAAGAACTTCTGAAACATCGGTGTATAAAATTCACTATATGGATGATATTTTGATGGCTCATAGGGACCAAAAGGTGGTTCTCTTTATTTTTGACTTATTACAAGAAGCATTAAAAAGGCTTTAGTTATAGCAGAAGAAAAAGTACAAGTTATTGAAACTTACAAGTATTTAGGACATATTTTACAGAAAGGTTTTGTGATACCTCAGAAGATAGAAATAAGAAAAGATCACTTACAAACTTTAAATGATTTTCAAAAATTATTAGGAGATTTTAATTACCTTAGACCATATTTAAAAATAAGTACTGGAGAGCTTAAGCCTTTGTTTGATGTTTTAAAAGGAGATCCTAATCCAAATTCGACTCGGAAGATTTACCCATTAGCAGAACAAACCTTAAATTTAGTAAATTTACGTATTCTAGAACAACAAATTATGTACATTAATTATGGTAAACTTTGGTACTTTTACATCTGGTGTGTTATGGCAGGAAGGACCATTATTGTAGGTATATTTAGCTTCTTCAAGAAAAAGAATTCTAAATCCTTATTTTAAAATAATAGCCGAATTCGTGATGAAAGATAGATCTGAGTCTGTTAAATATTTTGAAAAAGATCCTAATTCTATAGTCATACCTTATGACAGACCCAAAACTTCTTGGTTATGGGAAAGTTGTGATTTCATGGGAATTAGCATTTGCTGAGTTTTGTAGATTGGTGTACAATATTTATCCTCCAGATAAATTATTACAATTTGTTAAAAAAACATTTATTTATTTTCCCCAGTATTTATAAAAATAAACCTTTACTTCATATCCTTACAATATTTACTGATGGTTCCTCCATTGGAACTGCAGCTATTTCTTATAAAGAATATACTATGTTTAAAAATTTTCCAGCTCAATCTGCACTTAGTTGAGCTACATGCAGTCAAAGCAGTTTTTCAATTACATCTTTGGCAGATGGATGTTACTCACATTCCTTCATTTGGTAAATCGGGTTATTTGCACGTTATGGTGGACACTTATTCTGGATTTATTGTGGCCACTCCTATGACTGGTGAAAAAACGTCTTTAGTTATTCAACACATGTTACGTTGTTTTGCTATAATTTGTGTACCTAAATGCTTAAAGACAGATAATGGATCTGCTTATATTAGTAAAGCATTTACTCAATTTTGTGTCACTTTTTGAATTAAACACATAACTGGAATCTCTTCTAATCCTCAAGGAACCTGCTAATGGGACTATTAAGCGACATTTTAAAAAAATGAAAAAGGGGGAGATATGCCCTTCCACTCCTTGCAATTTAATTAATCATACTTTATTTATTTAAAAAATTTTAAATTTGGATATACACAGTCAGTCTGCTGCTGACTGCCTTTGGAAAAAGATTCCTAAACATAAAGACAAAGCATATGTAAAATGGAAAGATCTACTTAATGGAAAATAGCAAAAGCCAGCTCCCTCCTGATTTGGGGGCTAGGGCATGTTTGTGTTTTTCCCACAGGATGCTGATGGAGCAAGGTGACTGCCAGAGAAGTTGGTGCAGTTTGGAAACCATGCAGATGGTAATTTGCCTCCAAGTGCTTTGAGGACTTCACACAGTGAGCAGTATTCCGCTTAAGTTCCTGATCCACCACTCTTACATCCTGCTATCTGGGAGGTCTGGAAATCATAGTGTGGATTAATGACTCCCTCCCTCCCTGTACAAGGTGAAGGAAATGTAATCTCATCCACTCCGCAGTCTTTTTCTTCTTGTGGACTAGAGACTCAAAAGAATAATAAAACCATATTGTGGAGATCGTGTCCTCATGGACAAGCCCATACCATATAACATCACAAAAGAGAGATATATCATCGATTGGTCCAGCAAACAGGACAATACTCAAAAAAATACTGACGAATGGAAAATAGAGACTACTTTGGAAATGTGAAGCTTATGGACACTTCCTTCAGACTGTAAGGAAATGTTAATCATCACGATCTATAGTAATATTCCCTGCCAAAAGTTTATAAAAAAGGGGGGAGGGGAGAAAGATGTTGAAGGTCATTAAGACTCAGCCTTAAAACGGATGAAAATTCTCATGACTTGTGTCAGTATTTGCTGATTTCTTCTGTAATTTAAAGTTTTGAACAGATTGTCAAGAACAAGAAAGTATGCAAGGTCTGGAAAAAGAGGTGTTTTAATTTTCTCAAGGATGTCTAACTTGGCAGAAGACAGAGTTGCTATGTGTATCAAATGTGCTTGCTTAACAATAAGATAATTAACCCTGGGTTGTTTCTGCATGAATATAAGGAATATGTTATTATTATTATTAATTTTTGGAAGTTTTTTGCATTTTACTACCTTGTCTGCAATATCTTCAAATAATGCTAGCATGAGTTACAGCATAAGTTCATCTGAACAGCCTTGAGTTGAATCGAGTTCATGGAGTTACCCCCCTCCGCAAAGTCTGAAGGACTGGAAGTACAGACGCAGTCCTGCTTTGCTCATTTTTAATAATATAGAAGGGAGATATGTAGGAAGCATTTGGCTGATCAAGGTGTTTACTAATGGGTGACTATTTAGTTCCCTGCATCTCTGCAGACAAAAGCATTGTGAAATGACTGTTATTTGTGACTTTGCTGCTAAAAGCATTGAGGGATAACTCAGTTATTTACGATCTCTTTGAGACTCTCTTGAATCTTGCATATCCGTGTGATTGTCTTTGAACCTAGTGCTTTTATTCTAAGGTTAAGAAACTGTGACTAGTTAAGTAACATTTGCATAGATAAGAGTTTAGGAATGTTTAAGTTCTTTGATGTTTGTTTTGTAACCAATTCCCTTGTGTAAGAAGAGTATAAAAACCAAGCTTCAAATATACACGAGACTCCATTCCATCAGAGTGGAGTTCTCCCGATCCCATACTTTGTATATATCTCTTTCTTTTCCTTTCATCCGCACGCCTCATTTCGGACCCAGCTTTATGCGGGATAGCTGGTCTAATCCCCACACTCCTTGAGCCTGTCTTACATATTTACTGGCTGAGAGTACCTGTCTTAAGATAGGTCCCCCTGCCCAGGTTCCAGGGTCTCTTACCTTTAGGACACAGAAAACATCCAAGCATGGATGATCCACTGTCTTTCCACACAGCACAGCCTGATCTGAGATCGATATACCCCAATTTCAGCACCTTGAATTATCTGCCTCACCTGGGTCCTGAGAGCTGGGAAATAAAGCAGTTAAATCACAGTTACCTGTAACTCCTTCAGCATGATTAGTAAATCAACATAATGTAGCCATCCTTGGTTTAGTCCACCTGGAAGCAGATTAGACTCTAAGTCGATTGCTCTAAGTTGCTGCAGGGAGACATTGTTAGCTAAGGCTTGGGAGCCCCAGCAGCATCTTTACACACACACACACACACACACACACAGATTTTTCCCACTTGAATTCTGACATATTTCCCACATGAAAAATGAGAGACATTCTCTAAAGGTATCATGACATGTGTATCCCACACATCTCCTGACAATTGTTTATCCATGTCTCCAGACAAATGTTTCCCACATGTCTCCTGAGTGATATTTACCACATATTTTCTGACAGATATTTCATACATAGATGCTGACAGGTGTTTTTCCCAGATAAATTCTGAGATACATTTCTCACGTGAAGCATGACAGATGCTTTCTAAATAAATCACCACATGTATATCCCATATATATTCTGACAGGTGTTTTCCACATATCCCCAGACAGATCTTTCCCACATTTATACTGTGAGATGTTTTCCACATGTATTATGACACCATTTCCCCACATATCTCCTTCCATGTTTCCTACATGTATTCTGACAGATGTTTCCCATGTGTATTCTGACAGAATAGTCTCACATATCTTCCAAGAGATGTTTTGCACATGTCTCCTGACTGATATTTACTGCGTGTTTCCTGACAGATGTTTCCCAGATTAATTCCGAGAGATATTTCCCACATGAATCGTGGCAGATGATTTCTGTCGGTTTTGCCACATGTGTGTGCCTCATATATCCTGGCATTTGTTTTCCACATATCTGCTCAAAGGTGTTTTCCACATATTTCCTGACATATTTTTCACATGTATCCTGACAGATGCTCCCCACGTTTCTTCACAGAGATTGCCTAAATATTTCCAGACATATGTTTCCCACATATCTCCTGACTGATATATACCACATATATCCTGAGAGATATTTCCTCCATGTATACTGACTCATTTCCCACATAAATTTTGACATATTTGACATATATTTCCCACATCAATGATAACTGTTTCCCACATATCTCCTGTCATATGTTTCCCACAGGTCTCCTGACTGATGTGTATATGTTTTCTGCATCTGTACTGAGACAGTATTCCAACATGAATTTGGAGAGATACTTTCCACATGAAACATGACAGATGCTTTGTAAAGGTATGGTGACATGTGTATTCCACATATCTCCTGACAGGGGTTTCCCACATATCTTCTGGCAAATGTTTCCCACATTGATCCTAAAAGATGTTTCCCACATGTATCCTGGCAGGATCTTCTCACATGTCTCCCGCTAGATATTTCCCACATCTCCTGACTAACATTTTACCCCATGATTCGACGGATGTTTCTCATATGTCTACTGACTGATATTTACCACGTGTCCTGACTGGTTTCCTTCTTGCATACTAACTGATGTTTCCCATATAAATTCTGGCGGATTTTTCCCACATAAAAAATGAAGGATGTTTCCTAAAGGTATTACACATGCATGTCTCACATATCTCCTGACAGATGTGCTCCCAAGTCTCCTGGTCTGATATTTCCCACATTTCTCCTGGCTGATATTTACTCTTTTTTCCTGACAGATGTTTCCTGTATGTATCCTAACAGATGTTTCCCACAGGAATTCCAATAGATATATCCCACAGGAAACATGGCAGATGCTTTCTAAAATATTACATGTGTCCCACACATCCTTCGACAGGCATTTCCCACATATTTCCTGACAGACATTTCCCACATTTTTTCCTAACACGTTTCCCACACATTCCTGAGAGTTGTGGTATGTGTGGGAAATGTGTCCTGAAATATGTATTATCCTATGCATCCTGATACACATTTCCTACTTTTCTCCACAGATTTTTCTCCCTACATTTCCTAGCTGGTCTCAGCAGTCTCAAGGGCAGAGTGTGACTTGGAGTGAGGTAAGGCATATACAGAGAGAGGTTCAGGCTGTTTAGAGGTGCAGTTTATGGTCCTATATTTGGGGATCTGGTTGGTTTGCAGAAAAGAGACAAACAGTTGTGCCTCTAGTTCTGTGCTACAGTTGGACTATCTTTGCAGAATTTGTCACTGTGATCCTACTTTGGATACAGAGATTGACTATAGGGGTGTCTTTAGGCACACACTGTTCAAGAAATACAGATTGACATGGAATCAGCTATACCTTGCAGGTCGGTGAGCCTGCACTGTCTGTCGTGGTCATGATCCAGCTACCTCTGAGGCCGCAAAGACTTTCAGGGTGGACCGTTGTGCTGTTCCCAGTCCGCACAGTCCCTGAGGGTTGTGGCGCTAACCCCTTTTGTTGACTGTACTGCCAGGGCCTGATGCAGAGTTGGAGGAATTTGTGGTGCCCACCACTCATGCATGTCCTCAAAGAGCTTGTCACAGCTCCTCTGATTGGATACCATCTTCATAAATATGCATGAAATCTAGTGGTAGAAATTAAGTAAACAACTAAAAGTCATTGAGGAAATAGGGAGGCATGTACAAACTCAAGCTTTTATTAAAAGATACTCATGCTAGTCCAGACATTCGACCTAGACTGGCAAGACTTGCAAGACATGGTGTCAGCTTCTGCCAGGTGTACATTTACACATTTCTGACTTGAGTTTTATAGATGATGAATTGTTTGCTTCTCTGTTATGGAGATGAAGTATTTGCATCATTAGAAATGAATAAAAAGTCAAGTATAACTCAATAATCCCTTTTCTGTCAACATCCATTATGAGCCTAGAAAAATCAATACAGCAAATTGTCATGGGTGTCTGATTCTGCGGCCCAGGCCTGGATCTGTAAATCATTCTGGGGCCATGTTCAGTGACATGGATGATTTATTTACTATCTCTGTGCTTTAATGTGCCCTGTGATCAGGGAAAAATGCTAATACTTAGGTTGTCTTGAATATAAATCAACTACCATATGAACTATTCTAGTTGCTGATGCTAAGAATAACCATGCTTTTTCTCTCATGTACTGGGATTAAGTCTATCTCTATAGAAGTTGTTCAGCTGGGTTGTAAGTCCCTACATTTACACAAGACAGATGCTCTTCGAGTGTATGTTCTTGTCCTTAAGAGCTGCTCGAGTTGCAGAAGATAGACAAATATGCAGGGCGTTCTGGTTCTGGGCTGTTATCATTTTTTCTTGCTTTTGATGGATGTTTCCCACACCCTCCAGTCGGTGGGCCACCTTCCAGGTCTCAGGGCCCATCTTCCACCCTGTGTGGAACCTTGAAGAGTGGTTCCTGGCACTTCCCCTAATCATGCTGCACTGACATGCTGCTCCTCTTTGCTCCTCTGATATCCATGGCTGCTCCACATAAAGGTTCACTCTCTCAGAGGTACGAATCAGCATCAGAAGAATGCTATCTGTTAGAGTTGCCAATTTCTGTGAACACCCGCAAACAGCTTTCAGTTCCTGGTAACTAATGGCTCTGCTCAGCCCAACCCCACACCCCATCCACACACACACTGCCTTGTTCTGGAAGAGCCTAGGTCCTGTCCACCACCTACAGCCTTCAGGGCTGTTCTGACTCTGTCCCACCAACACTGCTCTCTTCTCTGGAATTAGTTTTATTTGGTTGTGTTTTTTTAATTCTTTTTTGAAACAATATATACAAGCAGAAAAGTGCACATATATTTGAGTGTATTGCTCAATGTATTATCACTAACTGTACATAGAACCCATTCAGGTCCCCAACCATTCCTGACTCTGAACAGCATAAATTTGCTTTTTTGTTCTCTTTCTGTACTTTTTAGAAATAGAATTTTAAAATAGATTAAGTAAACTTCATGTAGCTTTTACCAGATATGTAAAATAGGCACAGATTTTGAAAGATACAAAGATCATTGCTTACATGTATCAAACTCAGCTCTAAAAAAGGAAAAACAAAAAGGTTGTGATCGAGTATGAAAATAGGGTTGCATTGCAGCTTGTCCTTTGTGTTGATTCAGTGGGGCTGGCCATTGCCCAAGTGCCCTGTCCGTCCTGGCTTTTGAATCTGCTCCTGGAGACCACCTGGGTCCCCGAAGCTTAGAAGTCCGACGGGCTTGGCTTTCTTCTAGAAGGCCTCAGACTGTGTGCTTGGCAGCAGCCCTCCTAAGGTTTTCCTTTCATGGTGAAGCCCAGACGGAGTCCCTCACACTCTTTAATGACCCAGGGGCCAGTCCTCACAGAGACTGGGTGGGTTCTTCATGTTTGTGAGACCAAGGGAGAAGCCCCAGCTCTACTCAAGCTTCAGAGCCTGAGCCTGAGCCCAGCTGCCAGCCAGCATGACCCATAAACTTCTCCTGACCTATGAACTATTGGGGCAGGGTGAGCACAGCTGCAAAGTGCCCACCTCCAATGATTAGTGTCCTTCCATGGCTGGTCCCAGTCAGTGACCTGCTGTGCCTAAGGCACCATTGAAGATAGACAACAAGGTGGTGGAACAAGTCCATTCTATCAGAGGCAACTCTTCTGCAAACCCTATGAACTCAGGTAGACTGTACTGCTCCTACTTTAGAACATGTAATTACCATCTTGCCCCAGAATGACTTGCCTTAGCACCTGAGTTCATGTCCCTCATGGTCAGAGGGGGCATGCATAGTTGCAGTGGTCATGGAACCAGTGACTCCATGAGGGTTTCTCAGAGGGGATCCATCTTCGCAAGCTGGTAGAGGCCTCCCAAGATGACTGAGGTTTTGTCACAGGTAAGCTCTGTCTCAGCTCTCCACAGGGTCTACACAGCCTACAGGTGTGAGCAAGTGGTCCCCAAACAACACAGTGTGAGTTGTCACTACTCTGACTTCACAGAGTAGACAAGTCATTGCTTTGTGGTCTTGTCAACCCACAGGGCACATCGGTTGTTCCTTGCCTGGTATATGGTGATTTCAGAGCAAGGTCTAGTGAAGTTCTGTGCCTGGGAGGGGCTGGGAAGGGACTCAGTGATAACAGAGCAGGCTGGTACCCACAAGTGAGAAAGCAGGCTTCCTTTTCCCCCTAGATCGCAGGAAATCAGGTATCATGAGGGAAATGGATGCGATGAAGAGCAAGAAGAGTCAGTTTTTGTAACATATATTTTCTGTTATCTCGTTGTTTAACTTCTTGGTTTCTTTTGTGTGTGAGGTGCTTAGAATCTCAATTTCTACCTTTGTTTTCAAGATTTACCCCCAAATCTCTTATATGATCCTAAACATCATTCTTCTGTATTCGCTTTGGGGTAATTCAGTGGGTGATTTTTTTGTGTGAATTCCATTGGTTGGGGTAATCTTCAGTTGATGGCTTTTGGTTATCTTGATTTTTTTTAAATTAAAAGATTATTTTATTGGGGGCTGTTACAGCTCTTATAATAATCTAACATCAATTGCATCAAGCATATTTGTACATGTTGCCAACATTATTTTCTAAGCATTTACTTTCTAGTTGAGCCCTTGCTATCAGCCCCTTTTTCCCTCCCTCCCCCTACCATATGACCCCTTGATAAATTATAAATTATTTTCTTATCTTACACTGGCCTCTGTCTCTCTTCTTCCATGGTTTCTGTTGTTTGTCCCCTTGGTATGTGGATTTGTGTGGTTATGTGTCAATCATTGCAATCGGTTTCCCTTTCCTCCCCTTTTCCCCAACTTCCCCCCTGTCCTCCTGGGATCGCTACTTACATTTCTGTTCCTGGATTTTGTGTCCTAAGCTCTTACCTGTAACTTTGCACATCCTCTGGTCTAGCCCACAGTGCAAGGAAGGACTGGGGTCATGATAGTGGGGAGGAAGTCACACGGAACCCGAGAACTAGTATATTTCATGGGTGCTAAACTGCACCCTGCCTGCCTCATCCCTTTCTTGTGACCCTTCTGTGAAGGGATGTCCCACTGTCTGCACACGGGTTTGGGGTCTCTGCTCTGACCCCCCTCATTCAACAATGTTTGTTTGTGATCTAAGCTTGAAGTTATCTTGATTTTTTTTAATGATTAATGCTTTTGGTTGTTGCTTGTTTGGCATAGTGCTCCAGTAGTGGATGATGTGCAGTGTTCTGGGTTGTGTAGAGGGAAATGGGTTGACTCTTTGGGTTAGAGGAGAAAGATCAGGTAATAGTTGAAAATTATATTGTGTGGAGATGATGAAGAACTGATAGGTTTGGGTGGATGGCAAGAATAGATTTGAAATGTTCAAATAGAGTACTTGAGCTATACAAAAAGTAAGGTTTATATGACAGTATTAATCACAAGTGGTTTCTGGTTAGGAATGATTTTTGATAAATTGGAAAAGGGAATTTTAAGAGGTGTGCTAGTACTTGTTCGTCTATGTTAAAGTGTCTGACTGAGAATGGGGAGCGAGTCTTGAGGTAGTGGTGTATGGAGGATATGAAAAGTATATCTTGTAATCTACCAGAATGATTTATCGACTCACTATATCATATATAGAGAGCCAAGCAGATCCATGTTACTGGGTTTACAACAAAGACTTCTTGTTTTGTTGACAATCTGGTTCCCTGCTTTAAAGGACTGTCATATGGAAAATAGTAAATATGAGAATTCTGTGCCCTGCCATGCTTTTCCTCCTTAATCAGGGGTCCCAGGGAGGAAATAGGCCATAGGAATGGAAGTGTGAATGTTGGGGGCCATGGGCGGGTTAATCAGGAGGAGGTCATGAGGTAAATCAACTAAGCTGACGACTGGAAACCACTGAGGTTGATTGCTATACTGCATTTCATGTTCTCTGGGGTCTGGGAGGCTTTTATAAAAATGATTTTTAAGTCAAAATAGTATTGAAGCACCCAGAGTTCATTTCAAGCATCTGATTTCCCAAGGCTCAGTTCCACCTACTTGTTAAATTCTGCTTGAAATGGGTCGAGTTCACTAGGAGTTTCTATATACAAGCCGTGTTTTCCCCTGAGTTGTAAGTATTAGAGAGCCATGTTGAGTGGAGAATTTCTTTAATAAAATAAGAATTTATATTTATTTTACACACGTCTTTTAACTAAGACACATGAACTTCTTAACCTGATACATTTTTTAATGAGAAAAAAATGATCATATGTCAGTAACCCACACACATACATATCAAAAAGTATACCAAGTGTTTGTTCACTAGTGTCAGGGGAAGTCAGCCCCTAACACATCATTACGGGTCCGGTAGGTGCAATTGTACAGAGATAATAAGTAAAGATCATAGTAAAGTTATAGAGAGCATGAGAGATAGAAGTGAAGTATTGAAGTAAATGGAGTCAATTATTCATGGTAGCATGCTCATCTCAGCTCCTCTCGATGGTCCTCGTGGAGGGAGAGAGTCCTTTTTTAATGCTAGCCCAGGCTTCTTATATTCTCTGGGGACATGCAAGCCCCCTAATTTCAGATGAGTACATAAATCGCAGGGAGGGGTTATGCCATAGGTAATGAGAAGGGGTGGTCTAGGGTCATACATGCAATACATGTCACAGAGTCAGTTTGGCCTGTTCACTGACTCAGTTGATAGATATCATTATTGGTAGGGTGAGAACGCTTGGTCACAGGCCTCAAGGAGGAATAGTTTATTGTCCCCAGTAGCAGGGAGTCAGGCCTGCCATATAGTCTGGTTGATTAACTGCCCTAGAGACCTACCCTGTAGTCTGGTGACTAACTGCCCTGGGAAGGATATCTGTAAGTGTTTGACC
This sequence comes from Tenrec ecaudatus, assembly GCF_050624435.1. Classification (NCBI taxonomy): domain Eukaryota; kingdom Metazoa; phylum Chordata; class Mammalia; order Afrosoricida; family Tenrecidae; genus Tenrec; species Tenrec ecaudatus. The sequence goes on along the minus strand of NC_134544.1, from coordinate 96,022,100 downwards.
TCTCCTCACACACTAGAACAGTAAAAAGACAAAGACCATTGCAATGTTGGGAATCTCCCTTACAAGAAAGATAGGTGATTTTTCTGTCAGGAGAAAGGATCCAAATATTTTACAGGTTTAGGATGGAGAAATTCCAATAGATGATGTGGTACCCCTCTCTTTTACGAATATAATGCATGTATCCAAGAACTAAGTAGAAGTGATGATAAAAAAAATTGGGGACAAGTTGAGACCTAAGAAATTCAAAATAAAATAAAGCCAGGATCTTGAATGGAGCATCAAGACTCTCCTGATTGGATCAGAAACTTTGAGCCCCATTATACACTAAGGGACAATTACCACTGAAACATGGCCATATATAGATTACCCTAGTGCCAAGAACGTAAAACTTACTTCAGATATGTTAGGATACTGAAATATACATGGCTGATTATCTCTGACTCAGGTAAGCATGTCCAACTCTTATTCCCTAACAGCAGTAGTGTGTTAGACATGATATCGGGAACTGTGGTTTATAGTAGGATTTACATCCATTGTATAGTGCATGAGAATAATTACTTCCTGAGGAAAAAAAACAAGACAGAAAAGTTCTTATGTGCCTGATTTCAGACCAGGCTGGCAGTGGTATCCTTGATGGACCACAGCACATTGAACTTTGTTCTATGTAAGCTGGCTATAGACAACTTTACCACCTCAATATGTATGAAGTTCCCTGTGCAGTGATTTACTAACTGAATTCCCTCTCCTGTATCACATAAAATACAAGTGGTTTGTGTTTTTCTAGAAAGAAGCCTCTGCTATTTTAGAAGGAACTACATTGAAATATCACTGATGGGAGCACAGATTGCCACAGGCCCTTAAAGCAAGCTGACACATAGTTATGTAATAAATACATGTACCACATGGCAGCCATATACCTCTTAAGGATTAATGCATGAAAAAGATTGTATGTTCAGAAAATAAGTGATATTGACTTTCTAATAACATCTTTATTGAAAATGTTAGAAAATAATGGATCAATCGTTTCAAAATTCCAATATATTGATGAGATACAAAAATAAAATGCCTATATAATTAAAAAGAAAATAAGTCAGAAAATTTATGTTGTTGTATTCTTGATGTTCAGTTAACCTTTATATAAAACTCTTATACATGAGTTTCTGTGGATCTGTTTATCTCAAGTACCCAGACTAACACATTATGGTACCTTAGGAGTGAGGTACCAGAGAAACAAATCGAGAGTAAATGTTTGTTCAAATGTTTGCTTACTCACATCTAACCAATCAAAGCCATCTTATAACGTGGATGGCTCCAATTCGCAGAAACACCCGTAATGATTCACTTATGCCAGCAGCTGAACTGGTAAGGATGTGTCTGTGGCTGCCCTCCATCTCTCCCCTCTGGTCTCTGTGTTAATTCACATCCTGCAACCACCACCCACACGGACTCCGCACCCCTCCTCCTGGCTAACACGTCACGGAGGGGGGTTGCATTACCATGAAAGTTCTTTGTCAAAGTCTTGTTTTTTAATCCTATTAGAAATGGATACTCTTGAACCAAAACACTGGTCATATGAGGCTGGTTTCAAAATGAAGGTTGTGTCAAGAGCAGAAGAGAGCAATAACAGTAGGGAATTCTGTGTTGACGAAAAGCAAGTGAGGGAGTGGCGGAAAATGAAGGCTGACTTGGAACAGATTCCAAAAGCTAAAAAAGCTCGTAGTGGATTAATGTCTTTTTAAGGGGCTTTAGAGAGTGAATTGCATAAATGGGTTATGGAGTGTCGTTAAAATGGTTACTGTGTAACACGCATGTTAATCCGCATACGTGCTTCACAAATGGCTAAGGATGACAAACATGAAGCACCACGCATTGAAAAATTTACTGCATCAGCAGGATAGTGTACCCACTTCCTGAATAGGTTTGGCCTAAGTTTGAGACAAAGCACAAAGATTTACCAGAAATTGCCACAAGACGCTGAAGAAAAAATTACTGTATGTCATTCCAGTCATTGATTATAAAACAAAGAAGGATTTATAATTATGACCTGGCAGATATTGAGAATATGGATGAAACTGCCATGACTTTTGATCTTCCAAACAACAGAACTATGGCAAGTTAAGGAGAAAAAAACATTTTTCTCAAAACCGCAGGAAATGAAAAAAACAAAAAAAACACTTTACCCTTGTTCTATCACGTTTGGCTAATGGAACTAAGCTGCGTCCTGTCATTATTTTTAAAAGACCTTGCCTAAAAAGATCAATTTCCCACCAAAAATTTCTGTGCATGCACATGTTAAAGGCTGGATGGATGAAGATGGGAAAAAAATGGCTGGAAGAAATTTGGAACCAATGACCAGGAGCAGACTTAAAGAAAAAGCCATCGTCACTTGTCTGGGATATTTTCAGAGCCCTCCTACCGGATGACATAAAAAAAATTGGCAAAATCTAGTAAAGTTACTTTAGCCGTGATTCCAGGTGGGCTTACATCTGTACTGCAGCCTCTGGATGTATCTTTGAATAAGCCTTTTAAAGACCATGTGTGAAGGATGTGGCATGAATGGGTGTCATCTGGTCAAGCCCAATTAACAAAAGGAGGAAATCCAATGAATCCTAACAGAGTTAACAACAAAGTGGGTTCGAGATGCATGGGAAGACATTCCAGAAGACATGGTGCGACGTGCCTTCCAGAAATGTAGTAATAGTAATGCTTTGAATGGCAGTGAAGACTGTGCTTTGTATGAAAATGACAGCAGTAGTGATGATGGCGATCTCAGTGAGGACAGCATCTATGATGACCTCACACCAGCTGAAGCTCTGCATTGGGATACAGATGATGATGATGATGAGGAATCCAGTTTTGAAGGATTTTAACTCTACATTTTAGCTTGGTTGCTGATTGAGCTAAGGGAATAGTACTCATTGTTGATAACTTATTGTTTTTGTTGAACCTGTTTTCCACTTATTGTGCTGGTTTACTAATGTTAAATGACTTTTCCTTTTGTTTTTTTATTTAAAGTAAATATTTAAATACATTACCCCCGATGTCTCCATTTTTAGTAATTTTATTTTCATTTGTTTTGATTATTGAAACTCACCAAGTTTCTGCATTTTCTTCTTCTTTTTTAAGCCTTTTATTAGGGACTCATACAACTCTTAAACCAATCCATACATATACATACATCAATTGTATAAAGCACATCTGTACATTCTTTGTCCTATTCATTTTCAAAGCATTTGCTCTCCACTTAAGCCTTTTGCATCAGGTCCTTTTATTCCCCCTCCCTCCCTGCTCCCCCCTTCCTCATGAGCCCTTGATAATTTATAAATTGTTATTTTGTCATATCTTGCCCTATCTGGCATCTCCCTTCACCCCCTTTTCTGTTGTCCATTCCCCAGTGAGGTCACATGTAGATCTTTGTAATCTATTCCCCCTTTCCAACCCGCTCACCCTCTACCCTCCCAGTATCGCCCCTCACCCATGGTCCCGAAGGTATTATCCATCCTGGATTCACTGTGCCTCCAGCCCCTATCTGCTCCAGTGTACAACCTCTGCTCTATCCAGACTTGCAAGGTAGAATTCAGATGATAGTGGGGGCGGGAGAGGAATGCAGGGGAGGAAGGAAGCATTTAGGCACTGGAGGAAAGCTGTATTCTTCATCAGTGCTACGTTGCACCCTGACTGACTCATCTCGTCCTCTAGACATCTCTGTGGGAGGATCTCCAGTGGCCGACAAATTGGCTTTGGGTCTCCACTCTGCACTTCCCCCTTCATTTGCTATGGTAAGATGTTATTTTTTTTTCTGATGATGCCTTATACCAGATCCCTTCGACACCTTGTGATTGCACAGGCTGGTGTGCTTCTTCCATGTAGGCTTTGTTGCTTCTGAGCTAGATGGCCACTTGTTCACCTTCAAGTCTTTAAGACCCCAGACACTATCTCTTTCGATAGCCGGGCACCATCTGCTTTCTTTGCCACATTTGCTTATGCACCCGTTTGTCCTCAGCGATCGTATCATGGAAGTGTGCACCCAATGATATGAATTGTTTGTTCTTTGATGCCTGATAACCGATCCCTTCGGAACCATGTGCTCACACAGGCTGATGTGTTCTTCCATGTGGGCTTTGTTGCTTCTGAACTAGATGGCCGCTTGTTTATCATCAAGCCTTTAAGATCCCAGACACTATCTCTTTTGATAGCCAGGCACCATCAGCTTTCTTCACCACATTTGCTTGTTCACCCGCTTTGGCTTCAGTGGTTGTCAGGAGGATGAGCATCATAGAATACCAATTTAATAGAAAAAAGTATTCATGCATTGAGGGAGTGCTTGAGTAGAGGCCCAAGGTCCTTCCGCCACCTTAATACTAAACCTATAAATATAGGCACATAGATCTATTTCCCCATCCTCCTATATATTTGCATGTACATGTCTTTGTCTAGACCTCTCTAAATGCCCTTTCCCCCCTAGCTCTTTCCTCTATTTCCCTTGACTGTCCTCCTACTCCACTATCATGCTCCTTCCCCACCTGGGTTACAGATATACCTCTTCGTTACCTTACCCTTGATCATTCCCTACCAGGCCTGCCACTCCCACCTCACCAGCAATTTAGATACCATGTTGTTCCCTTGTTGCTGGGTTTGTTATCACCACTTCCTTATCCCCCACCTCCCCCTATCCCAAGTCCCCCCGGAACTGTCGGTCCCATTATTTTTCCCCCAGATAGTTCATCCAGCCTGTCTTATTTAGACAGATCTGTGGAGATAATAACATGCACAAAAACAAGACAGAGGAAAACAAAGCAATAGTATACAACAAAACAACAACAAACCACTGACAAAGAACAAAACACATCAAGAAAGAAGAGCTTGTAGTTAGTTCAAGGATCATTTGTTGGCTTTAGGAGTGTTTTCCAGTCCAGTCTGTTGAGGCAGCATGCCCTGGCCCCAAAGTTCACTTTCAGCATTCCCTGGGGACCTTGCTGCTCCATTCCCTTGCTGTTCCCGCTGCACTCCCCCAGTGCTTTGCCTCAGTGTGGTGGGATCAGATCGGACGCAATTCCCACACTGTGTCTCCAGTGCTGTCCCCTGTAGCGCCATGGGTCAGTGAGGGGCATCGTGTCTCATAGTGGGGCCAGCCTTGTTGTCCTCTCTGTGGACTGGCTGCTCCAATCAGGAACATCTTCCTCACAGTCTGGTGGGCCAGGCTATTCTCCAGTCTCTCCTCCACCCCGTTCATCTGCTGCCATGTGCTCTGATGAGATATGTCCCTCTCTGGGTGCTGCAGAATCAATGTCATCCTTTGAAACAAATTCTTCTGGGGGAAGGGGCATTTTCTTTCTTCTTGAGCCCTTGGTATCAGCTCTTTGCTTTTCTCCCCTCCCTCTTCCATGCTCCCTCCCTCAGGAACCCTTGATAACTTATAGAGGCTATCAACAACTTGTGATCACACAGACTGATGTGCTTCTTCCAAGTGAACTTTGTTGCTTATCAGCCAGATGCTTTATCGTTTGATAGCCTGGCAACAACATCTTTGCTCATATTTGCTTATGCACCCACTTTGTCCTCAGCAATTGTGTTGGGAAAGTGAACATTGTGGAATGCCTGGTTAATAGAATAAAGTGTTCTTACATTGAGGGAGTTCTTGAGTACAGGCCCAATGTCCATCTGCTTCCTTAACACTAAACCTATACATATATGCACCTAGAGCAATTTCCCCATCATTCTATACACATTTACACATATACATATCTGTTTTTAGATCTCTACAATTGCCCTTTGCCTTCTAGTTTTTCCCCTATTTCCTTTTATCCCACTATCATGTTCAGCCTTCATTTGGGTTTCAGTAATTCCTCCCAGTTACATTGGCCTTGATCAAGCCCTACCAGGCCTCTTATACCCTCCTTGCCATTGAATTTGGATCAATTGTTATTCCCTTGTCCCTGGGATTTTAACACCCACTTCCTTTACCCTGCCTCCCCTTCTCCCATGTTCCCTAGAACAATCAGTCCCATTGTTTTCTCCTCCCCATTGTTTATCCCACCTACCTTATTTAGATAGGCCTGCAGAGATAATATGCACAAAAAACAAGACAGTGAAAACAAAGCAACAAAAGAAAACAAAATCATAAAAACAGAGAAAAGCCTGTAAATAATTCAAAGTTCATTTGTTGATCTTTAGGAATTTTTTCTGGTGGAGTCTCATGGGGTGTCAAACCCTGGCCCCAAAGGCACTTTTCGTATTCCCTGGTCACTTTGTTGTTCTGTTCCCCTTGCTGTTCTGTTGTAGGCCCTTAGTGTTCCATCTCAGTGTGGTGGGGTCAGATCAGATGTAATTCCCACATGGTCTCCAGTGTTGTCCCCTGAAGCTGTATGGGTCAGTGAGGGGAGTCAGTCAGGGATGTCATATCTTGTAGTGGTGCTGGCCCTATACTTCTCTCTGTGCTTTGGCTTCTCTGAAGAGCAATATTGTCCTCAGGACACTGTGAATTCTTATATTTTGTGTGAGGCTAGCAGACTGAGTCCGTTTTCTCACATTCCTTACATTGATAAGGCCATTTTCCACTGTGAATTCTCATATGTTCATTGAGGATACAGTAAAAGTTCCCTCATTTTCCTTATATTCATAAGGTCTCTCTCCACTTAAGTCTCATATATTCACTGAGGCAAGTAGAGAGAGTAAAAGTTTTCTTAGATTCCTAAAGCCTCTCTCCACTGAGCATTCCACTATGTTGACTGAAGCTAAACAGAATGCTGGAAAGGTTTCTTACATTCCTTACATTGATAAGGCCCCTCTCCACAGTGAAGTTTCATGATTTTTGAGGGTAGTAGATTGAGAAGAGTCTCTTTTGCATTACTTACATTGATAAGGCCTCTCTCCACTGTGAATTCTCATATGTTTACTGAGGGAGGCTGATTGAGAAAAAGTTCTTTTACATTCCTTACATTCATACGGCTTCTCTCCACTGTGAGTTCTTACATGTTGATTGAGGCTAGTCATTTGAGTAAAGGTTTTCTTACATTCCTTACATTCATAAGGTCTCTGTCCATTGTGAATTCGCATATGTACATTGAGGTCAGTAGATTGAGTAAAAGCTTTGTTACATTGCTTACATTCATAAGGCCTCACTCCATTGTGAATTCTCTTATGTTGAGTGAGTTGTGAGGATCGAGTAAACGTTTTTTCACATTCCTTACATTCATAAGGCCTCTCTCCACTGTGAGTTCTCATATGTTCATTTAGCCTGCTCATTTGAGTAAAAGTTTTCTCACATTCCTTACATGCATAAGGCCTCTCTCCACTGTGAATTCTCTTATGTTTATTGAGGGAGGCTGATTGAGTAAAAGTTCTTTTACATTCCTTGCATTCATAAGGTTTTTCTCAACTGTGAGTTCTCATATGTTGATTGAGGCTAGTCTTTTGAGTAAAAGTTTTCTTACATTGTTTACATTCATAAGGCCTCACTCCATTGTGAATTCTCTTATTTTGAGTGAGTTGTGATGATCGAGTAAACGTTTTCTCACATTCCTTGCATTCATAAGGCCTCTCTCCACTGTGAATTCTCTTATGTACACTGAGGGTAGTAGAATGAGTAAAAGCTCTGTTACATTGCTTACATTCATAAGGCCTGTCTCCACTGTGAACTCTCATATGTTGAATGAGGTGTGAGGATTTAGTAAAAGTTTTCTCACATTCCTTGCATTCATAAGGCCTCTCTCCACTTTGAGTTCTCATATGTTGATTGTGGCTAGTCATTTCAGTAAGTTTTCTCACATATCCTTACATTCATCAGGCCACTCTCCTTTGTGAATTCTCTTATGTTGAATGAGGCATATGTAGTTGAGAAAAAGCCTTACCACACTGCTTATATTCATAACACTGGAAACTCCATGAAGAGTGTTTTCCTTATATCTTCCCCTAGATTTTACTGGAAAATATCTTCTGTTGAAAACAAAAAGTTAAAAAGACATTTTTTACCATTTCATTATTAACATGGATACTAAACATTCAATTTTCTCCCTCAATTGTCTAGTAAACCATTATTTAAATATCTGGGTGTGATACAACAATAATGGTCACAGGGTTAATGAAATATATAGTGATTCTATATATGACCATAAGAGAAACATATTTCAAATATTCATAATATAATTCACAAGTACATAGTGGCAGTATGGCTAACATATTAGTGATAGACACAAATTCAAACACACACAAACATATATAGATATGAAACAAAGAAAGTATAACCAAAGTCATACATACAGGGTATATATTTTTATCTACATACATATATATGTATAATTACGAACATACTTAGAAATTACACACATGTAAATATAGATAGAAATATAAACTGCATTCTATTCAGTAACCCCATAAGATAGACTATAAATATGATTTTTATAAGAATAGCCAGCATCATATGTATGATAGGGTGTTGCTGATATGCTAGAGGCACTCTCCATTCCGTTACAGGCCAGATGGTTAATACAATGCACCACCAGGATCATGTTCCTCTGTCTACATGTTCATAATATATAAACATATATAATACATTAATCTACAAATACATAAGAGGGGCATCAAAATGTGGAAAATTTTCATTTGCCATGATCTTTTCTATGCTCCCAGCATATGTTTCAAAATTGCCTTTGATTGAGTTGATTTTGACTCATATCTACTTTATAGGACCATACATAAATGGCCCTATAATTTTCTGAAACTATAGCTTCTTGTGGACGAAGGCCTTATTTTTCTCCCCAGGAAAATGTTGGTTTACCAGGCCAATGATTAAGCACTACACACAATGAATTAGGTGTTGGCCTCCTAAATGATGGTGCTGTTGAAACAAAGCTGCTATCCAGACATAAGAGGAGGTGATCTACTTCCATTAAGTTTAACATCCTCAAAAAATCTTATGCAAAATTCCACCATGTACTATGCTGTCACTATGATTTCAAATGCACAAACGAGCAGTGGGTGAAGATGTGCAGACGATGCATTGCTGGTGCACAGATAGTTGTGGTATATATCATACATAACAACTGATTTTATGTATAATATATAAACATAACTATATGTAAAATATTATTAGATGATAAGACAATTTTGGCTCATAGTGACTTACATGGAAAATTGAAGGAGATCACCAAAATATTTCTCCCCCATACTCAATGGAAATTCTGATGGCTATTTTGTGTTATTAGCTGAGAACATAATCATCTGTACCACATGGATTTAATTCCTGAATATTTGCTCATCTTTCCTTATAATACTGGTAGTAATTGAAATATTGGTTGGGTAGATTCCAGAATAACAACATGCAAGATTTGACAGTGTGGCAAATAGACAAAGTAATGGTAGACTGCAATATGTAGATATTTGTGATCATGGGAAGCCTGTGATATAATTGTTCTGGAGAGAAAATTAACTTAATTGGCATATCTAACCAGGTATTCCTAAGCCATTGTTGTATATATTTGGTAAGTAAGGAATTAATTTGAAATGATGAAGTTCTTTTTACCTACAATAGCTATGTTTGTGAGGTTTTCAACAATCACATCTCTGTAGAGACACTTCTGAGAAACATCCAGCATTGTCCATTCTTCTGTGGTAAAATCCAAAGTAACATCCACATCAGTCACTGAATCCTAAAAGAGCCCACATAATCTCTTTAATCTGAATCCTAAGCAATCAAATACATGTTAAAAGAAAGATGAGGCTTATAATATTGAGGGATGTTCATTTCATTGTGATTTTGATACATAGTATGAGTTCCATAGCACTATTAGGCTTTACTCATTGTTATCATTCTCTAACCATATACATTTACTTCTCAAAAGATTTCATCTCATCTCATGGACATATCAATATGAAGAACCTTCAATATTTTTGTAACAAACTTCCACTAATTACCTTTAGTTCCACTTTATCCCACTCACTTTGTGAAGTCTCCTCAAGTTTATAACATAATAAGCCCATCACTTCCCACTTGGACTGTCCGATTCTGTTCTAATCCTAACTTAAGATTTTATAATAGCTCAGAAATTCTCTACTATAAACAACATATTCCATATCATGTCCTTGCTCTCTTTATATCTCTCCCTTTCTGTGGTATTATTGTGTGTTTATGAAGGGAGGGGAAACACCTTCCACAGGAAAAATGAAATATATTTCTTTATAGACTAAGCAAACATAGAAATATTAACAATCAAGAAATACACCAAGACTGGCATCTTGTTTATTTGCTATTGTCTAGGCATGAGCTTGTGAAGCATGCTTCACCAGGAGCTTGGAAGGGTAGGAAGACAAAATAAATGTGATGGAAAGAGGTTATGCTGCAATAAAGTAGGGAGGCATTATCCTGAATGGCTACATAGTTATCACTGGTATTGCTCTTTTGCAAGCCCGTGAGTTTCTGAAGGCAGGGAGTTGTGAGGTGGCAGTTACTTGACAGTGGTGTAGGTTGGTGCCCCTATAGAACTAATCTGCAAGTTAGGCTTGTAGAAAAACACACAATTCTCAACTTTCTCCATGCTTAGTCATCGTGCATATGTGGAATATAAGGTGCACCATTCCCCTAGGTCTTAAATCCAGGTTTCAGTTTCAGAGGTTTTAGGCAGGCTGATTGAAAAGTAAGGTTGAATACCAGGTGGCTCTTTGATCAACATTTTTAATCTAAGTTTTAATTCCTTCCAGAAAAAAGGTTAGTTTATGCAAAAAAAAAGTTAGGTTATATAAAAAAACAAAACAAATGGTGAATCAATAGATACATTAAATTTGATAAATTTGTTGGAAAATGCCTCTTTAGAGTGTTGGGAAGCAAAGATATTACTTTGAGGACTGAGTTTACCTGACCTAAACATGCTATTGTCAATGGTTTCATATGCATGTGAAAGATGGACGCCGAATAAGGAAGGATGAAGAAGAATCAATAAGTTTGAATTGCAGTGCTGGTCAAGAATATCCCAAGTACCATGGACATCGAAAAGGACAAACAATTCTGTTCTGGCAGATGTAATGTCAGAGTGCTACTTAGAGGTAAGGATGGTGAGGGTTAATATATAATTTGGAAATGTTATCAGAAGAGAACTGTACCTGGAGAAGAAGAATATGTTTGGTAAAATAGAGGGGCAGTGAAAAAAGTAATCCCTCTACTAAATGGATTAACAAACTGCAACAATGGGTTCATCTTAAATTGAGAGGATGGCACAAGAGGACCGTGTTTTTTTCTGTCATGCACTGGGTCCCTGGGAGTTGGAATTGACTCAATGATAGCTAACATAACAACAGACTGAGAAACCTCTAATGATCACACTAGACATACACAAAGACATGCTAATGTGTTAGTTATATTTACAAGTTATTATTTCTCTAATTTATAAAAGGGACGGGTTTCTTTTGTTAAAAATTAGAACAAACAAAGTGACTACAAAATCAATGAGGAATTCCTAAACTTCATTAAACCATTCCTCTGGAGGTTAGCTGAAGCAAATTGTCTAAGGTCCACCCAGCATGACACAAGGCAGAACATTTTCACAAACTTGGGCTTTATTGTGATGGCAACACACACTTAGGTGTGACTGGCTATTTGTCTGTCAAATGGAGTGTAAATTATTTAATCCTCTATACTGAGGTGTCAGCTGGAAAATCAGAAGGTCCAACAGAGCTATGGATCCATAGTAATCACTGTTTCAGGCTGTTTAGAAGGTCAATAATTGTGGGAAATTAACACTTTGGGAAATATGACTAGGACTATATTCCCTAATTTATAACAGAGGGTATCTGGAAAGCTAGTATTCCACGGTAGGAAAGCCACCACTTTGGTAAGTTAATGCCCAAGTACATTATCCTGCATTAAACATCATTCCTTAAAGTGAGCACATGTTTGATTCTATCTCCCTATACAAGTGGACATTCCTTTGCTATCTTCTCCTGCTGTGGCACCCATCCCCCTCTTTCCTTCTGCCCTGAAGCAGGTATTAGGTTTTCTCACCTGTGAGCTTAGAGACCTTATTGTGGTTGCCACCCACCTTGTGATGGATGTAACTACTGAGTATTCATATATTATGGCTACCTATAAATATCCCAAGATAGTAAAGACTCTCTCCTATCTCTTCTCCCAACTCCATGTGGACCAGCAAGAGAAGCTGAGGTGAGCATGCTACCACAAAATGTGTCCGACTCCTTTATTTTATTCTCTCTCTTATCTTCTCTAACTTTACTATGATCTTTATATATTATATCCGTACAATTGTACCTGTAGACACCTCGGTTATTAGAGGCTGGTTTCCATTGACAGTTATTCAGTTGAGTCAAAAGAAAATTTCGTGAGAAACTTGTAGCCTAACTGTAAGATAAATGAAAACTGAAGATCTGGTAGCTAACGACAAAAGTTTTCAGATATGTTGAATAAATCCTTTAAAAAATCATTTCATTGGGGGCGCTTGCATATATCATAACATAGCTTAATCACATCAAGCAGTATTGTACAATTGCTACCACAGTCAATTTCAAAATATTTTCTTTATTCTTGAATTCCTTGATATCAGACCCCTTATTAAACACCTTTTTACTGTTTTGTTGTTTAAGTTCGAGTTATTGGGTTGAAACAACATTAGTTTGGAAAGAACACTTACTAACTTTCTATGAGACCAGAAATAAACTGATACCAATGTCAGATAAAGCTATTTCAAGAAAATTGTAGACTAATAGTCATTGAGTCATTCATTCTTGATACAATATTCAATTGTATCAATATTGGTAATGGATCTGCATGAAAAAGTTCTTTAAGAACTGGAATCTGAGTCAGACATATTACTAAGTATCATATACACTTGAGAATAATCTGACCCGAAAATCAGCCAAGGCACCAAATTTTACCACAAAAACTGCATTAAAAATGTGCTGAGAAAACTGGACCTATACACGAGTCTATACGGTATATATCATGATTAATCAAAAACAAAAAATTAGCATTCAAATATACCAATTGATAGGGGGAAAACTATTCAATTAAAGAGACAGAATATATACTAAACAAAGCATGACTTTTCAAATTAAAAGGAAAAAACACAAATCTAACATGAAACAGGTCTTACACATATGCTAATATACTCATAACAAAACAAACTTTGAAAAATGTCATATATAGCAGAAAGAGATAAAAGTATCATCCAACCTCAGAAACAGGACAAATATACATGTTCATTTTCAACACTCATATTTAAAATTATACTGTATGTTCTAGCTAGGCCAATCAGAAAAATAATCATTAAAAAAAAAGAAAAACGACTTTGAAGGGGAAGAAATAAAAATTTCCTATACATCATAAATTAATGTGTACATATGTAATACATTAATTAGTAAAAATAGAGGTATTGGCCTATGTACATGTATTTATATGGCAATACACTGGGGTCGTGGATGGACTTTGGACCACTGTTGGAGCCCTCCCTCAACAAAAGAACACTTTGTTTTAACAACTTGGCATTCTGTGATGCTCATCATTCCAACATGATTGCTGCAGGAAAAAAAATGGGTGCACAAGCAAATGTGAAGAAAGCTGATGGTGACCAACTAGTTAAAAAAGCAGAGAAGCAACAAGCCCACATGGAAGAATCACACCAGCCTGTGTGATCCTGAGGTGTCAGTGGGATCAGCTAAGTGGTATCAGAGGACCCAAAACAAACAAACAAAACATAGAGATCCAAAACGCATCTGTAGACAATGGGACATCCCATCACAGAAGCGTCACAAAGGGATGAGTCAACCAGGGTGCAGTATAGCTCCAATGAAACACATTATTCCTGTAGTTCCTTGAGATTTCCTCACCCTCCACTATCATGGCCCCAGTCTTGCCTTTCACTTTGAGCTACACAGGACCATGTACACTGGTACACATAAGAGCTTACCACATGTATACCAATGATAAAACCCTTTAAACTGGCCATAACACCTGCCTCTTAACTCATGATATTTATCTCCCAAATCTATCCCTTGCCTCCTGTTCTTGAACTGGGAACAGTGATTAATCCCAGGACCTAGATTCTGATCTTAAGTACAGACGCTGACTCTAGCACTCTAAATCCCTGGAAAGAACCCCAAACCAAACCCATCAACAAACTCATGTTGTGAATTATGCTTGTGGAGGTGTCTCCTCTCTCACGTTTTACCTAAATGAAGTGAACTGCTGTAGGTAGACAAGCAAACCCAGGAATCAGACATATATCGTCTCTTCTCAGTTAACTTTTATATCATTTGCATATGGTTCATTACACTTGGCAAAATAAAGTAGTATATAAATGTTTAAATATGACAATATCATGACCAAGGGTTCTCAAAGCTCTCGTGTGGACCTGTTTTACTGTGTCCTGCCCTCAAGGAGCCTTCTCTGCTATTAGACATATGCAGGGATTTGTTCCCATATAAGCAAGGTGCCCAAGGGATCAATTATACTATGTTATTAATTTGTAGATCACAACTGTATTCTCCCTGGAAAATGTGGTGAAGCTCATATTAAAGAAAACAAGTTCATTACCGGTTATTCTATCATCCATCGAAACCCTCCATCCCTTTATTCCCAGGTGATCCTATTCTCACAAGATGGAAGAGGTAGCAAATTAAAGGTGCTTACATTGGAAACATTGTCTCCATTTTTCAAAACGAACAATTTACCTTTTACTCAGACCTAGGAAAAAGGGTCACAGGAATACTTTGTACATCCCCTCTCAGTTTGAGCTGGCAACCCTAATATTTGTGTCCATGGCTCTAGATTCCTGTGAGCCAGGAACTTAACCTCACAAGACATCCTGCACAAGTGGGTGCTGTATCTTCACCCCCAAATGGAAAGATGTCAATCCCACATACACCCTGTGTGTCCAGAGCCAACAAGTCCCTCTCTCCCAGCACATTGGGGCTCTCCACTCAGAGAAAAGAGAAGTCCTGAAAAAGTTACTCATGATAAAAACAGCGGGTCAATCCCTCTCTCACCTAATGGGCTAAATGCTGGGGAGACATCCTGGGTGCATGGATATCTAAATATATCCTGAAATGCAAGGGAGACCAAATGTGGACAAATCAGCAACTAAGTTGTCATTAGTGGGAGTTTCATTATCTCTACTTTTGGCACAGGACTGAATGCCTTTGAGCTTCCAGAGGCAAAAGGCAGGGTTCCTGTCTGAAGCCTGTCTTGCATACATACTGGCTGAGGATATCTCCCCTGAGATAAGTCCCCCTGCCCATGTTCCAGGCCCGCTTACCTTCCAGGAAGCACATAACATCCAAACAAGGTTGATCCACTACACTTCTTTTTGAGATCCTGCCTCCAGGTCTACCTGGGTCCTGAGAGTAAGCTGGGAAATCAAGAAGAAAAGGCTATAGACAAATGAAATGGTAATCACTTGTAATTACTTCAGCATGATTAATAATAAATCAGTAGGATTTATCTTCCTTGAACCTTGCTTATTGGAATAGCCATCCTTGGGTGAGTCCAGCTGAAAGCAGAGTGGACCTCATATAGATTGCTTTAGGTTGCTGCAGAGAGGCCTTCTTAGGTAACACAAGGCAGTCCTAGAACACCTTTGCTCACACATACACTCACACACGCAGGAAAACACTCATTAAACTGATAAAAAACAAGGACTTAACCAGAGAGAATCAGGAAGCTACGTGAGAGTAAGAGACCATGGATAATATTTAACATCAAATAAGGGTACACCTACCACCCACAGCCTAACATTGTGTTCTGAATATTTGCTCCATTAGAAAATGTAATCTTTGATGAGCTTCTTTCTGTTTATATACATTATCAGACTAATTTTGTATGTTAGTAAATTAATTCTTTGTCTAACTTTATTCTTCCTTGATCGACCATGATTGTCCCTTAAGTTTTATATATGGCTTCTCTCTCTTCAGGCTTGGACAGCTTAAAATTATTCATGTTCTAAATTTATGAGTACTGAGAGAGAATTATAACATGTGGCAGAGCATAATAACCAATGAAAACCAATTAACTAATTATAAAGTTGTACTGGCTTAATTATGTCTTTTTAGTGTGCTGCTTATTTGAGGATATTTTAATTAAGGGGATTCACAACTAATAGTAGGTTATTTTGTATTCACAATGTCAACAGTGTCTAGGGGTCCTCCAAGATTTCTTTCTGGGAAAATGGATATGTTTATTCATAAGGTATAAGTAAGTAACATGTAAATATTGTGGGGTTTTTCACTAAGAAAGCCCAGAGCAATATACTTTATCAATAAAACACATATTTTAAGCCTTATAGTTTCCACATTAAACAAGAATTCCTTTCCAAATTAGAAAACATTTTAGTTGTATAAGTATTATTGGCATGTTCAAAGAAATTTTTAAGTCAATATATACCCAATATGTAATACCAAGTTTAAAAATTTTTAAGAAGATTGATGCCAGGACAATTCTTAAAATTTACATTTAAACTGGAATTAAGGTAATCCGTGGGTAATTTTTTAATCCTCCCATTATTTGGCTGTAATCTATGAGTATATTTTAGCACCTATAATAAATACAGTATTACAATGAGTGAGTAAAATGATGTACAATTTATGAAAACATTTCTAGCCTTCTAAAGGCAGCAGCTTTAACCATGTTTAACCACCACAATGACTCCCTTTGATGACCCACTATCAAGTTTGGAAATCCCATTGAATACCCTATGAGACAGTACACGTTTACTGTGCCAACATGGTTAATGAACACATGTGGGATTAAGTGAAGGGTGGAAAGATAAATGGCTCGGCAAGCCTCGCCTTTCTTGTCTCTTGCCTTTTGATCATCGGACCAGTGTGTGGCTGCCTTGCTTGCTCTGTGCCTCAATTTGCAAGCTACACAACCTGTGGGACACCTAACCCATAGACTGTGTCACTTTAATTTGAGGTTCCCTCAAGACCTGTATTGCCACACTATTGGAATTTATATCTCTTGAGCTGGGGACTACCAGACCCTGTCATCTGGCTGACTCTTGGTGACCTACCTGCCTTGTTGTTTGCTGTCTGTGGCCAGGTAACCTGGACTGCTATACAGAGGACTACCCAGCGGCCTTAAAAACTTGAAGAACTGCCAGTGTTTCACAGCTGTCTCACCAGAGTGAGTTGCACTGTGCCATTTATACTGCTTTATAGATTAATTAACAGTTTATTTCTTATGGTTTCTATATCTACATAAATACATATATAAAATTATTAGTGTTCTGGTTTTGTTTCTCTAGAAAACCCTGTCTAACATACCCTATTTAGGAAAACATGTCTGCATGTGTTCTTATGGTCAATAACTTTGTACTAAGTGTGTATGCTTGCCTCAGTGAGATTTAAGTGCATGCACTTAATTGGGGAAATGTTTGTAAGAGAGAAAGTGCAGAGAATACCATGGAGGCTGGAGGATCACTCAGCTAAGACGCCAATCTTACCCTGAGAAAAGGAAGAAAAAATGAGAGGTAGGAAAAACTTTCTTAAATGTCAGTGTAACCCAACAGATGTCCAGTAAGTTGACCAGGTTACCTCAAAACGAAATCACCCATTAGAGAACGGCCTCCTTTATCATAGACAAATTCCTATGCTTCGTTTATATACTAGTCTTGAATTGCGCTTTGGCTAGTCCTGAGAACTCCAGTTCTCCGCACAAACATGCTGATGCAATTTAGAAGCAATGTTTCTTCATTGTCTCATTATGCTCATTGTGGTTGGAGTAGAATTACATTATTAGGTTTTATCATGTTGTTGTATTTTTATATATGAAAATGTGTTCATGTTTTCTAGTAAGATACATAGATATATAGGATGGTTTTCCTTCTGGATTAGGTTGAAAGAAATGTTTCCTCATTAGTGACATTCTTATGTGTATTAGTTACAAATGTTCCCAAACAATATCCTGCTCCTGTTTCCTGGGGGCTTTCATTTCATTTCCTGAAGACTGTCTCACAGAAGGCTCAATCTCTGTAGTGGGTGCTCAGGATCAAATATGCACAGGAACCAGACTCTGAGGCAGGTACAGATGAGTTGCCAGGGTGGGTTTCCTGTTGTGCTCACGGAATTCTCAATCTCTTATTTTCCCCTAGGGAACATCTCTTTATTATTATTTTCCATGTCCTGAGACCTATGAATTCAATTTTCTCACTTCTTATAAATTAAAATAATCCTGTGTGAACTGTTTGCCTTCAGAGGTCCTCACTTCAGTCAGAGCCGATATTCATTTAAGAGAAAGTATAGAAACTCATGACCAGAAAAGAAAGCGTTACCTGCTGGTCTGAAGGGAGTGGTCTCATTTCATTAAGAAACAAACCCTAGACAAACGTTTGCCCTTAGAGAAATGCTCAACTTGCCATGCAGAGGCTGCCAGTGAGAGAAGTTACCTTGTATAATGTTATCAATCCTGTAATTAGGGAAGAACTTTTTTCTCTGCTTATAAGCGATCTAGGCCACATGCAGTAGGCTAACCAGATTTTGCCATTCAGTGTGTTTTTTAAATACAGCTTTCTCCAGAGGTCCCATCAAAAAGACTGATTTTGAGGACCTCACTGTGTGAACTGGACTTTGCCTTCAACACACCTGATGCAGGAGAAAAGACCCTGAAACACTCCTTTGGACTTTAACCAGAAGCAGCCAAGCTTGAGAGGAAGCAGAGGATTACTATCCTCAGGTCCTGAACTTTGGATCACTGGGCATTGGTTCAAATCTCTATTGCTTTGATTTTAACAACTTGGAACTTCCTTTTACTGGCCGTGTTCACGTTTCCTTTGCTGTCTATGATGTCTCAGTTCAGAAAATGGTTTTGCCTTTTCCTGTATGTCACATCCATATTGTTTTCAACAGTGTTCTGCCAATGAAATTTGGAATCCTTATAAGTGTACTTTTAGAGGTGGGGGGAGTGGGGAAAATGAGCAGCAGATATTAAGGGCTCAAGTAGAAGGAAAATATTTTGAGAATTATGATGGCAACAAATGTACATATGTTTTTGACACAATGGATGGATGTATGGATTGTGATAAGAATTGTACGAGCCCCCAATAAAATGATTAAAAATATAAGTGTACTTTTAGTGTAAAAGTCTACAGGAATTCAGATTCTACATCATTGGCCAAGTTGTTATTGTTCTTACAAATACCAAATTTACCATATAAATTCTTACATTATTTTCAAGCTGATAATGCTGCCTCTATAGTGGACCATAAATGTATACGTATACCTTAGATGCATGCAAGTATCTTGAAATCACATTTGATCAAAGCCCTCACCTAAGAACAATTTGTTCTTCTCATGTGACTCTGCTCAATACTCAGTCCCTCATTCATGGATCACTGCAATGTAAGTAAATGGCAATGTGTGGCGAACAGATTAGATGGTGGCCAGTTATCAGAAAGAATAGTGTCTAAGGTCTTAAAGCCTTGTCCAATGACAAACATCCCTCTAAGTTAGCGGTTCTCAACATGTGGTTCGTGACCCCTTTGGGGGGTCGAACGACCCTTTCACAGGGGTCGCCTGATTCATAACACTAACAAAATGTCAATTATGAAGTAGCAATGAAAATAATTTTATGGTTGGGGAGTCATCACAACATAGATGCTTCAGCGAGCATTGGACACATGGGTTTCAGTTGGACTGGGATGGGATGTTCTCTTAATAAAATTTTACTTTGTGATGTATAGCTCTTTCTTATGCATCTGAGCATCTATACTTTCATATTACTAGACAACCCAGCCTAACACCGTTTCCCACCACACTGGTGTCAAGTGAGGGAGAAAAGGTGTATCTGACATACTGCTCTTGGAGAAAGGCACATCACAAGGAGTCTGGAAAGATAATCAACACTTCCCTGACAGCGAGCCAATGTTATATTCCTGTAGGAATGTGGATTTTTTGGTGGGTGTGAATCTTATTTACAATAAAAGTTTCATGTTAAACTTGTAAAAAAGAGTGTTTACAAGGCACAAGGCACACATATTCTCTCTGAACTAAAGAAGGTCAACACATTTAAAACATGTAAGGAAACTTAGTAGACTTGTAGTCACACTTGATATAAAAAGTTAGTGTGATACTAAGAGCTTTATATTCACGGGGAAGGCATGACATGCATGCCCCTGAGAGAAAATTCCACTTGATTATTTAAGAAAGTATTCCCATTACTGAGCCCAAAATATTGGAGTAGCACTGATGAGAATGACTTATTTCTGTTTAATAAAAATATTCATACCTACTGAGGCCAGATTGTTAAAAATTTGCATCATCACATGACTATAGAGTTTCCTCTAAGAAAGGACGAGCAATGCCCATTCCTCCAAGAAGTCCACAACCACCTCTCAAACATCCAGTGTCCTATAACATCCCATATATTCTGGTTCAGCAAGGTTCCATGCACTCCAATATGAAAGCAGGGAAGATGGCCATCCTGGGAAATTGAGACTTCACATGGGGATTAGACACATGGGTCTGTATTCTACTAAGGATTTCCATCAGGGTTTAGCTCATCCCTTCACTCACTAGACTCACTCACTAATTACACGCTATCTCAAGTACTGCATTCTTCTAGCACAATAAGCTTATCTCTGCAGTTTGTCTGGGACAAACTGCAATCTCGCTCCTTTCTATATTTATGGTTCAGAATAGAGAACAGTCAGAACACATAACATAAGCCAGACAAATGATCAAAACTAAAACCCCGATTCCACATTCGAATCATCTCTTTCATTGGAGGGGAGAAATTCACCTCCTTGCACAGGACCAACCAGAATATTTATCAAAATATGAAACAGTGAAAGCAAGGTAACAACGAGGCTGCTGTGCTTCTTCCATGTGGGCGTTGTTGCTTCTGAACTAGATGGCTGCTTGTTTATCTTCAAGCCTTTAAAACCCCAAATGCTATATCTTTTGATAGCCGGGCACAATCAGTTTTCTTCACCACGTTTGCTTATGCACACATTTGTATTCAGTGATCATATCAGGAAGGTGGGCACCCATTGATATGATATTTTTTTCTTTGATGTCTGATACCTGGTCCCTTCTACACCTTGTGACCACAAAGGCTGGTGTGCTTCTTCCATGTGGGCTTTGATGCTTCTGAGGTGTTGAAGGGATCAGGTATCAGGCATCATCAGAACAAAAAATCATATCATTGTAAATGAGGGTGAGTGCAGACTGGAGACCCAAAGCCCATTGGTAAGCAACTGTACACCCCCTTACTGAAGGGTAGCAGGGAGGAGACGAACCAGTAAGGGTGCAGGGTAGCAACGATGAAACATAGAACTTTCCTCTAGTTCTTAAAGTGCTTCCTCCTCCCACTATCATGATCCCAATTCTACCCTACAAATCTGGCTAGACCAGAGTATGTACATTGGTACAGATAGCAACTAGAAACACAAGGAATCCCAGACAGATGACCCCTTCAGGACCAGTGGTGAGAGTGGTGATACCTAGAGGTAGAGGAAAGGTGTAGAAAGGGGGAAACGATTACAACGATCTACACATAACCTCCTCCCTGGGGGATGGACAACAGAAAAGTGGGTGAAGGGAGAAGTTAGACAGTGTAAGATATGACAAAATAATAATAATTTTTGAATCATGGAGGGTTTATGAGGGAGGGGAGAGTGGGAAGGGTAGGGGGAAATGAGGAGCTGATATTGGGTCTCAAGGGGAAAGCAAATGTTTTGAGAATGATGATGGCAACAAATGTACAGATGTGCTTGACACAATGGATATATGTATGGATTGTGATAAGAGTTGTATGAGCCCCCAATAAAATGATTAAAACAATAACAACAACAACTAGGAAACACTGCAGAATTTCTCTTTTTCCTTTTAGCTTCTCATTAGCCATTGGAGAACTTCTGGTATGAACTAACAAAGTAGCAACTCAAGGCCCTGGATTTATGATATCCTCTTGAAGAATTCTAGGTGACTAAAAGCTGACACATTACCTCATGAAAGAGATGATTAATTGAGGGAATTATGAAAATTTCTGTAGTGTTTCTGTTACACACCTACATTTCAGTCACTGTATGGTTGCACTCTTGAGTATTTTGTAGCTTCATGGAGACAGGCCATGGTATTGAAAAGAGAAACAGCAAAGTGAAAGATAGGTAACAATAGAATACAGATATCATCAAAAGTTTTCCACTCTGAGACACAAAGCTACTGTAATGCAATTATTATAGACCGCTCCCTTCAAAAAGTACCTGGATACTCACATGAATACACACTAAGGTTACATACTGAAAAAAAAAAAAAAGCAGGGAATGAAAGTATCACAATAGCATGCCCTTCTGTTTTCTGATTGAGAAACTGTAGTTAGATTCCAGTTTTCTTATAAGTTGACTGAACTTAAATGCATAGTACTGTTAAACTGTGCAAGGATCCTAGGACTTATACACCAGGCTTTGAGATGGTCCACTCCAAGATTTTTTCACATTTGCAGACATGGAAGGCAATTAGTTGAACATGATGTGGGACTCTCAGTTGTGGGACTGAACTCTATGACTTGTCATACATTTGTTCCCACATTTTTTCAGGACAGAAAGGTCCCTGGAGAAGGATATCATGCTTAGTAAGGGAGAGAGAGGCAAAGAAGAGAAAGGCCTTTGACAAAATGGATTCGCACAGGGGCTGTAACAATGGGTTCACACATGGGAACATTTGTGAGGATGGTGCAGGATAGGGCAGTGTTCCTTCTGTTATATAAAAGGTTTTATGAGCTAGAATGGACATGATGACACCTAACAACAACATAGAAAAGGCTGTACTCTGATGCTAACAGTTCACAGCATAGCCAACTGAATATATCATACAGTGACACGAGCTGCCATGGTCACTCTACAATTCTGCTGTGACAGTGTAATGTAGATATAGATCCAATAAGTCTTTCAAGAATTTCGTACACAGCAATGCATCAGGTGACATATTTTAAAGTCTCCACAAGTCTAAATTCCATTCCTTTACGATGAAAAAAAAATCCCAAATGTAGTGCTGTCAATTCTAACTCATTTTGACCATATAACAATGAGTGAAACTGCTCATTAGTGTTTCCAAGAATGAAGATCTGCATGGGTGCAAACAGCCTCATCATCCTCCTTTGATGTGGCTGGTATGCTTGAACCACAGAGGGTATGGTCAGCAACCAATCAATTAAACCAATGAATCAATAGGGTCTCTTCCACACAACAGTTCATGATAAAACATTGCACTTATTCAGCCACTACAAATTTGAAGCAATTTCCAAAAAAGATTTTGCCACACTAGCTTTTAGTCCTCTTGTCTCTTTTAAGCAGATGTTGCTTCCAATTGAAACAGGTGAAGAAAGTCACCAACATTAATCACAATTTCAGTATTGCTCAAATGGTAACTTGTTGAACTGGGTCAGCATGCAGGCCCATGTGTCTACAATTAAATTCCTGGCAACTACATTTCTGTTCATATGCCTATAGTTGGTTATTCTGTCAGTCATAAATTACGATTACAGAGATGATCTAGAGGTCTTCTGTGTAGTACAAAGAGGAAACAAAGAAAACAGCCTATTCAATTCAGACAACTAGAACTCATTTCCCTGGAAAATCCATGAATCTCAGATAATACTGCTTACCTCAGGCCCATTTATCTGGCTCTTGCATTATTAGGTTGATTGAGGTAATATTAACACCCAGGCAAAACAGACACAGCATTGAACACATCAAAACAAAACAAGACCAATCTGTTCTGAGAGGGCACACCATTCCAGAACCAATGGAGTTCTACCCTGGACACATGAGGTGACTATGAGTTGAAAATGACTCCACAGCAATGAACAAGAACAAAACCACAATGTTAAATGGTTATCAATTGTATGAGAAATGCAACAGAGATGGAGCTTAAGCAGTAACACATGCATATTTATATTAGGGAGCTTGTGTACGGATTAACACAACGATCATTCACTTTAAGACACACTAGCCCATGAACCCTGGCTTGATTAAAAAAAATTCTAACAACATAGAAGGGTTCTGTGATGCGTTTAAAAATGCACATTTAAAAAAAGAGAACCTGATGCAAAGGGCTTAAGTGGAGAGCAAATGCTTCAAAAATGATTAGGGCAAAGAATGTACAGATGTGCTTTATACAGTTGCTGTATGTATATGTATGGATTGTGATAAGAGTTGTATGAGCCCCTAATAAAATGTTTAAAAGAAAGATTATAGTAAACAACAACAACAACAACAAAAACACATTTAGGTTTCAGTTGCTCAGACTTCCATTCTCAACATAAGGGCAAAATAAAGCTCCATTGTCACTCACCAAATGAAAAGCTCATTAGCAATTAGTTTACATGAAAATTCCCACACTGGAAAAATAAATGGATCATGAAGAAGCACTAGCAACAAAGTAAACCAAAAAGGGAATAGTTACAAGAAATGCAAATGAGGACTTTCAAGTTTATGATCAATATGTGAAGAGCCCAAAGCCACCATTCCAGTCCCAAAGGAAAATGCTGACCATATTGAATTCAGAGTACTGAGATCACAGTGCATGGTTTTGTTCTGTTGTACATTAAAAAAATAATCAGTCACTGAGCCAATTCTGGCATATAGCATCCCATATACACTGTAGAACAGCCCCTGTTTGTTTCTGAAACAGCAGCTCCTTAAGGGAGTAGGAAGCCTCATCTTTCTACTGCAGAGCAGTTAGGGGTTTGGATTTCTGAACCTGTGGTTAGCAACCAAATGCATAACACACTACATCACCATGGGTGCATAGTATTGCTATGAATTGGAGAAAACTAGATGGCAGCTAACAACAAGAAAGGCTTTCTTTTCAATGACTCTAGTTAATTGGTCTACTTAGCACCCAGAATAAACAACTGTCCTAAAAATGAGGGGAGGCACACATAGGTATTCTCTCACCTGATTTCTACTGTGTTATCATGCTGTGTATCTGCCTATAGGATCCTTTTGTCTAGTGGTGGTTTTCATCTTGTGCCATTAGTCGTCTAATTAATTGAATTCATTGAAAACAGTGATTTGAAGGATGTGATGGAATTAACTAAGGGAATAGCCAAAAAGAGTTTGTTCCAGGAGGGGACAATATCTGACCACAGGGGATCAGGAAAGAGTATATTTCATGTTTTAAGGATAGTCAAATCTCAGGATGATCAGATAAATATTAATAAGGATGAATGGTGTCAGAAAGGTATGATTGAGACTTCAATGAAGAAATGAATACAAAAAGACTGAAGTCAATAAAAAGGTAGCATGTTCCAAAGCAACTGTCCTCCACAAACTGATTAGTTTCCAAAACTGTCACACACAAAAATTTCTTGCACTTCACAAGAGTCCACAAAAATGTGGATTTAATTGCATTTAGCCTAAATAACAATAAATGGTAAAGAATAAGGCCTGGATTGGTCCACACATAACTCCCTGCCATCACGTCTAGTACAACTCACGGCATAGCTATCAGAGTAGAGCTTCCTATAGGAGTCCCAAGCCAGTGTATCTTTACTGGAGCAGGCAGACTCATCTTCTCCTGCACATTTGCAGCTCAATGTGTAACCCACTGGACAAAAGGGCTCCTTTGTTCATATATTATACACATTACCCAATCAAGTATCAATACAGGAACACATGAAAGGCCAACAGAGAAAGATAAGCAGCCCTAGAAAAGGCCTACCAATTTGTAAGGGAAGCTAATTCATGACACATCAGGCTCTGACAGCAAGTACTCACACTTTAAGGTGTGGGTCCCTAAATGGAAGTTCCTGAGTAGTACCAACTCACCAACAGCTGAGTGCTCAGTTACCAAACAAAAGATTGGAGGATGAAGACAACACAGAAGTACCTTAGAAGAACGATATGGCAACCAACTCCAACTATACCTTACAGCGTATAGTTTTACTCTGGAACCACATACAGTCACCATATGGAATTAAGTGGTAGGCAAAATGACTGATATTTATCAAATTATTATCTAATTTGGAGAGTCTATTCCTATGCAAAAATAAACTCCAAATAGATTAACATAATTATGATCATGTAAAACTATACTATTTTGGAATTTAAAAAATAATGACAGCAGGACAGAGAAAAACTAAGATGAAAACATAAGAGGATAGACTGAAAAATTAATCTGTATTAACATTCAAAACAATTTACCAGAAGGCAACAAAAAAGAGTAAGATATGCAATGGATGCATGTATATGATTGTGATAAGAGTCGTACAAGGCCCAAATAAGACAATTTAAAAATAAAAAAGAAGATACAAATATCCTGAGGCAATTTTACAAAGTTTATAAATCTGCTGTAAGTTGTCAGAGAAAAATAAACTAAGTGTGCAAAAATATGAGAAGTCTTCTCGGTAGTAGTTTTAAGAGATTTGAAGTACAAAATCAAACTAAGAAATCACTGTACACGTGGATCACAAGCCCTCAAAGTACTTCATCAGATAAGCAAATGGAATAACTATACATGCACATTTTGGGCAGGAAAATATATTAAATACTTCGGCTCTTTTAGTAAATTTTAACTTGGATATGTTCAACTCAACAATTTCCTCTCACCAGAAAGTGCTTTCCAGAGAGCAACAGAAGTTCAGAAAGGGAATGACGAGAATAATGGCAGTAACATTCACAAGAGTAAAATTACATTTGAACCACTTGAATCCTTAAAGCGCTACAATAGGTAGGTATAGCCTGGGCCAATCACACATTGGAAACTTGTGTATGAGTCAACACTGATAGACCAAAGACAAAACAATCAACATGTGAAAAACTCAAAAGCATTCTGAAGAAAATAAATCAATGAGAACCCAGACACAGTTTATCATGGAATATACAGAAAGCTCAAAAGAGACAAAACTAAACTGCACAGTTTATGGATTAAGACATGGGTGTCACAGTTATGAATATTTCTTGGACATAAAATAGTCTCACGGGATAGCTAGGTTACTTGTCTTAATATCATCCAAGCTTTTTTTTCCACGCTGAACAGCAGCAGGAGCTGGTGTCGGAGCTATCCGGTGCCATCCATGTCACTGCTGCGACCCCCGCACCCGCTGCCACCCTGACTGAGCAAATGACCCTTCGTGGCACCCTCAAGGGCCACAACGGCTGGGTAACGCAGATCGCTACCACGCCACAGTTCCCCGCCATGATTCTGTCTGCTTCGCGAGATAAGACCATCATCATGTAGAAGCTCACGAGGGATGAGAGCAACTATGGCATTCCCCAACGTGCTCTGCGTGGTCATCTCTTCTGATGGCCAGTTTGCGCTCTCAGGCTCCTGGGATGGAACACTACGTCTCTGGGATCTTACAACGGGCACCACCACACGCCGCCATGTTGGCCATACCAAGGACGTGCTGAGTGCGGCCCTCTCCTCTGACAACCGGCAGATTGTCTCAGGCTCCCGAGATAAGACCATCAAGCTGTGGAATACTCTGGGCGTTTGCAAGTGCACCGTATAGGACGAGAGCCACTCTGAATGGGTGTCCCGTGTGCGCTTTTCGCCCAACAGCAGCAACCCCATCATCGTCTCCTGTGGCTGGGACAAGTTGGTCAAGGTGTGGAACTTGGCTAATTGCAAACTGAAAACGAACCACATCGGCCACACAGGCTACCTGAACACTGTGACAGTCTCTCCGGATGGATCCCTCTGTGCTTCTGGAGGCAAGGATGGCCAGGCCATGCTGTGGGATCTCAATGAAGGCAAGCACCTTTATACCCTCAATGGAGGAGACATTATCAATGCCCTGTGCTTCAGTCCCAACCGCTACTGGCTCTGTGCTGCCACTGACCCCAGCATCAAGATCTGGGACTTGGAGGGCAAGATCATTGTTGATGAGCTGAAGCAAGAAGTGATCAGCACCAGCAGCAAGGCCAAACCACCCCAGTGCACCTCTCTGACCTGGTCTGCTGATGGCCAGACTCTGTTTGCAGGTTACACAGATAACCTCGTGCGAGTATGGCAGGTGACCATCGGCACCCGGTAGAAATGTGTGGCACAGCTTTTTTGAAATTCAAAGACTGGCTTTCTGAAAAAAAAAAAAAATATATATATATATATATATATATATATATATATATATATATATGTCAATCATCCAAAAGTGTAATATTCTACATTCTACTTTGGAGAGTCATGTCTGGGATCTTATCAGCTGTGAGTGGCCATCTGAGATAAATTATTGGTCTTTACTCAACTGGCATTAAAGTGAAAGATAGAAGTCAAAGATTCAATGAAGAATCTAGTCTACATTATTGAGTCTGGTTTTATCTACCCTGAAACCAGAACTAGATGGGATTGTGCAGGTTACCATGACAGATCATTCTAATTAAGTTCTGGACAGAATGGGAGTAAAATGTCCAATAGTATCTCAAATTCCTGAAAAAGAAAAACAAGTAAACAAACCAACAAACAATGAGTTGAGACACTTTTAAAAAAAATCATTTAAGACACTCTTTAAACCTTGAACCCAAACTAGCCTCTGCAGTCACCTTTTAGCTAAATAATGGATTGGCTCATAAGAGAGTACTTTAAGAGTGCCTGTGAGTACTTTCCTCCACTAAAAAAGTTAATTCTATGAGACCAAAGGACAATTATTTTTAAGTAGAGGTGAGGATGAAAGGGAGCAGGGAAACTAGATTAACTAAAAGAGAACAATAAGAACAGAAATGCTGAGAATGTTTTACAAATGATGAAGAGTGTAGCCAATGTCACTGAACAATTTGTGTAGAAAATGTTGAGTGACAAAACACACTGCTGTCTAAATTATGACTGAAAAACCAAAATAAATAGTCAAATGGTAAAAACAAACAAGCAAACAAAAACCTCTGAATGTGTGGTAGTTATAGAATCTGTTATCAATTTGAGAAGATTAATGGTGAAGGGGTGGAGTCTAGCCCATCAATCAGGTCAATGAGGCCTCTGTGTGGGCATGGCCTTCTCCTGATTCTGGGAGCCCTGGTATTCCTCCTTTAAGGTGGAAACACTCTCTCACTGCTCACTCCCTGGGAGACATTGCAGCTGAGAAGACTCATGGAACTAAGCTAGTGCCCTGAGCTGGAGAATCACGTGGAGACCCCTTGTCAGCACTGAGATGCTTACAGTGCCACGGGTTCGACAAGACTTCCTACCCATTGGCCTATGATCTTTCTGCATTCGGTGTCATTCCATGTGTTTTGTGAGTCTGAAGAAGACTTTATAAATTGGAATTGGGCAATATGGACTAATGTCAGACATATGGACTTGATCTGGACTGGGGCTGGGACTGTTTTCTCAATATTCAATTGCTTTTGTATATAAACCTTTCTTATACACATGAGTGTCTATGAATTTGTTTCTCTAGTCCACCAGCACTAACACAGATTGAAACATATTATAAGAGCAATAATAATAATGTACTGCAATAAAAACTTCTCAAAGGCATATAATCATAATCTCCAAGCAGGTAAGAAATGTGATCACAGTAGAACACTGGAAGGACAAAAAAACCCTAATGGTTTCTATGTATTAGCAGGGATTTCATTTCCTATAAATGAAGAATGGATAGTTTATGGACCTCTTGTTTATCACATAGTTGACAATAAAAGTGCTAAAAATAGTATAATATAAAAGAAATAATATAACACCTGAAAACTCCCAATTTTCATAAAACTTTATTTCAGAGGGTTTTTATAGCTAAATTTTGATTAACTCATCTTGGAATTTACATTTTTATTCACTAGATTATCCCTGATGGAAACTGTGGTGAGCTGCTAACTGCAAGGTCAGTAATTCTACCTTGTCCTTCAGGGTCACTATAAGCTGGAATCCACTGGTGGAGTGGGTGTCTCTGGGCACTTAAAGCTGGGTTTGCTAATCTATGGAGCTGGAACTGAGCACCTTTGGGTTGAGGCTCAGAGCAAAGTGGCAAATGTGTTGTGCCTTTATCAGTTCCAAAGAACGCTGTTGCATGCCCAGATGACACAAACATGCAGGCATGTTACACAGGAGATTCACATGTCTGCTCACTTGTGCATCCCTGTTGCAGGAAGAGGAGATGTTCTACCTCCACGAAGAGCGCTAGCCTTGAACACACACGGGCAATTTTCACCCTAGCTCTCAACAGCTGCTGAGTAGGAATCAACTAGACGACAGTGAGTTGATTTCCAGCCTTCATGCTCAGCCCAACCTCATACATCCTTAATTTTTCCATTTAATATGATAGTTTCTACACAGCCCGCAACCTGAGTGAAAAATACAAGGAGCTTACTGGTAGCCAATCCTTTATGCCACGAATGCACAAAAGGCCTTCAAAAAGGTCATGACCCTTCCATGGTAAAGGTTATGGAATTTATCCATGAACTTTTTGAATTCACTGCATATCTGTTCCTAATATTTTATGCTAAACAGAATAATGTAATAAATCTTTGATAATTCCTCAAATATTGTACATCTTAAAAATCTTTGGGATGCCTTTTGATCTTCCATGAAAACTCAGAGTATTAAGCATTTTACATATAGCATCTCACTTCAAGATCTATTAAAGTTGATATTAATTTCATTCTCAAGTTACTGTAGAGTCCAGTTAGGTTACAGTATATCTGTACAATTCACATAGAAACTTGTGAGAGCTGGAAATTAACAGAAGGACTTTATTTTTCTGAGTCTTGAAACTTGACAGATTCAAGTGTGTAGTTTCTCATGTTAGTTAAAAAACTCAGCCTTGGAACTGATCACAACGATTTACATGTAACCTCCTCCCAGGGGGACAGACAACACTAAAGTGGGTGAAGGGAGACACTGGTAAGTGTAACACATGAAAAACTAATGATAATGTACAAATCATTAATGGTTCATGAGGGGAGGAGGGTAAAAAATGAAGAGCTGATACCAAGGCCTCAAGTAGAAAAAAATGTTTTGAAAACAATAATGTCATCATATGTACAAATGTTCTTGACACAATGAATGTATGTATGAATTGTGGTAAGAGCTGTACAAGCCCTCAATAAAATTATTTTAAAAAGAAAGAAAAAACAACCACAGTACTGACTTTTCAAAGTGTGTATACAAGCAAGCATGTGTGCCTTGTTTAGTTTTTTATGTCCCTGAGCATTACAAATGGTTAACATGGATAGGTGTTCATGGAAAGATTGGACGTTTGTTTCTACTCAGTCTCCAGGGAAGAAAGACTGGGTGATGCACTTTGAGAAACCTGTCACTGAAACCCCTCTGCAACATCCCGGTGCAATGACACACATGGAGCCTCCAGGAGTTGGTGTGGATTTGATGGCATCTGCTTGGTTTGCTTCATTTCGAGAGATAGAGAATTCTGGCTTCATTTGCTACCTTCAAGCTGGCACTTCAAGGCAACCAGCAGCTCTGTAAGAGGAAACGAGACTGTCTACTCCGGTATAGATTTTGAATCTCAGACACCTATAGTGGAACACTGTGAGTCAGAATTGACTTTGTGGCAGTGAGTTAATTTTGGGGCTCAGAAACAATGAAGGGTTCTACAAACAGCTTGCACTGCACTGTTCAACTGAGGATTGACGGGTTAAACAGTCTGCATTACTGTGGAAGAAGACAGGACTGGAGATCTGCTTCCACAAATGTGACACTCTGGAAACACTATGGAACTTTTCTGCTTTATAACACATGAATTTTCCACAAGATGGAATTAGCTCCAAGGTACCAAACCAAAGGGAAAATTAAACATGATAGCATATTCAAGTCTATGTATGCACATTGGCATTATGTTGAAAATATAATTAAATAACTAAAACAATACTCATTAAGAATCACCATGTCTATAATAAGAAACATGTAAGCCTGGTGAGAACTTGGCATATCTAAATTAGTCAGTGAAGAAGTCCTACTGATCCAGTGGTTAAATGATTAGCAGCTACATGAAATGAAAGCAGTTTTGGCCCATGAGATGGCAATCTGGTCACAGTCAATAAAATAAGCTTCTTATCAAGACCACTTGGCTAAAAGGCTACAACATTCAAGCATTACCATGCAGTGGGGCACAGAGAAAATGGTAGCTTATTTTAAATACGATCATATCTACTGTATATGAGTTATATTTCTGGATCTTGCCTTCTATTAGGAATAGTTATGACACAATTTTTTAAAATGAGGAGCTATTAGTAGGACACAGTTCTTGCACAGTAAATTCAAACAAATTGAAGGTGAAACAGTTAACATATGAAACCAATCAAAAGGATAAAAAGTATTTACCTACTTTGAATTTGGTTCCAAGAAACTGTTATATCCGGGCCTCGAGACCAATGAGGGCCACATCGAAAAGCATCAAATGAAAAGCTTTACTGGAGGCAGCTGCCAAGAAACAGGCAACAGCTAGCTCTCAATACATCTGGGCCCCAAGCACCACTCGGATTCTGGTTTATAAAGCAACACACCCTGAGTGGGTGGGAACACTTTCGGCTCCAATCACAGCTGTACACACTGACTAGGGGGATGGACCAGCTAGGGAACTTCCTGCTGGTATCCAATATGGGCATGGGCAGCAGCCCACCAAAATTTTGAATCTGGTGGGTCTGGGGACCAATGCAGAAATAGCAAGCTTAAGCAATAAAAAAATAGAGAGGAGAGTGTCAGCAAGTTAGCAAATGAGACTTAATGTCCTTCAGTCAAAGTATGCAGCTGTTAGGATGTGGATGTATGGCCCACCACTGATGATTTCAAACTCAGTCTTGTGAGGAGAAGGGGTTGGGGGAATTGAGGACCAACTCAATTAAGCATAAGTTGGAAAATATAGAAGCTAAATTTAGCAAATTAACAAAAAAGTGCTGACCTTGAGAGCATATACTATGAAAATATACCAATTCTGACTCATAGTGACCCTATAGGACAGAGAAGTACTACCCTGTGGATTTTCAAAACCAAGACACTGAAGCCTATTATTTCTCCAGATTAATACAAAAAAGGACCTAAACTAAATAATTTCTGGATTCTGCAAATCAAAAGATGTAAAAGGAAAGCAAAATTCCCTGTTGATAAAATGAGTGGACACTAAATCTGGGCCAGCATTGCTCTAAGAGTCAAAAGGGATGATAAAGGGGGTGGTGGAAAGCATTGATAGAGATGAGCCATTCACACAACTAATCTCTGAGTGGAGGTTTATTAGGGGAAACATCCCCACGTGGGGCTCTTCACACTCCAAGTGGAAAGGTATAACATCACAGAGACCAATCTCAGGAGCTGTAGTAGAGAGTAAAGTCTTAGCACTCCAGTGAGGAAAGGGATATAGATGGCTGTGCAGCTTAAGCCTCCACTGAATTCTTTCTGATCCTTAAGCAAGCATATAGATGAAATTTTCCCAGGAGCAGAGGAACTTGGAAAGTTGATACCTTTCACCAATCTCCAGCCAGTCCAGGGGGTCCTAGAGTCAGGAGCCATGGCTTATCAGTTGAGCCCTGACTGCCTGGGTCAGATGGCCCTGGAGCAATCTTGTAAAATCCTCTATCTGGCAACGAAGGTGGCTCAGTTATGGTCCTGTCCCTGCTTTTGTAGTCCCATTTATAACAATACTGTACTGAAGTTCCACCAATCATAAACTTGCGACAGTTTCCTCTGCTGCTGTAATAGTTAGCGTAAGTAAAGCCATTTATACTAAGCAAACATTCTGCCCCAGTCCTAAAATGCAACCACAGGCCTTACAGCATTCTAAAAAAAAAAAAAAATAGCCCCTTGTTCTTAAAATCAGCAAAAAACTATCCTGGACCAAGAAATTGTGCAACTGCAAAGTCTGCTTCTGTACCAGCTTGATCAGCTGCGCTGCTTAACAGCAAATTCTGCTTCTGTACAGCTCAGCAGATTAATGAAACCTTATAAAAACCCAAGTCTGTAAGCAGGAGGGAACCATCCAGCCAAGCTTTTTTTTTTTTTTTTCCCTTTCAGGCTGCTGGTCCTTGCGCTGATTCTTCTTCTTTTTTGTTTATAAACTTTTCTATTTCTTTCAATCTCACATCTCAGTTGTTCTGGTCCAGCTCATGTACAACACTGCAATCTTACTTAATTAGATTCTCGACTTGAATGTTTCCCTAAACTGTGCTAACGATCTCCTTCATCCAGTGACAGGTCTGTGTCTTTGTAGTCTCTTTGTCTCTTTTAAAACTTAATAAATGTTCTTCTTAAATTATATTTGAGATTGGAGTTCCTTTTACTGTCTAAAACGGAGCAGAAGCTAGTTTCCAAAAGCAGAAATGGTTAAGAAGGATCATGCAGCAAGACCTGTTACAGAGTAAAAAGGAGACCCCATTTTAAATACAGTTTAAAGAGAACATTTATTAAATCTTATGAGACAAATATAGCACAAAGACACAAACAGATCATCTGAATAAGGGAAGCCACCAAAAGGAGGAGGAAATGGCTTCCCAGATTCACAATTGAGATGGGAGCTAAAGAGGGATTGGGGGAGGGGCAGGGCAAAGGAAACTCACAAAAGCATGGCTGGTGGCCAATGAATGCATCACAATGACAGACATTCCATCCTTAGATTGAGGGTTTACAAATGGGTCCAGGGCCTCCTGACTAATGCAGTCAGGGCAAGACTGTAGCACATGACTGCTGTTTAGGAGACTCCAAGTACTTTCTACAGTTTGGTGACCTCCATCAAGGGCACACACACGCAGACAAACCTCCAAGAAAGACTGCTTCTCCCTGGGCTGCCTGTATAGAGGTGAAGGTAATCCACACTCCAAAGCCTGAGGGCAATTACCTACTACCTTTGTTCCTCTGCAGAAACCATTCAATGGAGGCTTACTCTTTGAGGGGACTGCAATCTATGTGAGGACTTAATCTGTGCCGAGATTTGGGGCTGTCACTGCTATTTGGGGTTGTCACTGCTATTGTCACCCTTTTGCAAAACAAGGTGCTGAGAAGTTAAACTCTAATACAGACCTCAGTCACCAAGGGGGTGACCTGATGCCTGCAAGGCTGCCCTCTCCTTTCAGTAAAGGCCACTCTAAGGTCCCCATGCTCTCATGCCCGCGACCTGACAGTGAAGGGACCGGGCCCTGGCAAGAACCCACCCCCAATGACGCCTTTCTGGAGTGTGAGGTGAGGGTGCAGGAGGATCTCTGAGCAAGAAATTCAGCCAGAATATTCCCGGGCCCGAAGGCAGAGGCCTGTAGCCAGCTCAGAAAGGGTTTAACTGGAAATGTCCCAGGGGGTCGTGGCGATCTGGAACAATGGAACACCAGGTGCGGGATCTATAACGTCCGCAGGAACCCAGACACAGCTGGGGACGCCAGGCCTGCGGGCGATTCCGCGCCTGGGATCAGCACAGAAACAAAAACTCACTCACCCGTAGGAAGTCGTGGGATGCTCACTCGGATCCTTCTCACTCAGAAGTGAGTTCTGCAGGAAATTGCATCACTTGGGGAGGGGGGTCGGGTGGGGTCTATGAGAAGGGGTGGGGCCTGGAGATAATGAGGGAGACGTGGAGGGAGGGGCCTAGAGGTGAGGCTCAGGGCCTGGAGTGGCAATGGATTCATTCTTAATCTTTTTAGGCTGGAAACCCTGCTGACACCTGTTCTCTTTGGATGGCTCTGTTTGCATTTGAAACACATTTGCATTTGAATCGCAACAACACACAAGCCCAGACAGAAAGAAGAACTGAAAGAAAAATGGTGGAAAACAAAAAAAGAAAAGTGGTGGGTGGAAGGCATGCTATCCAAGTGGAATTTCCCCAATTGACAAGCCAGCTGCTAGGGCCACAGACACGCACACTTGACAGCATCTGATGCCATCTGCTCCACTTGACCATCTCTCTCCTGGTTTTCACCTGAATGCCTCTCAAACTCAGACACTGATTTCAGGTTCTGCTCCCAGTGCTGCAGCACTGAGACTCAAGTCTCCTCAGGTGAGCATCAATATGGGGAATTCCTGAAAATGCCACAGTTGTCCAGTTGTCATCTCCTCTTCTTCTCTTCCCCTGCTCTCTCCCTCTCCTCACTGCTAAAGATTTATTTCCCCACAATCTGTGGGTTCTGTATTACTCTTTTTATAAGGTGTCCAGGTTTTAACATTGGTAAAGCAGAACATCATTGACAGGGGCGGTGGGGGGGGGGGGAGCGGGTGTTCTTGATTAAAAATTTGGTCTATATGGAGCAACAATAATTTGCATGGAACACAAAATAGTCTTGTAATATATCTACAAATATAATACATTAAACATTATGTATAGTATTTTATTCTTTGGCATATTTCTCATTTGAGTGAATTTTTAGTAGATTGCTGCTGTTGTTTAAAAGGTCATGAAATTTTTCACAAGAATTCGTTAAATTATATTTCACACATAAAATGGTTTCAATGTCTCAACACTTAATTGCGATTTTTCTGATGTCCACACTTTATTTACTGTAGAAAAAAAACGCATTCAGTCACAGCATTAGTTCCTGGTAACGACAGCGTCCGCATATTCCACAATTTTTAGTGCATTATTGTATGGAACATGGTTTGTTTCAAATTGATAAAATATTTCTAACCATTTGTTCTCTTTTGTGATTTTTGCTGATGCCCATATTTAATCTTTTCCTTATCAATTTATTTTTAAAGTAATGATACCTATTTTAAAAGATCATTTTTTGAAATATTACTATATGGGAAATTTTGAGTAATATGATCGAAATCGAATGATTTTTGCACATCATTCCAATTAAGTTGTTGTTTTAATGTAGCCCAATGAAAATGTTCAATATCACTGAAATGTACCATCCAGTCTTCTATGTAATCTATCCAGTTACTATAGAACTTTTTAACGTGATTCATTATATCTGCACGATTTATTGCACCTTGTTCTTCTAGCTGGCTTATACTATTATGGATAATTAATGGGAGAAAATTATTTTCTAACTGCTCTTGATATTGAAATGTTAAATTATTAACTTCATTTGCTACTTCGATTACTGAAATTTTGTCACCCTCAGTAAGTTTTATAGCATTTTGAAAAAGAGCTGCTTGATTGTGTTCCAACTGTAGGCAAATTTTTGAAGATTCTTTTTCAGAAAACTCTTCTAAAATTCTAGGACATTTATCCTATGATAGAAAGTAGGACTT
Source organism: Tenrec ecaudatus (assembly GCF_050624435.1). Classification (NCBI taxonomy): domain Eukaryota; kingdom Metazoa; phylum Chordata; class Mammalia; order Afrosoricida; family Tenrecidae; genus Tenrec; species Tenrec ecaudatus. Next base: position 95,985,047 of record NC_134544.1, on the reverse strand, counting down.
CAAAGGATCGTATATTTTCAAAATTCTTTTGACAGCTGGCAAAAGAGCTAACCAGTGTGTTTTACTGTATCCAAGTATTTTCTGATATTCGACTTCCACAGTTTCACAAAATTCTTTAAGTGTTTCAACGCACACAGTGTATATATAGAGATAAGAATATATTTTAATAACAATATTTTCCACATCTATGGGCAACAAATCAGCAGCTGTTTGAATGGCGTTATGTATTATGTGCACTGCACAACCAACACCAATATTTTGATTAAGGTTTTTGTTTAATTTATAAAAAATATTATTTGTTCCTCTTCTTACTTTTCCTCCAAAATTTGTGTTTGTGTTGTCTGCACAAAATTGAATTATTTTATGTTTTAAATTGTTTTTTTTCCAAAATATTAATAATGGAACTGAAAATTATTTCAGAAGTTTCACCAGGCACAGAAACGAAATCTAAAATTTTAATTTATTCCAGTTTCCGAATCAAAAAATCTAATAATTGTTGGAAATAACTTTATATCCTTATTAGATGCATCAGAATATATGGATATAAAATTATTTTCTATATTTTTGTTTAATTCTGAAAATGCATATGGGGAAAGCACATTACACACAGTTGCCTCGGATTTTGTTCTAGCACAGGCAAATTTTTGTTGAACAACTTTTTGGAATGATTGTGATTAATAGCATGAAAAGACATAAGTCCTTCTGCTAATGCTAATTTCTTTTCTTCATCTCCATAAGTTATTTTCCGAAAAAAGAATTTCCTGTATTTTGAAGGAAGATGCAACAGTATTTAAATATCTTTTATGTTTCTGTGTCTCCAAGTGCTTTGAAATATCATTCTTCCTGCCGTGCGAAATAGAAAACTCACCATTACATTTCTCACATTTTACCAGGTAATCGCTTTTGTTTTTTTTAATAAAAGGAAATTCACTTCTTAGATCATCATTGTATTTGCATCCTCTTTTCTTACTCATTATGTTAAAAATCTAAAAAATAATTTAAAATTATATTATACATTATTATATACATATTGCTTAAAAACATATTTTGGCAGGAGAGACCTGAGTTCCCACATCATTCAATGCGATGCTGGCAGAAGCCCCAGCCATTCCACTTGACCCTCTTAGAATTTCAAACTGCCTTTGGGACTTGCAGGGATGTGATGTGTTTGGCTAGGCTGGAACATAGGTGGCCATTATTATTCACAGCTATATTAGGGAAAACAAAAAACAAAAAATATTCTATCTTATTTATTCAACAACTGTCTCCAGGACAACTAGGAGAGGTGGGGGAGAAACCAGACTGGGGTGATTCTGTCACTGTTTTCTTGTTGTTTCTTTACGTTGACAGTAGTGAAATGGGTGTTCCCTAATAAGTCCATAGATCAAAACAGGTCCCTTTTAACAAGTGAACTTTGAAAAAGTAACATGATCTTCGTCCAATAAACAGTCACATAGATGAGTCTTGAATTACCCTTCAGCCTAAAACAGTAACTTAAGAGCCTCAGACATAGGTTTTTCTAGATTATTCCTTGAAGGTCTGTTGCCAGATTTGGAGAGTTGTTCTTAATCCTAATTTTCTTGGTAAGTGGTTTGTTTTTTCTCGCACAATTATAATCTGATTGTTCCATCTTTGCTGATTGGGTGCTGAGAACAGAAGGAATAATCCTTGTCTTCCTCTCCTTCCCCTCTAGCACCCAAAGGAACTTTACATAGATAGATGTTTGCACAACTTTCTGATGCAGTGTGTTGGCACTCAGCAGACAAGCGAGACTGAAGAAGCGCTCAGAAGTAGGCACATGTTACGTGCCCGGAGGAAAGGAAGAAGGGCACGAGTCCCCATGCTTAGACCTGTGCACAGCAGGAAGCAGATATGACAAGCACAGAAGCTAAGGGGTTGGGAAGTTAAAAGAGTTGAGAGTTTGGCAGAAGGCTGACCCCATAACTATGGTCAATGGACGCATACAGCAGGGATGGGGCCTTCTACGAAACAAAGAGCAATGCTTCCCTATTGGGGACATTTAATGAAAGGCCTGATGAGTAACTTCATAAATATCAGCCATTGAAAATGCTTGGGGGAACACAAAGAAAGAAAGAAAACGCTTGGGAACACAGTACTCCTTTGACAACACATGGGGTGCCAGAAGTCAGATGTGGCTTTTGTGGTGGTGGGTTTTTTGTTGTAGATGGGTGTTTTTCCTGCTTGTTGTTTGGATTTAGGGGTAATCGGAGTGTATAGTTCTTACACTCAGTGCTGTGAGGTTAGAGGTTTGAATTCACCCAGAGGTGTCTAGGAAGAAAGGCCTGGTGGTTTACTTCTGGATAAAAGAATCTGGCCGTCAGAACCCACCTGGAGCACAGTTCTACTGTGACCCACATGGGGGCACCACGAGTCAGAGTCGACTGGACAGCAACTAGTTTTCTGGTGGTTTCTCTGTTTATTGCAAAAGTATAACTTTTCTCATATTTACATGAATGGCCCCGGATGCTAGTTTCTTCCCATGGAACTCTGTTTTCCTGAATTCAACACACACTGTGTATAGTATTTAACTTAAAATTCATCAGGAGGAGCCTGCTGCTCTACCAATACCTAAAGTCCCATCTGCCGGGACCATAATCTTTAGTGCCTCCCAGAACCACAAGACCAACGACAAGATGGCCAAACACAAGATGGGCGCTGCCTATTGTTCTTTGAGCACGGATGGCAACTAAGTGTGTATTTTAAATGCTGCTCTACCTTTAAAAAAAGAAACTTAGCATCACCTATAGGACTGGTTTCAAGATGACCATATTTTTCACATGTCACATGTCAAAGCACATAATATGTATGTGCATATAGCGTGCATAGCACATATAGGAAACTAATGGGATTGCATTGTTTGCCAAAAAAATAATTTAAAATTACATTATAAACATATTGCTTAAAAACACAGCAAGTAGGTACATAATTACATGAACATATTTTGTTAGGTTATAAATTAAATTAATTTGATTGCTGTAAAGTAACTATATTTTAAAATTATTTAAATTTTAATCCTATATTTCTTTCTAAATAATAACAATACTAACTTGTATTATTTTTTCTCTGAATTTGCTGTAACGTAAGTCGTGTCACTTTCAAGGCTGGCGCTAGACTTTTTGCCGCCACTATAAAATATAAATAACACGGGTACTTTCTGCTAAATTCAAGAAAATGTATGTATTTATTGAAATAAATAAATTACCTAAATTATATGCATATCTAATTTGTTGACATCACGACAGTTACAAAATGTTTTCATCGTTGCCAATGGCAAAAATGCCATTGTTCATTAAGTCCAAACAATGGTGGTCGAATTCTAACAACTAATCAGCAATGCGAACTTTGATAAGCAGTTCTTGATAATCAGTTCTCAACAATTATTTGTTATTATTAAAGTTTAACATTATAAAATTAACAAAAATAATATAAAACTCATATCCTGGCGAAATAGCCACATGGCAGCCAAAAACCGTATATTCCCTTCCCGTTCTCCCGCTGTTCCCTAGCTTGTTGTGCATTCTTTTCAAAAATCAGGACTTTTAAAAAATGCCACAGGACGCCAGACACATTGTTAGAAATCGGGACTGTCCCACCAAAAGCAGAACATCTGGTCACCTTACAAATAGCTATGCCATGATCTGCATCCACCAGGCTCTGGGGAAGCATCTGCAGTGGGTCTCAAGAATTAGTACTGGGGTGGTGGTATATAATACAAAGACTCTGTGAAGGGTCAATTCACTATCTCCAAAGACGACTCCTAGAACATATTGTATCTGTGTATGAACAGGATGAAATTCGAGGACATGCCTTTGTGTTACTGTGCTACCATCACAGTGAGGAGATTCAGATTCAACGGGGATACAAGCCTCCCCTGCAGGGAGAAAACAGGCCCCCACAGGGGCACTCCAGACCCACAGAGCACAGGTCTCAGGTCCAGGAGCAGGTGCAGATGGAGGGAGGTTCAGGACTGCTTTCCTGTTGTGGTATTGGTGTTCTTCTCCATGTCTTGGTTTCCCTCAGAGAATCTCTCTAATATTACCATGACTATCTCTGATACATTTAAAAAGTTGTATTATAAGAAGAAAACATTCTGTAGAAAAATAAGTCTGTTTGGTAATGGGAGGAAAATTACTCAGCATGTGGTTCTAAGGATCAGGCTCCAGAAGAAATTCAGGGAAACTTGGAGGTTCTGTTCTAATGAGATTTAGAGAAGATGGAGTGAGTGGGTGCTGCCAGAGGTTAGCTTTTGAATTGGATCAGAAAGACCGGTTTTTCAAACTCTCCAAATGATGCCTGAAGAGAAAGACGGTGCTGTGCTGCTGAAAGGACAGACTGAGAGCAGAGACTTCCATAGAATTCCCCCATTGTGACATTGAGTTATAGGTTAGAGTTATGTAGGTGGCTAGGTAGGGAACAAACCACATTAAAGCAGAATGTGGCTCCCCTATGGCTCTCATCTTCAGTGGGAAGTGTGCAGGTCAGACTCAGCACTGGTCCGAACTCTCTTTGTGTCTTAATCTGTTTTCTGTCTCTCTTGTTCATCAAGATGACATGATTCATGAATGTTTATGCTTCCCAATGCAAGTCTGTTCACATTCTCAATATGCCATTTTCATGGATAAAGACGCTCAATACTAAGGAAATGTCATAACTAACGCTATCTTTAAATACAATGCTGTCCTGATCCAAATGGCATCATAATCCTTTAAAGAAATGAAAAATGATTACTCCATATGGAGAGTCCCAAAATAATCAAGGGACCCTCCCCCCCCCCAAAAAAAAGAACAAAGAGAGACCCTCACACAAACCAACCTCAAAACTATTGCACAACCACAGCAGTCAAAACAGTCTGGCACTCGTACAATGATAGGTATGTTGACCAATGGAACAGAATAGAAGACTAATAAACAACCCATCCACATACAGGCAACTCATCCTCAACAAAGGCCCAAGGGACTTTATAATGGAGAGCGACCTTCTCTTCAACAATGGGGCCGGCACAATTGGGTCGCCACCCTCAGAAAAATGAAAGACAACTGAAAGCTCAGCTCATGTACAAAATCAAACACAAAGTGATCATCACAGACCTAAATATAAATCCCAGATCTATAAAGACCATCTGTAAGGAAATAGGCATACAAATAAGAGCCCCATTGCAAAGAAAGTACACACAAAGAAGACAACATGGATGAGTGACCTTCTAAAAATCAGATTTATGTGCATCAAAAGAGTAAAAGAGAAGCCAAGCAACAAATAAAAACAAGCAAATGAAGAACTGTTGTAATTTTAAGCTGCAATGTTGTCTGCCTATTGAGTGTATGACAATAGACAATTGCAGCAAATATGATTGCATTTTCCTTGGACATATTTTCTATCATTTCCATCTTTCAGAATTTTGAGAGACACAGCGCACCTTGATTACGTGACTGACCAAGCCCAACCCCAGGAGATGGGGGACTGCAAAGCAAACCCAGAACATCTGCACTAGATCTCAATGTGTTCTGCTTCAGAGTGCAGGGAGCACTCAGGAGCTCATTGGGAACATGTGTACCAACCCTGTTAGGAAAGTGATGTGCAGATGGATACTGTCATGAGGTTGACACTTAAGACCTCTAGCAACCACTGCTATGAAATTATGAGATGATCATGGTAGTCATACTCAGAAATGGAGGTGACCTGAACTCGTGTGCAGCAACATCACGGTCTCAAGCTTAAGTCGGTCAGACAAGCACCAAGAGCAGACAGTGAGATGGGGGTTTGGTGAAATGAACAGGATCAAGTGATGCTCTGCCAGTGTGCATGTGAAAAGTGAACCAACTCAATGATCTCCAAACGAAAAATGCGAGTGTCCTGTGCTTGAACCCCTGGATTTAGTGAAATCGATGTGTCTTCATTTTAAAGCAATGGCGCATTCCCTTCACCAAATTCGGGCCAAAGAAGTCCACATGACCAACACCTTGTGCTTGGATTTCCCCATTGTAAAAATATATATTCATTTGGAAATATATAGATTCTAATTCACCAGGAAATGAGTGGTGTCAGTCTTAAAACTGGGGAAAATGTTTTAACTTTGTTAGGAGGAAGGAAACAGAATGGGGTTTGAGCTTTAAAACTGTATGTTTAGAAATAGTGTCACAGCTTCTATAGTCAATAATATGAACAATTTTTCCAAAATTAGATAATCTTTGAGTTTAGGGAATAAATTTAAGGTGAGACCCATGAGCACTTGTGATGGGGCTGTGCCCAGAGCACAAATGGAGAGGCTGTTCTGGTTGGAGATGCTCACATTTCAATTGAAGCAGAGCCTTCTGGGTAAGGAACATTTACAAGCATGTCTGCACTCACTCTCTGAATGTTGAGGGTCAGCCGCATGGATGGACCTAATTTTAATGGAGAGTGCCTGTTGGGTCTCAAGAAAATGTCTTTTCATTCAAGATGTAAAATATTGTTCTTGGCTCTTATTTGTATTCTGATCCTGTTTTTAAATGGTTGTTTTCCACTTACTGCTCTCCTGAATCTTTGCACTTGAAAATCATGGCTCTGATTTTGCTGATTTTGCATTCTTGTGGATATTCCAGCAAACAAAGGCAGTGTCTTTATTCAGAATCTTGCATGTTTAGAGGCTACAGAGTTAAAATACTGTCTTGTCTGGGACCAACTTTTCTAGGTGGCACGTTCTTCCCTGAGACCCTACGACACGAATCTCTTTACTTGCCCTGAGGTTGACCTCAGTCGTCAGGCTCTGGGATGGAGTGTGTGTATTGCTTATAAGAGCAGTGGGGTTGGTGATGATCATGGCCCAAGGTCAGAAAAATCCTGGCTGAAGAAGATTAGTAGGGGACAATGCCGACTGGAAACATTCTGCAGAGGCTTCTGGTCATATTGCATACATAAAATGCAAAGCTAAGAATGGAGCGTGTCCTTTGGACCCAGTGCCTGGTATACCCTTTCCTGACCCTCAGAATTTGGACTGAACAGAACCCACCACCACATAATTCATTTCCTCAAACTTTCATGAATTTCTGTTGGACATTGCAGTGATTCGCAGAACCCAGAAGCATGAGGGGATCTCCTCAAGGGAGGAGGGGGTGGGAATCGGAACTGAATGGCTTCATAGAAGAGTTGGACCTTTGAGGAAGTATCAACCCTAACTCCTTGGGACTAATCTGTAAGTTCATGCTTCTCAAAGATGTTGCTTCCACACAAGGAAAACTACCAAGTGCTATGAGGAGGTTACTTGGGTGTAAAAGAATAATATAAGAGATTTTGGAAAGTGTGAGGTTTGAAGATATCTTGGGGTCCAATTTCCAATTTTTGGTTTCAACAAACTATATCCTGCCCACTCTCTAGGGCATAGAACACATAAGAGCCCAAGGCAGGGAAGGAGCAATGAGGGGCTGGAAGGAGAGAACAATGGGCTCAGAAATCCTTGGCTTTCCATTTACCTTTCCTACACACCTCTTGGGGAAAATCTTCTCTCACTATAGACTAACATGCTTTTGATTTCAAACAAAGGGTTACACTAGCATGGCTCCGAAGGAAGAGGGGAGTCTGTTCTCTATCAATTTCTATGTATAAGGCCAAGGGTCCCTCACACGCAAATTATTCTCAGGCAACCGCACAATTTCACCTTTAGGCTGGGAAAGCTATCAGTTCTCTTTAGACAGGGCTGTAGGTCTCTTGGGAATCAGAGCTGTGGTCTAAAGATGCTATTTCTGTGTGTTCTCCTGTGCCTGGTGATAGTTCCCCAAGATGAAATTCAGATATGCGACCTGGGTCTATTGGGATGGTTATGACTTCAGGTGACTGACAAGGACAATATTATTTTGTTTGCAGGTGTCCTGTCCCAGGTGCAGCTTCAGAAGTCTGGTCCTGGACTGGAAGCCCTCCCAGAAGCCGTCGCTTCCCTGCACTATCTCTGGTTTCTCCATCATAAGCATTGGTAGCTGCTGGAACTGGATCCACCAGCCCTCAGGGAAGGGGCTGCAGTGGATGGGATTGATATGCTCTGAGGGTAGTACAGATTATAACCCGTCCTTCCAAAGCTGACTCTCCATCACCGGAGACACATCGAAGAAACAGTTCTCCCTGCAGCTGAGCTCCATGACTACTGAGGACGCAGTCGTGTTATTACTGCACAAGGGAAACACAGTGAGAAGTCAGTGTGAGGCCAGACACAAACCTCCCCTGCAAGGGAGACACTGGGCAGCAGGGAGCGCGCAGGACCCACTGAGCACACACACCCAGCCCTAGACAGGCACAGATGGATGGCAGGGAGGATTTCCTGTTAGAATGAGGGCCTTTTCTCCTTACTCTCAACATCCCCAGAGAAAAATTTTTCTTTTTCTTTTTTCTCTTTCTCTAAATGTTCTCCTTGCGGCAAGATTGGAAGGAAGAACTAGCATTCTCTGTTTGCAGTACCAATAATAAAAGTGACGCTGACCTTCATTTTCATCCTATAAACCTCAGTTTCCTTTGTGAGAAAGAGATAATCATTCTCACACTCTCTGTGACTCAAAATCTGTTGACAAGGAAATGCAGGCATGTACAGATTCATGAAGGCAATGCATGATTTTAAATGCCCTGAGCTCATGGCTCTTACAGTGCATGGTCTGGTCTCGGGAGGTGTCTGTCTGCATTATTCCCTGTGCACTGTGGGTAGTGGTTGACTCATGTTCTCTATGTCTGAGAAAATAATTGTGGAGACAGATGGATCTAAATTTGTGATGTGTCCTTAGTTATGTTTGGTACCCCTTGTCTCCCTGTATGCAGAAACGGCGTTCCAGGCATAGAGAGCCCCATGACATTGGGAACAGGTGAACTGGAATGACCTGCTTAGTGGGCAGAGTCATTAGTAAGATCATTCATTGGAATCACAATGAAATGAATACTCATTGGAAGGGCAACTTGATTCCAAAAGATAGCAAATGAGTTTCAAGAGGAGGAAATTGCAAACTAATATCTCAGAATGTTCTTTATTCTCAATTGATAGTAGTGAGACTTCTCACATATTTTGAACAGGTCATTAGGGGAACCATTTCCTAGAGAAGGACATCCTGTTTGGCAGAGTATCACCAAAATAGAGGAAATCACTCAGTTAGATGCACAGACAGTGGCTGCAAACATGGTCTCAGACTTAAGAGCAAATGAGGATGGTTCAGGACTTGGCAGGTTAGCTGTTCTCTTGTGCACAGAACCATTGTGAGTCAAATTGACTCAAAAGCACCCCGCAAATCTTTTATGGAGTGAGGTGCAGAAAATTGAGATTAATGTTGGTCAGTCACATGTAATTACCAAAATTATCATAAATTATACCATTTAAAAACTGTTAAAATTATTTAACATTTTAAATACAATAAATATACCATTTCTTAGTTATAGTTATATGCCTTGCAAATAATTAGGAAAGCAAAGTGCAATAAATAAGAAATACATACTGTAAAGAAATAAATGTTATATAACAGTCCACTCTCCCTGGTGGCATAGAGGATTTCACATGGGATGCTAAGTGCAAGGTCAGCAGATAAAATCCACCAGCCATTCCGAGGGAGACAGATGAGGCTCTCCAGAGTTTTACAAGGATTGAGAATTATATAATCCAAAGGAGGGAATAGTGTCAGAGCTTACACTGTGAGATTCTGGCATGCAGAAGGCTGTGGATGACAGAGGAAGCTCAAACGCATTTGCAGGATCTTCACAGGGAATACACCTCCAGTGATTTCCCTCTAACCATGACTGAGGGATGGAACAAGCTGGTGGTCAGAGAGAGGGTATTGGAGGGATGACTATAGTAGGGCAAAATGACACATCTGACTTGGATGGTTAGAAGCTTGTCATTTAATCTCCCCTTTAATATACTTTGTGATTAATCTGGGTTTTAATATTTTCTAGTTTTGTTTGCTATATTTAGGGTTTATTTCTGCTGTGTTTAGTCATTGTTGGTAGCATTTTTGACACTCTTGATATCTTTTTCTATGTTTTTCAATTTATGTAGTGCAGGATGGGTGAATCTACAGAGACAATAAGTAGAATAAGGGTTCCTGAGGACTTCAGCAAGAGAGATGGGGAGAAGAGGGAAGTTAATAGAAAGGAGTTCAAAGAGGAAGAACATGTTTTCTAATGGATTGTTGTAGTGATTGTAAATACTGCTTCCATGATTGAACTATAGAATGGTGTGATGTCTGAATTAGATATTTTTGTTTTGTTTTTATTAAAAAAATTTTTTCTTTAATTGGTTTACAAAGACGCTACAGACTACATCGAAACTAATCTTTGTACAAAAAGGCCAAAAAAGAGAGAGAGAGAGAGAGGAGGAGCCCCAAAATACCCAGAGACAAAGGTGGGGATGGGACGGGAACAAGAAAGGAAGATGAGAGAGCAAGATGAAACGGAAAGACAAGAGAGTAGCTTCGTACATAACAACAGCAAAGAAAAGACAGAAAAGCGAGTAAGATGAGTGAGCATTTTAAAGTGGATTAGATCTTAATAAAAGGATTTTTAAAAAGAAATAAAATGTTAAAAGTTATTAGTCGCAGGACAAATGTAAAACATTTTTATTTTGAATACTGTTAAAAATTATTTTAATAAAATAACACTGCAACTAAATAATAAATCTAACATTGATATAATGTTATCTAATATATATCATTTAAATTTTTGCCAATTTCTCAGTTAAAAAAATTTTACAGTGCCTAAAACCCTAAGGAGTTCTGCTCTGCTCTAGATGGTCACTCTGAGTCAGAATTCACTTGGTGCCTGTGGGGTACAGTTATTGACCTTCCAATAGCTAGTTTGTTTTCTGTTTATTCTGTATTTTGTTTAAACATATTTAATACTATTGTCAGGAATTGTTCTTTTTTTTCCCATTATCTTGGTTTCCATAGAATTTCCCACATTGTGTTTTGAGGTTAATGATGCATCTTTTTCTGTGGCATCATTTATGGTTTTCCTTTTAAATATATTTTTTCTAGTGTGCTTCAATTAATGAGGTAGCTTGATAAACATAACCATATTCTTCCTTCCATTTGTATTGTCCCCTTCTTTTGTAGTGTAAGGACATCTTAACAGTATATTTCTGTTAAAACAATGTCCTAGGTCACCAGCAAAAGTCCAGCTTACACACAGGCATTGTGTACAGCAGTAGTTTTCTCACACGGGGAAGAGACAGAGTCGGCTCATCATCAGGAGTGGGCACCGTCTCCATAGACAGCAGTCTCACTCAGCGGCCAGTGCAGGGATGGAGGTTTGCAAGACTGCCTTGTTTGTGCTGCAGTTGAAGAACAGTGCTCCCTCCTCACCAGCAGAGATAACAAAATAGGGTTATGCTATGAGGCGGAATCTACTGGAAGGCAGTGAGCTGATTTTGTTATTGTTGTTGTTTTGTATATTCCATGTAATGTGTATAATAATCACTTTGGGGAAAGTTAGCCTGTGTTCAGAAGAAAGTAGATGATGTATGTTATAGGATGCCAGTGACTAAAGAGTGTTTTTGGATCCAGAAGCTTTGGGAAAGGCAGACAGACAGCAAGGTCACGTTCCAGTAGCCAGACTGACACATTTGGACCTAAGCACACCTCAGTCTATGATGGACTCTGGGGAAGGACAGCAAACTGCACTTGGACTGCCTGCTTCCTCAATTTCCAATTACTATTTGCGTTTATCTAAGATGCATTTTGTCATTGTGGGTAATATTCTTGAATTTTTGTTGTTTCTCTGTTTTACATTAGATGAAAGCAGGAATAGATGAACATATAAAGATAGCAAAGAGAATAAGGGATTCTGGGGCCTACAGTGGGGGGCGGGATAAAAGGGAGCTGATGCCAAGGATTTCAAGAAGGAAGAGGGTGTTTTGAAACTGATTTTGGCAGCAAATATACAAATACTGCTTGATGCACTTGAACCATGAATTGATATGATTATTAGCTCCAAATAAAAAGGTTTTGGGGGTAAAAATGAGAAAAATAAAACATTAAAGACTTTTCCATTGCTAATAACATTTTAAATTCAAATTTCTGCTTATATCATAATCTCTTTACTGGTTCAATATTTTAGCTAGTTTTTTGAAGTGTTGTAAAAAGCAAGGCTTTCCATCAGTTTCTGATTGTGTGGAAAATTATCTTTCACTTTTTAACTTATTTTTCTCATGGTACATGTATAAGCAACAAAATAATATTTTCAACATTCTTCTCCTGCATAATTCAGTGGCATTAGATTATCATTTTGTTCAAAAATTGATAACTGCTGTAAAATTTCCTATCACACACATCACAGAAACCCATGAAAAAGAATTCTGACTCAACAATTTCCTCCTTAACATAGAATAAATAGATGGACATGTCTGATCAGAGCACAGGGGAGCAAATAAAGGGGGAGGAAAAGAGAGTGGAGCACATCCTGGCCCAACGAGCCTTATGGATATTCCAGCTCAGAGCAGCCAATCCACAGAGAAGAACATATGGCTGGCCCCACTATGAAACAGGACATCCCTCACTGACTCCTAGCCCTACAGGGGACAACACTGGAGACATAGTGTGGGAATTTAAGGCCAAACACAAAAGGCATGCAACAGAACACCAAGGGTAACAGAGCAACAAAGTCCCCAGGGAATACCAAAACTAGACTTTGGGGCCAGGGTGTGGCACCCCATCAGACTCCATGGGAAAACACTTCTAAATGCCAACAACGAGTCCTTGAACTAACTACAGGCTCTTCTTTTTTCTTGTTGTTGTTTTGTTTTCTTTTGTTGCTTTGTTTTCCCTGTCTTGTTTTGTGCATATTGTTATCTCTACAGGTTTGTCTAAATAAAATAGGTTAGATAAACAATCTGCAGGAGAAAACAACAGGACCCACAGTTCCGGGGGATATGCGAGAGGGTGAGATGGGTGGGGGTGGGGGGGTAAAGGAAGTACTGTTAACAAACCCAGGGACAAGGGAACAACAAGTGATCCAAATCGGTGGTGAGGAGGGTGTAGAAGGCCTGGTAGGGTGTGATCAATGGTAATGTAACCGAGAGGAATTACTGAAAACCAAATGAAAGCTGAGCGTGATAGTGGGACAAGAGGAAATTAAAGGAAATAGAGCAAAGAACTAGGAGGCAAATGGGCATTTATAGAGGTCTAAAGAAAGGCATGTGCATATGTAAGTATATTTATATGTGGGGATAGGGAAATACATGTATGTGCATAAATATATATATATATATATATAGTATTAAGGGAGCAAATGGACATTGGGCCTCCACACAAGTACTCCCTCAATGCAAGAATACTTTATTCTATTAAACTGGAATTCCATGATGCTCAGCTTCCCAACACAATCACTGAAGACAAAGTGGTTGTATAAGCAAATAGGATGAAGAAAGCTGATGGATACAGGCTTTCGAAAAATCTAGCATCTAGGGTCTTAAAGACTTGAAGGTAAACAAGCAGTCATCTAGCTGAGAAGCAACAAAGCCCACATGGAAGAAGCACAATAGCCTGTGAGATCACGAGGTGTCGAAGAGATCAGGAATCAGGCATCGAAGAACAAAAATCATACCATTGTGTGCTCACCTACCTGATACGATTGCTGAAGACAAACGGGCGTATAAGTAAAACTGGTGAAGAAAGCTGATGGTCCCTGGCTATCAAAAGACATAGCCTGTGGAATCTTAAAAGCTTGAAGGTAAACAAGCGGCCATCTAGCTCAGAAGCAACAAGTCCACGTGGAAGAAACACATCAGCCTGTGAGATCACGAGGTGTCAAAGACATCAGGTACCAGGCATCAAAGAACCAAAAAATCATATCATTGTGAATGAGAGGAAGTGCAGACTGGGGACACAAAGCCTATCTGTAGGCAAATGGGCATCCCCTTATAGAAGGGTCCGGGAGAGGAGAGGAGTCAGTCAGGATACAATGTAGCAATGATGAAACATACAACTCTCCTCTAGTTCCTAAGTGCTTTCTACCCCTACCCCACTATCATGATGATCCCAATTCTACCTTACAAATATGGCTAGCCCAGAGGATGTACACTGGTACACACAGGAACTCAAAACACAGGGAACCCAGGACGGATGATCCCTTCAGGACCAGTTGTGTGAGTGGGAATACAGGGAGGGTGGAGGAAAGGTAGGGTGGAAAGGAGGAACCCATTACAAGGATCTACATATAAGCTCCTCACTGGGGGATGACCAACAGAAAAGTGGGTGAAGGGAGACATTGGACAGTGTAAGTTATGACAAAATAATAACAATTTATAAATTATCAAGGAGGAGAAGCAGGGAGGGAGGGGAAAAGTGAGGAGCTGATATCAAGGGCTCAAGTAGAAAGCAAATGTTTTGAGAATGATGATGGCAACAAATGTACAAATATGCTTGACACAAAGTATGCACATATGAATTGTGATAAGAGTTGTATAAGCCCCTAATAAAATGTATTTTTTTAAAAAACATGGAAAAATTACCCTACTACTTTCTTGCTTCAATTATTTTGAAAAGAAGTGTGCTTTAAGGCCTTTTCTCTTCCTGTGGAAAGAATGAAGCCTAAACTCGTGTGTTCGTCTGGGGACTTTAGAGAAACAAATCTACAGCAACTCACGCATAAGAGAGCTTTATCTAAAGGTTAAATGTACATCGAGAAAACATCCCAACCCAGTGCTGCCCAAACCCACAAGTCCAACCTTAACCCATATGTCCAATACCAGTCCACAAAGTCCTCTTCTATCTCACAAAACAGATGCACTGATGCTAACTGCAGGAGGAAAACCAACTCAGTGAATGTGTAAACATCTCATCGCTGGCCGGGGTCTCCAAATGGGAGCTCCAACACCCAGGGCTGCATTGGGGTAGGTCCATGTGGCTTCTCCTCAGGGATGTCTTGCAGGAAGTGAGCCTTGCCAGCTAAAGCAGGGGACTGGCTACGGCAGCTGCACCCTGGTCTGACCATCAGAAAGCAAGAGACTCAAGAACTAGAAAGGCGAGGCTCACTGAGCCATTTATCCCTCCGCCCTTCAAATTAACACCACATGTGTTTATAGGCCAGGTTGGCACAATAAACTAACTACCTCAACTCTGTTCAATAACTTCATTGTCTTTCAGGCAGATTTCTTTCTTAATCAGTATTTTATTGTGGAATATATTTCAATATAATATCCATATAAATATCTATATCTATAGATCATACTTACTCCTGCTGTAACCAATTCAGATTGTTTGCAAGATGTAGCACTCTCTACCTCCAAAGCTGTTCACAGTGCAGGAGAGTGAGTGTAAGTCCAGAAAGAAAACTAACCTCAGGGAGAAAGCTGACCTGGAGGGGTGCTAAGGACCCACCAGTTCTGGACCAAATGAAGAAAGAAGTGAGGACAGGAGCCTGGGTAAGGACTTCAGTGTCTGGTCAGCTAGAACTGCTGTGTTGACCGCTATGGTAGCTCTACTGCCTCAAACATGGTGAGGATAGAGATTGTATTTAATTTCAGTAGATGAGAATACACATAAAGTTACATTGAACATGAAATCTGCACAGATGTTCATATGATTGATAGAGTGAAGACCTCAGAGAGAGGACTGTGTTCTCCCAAGGACATCTCGAGCACTGCTTTTCTAGTCTGAGTCCCAGAGCTACGGGCTCCATTCAGCCCTTTCCACCTTTACATACAAGTGCACCTCTCAGTCACATGCAAATACCAGTCCCATGAAACCACAGCATGCATGTACTTAAATTCGTATTCCTTCTCACCCTGGAGAGCACTCTCTGGGTGTCACGAATCTTATCCACATGAACATGAATTGTGTGTGGGTTTTCCTCTTTCTGGTGGCAACTCCTGGATGTGAGTGCTTCAGGGAGTCATACATGAAGTCTGGGGACGCATCATCTGAGCACATGACTCTCTGTGTTTCTCTTTATCCCCAGGTGTCCTGGCCCAGGTGCAGCTACAGGAGTCAGGCCCTAGACTGGTGAAGCCCTCACAGACCATGTCTCTCACCTGTGCTGTCTCTGGATTCTCTTTAACCAGCTATCATGTAGCTTGGGTCCGCCAGGCTCCAGGAATGGGACTGGAGTGGTTTGGTGTAATAGATACTGATGGGGGCACAAAGTATAATCCAGTTCTCCAATCCCGAGTCAGCATCACCAGGGACACCTCCAAGGGTGAAGCTTATTTAAAACTGAGCTCCGTGCATCCTGAGGACACAGCCCTGTATTACTGTGCCAGAGACACAGTAATGGGAAGTCAATGTGAGCCCAGACAAACCTTAGTACATCAGGCCATGGGTTCAGCAGATGTGAAAGAGACAAGTCAGTGATATTTTCCTCTCAGAAGCTGTGGTTTCCTCATCTTGTCAGCACCTCTCTAGGGACCACCAAGCACAGACTCTAGGGAACCTTCATGTATCTGAACTTGCCTTCTTTTCATTGGAATGGACTTTGTCTATTTCACCATTTATCAAAAGGAAGACTTAAAAAGTAATAGGCATATATGAAATCTCAGTTTACAATTCAGGGTACTAACCAGTGTTGTTCCTTGTCAAAGTTAGAAATATTTTTAAAAAACACACCCAAATTCACTGCCATTGAGTTGATTACAATTTATAGTGACGCCTCTATGGGTTTCTGAGATTATAACTGGTTATGGGAGTAGAAAGCCCTGTCTTTCTTCTTTGGAGTGGGAACTGGCATGCAGATCTGAGCCCAACACAAACCACTATGCCACCAACCTCATTATAATAATATGAATGCAGGAAAAAATTTTCATGTTAGCTCCAAATCTTGTCCAAGCCATCAGATGAATGTTCAATGTTTTCATTCTAGTGAATACTCACCAGTGTACATTTATGTAATAATTTTAACTTAGAATGACCTAAATAATATTGAACTTGTTGAATTGCTAGGTACCGTTGAGCCGGCTTCAACTCGCAGAGATCCCATGTGCAACAGGATGAAATGCTGCCCCAAAGTGCACTATCCTCACAGTCATTCCTCCGTTTGGACTCATCATTGCAGCCTTTGCGACAATGCATCTCCTGGAAAGACTCTCTCTTTTTTATTGACAGTCTACTTTACCAAGCACAGGACCATTCTCCAGTTGTGGTGCTCCTAGTGACATGCTCAAATAAGGGAGATAACGTCTTACTTGAATGCTTGGTCCCGGTACACACTAGTCTTCAAATAGACGCTGCTTTTTAAATGTTTAAAGAAGTCTTGGGCAGCAGATTTGCCCAGGGAAATGCATCACTTGTCTATGACTTCTATGAATATTGATTGGAGATCCAAGTGAGATGAAATCCTTGACAACTCAATCATATCTCCATTTTTCATGGCAATTTTTATTGGTCCCGTAGTGAGGATTTTGGTTTTCTTTCATTGAGTTGTAATCTGTAGTTAAGACACCAGTCCCTGGTCTTAATCAGTAAGTGTTTCAAGTCATACTACCTTATGGCATGTGGTATTATGTTATCTGTGTACTACAGGGTATTAATAAGGTTTGCTCCAATCTTATTTCTGTGCTCTTCCATGTTTAGGACTTCTTAGATTATTTTCTCAGCATATCATGATGCACAGAGAAACTACTGAAATTTTTGCTGATGCCATATTACTGTCATGCACAATTAGCGTGCATTTAAGAAACAAATGAGAAATCACACCACAGATTACACTGAACATACATGCTAAGAATGACTGAAAGAGTTGAAAATTCTTCTAGGAAAACACATTCAAACACTCAGTAACCACCTATTCGAAATAAAGATCTCACAACAAACAAACAACACCCCTGCAATAAAAACCAAACAATCAAAAAACAGAGAAGAATAAAAACCCTCTTTTGAGTTTCAGACATTTTAGAGGGAGCAAGCTTGTTCAAGTAGTCCGAGAAAGTGTCCATTTCTAGGTGGTCCAACAAAAGTCCATGCTGTACAATCCCTCACCCAACACTCTTTTCTTCAGGACTGAAAGAGAGAGAGGTGAGCTCTGTCCTCCATCCACACCTGCTGTGGAGGACAGTGGAACCACTTCCTTTCCCATTCCCTGAGAGGGAGTTACCTCAGGAAGAGGGCAAAGCTGGCTGAAAGCAGCATGAGAAAGGCTGTGATTAGTTCAATCCCTGCATCTCTGTTGTTGTTTGGGGTCATTCAGTCTGTTTCCCCTCATGGAGACCCTATGTACAACTGAAGAAATGCTGCCTGTGTGTGCACCATCCTCTCAATTGTTCTTATATTTTATTCCAGTGGTGCAGCCTCGATGTCAATCCATCTTGTTAAGGGGCTTCTTTTTCACTGACCTCCTATTGTAACAAGAATGGTGTCCTTTTTTTTTCCCTTTAAACATTTTATTAAGGACTCATACAACTCTTATCACAATCCATGCATGAATCAATTGTGTAAAGCACATTTGTACATTCTTTGCCCTCATCATTTTCAAAGCATTTGCTCTCCACTTAAGCCCTTTGCATCAGATTCTTTTTTCCCCCTCCATCCCTGCTAAACCCTCCCTCATGAGACCTTGATAATTAATAAATTATTATTTTTGTCACATCTTGCCCTGTCTGAGGTCTCCCTTCACCCCCTTTTCTGTTGTTCGTCCCCCAGGGAGGAAGTCACACGTAGATCCTTATAATCAGTTCCCTCTTTCCAACCCATTCACCCTCTACCCTCCGAGTATCACCCCTCACACCCCAGGTCCTGAAGGTATCATCCACCCTGGATTCCCTGTGCCTCCAGCTCCTATCTGCACTAGTGTACATCCTCTGTTCTATCCAAACTTGCAAGGTAGGATTCAGATCATGATAGCTGAGCGGGGGAGGAAGCATTTAGGAACTGGAGGAAAGCTGTATTCTTCATCGGTGCTACATCGCACCCTGACTGATTTCATCTCCTTCCCTAGACCCCTCTGCAAGGGGATCTCCAGTGGCCAATAAATGGGCTTTGGGTCTCCACTCTGCACTTCCCCCTTCATTCACTATGGTAAGATATTTTTTCTCTCTGATGATGCCTTATACCTGATCCCTTCGACACCCCGTGATCGCACAGGCTGGTGTACTTCTTCCATGTGGGCTTTGTTGCTTCTGAGCTAGATAGCCGCTTGTTTACCTTCAAGACTTTAAGACCCCAGACACTATCTCTTTTGATAGCCGGGCACCATCAGCTTTCTTCGCCACATTTGCTTATGCACCCGTTTGTCCTCAGCAATCGTATCACGGAGGTGTGCACCCAATGATATGATTTTTTGTTCTTTGATACCTGATAACTGATCCCTTCGGAACCACGTGATCACACAAGCTGGGATCTTTTGATAGCTGGGATCCATCAGCTTTCTTCACCACATTTGCTTGTTCACCCGCTTTGGCTTCAGCGGTTGTGCCGGGAAGGTGAGCATCATAGAAGGCCAATTTAATAGAAGAAAGTATTCATGTATTGAGGGAGTGCTTGAGTAGAGGCCCAAGGTCCTTCCGCCACCTTAATAGTAAACCTATAAATATAGTCACATAAAATGATGCCCTTCTTGAAGGACTGGTTTCTTCTGCAACATGTCCAAAATATGGGACATGAAGTCTCATCAACCTCGCCTCTGAGGTGCATTCTGGCTGTATTACTTCTAAGATAGCCCTGGAGTGTGTTAATGGGTAGGCCACGCAGTAGTTCCCCTTTAAGGAGGGAAGCTTTCCATTGACCTGGAGCCTTGTTGCGACATTCATTTGGGGTGAAGATAAAAGCTCCAGTCCCTCCACTGGGAAAGAGATGGATACCAGGTGGGCAGTTTGAATGTCTCAGGCATTCTTTTCTTCCTTCTTTCAAGACAATTTTTTAGAAGGCACCATTTTTGTCATTCACTTCCACCCCTGGCAACTACAGAAGCCCACCTGAGACTGAAGGGGATTAGGGACCACCCTTAGTTTGTCAATCCTTTCTCTGAATAAGTTTGAACATGCAATAGCTACAACACTTGAACTTTCCATAGCTACAACTAGTGCAAAGGGAATACTACCAAGTCCATTTCCATATGACCAGCAAGAAGAGACAGTCATAGACACAGGAGATTTTCCAGATTAGAGCTCCTCATGAGGGAGCTCAGAAGAATGATATTCAGCTGTTTTAATCAAATATGGGAATGTTTTAAAAAGAAAGGTACATAAAACGAAAACAAAAAGGGCTACCGAAAAAATTTTTTAAATATCAAACAAAACCGATAAAATTTAGGAATAATTCAACAACTCCAAAAACAAATCCAAAAGAGAAACACTAAGATAGTTGAAATAAAGAACTCTGAAAGATAAAAGTAGTAAAATAGAAACAATGGAAACCTGAATCAATGAGCTTAGACAAATCTCTCGACACTAAATTAAAAGAAATATCTATTTTTTAAAACCCTAATAAAATATAAGAATTTTGTGGGACATTATTAAATGGAGCCATTTATATTGATGAACACCTTTGAAGAGAATGGAGAATAAAAGGACACAAAGGATATATAGTACAGGAAAATGATTTTTTTAAAAGAAAATAAATCTGTTTGAGAACTCAGGAGCATGTACTATTTTCAATGGCCCCATAAAGCCCACAACAGACCTGAGAAATGAGAATCTAAGAAATACTAAAAAGGATCATCAATGAATAAAAAGTATGAGTAACGTTCCATGCTTGTGAGAATGACAATGACCTATCTGTCTTGAAGGAAATATAGCCAGAATTCTCTTTAGAAGCCAGAATGGGGAGGTGTCCTGCCAGATACTTTGCATATGTAATCAGGAGGGCCAGTCCCTGGAGAAGCGTGTTGTGCTTTCTTGCTAGGACTCCTGAAACATGGGTTCAGGTAGAAAGAAAACAAACAGCCCTCCACCGTATTGATTCACATGATCTCTGTAAGAATGGGTTCAAACAGAATGGTTGCGGGAATGCCATAGATCAGGATGTATTCTGTATTGTAAGAATGAGCGAAATCCAACTGGCCATCATCTAACAAGAACAACACCAATGAGTTAATATATTTTTGTCTGCGTTTGCTGGCAACTGAGTGTATTCTTTGGTGAAGTACCTATTCATGTCCTTTGTCCATTTTGAGTCTCAAAACTGTACCACATGTTCGGTCCCGACTGATGTTTAGTGAGATGTTAGGATAAAAAAAGAGGAGTGAACTCCCCAGAGAATGTGCTGAGAAATGTGAAAATAGGGTAGACTAAATGTCCCTATCAGTCAGGGTTTCTAATGAAATAACATTTTATTTTCTCTATGCTCACTGTGGACCAACAGTTTCTCTTATCCTCAGGTTAAAGCTCTTGATTTCTCAATGAATGAAGACCCATCCCAGGGAAGAGGAGGGCATTAGACTGGACACTTCTCTACTTCTCCCATCCTATCCCCACGGCCTCACACATCAGGTCTCTTATCCAATTTCCAGGTTAAATCTGAAAACTGAAGGAAAAATCATATGGTGGGCAGAGTTCTCTAGACTTAACAGACCTTGTCCATAAGTCTTGTTTTTATTTTGCACATTCTGCAGTCTGGAGGTTACTTCTCTCCGGTAGTGTCAAGAGATTCTAAAAATGGGCTGACATTAAAGAGATTTCCATTATTTGCCATTATTGATTGTTTTTCCCTTCTTAGGTGTCCTGTGACAGGTACAGCATTAGAATTTGAGCCCGGGAGTGATAGCTCTCCTTAAGGTTGGCAATCTTAGTGACTCTATACTTCCAGAGCTGGATCTGCCAAAAGAGGCAGGCAAGGCTGGAACAGCTGTTAACAGTATGTTTTTGTAGCAGACAACAATCTTCCTTCCATATCAAAGGAGTTGACTCTCAAGCTCCAAAAAAAAGTCCAGACAGCAGTTCTCCTGCCGCTGACTGAATGAGCACTGAGGGAGCAGCTGTCTATTACTGCAATGAGACTGACAGTCAGAGGACCCAGTGCCATCCCATCCACAAACTGCACTGCAATAATGGGTTGTACAAAGCAGAGTATCAGGCTACTCCGGCAAGGGCAATAGCGGAGTCACGGGAGCCAGGAGGTTCCTCTTCAGTTCTAGGGCTTCTTTCCCTCTAAGGTATTTTCTCAATTGATATACTCCACCTTAGTATTTATGACTACATCAAATATAGTTTATAATATTCATTCATTTATACATTATATGCATATTCAGAATTACATGAGTTCTGGTGGCATAGTGATTACTTACTTGGCTGAAAAACAGAAGGTCAGGAGTTTGAAACCACCAGCTGCTCCACAGGAAAAAACCTGGGCTTTCTGCTCCCATATAGAGTTACACTTTCAGAAATACTCAGGGGTAGTTCTCCCCTGTCCTGCAGGGTCGCTATGAGTCTGCATTGATTCGATGGGCGTGAGTGAGTGTGAGTGAAGCATACATTGAGATGTATGACTGATAGCTATGACATGTATTTAATGATTTTTACATCTTGCAGGGCTGTATTGGGCTGAATGAAAATGAAAGCACAACATTGTAACCTGTGGGATTCAACCAAAGAGAACTTAGTGGGGAATTCATAGCCACACACATCTGTATCATATAGAAATACAGCTCTCAAATTAATTACCTCAGTTTCCATTTCATGAGACTAGAAGAAAGGAATAGTATGCCCCAGCACAGGTAGCAGGGGGAAATAAATAAGCATAGGGACTGAAGTAAATGAGATGGAAGGGACACAACTAGTAAGCTGATTAAATGAAAACGGCCTCTGTGAGCAGACGAAGTAAGGAAAAAAACACACACTTTTCCTGATCATGACAACAGAGGGAGGACCCGAACCTCCACATCGGAAACTAGACAGCAGATGCCATGTCGCATATTTATGGATAACTTCATGCCCACAGTATAAAAATATCACTTCAATGGAGAAATTCCTTGGAAGGCAGAGGGGGATATGTTCTCATGAGAGAAACAAATAATAGAATCGTCCACTATCATCACACATATCCACATCTTAAAGGGGACGAGAGGATGCATTGTGAGCTCTCATATCACAAAGTTGTTATGTATGTAATATAAAGTTTATAAACTGAAAACTACTTTTAAAAATATTGATAATATACAACTAAAGGAATGCTTGATAAACAACCTGTTTAAAAGCTTTGTTTTCCCTTGAGAGTGCTGGTACTTCTCTGAGTCTGAGGGAGAACTCTTGCCCATATTCTCTTCTCATCTCCTTCTAATTATCAGAGGACATGCAAATGCAGCTCTCTGGCTGCTGAGAAACCGGCCATAGGCCCTGATGTGGGAGAGCTCAGAGCACAGTCCCAGTCTCTGGGTTCTCTGCTGTTTCCATTTTGCACCCAGGAGCTAGTGCAAAGGACACATAATGAATTTTGTACCAATCTTGGCTTTCATTTTGACCATTTTACATGGTAATCATTGTCGACCCTGCTGTGTATGTGTGTAATTGTGAGTACCTTAGTATATATGTGTGTGACGGCTGATCACGGTGCCTCTGTGTTTGCAGGTATCCAGTATGGGGTGCAGCTGGTGGAGTCTGGGGTGATCTGAGAAAGCCTGGGGGTCTCTGAGACTCCTCTGTTGGGCTTCTGGATTCACCTTCAGTAGCTATGAAATGATCTGGATCTGCCAGGCTCCAGGAAAGGGCCTACAGTGGATCTCAGGTATTAATACTGGTGGTAGTGCATACTATACAGACTCCGTAAAGGGGAGATTCACCATCTCCAGAGACAACTCCAGGAAGACGCTCTATCTTCAAATGGACAGCCTGAAAGCCGAGGACACGGCCATGTACTACTGTGCAAGACACAGCGAGGGGGAAGTCAGTGAGAGCCCAGACACAAATCTCCCCAGCAGGGAGGAGAATGGTCTGCAGGGGGCGCTCAGGACCCACAGAGCACAGGACTCAGACCCAAGAGCAGGTGCAGCTGACGCTTCAAGTTTGCTTTCCTGTGGAGATCTGCTGATTCCTATAAATCTGTTTCCCTAAAGAATCTCTCTCTTATTGAAAAAAAAAAAAAATCCGTGCCTATGCCTTTTAGCTGTGATTTCAAAAGTTATAATGTAACAGGAAAATATATTCTGTTCTACAGCAACAATTGGCCTGTTTACCCTAAGGAGAGAAAATGACTGTGTCAGGGGTCTCTGCATCACAGTTCCCATGTCTCTCACATAAATGCTTCCCAGTGAGACTCACAGTCAACTGGAGCCTTGGCAAAGGTAACTATAAATAATAGGTGTTTGAATATTGGCTGAAAATGTAACACTATATTCTTCCCTCATACTTTCTGAGGTATTCTGACAACCATTTAATTAAAATCTAGGCAGTCAGTCTATTTTTATTTGGTTGTTTCTTCAGATTACACTGTTTGGTTTGATTTGGTTGTTTTTCCTAGCAATGGTAGCCTAGTATTTTATTTTTTTGTATTTTCTGGAAACCCATCTGCAAATAAATAAATTCACTAATTGTATTTCATTCTGTGGATGCTAGTATTTTCTGTCTATCCTCCAGAACATTCAGCCCAGGATCGTCAAAACAGATAAGAACTTATCTGCAAATTCTGGACTCAGAGAGCTCACCTGCTCAGTCCCACAGAATGTCAGCCCACTACTTCTGGTTTCACCCAGAGGGCTCACATTTGTCCTATAGTCAGCTTACCCTGCTTATGCTTTAGGATGACATGTACACTTTCCACACTAGAATGACTGAAAAGACATCGGAGTGTAGTTGTTGAAGAAAAGTTCTTCCTTTTTGGTGACTCACAAAAGCCATTCCTATTTATAGCACACATTGAATTGGAACCACTTTCGGCTGAATTCACTGAGATTGCTAGAGTTAGCTGATGTTCAAACTTCTGAGTATCTAATGATGTTACCATAATCTAATGCATAAAAGAAAATGAGTATCTGACCATTTACATGTCCTTGGATTTATTATGAGTGGCTTATAAATATATACCAGTAAGTCACTGAAAACAGAGGAACACAGCCTTTATTCCTAGTCATTCTCAATCCTACAGCCACAGCTACCTCCTCAGCCACAATCCTCATCACTTTCTGTGGGCTGAAAACACTGGTACTGGTGAATGGAGAAGTCATGGACAGGACTGAGTTCTCTGAGGAAACAGCCAACATTCTCATCCCAGATGAAGCCCTTCTTCACTTTATTACAAAGGGACCACTCATGATGCATTGTTTAACGTAGGGCTTACTCACTCAGGATAATACACCTGAGAATCTGGACCTTGGTCGCAAGAATATTTCGGCTTCTTCGGCTTCTTGGGGGCAGCTCTCAGAGGTGAGAAGCTCAGGAATTGAAACATGAAGGTTTGGGAGTGCTTTACCTTCACACTTGGCTCACTGTCTCCAGGTGCAGCTGCAGGGCTTGAACAAGGCTTGTAAAACTCACAGATGTTGTGTTTCACCTCTTCTGTCTCTGGATTCTCTTAAATCAGCTGTAGGTGGGTATGCTATGGAGTGGTGAGAGCACAGACTATTCTCCTACCCTGATGTCTTGAGTACACATTCCCAATGACCCCTTTCATAGTCACATTAACTGAAGGCTGAGTTCCATTCCTGTGCAGGCCATTGCCATGAATCCCTGTGAAATGAGGTCGGGAGAAGTCAACGTGTTTCCAGAACTCCAGGTGAAGAAAGGGGTCTGAGCTGCACTCTGCTCCATTATCTTCTCTTCTGTGTGGGTCAGATTTGTGCTCCTCTAAAACTAATCAGCAAGTCAGGCTACTAGAGAAAACCACAATTGGTTTAATTCCCAGTTATCAAGCCTACCTTAAATATAAGGCTCACCACGCCACCAAGTCTTAAGAACAGGCTTCAACTCAGGGATCTTATTTTGGTCCATTGCAGAGAAAGGTTGCCTTCCAGACCCTCAGGGAACAACATTCTTAATCTACGCTTGACTAAGTTCTAACTCTTTCCAGAAAACTGTTAGCGTATGCAAAAAATCCAACAACAAAAAAACACAACAGAATGGTGATAGTCATTCTATCACCAGTCTAGAGATCAATAAATACATTGTATTGGATAAATAAACCTTATTACGCTTGTTTAGAGTGTTGAAGAGCAGGGATCTTACTTTGAGGAGCAGGTTCACCTCACCCAAACGACCATATTGTCAATTGCCTCATATGTGGAAATTGATCACTGAATAAGGAAGACTGAAGAAGAATAGCTTTGACTGAATTGTAGTGATGGCCAAGAATACTGAAATAACATTGGTCTCCAAAAGCACAAACAAGTCTGTCCTCGAATAAATGAGCTCAGAATGCTAGTTAGAGGTAAAGAGAGTGAGAGCCCATATTACATACTTTGGACAATGTTGTCAGAAGGGAGCTGTCCCTGGAGAAGGACAGTATGTCCGGTAAAGTAGAGGGGCAGTGAAAAATAGGAATCCCTCAACTAAATGGATTGACACAGTGACGGCAACAATGGGTTCATCCTAAATTGAGAGTCTGTTAAAGGAGAATGCAGTGTTTCCTTCTGTTGTGTACTGGGTCCCTGCTATGTGGAATCAACTCAATGACACCTAACATTGACAACCTCAGAAACCACTAATCAATACAGAAGACAGGCACAAAATACTAGTGTGATAGTTATATTTACAAAAGTTATTTCCATGGTAACAGATGCCAAATCTTTCATGTGAACTTTGCCGGAACATAAACTCTCTTATTAAAAAGAAGGAATGGGTTTCCTTTGCTAAAACAAAACAAAACAAAACAAAACAAAAAAAAGTGATGATAAAATCACTGAGGAATTCCTGTCCCTCATTGATTTAAACCATTCTCCTGGAGGTGGACTGAAACAAATTCTCTACGATTCACCCAGCATGTCTTATGACAGAGTATTTCCCATCTTGGGCTCAAGTGTGAGGGTAGCACACAATCAGTCAGGTGTGAGTGACTATTTGTCCATCAAGATTACTGTAAATCATTTATCCCTCTGCGCAAGTAGTTCTCAACCTGTTGGTCACAACCCCTTTGGGGGTCAAACGACCCTTTCACAGGGACGCCTAAGAGTATTGGAAAACACATATTTCTGATGGTCGTAGGAACTGAGACATTTTCCATCACCAGGCAGGTCTGCGAACATGCAGATACACCCACATATGAGTCCCTGACGTGAAGACTCTTACCCATGCTACACCAGGCTTCATCGTGAAGATTGTTACCCATGCTACACCATGCTTCAAGACAAATTTCCATTTATTTATAATTAGAAATATTTCACAATACAATAATTACATGTTTTTGTGATTTATCACTATGCTTTAATCATGTTCAATTTGTAACAATGGAAATACATCCTGCATATGAGATATTTACATTATGATTCATAACAGTAGCAAAAATAGTGTTATGAAGTAGCAACTAAAATAATTTTATGTTTGGGGATCACCACAACATGAGGAACTGTATTAAAGGGTCACAGCATTAGGAATTTTGAGAAACACCACTCTACACTGAGGGGTCAGCTACAAGACCTGAGGATCCATCCAGAACAAGTGATCTATGAGTTGAGTGGGTTTCAAGATGCTCAGAGGGTCCAGAATCAACTGAATCAAAATTAAATTCCATGAGAAACTTCAAGGCTAAATCTAAAATAGATTAAAGACCAGAGGATTCACACACTATGAATAAACACTTTTTTTCTTAAGTTCAAGCTGTTGGGTGAAAACATAACAATAATTGTGAGAATACACTTACTATCATTTTCTATGAGACCAGTAATAAACTGTTAACAAGGTCATCAATAAAATGTAGATCAATATTTATAATGGATCTAAATGAAAAAGTGCTTGAAAATATTGGGAACTGAGTCAGACAACATACTGAAATAATTATATACCATGATTAATTGGAATCTTCCCCAGAGTTGATTTAACATAAGAAAATAAGCTCTGTAATATAGCAATTAATGCAAAAAATGATTAACTATCTAAATAGACACATGAAAAGTACTAAACAAAGTCGGAGGCTTTTCATGTTAAAAAAAACACCTCTGCAAATCTAACATGAAACAATATAGTTCAATATGTGAATATGCTAATACACATTCCTATTTTTAAAAAGTCAAAATGTCAGACTTAGACGAAAGAGCAAAACATCACCCCACCTCAGAAAAAGGACAAACATAAATGTTCACTTTCACCACTGATATTAAACATTGACTGTATGTTCTAACTAGAGCGATCAAAATAAGATTTTTTAAGGAAGAAAAGAGGCTTCCAAAATGAAATAAAATTTTCTCTAATCATAAATTAATGTTCATATCCATAAAATATTCAAAATATTTTAGGTAGGTAATAAATATAAAAACGTTGTAGGCTACATTTCAACAGGCAAAAATAACTTTTGAAACTTAACCCACTAACTATTAATTGCTAATCAACAACTCCCAAACCATTAACCCTTATACCTTAAGACGCTGAGCATCCTTACAGCTCACTGATAATATCCTAAAACACTGAACCCCTAACCACCTGAAAAGTTCTTTACCATCCACAATGTCTACTAACACCCTGAGCATTCCCTGATACCCACAGCCAATTAGGAACAAAAATTAGGATTTCCTTAAGAAATCCTAACACCATACACCAGGGGTCCTCAAACCACAGCCCTCAGGTCACATGACATGAGGCCTGCCGAGGATATTTATCAGGCCCACCAGTTGTTTTTGCCACCTCTGCCTGTCCTGCTTAGCACCAAACCTGTCCAGTGTGCATATGAATTTGTTCATAGTTTTTTTAAAAAACTATTGTTTGGCCCTCCAACGGCCTGAGGGACAGTGAACTGGCCCCCTGCATAAAAAGTTTGAAGACCTCTGCCATACACTCTCAAACTAACCTAATTCAATTAACCCAATTGTTTGAATCAGGAGCACAACTTTGAGTATATTCTACAATCTTAATCCTAACTTTATCACACCATGTCTCAATATCAGAAACCACCTTCCAAAACTATACTGTTTAAACCATGACTCTACATCTTTATACCATAAAACAGAAGCCCCTAAGCAACTCCAAACATAAGCTGGTAGGCACGACACATTCTAAATATAAAGCCCTTTAATCTGTTCACCAACATCTGACTCTTAACTCCTGATACTTATGTTCTGTTTCTATCCATTGACTCTTGTTCTTGAACCGGGAACATTAATCCCGGGACCTAGATTCCAATCTCACACAGACTCTGACTCTAGCACTCTACAACCCCAAAGTGAACCAAAATCTAACCCATCAAGAAACTCACATTGCTAATTATGTATGTGGAACTGTCTGCTCTTTCAGACTTTACCTAAATGTAAGGAACTAAGGTAGGCAGACAGGCAAAACCAGGAATCACAAGCACGTTTTCAGTAAACTTTTAAGGCATTTGCATCTGATTCATGGAAGGTGGCAAAATAAAGTGGTTTATACATGTTTATATATGAATATTTTATATATGAAATGAAAAACTCATTAGCAATAAGTATACATGGAAATTCCCACGCTGGAAAACTAAATGGATCATGAAGAAACACTAGCAAAAAAGTAAAACAAAAGAGGCAATAGAAGAAATGCAAATGAGGACTCAGGTTTATAACCAATATGCGAAGAGCCCAAAGTCACCATTACAGTCCCCAAGAAACAAGGTGACCTTATTGAACTCAGAATACTGAGGTCACAGGGCATGGTTTTGTTCTGTTGCCCATTAAAAACAATGAACTGTCACTGAGTCCATTCTGACTTATAAACGTCTCTACAGGGCAGAGTACAAAAGGCTCTGTGTGTTTCTGAAACTGCAACTCTTTAAGGGACTAGAAAGCATCACCAGTTAATGGTTTTGAATTACTGAATGTGTGGTTAGCAATCCAACACATAACCCACTACATCTCCATGGGTACATCCTGTTCTTATAAACTGGAGAAAACTAGATGGCAGCTAACAATAAGAAAGGTATTCTTTTCAATGTCTCTAATTAATCTAGTTAGGACCCAGAGCAAACATCAGTCCTCAAAATAGGGGGGAGGGACACATAGGTAAGTCCTCTCTCAGTTGATTTCTCCTGTGAACTCATTCTGTGTTCCTGCCTATGGAGCCATTTTGTTTAGTGCTGGTTTTCACCCTATGCCCTCAATAGTCTAATTAACTGAATTCATTGAAAACTGTGATTTGAAGGATGTGATGGGATTAACTAAGAGACAGCCCAAAAGAGTTTGTTCCAGGAGAAAATACCTTCTGAAGTTATCCATTAAAAATCTTACTGAGTATAGATTTACTCTGAAACCACATATGGTCACCATACAGAATCAAATGGTGGGTCAAATGATTGCCATTTATCAAATTATTATCTAATTTAAATACAAGGAGCTCATTGGTAGCCAATCTTTCATGCCATGAATGCACAAGTGGGTTTCAAAAAGATCATGGAAAAATGCAATAAAGATAATGCTGAAGACTGTAGTATTATTATGTTAAACAGAATAATGTAATAAATATTTTATAATTCCTCAATTACTATATATGAATTATATATCTGAATGTTACCTTGTATTAGGAATAATATATCTTAAAAATCTTTAAGAAACCTATTCACCTTCCATAAAAATGCAGAAAGAATATTAAGAAATTTACATAGAGTGTCTCTCTTGAAGATCTACTAAAGTTGATATTAATTTTATTCTCTAGCTATGGTAAAGAGACCAGTTAGGTTACAGTATATCTGTATGATTCACATAGAAAATTGTGAGAGCTGGGGGACTTCCGGGAAGATGGCAACGGAGTGACACATACCAGAGGGACTCCGCAGATTCCAGCCCAGGAGAGTTGCTCAGAGGGAAATTCAATGCCACTGGATCGCAGGAGGCACATCATAAAGATAAGTAGGCTCAGATCCACGGTGTTTTGAGGGGATGGGGGCTTTTGGCTTACCTCAGTGGAAGCCGGCTGGGGCTCGACCCTAGCCTAGCCACTGTGTCTGCCAAAGCCGGGACAATTTGGAGCCTGTAGCAGGGCTTGGCCTCCGCGCAGCCACAGTTTTCCCCTGCCTACCTCAGGGCAGGGACAGGGCCCTTGAGGCTCCACCAGCAGGGATTGGTGTTCAGCTGCATTGTTGCTTCTGTTTGCTTCTCTGCTCTATATTCCCACGCAGTCTTGGAGGGCTTTGCAGGGGCTTTTTTGGGGCACAGCCACAGCTTGCCGCGCCGCGTGGGCTGAGCATGGACTGAACCCAAACCCCCACAGGTCCATAGGCAGGGATCAAGCTTCAGGTACACTGCAGTGTCGGTTAACATCTCTGCTCTCTGTCCCCCCACTTCTCTGGGGGCTGCTCAGCAGCTTTCTTGCGACTGTTCTTGGTGCTCAGCTGCTTTCTTGCGACTGTTCTTGGTGCTCAGCTGTGGATTGCCGCTGGGGCTTGGGGCAGGGAGTGGGCCCTTGCAGGTCCACAGGCAGGGAGTGGCACTCAGCTGCACAGTTGCTTTTCCTTCCCTCACTTCCCTGTACCCCGGCACAGTCCAGTCTCACTTTTTAATTTTTCTCCCCCTCTTGTTCCTGAACTGCTCTCTCACACTCCATTGCAGACTTACAGGACACTCCCATTGCCCTAGGGTATTTGCGCCTGGGCCACACCCAGCTAGGTGAGCTCCAACCTGCATAGATAGCCCAAGGCTAGGGAAAGGCCTGCTTGCTCTCCAGGGGATACTCCTCAGGCTCCTCACCAGGGAGTTCCTGCCTGTGTACCTGGGGACATAAGGCAGCTCAGCCAACACTTATCAATATTCAAACCAATAGCAGGGACTTCAGCCCAGCCTCTGCACCACTGGGGCAGGCAGCCAACCTGCCATCTGGGGCACTCCCCTGATAGGGAAGCCACAGGAAGATAAAGTGGTAGGTTAATAACCTAGCAAAATCAGCTGTAGGCAGTTCGAAGAAGCATTCCTATAAGTCTTCCAGAGAGTGACTAGAAAATGGCACCTGGTCCCTCAAAAACAACTCAACGCAAACAGCCATCAGCCCCAACGACCTCAACGAAAAAAACAGGAGAAACAAAAGACAAAGGCAGAAGATGTGCTGAACATAGCAACATACATAGAAGAAGCAGACATTGAGATACCATACAAAGAAATTCTCAGAATGCTGCTTGGAGCCATGCAAGATATGAGGGAAACAATACAGAAAAGAGATGAAACGATAGAGGAGATAAAAGACATACACCAAAGGGAAATACAGAAGCTTAGGGAGGAAATAACGAAAAACAAGAGCAAAATCATGTTCCTTGAGAATCTATTGGAGGAATCAGAGAACCACATCAGTGTCTTGGAGGACAGCCAAGCAGACTTTAATAAACGTGAACAAAAATCTAATAAGAGCATCAGAGAAGCCGAAGCAAACCTAAGAGCTATGTCTGATGCTATGAAGAGGAACAACATTAGAATTATTGGCCTACTGGAGGAAGGCACAACAAAGAAGTCATCTGCAACTATAGCGAGAGAATTCTTGGAGGAAAACTTCCCCAGTCTAATGAATGAAAACCAAGCAACCATCCAGGAGGCTGAAAGAACACCAGCACAACGGGACCCCAAGAAGAAATCACCAAGGCACATAATAGTTAAATTATCCAACTTTGAGGAAAAGGAGAAAATCATGAGAGCAGCTAGGGCAAAACAAGCAATCACATATAAAGTTCAAAACATAAGGATATGCTCAGACCTATCAGCAGAAACTATGAAAAAAAGGAGAGAGTGGAGTAACATATTCCAAAAGTTGAAGGAAAACAACGCAAATCCAAGAATACTCTACCCAGCCAAATTATTGATCAAGATTGATGGAGAAGTAAAAGTCTTCCCAGACAAGGAAAAACTCAAAAAATATGTTACAACAAACCCAGCCTTACAAAAGATCCTCGCCGACTCAGTATGAGCAGAAGAACAACACTCACCAAGCACAAATAAGAGACCAACACATAGAACAACCTCACCCAAAGCACAACAAAGAGAAAACAGACCCCAAGACAGCAATGGCTTAGAAAACACAACCCATCAATTTGCTGCCTATAGGAGACACATCTCAAGGTTACAGACAAAAATAGGCTGAGAATCAAAGGCTGGAGAAGGACCTACCAAGCAAACAGCAATACAAAAAAAGCAGGTGTTGCAATCCTTATCTCGGATAAAATTGACCTAAAAGTGCAAACCATAAAAAGAGATAAAGAGGGCCACTATATAATGCTCAAGGGAATCATAGACAATAAACCACTAAGCATTGTAAACATATATTCCCCGAATGAGAGACCAGCTCAATACGTCAGTCAACCAAACACTCCAAAAGATTAAGAAAGAAATCACAGACTCGACAATTATAGTGGGCGACTTCAACACACCACTCACTGAGAAAGATAGATCACAGGGAAAGAAACTCAACAAGGAGACTAGAGAGCTAATATCCACAATTAGACAATTTGACCTAATAGATATTTACAGAGCTTTTCATCCAAATAAAAAAATTTCACATTCTTTTCAAGTCCCCATGGCACATATTCAAAAATAGACCACATGCTGGGGCAAAAGGTAAATCTACATAAATTTAAGTACATTGAAATAATACAGGCCTCTCTCTCTGACCACTGTGCCATAAGACTGGAAATCAGCAAAAAGAAGACGAAGAAAATAAGAGCAAATAATTGGAGGATGAATAACTCTATACTGCAAAAGGAGTGCATACTGGTGCAGATCAGAGACGAAATCAGGAAATTTCTAGAAACCAACGAAAATGAGCACACGATGTACCAAAACTTATGGGACACAGCAAAGGCAGTCATCAGAGGAAGGTTCATAGCAATACAAGCACACCTAAGAAAGAAAGAGAGACTCATGATGGATACGCTGACACAAAATTTACAAAAACTAGAGCAGAGTCAGCAGGAAAACCCTACTAATAGCAAAAGAAATTATAAAAATCAGGGATGAGAGTCAGGAGAGGAAAAATAAAAACACAATGGAAAAAATTAATATCGCTAAAAGTTGGTTCTTTGAAAGGATAAACAGGATCGATAGACCATTGGCAAACCTAACCAAAGAAAGGAGGGAACAAATCTCAATAGCAAGAATAAGGGATGAAAGAGGGGTCATTACAACAGACCCTAATGAAATCAAAAGGATAGTTACACAGTACTATGAAGGATTGTACTCCAGTGAATTCAACAATTTGGAAGACATGGACAAAATCCTGGAAAAACAATCCCTCCCTAGACTATCCTCAGTGGACATCAAGAATCTCAACAGACCCATAGCAATAGAAGAAATAGAAAAGGTTATCAAGGGATTTCCAACAAAAAAATTCCCTGGACCAGATGGCTACACTGGAGAATTCTACCAAGCATTCAGGGAAGAACTAATACCAATCCTACACAAACTTTTCCAGAACATAGAAAAAGATGGCAAACTCCCAAACTCCTTCTATGAAGCTAGTATAACTCTGATACCCAAACCGGGCAAGGATCCCACAAGAATCGAGAATTACAGACCAATATCCCTAATGAACATTGATGCAAAAATCCTTAACAAAATACTAGCCAACAGAATACAAAAGTATATAAAATAAATAATTCACCATGACCAAGTGGGATTCATACCAGGGATGCAGGGATGGTCCAACATATGAAAGACCATCAGTATTATTCGTCACATTGACATGAAAAAGTATAAGAATCAAATGATTATATCAATAGACGCAGAAAAAGCATTCGACAACATCCAACACCAATTCCTGTTTAAGACACTAGCGAAGATAGGAATGGAAGGAAAGTTCCTCAAGACAATACAAGCTATATATGAAAAACCAACAGCCAAAGTGGTAGTCAATGGAGAAAAGACTAACACAATCCCACTGAAAAAGGACCAGACAAGGATGCCCCTTGTCCCCACTCCTATTTAATATCGTGCTGGAGGTTTTAGCTAACAGCATAAGGCAAAGAAGTGACATCAAAGGTATTCGTCTGGGGAAGGAAGAGGTGAAACTATTGTTATTTGCAGTTGATATGATTCTATATATGGAAAATCCCAAAAGTTCCACAAGTGGAGTACTGGAAGCAATAGAGGAGTTTGGCAGAGTGTCAGGATACAAGATCAACAAACAGAAGTCCTTCGGACTATTATACACATCATATAAGACCACAGAAGAAGAGATCAAAAAGGTCGTACCCTTCACAATAGCCAAACACAAATTGAAATATCTAGGGATACACCTGACTGAAAAAACAAAAGCCCTATATAGGGAAAACTATAGAACACTATTACAAGAAACCAAGAGCAACCTCAACAAATGGAAGAATATTCCATGCTCTTGGATTGGGAGACTTAATATAGTTAAGATGTCAGTTCTGCCAAAAGCACTATATAAGTTTAATGCCACCCCAATACAATTACCATCACCTTTCTTCAAAAAAAATGGAAAAACTGATTACCAACTTCATATGGAGAGGGAGAAACCCAGAATTAGCAGAGAACTCCTCAAGAAGAAGGACACTGTAGGAGGGCATGCTTTACCTGACTTTGGCACATACTATGCAGCCACAGTTCTCAAAACTGCATGGTATTGGTACAATGACAGATACTCAGACCAATGGAAAAGAACTGAAAACCCAGAAATAAAAGCATCAGCATACACACAGCTGATCTTTGATAAGGGCCCCAAATATATCAAATGGGAAGCCGATGCCCTCTTTAACAAGTGGTGCTGGAAAAAATGGATATCAACATGCAGAAAAATGAAGGAAGACCCTTATCTCACTCCATGCACAAGAATAAACTCAAGGTGGATCACAGACCTTGAAGTTAAACCCCAAACTATTAGGGCCATCAATGAGGGAATTGGGACCAACTTGAGAACTTTGGCGCAGGGAATGCACAGGCTATCAGAAGTAGGGAAGGACACAAACACAGAGGAGGCACAAATTGACAAATGGGATATACTGAAGATAAAACACTTGTGTACATCTAAAGAATTCACCAAGAGAGTAATAAGAGATTCCACAAACTGGGAAAACATCTTTAGCAATGACATATCAGACAAAGGCCTTATTACTAAAACCTAGAATACTCTGCTAGCTTCCAAAAAACAAAAACAAAAACCAATAGCCCACTAGAAAGGTTCGCAAAGGACTTGAACAGAAATTTTACAAGGACAGAAATCCGAATGGCCAACAAACATATGAGAAAATGTTCCCGATCTTTAGCCATAAGAGAAATGCAAATTAAAACAACAATGAGGTACCACCTGACACCCTCAAAGGTAGCCCAATTCAAAAAATCAGAAAGCAACAAGTGTTGGAGGGGCTGTGGGGAGACAGGAACTCTCATCCACTGCTGGTGGGCCTGTAAGTATATACAGCCACTATGGAAATCAATCTGGCGATACCTAAAACAGATGGAAATAGAGTTACCATATGACCCAGCAATCCCCCTACTGGGCATATACCCAGAAGAGGCAAGGAACAAATCAAGACCAGACATCTGTGCTCCAATGTTCATTGCGGCACAGTTCACAATTGCAAGGAGTTGGAAGCAACCCAAATTTCCATCACCTGACGATTGGATTAAAAAAACTGTGGTATAAACATACAATGGAGTACTACGCATCACTAAAAAGCAGTGATGAACGTATGAGGCACATAGCGGCATGGGAAGAACTGGAGGAAATCATGCTAAGCAAAGTAAGTCAGGCACAAAAGGACAAGTACAACATGAGCCCGCTGATGTAAGTATTAAAAATTTTTTTTTTAATGCAAAAGTGGCATAGGGAATAAATCTACTGTATACAAACATTTCTGGGGTGAAGTCTGTGTAGTATGGCAGAGACCAGACCAAAACCAGGGATGCACAAGGTAGACAACAGTGGAGGAGGTGGGGAAAGGAAAATAAAAGGATGACTATAAGGAATCAAAGGGAAGTGGGGGCATGAGGTACTAATCCACCCATGGGGAGGGTATTGTTTATATCTTCACAGGAAAGTGGGACCAGACTTCAACCCAGTGCCACAAGGTGTGAATGCAATATCCCGGCATGGAGTAGGGAACCAGTGGAGAGGTCTGGGAGGCTGGCCCCAGCACCAAAAATTAAGTGTATTCCTGCCCCTCCCCCAAAAAGAATTTGTTTCAAAGGATGACATTGATTCTGCAGCTCCGGGAGATGGACATATCTGATCAGAGCACATGGGAGCAGATGAAGGGGCAGGAGAAGACAGTGGAACACAGCCTGGCCCACCAGGCCGTGAGGATGATGTTCCGGAGTAGAGCAGCCAGTCTACAGAGAGAACAACATGGCTGGCCCTACTATGAGACATGATGCCCCTCAGTGGCTAAGGGCGATACAGGGGATAGCACCGGAGACACAGTGTGGGAATTGCACCTGACCTGATCCCACCACACCCACACCGAGGCAAAGCACTGGGGGAGTGCAGTGGAACAGCAGGGGAATGGAGTGGCAAGGTCCCCAGGGAATGCTGAAGGTAGACTTTGGGGCAGGGCGTGGTGCCCCAACAGACTGGACTGGAAAACGCTCCTAAGGGCCAGCAAATGATCCTTGAACGAACTACAAGCCTTTCTTTTGTGAAGTGTTTTGTTTTGTTCTTTGTCAGTGGTTTGTTTTTGTTGTTTTGTTGTCTGGTTGTATACTGTTGCTTTGTTTTCCTCTGTCTTGTTTTAGTGCATGTTAGTGTCTCCACATGTCTGTTTGAATAGGACAGGCTGGATGAACTATCTGGAGGAAAAACAATGGGACAGACAGTTCCGGGTGGGGGAGGGGGAGGAGGGTAAGGAAGTGGTGTTAATAAACACAGGGACAAGGGAACAACATGGGACCCAAAATGGTAGTGAGGGGTGAGTGGCAGGCCTGATGGGGAACGATCCAGGGTAAGGTTGCGTAGAGAAGAGGTATAGCTGTAGCCCAGGTGGGGATGGAGCATGGTAGTGGGGCAGGAGGAAAGTCAAGGGAGATGGAGGAAGGAGCTGGGAGTCAAGGGGCATTTATGGAGGTCTAGACAAAGACATGTACATGCAAACATATATATGAGGATGGGGAAATAGATCTAAGTGTCTACATTTATAGGTTTAATATTAAGGTGGCTGAAGGACCTTGGGCCTCTACTCAAGCACTCCCTCAATGCATGAATACTTTCTTTTATTAAATTGGCACTCTATGATGCTCACTCTCCCGACATAGCTGCTGAAGCCAAAGTGGGTGAACAAGTAAATGTGGTGAAGAAAACTGATGGTGCCCAGCTATCAAAAGAGATAGTGACTGGGGTCTTAAAGGCTAGAAGATAAACAAGCGGCCATCAAGCTCAGAAGCAACAAAGTCCACATGGAAGAACACACCAGCCTGGGTCATCGAGTGGTCCCGAAGGGATCAGTTATCAGGCATCAAAGAACAATTAATCATCATATCATTGGCTGCACACCTCCATGATAGGATTGCTGAAGACAAATGGGTGCATAAGCAAATGTGGCGAAGAAAGCGGATCGTGCCCGGCTATCAAAAGAGATAATGTCTGGGATCCTAACGGCTTGAAGGTGAACAAGCAGCCATGTAGCTCAGAAGCAAAAAAGCCCACATGGAAGAAGCACACCAGCCAATGCGATCACGAGGTGCCCAAGGGACCAGGTATAAGGCATCATGCAAAAAAAAAAAAAGAATATATGTATATATATATATATATATACCATATTGAATGACGGGGGAAGTGCAAAGTGGAGACCCAAGGCCCAAGTGTCGGCCACTGGAGATCCCCTCATAGAGGGGTTAGGAGAGGAGATCGGTCAGTCAGGGTGCGAGGTAGTACCGATGAAGAACACAGCTTTCCTCCAGATCCTGGATGCTTCCTCCCCCCAACTACCATGATCCAAATTCTACCTTGCAGGGCTGGATAGGACAGAGGTTGTACACTGGTACATATGAGGGCTAGAGGCACAGGGAATCCAGGGTGGATACCTTCAGGACCAAGGGTGTGAGGGGCAATGCTGGGAGAGTATAGGGTGAGTGGGTTGGAAAGGGGGAACTGATTACAAGGATCCACATGTGACCTCCTCCCTGGGAGAGGGACGGCAGAGAAGGGGGGGAAGGGAGACTCCGGATAGGGCAAGATATGACAAAATAACGATGTATAAATTACCAAGGGCACATGAGGGCGGGGGGAGCGAGGAGGGAGGGGAAAAAAAAGAAAAAAAAAAGAGGACCTGATGCAAAGGGCTTAAGTGGAGAGCAAATGCTTTGAGAATGATTGGAGCAGGGAATGTATGGATGTGCTTTATACAATTGATGTAATGTATACGTATGGATTGTGATAAGAGTTGTATGAGCCCCTAATAAAACGTTTAAAAAAAAAGAAAATTGTGAGAGCTGAAAATTAACAGAATGACTTAATTTTTCTGAGTCCTGCAAATTTTGCATATTCAAAAAGGTGGTTTCTCATGTTATAGTTAAAAATTCAACCTCATTTTATAGTTTAGAGTTTTCCTTCTTTGAAAGAATGCCAGGTCCCATAGGTTCTGGAATGTGTGCACATGCACGCATGTGTGCCTGGCTTAGTTTTTGATGTCCCTGAGCATTATAATGGTTACCATGGATAGATGTTCATGGAGAGATTCAAAGTTTCTGTCTACTCAGAGTCTCCGGGAAGAAAGCCTTTGAGAAACCAGTCACTGAAACCCCTCTGCAACATCCCTGTGCAATGACACACATGGAGTCTGCAGGAGTTGGTGTGGGTTTGATGGCATCTGTTTGGCTGGGTTAATTTCTAGGGGTGGGGGAGAATCCTGGTTTCATTTCCTACTCTCAAAGCTGGCAGTTCAACTACACCAGCAGATCTGTATAAGAAAAACGAGGCTGGTTGTTCCTGTATAGATTTTGAATCTCAGATACCTACATAGGAACACTATGAGTGAGAATTGACATTGTGGCAGTGAGTTTGCTTTTTGGGGTTAAAGACAAGGAAGGTTTGTAGGTGGCACACACCGCTTGAACTAGACTGTTCCACTAAGGGTTGATGGATTAAATTCAGCCTGCATTATGTGGAAGACAGGACTGGAGATCTATTTCCACAAATGATACTCCAGAAATGCTATGAGCTGTTCTGCTCTGTAACACATGAAGTTGCCATGAGATGGAATTAACATGACATGGAACCTAACCAAAGGGAAAACAAACATGATGAAAGCATATTCATGTCTATGGACAAACATTGGTTTTATGTTGAAAATATGACTAAATCAGAAACGCAAAATAATTTTCATTAAGAATCACCATGCCCATAGTGAAAAACATGTAAGCCTACTGAGAATTTGACCTATCTAAATTACTTAGTGAATAAGTCCTACTGCTACAGTAAATGTATGGCAACTCCACGAAATGTAAGCAGTTGTATCCCATGATGTGGCAATCTGGTTACATATTAATTATAGCCTAGAAACCACAAGGAAAAGTTTAAGGTCCTATGGCATCACAAACAGTGCACCAGAGTGCACCTGAGAACAATAAAGCAGCGAATAAAACAAGCCTTTTAACAAGAGTACTTGGATAAAGGGTTAGAACAATTAAGTATTTCCATGCCGTGGGAGATAGAAAATGGTAACTTTATTTTCAATAAGATGATATCTTACTATATATAAGAATTATATATCTGAATGTCACCTTGTATTAGGAATAATTGTGACCCAATATTTTTAAAATTAGGAGTTAACCTTAGTAGGACACAATTCTTACACAGTCAAATCAAATAAATTGAAGAAGAAACAGTTAACAAATGAAATAAATACATCAAAAGGATTAAATCAATTTATATAATTAGAATTGGGTTCTATGAAACATTGTCTGTACCCACTAGGATAACTGATAAATGAACGCTTTAAATACTATGTAACTGTGAAAAGAACTCAAAACAACCAAAAAAGTGCTTACTTTGAAGGCATGTGTCACTAAAAGATAATATTAATGCACAAAACCAAAACTCACTGTCATCGAGTCACTTCTGACTGCCTCTGAATTTTCAAAACGGAAACTCTTTACAGTTGAAGAAAAGCTATTCTTTCTCCAGATTGATACACAAAATGACCTGAAAACAAAATATTTTCTGGATTCTGCAAATCAAAGGATGATAAAGGAAACCAAAATTCCCTGTTAATAAAAAGAGTGGACATTAAATCTGGGTCAGCAATGATCTACGAGTCACCAGGGAAGATAAGGGGGTGGTGGCACGGGTAGAAGAGCGCAGTGATAAAGAGGTGAGCCATTAACACAACCAATGTCTGAGCTGAGGTGCTCTTCACACTCCAAGTGGAAAGGTGCAGCATCAGCAGAGACAAAACCCAGGAGCTCTAGTAGAGATTAAAGTCTTAGCACCCCAGTTAGTAAAGGGCTGTGGATGGCAGTGCATGCCTAACGTCCATTTGAAGGGCATCCCTGTTAGGTTTCTCTCTCCGGTCTAAATCTCAGCCTCGGTCCTTAGCTCCACGCGAGAAAGATTTCATGCCAAAGCCGGGCTTGTGATCCAAGTGAATTTAATGAAAGTTCAAAGAAGCATCAGGTTTACGCGGCACCCATAGGATTCCTTTGACCATGCGGCCTGGCAGAGACTGCTCCGGGACACGCAAGGATCTCTCTCCTCCCAAAAGACCACCAGACCACCCAAACAAGACAAGACCAAGAGACCAGGCGCCCAAGAGACCCTCTCCCTTCTGGTCCCTGCCTTTCCAAGGGTTCCCGGGGGAGGTGTGGTGAACGACCCCAGGTCGATCCCATTGGCTGAATTGCAATCACCCAGCCCAGGTGGGCTGATCCAGGTGTAACGCCCATCCAAGCCCACCAGCGGGTAAATCCAGCTTTTGTCTTTGCTGGCTCTCCTGGGCATGCGTAATGGACTTCCCAATTCCCTAGGCTAAGCTACCTAACATCCCCATAGATTAAATCCTCCACCGAATTATTTCTGATTATTAATAAATGTTCTCTTTAAATTTTATTTGAGATTGGAGTCCCTTTTGCAGTCTGAAACAGAGCACAAGCTAGTTTCCGATGGGCAGAAATGACTAAGGAAGCACACGCAGTCAAGATCTGTTTTAGATGAAAAAGGAGACCCCATTTTAAATATAGTTTAAAGAGAATATTTTTTTAAATGTTAAGAGACAAAGACAAAGTAAAGACACAAACAAATCATGTATCTGGAAGAGGGAAGCGACCAACAAGAGGTTGAAATGGCTTCCCAGGTTCACAATTGAGATGTGAATTAAAGAGGTTGTAGGGGTGGGGCAGGGCAAAGGAAACTGCCACAAAAGCATGATTGGTGATCAATGAATACATCACAATGACAGACACTTCCATCCTTAGATAGCGGGCTTACAAGATGGGTCCAGGGCCTCCTGACCGATGCAGTCAGGGCAAGGCTGATTGGACTTGGCTCCTGTCCAGGAGAGCCCCTAAACCATTTGGTGACCTCCATCAAGGACACACATGCAGGCAAACATCCAAGAGACACTGCCCCTCCCTGGGCTGCCTGGAGAGTTGAAGGTAATCCACTCTCAAAAGTCCTCTGCCTGAGGGCCAGATTACCTACAGCCTTGCTTCCTGGGCAGAACACACTCAGTGGAGGTTTACTCGATGTGAGGACTTAAACTGTGCGGGGTTTGGGGCTGTGACTGCTATGGCACCCTTTTGCAAAGCAAGGTGCTGGGAAGTTAAACTCTAATACAGACCACAGTCATCATGGGGTGGCCTGATAACTGCAAGGCTGGCCGCTCCTTTCGGTAAAGGCCACTCTGGGGTCCCTTGCTCTCATGCCTGACACCTGACATGGAGGGAACGGACACCAGACAAGAAACTACACCCAATCGGGCCTTTCTGGCTTGAGAGGTGAGGGTGCATGAGGGGTTCTGGGCAGGATAAAGGAGGCAGAGTATTCCCATGCGTGAATGCTCTGAGGCCTGTACCCAGCTCAGAAAGGATTTAAATGGAAATGTCCCAGGGGATCATGGCGTCCTGGAACAGGGGCCGACAGGGTGCGGGAATTGTAATGTCCTCAGGAACCAAGACACAGCTGGGGACGTCACCCTGCAGGGGCCTCCATTCATGGAATCCACATGGAAACATAGAGACTCACCTACGCTTGTGGGAAGCTCACTCTGAACCTTCTCAGTCAGAGGAAGTAGGTTCAACAGGAAATTGCATCACCTAGGTAGGGGGTGGGGTGGAGTCTGCCCTAAGGGGTGTGACCTGGAAGAGATGGGGAGGGAGGGGCCATGAGGTGAGCTTCAGCACCTGGAGTGGCAACTGATTCATTCTTAGTTGCATAGTCTGGTAGCTCTGCTGAAACCTGTTCATTTTGGGTGACCCTGCCTGCATTTGAAACACAACAACACACAAGCCATGGCAGAAAGACAAGCTGACAGAAAGTGGTGGGTGGAGAGCAGGCATCCCAACTGGGAATATCCCCAAGAGACACTCCC
The DNA here is from genome assembly GCF_050624435.1 of Tenrec ecaudatus. Classification (NCBI taxonomy): domain Eukaryota; kingdom Metazoa; phylum Chordata; class Mammalia; order Afrosoricida; family Tenrecidae; genus Tenrec; species Tenrec ecaudatus. The sequence continues at coordinate 95,941,623 of NC_134544.1, read as the reverse complement.
ATTGCATGGATTACAGAGACATACCTGATAGCACCTGATGCCATCTGCTCCACTTGACCATGCCTCTCCTGGCACCATATGACTTCCTCATGAACTCCTCCAATCACGCAAGTCAAAGAGGCCTAAGCCTTGTAGACTCAAGAGCCACAACGGAAAGACCCTTTACAAAACTTCATCCTCAGACACTGATTTCAGGCTCTGCTCCCTATGCTAGACCACCCAGACTCCAGCCTCCTTTTCCCAGGTGCATGCTCAGGTGAGCATCTAGATTAGAGATTCCTGAAAATGCCACAGTTGTCTTCTGCTCCTCCTTGTCCCCCTCCACCTCTGTATCGATCTCCTCATTGCTAAAGATGTATTCCCCCCAGTCTGTGGGTTTTGTATTACTCTTTTGAAGAAAACTTTCTGCGTGCATAACAGTGTCTTATTTCCAGCAAGTTCCAATCATCTAATTGTCCTTCACCAACAGTGTTTCCTTTAATACATTTGTTGTGTTGAGGTCTCTCCCTTCTGTTTCCATATTATTGAGTGTTTTTATCAGGAATGGGTGTTGGATATTGTCATATATCTTTTCTACATCTATTAACATGATCAAAGGGTTCTTATTCTTTTCCCTGTTTATGTAGTCGGTTACATTAATATTTTTTCTAATGTTGAAACATCCTTGCATCCCTGATAATAATCCCACTCAGTCAAGGTGAAATATGAACTCAAAGGCAGGGATAGGTGCTCTCTAACTCAATCAATCCCATTTCCACAAACCTGCACATAAACTATTAGGGTATATGATGTAATCATTCTCCTCAATTAATTAGAGTCATGAAATCATCAAATTTGTTACTGTGTTGTTAAAACACCAGTATAATATATCCCGTTGTAGAGTGTATTTTTAAATGCTTTTACCCCACATTCTCTGCAGTTGTAAAATAAAAAAAATTTTCTCATGCAGATCTACAGTTGTTCAATATTGTCCTTAACTCTTGATTAATCTTGCAGTTATATATTTTAAAACCATGATTATATGTTTTCAACAACTGTTCTGAATGATTATTAAGTTAATGCTTATTTTTAAAAGAAATATTCTAACATTTTAGTACTTATTGTACTTAGAGCCAGTGTACAATGGAAGTTGTTATTGTTTGGTGTCATTAAGTGAGTTCTAAATCATAGTGACCCTGTGTACCACAGGAAGAAACACTGGCCTGTACTATACCATCTTCATAATTGTTCGTATATTTGAGCCCGTTGTTTGCCTTTGTCAATCTAAAACGTTTTCTTCTTGTTTGCTGCCCCTCTACTTTACCAAGCACCAGTTTTAATGTGATGTTACTATTGTATTTACCTCCAGTTTTCAAATACACAAACACACTAAGGTTTTACGTATATGAATAAGAACATATATTCAAAAGGACAATAAAGTCAGACCTGTCATATGAATTCTGGACTCATAGAACCATAGAGAGCAGAGTAAAAGCTCCTTAGGCTTTTGTGTTTTTCCATTTTATAGAACGTACTGTTTCATCTTTACCATAGCAGGTACTGTCCTTATAAACAATAGTCCAAAACTAGACCGATGATGTAGTAGTTTATTTTCTCAGTCTCAGACATGCATAAGCACCACATGGAAGTTAGAGTGTACTTCAGTATCTTAAGAGATGAAAAAAATATTCAGTTTGGACAACAGAAAAGGGGTGAAGGGAGATGACGGACAGGGCAAGGTATGACAAAACAATAATTTATAAATTATTGAGGGTTCATGAGGGAAGGGGGAGTGGAGAGGGAGGGGGAAAAAAAAGAAGACCTGATGCATAGGGCTTAAGTGGAGAGCAAATGCTTTGAAAATGATGAGGGCAAAGAATGTACAGATGTGCTTTACAAAATTGATGTATGGATTGTGATAAGAGTTGTATGAGTCCCTAATAAAATGTTTAAAAAGAAAAAAAGAAAATATTCAGTTTGTTTTGTGTAACATTAAAATTGTGTTGCGATGGTAGAAGTATATTGCTTATTCTTTTACGTGGCCCTGAGCACACCTTGTACCATGTGGATATTCAGTGTCACATAGGGAAGTTGGTGCCTTTAGCTCAGTCAGTTCTGTCTATGAGGTATGTGACTTTGATCATACATCTGATAATAATCTAAACGTTTGTCAGGATAAGAATCTGGGTGTTTGCGGGTTTTTTCCCCACTAAGACCTCCACATTTTATTATTTCCAATTCATCGCAATCCCTTCCTGTATGGTCAGTGTAATGAAGAACAAACTTTCAAATAATGTTGGTGGGAATGATGTCATATTAATCTCTGCCATATCAAGTAAGATTCTTATTTTCCTGAATGTCTATGCAGCTTAATGAAGCCTTAACGCCTGCCTGTTTTTTCACTTATGTGTTTCCGGATCACACCCATGACTACTCTCCTCCCTTTCCGGGTCACGCTGAGACGGGCCGGAAGTGGCGGTGTCCTAGCCGGAAGTGAGTGTCATACCGTGGGTCCTACTTGCTCTGCCTGGTGTGTGGTGCCAGAGAAGCGCCTGCAACCTGAGCACTGTGTAGTCTGCGCGCCCAGGTGAGGGGACGCGCGGTGACCAGTTTGGGGTGACCCTGGTGCACACAGCAGCCTGGCTGCGTGCAAGCGCCCTGCTTCCCCCTCCCCCGCTCCGTCAGCGCCCCTCGCATGGTGAGATGTGGGAGGGTGTCCCAGGGGCTGCTTCCATCCCCCAGTTTTGGGATTGGTTGGGGTTCCTAGGGAGAATTCCTGTTGGAGAAAGTAGGATCCCAGACTGGGGCTTTGGGCGTCGGGGTTCCGGATTCATTGCGGGAACTTTGCGTGTCTCCCCCGCTCCATGGTTTCCTTTCACACAGCGGTGGCTCCTCCCTGAAACTCCTAGAACGTCTTCTGCTCACAGGTGAGCCCCGGGTCTGTGGCTTCTCTCACCACGAAGTGACTGCTGTTCAGGAAGCGAGTGGCTGCAGCTGGAGCACAAAACGTTAGGGCTTCCTCCGGAGGTTTGCCCAGTCTGCTCCCCTGGGCGGTGCCTTCTCTGGGAGCGGGGAAGGGGAGGGGGAGGGGTGCACCCGGTAGTCCAGAAACGCCCTAGCTCATTCTTGACAGCTTGTAGGGCGGCAGTGGGGAGCGCGCTCAGCCATGAGGGTGTTGAAGTGATAATCCAGCGCACCCACCGCGCATTGAGGTGTGATTGGCATTCCCAGGTTGTGGGGTAAGTCCAGGACTGGGACCTCAAGGGAGGTGACCCAGGTTGGTGGCTACCAGTCAACCGTATGGCAGGTGGCAAGTAAAAGGAGAAAGAGACCGGCCCAGCTGTACAAAGATGGGGTTCGGTGAGCAGGAACTCAACCAAAAAGAGGGCCAGTCTTTCTTTGGGAAGGCATATAAGTCTCCAAAGAAGGGCAAGACCCTTCAAGTACGGAAGACCCCCGTTCCCACATACACTCTTAAAAAATTTTGCAGGTTATTTAATTTTTAAAAAACCCTGTTTGTGTTTAACAGAAAAAAGCTGGAGGAAAGCTTCTTAGTGGAGGACAGACAGCTGGAGGAAAGGTTTCTTTAAGAGGGACAGGAGGAAATTGCCACCAGTAATTGTTTTTCATGCAGAGAAAGTAGCCAGTAAAAGACATCCAGGCAATTGAACTGGATCCATTATTTCTGCAAATCTGTTAGTGTGGGGGAGTGTGGGAGCTGCTCCTGCCTATTGCCCAAAGGGATATTTCTGTTTCTGCTGCCTCTGAAGAAGTAGCTTGTCCGATGTTTAGATTTATGCCGACTCCATTTTAACTGTGTATTCCCACCTGGAGTCATTTTATCCCTGCTCTAATGAAAATTCCGAGTGTGTTGCTTGGTTTGTAGGGTACTTTTGGTTTGGTTTTGGTTTTGAGTAAGCGCTTTTAGGAAAATTTCCAGCTTTACCGAAGCCATGAGCTAGATCCGGGAGTTGAAGGAGGCTGTAGAGTTGCTCAAGGAGACCATCCAGGTGGGGTGTGGCTCTGCTAGTGAGGGACTGAGGGGCTGGCCTGGTGCTCCACACCACTCCTTGAACACATGCTGGCATGACAAGAGGCAGCGCTCCCATGAAAACTCACTGGCAGCTATTCTGACCCAGCGACCCTATGGATAGGGTAGAACTGCCTGTGGGGGTTTCCCAGACTGTAACTCTACACAGGAGTAGGAAGCCTCTTTTTCCAGCCAGTAGTTTCCAGCTGATGGCTTTGTGGTTAGAAGTACAGCATGTAACCCACCAGACACCGGGACACCTGATCTCTACTGTAGTCTTAATTCTCCACCCAATCTAGCTCTTCTAGGAAAGCTCATCCCCAAGCCACATGGGACTTCCTACAGTCCCCTGGCCAGGGGGAAGTTCTGTTCAAGTCCTTGCCTGAGTTTGGAGGGTGATTCATTTGCAGAGAACAGCTCTTGTTCATTCCGTGAAGGTTCACACTGTACTTTCTAGATCCCAGCTCCTGTGCAGAGGCAAAAGCCCACCAGCATGTCTGTGTAGGCTGATAGGCCCTACCGTCAGAATTGAGATCAAATTCTAGTGCTTCTATTCATTAGCTGATTTCCTTGGGAAAGTATTTGAGCCTCTAGTGGTTCGTCTCTGAAGCGGGCCAGATATTTGTGGGTTAAGCGACTCAGTGCAGGTCTGGCATGCCGTCAGTGGCTGCTGATGTGATCCGTGCTGCAGAGACATGCACACACATCCTAATGATGCTGGACCACGTGGAAAGGAGGCCACGGGACACTTACAGCTGAGGATGAAAGTCCAGGAACATTGCTGGGGCCTGTCCTCCCTTTCAAGTGCCTCAGGGACACAGGCATTTGAAAGGACATGAAAAAAGAGCTGGACACAGGCCAGCCAGGTCCTGGTGCTAACTAGCCTCCCAGAACTCATCCTCCTTCTTGATGAGCACAGGGAACCTTTGGCGGGAGTTGAGCAGAGCAGTGACATGACCATGGCAGCATGATGTATATCACTGGGGCTTCAGTGTGGAGCCTGGTGCAGGTATTTGGAGAAAGGGTGCAGGTGTGGCTGCAGGGAGAGCAGGTAAGAGGTTGGGATAGTTCAGAAAGGAGGTGTGGCTGTGACATAGGGATTGTGGTGGGAGCTGACGGGAAATATCGGAGCTATTTTGCGTTGGGGGCAGATGATAGAGGGGGGTGGCTGGCAGGATTTGGTAGCATACAGGGTCAAGAAATAAAGCCGACTCTTAGCTTTGTGATGTAGGCAAAGCTTGGGGACCTGGATGAGGATCAGGAGGCAGGATGTGGGCATCTATGCAGGCATTTGCATTCCTTACCTGAGTCAGGACCCCAGGAATAACTTGCTACGTTGACTGGCAGTTACTGAACTGGCTGGGTCTTTTCCCTCTGTGTTGCAGCAAGGTCCAACCTGATAAGCTCTCCCGAGATGTCCAAGCAGCCAGACTACAACCCGGGGAACATTGAGAATAAAGCAGAACCCGCTGTAGACCTGCTTCTCAATTACCTGCAAGGTGAGGCTGGTTGCAAGGGGGTGTGGGGTGTCGGGGCAGGGGAGTGGGTCGGAGTTCTGCTGGCTCCTGAACAACTACAGGTGTTGACAGCTGTTGCTTGAGTGAGTATGGGACCTGGGGGACACCACTCACCCCAGTGGACCATGTCATTCCAGCTTTCAAGAAGGCCCTGGACCTGGTCATGCAGGTGCAAAAGCAGACCAACAAAGGAACCAGAAGCAAGAAAAAGCCCCAGTGATGACTCTAACAAATCTGCTAAGAATGGAAGTTTCCCACAAACTTTTTGAAGCCCCCTTGTATCTATCTCACAACTTTTGCCTGTTCAGTTATTTACAGGTTTAAGCCTTATTAACAGCTATTATAAAAATCTGTTTGAAAGCTAACATTCCATGATCCTTGTCATTTTCCCATCACCTCTACCCTCCACCCCCCACTTTCTGCAACTGACCCTGTTAACCACCAGTAACCTTTGACATGTCACTCGGGGGAAGTTCTGTTCCAGTCCCTGCCTGAGTGTGGAGGGTGGTTCCTGTGCAGAGACCTGCTCTTGTTCATTCCGTGAAGGTTCACACTGTCCTTTCTAGATCCAGCTCCTGTGTAGACACAAAAGCCCTCCAGCATGTCTGTGTAGGCTGATAGGCCCTACCATCCGAATTGAAATCAAATTCTAGTTTTTCTATTCATTAGCTGATTTCCTTGGGAAAGTCTTTGAGCCTCATTGAGCCCCTAGTGTTTCGTCCCTAAAGTGGGCCAGATGTTTGTGGGTTAAGTGATTCAGTGCAGGTCTGGCAGGCAATCAGTGGCTGCTGATGCGATCCTTGCTTCAGAGAGACATGCAAACACATCCTAATGATGCTGGACCAAGTGGAAATGACACGGGACACTTACAGCTGAGGATGAAAGTCCAGGAAAATTGTTGGGGCCTGTCCTCCCTTTCAGATGCCTCAGGGACACAGGCATTTGAAAGGACAAGAAGAAGGAGCTGGGCACAGGTCAGCTGGGTTCTGGTGCTAACCAGCCTCCCAGAACTGATATCCAGCTTCCTGATGAAGGCGGGGAACTTTTGGAGGGAGTTGAGTGGAGCAGTGACATGGTCATAGCAATATTAGGTATATCACTGGGGCTTCGGTGTGGAGCCTGGTGCAGATACTTGGAGAAAGAGTGCAGGTGTGGATGCAGGGAGAGCAGTGGGGAGGTTGTGGGTATAGTTCAAGAATGTGGCTGTGCACAGGGATTGTAGTGGAGGCTGATGGGAGATATCAGAGCCATTTTGGTTTGGGGCAGATGGGGGTGGAGGTGGCTGTCAGGACTTGGTAGCATATAAGGTGAAAAAATGATGAATTTTTAATACTTTGTCTTCCTGAGCTGCCCTTTGAAATTATCAGTTCAACTTTATTAACTCTATCATTTCTTCCATTTGCCTTAGCTACTTTAAGTAATGAGCAATTTCAATGTCTCTTCTGATATCCACTTTGATTTTTTTCTTGCTTTTCTGTGTTTAATGACCTTTTGCTTCCTTCACATATGATGTTCTTAATATCGCCCCTCCTCCCCCAGGTAATTAGTGTTCATTTCATTAAATGTTACCTAAATTCAGATTGGATAGCCATAAAATATATTTTAGCTCTTGTAGACTTGTTTTAATATTTTTCAGTTTCAAACAATTTACAGAAATTTCAGACTAAATGTATAATAGAGTTATATAGTTTATGTTTAACATACTTATATCTTTAGAGTACTGACTAACTTCTTGACTAATTTTTAATTTGTGGAGTTTTAGTTGTTGACTTATAGCATTTATGTATTCTGAATACAAGATTATTAGGTATCATGAATAGTTACTGATGTAGGTTGCCTTTTTCAAATTCTTGATTGTGTCTTTCCAATTATAAGGGACTTTAATTTTGATGAAGTTCAACTTATGTTGAACTTGGGCTGCTTATGTTTAAGATGTCATAATTGCTTAAAATGCAAGATATCTTAAGAAACCATTCCCTAATCCAGGGTCACAGACATTTATATATATGTTTTCTATTAAGGGTTTTAGGATTTGGCTCTTACATTTAGGTCTTAAGATCTATTTTGAGTTAGTGTTTGCATAAAGTGCAAGGTGGCAGTCAAAACCCATTCTTTTTTCCTGTATCTAGTTGTTTCGACAGCATTTGCTGAAATCACAGTAACTTCTCTGCACTCTTTTTGAATCATTTAGCTATGTATGTATGAGGTTGAATTTTTAGACTCTCAATTATATTCCATCAATACGTTATCTTTATGTCACTACTACACAGTATAATTACTATAGCTTTTTAGTAAGTTTTCATATCAGGCAATGAGCATTCTCCACCTAGATTTTATTGTTTCTCCAGATTATTTTGGCTATACTAAAACTGTCACATGTCCATAGAAATTTTAGAATCAGCTTGTCATTTTCTGGAAAAGCAAACCTTGAGAGGAATGAGGTTGAATCTGTAGATGAGTTGTAGAATATTGCCTCTGGATAACAATCAGTCTACCAAGCCATGAAAACGTCAGCTTTGTACATGGCTCATTATTTGCTCAGATCTCAGTTTAAATGTTTAGCCTTCTCACATCTTATGCAAAGTTCACTCCTGCTCCACTATAGTACGTTATTTATAAACTTGACATTTATTACCGTCTAAATAGTTTGGCTTGCTTGGTAGAGTTTATGCTTCAAGTAAGTCTTTTATTCTAAAGATTCTCTAGGGCCAAACATAATGCCTACTAACAATAATTGTTCTTAATTTTTGTCGGCCCCAGTTTGTGCTGAGAGTGTGCAGATGGAGTGTTGTGGAGCGGAAATACCGCAAGAAATATGCTTGAGGGAAGTGGGTTTTCGGCACCCCCATAGAAGCATGCAATTAGTGGATGATGGTTCCGGAGGAGTCCAGTCCCCCAGAGCATCTCTCTGCTGGGAGAGCAACTTTCTGGAGAGGTCTCAGATACACCAGAAAATTTTTCTGGCAGGTCCCGGACTCAGAGAATCGTTCTGTTTTGGTCTGGACCCCAAACAGCATCATTCTGGCAGGGTCATGGATCCCTCAGAGCATCATTCCAGCAGGATCCCAGAACCCCAAAACATCATTCCACCGATGCTTCCAGTGCTTCATCAATTTGTTGAAACTTTTGAAATTGAATTCAGTCAATGCTTGGCAACTGGTTTTGGCGAATTCCGTCAGTGCAGCTTGAATATCTTCCATTAGTACTATTGGTGCTTGTTTATATCCTTCCTCTTGAAATGGTGGAATGCCAACTAGTTCTTCTTGGGAGAGTAATGTGTATTCTTTCCATCTTCACTTGATGCTTCCTGGATCGTTCAATATTTTCCCCATAGAATATTTCAATATAGCTCCTTCAAGCTTGGATTTGTTTTCTTCAGTTAATTGAAGATGTAGTGCATATGTTCTTTCATTTTGGTTTTCTCACTCTAGGTATCTGCACATTTCATTGTAATACTTCTCCAGATCCTTTCTGAAAGTTTCTGTTCAGCTCTTTGGCTCCATTTCATATGAAGTGCCTTAGATACTCCATGATTGAAAGCACTTTTCAGAGTCTCTTCTGACATCCAGTTTGATCCTTTCTTTCCTGTCTCTTCAGTGATCTTTTGCTTTCTTCATGTTCTCGGTGATATCCCACGACTCATCAGGTGTCCTGTCCTTGGTGTTTAGTGAGTCAAATCTGCTCCTGACACCTTAATATTCAGGTGAGATAAACTCAAGGTTGTATTTGGCTCCCGGGGGCTTGTTTTAATTTTCTTCAGCTTGAATCTTAACTTAGCTATGAGCAGTTGATGGCATGTTACACAGTTGACTCCCGGACTGAGTTTAGCTGCTGACATTTAGCTTCTCTATCTTGTCTTCCCACTGTTGTAGTCAGTTTGATTCCTGTGTATGCCCACTCCAGGTATTTGCTATGAAGAAGTTGTTAGTCTTGTAAAATTCTATCGTGATCTCCAGATTTATTTTTATCACCAAGACCATATTTTCCAATTATTGTTTCTTCCTCTTTGTTTCCAACTTTTGAATTCCAATCACCAATAATTATCCATGAATTCAGATTGTGTTTGATCAATTTCAGACTGAAGATGATGATAAAATTCATCAGTTTCTTCATTAGCTGTAGTGGTTGATGCATCGATTTACATAACCGTATTGACTGGATTTTCTTTTATGCAGAGAGAAGTACAATAGCATTGTACTTCAAGTAGATCTTGAAATGTTCTTTAGGAAGATGAATGTGATTCCTCTTGAATGTGTCATTCCCAGCATAGCAAACTGTTTGACTGTCTGATTCAAAATGGCAGATATCAGTCCGTTTCAGCTCACTAATACCTAGCACATTGATCTTCATGAGTTCCATGTAATATTTTATGAGTTCTGGTTTTTCTGTATTAGTACTTCATAATTCTGAGTTTCAGTGATTAGATCATTGTCGCTGTTTCTTCTCATATTGAGACATCCTCTATCAGCAAATGAAGGTCTCAACGGACTTATTCCATCCACGTCATTATGATCAACTCTGCTTTGAGCTGGCAGCTCTTCCCTGACCATATTTTGAGTGCCTTCTATCCTGAGAAAGAGCCCTGGTGGTATAGTAGTTATTCATTGGTCTATGAACTACTAATTAGCATTTCAAAACCATCACTGTTTTTTTGGAGAAAGACAGGGCTTTCTACTCCCTTAAAGAGTTACAGTCTGGGAAACACAGGGACATTTCTGTCCTTTCCTGTAGGGTCACTAAGAGTTGACATCGACTCACTGGCAGTGAGTGTTCTGAACTGAGGTCTTATTTCTGGCACTATATATGACAGAGTTCTGTTGCTATTCGTGAGGTGGCAGTGACTAATTCTCCACAAGTGGACAGCCTAGTTCTTTTTCATATGAACTGCTTTCAGGAATCACCTAGCTCGCACGTCAGAAGTTTAATTGATTTGGACTGTGGTATGGTCCACTGGGTTTTTTTTACAGCTCCGTTATAAGTGATTATGCTCGTTAACCAGGCTTGAGAACCACTCCAAAATGAGTCAGTTCTCCCAACCCCAATATTCACCAAAAGCAAAGAGAACATATCACATGCACCCAAATATTCAAACAGGAGATGGCATTACCTCCCTGAGAAGCCCACTGTGGTGGCTAAATGGTCTCATTTCCAGACTCCCCCCGAACCACCTACATGCAAAAAAGTATTTTATAAGCCCCTTCTTTGCCAAAATGACCTTTGTTGGATCATTTCTCTATATTTGAATCGAGACCAAGATCATTCACCTTCTTATTTGTTAGACGTCCAGGAAACACAGGACTTCTGTTACAATTCCTGGAGATAGCTCTCACAGAGGCAAGAATGAAACATTGTGCCTGTGTTCCCATGTTTTAAAGACTGTGTATCAGGACACGATGACACACTTAGAACTGCGATTTCAGAATACAGTACATTATTCCATTAAAAATAAACAACCACAATCATATTGTGTCAGTCTGGGTACATTGGAGAAACAAGTCCACAGAAACATGTATAAGAGAGTTTTATTTAAAAGGTTAATGCACATCAAGAAAACATCCCAACCCAGTGCTGCCCAGGCCAACAAGTCCAATATTAGCCCATACATCCGACACCAATCCATAAAGTCCTCCATCTCACAAAACACACGCAATATTGCTGACTGAGGAGGAAAGCAGAATCAGTGAGCTAGTAAGCATCTCAGCACTGGCAGGGGTCTCCACATGGCTTCTCCAGCACCCAGGGCTGCAACAGGGTAGGCCTATGTGGCTTCTCCTCAGGGATGTCTTTCAGGAATGAGCCTTGCCAGTTGAAGAAGTGAACTGGCTAAGGCAACTGCATCGTGGTCCAACCATCAGAAAGCAAGAAACCCGAGAATTAGATTGGTGAGGCTCACGGAGCCATTTATCCCTCCATGCTTCAATTAAGCCCACATGTGTCAGCCAGGTTGGCATAATAAACTTTATCATACCAACTAGAAATTTTTCACCAGTAATTTTTATGTGTCGTAAAACATTGTGGACACCAGCAAGGGATTCTTTTTTATAACTTAACTATCAATAAAATAAGTCAAAACCTGTATGCTTTTCCCAAGACAGGATTTCACAAGAAGAATGAAGCATATGTGGGAACTGGCCACGTGTTAGGAAAGCTTGAAAGGGACAGAATCCTTTAATCATAACAGTAAGGACGCTTAGGTGAACTTGCCCGGACTTCCACAGTCAATAAGTACCAAGCCTGAGATTTCATCCTCATTGTGAGTCCAGATGAACCAATCTTGCCACTAATACCTGCAGGCGTGGGAGTTAAAACCACACCATCATCAACAAGTCAATTCTAACTATTGGGACCCTCTAAGACAGACTTAGAAGTGACCCCTGGTGTTTCTGGAGCCTGCAAGTCAGTGTTCCCCAAAGTGAGTAAAAGCGCTCCCCTGAGGTGGAGGTTGGGATCACTGGAATGATGCAGGGAGGTTGCAACAGCAGATACCTACACTTTATCCCAGGTTATGGGCGATACTACAGAAGTTTTCTATTACCAGAGAAGTGCTGAGTGAGTATTATTTTTCTGTAAAGGGCTAGTTAACCAAATAAGTTTGGGAACCTATGAAATTCTTTTTGTCAAAAGATAGTCTCATTGTTCTCCCACAGAGCAGCTGGTGGCATTGAACTGGTGACCTTGTGTTTATCAGCCCAATACATAATACACTACACCATCGGGGTTCCTTAAGTAGCAGCTAGTTAGCCCAAAGTCAAACAACCAGTTGCCGTCCAGGGGATTCCAAATCTCAGAGACCCACGTGTGACAGAGGAAAGATACTCTTGGGGTTTTCAGTGGTCATATTTTTGAAGTACGATGCCAGGACTTTCTTCAGGGTGTTGTTGCTTGTGAATTTAAACTGTCAATCTCTTGATCAGTCACGGGCATGCACTGCTCCATCCAAGGACTCCAGTTAGGAGAAAAATAAGAACACAACTCAAACAAACTCTCTGCCCTGCACTCAAGGCTGACTCAAAGCAACCCTTTAGGACAGGCTAGAACTTCCCCTGTGGGTTTCTGGGACTGTCTCTATTCACTGGATTAGAAAGCCTCGTCTTTCTCCTGAGGAGCAGCTGATGATTTTGAACTGCTGACCTGTAGTTAGCAGCACAACACATAGCCACTCTGCCACCAAGGCTATTCAGGATGATTATGAGGTAGGCGAGAGCATGGCAATTTTCAGGGAATATAAGAGATCATTGTGACGAGCTTTGATTCTGAGATGGAGAGGGAAGGCTTTGACATAAAATGGTTTTCTCTTTCGAATGAATGTTCTAGTTATAACATGGGAAGTAGGTCATGGGAAGCCAGAGTATGTGTGGAGGACGCCCTGATGGCACTACATTAAGTAGTTCTCAGCCGCTAACTGAAAGCAGTGCTGTGGAAGAAAGACCTGGCCATTCATTCCTGCAGAGACAATAGCCTGGGAAACCCTGTGGGGCAGCTTTGCCCTACCACACGGCTCTACCGTGAGTTGGAATCTGACTGATGCACTACAACAAGACTATGCATGGAGGAGAGGTAATAGCTTGAGCTTTTTGTGTTTTAACTGTTTTATTGACATAATTCACACATACTCCTTTATTCTACTCATATATTTAGCTTCTTATTTCCCCCAAACCTCCCTGTCATGGTGTGAATAACCAGTATTCCAAATGTATGATGAAGTTTTGAACACAAGGATGTGTCTCATTGTACCCCCGCACAGCTAAAGACATAGAGTTGCCATAATTCTACGTCTCCATTTATTTATGTTTTCTCTGTTTCTTCTACTTATGTCTGTCTGGTGCAGACCTACTACTGCACTGTTCTCAGAGTCCTGGTGATCAGAGTTCTGTGGTAAAAATATTTTTGACCAAGGAAAAACCTGATCCCATTAAATACACCTGTCCCCCTGGGATGTTATTCCCCAAGCCTCACTGGCCTTCCTGAGGGCAGGCAAGCTAGGACACAGCCAGGAAGGTGGTTTCCTGGCTTGTTTACCATCAGCATGGAGGCAGCCACTGGAAAAGCAGAGCGAGGCTCACAGTGTGTGATGTGAGTGGCTAATAGGTCAGTCACAGAGAAAATCATTAAGAGGGATATTTCCACACTCAACGCCCCAAACATGTTACTCCTGTGTAACCCTGTAATTTCCACACGTTGCCTAATGAACCAAGCCAAAGGATATGAGACATGTTTAAATTTACATATACAGCATGCATTGCCCACAATTAAACTGTAGTTTATTTCCTGCGTTCTGTTTGTTTAGTGGTTTACATATATGTTTCTAACTACAGGGTTGAAAGTCCACATCAACCAGTCATTTCTTTGGATAAAGATGAGGCTTCCTGCTCTTTTAAGGATTTACTGGTTGGGAGCCTGGGGGAGTATGTCTGAAACAAACACACAAAAGCGCTCCACAATCTGCCTTATCTATTTAAATTAGGTTATGCAGTCAAGGTGATTTGGACAGCCTGTCCCCAACTAAAACAGTAACAAAACAGAGAACAAATATTTATTTAATAGTAGAATTCAGAATGACATCTTCCATCAAAATCTCTCTCCCTGAGCAACACGGCCGGGGTGTTTATAGACAGTGCTTAAGGATGATGATGCTCTAGCAAGCCAACTTGAAATGGAGATTTTGTATTCAGGTTTTTCTCCTTGTTCGTAATGGTCTATCCACATCCCAGCTAAAAAAGTTAGCAACTTCTGTCCTTCAAATAGAAGCGGGCTTAAGTTTTTATTTCAAAGGAGGAATAGCACTGCTGCGTCAACACATCGTGTACTCTTTAACAAATTTTCAAATTTGAAATGAGAAAAGGGAAGTGCATGAAGCCCCAGTGAGGTCCTGTGATGTGTTGCAGCATCAGGAGTACACGCTGCAGACGGCAAATTAAGAAACCTGTACTTTGTATTCTTGCATTAACTTATAATAAACTGCTATTAAATTGAGTTTAACTTAGGGATTGAATTTTGAGGCCTACGTATGTGAAAGACTGAGGTTTACACAAATTGTTGTTAGTTGCTTGTGATAGATAAGGTTTATTGTGCTAACCTGGCTGATAAATACATGGGATTAATTTAAGGGTAGAGAGATAAATGGCTTGGTGAGCCTCGCCTTTCTTATTCTCTGGTCTCTTGTTCTCTGATGGTCTGACCAGTGTTCGGCTGCCTTAGCTAGTTCTTTGCCTCAGCTAGCAAAGCTCACTTCCTGGGAGACATCCCTGAGGAGAAGCCACATGGACCTGCCAAGATGCAGACCTGGGTCTAGAGAACAGCGTGGAGACTCCTGCCAGTGCTGAGATGCTTAAACACTCACTGATTTGACTTTCCTCCTGCATTTGGCATTATTGCATGTGTTTTGTGAGTTTGAGGAGGACTTTGTAGATCTGTGTTGGATATATGGGCTAATGTCAGATTTATGGGCTTGGACTGGCCTGGGTTGGGATGGTTTCTTAATGTACACATAACTCTTACATAAAACTCTCTCTTATATACATATGAATTTCTGTGGATTTGTTTCTCTAATCTACCCAGACCAACACAGTGCTCTCCTGTCAGGTCTGAATCCCTGACCTTATGCTCACAGATTGAAACACTGCCAAGTCCTGCATCATCCTGAACATTGTGGCTCAGTCTGAGCCTATTGTAGCCAATGTGTCCATTCATCTTCTTGAGAATTTTACTGTTTGAGTTGCTGTACATTTCCATCCTTTTGTCCTTTCCCAGGGACTCTCTCTCCTGATAACATGTCCAAGATACATGAGACAAAGTCTGTGCCATCCTTGAACCCAAAGAGCATCTGGCTGTACTTTTGTCAAGGCAGATTGGTTTGTTCTTCTGGCAATCCATAGTACTAGCAGCACCCTTTCCTAGTACCTTCATTCAAATGAGCATATTGAGACCACTAAATTCAGTTTGAATCTCACATACTGTCAGCCTCAATTGCTTATTTCTGACCACTTACCTGCAATGTCAAAAAAGGTAATGTAAAGGAACTCTGAAGAGTGTTGGCAAGCCTCTTCTGGATAGGAGAGGAGAGACTTACTCACTTTAGCACTTTCTCAGGAGCTTACGTATCCTGGATTTCCTTTGACAAGTATTGGAGTATTAGGCTAATATTTTGTGAATCACACCTGGAAAACAGAGGGCTGTTATCCGATCTTGTAAGGTTTTAAAATGTCATTGCTGTCCCTATCCTAATCACGGTCCTTCTCTTCCTCCTGAAGTCAGAACTGAGGCTGTGTTTACTCAATCTTTCACCACCCATGATTTTGTGAGTCTCGCCCCTCCCCCCACCTTATTTTTCCCCGGTGAAGAGGACAAAAGAGCTCTCTTCAAACAAGGATGGGCGTCTACAAAAGATGCAGGCCAGATTCCAAATTTTTTTAGTTGTATATGATTACTGTTTATTTTGAACTGACTTTTAAAATCAGCAAAGCTCAGGAAATCTTCAGGCATCCTTCTTCCTTCTTCCCAGTGACTCTCACAACAGCTGTGAGGGAGAGCATTCATTCTCACCCCCAATATCTAAAAACAAACAAATAAGACACTTTTAAATTACTCAGTCTTTACAAAGTGACTTCGATATCGCCTTGTCTATTTGAGACAAAAGTAATAAAGATCAAATAAGTGGAATTTTCTTGTATGTTCCAGGATCTTTTTGAATTCATATCTGAAAATGTCCTTCACTGCAGTACTCTGCATCCTTACAATTATTATTGTCCATTCCAGAACTGCTTGGTTCATCAATAAACCCTTTGATTATTAACTCAAATTTCAGTTTGGTCTTTGGAAGGAAGAGCAGAAAAAGAAAATACTATGTACATTTCTTGAGAAATGATGTCTACCAATCACTTCCAAATTCCTTAAAAATAGAGAGCGAGAAAAAACAAACAATTCTTAACAATAGACTCACTGTCTCTGGGAAACGTTATCTTTATGCCTTCAATAACTAATATTTTGTAGCAAGATTCTATTTGTTGTAAGTATAATAAATAGATAGAGTCTGACAACAGAATAAGAACAACCAAGTGGTGTTAACAAACACAGGGACAAGGGAACAACATGGGACCCAAAATGATAGTGAGGGGGGAGTGGCAGGCCTGGTGGGGAATGATCAAGGGTAGGGTTGTGTAGAGAAGAGGTATAGCTGTACCCCAGGTGGGGCGGAGCATGGTAGGACAGGAGGAAAGTCAAGGGAGAATGGAGGAAAGAGCTAGGAGTCAAGGAGCATTTATGGAGGTCTAGACAAAGACATGTACATGCAAATATATGTATGAGGATGGGGAAGTAGATCTATGTGTCTATATTTATAGGTTTAGTATTAAAGTGGCGGAAGGACCGTGGGCCTCTATTCAAGCACTCCCTCAATGCATGAATACTTTCTTTTATTAAATTGGCACTCTACGATGCTCACCCTCCTGACACAACTGCTGATGCCAAAACGGGTGAACAAGTAAATGTGGTGAAGAAAGCTGATGGTGCCTGGCTATCAAAAGAGAGAGTGTCTCTGGGGTCTTAAAGGCTTCAAGATAAAAAAGCGGCCATCTAGCTCAGAAGCAACAAAGCCCACATGGAAGAACACCCCAGCCTGTGTGACCACTTGGTCCCGAAGGGATCAGTTATCAGGAATCAAAGAACAAAAAAATCCTATCATTGGCTGCACACCTCCACGATATGATAGTCGAAGACATGGGTGCATAGCAAATGTGGCGAAGAAAGCTGATGGTGGCCGGCTGTCGAAAGAGATAGTGTCTGGGGTCTTAAAGGCTTGAAGGTGAACAAGCGGCCATCTAGCTCAGAAGTCATAAAGCCTACATAGAAGAAGCACACCAGCCTGTGCGATCACGAGGTGCCAAAGGGACCAGGTATAAGGCATCATGCAGAAAAAAAATTTATATATGTATATATATATATGATTTTACATATATACATATATATCATAGTGAGTGAAGGAGGAAGTGCAGAGTAGAGACCCAAAGCCCATTTGTTGGCCACTGGAGATCCCCTCATAGAGGGGTTTAGGAGAGGAGATGGGTCTGTCAGGGTGCGATGTAGTACCGATGAAGAGCACAGCTTTCCCCCAGATCCTGTATGATTCCTCCCCCCAACTACTATGATCCGAATTCTACCTTGCAGGACTGGATAGGGCAGAGGTTGTATACTGGTGCATATAGGAGCTGGAACCACAGGGAATCCAGGGTGGATGATACCTTCAGGACCAGGGGTGTGAGGGGCGATACTGGGAGAGTAGAGGGTGAGTGGGTTGGAAAGGGTGAACTGATTACAAGGATCCACATGTGACCTCCTCTCTGGGAGATGGACGGCAGAAAAGGTGGGGAAGGGAGACTCCGGATAGGGCAAGATATGACAAAATAACAATCTATAAATTATCAAGGGCTCATGAGGAGGGGGGACCGGGGAGGGAGGGGAAAAAAAGGAGGACCTGATGCAAAGAGCTTAAGTGGAGAGCAGATGCTTTGAAAATGATTAAGGCAAAGAATGTACGGATGTGTTTTATACAATTGATGTATGTATATGTATGGATTGTGATAAGAGTTGTGTGAGCCCCTAATAAAATATTTTTTTAAAAAAAGAACAACCGTGAACATTGTGCATTCTGTTTGAGCCCATTCCCCAACCTGCTTAACTTTGTGTCTCAATGCAGATCCAACAGCTTGTCCAACTTCCCCTTGGATATAGGATGTTGCCACAGGATGTCGGAATACCTCATTTAATGCCTATACTTATCCTGCATTTTCCTTCCTGAGAAGACCCTTCCTCTGTTGAGCCCTTTCCTCAGAAAAATATCCCATTACACCACATGACTATCAGTTTTGACTAACCTGGACAGGCTATCATGTCCACAAAAGACATCCCCAACCTTCCAGTCACAGATCACGTAGAACAGCATTACTTTGTTCAAAGAACCAAAAGTCACCATAGATAAGTCACCAGACCAAATAAGACAACATTTGGAGCCAAGAAGTATAATGAGCCTTATCTTGCTAAGAATTGCAACCCCACACTAATTTGTAATCATGACCATCCCTATGAAATGTGTTAAACATTCTTCATCCTATACTTTGGTATACCAATTTATTGGACTAGTTGTCTACAAGTGTTAACATGGTCCACTATTTTGTTCAGGAGCTTCCCTTGGGGAATCTCCCGGCTCAGTCCTTGTTTGCTCCAAGGAGATCGGTCCCCATTTACTGTCATGCAGCTCCTGTCTTTGTTTCTCTGCAAGAGTCGTGTTGGTAACATGTCACACATTTCTTTTTGCTGAGTGTTTTTCAACATAAAATTATACTCTGTTTTCCAGAGTCACTATGAGTCAGAAGCAGCTCAATGGCAGTGAGTTTCACTTTGGTTTTATCCCAAAGAAGATGACGGGGTCATAATTTATTTTCAGCTTCTGAGAAAACTATGAAGATCTCTATTTTATTCCGCAGGCTTCTAGTATGCAGAGCACCTCACCCATTTCCAGGTGAAATTTCAAATTAGTGAAAATGTTACATCATGGCCAGGGTTCTATAGGATCCACAGACCTTGTCCGTAAGTCATGAAATTCCTGTGGAGAGTCTTCTGGCTAGTGGGAACTTCTCACTAGTCTTGTCAAGATTCCAAAAATAGTTTGACATAATTAGGGTTCCATTACTTGTCATCAGTGATTATTTTTCCTGTTCCCAGTTGCCCATGGTTTGGGTCCAGGATTGATGAACCCTTCATAGATCCTCTCCCTAAGCTTCACTGTCTCTGAGGACTCCATATTGCCAGAGCTAGAACTGCCAAGATGCTATTGCTTGGTATGCTCCTGTGCCTGGTGACAGTTCCCCAATGTGGAGATTCAAATATCTGACCTGGGTCTATGGGAATGGTTGTGACTACAAGTGACTGACACAGAGATCAGTGTCTTTATTTACACTTGTCCTATTCCAGGTGTAGTTTCAGGAGTCGGGTCCAGGATTGGTGAAACCTTCCCAGAAGCTGTCTCTCACCTGCACTGTCTCTCTGGTTTCTCCATCACAAGCAGTAGTTATTTCTGGAGCTGAATCCACCAGAGCTCGAGGAAGGCGTTGCAGTGGACAGGACACATATGGCCTGATGGTGGTACAGATTATAACCCATCCTTCAAAGCCGATTCGCCATCACCAGAGACACATAGAAGAATCAGTGCTCCCTGCTGCTTAGCTCCATGACTGCTGAGGACATGGCCATGTATTACTGTGCAAGGATCACAGTGAGGGGAAGTCAGTGTGAGCCCAGACACAAACCTCCCCTGCAGGGAAGACAATGGGCAGCAGAGGATGCGCAGGACCCGCAGAGCACACACTCCCAGCCCTGGGCAGGCACAGATGGATGACAGGGAGTATTTCCTGTCAGCCATGTGTCCTCAACCAGCTCTCAACATCCCCAGGGCCATTTTTTCTTTTTTAATTTTTCACCCTTCCCTCTAAATCAGTGGTTTTCAAACATCCTAATTCTGTGACACTTTAATACAGTTCCTCATGTTGTGATGGCCACCCCACCATAAAATTACCGTATATACTCGAATATAAGCCGACCTGAGTTTAAGCCAAGGCACCTAATTATTACCTGGAAAACCAGAAAAACTGATTGACTCGAATATAAACCTAGGGTGGAAAATGCAGAAGCCATCGGCGAGTTTCAATAATCAAAACAAATGAAAATAAAATTACTAAAAATGGAGACATCAGTGGAGTAATGTATTTAAATATTTATTTTATGTAAAAAACATAAATAAAAGGGCAACAAGTCACTTAACATTAGTAAACCAACACAGTAAGTGGAAAATAGGTTCAGCAAAATTAATAAGGTATGAACAATGATATACCTTAAGAGTACTATTCTCTGAGCTCAATCAGCAACCAAGCTAAAATGTAAAGAGTTAAAATCCTTCAAAACTGGATTCCTCATCATCATCCATATCCCAATGCAGAGCTTCAGCTGGTGTGAGGTCATCATAGACGCTGTACTCACTGAGATTGCCATCATTGCCATCACTGCTGTCATTTTCATACAATGTGCAGTCTTCACTGCCTTCCATAGCATTACTAATACTACATTTCTGGAAGGCACGTTGCACCATGTCTTCTGGAATGTCTTCCCATGCATCTCGAACCCACTTTTCTATTAATGCTGTGTCAGGATTCATGAAATTTCCTCCTTTTGTTAGTCAGGCTTGACCAGATGACATCCATTCATGCCTCTGACCTGTGTATAACCCAAACCCCAGACTCTGAGACTCAGAAGAATTCCCTTCTCAGTTCCATCGATGAGCAAGGCATTGCAGAGAGAACTGTAGAATCTGCAACAACATTTTTTGGAACTTGAGGTTCCAGTTCTACAGACCCATCTTCTGCCTGGTCTGTCTCTTTGTCGGGTGAGTTGGATGGCACTTCAGACTCCAGAAGGTACTGGACTTTCCTCTACTGCCTCCTCCATCTGCATTTCAGAATTGAGTTATTACATCGTGGGGCAGGGTCCAGGGAACTACATCAATATCAGTGATGCAACAGGAAAGCCACCTGCTCTTTGATGTGGCACCACACGACCTCACCTGCTCAGAACACCCCTTTGGGCTAAGAACTGTCTCCCTGGTCCTAATTCTCTTGATCACACCAGGGACTGGACTCAGAGGTCAACTCTGCCTCCTCTTCATCTGCAGAAGACCCTGTAGTGAGTCAGGAATGCTGTCGAAACCCTGCCAAGGCCAAAGCAAATCCTGACACCTCCCCAGATTCCACTACCACAAAATCTCTTGACCTGTCCACACCACCCTGAGAAATGTTCGTCAGAAATTTTCTTCTTGCTTGGACCCACAATCAATGCTCATGGAATCAGCAGTTGAAAGACCAAAAGATATATTACATTAGACAAATCTTCTGTACAAGATCTCTTCAGAGTATTGAAGTGCAAGGATCTCACTTTAAGGACTTAGGTGTACTTGATTACCCGCACTCCCTCAGAAATAGAAAACATAACTAACTCAGCATTATATTGAAATTCAAGTACACTTGATCGTTCTTCATATATCCCTAGTGAGTGTTATTCATGGTGAACCAAAGACCTACCTTCCACAAAGACGTGATAGGTTTATAGGGAGTTCTTAGGATACTTGAAGCAAAGGAACCCACCTAGCCTCAGGTGCAGTGGATAGGATAATTACTGATTGCTTTTTGAAACTCATGATTAGCCTGTCAGATAGCAAGGGTTGACCTAGAGCAGTGATCCAATTCAATCGCTCCCCCAGGACTCTATAACTGAATCTTGACTTTTCTCAACCTATCTACCAATAACCTTGCACTACAGTTTTATTGAATAGGAAATCATGCTTCCTCAATGCAAATACTATTGTTATTGTCACTTTCATTGATTTGGTTGCAATCTTAGTGTCTCCATGTACGATAGAATGAAATCCTGTCCTGTCCTGTGTCATCCTCACAGTCCTTGCTATACTCGATCTCATTGCTGCAATCACGGTGACAAGCCATCTAACAGTTAGAATCTGTACGCTACACAGCAGCTCGTGTTTTTCTGTGTGCATTCGTCTATTGGTGTTAGAGCCTCCCTGTGGGTTTCTCAAAATAGCCTGTTATGAATGGGTGTCTACTATTTGTCCTCACTGCCTGTTTACTATTTCCCTGTCCCTAGTTGTTCTGCTCCATTCCAGCTGCAGGAAGCCCTCTGAGGAGTGGTGAAACCTCCCAGATCCTCTCCCTAACCTGTGCCGACTTCTCCACACACACCATAATCACTTAGTATTACAGGAGCTGGACCAGCCGATACCTTTGGAAGGAGTCAGAGTGACTGTTAACAATAGGCTTGGGTTGTCGGGAAAAAAACTGCACTGGAGTTCTGAAGAACTGACCTTCAATCTCCAGAAGTGAGCCCACAAACTCCTTCTATCTATAGTTCCTTTCTGTGACCACTGAAGACAAGACACTTTTACTGTATGGGACAGTGGAAGTCAGTGGGCCCAGACACAAACTACTATACAGGAATAGGGCAGGGCTGTACCAGAAAGGTGGGTGCACAGGGCACAGGACATGTGACTCCCGCATGGCAGAATTAAGAGAGGAGGCATCAGTTTGTAGTGGCTGGGTTCTAAAAGATAAAATGGGCATGCTTTATGAACAATTTTATGTAAAAAAAACCATCAATGTCAAAGCAAGGAGGAAATATCTTGGAAGACAGTGATAAGGATAATAATGTTCACCAACAAGAAACATACCAGAGCTATCTGTCATCGTGTTCACATGAGGAGTAACCATCTGTCCATCCACCCTGAGGAGGAAGGATACATTCTGAACTCTCATGCCACAGAGGTTCTCTTTTATGTATGATAGTGTTTATCAATTTAAAATGTCATTAAGTATTGCTAGCTTTTAAATAGAGGAGCAGCAGCAGTGCTTCTGTACCATGTGTATAAGCAGCCTTTATAAAAGCCTCCATTCTCCTGTGAGGGTGCTTCGGTTTCTTGGGTCACAAGGAGAACTCCAACACAGGTAGTCCACTCCTCTGCTTCTGAGTGGAGGGCCACATGCAAATGCAGCTCTCTCAGTGTGCCAGTGAAACCTGTAGAGCTTCTTTCCTGGGAGCTCTGGGCAGGAAGCCCCACTACAAAGGGCCTCTGCTCTTTCCATTTTCAGCTAACTCAGAGGACACATCATGAATTTTGGATGGGGTTGGGTTTACATTTAGGCCATTCTACATGGTAATAATTGACGACAATGCTGTGTGGTTGTATGTAGAATTGTGGGGTGGGGAGAGGGAAGTGGTCTTATCACAGTGTCTCTGTGTTTACAGGTATCAAGTGTGAGGTGCCGCGGGTGGAATCTGGAGACGGCATGAAAAAGCCGGGAGGGGGGGGGGTTCTCTGAGACTCTCCTGTGCAACTTCTGGATTCACCTTCAATGACTATTATATTAATTTGATCCGGCGGTTTCCAGGATAGAGACTGGAGTGGGTTGGTTTTATTAGAAATGCAGCAAAAGGTCAATCAACAGAGTATGCTTCATTCATGAAAGGCAGATTCACCATTTCAAGAGATAATGCCAAAAGCATCACCTATTTGCAAGTAAATGTACTGAAATCTGAGGACACAGACGTGTATTACTGTGCAACACACACACTGAAGTCTATTTAGTGTAAACCAAGACACAAACCTCACTTACAGTGAAGGATGGAGCAACAGGGGGTGCTCATGCCCTACTAAACCATCCCCAGGAGCAGACACGTGTGTGGTGAGGTGTTTCCTGCCAGAGGCTGTGGTTTTCCTCCCACTTGAGCCGGAGAATTATTAAGCTGTACATTCAAGACTGTAAGCAGTGTAGCTTGTGACACTTCATTCTTGTTTCTTTGTGAAACAGGTTTTGATGTAGGGTAGAAAGGGGGAACTGATTACAAGAATCTGCGTATAGCCTCCTCCCTGGGAGAGGGACAGCAGAGAAGAGGGCAGGGGGAGGTGTCAGACAGTGTAATATACGACAAAATAATAATAATAATAATAATAATATATGAATGATGAAGGGTTCATGAGGTAGGGGGGAGTAGGGAGGGAGTGGGGAAATGAACAGCAGATATTAAGGGTTCAAGCAGAAGGCACATGTTTTGAGAATGATGATGGCAACAAATGTACATATGTTCTTGACACAATAGATGGATGTATGGATTGAGATAAGAATTGTAAGAGCCCAAAATAAAATGATTTGAAAAATAAAAGAAAAAAAGAATTTTAAATAAATAAAATGAAAAAGCAATAAAAATCGAACAACCATACTTCAAGACCCAAACCCTGGATTTTGAGAAGGATGTCTATCTTTGAAGAACCATCCCTTGTGGATTATTCTTATGAAATAATCAAATCATAAACTGGATATCTGGATAAGAATTTAATCTCCGATTTATTGTTATCCCCAAGCCCTCACAGGCTGCTGTTTCTAATGAATCTGAATTCCTTCTATGTTTCAGGCAGTGCCATGAAGCCTGGGACCAGTCGTCTGTGTCCTGTGCCTAAGTAAAGGGTTTTTTCCCCACTGTCTTCTCAATCAATATCCATAACCTGGAGCACAGCTATGAAACCCTGATTTCTTCAGTAGGAGATTCTATGGCAAATGCTAGATACTGTGAGGGGTCTCCTGTCATGATTTGAATAACTAATATCCCATTTGTAGAATCCTTGAAAAGGAAGTGCTATCTATTAAATGATGTGCCTCACTGAACCCCAGCACAGCTAAAGACACACAGACTCCAGAATTTATTTTCAACATCTCCATCTATCCATCCATCCTCTGTTTTTTTGTACTTATGTCTGTCTGGACCAGAGCTACAACTTCTCTGTTCCTATAGCACAAGTTTTCAGAGTTTTTGAGGTAAAAGTATTCTTAATAAGTTATCTGCCCAAGGAAACACCTTTCCTGATTTCACTGAATACACCTCTCCCCCCAGGACGTTATGTGGATGTGGACCTCCTGAGGGCAGGCAAGCGAGGATGCAGTCAGGAATGTGGTTTCCTGGCTTGTTCACTATCAGCTTGGAGGCAGTCACTGTAAAAGCAGGGCGAGAATCTCAATGTGTGGGGTGAGTGGCCAATGAGCCAATCACAGAGAAAATTATTTAAAGGATCACTTCCAGACTCACTTCATATAAATGTAGATAACTTCCCAAACACATTAGCCCTGTGTACACCTGTAAATTCCACAGCATGTCCAAGGAACAAAGGCAGAGGACATAAGGGATGTGTAAATTTACACATATAGCACGCACTGCTCATTATTAAACTGTAGTTTACTTCCTAAGTCCTGGCTGTTGAGTGATTTCCATGTATGTTTCTAACCACCAGGTTGGCAGTCCACATCAACTGATTACTTCTTTGGAAAAAGTTGAGGCTTTCTGCTCTTTTAAGAATTTACTGTCTTGGTAACCCACAGGACTATGAAAAATTAAAATAAAAGCACACAAAACTCTTATTTATTTAAATTTATTTATACAATCCAGGTGATTTGGGAACCCTGACCCCAGATAAACCATTAACAAAACAAAGATGGGAGGGAGAACACAAATATTTACTGAATATTAGTAGCCAAGGGGGACATAATTCATCTTGTCCATCAAAATCTGTCTCCCTGGGCAATATGTCAACGGGTGCTTTATACACAGTGTTGGAAGGTGTTGGAGGGTCTTTTGTTTCCAGGGTTTTCTCTTTGTAGGGGCATGTCCACATCGCAGATAAAATTGTTAGTACTCTGTACTCAACTAGAAGTGCACTTTATATTTTAATACATTTTTATATCAAAGAAGAAGCACAATAATTTGTCAACACACTATGTACTCTAACAGAATTGTGAATTTGAAGCAACAAAAAGGAAAGTTCATGAAGCTCCAGTGGGTCCTGTGGTGTGTTGCAGCATCAGGAGTACACACCGTGGACAGCAAATTAAGCAACATGTAACTTATGTTGCATTAATTTATAATAAAATGGTGAATCTCTAATAAAATGCAAAATCTGTCAGAAAATGTAAAACTGTGAAATCTGTTCCACGTCCATAATCTGATACATTTACTTATGGGTGTGCTTGCCTACAACTTTAAACCACACCCACCATCGTTTCCTCTGGAGCGCACCTTGGGGAATCTTCTGGCTCAGTCCTTGCTTGATGTAAGTAAAGTGGACCCCTTTCACTGTCATGCAGCCCTGTCTTTGTTTCTCAGATAGAGTGGTGTTGGTAACATGCCACACATTTCCTTTTGCCGAGTGTGTTTTTCAACCTAAAACTCTACCTGGTCTTACAGAGTCACTATGAGTTGAAAGAAACTCAGTGGCAGTGAGTGTGGTGTTGGTGTTATCACAAAGAAGAAGATGGGGTCAGACTATCCCATGTCAGCTTCTGAGAAGTCTGGAAATGTCTCTACTTTATTTCTGGGGCTTCTAATATGCAGAGCATTTTATACATATCCATGTAAAATCTCAAACCGGGTGAAAAACATTATGTCGTGAACAGGGTTCTCTAGGATCCACAGGCCTTGTCCATAAGTCATGTGTTTCCTGTGAATATTCTTCTGACTAGCAGTTTCTTCTCTCTGGTAGGGTTGAGATTCCAAAAAAGTGGCTTGTCATAATGAGGTGTCCCTTACTTGTCACTAGTGATTATTTTCCCTGTTCCTAGTTGTCCATGATTGGGCCCAGGAGTGATGAATCCCTCACAGGTCCTCTCCCTAAGCTTAGTTAGGTATGATGAGCCCATTTTGCCAGAGCTGGATCTTCCAAGGCCTGCAGAAGAGTTTGGAGTAGGTGTTACCAATATTTTTAATAGAAAAAACAACCACTCATATCTAAGGAGCAGATTCTCAACTCCAGAACAATGTCTACCAAACAGTTCTCCCTGCAGCTGAGCTCAATGACCCTGAGGGGACAGCTGTCCATTACTGTGTGAGAGGAACAGTGAGAGGACTCAGTTCTGTCGCAAACACAATGTCCCTGCCATAATGACATAGTTCTATAGGGATAATGGTGCAGTGGAAAGCACAGAGGCACGACTTTTGAGACCAGTGCAATGTGGAAGGCATGGGAACAAGGACCACCCTGTTAGCATCTAGGATTTCTGTTTCCTCCAAGAATTCTTTCTTCCTTAATATTTGTTACAAAACCCCATAGATAGTTCAATATTCTTATGGAAATAGATCTGGTGATATCTAAAACAGATGGAAATCGAGTTACCATACAACCCAGCAATCCCCATACTGGGCATATACCCAGAAGAGGCAAGAAACAAACCAAGGCCAGACATCTGTGCTCCAATGCGCATTACAGCACAGTTCACAATTGCAAGGAGTTGGAAACAACCCAAATTTCCACCAAATGACGAGTGGATTAAAAATCTGTGGTACACAATTCTACCTTGCAAACCTTGTTAGACCAGAGGATGCACAGCAGTACAGATGGGATCAGGAAACACAGGGAATCTAGGACAGATGGACCCCTCAGGATCAACAATGAGAGTGGTGATATCGGGAGGGAAGGGGGCAGGGGATAGAAAGGGGGAATCAATCAAGGGGATCTACATATAACCTCCTCTCTGTGGGATGGGCAAAAGAAAAGTGAGTGAAGGGAGATGCCATGCAGTGTAAGATAAGATAAAATAATAATTTATAAATTATTAAGGGTTTATGAGGGAGGGGGGTGCAGGGGATGGAAAAAAGGAAAATGAGGAGCTGATTCCAGGAACCCAAGCGGAAGGCGAATTTTGAGAATGATGAGGGCAATGAATATATGTGTGTTTTACACAATTGATGTATGTAGGATTGTGATAAGAGTTGTATGAGCCCCAATAAAATAATATTTTAATTTACATATACAGCATGCACTGCCCATAATTGAATTATCATTTATTTCCTGAAAAAAAAAAGCTGTAGTACATACATACAATGGAGTAGTATGCATCACTGAAAAGCAGTGATGAATGTATGAAGCATATTGCTGCATGGGAAGAACTGGAGGAAATCATGCTAAGCGAAGTAAGCCAAGCACAAAAGGACAAGTACAACATGAGTCCGCTGAGGTAAGTTTAAAAAAAATGCAAAAGGGACATAGGGAAAAAGCTACTGTATACAAACATTCCTTGAGTAAGGACCAGGTAGTATGGCAGGGGCCAGAGCAAATCTTGGGATACATATGGTAGCCAATTAAAAGGATGTTGGGAAATAGAAAAAAAAAAAGGGTAGCGGGAACACAGGGCACTGACCCACCCAAGGGGAGGGTATTGTGTATATCTCCACAGGGAAAGAGGGACCAGACTTCAACCCAGTGTTCCAAGATGTGTATGCAACTTGCTGGCATGGAGTTGGGAACCAGTGGAGAGGTCTAAGGGGCGAGCCCCAATCCCAACTACATGGACACCTTCTCCTCCCCTCATAATAGTTTATTTCAGAGGACAGCACTGAATCTGAAGCTCCAGGAGAGGGACATGTCTGATCAGAGCACAAGGGAGCAAATGGGTAAGAGGAAGAGAGAGTGGAGCACATCCTGGCCCACCAAGCCTTGGGGACAATATTCACGCCCAGAGCAACCAATCAAGAGAAGACCACATGGCCAGCCCCACTATAAGATGTGACATCCCTCACTGACCCATAGCGCTACAGGAGACAACACTGGAGACACAGTGTGGGAATTCTACCCGATCTGATCCCACCACACTGAGGCAAAACACTAAGGGTGTGCAACAGAACAGCAAGGAAACAGAGCAAAGAAGTCCCCAGGGAATACCAAAAATAGACTTTGGGGCTAGAGTTTGGCACCCCAACAGACTCCACTGGAAAACCCTCCTAAAGGCCAACAAACAGTCCTTGACCTAACTGCAAGATTTTCTTTCTTGTTGTATTTTTTTTGGTCATTGGGTTGTTGCTGTTGTTGCTTTGTTTTCTTTGGTTGCTTGGTTTTGCTCTGTCTTGTTTTTGTGCATGTTATTATCACCACAGGTCTGTCTAAATAAGATAGGCTGGATGAACAATATGGAGGAGAAAACAATGGGACCTACAATTCCAGGGGGACATGAGAGAGGAGGAGGTGGGGTGGGGGGAGGTAGTGATGTTAACAAGCTCAGGGACAAGGGAACAACAAGTGATCCAAATCGGTGGTGAGGAGGGTGTAGGAGGCCTGGTAGGGCATGATCACGGGTAATGGAACCAAGAGGAATTACTGAAACCCAAAAGAAGACTGATCATGATAGTAGGCCA
Organism: Tenrec ecaudatus; assembly: GCF_050624435.1. Classification (NCBI taxonomy): domain Eukaryota; kingdom Metazoa; phylum Chordata; class Mammalia; order Afrosoricida; family Tenrecidae; genus Tenrec; species Tenrec ecaudatus. The sequence continues at coordinate 95,912,316 of NC_134544.1, read as the reverse complement.
AGAGGAAAGTCAAAGGAAATAGAGAAAAGAGCTACGAGGCAAAGGGCATTTATAGAGGTCTAAATAAAGGCATGTACATATGTAAACATATTTATATATGAGGATGGGGAAATAGACCTATGTGCATATATTTATAGCTTTAGTATTAAGGTAGCAGATGGACATTGGGCCTCCACTCAAGAACTCTGTCAATGCAAGAATACTTTGTTCTATTAAACTGGCATTCTATGATGTTCACCTTCCCAATGCGATAGCTGAAGACAAAGCGGGTGCATACACAAATGTGGTGAAGAAAGCTGATGGTGCCCGGCTATCAAAAGATATAGTGTCTGGGGTATTAAATGCTTGAAGGTAAACAGGCAACCATCTAGCACAGAATCAACAAAGCCCACATGGAAGAAGCACTCGAGCCTGTTTGATCACGAGGTGTCAAAGGGATCAGGTATCATCAGAACAAAAAAAATCAGATCATTGTGAATGAGGGGAAGAGTGTGGGCTGGAGACCAAAAGCCCATTTGTAGGTCACTGGATATCCGCTTACAGAAGGGCCTCGGGGAGGAGACGAGCCAGTCAGGGTGCAATGTAGCAAGGATGAAACATACCACTTTCCTCTAGTTCCTAAATGCTTCCTCCCCACCCACTATCATGATCCCAATTGTACCGTAAAAATCTGTCTAGACCAGAGGATGTATACTGGTACAGTTAGAAGCTGGAAAAACAAGGAATTAGGGTGGATAATCCCTTCAGGACCAGTGGTGAGAGTGGCAGTACTGGAAGGGTAGAGGGACGGTGGGTTGGAAAGGGGGAACCGATTTCAAGGATCTACATGTGACCTCCTCCATGGGGGACAGACAACAGAAAAGTGGGCAAAGGGAGACGTTGGACAGGGCAAGATATGACAAAACAATAACTTATCAATTATTAAGCATTCTTGAGGGAGGGGGGAGCGGGGAGGGAGAGGAGAAAATGAGGAGCTGATGCCAGAGGCTTAAGTGGAGAGCAAATGTTTTGAGAATGATGAGGGCAATGAATGTCCAAATGTGCTTTACACAATTGGTGTATTAATGGATTGTGATAAGGCTTCTATGAGCCTCTAATAAAATGATGTTTAAAAAAGAAAACAAATGAAAAATACCTGGATTTAGTTTTTACCTTGAAAAAAATATTGCAATATTCATTGCTTTATAGAGTTTCTACATGTAAATGTATTGGACTGAATGACAATGAAAGCACAAAATAACACACTATGTGGGCTTCAACAGAAGTGGGCTATTTGTAGCAACATATACCAGGATAATGCAGAAATACAACTCTGTGTTAATCTAGGTACTTTAGAGAAACAAATTCACAGAAACTGATGTATAAGAGAGAGTTTTATATAAAGGTTAAGTGTGCACCAAGGAAACATCCCAACCCAATGCTGCCCAAGCCCATAAGTCCAACATTAACCCACATGTCCAACACCAATCTACAAAATCCTCCTCCATCTCAGAAAACAGACGCAATGATGCCGATTGCAGAAGGAAAGCTGAATCAGTGAATGTGTAAACATCTCAGCAGTGCAGGGGTCTCCACACGGGTGCTCCAGCACCGAGGGCTGCATCGGGGTAGGTTCTTGTGGCTTCTCCTTGGGATGTCTTGCAGGAAGTTAGCCTTGAAAGCTGAAGCAGGGAACTGCTAAGGCAGCTGCACCCTGGTGCGACTATCATACAGCAAGAGACCCGAGAACTAGAAAGGCGAGGCTCACCGAGCCATTTATCCCTCCACCCTTCAATTAATCCCTCATGTATTTATCAGCCAGGTTGGTACAATAAACTAACTCAAAGTCTAAAATTAATTACCTCAGTTTCTATCTAACAGAACTAGAAAATGATGAGCATGCCATCTCATAGGCTAGTAGGGGAAAGTAATAAATAAGGGAACTCAAATAAATTAAATACCAGGAAATATAAGCAACCCAATTATATGGAAACAGACTGTTGGAAGGACACAAACACAGAGGAAGCACAAATTGATAAGTGGAATATACTGAAGATAAAACACCTGTGTACAACAAAATGCTTCACCAAGAGAGTAGTAAGAGAGCCCATAGACTGGGAAAACATCTTTAACTAGGACATATCAGGCAAAAGCCTTATACCTCAAATACAATACTCAGTCCACAAAAAGAAAAAAAAACCAAATAGCTCTATGCTGAGGAGGGGAAAGGACCTGAAGAGAAGTTTCACAGGGGTGGAAATCCTAGTGGCCAATAAACATATGAGGAAAATGTCCCAGATCATTAGCTATAAGGGAAAACAAATGAAAACAAGTGTGAGATATTACATAACAAATTCAAGGATGGTCCAATTAAAAAAATCAGACGTCAACAAGTGTTGCAGTGGGTGTGCTGAGATAAGAAGTCTCATCCACTGCTGGTGGACTTGTAGGTATGTACAGTCATTATGGTAATCGATTTGGCAATACCTAAAAAAAAACGGAAATCATGCTACCATGTGACCCAGCAATCTCCCTACTTGGCATATACCCAGAAGAGGTAAGAGATAGACCATGGCCAGACATCTGCGCTCCAGTGTTCATTGCGGCACAGTTCAAGAAGACCTTGGAGGAACCTAAATTTCCATCAACACATGATGGTATTATAAAACCGTGGTACATACATACAATGGAGTACTACACATCCTTTAAAAACCATTGATGAATGTGCATGAAGCATATCATCGCATGGGAATAGTTGGAGGAAATTCAGCTAAGCAAAGTGAACCAAGCAGAAATGGACAAGTACAACATGAGCCCACTGAGGTAAGCTTAACAAGCACAAGGGGCATAGGGGGCAAGTCACTAAAGGCATAAACTCCCGGATGAGGCCCGGGTACTCTGGCAGGGGTCAGACCCACCCAGGGATGAAGGTGCCAGCTGACTAAAAAGGAGGGGGAAAAAAGAAGAAGCAGAATACATGGATATTGGGGGAACAGGGCACTAACCTACCTGGTGGGGAGGGTACTGTTTGTCTCCAGAGGAACGGGAGAGAGGGACCAGACCTCAACCTGGTACACCACGCCTTGAGGACAACATAGCGGTATGAAGCTGCAAACTAACAGAGAAGTCTGTGGGGTCCGCCCCAAACCCATCTTCCATGACACCCTCCTCAGAAGAGTGCACGACAGAGGACATAACTGAAGATACATCTCTGGGAGAGTGGCAGGTCTGCCCAGACCACCCAGAAACAAACTAAGAGGGAGAATGAGCGAGGGAGCAAGAGAGAAATGCATCCTGGTCCAGCAAGACGTGAGGATGACACTCCTGCCCACAGCAGTCAAGGCACAGAGAAAACCGTGGTGCCGGCCCCACCACGTGAGACATGATAGCCCTTCATTGACCCACAGCGCTGCAGGGACCACACTGGAGATGCAATTTGACAATTGTGCCAGGTCTGACCAGCCAACACCTGGTCAAACATAAAGGAGCACAATAGAGCAGCAAGGGGAGCAAAGCAACAAAGTCCCCAAGGAATCCAGAAAATAGACTAAAGATTTGGAGGGCATCAGACTCCATAGGAAAACATTCATTCAGATCAGAAGGCAGACTTGTTTGCTACTTTTGGCTGCCCTCTTCCTCCCACCCAGACTTCTTTTCTTTTCATGTCTCTCTCTGTATGGTAAGCAAGATAAACAATCTGGAGGAGAAAACAATGGGACTGACAGTTCCTGGGGGACAGGGGAAATGTAGAGGAAAGGGAGAGGGAGAGTCAAACCCGAAACAAGGGAACAGCAAGAGATCTAAAAAACCGATGGTGAGGAGGGTGAAAATGCCTGGTGGGAGTTAATCAGGTGCAATATAACTGAGAGGAATTACTGAGAGCCAAATAAAGGTTGAATATGAGACTGGGAAAAGAGTAAAGTATAAGGAAATAGAGGAGAGAACTAGGAGGACAAAGACAATTATATAGGTTAAATATAGGCATGTATATATGTAAACATATTAACCTATAACGATTTCTATGCAACATATATTTATATGTTAAGTATTACGGTAGCAGACAGACATTGGGCCTTTACTCAAGTCCTTCCTCAAGAACACTTTGTTCTTATAACCTGGCATTCTGCAATGCTCACCTTCCTGAATCAATCGCTGAAGACAAAATGGGTGCATAAGCTAATGTGGTGAACAAAGCTAATGGTATCTGGCTATTATAAATATAACACCTGGGTTCATAAAGGTCTGAAGTTAAACAAGCGGCTATTTAGCAGGGAAGCAACAAAGCCCACATGGAGGAAGCATACAAGCATGTGTGGTTATGAAGTGGTGATAGCATCAAATATCAGACACCAAAAGATCCAAAACAATCATATAGATGCAAGCAAGTGGGTTCAGAGCGAAGACCCAAAGCCCATCTGCAGACGATTAGACATCCCCTCACAGAAAAGTTACAAGGAAGGGAGGAGTCAGCCAGGGGGCAGTATAGCACCAATGAAGTACACAACATTCCGCTAGTTCTTTAATGTTTCTCCTCTCCACTATCATGACCCTAGTTCTACCTTACTAACTGGCTTAGACAGGAGCATGTACACTGGTACAGATAAGAGCTCTCGACACACCGAATACAGGACAGATAAACCCCTCGGGAACAATAATTGGAATAGTGATACCATAAGGGTAGAGGGTAGAGGGTTGGTAGGGGGAGAAGGGAGAGAAAGGGAGAACCTATCACAATGATTGATGTATATATAACACACACACACAAACAGCAGAAACCTGTGTGAGGGGAGACAGCGGACATTGTAAGATATGGAAATAATAATTTATAATTTATCAAGGGTCATGAGGATGGGAGGTTGGAAGAGGGAGGGTAAAAAGAGGAGCTCATACCAAAGGCTTCAGTAAAAGAAAATGTTTTGAAAAGGATGATGGCAACACATATACAAATGTGCTTGATACAATTGATGTGTGGATTGTTATAAGAACTGTAAGAGTCTCCAATAAAATGATTAATATATATATTTAAAAAGAACTTAAAGATACACACCTGAAATTGAAACAGGTGAAGAGTAGGTTAGAAATATTTAAAATATTTTAAACAAGTATAAGTTTATCTTTAAAAAAGAAAAGAAAACGGACGGTTTTGGAAGATTAAGTCAGGTGGTAAATATCCAGATTTCGTGATCATGACAAAAGAAGGAGGACCAGAATCCCCCAAAACAGAAACCAGGTAGGAAGCACCATTCCACATGTTTTCTGGGCAAGTTTTATGATCACCTTCATGCACACTGTTTAAAAATACCACTGAAATGTGGAAATTCCTTGGAGAACAACCATGAAATCTAATAATGTACCCACATAAGAAACAGATAAGAGAACCGTCTACTATCACCATGTGTATTTACATCTTCAGGGAAACGAGAGAGGATGCACTGTGAACTCTCATACCACAAAGTTTGTTGTGTATATAATATAAAGTTTATAAATTAAAAACTACTTTAAAATATTGATAATATGTAACAATTAAAGCAATACTTGATAATAACTTGTTTAAGAGCTATGTTTTCCTTTGCAAATGCTTGTGTTTCTCTGATTCTGAGGGAGAACTCTTGCCCATATTCTCTACTTAACTGCTTCTAAATATCAGGGAACATGCAAATGCAGCTCTCTGCCACTGATAAACCAGTCACAGCCCCTGATGTGGGAGATCTCAGAGGATAGTCCTGTCCCTGGGGTCTCTGCTGTTTCCATTTGTGCCCAGGAGCTGGTCCAGAGGACACATCATGAACTTTGCACCAACGTTGGCTTTCATTTTGTCCATTTTACATGGTAATCATTGTAGATCCTTCTGTGTGTAGGTAATTGTGAGTGCATGTGTTTGTATTTGTGTCATCTAATCACAGTGCCTCTGTGTTTTCAGGTGTCCAGGGTGAGGTGCAGCTGGTGGAGTCTGGGGCAACTTAAGAAAGCCTGGGGGGTCTCTGAAACTCTCCTGTGCAGCCTCTGGATTCACTGTCAGTAGCTACTGGATGAACTGGGTTCGCCAGGCTCCGGGGAAGGGACTTCAGTGGGTCTCAGCTATTAATCCTGGTGGTGATGCATACTACACAGGCTCAGTAAAGGGCAGATTCACCCTATCTAGAGACAACTAGAAACATGATAAGACTTGAAATCGTGTATTACTGTGCAAGAGACACAGTGAGGAAAAGTCAGTGAGAGCCCAGACACAAACCTCCCCTGCAGAGAGGAGACTGGTCTTCAGGGGGCGCTCAGGATCCACAGAGCATAGGACTCAGACCCAGGAGCAGGTGCAGCTGAAGCTTCAAGCCTGGTTTCCTGTGATGATCTGAGGTTGCTTCTAAATCTCAGTTTCCCTAAGGAATCTCTCCCTAATTAAAAAAAAACAATTCTGAGCCGACTCTTGATATCTGTGAATTCAAAATTATATGGTAACAGAAGAATATAGTCTGTATTACAGCAACAAACAGACTGTGCCTTAAGGACAAGAGGTAATTCTGGTAATTCTTCCAGGGGTCCCTGTATCAGAGTTCCCATGATGCTCACATAAATACTTTCCAATCAGACTCAGGGGAAATGGGGGTAAATATGACTATGAAGTGTTTGACTCTTGGCTCAAGGTTTGAGAGTGTATTCTTCTACCACATGTTGTTAGACTTCCTGACAATGGTTTAGTCACAGTATAGCCAGTCAACGTATTTTTTATTGAATTGTTTCTTCAAATGACAGAGATTTTGTTTTTGTTGTTGTCTGTTGTTTTTGCTTTTCTTAACCATAGTGGCCTATGATTGTATCTGTCTATGTTCCAGAAACTGTTGCCCAAGATTGTCAAGGCAGACACAAACTTATCTGTGTGAATTCAGGGTTCAGGGAGATCTCTAGGGCCAAACAGGATAATTCCGTTATTCATGTCAGATGTTGAAGCTTCACCTTCATAATCCCACAGAATGTTATCCCACTGATTTCACCCAGGGGTCCACATTTGTCCTGTTTACCAGATTATTTGTTCGGAAAACAAAGCCACTACTTCTGGTGGCTTTGCTACTAATTTATCGTATGATATTGATAACATTTCCAGTATCTAGGGACACACAACTGTAGGTGAACAATTTCAGATATTTTGGTATAATTTTGGGTGTGAATGACATTATTATCGACTACTTTCTAGATAAGAAATATCTTTGTGTCAAAGGTAATTTGCTTTAGTGTGACATGTACTCTTTCCACACTAGAATGACTCTTGAGTAGACACAGCAGTGTAGTGGTTGAAGAAAAATTCTTCCTTTATATTGACTCACAGAAGCCATTCCTATTTACAACAAACATTGAATTGGAGTCACTTTTGGCTGAATTCAGTGAGATTGCTAGATGTAGCTGATCTTCAAAATTTTGAATATTTTATATTACCATAATCTAATGCAGAAGAGAAAATGCATATCTGACATTTTAAATGTCCTTGGATTTGTTGTATCTTATAAATGTGTAAATCCATGAGAGTACATGATCACTGCCTTTATTTCTGAAGTCATCCTCCATCCTAATCCATGTCTACCTCCTCAACCATCTTCCTCATCACTTTCTGTGGCCTAGGAAAACTGGACCTTGGGCTTGATGAATGGAGAAGTCATGGTCAGGATTGTGTTCTCAGAGGAAATAGTCAACATTCTCATCCCAAATGATCCCCTTTTTAACTTTATTACAACAGTACGACTCACATCCAATCTCCACATAGTCCATCAGATAGTGTCTCATGATGTATTTGTTTAAATTTAGGTCTTACTCACTCTGGATAATACACCTGGGAATCATGGGCTTCGTTCCTAGAGCATGTCAGTTTCTTCCTCTTCTTGGGGGTAGTTCTCAGAGGTGAGCAGCTCAGGGATGAAACATGAAATTTTGGTAATGCTTTATCTGAGCACCTGCCTTACTGTCTCCACGTGCAGCTTGAAGGGGTTGGTCAAGGACTTGTAGAACTCACAGACATCGTGCCTCACCGGTTCTGTCTCTAGATTCTCTTAAACCAGTGGTGGGTCTGTATACTATGGATTGGTGAGAGCACAGCCTACACTCCTACTCTGATGTCCTGAGTACACATCCCCCATGACCCCTTTCATTAAACTCTGAGCTCCATTGCTGCGCAGGCCATTGCTATGCATCACTGTGAAAGGAGGCGTGGAGAAGGCAGTGTGACTCCAGAACTCCAGGTAAAGACAGGATTCTGAGCTGCACTCTGCTCCATTATCTTCTCTTCAGTGTATTTTTTTTTCCTTACACCTATGTGACACGGAGACGGGTGCCATAAAGTTAAATATGAAACTCAAACTAAATAGTGTGATATGATAAAAAAAATAAAGGAAACTGTCAATAAATGTATTCTAAATCATATCATAAACAAGGTCACAAAGATGACATAATGAAAACAAAAACATAAAGTGGGTATTTATTTGTGGGAGACAATTATAATAGAAAAATAAAGAACACATCTAGAAAATTTACATAGTTAATTGTGTTGTGTTGTGCAATATGGACTCATGCAGTTATGTAAGGTACATAAACATACATTGTACATATAAAGAATTCTCAATGCATTTATGAATAAATGTACTAAATAAATAAATATACATTTTGAGTTTTTGTGGTTGGTAGAGCATGTTGACTTGATCATTTTATAAGTAGCTCGCATGCTGAAAAAGTGTGAGTGCCCCTGATCTACACATTAAGGGAATGTTCTGCTATAAAACACGTATTGTCTGAAGTCTGTGTGCTCCTGGGGGATCCTAATCACTTTAACACCAGAAACTTTTGGCTATTTATTAAATGTTTCAGGCTAACCTTTATACAACTTAAATAATCATCCAAGACATCTTCTCCAGCGAAGGTAAGGAATAGCTCTTTTTCCTTCCTAATAACAACCCTCTCTCTTAAAATACAATGTTTATTGTTTTAAATGTTACTAAGTTTACAATTGTGGTTAAGAAAAGTTTACAGAATGACCATGCTTGTTATGGTGATTTGTGAGAATAAGAATGTGAATGCCTTCCACTCCCCCTCCTCTCCATTTTTGTTTTCAACTTGAAATGAGAAACAACCTAAATGACCCCAAACAGATGAATAGAATAAATAAATTGTGGCATACACGTGTTCATGCTCTAAGATATTTACCATTAAAATAAATTCATGCTGGATAGCTATAAAGTTATGGGTCTATTCCCACCTAAAGTATATAAATTTAGTGACATAAGCTAAGCAATAAGAAAATGATTTATATATTAATAACTATGGTATTTGGAATAATATGAACATGACTATGTTCTGTGTATCACTATCACATAACAAATCGTTCCCAAATATTATTCTCATCAAATCCTTCTAGGACATTCATTTATGTGTATGCTCTACATGTCTAAAAACACTGGAGATACCAGAGAGCTTGTCGTGACATAGGTAGACCTAGAGAACTTTATGCTGAGTGAAAGTATTCAATCTCAAGAGGGCATATATTCTATGACACCAGTATTAGCTAAAATGCAAAGACAGAGCTTGACACCTGTTCTGAAATTATGAAATCATTTAATATGATATCCTAGGTACTGTTTATCACTTCCTCACTTGTACATCTTAAGAGAAATAACAATACTTTAGTGAAGATTCCACCCCAGATGTGGACAATTTGTCACTTAGCAGGAAATGCAAAAGACAAAATGGCTCTTGTCATTCAGTAACATCTCAGGGTGACCCCAATTTAATAATATCCTGCAAGAGTATCATTAAAGGAACTGAACTATTCCCTCGACCTTAAAGCTGAAACAACTTGGTGTGGGAAGCACAAAAGACTGTTATGCCAAAGCTTTGGGCTTCAGAGCATGGTCCAAGGATTTCAAATGGTAATGCCAAAATCAGAGGAGGGAATGATATTAGAGGTTCAGTTCCGTGGATATCAGTGTTTAAGTTTTCTCCTTGCTGCTCCTGCTTTTAGACTTTCCAGACCTCATCCCAATCCCAAAATAATTCACCTGATGTTTCAGCACTCTCAGGTGTATTCTAGGGATTATTATGTTTTACTACTTTTTGTTTGGGGGATAGGACTTTGCTAAAGGGAGAAGTGATTAATTTAATCTGACCGTACATCCTTCTTAAATGGGCATTTTGAGCCTATTTCTGGGGTGTGGCCTTAAAAGGACCCTTGGTCTCCCTGAGGGGCAAGCATGAACCCAGGTGAAATGCCTCACCCTCTTCTGGGATATAGCTTTTCTCTCTCTCTCTTGTTACAATTTTAACCCTCATCTGTTTCCCCCTTAACTGCAGTAGTTAGCCGCATGTGCCCATAACTTCCCATTCGGGTGTCATTCACTTGTACACTTAGGCATTTACATGTTGTGGATGAGAGTGGTTATATTCTAGTAGAAATCTTTATGGTTTCCTCTGTTCTTCTTGGTCTCAATGGAGTTCCAACAGTTGAGTAAACTTGTATGATAAGAAATCAAGTATATTTTTCAGATATCATAATTTCCACATACTTCTCCTAAGACACTCATATATACCCCTCATATAGCTTTAAAATAGATGGACACACGAGAGGGACATTACTCTTCTGTTGATAAAACCAGCCTAGCCCAAGCCTTCCACTTGAGGATAGAAGACACAGCCATGGCATGCCCTGGTCTGCCCATTCACTGAGCAGGTATAAACAATGGTTAGATAAACAATGGATATGTGTGAGAGTTTCCTGGACAGGAAATCTTTGCGTTTGCAAATGTCCACGGAAAAGTGCAGCCAGTAGAGTTTGGGGGAAACTTGAGTCAGTCGAGAACATTTCTCAGGCTCTCTTGTCCAGTCTCTCCATTCACCATGAAAGCAGCTCCAGGGGAGGGCCTGCAGTGGGTCTCAGGTACTGGTAATAAGGTTGCTGTGTGAAGAAGAAAAGGCGTTTTGGAGAGTGTGGGGTAGTGGAGATACCCTGGTGTCCACCTGATGCGTTCACTAAACTCTATCCCGTCCACCCTCTGGGGCATAGGGCATATAGGCGCCCAAGGCAGGGCAGGGGCTGAGGGGCTGAAGAGAGAGAACACTGAGCTCAGAAATCACTGGCTTTCCTTTGAACTTTCCCCCCACACATCTTAGGCCAAGTGCCATCCTCATCAGACACTAATATGCATATAAGTTCAAAGAGTTACCCTACAATGTGATCAAAAGTTAGAGGGGAGTCTGGTCGCTATCATTCTCTGTTAATAAAGACAGGATTCCATCACATGCAGATTATTCTTTAGATACTAAGGTAAAAATCACCCTTGGGCTGGGAAAGCTACCAGTTCTCTTCAGACAGGACTATAGGTCCCTTCGGAAAGAAAGGTGGGTGATTGCGATATCTGACCTAGGTCTACGGGGACGGCTGTGACTTCAAGTGACTGACAGGGACCATCTGTTTTTATTTGTAGACATCCTGTCTCAGGTGCAGCTTCAGGAGTCAGGTCCAGGACTGGTGAAACCCTCCCAGAAGCTGTCTCTCACCTGCACTGTCTCTGGTTTCTCCATCACCAGCAGTGGTTACTACTGGAGCTGGATCCGCCAGACCTCAGGGAAAGGGCTGCAGTGGATGGGATACATAGATTATGATGGTAATACATGTTATAACCCATCCTTCCAAAGCTGACTCTCCATCACCAGAGACACATTGAAGAATCAGTTCTTCCTGCAGCTGAGTTCTGTGACTGCTGAGGAGGACACGGCCCTTTATTACTGTGCAAGGAGCCCAGTAAGGGAAAGTTAGTGTGAGCCCATACACAAACCTCCCCTCCAGGGGATACATTGGGCCGCAGGGAGCGTGCAGGACCCCCAGAGCACAGACACCCAGCCCTAGACAGGCACAGAAGGATGACAGGGAGCATTTCCTGTTGGAATCACGGCTCCCTCTCTTAGCTCTCAGCATCTCCAGAAACAGGTTTTTTTTCTTTCTTTTTTTCTTTCTCAATATTGTCTCTTCACTGCAAGCTTGAGAAGAAGAACTGGCCTTCTCTGCAGTACAAACATCAAAGTGACTCTGACCTTTCAGCATCATCCTATATGACCCATTTTCATTCGTGGGAAAGAGTTTATCATTCTCATATCATCTGTTACTCAAAATATGTTAACAATGAAACACAAGTATGTGCAGATTCATGAGTGAAATGCATGGTTTTAAATGTCCCGAGGTCATTGATCTATTACAGCTCAGCGTCTGGTCTCTCAGGAGGTGTCTCTCTTCATTACTCCCTGTGCATTATGGGTAGTAATTGACCGATGTTCTCTAGGTCTGATAACATAATGTGGAGATTTCTGGGGTTAACTTTGTGACGTGTCCTCAGTGATGCTTGCTACTCATCATCTCCCTTGATGCAGAAACAAGGGTTCCAGGCATAGAGAGAGCCCGAACTCTGGAAGCACATGAACTAGAATGACTGATCTGGTTGGAGGACTCATTTCTGAGATCATTGATTAGGTCACAGTGAAGGACACACTCATTGGAAGGAGAACTCTGATTCTAAAATAAGCAAGTGGGCCATAAGGGGAGGACACAGCAGGCTTGTATCTCTGAATATTCTCTGGAATAGAGAACAGTAAATCTCTTCACATATTTTGAACAGGTTATCAGGGGGCCAGTTTCTGGAGAAGTACATCCTGTTTGGTAAGTGTTAGCAAGAAAAAGGAATATGCTCAATTAGATGCGCAGATAGAGTGGTGGCCTACATGGTCTCAAACAGAGGAGCAAGCGCAAGGATGGTTCAGGACTGAACCGTTTCTCTTTCTTTTCTTTTGTCTATAGTGTCATTATGAGTAAGAACTGAATCAAAGGCAACTAACAACATGTCTGGAATCAAAGGCTATTAACAACATATCTGGTGGAATGAGGTGCAGAAATTGAAATTAATTTTGTTTATCCAAATGCAATTACCTAAAATAATAATATAGTACAACGTTTTCTAAGTTAAGAAAGTGTTAAAATTATTTAGCAATTTTAATTCAATAAATATATCAGCCCAAATTGAGGTACAATTATATGGCTATCAAACAACCAGGAAAATAAAGTGTAATAAATAAATAATAAAGACTATGTACAAATAAACACTATATACAAATTCACTATCCCTGGTGGCATGATGGATTTTACATTGGGCTTCTAAATGGAAGCTCAGGAGTTTGAAACCACCATTCACTCCAAGGGAGAAAGATGAGGCTGTTTGCTCCCCCCAAATTTTCAGCGTCTGAAACCCGAAGGAGCCGTTCTCCTCTGTCCTATGAGATGCAATTCACTTGGTACCATTGGGTAATGGTAACTGAGTTTCTCAATGTGTATCTTAATTTGCTTCCTTATCTTCATTACTTTGTTTTACTCTGTATTTTGTTTAATCATATTTAATATTATTGTCAGTATTTGTGCTATTTTCCCCTCATTATTCTGGTCCCTATATAATTTCCTACATCGTGTTTTAATTATGTAACCTTTTTCTGTGCAAGATTTATGATACAATTTATAGTATATTTGTTAACACACTAATACTAATATATCAATTATTTTTTAACTTGGGTTTCTCCCTACATTTGTAGTCCATGACATAGCAATCCCGGGTGCCACATGTTCAAGACCGTGCATGCTATTTGAAGAATGAGCAGTTATCACCCACCAGCTTGTCCCTGGGCAAACAAAATCTAACAATCTGGGTCCACAAAGGTCACAGTCTAGGGAACCCTATCGGGGCAGTTCCAGTATGTATTATTACCTGAATATAAGTCACTCACAATTATGTCTAGATGTTTCCAGAAGAGTTGGGCCTTGTAGCAAGGACGATTCTCAGTCACTCTCAAGTACGATGCAGTCTGGATTCTCCGTAAAATATATCACCCTCGTGTCTCCTTCCTGGTGTTCTGGATTCTGAACTCTAGTCCTAGTCAACCTTTTTGGATAACAATAAGTTTGCTCTCTCTGATACTATTTATGTATCATAAATAATTGTCATTTTGTCTTTAAAACTTGACAGATTTTACTGGGCCATTTGGCTTCAGGCATTACTTTCATAATGCGTTTGAAATTCATGAATTACTATTTATATTTGTTCACTACTGCATTTGGCTTAGTCTTCATACTCTGTTTGCAGATTTCAATGTGCTCTGCAGAGCATTTTGTCCCACGGTCTCCTCTTCTATGAAGAACGATTCTGTTTCATACAGCACTCCATTCCCAGCACCATGTGTCCATACTGCTGTCGGAAAATGTACAGAAATTTTTAAAGAATATTGATTGTTTTTGAGACTGAAAAGAATAGTCTATTTTTCAATATAAAATAAAATTTGGAAACCTTCAATAAGGCTAATGTGCAGTATAGCACTGACAAAACAAACAACCTTCCTCTGGTTTTCATTAATTCTTCCTCCACATCCCACCTTCCCCCACTTTCGTGACCCCAATTTTATCTTAAAAATCTGGCTAGACCAGAACTTGTATACTGGTACAGATAAGAACTCACAACATAGGGAATCAGAGCAGAGAAATCCTTCAGGACCGAAAAAGGGAGCAGTGATACTAGGAGGGTAAGGGTAGGTGGTGGGGATTAATGGGGATGCAAAGGTCGATGCATGGCCCCTCTCCCAGGGTGACGGACAGCAGAAAACTGGGTGAATTGAGAGAGCGCTCAGTGTAAGACATGAATAAAACAATAATTTCTAAATTCTTAAGGGTTCAAGGGGGTAGGAGGGAATGAGGAGCTGATGCCAGGGGCTCCAGTAGAAAGAAAATGTTTTGGAAAAATTAATCACAACAGATGTACAGATGTGTCTGACACAATGGATATATGTATGGATGGATGGTGATAAGAACTGTAAGAGCGCCCAAAATTTTTTTAAAAAATAAGGCTTATGTGTTAATTGAGGTGTCACAATTTCATAGACTAAATAATAACCACTGAAAATAATGTTCAAGTGAGAATGACATATTCTGATCAATGAAAATTTGATCTATTCCCTCAAGGTGGAAACATTTATCACCCTATTCTCAGAGCTAAGTGTGGTGAGGATCTTGACAAATCTGGCAGGAGTGAGACAGTAGGAATGTTTGTTGCATTTCGTTTGTTTTTCCTCCTCAGAGGAGAACACAGTTGACTTTGTAAAGTGTAACCCGCGGTCATTATGCTGGGCACCTGGATGGTGATGAAGTGAGTGTATGGAGTGCTCTGTGTGATCTTCTGATTGAGCCTGAAAGTTGCTTAGGACCTGGTGGTGGGGCTCTGACCTTCAGGCCTGTGCTGTGGTTTATATTTCCCCCATTCGTGTTTGGTTGCTTTAGTGCAGTCTCCCCTTTCTTTACCTTTGAAATGTTTATACCTGCTGAGTATGGCCCCCCACCCTTAGGTGTCATGGGTAGGAAATGAGGTGTGTGGCTGATAGTGGAAACATTTCACCACCAACTATGAAATGTCAATGAAATGGACCTTCCTCTGGTGAGAAATCTTTCGAATTGAGAATGGCCCTCCTCTCCAGTGGCAGAAACCCGAGGGCTTGTTTTGAATGCTCCCTTGAGAACCCAGAGGGGTTTAAACTCAAAGCCCATAGAATGTGGAGCTCCAGTAATGAGTGATCCCAGTAGTTTCCCCCTGTCACGGGAATCAATACTCAGCCTCTAGAAATCTACCACATTTTAATTGATGTATTTGGTCAAATACAGGGGTTCAGAGGCTTCTGATCCAGATAAGATCGCTGCTGTGCCTCTCTTAATGTACCCATTTTTAGATTTTGAATGGCATTTCGATATGCTAATTCACCTCAGCTCTCTGTTTGGGTGCGTGCAGTGAATCCCAGGATCAGTGCAACCATGGCTCACATTGCAGAATAAGGAGCGCGTCAGAGGAGGAGGAGACAGGTCAAGAGAGACAGAGCAGGGGTCCTAAGTGGAACTGGAGTGGTAGGAGTCCTGAGTGGGCCCTGGGTGGGTATATTAGAGAGAGTCGAGGTAATCTCCATGTGAATGGATATTATAGGGGTGCCTCTTAGCCCAGCATCAAGAAACTGTGATATACAGTATATCAACACTTATACTTTGTTCTTGTAGCTGAAAACTGGTAAACCATTGTCCTGGCCTTTAAATGAAGAACATCCAAAGGTTAGTTGGTTCTCACAAGCCTTAATCATGAGCTTTAATCACTTGAGTTGTTTTAGGACCATTTACAATAGGACGTATTTTCTTTGAAAATGTGTACTATACAATTGAAGTTTTTCTGAGTTTGTAGTGATATATCCTGATTTATGGGCTCTCTTTCTTTTTTTTTACAGCACTGTTATTATATTTTGAAATTACAACTTACAACTTCTGTTAATCTTATTAATGCATCTTTAATATATCTTCCAAACGAATTTAATTTATTTGGGGAATAATATCAAATAATGTGGTGATAAATAAAATATTTCCTATATTTTAAAGATTGTATTGCTTGGCTTTGTATGGTTTTTGAAGAGTTTACATATTTTTTAAATATTTAAATTTTTCTTACTTTTTGTTTTGTGGACTGGTTTTTATGTGAGGAGAGGAACTGAGCAAAACGTAAACCCATTAAAATGACGTTTTTGTTCAAATTATTTTAAATGAATAAGAAAATGTAAGGTTGTGGAAGATATAGCTGACTATTAATGAAAAACCATTCATTCCATAAAGCATAATAGTGAGGAGGATATAGTAAAGTGAGTAAGACCCCTCCCCACACACACACACAGTGAGAAATCATTACATCTCATGACAGACACAGATAATTGACCCCCTTGAATGGTCAGTATTAGTTCTTCAGACTTTGTTTTGTCAGATGTCATCTATGAAGTCGTTTGTAAGTGGATACATCTGCATCAGTCATGACTAGCTGCTAGCCGGCTTGTTGAGATACACCCACCATTAAGCATCAGGCTCCAGACCACATTTCAGATGTGCAGCTCTGCTTTCCCCATGTGTGGCTCTTTAGTGTTAACTAGGTTTCCTATTAGTTGTACCTGTTGCAGACCAGAAGTACATTCATGAATGTGAATTGTGTGCACATACAGTGCCCTTTAGTGTTGAAAGCTGAAGCCATCTCCCCTGGCACAACATCAAGCAAGGACATTGCCATATAGGTTGCAGCTAAACCACTGAGACCAAAGAGCACTCATCATGGGGTGACTGTGGTGCTTCATTTTCCTACTGGCTGTTGTAAATGGTATTATTTTCTTGATTCCCTTTTCAGAGCTTTCTATACTAGTACACAGGATTCAAACTCTTTTTCTACATTGACTTCTACACATGAGATTGCTGAACCTTTCAATTAGATGCAATATGTTTCTCATAGGTCCTTTGGGGCTTTTAATATTTCAAGTGATATCAGCAGCAATTATAGAGCTTAACTTGTTTGATGCCATTTTGGATGCCTTAATTTTATTTGTTGATTGATAGCTGCAGTTAACACTTTCAGCACACTATTAAATAAAATTGGTATCAGATGGTATCCTTTTCAGGTTCCCATCTGTAAAAGTAATGCTTTCATTAGCTCACAATTGAGCAAAATGCTTGTAATAGGCATCACATTTTGCTAGGTCAGTCCTTTCAAATTATTGAGACAAGCAGCCACATTAGATAAAACAGAATGAAACACATATGAGTCTTGCTTCATCCTCACATTTGCCCAGTTGAGTTCTTTGTTGCAGTTACTATGATGTTCTATCTTGTCGAAGTTCATCCTTTTGTTTGTTTGTTTGTTCTTAGTGACCTTATACTTTATCAAGCATGATGTCTTTTTCCAAGGATTGCTCTTTCTGATGTCCAACATGCTTAAGATGAAATACTCATATTTCCATTATAAGAAGCATTATAACTGTACATTTCCAAGATGTAATTGACACTCTACCACACTATCAAATTATTCACCAGCACTATAATTCAAATACATAATTTCTCCTTTAAACTTTCTCATTCGTTGTCCAACATTCAGGGGCATATGAGATAGTTGAAAGTAAAATAACTTGGGCCTAGTACATATTAGTCATCAAAGAGACATTATTTTTAACCTTTGGAGAGATCATGTTCATAAGATTTGTCCAATGAAATGCATCATATGTCTATTTCTTCTATGACCACTGATTGTAGATCGTGAGCAGGTGAAATCCTTGACAGCTTCAATCTTATCTCCACTTTTTGTGGTATTTTCTATTGATCCCATGGTAAGGATTTGGGCTTTCTCTTCATTAAGATGTAGTTCACATTGATACTGAAGTTATTCAAAGGTGTGGGGAGAAGCCAAAAATGTAATTAAACCAGAAATTATTAAGAGCAGTACTTGGGGTCCACTACATAAGAGAACTATAGGATGTTTGTTAGGAAGGTCCAACCTAAATTCTCATAGAGTTCAGATTGTTACTGAAAGTATTGATCAGGATTATGAAGAAGAAATTAGGGCAGTAATAAAATCTGATATACCATGGCTAATAAATAATAATAGAGTTAAAGTGTATACCTATTAGGAAAAAGCATCTGAGAAGTCTGACCACCCTATGGATCAAGGGGTCTTTTGGAATGCTGTTGTGGGGAAACAACAGCACCCTCACATGGAATTAGAAATTGGAGGAAAATGTTTTTTTTTTTTTTTCCAATTCGGGATATGGGGTCTCTTCCTTAGGGCATTCCTGAGGGTCTAAGACCCACCTACTAACCCCACCTAAATCCAACATGGAATGAGCGAACTTAATCAAGACAGAATATTGCAAGATTGTAAAATCCTACGATGTAAAACTCCTGAAGGTCTATACATCTTAATTGAGCCTGTAATCTTACTGAGAAACTTAAAGGAAACACGTCTGTTTGGTAACTTAGTTCAAAAACAGCTGTGCAAATTTATTAAGATTTTATCAGTCTTTAAAATTATCCTGTGTTTAAGAAGTTCTCACTACAACTAGTGAGCGCTCTTGATTTGCTGAGAGCTAACAGCTGAAGTTTACATAACATGATGAGGGCAACAAATGTACAAATGTGCTTTACACAATTGACGTATGTGTGGATTGTGATAAGAGTTGTATGAGCTCCCAATAAAATGATTTTTTAAAGTTTCACTGGTTTGGAACCTGGCAAGTTCCCTGAGATTGGTTACAATGTCTTAGAGTCTCCATTGTTAACACAGACGGAAGAGATGAAAGGAAATTCTATGTCTAATAAATTTCATTTAGTCATTTTAACTAAAACAATTTTCTCCTTACTTAAAGCTTGTAACAAAATTAGGGCAGATAGACACATATTCACCTCTATAGAAATTAGCTGATCATAAGAAGTCCCAGCAAAATGGAAATCCCCTTTGGGATCCCAGTCCACTAATCACGTGTAGGAAGGACGATTCGTTTATATTTTTGCAGAAGAAAGCTGATGGACTCCCCTTAGAAAAGCAGTTCTCAACCTGTGGGTCGCGAACCCCTTGGAGGGGGGCGCGTTGAATGACCCTTTCACAGGGTCATTCGCACTGTTCATAACAGTAGTAAAAAGGACGCAAAAAACATTTGGAGAAAGATGAAGGACAAAGAAAATATGAAGAAAGCACCCAAGGTTTTTTTTTTTTTTTTTTTTGGTTTTCAAATAATTTATTGATGGTATATAGAAACATAATGAATTTTTTTCTTTAACTTTTTTTGTAAGTTGGATAAAAGTTACCAAAGCAGACTGGTTTTATGCTGGAGAATTCATACATACTTTGATTTGTGACATTGATTGCATTCCACACAATGTAACTGCATCTTCCCTGTGTTTGCCTTTCCATTTGCCCTTGTTTCTTTTTAAACATTTTATTAGGGGCTCTTACAACTCTTATCACAATCCATACATATACATACATTAATTGTATTAAGCACATCTGTACATTCTTTGCCCTAATCATTTTCAAAGCATTTGCTCTCCACTTAAGCCCTTTGCATCAGGTCCTCTTTTTTTTTTTTTGCCCTCCCTCCCCGCTCCACCCTCTCTGATGAGCCCTTGATAATTTATAGATTATTATTTTGTCATATCTTGTCCTATCTGGCATCTCCCTTCACCCCCTTCTCTGTTGTCCATCCCCCAGGGAGGACGTCACATGTAGATCCTTGTATTCCGTTCCCCCTTACCAACCCACTCACCCTCTACTCTCCCAGTATCGCCCCTCACACCCATGGTCCTGAAGGTATCATCCACCCTGGATTCCCTGTGCCTCCAGGTCCTATATGCACCAGTGTACAACCTCTGCTCTACCCAGTCTTGTAAGGTAGAATTCGGATCATGGTAGTTGGGGGGAGGAAGCATCCAGGATCTGGGGGAAAGCTGTATTCTTCATCGGTACTACATCACACACTGACCGACTCATCTTCTCCCCTAGACCCCTCTGTGAGGGGATCTCCAGTGGCTGACAAATGGGCTTTGGGTCTCCACTGTGCACTTCCCCCTTCATTCACTATGGTATTTTTTTTGGTGATTCCTTATACCTGATCTCTTCGACACCTCGTGATTGCACAGGCTGGTGTGCTTCTTCCACGGGGGCTTTGTTGCTTCTGAGCTAGATGGCTGCGTGTGGCAATGATATGATTTTTTGTTCTTTGATGCCTGATAACTGATCCCTTCAGAACCTCGTGATCACACCGGCTGGTGTGTTCTTCCACCAGCCTTTGTTGTGGGCTTT
Source organism: Tenrec ecaudatus (assembly GCF_050624435.1). Lineage (NCBI taxonomy): Eukaryota > Metazoa > Chordata > Mammalia > Afrosoricida > Tenrecidae > Tenrec > Tenrec ecaudatus. The sequence continues at coordinate 95,891,650 of NC_134544.1, read as the reverse complement.
GTTGCTTCTGAGCTAGATGGCCACTTGTTTATCTTCAAGCCTTTAACACCCCAGATGCTATATCTTTTGATTGCCGGGCACCATCAGCTTTCTTCACCACATTTGCTTGTTCACCCACTTTGTCTTCAGCGGTTGTGTTGGGAGGGTGAGCAGCATAGAACGCCAATTTGATAGAAGGAAATATTCATGCATTGAAGGAGGAAAACACCAAATCTTAACCACGATTCTGTTTCCACACTGTTAATTGCCCAAAAGGAGGGGCTATTTGTTTACCTTTTCAGAAGCAAAGGAGATAGATGGATTTCTCTTCAGCCAGCAAGGCCCAGAAGAAAGGCAGTTGATGATGTGACCTGAGACAGCCCAAGCAGTCCAAAGACCTCTGTCCTGTTACTGGTTACCCAAAGCATCAACGCCTCACAGACTCGTGAGAATAGCAATTGCTGCCTACTGAGACACTTCTACCATTGCTGATGCTGTCTAAGGGACAATCTGGGATGCTATTATCACTGAGCATTTTATACACTAGTGACTGGACTATTACAACAGACTAAAGGGTCAAGATTTTGGACATATCAATTAATGCTAAAGTGATTGGAATGTAACTGATTTCTGTGTAACCCTTGATATAGTTAAATTTCATTGTGACAACCTGGCCAATAAACACATGTAGCATTAATGAAAGGCTGAGAGATAAATGGCTCTGTGAACCTTGCCTTTATAGTTCTCTGGTCTGTTGCTTTGTGATGGTTGGACCAGAGTGCAATTGCCTTAGCCAGTTTCCTGCTTTGTGAGGGAAACCAGCCCCTAACACATCATCACGGGTCCAGTAGGCGCAACTGTACAGTGATAATAAGTAAAGATTATAGTAAAGTTATAGAGAGCATGAGAGATAGAACAGAGATTGAAATAATGGAGTCAGACACATTTCATGGTGGCATGCTCACATGCTCACCTCAGCCTCAGCTGGCGATCCATGTGGAGAGAACGCAATATTTATTGCTACCAAGGCTTTTATATTCTCTTGGGACATGTGAGCCCCCTAATTACAGGTGAAGAAATATGTCACAGGAAAGGGTTGTGCTATAGGTAATACAGTAATGGGATGGGGTTGTTTTAGGGGTATCCACGCAATAGGAAGAGGAGGGACTAGGAATATACATGCGACAATGTGGGCAGATCCTAGATTCAGCATGGCAGACTAACTTTGGATGTTGCTGATCTGGTTTGATCTGTTCTCTGGATCACTATAGAAACCATTATGAGTAGGTTGTAAACCCGCCATGAAGGGACTAAACTGATGGCCACAAGCTTTTAGGGAGAAGTAGCCCACTCTCCTTAACAGCAGGGAGTGGGTTCTACTTGTGGTGGGACCAGACAGTAGTCTGGCAACTGACTGCCTTCAGGGAGGTACCTGGCCAATCATTTACCATTAGCTGCAAGCAGTGTCCTAAGTCTAACATATATTTGTGGGAGGCTTGGGAGACATCTTTCTGTTTCCCACAATTCCCCCTTTTGTTTTATAATAAAATTCAAAAGAGCCACATGGGCGACATGGTTATTTTCTATACATTGAAAGCTGTCTATGTGAAACTTCATGATCCAATTAAGATAGCCAAAAATTCAGGTTTATGGAAAACATTTTTAATTCAGGCATGGGGGATAAAATCCTCTTAGGCCCATCTGGTACTGGAGGAAGGTATGAGAGGGATTGGATGCTGCAGCGGGAAGAAATAGAGCCAATAGGAATGTCTGCTTCTATAGGTGTGTTTATACCTTGCTTAAATACCCTCAAGTTTGTCCCTAAATTTCATTGTTTGGTTGTGTGGTCGAGGATTAGTATGTAGGTGTTGGATCTATATTGAGTTCATTTTTGCGTATGATGTGAGGTATGGACCTTGTTCCATTCTTTTGCAGATGGAAATCCAGTTTTTCCAACACCATTTGTTGAAATGGGTACCTGCTCTCCACTTAATGGGTTTTAGTCCTTTGTGAAAGATTAGGTGTCAAAAAAAAAAATTAGGTGTCTATAGGTACTTGGTTGTATTTCTAGGTTCTCAATTCTAATCCTTTGGTATTCATATATACCATCGTACCAGGCTGCTTTAAGTATCATGGCTAATTATACATTTTTAAAGTTTTGTTTCATGTTTAAATAGTATTTTATTTATCCTGTGTCTCTTTCTTTTCTGTACTAACCTTACTAATTTCAGAGGATGATGTTTATTCCCCAGGGATACTGTAGCAGAAAACCACAAACATCTTGAAGGAAGCCTGACTAAAATAGTTTCCTGAGAGCGGTGTCAGCAATGCAGGTGGAGGGCACAATAAACAGTTTTGGGGCTTATTGGTCAATCTAAAATCTAGATCTTTCAAAGGATAAGTGTTTGTTCTAAATGCAATACAAACATATCTGAATTTCTTCTATGTCTCATAGTTCCATGCAGCTTTGACTATGGTAAATTATAAATATTTGGGCCTAAAACTGGTGTTTGTTTGAAACAAATTAAATAAAAACTAATCCATATCTGTTTCAGTTTTACCTTTTCTCCTTTTATAATCACTCAGAGTAATGGTTAGAGCTGATGAATAAGAAATTTGTGGAGTTTCTAAAGTGAGTTTTCTGTTACCTCTTTTGATTAAGCAATTGGGTGGGGGCAGGGGATGGGTTCCAGTAGAGAAAAAAATTTTTAAGAGTCTTTCAAGAAAGAGAAAATTTGCCACACTACCTTCCATGACAGGCTCTCTGATGCTTATTTTTTCTGGCTGCAGACCTGAAAACAGGCTTTTAAATACATGAGTTGAAGAGACAATACCAACAGGGGTATCAAGAGTTTCTGGGAAATGGAGTCCCAAGTAATTGCCAATGTGTGATTTCATGAAAAGCTGACTCCAGGAGTAATTTCAGCTCAATGATTAGATGGGAACTCTGGGCAGTAGCTCTCCCCATCATTTGACTTTTTGTTTTGCTGTGGTGGTGTTTTGTTGTACAATTTTCTTCCATTCCCTCATGGACTACTCTGGGTACAAGGACAGACTGTTTGGTGAATTCATTGGGACCTAGCTACTTCTTTCGCTCTGGCTATGTGATGAGTCACTTTGTTTTTCACATACCTCTCATAGTCAAACTTTCAGAATGCGTTTTAAGGTATTTTATTTCCTTTCAGATACACACTAAGAACAATGAAATTAATAATCACAAATAGGTATCCTTGATCCCCAAACAGCAACAGACACCATTCATTCAAAGGTGCAGTTTCTACGTAAGCAATTGCTTGGTTGGTGGGTTGAAGGGTGGCCACGTCAGAATTATTGGAGTGTGTTAAAGGCTTGAATTTCATTAGAAGGTACAGTTGTGACCACCGGTAGAAGACCGGGTCAGCGCTTCGGAAGTGCAGATGGATTGAGCCTCAGAGTCTGAGCATCGTCCAATGTTGGCTCCAATTTTTGTGAGGACTAGGTTAGCAGTTTGAACACACCTCCTGCATTATCAAAGAAAGACTTGGCAATGGGCCTCCTTAAATATTAGCCCCAAGTCCAACTTTGAAACAGTGGGTCTTGATCACTGAAATTGCCACGTGGAGAGACACGCTGGAAAGCAATGGGTTTAATGATTTCTGCGCAGGGAGTTCTTTTCAAGGACAACTCCCAAGCCTAAGAAGAATCAAGGGACACACATATATCCAGTTGGTCTGTGAGTCCTTAGAACACATTTTAGTGGAGTCCATAGTCTGAGCAAGTATTAGGCAACCTATCAACATGGCACTGAGAGGTCAAGGATCACCACAGATTACAATTACAATTAAATCACCACAGATTACAATTCCCATGTTGAAGATTGGCTGGGTGTGTCTTTGTTTCCTGAAGGTGAGAGATAGTCCAAGGGACAATCACATTTGACAAAAACTGCAGTTTAGCTAAACTCACAACAAGAAGATCTTTGCTGGTGACAACCTTTCAGGATTTAGGAAGTGAAGTTCCATCGAGTCTGTCTCCAAGGATCTATGTAAGTAGATTTGCAGAACCTCATCTGAGGGCAGGACTATAGAAGTTTAAGGGGGTCCATAGCAATAGCACCAAGGGGGTCCAGAGGTGCCATACTGTGCACAGAGGCATAGCTGGAGAATGTTTTAGAAGTCAAAGACTCATTAGGAGGACTCAGCACAAGCATGTCCGGGAGATTCACTGAGATGTTGTCCAGTGACTTCAGGCAGGGGCCAGGGTGCATCAGAGAATCAGGATTCAGTAGGGGTCCCAAGGGCTGAAGATCGGGGTCACAGCAGCACCCAGAAGCTTTAACAGCATGCTGGATCTCAAATCTCCGAGGGCCAGAGTCATCTGTTGATTGTTGATTCTCATGCAATGCCTGTGTGGGCAGGTGTACAAATGTGCTTGCTGTGTGGCTCTTGGCCCTGGACTTGACAGACTGCTGGTGGGCATCGGAGTCCTGAGGACGCCTAGTGCGAGTCCCCTTTGGTGAAGCCTGGAGATACTGGGCAGATGGAACTGAGGTGGGAAGTAGGGAGACACTGGATCCTGTAGGACTGCAACCCATGCAGGTAGGGTCCTCAGGCTGTACAGTAGAGCTGTCTGCCCAGGAGTGGGTTGTGGGACGAGGACATACCAGTGCACAGCCCCCAAGCCCACTGTCTGCTGCCAGAGTCAGAGAGCGACGCCTGGCCCTGCGTGGCTTAAAGGACCGCAGACGCCCCTTGACCATCGCACGAGTCCTGGCTCCCTTCCAGGCCGTCCACTCCGGGCTGGTCAGTGCTGTGGGTTCCACGTGGTCCAAGGAGGTGCGATCCCTGCCGTGTTTCCACAGCTTATAGCGCTCGGGTTGCAGAATGCGCACGAAGGCGTCCATGGGAAATGTGACCCTGGCTTCCCCACAGCTGCACTGAGAAGCAGCTTTACCGTAATTAACCCAGCGCAGGGTGGCAAAGTTGATGGATTCCGCACAGTTGAAACCGTGATTGAAGCCAGCGTGGTATCCATAGGGGAATGTGACCATGAACTCGCCTGCTCCCTGGGTGATCCGACCAACAGGAATGCCGTTCTCCCTGAGGACTCTGGGTGAGATGAGGGCCACCTTGTGCCGCAGGAAGTTCGCGCAGCCACTGGAACTGCCAGGGAAAAGCTCCCTGGCCAGTCTCTCCAGCCGGGCTCCATGCTCAGGGGGCACCGCATACCATGTTTTGGGCTCCCCGAAGTGCAGGTAGTTGATGCTGTACAGGTCCATGTCCTCCGTGTGCCAAGTGAAGGTGGTCTGCCACAGGCCAAAGTACAGGTAGGGGGTGTTGACGCCTTTGATGACAACTCCACACTCCTGCTCCAGCAGATCCTGGATCGTCCCCAGGTGTCTGAGGTTCCAATGCTCAGTGTTTTCACCAAATAAGGAGCCACATACTCCAGCCCCATAAATGGGAGAATTGTACATGCGGCTCTTCCAATAGGTCCGCTCCAAATCGTCAACATCCCGGTGTGTGGGAGTGCGGTATCTGTCAGTGTTGGCCAAGTGGCGATACTCCTCCATGGTCATGGATTTCTTCTTTTTATGGTATTGCAAAAAGACACCTGTTTGCCCAGTAGTTACCTGCTGCACAGGACTGGCTATGAGGATGTCATCCACATCGTCATAGTTCTCTCTGGCTGTCCACTGTTTGGGTGGGATTATCTTAGCCAGGCCTGCACGGTGGGCACCTTGGGATTCCATGTAAGCAATGTATTTGTTGAAATCCTTAAATTCTTCCATGGTAGGCCGGAAAGTCATGATTTTAAGGCTTGAGTTCTGGCTTCGATAGTCCTGGGAATTCATGGCTGCAAAATAAAGTCAGAAAACCCGGTTCTTATGGATGTTCTGTGTATTTGGATGCTGTGCTTTTGTTTCTTTTTCTGTCTGAAAATCTCTTGCAGTGTATTGATGGCTCTGTGAGAGCAAATGCACTCTCCCCAGGCATGCTGATTGACCAAGGGAATTCTACTATGATGGACAACTATTGTTTCCCCCAAAGAGACAGGATTTGTGCACACGGAGTGGGTTTTCCCAGATTGCTCCTGGCTCATTATGCTGCTTTGGAAGTTTATTCAGTTGGAAGGGTGTCTCTATCTGTTGATACTTAGCTTCTGTTGCAATCCTGGGAAATTTCTAATTCCACTAACAAGGAGTGTCTCAAGGGATTTTTAAAAAGTAAATCTAAAGACAGTAATTCAGTAACATTCAACAGAAGTCAGGGGTGTCAAACTCAATTAAAATGCTTGCCATGTGGTGCAACAGGCAAGATTAAAGTGGGCCACATCACATTTACAAATTTTGTTGAATTTTTATTTTGAAGTGAGGATTCAGAAATATGGATAGGATAATTAAAACCCTATATAATTGTTTTTATTTAAACATTGGTTTTATTTATAAAACTATAATTATGCTTTTAACCGGAAATTTGCCAGTGCTTTCCCTTGCCTCTTATGGTGTGACCGGAAAATATAACAAAGTAATAAAAAACACAAAATGTTGGACAGCTGACAAATGTGATGCACAATCGTAATGGCTTCCCTCTAAAAATGTTAACTAGCATTGCTGCTAGGTATGACTCATAACAGCATATCCTAGAGTCCTGTTTTTAACCTTTTTACTGTTAGGATCTGTTTTTATTATGCAATGAGAGTGGCAGACATCGCTTTAAAACGTTACCGGAAATGATCGTGTCTAGAAACGTCCACAGGCCTCCAGAAAAGACTTTGGGCCACCTGTATAGTGGTCTTCTGTAGTTAAAGGGTTAAAGAGGGAATTGTGTGTACAGTATTGCCTCCATCTCCCCTAAGCGCTATTTTCTTTATAACAATTTTTTTCTATTTTCATTTTATTTCAGAGAATTTGGGGCCACAAAAAATTACCTGAGCAGTCGCAGGCAGCCGGAAGGCCACCAGTTTGACACCCCTGACATAAGTGAATGTTATGAGAAGTGCTAGTAAAAAATCAGGTGAATAAATATAGCCTGAAGATGCTAATATCAAAAATCACACTTCATGTAAAATATGAACCAAGACAACTAACCAAGCAAACTCACTGACATCAGTTTCACCCTGTAACACATGGAGGAGATGTGCTTGTGTTTTCCTCAGGCTGTAACTCTTGACAAGCGTTAAAAGCCTTGTCTTTCTCCATGGAGCGACTGGTCCTTGGAACTGCTGGGTTGGCAGCCCAATGGGGCTCCAAGAGGGCTCCAATACAGGGCAGAAAAAGTGAACATTTCAGTGAACTTCATAGGAAAAATAAAATTTATGTAAAATGACTTCAACAGTCATCTTAAAACTGGATGAATTATCTTTAAAAATTAAGCAACAGAAATATAATTCATCAAGCACTTTCAGAGAAACATGCAATAGCTATCCTGATTAACACTAAAAGTGAACCTTGGAAAAACAAGTAGAGGTACAGAAAACTTTAGCTATGAAAGATATTTGTGTAACCCTATGTGTTATACAGAAACCTGAATGTAGTGAAAGTTCTCAAATATTGTGTTACCATTGGGATGATTGCCTCTTAAGTACATAGTATTTAGAAATAATGACCAGCAAATTTGAAACTCAGTATTGACCATAATGGGCAGTCCAATCTAGTTCTGGCTTTCTCATCCTACTCCCGCCCCCACCACCCCACCCATGCCCTGGCTATACACTCAAAAGTAACAAAAAAAATTGGGCAAAACAAAGCAATTTAGAAGTTGTTAAATATGTGTTATATAATAATTTTAGTCTAATTCCTAAGTTATATTATCTTTAGAGACATTTTAGGATTAAAACTAGATATACAATTATCTTTAAAAAAGTGAAAGCATAGCTTAAGGAGCCCTGAGTGAGATGGAGGTCAATGATCCACAGCTTTGTCTCTAACACAGAGCCTGGCAGTTCAAACTCAACTTACGTCAGATCATTGAAAAATACACCCACCTCATTTTACTAAGACAAGCAAGGTAACCCTATCACAGAATAAACACCCTGTAGAATATAGTAGCACTGCACCAGAGCATTAGCTTTAAGGCTGTAACCTTTATGGAGTCTGACTGTGCCATTTCTCTCTAGGCATCCCTTTCTTTCTCTCTTTTTTAAAAAAAAAAACATTTTATTAGGGGCTCATACAACTCTTATCACAATCCATACATATACATACATCAATTGTATAAAGAGCACATCTGTACATTCTTTGCCCTAATCATTTTCAAATAGGCACCCTTTTCTCCTGTTTCTCCAAGAAACAGTTGATGAGCTTGAACCAATGACTAGTATTTTGCATCTATGAGCTTAAAATCATTGCCTCTCCTGATTCCATGTGCATGAGAAGCATCAAATTGAAACAGAAAACCAAACATGTCTATGTCACAAATAATCTGCATCATTAGATGCATTTATCCTCAGTAGGTGAACATTAGAGAGAGTCAAATTAAAATCAAATTATGACTCGCAATCAGAGACAAAGTGTATTTCATGGAACTCAAACAGAAAGCTTTTCTTAAAGAAAACAAACAAAAAATCTGAATTCTGATACGAATTTATATTGTTTCAATATTTTATGATTTGAAGGAAAAAATATCAAGGAACTGGCATTGACCTCTACTAGATTAACATTTCAGTCCTTGGAAAATTGCAGGCTTGTTGAATAAAAGGTTCAGAGAAAATATAGGAAGATGTTCGTTGAGATGAAATGACATGGTAACTGCAGCAATCAGCTCCAGCATAACAATTGTAAGGATGGCCATGTTTTGGGCAGAATTGATTCCATCTTGACATAGGCTAACTATGAGTAAGACTTGAGGGTAAGTATGAATCAGGAACAATTCCATAGCCCAGAACACCAATAACAGCCTAAAACATCCAGTCAAAGACATGTATTTTAGGATCCATAAATAAAATGTAATTTATGAATTATGCATCTAAAAGAAATATTCTCACCACAGGAATGAAAATCTCCCAGGACAATTTTCATTGGATTAGACCCACCCAGATTTCAATGTGAAAATCCTATCAGTCTTTTATTAGGCCTGTGTTATCTCCACCCACCTTGTCATTGATCCACTCTTATGCCACACCTAGTAATCATCTGAGAAACATCAGCAAAAACAAACTAAATGCAATGTCTTTTTCCTAAAGCCTTAGAGAATTTCACTAGAAAATGGAACAAAACAGATTTAATTGCAAACCCAAAAATCTTAAAAGGAAGAATTTTATTAGAAAAAAATTCTTTAAACTCTCCAAAATACGTATGTCATTTTTTGTTGAATAAATGTGAATAAATGTCATAGTTCACTTCTTTAAATTTGAAACCCCTAATAATGCAAATAGTTAGAATGTTTAGAAGCTAACTTAGAAGATGATTTGGTTTGGTTTCTCCTCAAAAGTACTTTCAGAGAGGCCTGGTGACATATTTTGAAAAAAAAAACAAAAACAAACAAAAATCTTTGAACACACTATGAGGCACGGTTCTCCTTTGACAAACATGTGACACCGTAAGTTAAAAACAACCGGATATCAAATTATCTAAAAACTCTTGACACTGCGAATATGAAGACAACTATCACAAGCTTTAAAAGATGTCTTCTGAAATTGTCACTGGAACAACCAGGGGCAGTGAGATGAAGGACCAGCCCGCCACCATGACTTTCACTGTCTCCCTCTCTCCAGACAACAGCTGCCGTGAACAAGGGTGGGAAAATTCTATGGACAGCCACTCCAGAGAGGGAATGAGTGAAATGTTGCAACATAACTCTGGATGGCAAGCTCCAAGATGCTGAGTGGGTCCCTGTGCTCATTCTGACCAATCTGCTCCTAAAGGAATCCTGACCTGTGAAGGTTAAACTGCATCTGCTCAGACCTCAGGGAGAGCCAAGTGGGTGAGCCCAGCCCTCTGCAATCTAGGCTCCAGCACCCTTAGTCACTGAAAGACATTGAGTCAATGCTGACTCATAGAGACCCTATAGGACAGGGTAGAACTTCTCTTGTGAGTTTCTGAGTCTGTACCTTTTACCAGAGTATAAAGCCAAGTTTTTCTCCCACCCCTCCAACCTGTCAGAAATAGTTAAGAAAAAGTTCTAGTCACACTACTTACCTTTTCAGTGCAGAGTGGTAGAGGCTGGCAAGTCTCAGATATCACTCTGGAGCCTTCTCTTGATTCAAGTAGGTTGAGGGCCTGATGAATCCCAGATGGGCAGGTTAGATGGTAGGCTGATTCCTCACAGGCTGTGCAAACAATGAATCCAAGCTATGTAGGAAATATGGCAAGATGCTGTCTCACGTCTGGAGATCCACATCTGGTGAGTTTCTGGACCTGGCCAAAAGCTGCACAGCTTTCAGAGAGAATCCACTTATATTTATACTGGGGGAACCACACCCACCAGGATACTACCTCCCACTCCTGACTGCTGACAGAAAATCTCTTCATGGAAGTGATGGCAATATGTCAAACATTGTTATGTAGGCTGACATCATGGCCGAGCCAAGTCGACACAGAAACTCAGTCCTTACACATGACCCACTGTGCCTTTAACCCAAGTGATTTCAATAACATAAAAACTGTGAAAGGGAAGGAGGGAGGAGCAATACCCTTCCAGAAATAGCTTTATGAAACTGAATCTCATGTACACCCTATGGCTTTGACATTTTGACCATTTATCAAGCTGGCTCCTGCACTTAGTTCCAATTCACTGTCATTATGTCGAGGGCTACTCAGAGCCGCTTTCTAGAAATTAGGAGAAGTTCCCCTTTGGGTTTCTTTCTTTCTTTTTAACATTTTAGGAGGGACTCATACAACACTTATCACAATCCACACATACATCAATTGTGCAAAGCGCATCTGCACATTCTTTGCCCTCATCATCTTCAAAGCATCTGCTCTCCACTTAAGCCTTTTTATATCAGATCTTCTTTTTTCCCCCTCCCTCCCCACTCCTCCCTCCTTCATGAGCCCTGGATAATTTATAAATTATTATTTTGTCATATCTTGCCCTGTCCGGCATCTCCCTTCACCCCCTTTTCTGTTGTCCGTCCCCCAGGGAGGAGGCCACACGTAGATCCTGGTAATCGGTTCCCTCTTTCCAAACCACTCACCCTCTACCCTCCCAGTATCGCCCTTCACACCCCTGGTCCTGAAGGGATCATCCTCCCTGCATTCCCTGTGCCTCCAGGTCCTATCTACACTTGTGTACATCCTCTGCTCTATCCAGTCTTGCAAGGCAGGGTTCGGATCATGATAGTTGAGGGGGGAAGGAAGCATTCAGGAACTGGAGGAATGCTGTATTCTTCATCAGTGCTACATGGCACCCTGACTGACTCATCTCCTCCCCTAGACCCCTCTGCAAGGGCATATCCAGTGGCCGACAAATGGGATTTGGGTCTCTACTCTGTACTTCCCCCTTCATTCACAATGGTAAGATTTTCTTTCTTCTTCTGATGCCATATACCTGATCCCTTCGACACCTCATGATCGCACAGGCTGGCATGCTTCTTCCATGTGGGCTTTGTTGCTTCTTAGCTAGTCCCTTTCGGTTTCGCAAACACTGAGACTCACTGCCATCCAGGAGAGAGTAAAACAGCCCTACAGGAGAGAGTAAAACGGCCCTGTCCATTTCTGAGTCTGTAATTTTTGCAAGTGTAGAAAGCCCTGTCTTTTGCCCCCGGAACAATTGGCTGTTTGAAAGTGCAGACCTTGGGGATCACAGGCCAACTCTTAACCACTACACCACCTGAGATAACATTGGGTTTATGATACTGTAACTCATTTCAGGAATAGATGGCCTCGTATCTCTCCCCAGTGATGGGTTGGTAAATTCAAACCACTGATCTTATGGTTAGTAGTCAAGACCTAATCAACTATGTTTCCAGAGCTTCATTTCTCTATAGTACAGGAACAGTCATTCGTCCCACTGAATGTGTTTCGAGGATTGCCATCTAGAGAAAAGTCCAGCACCTTTTTGTAATTCTTAAATGTGTTTAAGGAAGCATCCTTAATTGTGGGTTTTTCCATCCAACACTCATTTTTTTACAGATTAGGTGCATAGAATTCAAATTAAGGGCATCAGCCATAGGATAAAGCCGTCATCTCCGTTAACTCTGAGGCAAGGTCCTTGTCTGCTGACAACATCTGTGGGCCTGACCTGCCTTAGACGGCAATCTGTATGTTGGCTTCAGCGTTACTTTGGGTTTAAGAGGTTCACTGGGTAGGGTCTTCTGGTGCACAGAAGAACTCTGATACAGCTCTCCTTTCTTGCTGTAGTCATGTCCTGCCTTCTCAATTCTCTATAATGCTTTCAGAGAGGAAAGGTTGTGGAGTCACGCCTCAGGAAAATCCCCTTACCTTTCTTTATCTCAGAAAGATTATGAAGAAATAAAGGATTTACTGCCACACTCTGAATCCTTGTACCATGGAATGCTTTCTTACATGATTCCATTATACGTGATCCATTCTGCAGTGCCACATTTTATCATAAAAACCAAATAAACCAAATCCAGTGCCATTGTGTCCATTGCCCCTCATAGCCGACCTATGGACAAATTAGAACTGCTCCCTAGTTTCCAAATGCTACCAATCACAGGCTCCCAAAATAATTGGTCCAATTGCATACCCTCTTCTCAGGTAAAAAGAAAATCACCCACCACCTAGCTGCCAATTGAAAACGTTTGTATTATAGCACATAATCCAGAATAAAATGAAAATAACTCTCACTTCCATTGAGTATGAGCAGATTAATAGCGACTATGTAGTAAAGGGCAGAATTTACCCTGTGGTTCCTCAGACTGTAGCTATAGGAGTAGAAAGCCACATCTTTCTCCCATAGAATAAAGTACAGTTATCTGCTTTCTACCACAGAACCATTCCATTTCCCTCAAGGAGCAGTATCAGGTACTTTGGTAAACACGTAAAAAGTCTTTATGGGAGCAGAATTCTCATCTTTCTCAATTGGAGACCTGGTGCATATGAAGCCTCCAACTCTTGATTAATAGACCAAGACCGCCTACTACTTGACCAGAGATCCAAAGCTGACACTACTAAATAACTGCCACACTACTGAGAATTATGATCCCAAGAAGTCAAGTCAATACAGGCAATAAACCACTGCACACAACGAAAATATTAAGACATGTCCTGAAGGCCCTGAACAGATAATGAGGTGTGAAAGAGATAGTGAAGAGTACACGCAAATCTGTTTGCTCTGCTTATACTAAGTAGAGCAAGTAAACACATATATTTCAGAATCCAATAGAATACACTCAATTCTCCCCCCCAAAGACACCAGAATATGTTACATAAGCTCATTACATAAGAAAGTAATTCAACTTATGTAAGGCTTTCACAAACAGAAATTTATTCTCTCCCAGTTTGTGTCGATAGAAAGATAAATGTAGGTGACTGGTTATAAGGGATGGCTTTAACTACAGTTGACCCTGAGGCAAGGTCCTTGTCTCTATTAAGATTTAGGGTCCTGGCATTCCACCTCCTGGTCCCTAGGAATGTGTCAAGTCCAGGGTGTTTGCAGAGAGTCTGAGACTTCTCAGATGAACCATCTGACCCAAATAGGGAGCAAAGCAGTCCAGATTGAGGAGATTCCAGCTGTAATCCACCACCTATTTTTGGATATAATCTGGCTGCACCATTTTGAGGATATCCACATCAATGGGAAGTCACAGCACAATAAATTCCAGCTTCCTACAACGCAGGAATTGTGTGCATCACTACAAACTGTGGGTATCCTTGAGAAGAATGGGCATTCCAGAACACTACATTGTGCTTATCTACAACCTTTACATGGATTAAGAAGCAGATGTGGGAACAGAACAACTCAATATTGCATGGTTTTAAATCAAGAAATGTGTGCCAAAAGGACAAAGATATCCGTTTTGAAAGGAGTGTGACCATCGTTCTTCTTAAAGGTGTGGATGGTGACACGTCCTCTTACATACTTTCAATCTATTTTAAGAAAAGACCTGTCCTTGGAGAAGGACCCTGGAAAGAGCAAGGCCCTTGACATGAGATATTGACACAGTGGCTCCAACATGGAACACTCACTCGTCTATGCCAGGAAATGTGCAGGACAGTTCACTGGCCAACTGACTGGAAGAGATCCATTCTTGTACCCGCTCCAAAGAAACGTGGCCAGACAGAATGCTCACCTTGTAAAACGATAACATTGATGTCACATTGAAGTAAAATTTTGCTGTAAATCATGCAATGAATGCAGCAGGACATTGACAGAGAGCTGCTGGAGCTTTATGCTGCATTTAGAAGAGGATGTAGAACAAGGGCTCACCACTACTGAGGTGAGATGGATCTTGGCTGAAAGCAGAGGACCCAGACTGTAAAGACATTTGACTGTGTTGATTTTAATTTACTTTGGGTAGCCTTGAGAAGAATGGGAATTCCAGAACACTTCATGGTGCTTCTGTAGACCCTGTACATATATGAAGAAGCTCTTTTGGAAACAGAACAAGGGAATACTGCATGTTTTAAAATCAGGAATGTTATGTGACCTCTCCCTATAGTTATTTATCTATATTCTGAAAAAATAATCAGAGAAGCTAGATGGGGTTTTTTGCCCTCAACAATATTTTTTTATTAAAAATGTTATTGGGGGCTCTTAAATTCCTTATAACAATCCATACATCAATTTTAGCAAGAATATTTGTACATATGTTGCACCATTATTTTCTAAACATTTACCTTCTGCTGAGGCTTGTGAGGCAGACTAGCAAAAGAAACTCCATTTTTGTAAGCTGCTAAGAAATTTGCCTGTTCCTCCCTCCCTTCTCAGAAAATTGACCGAGTTGACCCACCCATTTTCCCTCTCTTTATGGGAAAGTGTCTGCTGGTGGTTCACTTTAGAATGCACTCCCATGTTCCCAGGTTCTGGACAAATCAATTAGTTTTGATTAATCTTCATTATATCCTTAGCTCTAATTCAATATTGTTCCCTTGGATGTTATAATCTGAATGGTGTAGTTTGTTTTATTATGGTAACTAGGATGTTATAATCAAGTTTAGTTTTTTTTAAATTAATAAATCTTTTTATTGGGGCTCATATAACTCTTATCACAATCCATACATACATCAATTGAGCAAAGCACCCTTATACATTCATTGCCCTCGTCATTCTCAAAATTCGCCTTCCACTTGGGTTCCTGGAATCAGCTCCGTTTCCTTTTTTTCCCCCTCTCTCTCCTTCTCCCTCTCCCTCCCCGCTCCCCCCTTCCCCCAGCTCCCTTTATATTTTATAAATAATTATTTTATCTTATCTTACACTGCCCGGCATCTCCCCTCACCCACCTTCCCATTGCCCATGTCCCAGAGAGGGAAGTTACACATAGATCTCCAAGATCGGTTCTCCCTTTGTACAACCGCTTCCCTCCCAGTGTTGCCACTACCACCGCTGGTGTTGAGGGGTTCATCCGTCCTAGATTCCCTCTATTTCCAGATCTCTACTGCACCGCTGTACATCATCTGGTATAACTAGGTCTGCAAGGTAGAATTGGGGTCATGGTAATTGGGAGGGGAGGAAGCATTTAAGAACTAGAGGAAGGTTTTGAGTTTCATTGTTGCTACACTGAACCCTGAGTAACTAATCTCCTCCCCACTACCCATCTGCAAGGGATGTTCAGCTGTCATCAGATGGGCATTGGGTCCCCATCATGCACTCCCCCTCATTCACGGTGACGTGATTCCCCCATCCCCCGCCTTTGTTGTTTGAGACCTGGTCTCTTCTGCCCTTCACGATCACCCATGTTGGTGTGCTGCTTCCATGTGGGCTTTGTTGCTTCTGGGCTAGATAGCCGCTTGTTTGCTTTCAAGCCTGTAAGTCCCCAGACGCTATATCTCTCAGTAGCCGGGCACCATCAGCCTTCTTCACCACACTTACTTATGCACATCTTCGTATTCAGTGTTTATGTGAGGAAGGTGATCACACAATGATTGTTTTTGTTCCTTGGTGTCTGCTACCTGGTCCAATCAATACCTTGTATTCGCTTAGGCCATGTGCTTTTTCTCTGTGGGCTTTGTTGTTTCTGAGCTAGATGGCTGCTTGTTTGCCTTCAAGCCTTTAAACCCCCAGACTCTATATCTTTTTGATAGCCGGGCACCATCAGCTTTCTTCACCACGTTTGCTTACACACACGTCTGTTTTCAGTGATCATGTCGGGAAGGTGGGTATCATGCAATGACCATTTAGCTGGGCGAGGTGCTATTGTATTGAGGGAGTGTGCGTGAGGAGACCCAATGTCCATCTGCTACCCTACTACTGAACCTATAAATATATGCACATGTCTATTTCCCCCGTAATCATAAATATATTTACATATGTACATTTCTGTATTTAGGCTTCTCTGGATGCACTTTGCCTCCTATTCTTTTCCTCTATTTCCTTAGCTTTCTGCCCGTCCCACTACCATGTTCAGCCTTCATTCTGGTTTCAGTAATTCCTCTCAGTTACCTTGCCCTTGGTCACTCCTTACCAGTCCTCCCATCCCCTCCCTCCTCTGGTTTTGAACCATTCCCTTGTCCCTGTGTTGGCTAACACCTCCTCCCTTCCCCTACCTCCCACGCTCTCATGTCCTTCCAGGACCGTTGGTCCTGTTATATTCTACTCTCATTGTTTGTCCAGCCTTTCTTCTCTAGGTGCACCTGCTGATATAGTAATATGTGCATACAAATGCAGATGACTTTTACAGCGCCCAAGTTGCACATATGAACATGGCTTCAACAGCAGCAACACCAACACGCTGATAAGCAGAAAAGCCACTAACATACAAAATTTACAAGGTAAAAAAAAAGGCAAAACAAAAAGATAGCAAAAAAAGAAAAAAAATGCTAGTAGTTCAAGGTCTGTTTGTTGGCCTTTAGGTGTGTTTTCCAGATAAAACTTGTGTGGTGCCACGTTCTGGCCCCAAAGTCCATCCTTTATACTCCCTCGGGATCTCTTTGTTCTGCTTCCCCCGCTGCTCCATTGCACGCCCCCAGTGTTTTCCTCAGTGTGGTGGGTTCAGCTCAGTCGCACATCCCCCACTGTGTCTCAAGTGCTGTCTCATGTAGGGCCATGTGTTGGTGCAGGATTTCGCATCTTGCAGTGTGGCCAGCTCTATGGTCCTCTCTGTACGATGGGCCCTTCGAGCTGGGCTATCAATCTGTGGGCTTGGTGGGCCCAGGTGTACTCCACTATATCCTTTCTCCTTCCTTTGTTTCAGCTTCATTCTGGATGTGTTGTGGTGCGTCAGTTCCTTTCCCACACCAGATCATCTATTTTCATTTTCTGTGGTACTCCCTTTGAATGTGGGGGTCGGGCCAATTCTGGATTGGGCCAGCGTATGGTCCAGCCTCTTTGTGTAGTCCTCCATATTTTACATTGCCCTCCTTGTTTGGTGTGTCATGGTGGGGTCCGCATGCATGTTCCAGTTCTGTGGGGACACAACCAATACTCTCCCCGGGTGGGTTAGTGCCCTGTTCCTCCCCATACCATCCACTCAGATTCTCCCCATCCTGGTTTTCCCTCTCCCTGCCCCACTCTTCCTTCTTTATGCTAGACTCTCATGTACCTCCCTAAGTGTGGCCTGCCCTCCCTCCAACTATCTATGCTTCCCCCCATTGATTGTGAGATGGATGTTTATTCTTCTATTTCTGTCATGCTGATTGCACTTA
Organism: Tenrec ecaudatus; assembly: GCF_050624435.1. Taxonomy (NCBI): domain Eukaryota; kingdom Metazoa; phylum Chordata; class Mammalia; order Afrosoricida; family Tenrecidae; genus Tenrec; species Tenrec ecaudatus. The sequence goes on along the minus strand of NC_134544.1, from coordinate 95,873,985 downwards.
CCTCAGGGGACTCATGTTGTACCTGTTCCTTTGAGTCTGGCCTTACCTCGCTTAACATAATTCCTCCCAGCTCTTCCCATGAAATAACGTGTTTCATGTGCTCATCCATGCTTTTCAGTGCTGCATAGTACTCCATTGTGTGTATGTGCCAAAGTTTACTAATCCACTTGTCTATTGATGGAAACTTAGGCTGTTTCCAAGTCTTTGCGATTGTGAATTGTGCCACAATTAGCATTGCAGCGCATATGACTGGTCATATTTTATTTGCTGCTTCCACCGTGTATACTCCCAGTAGAGGGATTGCTGGGTCATAAGGTAGATCAATTTCCATTTTCTTTAAGTATTGCCAGATTGCTTTCCACAGTGGCTGTACAAATCTACACGACCACCAGCAGTGGAGGAGGGTTCCTATTTCACCACAGCCCCTCTAACAGTTGTTGCTCTCTGATTTGCTGATCTAGGCTAGCCTCAGGGGTGTTAGGTGGTATCTCACGGTTGTTTTGATTTGCATTTCTCTTATGGCTAGGAACTTCGAGCACTTTCTCATATGCTTATTGGCCACATGAGTCTCCTCTAGTGAAAGTTATTTTCAGTTCTTTTGCCCACTTCCTTAGAGGGTTAACTGTTTTCCTCTTTTTTGCAGGTCATGATGGTGTTGTAGATTTTGGTAATGAGTCCTTTGTCTGATGTGTCATTACTAAAAATCTTCTCCCAGTCTGTGGGTTGTCTTGTCACCCTCTTGGTGAAGTCTTTCGAGGTGCACAGGTGCTTTATTCGAATTAGATCCCATTTGTCGATTTCCAGTTCACCTGTGTGTGTACCCTTCCCTGTTGCAGTAAGCCAAGAGCTCCCTGGGCCAGTTCTCTGAGATTAGTCCTGATTCCCTCCTTAATGGTCCTGATGGTTTGGGATTTAACTTCTAGGTCTGTGATCCACCTTGAGTGTATTCTTGTGCATGGGGTGAGGTAAACATCTTGTTTCATCTTTCTACATGTGGATATCCATTGTTTCCACACCACTTATTAAAGAGGGTATCTGCTTCCCACTTGATGTTTTTGGGACCCTTGTCGAAGATCAGTTGTCTATATGCTGCTGATTTTACTCCTGGGCTTTCTATTCTTTTCCACTGGTGGAGTGTCTATCGTTGTGCCAGTACAACGCTGTTTTGACCACTGTAGCTGTGTAATAGGCATTAAAATCAGGTAGGGCGAGTCCTCCAATTGTGTCCTTCTTCTTGAGGAGTTCTCTGCTAATTCTGGGTTTCTTCCCTCTCCATATGAAGTTGGTGGTCAGTTTTTCTGATTCTTTGAAGAAGGTTGATGGTATTTGAATTGGTATAGCATTGAACTTGTAAAGTGCTTTAGGAAGAACTGTCATCTTTACTATGTTAAGCCTACCTATCCATGAGCAGGGGAGGGTCATACATTTGTGGAGGTTGCTTTTGGTTTCCTGTAATAGGGTTATATAATTATGCTTATATAGTTCCTTAGTATTTTTTGTTAAATATATTCCTAGGTATTTCAGTTTGTTCTTAGCTACTGTGAAGGGCACTTCCCTCTTAATTGCCTCTTCCATGGCCCTGTCCGATGTGTATAGAAAACCTACCGATTTCTGTTTATTGATCTTGTATCCTGCTATTCTTCCGTATTCCTCTATCGCTGTAAGTACTCCAGCTGTGGATCTTTTGGGGTCTTCAATGTATAGGATCATGTCCTCTGCACATAGCGATAGTTTCACCTCCTCCTCTCCCAATTGGATCCCTTTGATGTCCTTCCGCTGTCTTGTGTTGTTAGCCAGAACCTCCAAAATGACAATGAATAGAAGTGGGGACAGGAGCATCCTTGTCTTGTACCCTTTTTCAGTGGGAATGTTCTTGTCTTTTCTCCATTGACTATGATCTTGGCCGTTGGTATTTCATAAACAGCTTGTATGAGCTTGAGGAACTTACCTTCCAATCCTATCTTCCTGAGTGTCTTGATTAGGAATGGGTGTTGGATGTTTTCAAATGCCGTTTCTGCATCTATGGATATTATCATATGGTTTTTATCCTTTTTCTTCTTGATGTGGTGTATGATATTGATGGATTTTCGGATGTTAAACCATCCCTGCATCCCTACTGCTGTATTCTATTGGCCAGTATTTTGTTAAAGATTTTTGCATCTATGTTCATTAGAGATATTGGTCTATATTCTCTATACCTGTGGGGTCTTTGCCCTGTTTGGGTATCAAAGTAATGCTGGCTTCATAAAATGAGTTTGGGAGCTTGCCATTCTCTTCTATGTTATGGAATACTTTGTGGAGGATCGGTATGAGCTCTTCCCTGAACGCTTGGTAAAATTCTGCTGTGTAGCCATCTGACCCTGGGTCCGTTTTCCTTGGTAGGTTTTTTATGACCGTCTCTATTTCTTCCTTCGCTATGAGTTTGTTGAGGTTCTTGATCTCTGTCTGAGATAATCAAGGGAGAGATGGTTTTTTCTAAATATTTATCCATGTCTTCCAGGTTTCTGAATTCATTAGAATACAAACCTTCATAGTACTTTGTGATTATACTTTTTATCTCATTGGGGTCTGTTGTTATTGCCCCCATTTCATCCCTCATCCTGCCTATTGATGTTTGCTCCTTACTATCCTTGGTAAGCTTTGCCAGAGGGCTGTCAATTTTGTTGATTCTTTCATAGAACCAGTCTTCTAGTTGCGTTAATCTTTTGCATTGTTCTTTTGTCTTCCCACTGGTTTAACTCCGCCCTGATTTTTATTATTTATTTTCTCTTGCTATTGGAGGGGTTGTTCTGTTGACTCTGTTCTAGTTGTTGGAGGTTTTGTGTTAACGTATCTGTCATACGCCTTTCTTCTTTTTTCATATATGCATTTAATGATATCAAGTTACATCTAATAACTGCCTTTGCAGTGTCCCATAAGTTTTGATACGTTGTATGCTCATTCTTGTTAGTTTCTAGAAACGTCCTAATATCCTCTCTGATCTGGGCCTGTACCCACTCATGTCGCAGGAGATCCTTGTTTATTCTCTAATTGGTTGCCCTTGCTTTTCTGGATGCCCTCTTATTAATCACCAGCTTTATGGCATGGTGGTCTGAGAAAGATGTCTGGATAATATCTATGTGTTTGAATTTACTCAGGCTGGACTTGTGTCCCAGCATGTGGTCTATTCTTGAAAAAGATCCATGTGGATTGGAGAAGAATGTGAAACCTTTTGCTTTTGGATGAAAAGCTCTATAGATGTCTATCAGGCCCTGTTGCCTAAGTACATTGTTTAGCGCTCTGGTCTCTTTGCTGAGCTTCTTTCCCAGTGACCTGTCTTTCTGTGTTAGTGGAGTGTTAAAGCCCCCCACTATTATTGTTGATTCCGTGATTTCTTCTGTCCTCTTTTTAATTGTTTGACGAAATTTGCCGCACCATTATTAGGTGTGTCAATATTCAATATGCAACGTGCTTCCTGGTTTACTGAGCCTTTGAGCATTATGTAGTGTCCCTCTTTGTCTTTTTTTATGGTTTGGATCTTGACGTCCATTTTGTCAGAGATTAAGATAGCCACTCCTGCCTTCTTGGAGTTACCATTCGATTGGTAAACTTTCTGCCAGCCCTTTATTCTTAGCATATTCTTGTCTGCTCGCTTAAGATGTGTCTCTTGCCGGCAGCAGATTGATGGGTTATGTTTTCTAAGCCAGTCCTCCAGCCTCTTTCTTTTAATATACGAATTGAGTCCATTGGTATTCAGAGTAATTATTACTATCTCTGGATTCATAGTTGCCATACTCTGTTTTATGTTTTGGGTCTTTACGTATCTCCCTTCATATCATTGTGCTGTGTTTGAGTGGAGCGTTTTTATCATGTCCTCTTTTCCATCTGAGACCCTGTTGTCCTGGTACTTGTTGCTGGCATGTTGTTGGCTTCTAGATGGAGATGGGCTATATGGTGGTCTCCTGATTGTTCTAGGTGGAACTTGATCCTCTGGCCATAGGGCTTCAACCAGTATGTTCCGCAGGGTTGGGTGACTTGCAGCATATATTTTGAGTTCTTCCTTGTCCTGGAAGACCCTTATCTTACCCTCTAAATTAATGGATAACTTGGCAGTGTACAGGATTCTGGGGGAGGCATTTTTATCTTTCAGCTTTTGGAAGTTGTTGCTCCATTCTCTCCTCCTCTTCATGGTATCTGCTGATAAGTCTGAGCATATTCTTATCTGTTCTCCTTTGTACGTGACTGTCTTCCTTTCTCTTGCTGCTCATAAAATTTTCTCTTTTTCCTCTACGGTGGATATTTTACTATTATATGTCTTGGCGTGTTCTTCTTGGGATTTAGCTTAGCCGGCATCCTTTCTGCTTCCTGTATGAGTGGCTGTATCTCCCTTGTTAGGTGGGGAAAATTTTCTTCCAGAAATTCCTTTGCTATCTTGGCTGTCGACTTGTGTGTTGTGTTGTGTTCCAGTAAACTGATTATTTGAATATTATTCCTCTTCATAGCATCTGTCATTGATCTCAGGCTGTCTTCTGTTTCTTTAATTTTCCTATCTGATTGTTTTTCTCACTTGCTTCATTCTGTTTGAGTGTCCTCGAGTTCACTGATATGATCCTCTGCCTCCTCAAGCCTAAACGTAGCTTCTGTGACCTTTTGTGTGGCTTCTGATACCTCCTCTGTTAGTTTCTGCAGTTCCCTTTCATGGGTAGAATTCATCCCCTCTATTGTGCATTTCACCCCCTCTATCATTGCATCCTTATTCTGGGTAGCTTCTCTTAGCTCCTTCATTACTGCAAGCAGAGTTCTGAAGATTTCCTTTTGTGGCTGATCTATATCTGTTTCTTCTATTAGCAATGTTAGGTCTGTTACTGTTCTCGTTTCTCTGTTTTTTGTTTTTTTTGTTGGGAGTGATGTGGTCTGTGATTTTTCCTTGATCCTTTCATAGGCCCCATGCTTCTGGGAGACCAGGGTAACCTTATCTATGTTATTGTTAAGGATTCTTTCAGGCAATTGCCTATGACCTACTCTAAGGGTGGGTCAGGCTGTTGTGTAGGCCGAGTTCTCCGACGGCTTGGTGACCCGCAGTGGTGAGGTGTTTCAGCATCTGGAGTGGGGTCTGGAACCTCAGTGAGTGCCCTCACGCTGCTTTGACCTCGTTTGACAGGGTACCCTTAGCAGCTCCCTCTTTTTTGGGGGAGGGGGGATAGTAATAAAAAAGGATTTAAAAGGTTAACGATTTAAAAATAGTTTTTAACAAAATATTGGGCAGAGGAAGAAAAAATTGGAGTGAGAGGAAGAAGAATAATCTATGAAAGAGGAGGGACAAGCTCTGATAATAATATAGGTGGAAGGAGAAGGAAAAAGAGAGAAAAGGAGAATCTATAGAAAAGGGACAGAAGAGAAGTACTAGCAATAATGAAAAAAGTAGGAAGGAAGGAGAGAGAGAATACAGCACAGAAAGTAAAAGAAAGGAAAGATAAAAAACAATGCTAGATGGAAAATACGTAGATGTGTATATGTAAAAATTTCCTCTTTTTCCCTCTAAGTGCTGGTGATGCCTAATAGAATGTGCAGGTGCTTGAGTTTGCATTGTCCCAAGACGTGGTGCTGATCTGGGCTCCGGAGCAGGGCTATGTGGTGGTGGTGGGGAGGTGGTGGGAGTGCTCGTCAGCTCAGCAAGCCCTCCCAGGTCCCTGCAGGCCTATAGAGTTGAGCCTGTGGTCAGAGGCTACACAGGTGGGAACCGCTCCCCACTGGCGGTCCTGCACTAGCTGGAAAGTGCTTGGGCAGCTAAGGGTACTGAGAGGAGGCACAGGGCACAGTGTTTGCCTCCTGTGGTGGCTGGGGAGGGCTCCAGCAGGCTTAGAAGCTGGCACTGGGGACCCCACTGGGCCCCTATGCGGTGTGAGCCAGCTGGAGCACACAGACAGCTCTGCAGTTAATGCAAAGCCGAGCCCCAGGTTCCCCAGCAGGCAGAATGTTTATTGTTTAATCTGCCCGGGCTGTGAGCTGTGTGGGCCAACTTCTCAGCTGAGCCACATGGACAGCGGCGGCTTGGCGGGAAACTGCAGAGAGAAATGGCGCCCTTCCTCCGCCCAGGCTCAGAGCTCAGAGCCGTGGCCGCTGGGATCCCTGCAGCTCACAGGGGGAGGGGGGGAGAGTGTGTGCTATGCCAGTCCACTGGAGTGCAGAGCTCTGTCACTCATGCTCTCTCGGCAGTGGCACCCACTCCAGCACCAGGCACTGGGAGGGGCCCTCGGCGGGCAGACTCAGTGGCCCGGGCCGCGGTACTCTGTGGAAATGCAGGGTCGTGGGAAGGTGTGGGTTGGGCTATGGCTCGTGCCAGCGGGAAGTGCTCAGCGCAGGATCCCGGCTTGGAGTGTAGCGGGGGCTAGGCTCCCGGGGGTGGGAGGCCGGGCACACGGAGGGCCAGTGGAGAGGTCCGCGGCAGCAGTGTGGGTGGATGATCCCCCGTGGGGGTCGCCAGACAATCCGCAGGTTTGTTACACGGAGCTTGGTTGAATGGAGGGAGGGACGCGGGCCCGAAGGAAGATGGCTGCCATGAAGGAGAGGAAAGCTTCTCTCCTAGTGGGGTCCTGCGAGTGGGCAGCTGGTGTAGGGATCACGCGACTTGCTGTGCTTGTCCAGGCAGGGCAGGCAAGTGACTCTGGGCTGGGGTCCGGTCTGGGGATGGAGCTTAGGCTAGTGGCCAGTGTGATGGCGGCAGCCTAGTGACCGGAGATGTCCCAAGAGTCCTGTTTCACCGAGACCCCTGCTTCAGAGAAATGCATGGGGTGGGGCTGGGGTGCTGTCCCTGGGGGGATATTTCACTCACCAGATTCCTACCATTAAGCTACCTGGATACCAAACTCGGAGGAGCTCTCAGAATATGTGGATGCTCCGGTCGGCCATCTTCTTTATTCCTGTTTAATCATTTTTTTGAGCTCTTACAAATATCATAACATTTCATAATTCAGTCACATGGAGCAGTACTGTACAATTGCTACCACAGTTTCAAAACATTTTCTTCTTGACTTCCTTGATATCAGCTCCCCTTTATCCCCTCCCTTCCCCGTCCTCAATTTCTTTATTGTGGAAAACAGAACCTGGATGAAAGCAGCCTTATCTCTATGCTCCTGATCACAGGGCTTGGAAGACAGTACTAGTGTTAGAAGAAAACCTCCTCAAGCTCCAAGGATAAAGCTAGAGCCGAAATGCACAATCTCCAGATGGAGTTTTCTCCACAGCTACCCTATACTAAGATGTTAGTATACAGCTCCTACAGGCGCCTGACTTCTTGCTACTCAGCTAAGAGATGCCTAGCTTTAAAAGCAATCAGCTTCCCTTTATCACTTCTTCTCCCAAATGCCCTCTGGATCAGTCCTATGGGACGGTTGTATAATTGAAGGGCAGAAATAAAAAAGGTGTTATATTCTTTCACCTATTTATGGATAGCAATAACCCCCACCCTCAACACACACACACACACACACACACAAACACACACACACACCTACCAACCTAACAACGTAGGCACAACTTTTACCCTGGGGGTTCTTGAAATAATTGGGTGAGCAACTTAAGACCAGTGCCGAGGGCAGGTGAATTGAAGTAACTGTCTCCTGAGTGGAGAGAACAATGACATGTCTGCTCTTGTAGTTAAAACTGCTGGCAGATAGGAATAAGCCATGTGCTTGTATGAGGTATCATTAAGGTAACACTATAATGAGAGGATATCATGAGGATAATTTTGAATTAGGAGAATGTGACTGGGACTCTTCTTCAACTTAATAATGTGAATTCCTCTCTCCATCCAAATACTTGGCCTTGCAATCTTCTTTAATTTTGAGAAAAAATAATTAGTCTGTATCCTCTCTTCATGGTCCTCATTTTCCCACAGCCTAAAACTTATCATGGAGTGTTTAAAAAGAATTCAGGATATTTCAACATTCACATTTGTCCATTCTGTTTGTGTCTGTGCCTTCTGGAGTCTTGCATGACTCGCTTCTATATAAATTCACTGTTAAATGACCTTGCTATCTTATACCGGAATTGGAGATGAGGCCACTCTACTCGGTTTTGCTGTCTGCTTTATCTTCCTTAATTATACCCACTATTCCTAAGGGCCCAATTGATTGTGGGGCTGGATCCCATGGTTTACATTTGCTTAAACAGTTGGTGTACAAATCTAAATATCACTTGTAACTGGTCTTACTTACAGGCATATGCATATTAACCTTCCACTGACAGAATTATTCTTCAGGGAAGATCTTGCCATGTACTGTGTGATGATGAATACGATGCCAAGCTTCTTTCATTTGTCAATCTCAGCCTTATAAACTACTTGATTATCTAAGTATAAATAGACAATACCACACTAAGTTTAATAATTCATAAACAATTGATTTTTAAACATTCCATTTTATTTTGACAACTTGCAGATTTTTCTTCATAGCACTTCATATATACCATCTTCACATTTTGATAATATGTGTGCAGCTATTTTTTTCTCATTTTCAGTGTTTTCCTCCATCCACGTCATTAATGTTGACTTTACTTTGAGGATTTAGTACTTCTTCAGTATTATTTCCTTGTCATTAAACCTAAAGGGTTCATGTTCCAGAAGTAGATCACCAGGTCTTCCTCCCCACCCTTATTTCTGGAGATTCCATTAAGACCTCTCTACCATGGGTGATCCTGCTTCTATTTGAAATACTGGGTGGCACTGCTTATGGCATCACAGTAACATGCAAGCCACCGCAGGACAACACTGAGGGAGAAGTGGTGTAAGCTAGAATACAGGTTCCCTAAACATGCTGGCTCATCCATACCCGAACATATTAGACCACCACGTTTGCCCATCAGAGCTCAGGTTTAGAAACTTCCTCACTGTTATCCATTATCTGACCAGTGTCAGTGTTGGATTATGAATTTCCTGAGGAAGCAATAAGGCTCAATTCTGTGCATAATGCTGAGTCAGTCTCGCTGTTATTTCTCCGGTGTAAAACACCATTTGGTTTAAAATGATATTTTTGGTGCCATGAACTAAAATTTCAAGTGAGAAAATTTTCCCAATGACATTACCTTGTCAGGCAGGCACTGGAGACTGCTGTAGGGACAAATCTGAGGTGTTTGCTTGGATACAACATGATCATCAAGGGTTACACACTACCACTCTATGTGTGTTTATATTTCTTTAAAATTTTCCGTTTTCAATTTATTTCCCATTTCTGCGTCCCTGTGGCTATGCTCCATTGAGAGAACAACAGTGGAAAGGGGAGCAGTTAACCTCCCTGGCTGTCTAATTATGTCCATAATTTTGTAACCAAATTTTTCAAGTGAAAAAAATTTCATAATGAATGAATATCAGTATTCTAACATGAAGGTTGCCAAAAATGGAGTTGAAAGTAATTTATTCGTGGTCCAACAACATTTCTGCACGCGTTGCGCCACCAGTCCCTGGAGTAGGATCAGGCCCAGAAATTTGCAAATGATGTATTTGTTCACAGGATAGTTCTTTCTGTTTCTAGTAAACTTGTGAAGCATAGTAGCGGATTGTTGCTCTTCAACCGGTTTGTCTCCATAATAATTTTTTCAATGACCTCATCAATCAAAATAATTGTTGCGCCAAAGGGTTGTAGTGGTCATCCTCTACTTGCATACCTGGTGCTCCAGTAAATGGGAATCTTGGTGGAGCTGGCTCTTCCATACCTGAAGACAATAGAGCACCACGTTTGCCCATCACAGAGCTCAGGTGTAGAATCCGCCTCACTGTCATCCTTTCTCTGAGGACTGTCATTGTTGGCTTATGAATTTCCTGAGGAACCACTGTCGCGCTGTTCTGTGCATAATGCTGAGTCACTGTTGCTGTTATTTCTCTGGTCTAAAACCCCTGTTGGCTTAAAATGAAACGTTTTTGATGCCATGGACAAAAATTTCCAGTCAGAAGATTTTCCCAATGACATTAAAAGGCAAGCGGATACTGGAGAGTGGTCTATGGATAAATCTGAGGTGTTTTGCTTGGGAACAATATAATCCTCAAAAATTACACAGTGGCACTCTATGTGTGTATGTCTCTAAAACGTTCCCTATTGAATTTCCCGCTCAGTCTCGCCCCCCTGTGGCTATACTCCACTGGGAGAACAACATTGGAAAGGGGAGCAGTTAACCTTCCTGGCTGTACAATATCAGTAATTTTGTACCCAAATACTTCATTATTTGTGAAGTCAAAAAAATTCATAATTAACTAATATCGGTATTCTAACATGACGGCTTCCCAAAACCGAATGGCAAGTTATTTATTCCTGGTCTAATACCATTTCTGCAGGCGTTGCACCCTCCACTCCCTGAAGTAATGATCAGGCCCAGAAATTTCTAAAGGTTATTTTGTTCACTGGATCCCTCTCACTGCTTCTAGAAATCGTATAAAACTGAGGAGCGGATTGTTGCTCTTTGACCGCGGTTCCTCTCCGTAATCATTTTTTTCGATGACCTCATCGGTCAAAAATAATTGTAAGTATGCCAAAGCTTTCTTCTGTTCAACGTCTACATACATAACAGGTGCTCCAGAAAATGCAAATCTTAGTGGAGCTCGCTCATCCATACCTGAAGACAATAGAGTATCTCATTTGCCCATCACAGAGCAGGTGTAGAATCTTCCTAACTGTCATCCTTTCTCTGAGTAGTGTCGTTTTCGGATTGTGAATTTCCTGAGCAACCACCATCCCGCAATTATGCGCATAATGCTGAGTCAAGGTCACTGTACTTCTCTGGTCTAAAACCCCTTTTGGGTTAAAATGACACTCTTTTGAAACCATGGACTATAATTTCCAGTCAGAAGATTTTCTCAATGACTTAAAAGGGCAAGCAAGCACTGGAGAGTGGTCCATGGATAAATCTGTGGTATTTTGCTTGGATACAATATAATCCTGAAAGATTACACTGTACCAATCTTTGTATGACTATTTAAAACGTGCCCCATTGAATTTCCCACCCAGTCTCGCCTGCCGGTGGCTATCCTCCCCTGGGAGAACAACACTGAAAAGGGGAGCAGTTAACCCCCTGGCTGTCTAATTATGTCTGTACTTTTATACCCAAATTCTTCTTTATTTTTGAATTGAAAAAATTCCATACTCAACGAATATCAGTATTCTAACATGAAGGTTCCCAAAAATTGAGTTGCAAGTAATTTATTCATGGTCCAATGCCATTTCTTTCTTTTTTAAAGAAAACATTTTATTAGGGGCACATACAACTCTTATCACAATCCATACATATACATACATCATTTGTATAAACACATCCGCACATTCCCTGCCCCAATCATTCTCAAAGCATTTGCTCTCCACTTAAGCCCTTTGCATCAGGTCCTCTTTTTTTTACTCTCCCTCCCCGCTCCCCCCTCCCTCATGTGCCCTTGGTAATTTATACATTGTAATTTTGTCATATCTTGCCCTATCCGGAGTCTCCCTTCCCCCCTTCTCTGCCATCCATCTCCCAGGGAGAAGGTCACATGTGGATCCTTGTAATCAGTTCCCCCTTTCCAACCCACTCACCCTCCAGTCTCCCAGCATTGCCTCTCACACCCTTGGTTCTGAAGGTATCATCCACCCTGGATTCCCTGTGCCTCCAGCCCCCATATGCACCAGTGTACAACCTCTGCCCTATCCAGCCCTGTAACGTAGAATTCGGATCATGGTAGTTGGGGGGAGGAAGCATCCAGGACCTGGGGGAAAGCTGTGTTCTTCATCGGTACTACCTCACACCCTGACTGACCCATCTCTGTTTTGTTCTTTGTCAGTGGTTTGTTTTTGTTGTTTTGTTGTCTGGTTGTATACTGTTGCTTTGTTTTCCTCTGTCTTGTTTTCGTGCATGTTAGTGTCTCCACAGGTCTGTCTGAGTAGGACAGGCTGGATGAACTATCTGGAGGAAAAACAACGGGACTGACAGTTCCGGGGGATTTGGGGTGGGGGGCTAGGGGGGTAAGGAAGTGGTGATAACAAACACAGGGACAAGGGAACAACATGGGACCCAAAATGATAGAGAGGGGGGAGTGGCAGGCCTGATGAGGAATGATCAAGGGTAAGGTTGCATAGAGTGGCAGGCCTGATGGGGAATGATCAAGGGTAAGGTTGCATAGCTGTAGCCCAGGTGGTGATGGAGCATGGTAGTAGGGCAGGAGGAAAGTCAAGGGAGATGGAGGACAGAGCTAGGAGTCAAAGGGCATTCATGGAGGTCTAGACAAAGACACGTACATGCAAATATATATAGGAGGATGGGGAAATAGATCTATGTGCCTATCTTTATAGGTTAAGTATTAAGGTGGCGGAAGGACCTTGGGCCTCTACTCAAACACTCCCTCAATGCATGAATACTTTCTTTTATTAAATTGGAACTCTGTGATGCTCACTCTCCCGACACAACTGCTGAAGCCAAAGTGGGTGAAAAAGTAAATGTGGTGAAGAAAGCTGATGGTGCCCGTCTATCAAAAGAGATAGTGACTGGGGTCTTAAAGGCTTGAAGATAAACAGGCGGCCATCTAGCTCAGAAGCAACAAAGCCCACATGGAAGTACACACCAGCCGGTGTGATCGAGTGGTCCCGAAGGGATCAGTTATCAGGCATCAAAGAACTAAAAATCATATAATTGGCTGCACAGCTCCATGATAGGATTGCTGAAGACAAAAGGGTGCATAAGCAAATGTGGTGAAGAAAGCTGATGGTGCCCGGCTATCAAAAGAGATAGTGTCTGGGGTCTTAAAGGCTTGAAGGTGAACAAGCGGCCATCTAGCTCAAAAGCAACAAAGCCCACATGGAAGAAGCACTCCAGCCAGTGCGAACACGAGGTGCCAAAGGGACCAGGTGTAAGGTATCATGCAAAAAAAAGGATATATATATTTATATGTATATATATATGTGTGTGTGTGTATATATATATATATATATATATATATATATATATATATATATATATCATATTGAATGAAGGGGGAAGTGCAGAGTGGAGACCCAAGGCCCAAGTGTCGGCCACAGGTCCAATGCCATTTCTGCAGGTGTTGAACCACCAATTCCTAGAATAGGATCAGACCCAGAAATTTCCAATTGTCATATTTAATTCATGGATTGTTCTTTCTGCTTCTTGTAAACTTGTTAAGCAGTGTAGCGGATTGTTGTTCTTCAACCAGTGTGTCTCCGTAATAATTTTTCTTTTTAAAAAAAATTATTAGGGACTCATACAATTCTTCTCACATCCATACAGACATCAATTGTATAAAACACATCTGTACATTCTTTGCCCTCCTCATTTTCAAAGCATTTACTCTCCACTTAAGTCCTTTGCATCAAGCCCTCTTTTTTCCTCTCCCTCCCCGCTACCCTCTCCCTCATGAGGCCTTGATAATTTATAAATATTATTTTGTCATACCTTTCCCTGTCTGGCGTCTCTCTTCACCCCCTTTTCTGTTGTCTGTCTCCCAGGGAGGAGGTCACTTGTAGATCCTTGTAATCAGTTCCCTCTTTCTAACCCACTCACCCTCTACCCTTCCAGTAACACCCCTCACACCCCTGGTCCTGAATGTATCATCCGCCTTGGATTCCCTGTGCCTCCAGGTCCTATCTGCACCAGTGTACATCCTCTGCTCTAACCAGAGTTGCAAGGCAGAATTCGGGTCATGGTTGTTTGTGGGGAGGAAGCATTTAGGAACTGGAGGAAAGCTGTATTCTTCATTGGTGTTACATCAGACCCTGACTGACTCATCTCTTCCCCTAGACCCCTCTGAGAGGGGATCTCCAGTGGCCGACAAATGGGCTTTGGGTCTCCACTCTGCACTTCCCCCTTCATTCGCTATGGTAAGATTTTTTTGTGTGTGGATGATTCCTTATACCTGATCCCTTCGACACCTCATGATCACACAGGCTGGTGTGCTTCTTCCATATGGGCTTTGTTGCTTCTGAGCTAGACGGCCGCTTGTTCACCTTCAATCCTTTAAGACCCCAGATACTATCTCTTTTGTTAGCCGGGCACCATCAGCTTTCTTCACCACATTTGCTTATGAACCGGTCTGTCCTTGGCGATCGTATCATGAAGGTGTGCAACCAATGATATGATTTTTTGTTTTTTGATGCCTGTTAACTGATCCATTTGGAACCAAGTGATCACAAAGGCTGGTGTGTTCTTCCATGTGGGCTTTGTTGCTTCTGAGGTAGATGGCCGCTTGTTAACCTTCAAGGCTTTAAGACCCCAGACGCTATCTCTTTTGATAGCCGGGCACCATCAGCTTTCTTCTCCACAGTTGCTTTTTTACCTGCTTTGGCTTCAGCGGTTGTGTCGGGAGGGTGAGCCTCATAGAATGCCAATTTAATAGAAGAAAGCATTCATGCATTGAGGGAGTGCTTGAGTAGAGGCCCAAGGTCCTTCCGCCACCTTAATACTAAACCTATAAATATAGGCACATAGATCTATTTTCCCATCCATATATATATATATATTTGCATATGTACATCTTTGTCTAGACCTCTATAAATGCCCTTTGCCTCCTAGCTCTTTCCTCTCTCTCCCTTGACTTTCCTTCTGTCTCACTATCATGCTCCGTCCCCACCTGGGTTTCAGCTATACCTTTTCGTTACCTTACTCTTGATCATTCCCTATCAGGCCTGCCACATCCACCTGACTACCAATTTGGATCCCTTGTTGTTCCCTTGTCCCTGGGTTTGTTAACACCACTTCCTTACCCCCCACCTCCCTCTATCCCATGTCACTCTGGAACTGTCGCTCCCGTTGTTCTTTCTCCAGATAGTTAATCCACTCCATCTTATTGAGGCAGACCTGTGGAGATAATAACATGCACAAAAACAAGACATATCAAAACCAAGAAACAGTATACAACAAAACAACAACAACAAACTACTGACAAAGAACAAAAGAAACACAGCAAGAAAGAAACGCTTGCAGTTATTTCAAAGATCATTTGTTGGCCTTTAGGAGTCTTTTCCAGTCCAGTCTGTTGTAGCACCATGCCCTGCCGCAAAGTCCACTTAAAGCATTCCCTGGGGACCTTGCTGCTCCATTCCCTTGCTGTTCCACTGCACTCCCCCAGTGCTTTGCCTCGATGTGTCGGATCAGTTTGGCCACAATTCCCACACTGTGTCTCTGATGCTGTCCCCTGCAGGGCCATGGGTCAGTGAGGGATGTCATATCTCATAGTGGGACTGGCAATGTGGTTGTTCAGTTCTTTTACATCATTGTTTCTCTACCGCTTTAGTTTTTTTTGTTCTAAAGCAAGTGTCAGAGCTTCTTCTGACATCTGCTTTGGTCTTTTCTTTCTTTTTAATGACCTTTCAAGTTCTGTATGTATGCTGTCCTTGATGCCATCTCACAACTTGTGTGGTCTTCTGTAATTAGTATCCAATGTCTTGAATTCATTCTTGAAATAGTCTTTAATTTAGATGGAATGGATTCAAGACTGTAATTTGGCTTCCCTGGACTTGTTTTGATTTTGTTTAAGTTCAGTGTAAACTTCCATGAATTGATCATATGGAAGTTCAAACCTAAATTTAGACTATTTCAAGAATAAGTTTGATGTAGTTAGCCCCTGATTTTATTCAGACAGATGACATTGAGCCCTTCCATCGTCTCTTTCCACAGATGTAGTCTACTTGATTCTTGTTTATTCCATCTGGCAGGACCTGCATGCATAGCTGTCATTTATGTTGTTGAAAAAAAAAGTAATTGCAGTGAATAAGTGATTGATCTTATAAAGTTTTATTATGTGCTCTCTGGCATAATTTATATCATCAAGGACTTATTTTTAAACCAGACTTGGTGGTGTAGTGGTTATGTGTTGCGGTGCAGTCCACAAGGTTAGGAGTTCAAAACCACTAGTTGTGCCAAACAGCAGCTTTAGGCCTTTCTCTTCTTGTAGAAAGAGTTACAGTCTCAGAAACCCACAAGGAGAGTTCTACCCTATCCTAAGGGTCACTGTGAGTTGGCATTGACTAGATAGAAGTGAGTTTTGAGTTATCCTTCATCTCTGTTTGCCACTTTTACATCCCAATAATCAATAATTATCAACACATCTTGATTGCAACTTGGATTAATGTCAGATTTATTAAACCCTTCAGGTAAACTTCCTGATTTCCTGGAGCCCAAACCCCAGTGCTTCCTGAATGCCTGCACAGTAAGTTAAAAGTTACGTAGCACTTTTACAAATGGAAGCGCACATAAATTCACCAATCCCTAGTCTTACCTCACCATCTTTTGTGAGTATGTATAAATTACCTCTCTATTTCCCTGTACTTCTGAAAATCTCTAGATATTTGAAAACCCAGGAATCTTCTTGGATCCTTGCTCAGGGCTTCTCAACAAATTAATTTTCTTTCTTTCTTAAAAAAAAAAAAAGCTATGTCTAGAGATTGGATTTCTGTGCACATTACACGTAGGGACACTTTGTGGTTAATTTACAGCTCAGTGAAACCAACTGACAGACAAGTAGTCTAGTGAGGGTGATAGTGTTGTTATTTTTGGTAGGTGCCATTGAATTGGCTCCTACCCATAGTGACCCTATTTAAAACAGACTCAAATGCTGCATGGTCCTGTGCTGTCCTCACAATTGATCCTTAATGCCTGAGTGCATTGAGACAACTACTGTGACAATCCCTCTCCTTGAGGACCTTGCTCTTTTTTGCCATCCCTCCACTTCACTCAACATGATGTCCTTCTCTAGAGTCTGGTCTCTCCTGACAATATGTCCAAAATATGTAAGATGAAATCATGCTATCCTTGCTTCTAATGAGCACTCTTGCCTTATTTCTAAGACAGGCCCGGTTTTCCCTTTTTTGTCCATAGTACTTTCAGTATTCTTTTGCAGCACCACAGTTAAAGTTCATCTATTCTTCTTAGTCCTTCCTTTTTCAATGTCCAACTTTCACATGTATATGATGCAATGGAGGGTACCATGGCTTGGATCAGGCACCTTAGTCCTTAAAGAAACATCTTTGCTCTTCAATACTCTAATGAGGTTTTGTGCAACTGATTTAAATAATGTAATACATCAATTTTATCTCTTGCTGCTGCTTCCATGAGCATTTATTGTTGTTTCAAGTAAGACAAAATCCTTGACAATTTCAACCTTTACTCCATTTATCAAGATGTTACCTATTGGTACAGTGGTGAGGATTTTGGCCTTCTTTACACTGAGTTGTAATCCATACTGAAGGCTACTATCCTTGATCTTCATCAGCAAGTACTTCAGTTCCTCCTCACTTTCAGCAAGTAAACTTGTGTCATCTGCTTATACAGGTTCTTAATAAGCCTTCTCCCAATTCTGATGCTGCACTCTTCTTCATATAGTTCAGCTCTCCTGATATTTGCTCGGTATGTAGATTGAACAAGTATGGTGAGAAGAGGCAACCCTCCTGAACAACTTTCCTGATTTTACACCATGCAATATCCCCTTGACCTCTTTGCACACTGCCGCTTGATCCACGTACAAGTTCCACATGAGCACAATGAAGTGTTTTAGAATGCCCATTCTTTTCAAGGTTTTCAGCAGCTTATTACAATCCACAGAGTCAAATGCCTTTTCATAGTCAATGAAACACATGTAAGTATCTTTCTGGTATTCTCTGCTTTGAGCCAAGATGACCTGACATCAGCAATGTGATCAGTATAGAATAAGAGTGTACTGAAAATTAAGAAGGATGTCCATGCATTACATTGAATAATGTTATGTAAATGAACATGCTTAGTAAGTATAAAATAATATTTAGGGGCAATGCAAAGGCTGAACAAATGAAGTTATTCTACGTTTGACACTGTTCTTTTAAAAACAAATGTCACAGGTTGGTGGTCAGCTAGATAAAAATCTAGTGTCAACTGACATGCTTTATTTGATCCAAATACTTGGACCAGGCACATTTATTTGATCTCAACAATAAAATAAAAGATAATCCAGACCAGTCTTGATTTTCAATTTAAAGTCGTTGGAGAGTAGACATGAGCTGTGACAATGCTAGACTGGAGCTGAGCAGTTATGAACGAATCCACATGCCACAGCCCTTGCACTTGTCATGGCCGCCTCTGAGCGCGTGTCGCTATTTATGTTACTGGTCTGTCCCCTGTGGGCTTTGTTGTTTACAACCTCTGTCTCAAAGCACTGTGTCCAGTTTGTACCTGGGATGTAAAGGAGTTGGAATAGGCCGTCAAGAAGCAAAGACTAAAGGGATAGATACATTTAAATTTAATGGCCTGTTTTAAGGAACACTTTTTATTGTTATCAGAGAGAAGTAAATGTGGTTACTGGGCTTTGGCTGTGTGCCTTGCTTTTGGCTGGAGCAACCCTGGAAATAGATCAGGCTATGAGTGTGCTCACAAAGCCCTGGCTCCTGCTCCCACTGTCAGCTCTGCAGGCCAAGGAGTCCCTGCGCATGGCAGGGAGAGAAGGAGGGCTGGCTGTTTCTGTGCACCACGTGGGCCTGATCATGGAAGACGCCCTGGCTTTTCCAGGGGCTGCCCAAGGAGTTGGGTAGCATGAGCTGCACCTGTGGGGCAGTTAGCAAGCCAATAGGAGAGACAAAGGCACCAGCAAGTGACATCGTTCCTGGTGGCCATTCTGGATATGTTCCAAGTCAAAGCTTAAGCTGTGGACTGCAACCCCATCTGGGGTCACCTAACTGAATGTGGGGTTGTGAACAATTTGGCCACAGGAAAAGGTTTCTGAATATGCCACGACCAAAAATTAATTCAAAATCAAACTTGTAATGAGTGTGAGGGGTTTCTGGCAGTGCGTGGCAGCCAGCGTTGCAAATTTCTTGGGTGATAAGCGGTTAAGAGTGAGGAAAGTGTGCAAAGCCCTGTTGAAGTGACCGAGAAATCAGGCACGTTTTCTGGTGAAGCTGGGAACAACTCCCACCATTTGGGATATGTTTATGGGGCCATGGCGGTGCAGCTACGCTGTAGGAGAATGATGTGCTGTTCGCTTTTGTAAATATGGTTGTCTGGAAAGCCCTGTGGGGATGTGCTAGTCTATGCTCTACGGTCTCTATGAGTCGATCAATTGTTTAACAGTTTTATTGGCAAATAATTCAAATATCACACAATTCAATAATTTACTCATATCAAGAAGTTATACAATTATCACTATAGTCAGTTCTAGAACATTTCTTCATTTAAAAATTCATTTTATTTGGGCTCATACAACTCATCATAATACATACATCCATTGTGTAAAGCACATTTGTACATTCGTTGACCTCATCATTCTCAAAACATTTACTCTCCATGTAAGGCCCTGGCATCAGCTTCTCATTTTTCCTCCTCCCTCCTCGCTCCCCACTCCCTCATGAACCCTTGATAATTTAATATTTTGTCATATCTTACATTGTCCAACGTCGCCCTTTACCCACTTTTCTGTTGTCCGTCCCCCAGGGAGGAGGTTATATGTAGATCCTTGTAATCTGTTCCCCCCTTTCCACCCCACCTTCGCTTCACCCTCCTGGTATCACCACTCTCACCACTGATCCTGAGGGGTCCAGAGTGCCCTGGATTCCCTGTGTTTCCAGTTGCTATCTGTACCAGTGTACATGCTTTGGTCTGGCCGGATTTGTAAGATAGAACTGGGATCATGATAGTTTGGGGAGAGGTGCATTTTCTTCATTCTGGCACTCACCGTTATTAGCTTCCCATTTCCACCCAACCATCCCTGCCACAGCCTCCAACTGATGGCAATGGGTCTGGATTTCTAGACGCACTTTCACTTTCCTGAGAATGCTCCTCCAGTCAAGTGCGAAGAAACAAGCTTTTATCGCACTCCTTTTTCCTAGGGACACTGACCAAGCACATATCTTCACTGACAACAAGTGGTAAAATCCCAAAAAACAGAGAATACAATAAAATAAGATCACACACACTCCTACCGCACAGGGCTCACCACTGAGATTACACGGGAGTGTTTGCTGATGCGGTTGCTGCTCCCTCGCTCTCCTGTCTCCTCTCCTCCATTCTCACCGCAGCCTTCTTTGCAGGGTGAGGATTGGGCAAACTGCAACTGAGAAGTCACTTGGGAAGATATCACTGAAAGATGGCTGAAAGGAAGGAGCTTTTGTAATGAAGATGTGGAGTTAGAGGAAAACAAATTAAACTGCAGTAGCACAGGAGAAGTTAGGTACACGAAGAGTTTCAAGATTGCCTGGAGGGGTCTGCCCTGAAGGGCGTCCCACTGGCCTGCAGAAAGCTTGGGCGGAGGGCAGGAAGAACAAGGACCACCGTGGAAGGCCCATTTCTGGTGAAAGAGACATTAGCTAGGAAATGCAAAGCACATGGACATCCTCTCACAGAGAGGTCCCAGGGAAGACATGAGCCAGTATAGCGCTGGTGAAATACAAACTTTCCTCTGGCTCTTTAATGCTTCCTTCCCCCCACTATCATAACATCAATTCTATGTTACAAATCAGATTAGACCAGAGCATGCTCACTGCTACAGATAAGAGCCAGCAACACAGGGAATCCAGGACAGATAAACCCCGCAGGGCAAACAAGGAGAGCAGAGATACCAGGAGGATTAGGGGAGGGTGGGGGGAGAAAGGGGGAATTGATCACAAGGATCAAACTAGAACCCCCTCCCAGGGGGATGAATAACACAAAAGTAGATGAGGGGCTATGGAGGACGATTTAAGATATGAAAATAATAATCTATAACTTATCAAGGGTTCGTGAGGGAGTGTGGGTCGGGTAGGGAGATGGAAGAAATGGGGGGGGGCTGATATCAAGGGCTCAAGTGGGAAAAGAATGCTTTGAAAATGATGATGGTGGCATATATGCAAATATGTTTGACAAGCTGGATGAATGTATGGATTGTCATAAGAGGTCTAAGAGCCCCTAAAAAAAGTGTTAATAAAAGAAGAGGGAGAAATGAAATGGGAGAGAATGCAAATTGAATTTATTGTGTTTACAAAAATTCCTATATGATTAATTTTACTTTCTGTTTTCATAAGAAGTGGTTTGACAGTGGAAGGAAAAGAATTGTAAATAAATATGAATAATATGTAAATGCATTTGCAATAATACACCTGTGAGTGTCAAATGATGCCACTGGTCTGAGGGCATAAGTGCTCTATAAGGGGTTAGTAATAATAGCAAGACAATTCACTGCTAGGCTAAACACTAACTTGTTGGTATGGTTTGTTAATTATTTCTGGAAGTGACTTCGGATGAATGGCAATAAAAGTTTGGGGGAATGAGTTTTTGATTGACCCCAAAATGATTTTGCTGCAAAATTCAAATGTGGTGAGCATAATGTGGAGTTTATCCTCCTCTAGAGAACTCTATAGGTTTTCATATGCCATTCTCATCAATAGCAAGGTAATTTATCTTGATTACAGGGAGTACTAAAGGAAGTAATTGTCATGTGCTGCTTATTATAGTGCTTCTAAATAAATTAAAAACTCCAAAGATACAGAGGTTTGAAAGCCAGCCATAGGGCATGCACAGTTGCATGTGTTTCGATGACCAATAGTAAATGATCCATGGACTAGAAATGCTTTCTTAGAGTGACTGTAATCGTTTTAATTCCTTTCTTTTCCAGCTCATTTACAATCAGCTTTTAAAAACAATTCTGAACCTGGGCGCCTTTTCCCCAAAAAGAGGCTCTGGATCCTGACACTGGGCCCAAGGTACAAGGAATCCCTTTGGGAATGAACCCAGTCTCACCAGTGACACCAAGGTGGCCTCTACATCCAGCTCTCAGGTGCAAACACATAAACCTTGCATAGGGTTTGTTTGTTTTATAATTGGACTTCAGTGTCAGCATTCAAAAACCAGAAGCTATCACACGAATGAACAGACCTCTCAGGTCTCTTTAAAAATCAGAAAACTGGTCACATTGGGTCTTCCCTGCCACGTATAGGTAGGAGAGAATAAGAAGCAGAAAGGAGGACAGGCGCCCTCTCTTTCAATTTGGAGGGCGAGGTCTCTCCCTTAGGCGAGGCCTGCATACACTCCCTCTGCCCCTATTCGGTTCCACAGCTTGCTCTCTTTCTGCAGGCGCTCTCCTTGGATCCCAGCACTTCTCACTGTGTTTCTGGGCCTCCTCTTAACCAGCCATTTTCCCACGTGGTTTTTTGAACTCCTCCAAAGTGGCCATTTTCAGTTGTGAACCCTCCCCGCACACCATGAGGCCTTACACACTTTCTAGAGATAGCATGTGCTATCTGCATGTAGCACATTCGGATTGTAGTGTATTATCTGAAACTTTCCTTTCCCTCCTAAAAGTTACTAGATTTACAAAAAAAAAAAAAAATGCTTCTGCCCCATGAATTCTTTCAGCATTGAGAAGCAGGAACAAGGGGAACTCATCTGAGAAACCTACACCATGACCATCTCTCCTAAATGGGGTGGGTTCCACAGGCATATTGGTCCCCTCCCTTCTGTCTCATCTCTTCTATCTTCCAGGACATGTAGCCGTTCAACTCGGGACCATTACTCTGTCCCCCATCATCTTTAGTTCCTTGCACTTCCACCTGTCACTATGCTCAGAATAAATGAAGGCTCCTCTTCATGACCCAGTCATCTAGGAAAGGGCAACGTTGTCACAAAAAGTCATCAGAATCCTCATGCTCATCTAGCCATTGTCTCCCAACCTGTGGTCCTTCCTAAATATGCTGATGTACTTTTTGACAAACTAGCCACTGAACAACTTGGTATCTTCATCAGCTCTGTTCAACAGGTAGAAAACTTGGAGTGCTTGGGTTCGGATGTCTGCTTTCTGAAGCACTGCCTCTTCTGTTGTGTCCCTCTGGTTGAGAAGAAAGGCTAGAATAAGATGCGGGTAGTTAGTGTGCAGATACTAAAAGCAGGAACATCCACAGGGACTCTTGTCCTCTGACTCAACCCTCCCAGGAGATCAAACGCAGCCCTCTGGAGGGTCATGAGGCCTGCTGCACATGAGACAATGCATTTTC
This sequence comes from Tenrec ecaudatus, assembly GCF_050624435.1. Classification (NCBI taxonomy): domain Eukaryota; kingdom Metazoa; phylum Chordata; class Mammalia; order Afrosoricida; family Tenrecidae; genus Tenrec; species Tenrec ecaudatus. The sequence continues at coordinate 95,851,057 of NC_134544.1, read as the reverse complement.
TAAGTTTATAGGCATGGTAACTACCTTCTTGAGACTCTGTTTCCTGATCTGTTTGGGTGGGCAAAGCTTTCCGTGGCGTTTTCATTGATGTCCGCATCAGAAGGAAGACCAAAAGAATGTGCAGTAGAGACCATGGTGTCTATAATACTTCCACCATATGAACAAGCAATTGGATCACTCTCTAGTTCTCTGTTCCAACTTTCTCTGCATGGTCTAGTGAAAGGAGTAGCCTGGAGTCCCGTTCCAGGAATCTTGATATGGCTTGAGGGTTCAGGCAGGGCTATAAGCCTAGATGCAAAACTGTTCCAAGCAGCAACCTGTGTACGCATTTTCTTCAGTTACTTTGGGGGAACGTTACCGCACTCTGTACAGGAGCAGTAGTAAGAGGTGGTACCAAGAAAGCACCTGCTGTGTAGACTTACAGTTGAAGCATCTGCTGTGTTGGATACCTCTGGATCCCCTGTGGATCCAAGCATCACTACCACTTTTCTAGAGACTTGACCTGTGTCATATGATAATACCTTTTCTTGAACAGCTCCTCTTCAATGAACCTTAAGAGAGACATTGTCTGGGGCTTGTAAAGGCTCTGCAGTCCCCTGGTGACCCTGCTCAATTGCCCCTTATTCCTCCACCAATCCAGGATTCTCATTCAGACTCTTTTGTTTTGGCTCCCTTCCAAATCTCATTTTCTTTAGCAGAGCACATTGCCTTACCTCGTATGTCTGGCCATGAATAGTATCTGACAGGGGTCCACATTCATGCTTTCACTTTTGGTGTCCGACATCTGGGAGACAATTCAATTTCTTCATGTCTTCCTTTAGCGCCACACTACAGAAAGGATATGGGTGCGATTATGGTCATTGTGCTAATTTCAAAGAAGAAGTGGGTGTATGTCGCACCCCAGGCCTCGCCAGCAAGAAAAGACGCATAACAACAGGATTCTTCCACAGGCGTTTTATTACGGGTTCGATTGCTGTAGCGGAAAAAGACCCCGAAGCCCCAAACTACTGCTGCTTATATACGCTCTACGGGGACGTGTCATGCATTGATTGGTGCGTTCACCAGAACCCTCGTTTGCATACTCCAGGGTGGAGTTGTGACTACGTCATCTAAGCAGTGTGCATGCCTTAAGTGGTTGTTTACCACTTAATGTGCCACCGCCCTGACTGCCTGGCACCATCTTGTAATGGCGGCGAGAGCTGCGGCTTCCCACATCTCCTACTTTCTTATATATTTTAGGCATAATCCATCGATCCATCCCGGAGCCTCCAGCAGCCCCAGGAGATCAAGATGGATATAAAAACCCAAATCTGGTCACCCTAATGCGTGCAATGAGCAAAGCTCCACATGGTGCAAGGGCTGACCAAGATCCAATTTCTGTCACTCTTCCCAGTGCAATGGGACAGTTCCCTTGGGGTGCAAGAGCTGACAACTTATGGGGGTTAATTTTCTTTTAACAAAGAAAGCCAAAGGTCATGGGAACCACCGCGCTCAATCGCTAGCAATGCCTGCGTAATGATGACTTTGTCACGTTTTTGCTGGGCCTTAATCTTGCAGAGCAACCATAGCAACAACACTCCTCCACAACATATAATTGCAGCAAATGTAAATACTCCCACCCACTCTTTAAAGTAGGAAAAAGCAGTAGAAAGCCAAGAAATCGTGTGCCATTAAGGGTCGTGATTTGCATCCGAAGTTGTTCTTGAAGTTCTTCCAGTTCAGCCGTCCATTGTCCAGTAAGGTACTGGGATATGTTCTTGCTGCTAAAAGAAGACTCATTCAAGAATTTTAAAGGTGTTATGCACAAATTAGGTGTAGAAGAAATACAACTTAATTGCACCATGCTAGTAAGAGTGTCCACTTGTTGTTGTAGTAAATCAACTCTCTGATTCACTAGCAGTATTCCAGACATTAATCGAGCATCCATTTTCTGAGCTGTGGATAACGCTTCTGATGTAGATTGCGTAATATTATTAATGACATTTGTTGTCATTACTTGATTAGACATAGCCAATCCTGCTGTAACCGCTGCCGCAGCTGAAATTGTAATGGCTGTGATAATTGCTGCGGTAATGCCAAAATCTCTTTTTCTTCTATAGAGTGTGGCAATAGGAAAGGCATTAGGATCTGCTTCAACGGGTATGGGTATCATAGTGGGAATTTTTACTATCAAAGCAAATGACACAGAGCCATTCCAACATTCAGCAAGCCAACACTGACTGCTAGAGCTATTATATGAAGCTTCCCAAAAACTATCATTAGTGTGACTAATGTTGAATGTTATCAAAAAGAAAAATGGGGGCTGAACACAAACAGGTGATGGCTTAAATTCTACCCTTGATATATTAATTATAGTTTTTACACTCAACTTCTTTGTACTGGTATTGTATATGCCTGTGACATTATACAAAGTATCATTAATTCCAAAAATTTTTGCAAAAGGAGTTACTAGTGTAGATGCTCCACGCTGATTATACAATATCCATTCATACCACGGCCAAGTATTATCAGGACCAGTGGTATTAGTGCTACTATTCCATTTTGCTTTACCTAAAGCTGGAGTCATATCAAAACCTGGTATAATAGGTTTGTTCCGATAATTTGGAGACTGACATTGAGTAAAAGAAGGCGGAAAACCTTTTTCAGGTGAGCAACTAGGTAATATGGCACGTCTGGTCACATTAGGTGGCGCTACTGATGCATAGAAGGGCCCAGAAAGCCTGGCTCCCTCACGAATCATCATGAGTGTTGTAATATTTACATCTTTTCTTTTCTCAGAGGTACCATTTCCACCTGTAGCACCTTGTACAACCTTTGTAAGGGTAGATATAATATTATTAAGTGCAGAGTCTCTAGAAGGATCCACCCAATTGACTAAAGACCCGTTTCTTACATGTATACAGGGTGCACTAGTATTAATGGTAAATAAATTCTGCACACTTGGCGCACTGCAACACAATAGTGCGAGCCTCTGCGCGAGTAATTGGAAACTTAATGCGTAGGGTGGCAGCAGGCACATGATACAGCGCATGAAAGTAGCCGCCAATACTGCAGCAGCCAGTCCTGCATTTGCCAAAGGACCACCAACTTCCCTGCAAGCCTTCATCCATGCCTGCAATCCTTTGGAATTCCATGGCGTTATAACTGTTCTACATTCTTTAGTACACTGCTCAAAAACTAGCTGCTCAATGAGAGGCATGGCTGTATCTTGATCTCCAAAAATTTTTCCTGCTGCTTCCAACATTCGTGCCACAAAATCTGAAAAAGGTTCGGTAGGTCCCTGTGCAATTTTTGTTAAGTTGCCCCTAACCTCTCCTTTATTAGGTAAAGTTCTCCATGCCTTGCTTGCAGCCGAATTTATTTGCTGATATACTTGCAATGGATATGCTGTCTGATTATTAGCCCACCTCCCTTGGCCTGTAAGCATTTCAAAATCCCATGCTGGCTGCCCTGCCGCAGAATTTTCTCTAGCCTGAGCTGTTAATAAATCCTGCCATAAAGATTTCCATTCCAGGTATTGCCCTGTAGTCAATACTGCTTTTGTTACAAATGTCCAATCGGCAGCAGTCATAGCATGGCCTGTAAGCCTTTCAATTAGAGATTGAGTATAATTTGCACTTACCCCGTAAGCTCTCACAGCTTCAGCTAAGTCCTTCACTTGTTTGTGTTCTACGGGTGTATGATAACGAGCATTATTCTGGTCCTCAAATACTGGATACATTTGTTGAATTGCTCTACGAGTATGGGGTGGGCAAAAGGAGTAGCCACACCCTTTCTGCTTGTCTTCCTTATAAGGAGGTGGTGCTGATGGGCTCACAGCTGTCTCCCGTAGATCACTATACTGCCCTCCTTCAGTTGCTTGTAGTACGTCATATCGACCCTCTTCATAACGAGCAGCTGCCTCCTCTAACTGCTCCTCCTCCTCCTCCTCTGATAGTTCCAAGAGTTCTAATTCTCGCCATGGATATAAAGGCTCCGAATGGCGGGTATGGTTTTTCTTTTGCTGATCAGCTTCCTCTCCTAATTCTACCTGCGCAGTTTCTTCTTTTTTGGCAGCTCTGTGCTGCCTTTTCCAAGTCTCTTTAGACTCGTCCCGTTCTGTTTCTGACATGCTTTCCTGAACGTCCTCCAAAGCCTGCTGTCCCTGATGTAATGGCTGTCTACACTCTTTAAGCACATACACCAGTTCGCGGCTCTAGCAATCGTTCAGGCTCATGTCTCTCAGAACTTACCTTTGCGGCCCACGCCGTGTGGTTCTGAATCCTCCCTGGTAACAGGGGGTCTCTGCTCATGCCTAAGGTGGTCGTGAGTTCCCGGGTTTTCGGCACCAATATTGTCGCGCGCCAGGTCTCGCCAGCAAGAAAAGATTCGTAACAACAGGATTCTTCCACAGGCGTTTTATTACGGGTTCGATTGCTGTAGCGGAAAAAGACCCCGAAGCCCCAAACTACTGCTGCTTATATACGCTCTACGGGGACGTGCCATGCATTGATTGGTGCGTTCGCCAGAACCCTCGTTTGCATACTCCAGGGTGGAGTTGTGACTACGTCATCTAAGCAGTGCGCATGCCTTAAGTGGTTGTTTACCACTTAATGTGCCACCGCCCTGACTGCCTGGCGCCATCTTGTAATGGCGGCGAGAGCTGCGGCTTCCCACAGGTGTAAATGATACAGCACTACATTTGCAACAACTGTAATGCGACTTGAAAACACCTGTAGTTCCTATTGATGGCAAAGTCACAGAGACAACTACATTTCAGTTAGAGGCTCGAGAACATCGTGACCATTTTCTTCAGCATAGTGAATTATTTAACATGGCATTTCTAGCCATGGTCTTTGTTATTCCCACCAAACATCTTCCTTATGGATCTCAATCAGGGTAGAGACCAAGGGACCATGTGTGGTGAGATGCTGATAGGATTCAGTTTAGAGTGACTGCTGATTGTGACTGTCATCTTGTTGGGTATAAAATGAACCATCTCAGAAGAAGAGGGTGGAGGAGGATCTTATTAACCTCTGTCAATTGAAAAGAGCCAGAAATTAGTCCTTTGAACCTTGAGATCCCTGTGTATTGAAACTCCTTGATTCAGGAGGGGCAGTCAATGAGGGACAGAGGAGTGATACAGCAGAATCAAGAGTCAAAGAATGAGACATGGCAGTTGACTTCCCAGCCCATGGAGGAAATCAAGCTGATTGCCGTTGGTTGCCTAGTGGAATGAGATTTCTCCAAGCATATAATTAGAGGAGCTAGGTTTGCTGATTCACAGAGCTAGAGCTGAGTGTCTTGAAACTGAGACTTACAGTGGAGTGGCATGCACTTTTGCATTTATTGTCATCCCTAAAGAATTTTGTCACATTGCATGAGCAGGGTAGAGGCCAAGGGACCATGTAGCTGAGAGACCAAAGACCAGAGAGAGGCTTGCCTGCATGCAGTCACTGCTAAATAATTGTATCCTGAGCATTTGTAGCTTGTTAACAACTCCCATAATCTTGAATGTTGTCTGTGAGCTCTGTGTGACCATGACAGGAAGTGGCCAGCACAGGGGCTAGAGAGTGCTGTGGGAGGGATGACTGATATTCGAAATGACAAGGACAGCTGGAGGGTGGAGGCATGTCAGACCACAGCCTCCTAGAAGCCGGCTCATAGCAGGTGATGCGGATGGCGGTGATTTTCCTTCCCCTCTGTGAAGCCACCAGAGAAGGATGAAACTTTCTACTTCCATAAAGATGTACAGTCTCAGAAATGAGCAGGGGGCAGTTCTACTTTGTCCCCCAGCTTTGCCTTCAGTTGGAATTGACAGGATGGCAGTGAGTTGTGAAGCCAGAGGAGCCCTGGTGGTGTAGTGGGTTATATTTTGGGCTGCTAAACACAAGATCAGCAGTTCAAAACCACCAGCTAGTCCAAGGGAAAATCATGAGGCTTTTACTCCTATGAAGATTTATAGCCTTGAAGTACAGAGAGCAGAATAAAGGTCGAACATGATAGTGGGACAGGAGGAAAGTAAAAGGAAATAGGCCTCTACTCACTCCTCCCTGAATGCAAGAACACTTTGTCCTAATCACCTGGAATTCTGTGATGCTCACCTTTCCAACATGATTGATGAAGACAAAATGGGGGTATAAGTTAATGTGGTGAAGAAAGTTATGGTGCTATTACAAGACATAGCATTGGGGTCTTAAAGGCTTAAAGTTAAACAAGCAGCCATCTATCAGGGAATCAACAAAGCCACATGGAAGAAGCACATCAGCCTGTTTGATCACAAGGTGTTGATGGGATTAGGTATCAGGCATCAGAAGACCCCAAATAAACAACCATTTCTATGTGAATGAGGGGAGGTGGAATGGAGATTCAAAGCCCATCTCTAGACAATTGGACATCCCCTTACAGAAGGGTCACAAGGAAGGCACAAGCCAGCCAGGGTGCACTATAGCACCAACAAAATATACAACATTCCTTTAAATCTTTAATGCTTCCTCCCCCCACTGTCATGACCCCAGTTCTACCTTAAAAATCTGGCTAGACCAGAGACTGTACACCGGTACAGATAAGAGCTCTGAACACACAGAATCCAAGACAGATAAATCGCTCAGGTCCAAAAATAAAAGTAGCGATACCATGAGGGCAGGGGGAAGTTGGGAGAGAAGGGGAGAAAGGAGGAATTGTTCACAATGATGGACATACAACTGTCCCCTGCCCCACCCAGCAGGATGAACAACAGAAACATGGGTGAAGGGAGACAGTGATGGTATAAAATATGAAGATGAAAATAATTTGTAAGTTATCAAGGATTCAAGAGGGTGGGAGGGATGTGATGGGGAGGAAGCAGTCTAAAAAGAAGCTGATACCAAGGGCTCAAGTAGAAAGAAAATGTTTGGAAATGATGGTGGCAGCATATGTACAAATGTGCTTGATACAATTGATGTATGGATTGTTATAAGAGCTGTAAGAGCCCTCAAGAAAATGATTTATTAAAATTTAAGAAAATAATAAAAATAAAATATTTATATCCTCAGAAATAGAGAGAAGTTCTACAGGGTTGCTATGGTTGGAATCAACTTGATGGCAATGAGTTGACACTTGAGTTGTGAAGCCAGAGAACTGACACATCACTTCTTAAAAATTCCCATGAAAGCCATTCTTGGTGGGGGTCTTTGAATTCCAGCTTACCTTCCTTAGTCAGGCTCTACCACCTTCCCATTCCATCTCTTGCCACCCTTCCTCATGGCCTCTGCCCCAGCAGAGGCCTTCTGGCACTGCCTCCTTGAACATGTCAAACTCTTGCTATGCCAAAGTCTTTATACCTTTTTCCCTACTGCGTAGATGTTTGTCCCACTCTTCACATCTCAGTTCAAATGTCACTTCTTCATAGTGACTTTTTCTGATGTTTCAGGCCACATCAGATCTTTCCTGTTATCCTTGCTGTGAAATATAGTTCCTTGATTTGATGATAATACTTAGCACAATTTTTAATTAGTCACAAAACAAATAAAAACACCATCACACATCTACCCACACAAACTTTCAGCATAAAGGGGATAGGTCCACATCTGGTTTGTTCTTCACTGTAAACCCAGAGCATGGCAGTGTTCGTCACCCTGGAGGATACCAGTAAATTAATGATTGTAAATGAATGACTCACAGGCTGACAGATCGTCTAATTCATCTTTGTTTGCCAGTGCTTAGGGCCATGCTTGGTAGATAGTCTGCACATCTAATGAGAACCGAATGAATTCAAGGCTACCTGATGGGGTAGAAGTTTTTCAGAAGACAGTGATGGAGCTATCAGGACCTAGCCTAGCCCTGGACCATCTCCCAGAGTTCAACTGCTTAATTCCCTTAATGTTTCTTTTTCTTTTTCTTTTTAAAATTAGGTCTACTTTTCTATCTGTTGAAAGTGCCTGATTTTGGGGGAAGTTTTGAGCATCTGTCAGATGTAAAAAAACATTCTTGGAGCCATCTTGGTGACAGAAACATCTCTCAGTGGGTTTGGCCTCTTGAGGAACTGCAGCTGGGCTGCCATGCAGTGCCCATTGGACAATGCACAAGCATCACCCAACAACTTCCTTATAGTTTTTATTCTCCAATCATCGTGCCATTGGCACATCTTTGCTGTGTCATTTAGTAAGAATCACTTACTGCTCTCTGAGTGGGGCAAAGAGCCCTGAACTGCTCACTACGCTGTCAGTAATTTGCACCAACGAGATGCTCTGTGGGAAAAAAAATTAGGCTATCTGTTCATGGAAAGATATAAAGTCTTGGAAATCCCAAAGGGGCAGTTCTACTCAGACCTACAGAGTCGCTATGAGTTAGAATGTACTCCATGGCGATGAGTTTGTTAGTGTATCTTACAGTTGTGGCAAAAAGCACTCGGCTGTTAATGGAAAGTGTGATTTGAGTCCATCCAGAGACTCCTGGGGAGAAAGGGCTGGTGATCTACTTTTAAAAGAAGCTGCCAAAGCAAACCCTATGGAGCACAGGCCTACTTCGACACTCAATGGAGCCACAGGGACTTGAGGTTGACTTGGTAGCTTTTTGGCTTGGACAATGAGGCAAGGTGTTAGTGAATTTCATTGAGAACTTAGGAGACTGTCAGGGTAAAGAGGTAGTTGAAAGATCTAATTCAACTCTTGCATGATAACATCTTTCTGCCCGGGACAGGAGTTTGTCCTGCTGCTTGCTAGTAGCATGAACATGATTGAGTCCTGACTTTTCTCTTCCAAGAAAAAAGTAATGATAGTGAAATTGAGACAGAAATCTAATATTCATGAAGTACTGATTACCCACAAATAGGATAGTGTCTTAAAGTATATGGTGTCAGATTTGCAAGGGGTTGAGATAAATATGTATGTTTATGTGCCCAAACAGCATAAAGTCTACTTACTGAATAATTCCACATGAAGATCAGAAATAGAGCCTGCCACAGCCCATGAGTCATCAGGCATGGAGCTTGGGTGAGTTGTGATTATTCAAGATAATTACACATGGCATGCAACACTCATGAAACCCAGCAGACATCCTTGCCAACTAGGAATAGAGAAGGGCTTTGCTGTGAAGCATTGCAAATCCCCCAATTATTCTTTCACTTTTTGTAGTTCACGTTTGAGCCACTTTTCATAGGTGCTAATTAAGGTGTTCAGAGTACCTTCTGAGGGATGATTGGGAGTACTGCTGGAATGAAAAGTTTTCCACCCAAATGGCAAATGAACTAAATATTGTTCAATAAAACATTACAACCTGGGAGTCAGTTAACACTCAAAATTAGCTAGCTTTGAGCTTCTCATCTTGCTTAGGTCTTTTGCACCAAGCAAATACTCACATCTTGAACAAATCTTCTAGACTCAAATATTTTCCCCTAGTGAAACCAAAGGTATTCTACCCGTCTTTTCCATTAATTAAAATTAAATCTTCTATGACTGATGGGGAATTCAATCCACAAACATTGGATGAATTTCCTCTTCAGACACCTGTGTGTGCTGTTTTTTAAAGCAGCCATTTCATCTGTTCTCAAACACTTTCCTTTGTGTGCTTTTGTTCAAGCTCAAGGAGATTTGTAGTTCCATTCTGAGCCCCACAAACCAATCTGGAAACTGGTGATGTTTAGATTCTTTCACTATTGCTGAAAGGGAGCACGTTAAATTTGCAGAAATTGAAGGCGAAAACACCTCTCTATCCCCCAAGCCCTGCTACCTACAGTCCAGCAGGGAACTGAATTGCCCGGGGCATTCCAATTTAATCCCTTCTCACAGACTCCAAAATATCTCTCCCTTCTATCCTCCACAGAGCTGCCAGATGGAATTCTTTCTTTCTTTTTAAAAAAGTTTTTTTTTTAAAGAAAGCTTTTGCTGTGTCATTTTCCCTGCTTAAAATAAAATCCTTCCAAGAGACTGAAGTCTAAAAGTTAGCAACCCTTTCTTTATGTTCCTCTGGAAAATCCCAGTGCTTTCCTCTACAGAAATAGGCCCAGGACCTTGAACTTTCATGGTTCTGCTAAGATCCCCTCATTGACAGGAGTGGAAGGCCACTGCATCTGTCCAGTCCTAGAAGGTCCACCCCATGGATGGAGCCCTGCTATGGAATTCATCCCTTCTTTATTGTAGTACCTTGATTCAAAGACCACCAGAGACAACCACCACGGATACTGGGTTGTTGTCGGCTGCCTTCAGGTTGCCCGGCTCTGGTGACCTTGGGTACAACAAAGAAATGCTGCTCAGTCTGTTATCATGTCCAGGTCATTGCTGTAGTTCTTTTGCTAATCCCCTCACAGGGAGTCTGCCCCTCTCCACACTGCCTCTGCTTTATCAGATGTGATACCTGATCCATGCAGCAATGGATCCATCTTAAAGGGTACTGGCTGTGCTCTGTGGGGGGGTTCCCCTACAGCTCTCCCTCCAGGTTCCAGCATATGCTTCCTCTTCTCATCACTGTACTCTCTTACTGCCATCCTACCATCTGTTCTTGCTTATGTTGGCTTATATAGGGTTCTCGCAGGAGCGGATGACCTTTACTTTCTCCTGAGGTGTGGCTGGTGGGTTTGATCCAGCTACTAATGCTTATGTCTCTTAAATTCTCCTTGAGAACCTCATCTGCTTCCTGTCTGATTCCAGGTTGTACCAGCATGGATGGAAATGATCAGGGTTTCAGGGAGGAGAAGCCCTTGAAATGAGGTCTTGCTGTCAGGAAGCAGGAATGCTGGGGCTGGTGTCTGTCTCTCGATTCTTAATTCTGTGACCTTTTCTTTGAACCTCTGATTTAGAGTTGGGTCAGTTTACATAGCAATCAGGATTGTTTCTCGATCAGTATTTTCAAACTATGGTGTCACAAAATTGATTTAGAAGGTCTTGAGCCGTCTTAAAAAGAAAACAGGACAGAAACTATTTGCAGTCGTCCCACACAATAATGATAAGTATTGTTTCATTATACCTTGGCTTTAGTGGTGTGATTTGCGTAGGACTGAATATGAAATGCCATAGTCAAATAAATTTGAAAGCAATTTTAAAAATCATTTTATTGGGGGCTCATACAACTCTTATCACAGTCCATACATATCTCAATTGTGTCAAGCACATTTGTACATTCGTTGCCCTCATCATTCTCAAAATATTTGCTCTCCACTTAAACCCTTGGTATCAGCTCTTCATTTTCCCCCTTCCCTCACCGCGCCCCCCTCATAAACTCTTGATAAGTTATAAATTATTATTATTTTGTCATGTCTTACACTCTCCAACGTCTCCCTTCACCCACTTTTCTGTTGTCTGTCACCCAGGGAGGACGTAATATGTAGATCTGTGTTATCGGTTCCCCCTTTCCACACTAGCCTCCCAGTATCCCCACTGTCAGCACTGGTCCTGAAGGGATCTTTTGTCTTGGGAAGCAATTGTTTTAAAGAGAGCAGTGAACCCTCTCAGGATGCAAGTTGGAAATGAGCTTGAGACTTCACAGGGGCCGGCCCAAGGGTAGTTGAAAACATCTCAACCTGTGGGTCATGAAAAATTTGGCAACAATATAAAGTTTCTGAATGCACCATGACCAAAACTTAATCCAAAATCAAATATGTAATGGATCTGAGCTGTTTTAGGCAGTGTTTATCCATATTGCATTGCTGCAGCCTTGATTCTGAACACACAGCACGTTCACTTTGCATGTTTTGTGCCCTCACGCCAGGCAATGCCACCGAGTGCTGCTATAAGCACCTCGACTCAGAGTCGAGACAGTTTTGTGTTGTGGATTGCATGGTTTCTTGCAGAGACATACTAGTTTAATAACAGAAAGTAAAGACTTTCAATATTTTTCTACTGTTATTCCTCAGCATATAAATATCAAATTAGTAGAGCATATCCCTGGATTGTATCGTGCTGAAATGCAGCATCCTCTTTATATGCATTTCTCAAAAATCACTTTGACAGAGGAGGCCTCACTTCAGCTGGGGTCAGATTTTCAAGATTGGGCGAGTGGGAGATGACCTTTAATTGCTGACAAACAAAATTATGCTAAGGTCACTCAAAATGAACAGACACTCCTACCAGAAAGATAAGCGATGCTGAAGGGAAAGTCAAGTCAAGATAGGGGAAAAGGGTATGCACATTTTGGAGTAAGCAAGTGCATGTCTGTTGGTAAGAAAGTATTATTAATATTTATCTATATTTTAAGATAAAATATTTTTTATTATGGATAAGTGCCTAAATTTAGACAGATGATGTAAAAATAGTGATGATACGGCAGCTAAGTCTTCACTAGTAGGTTGAATGCACCTACATTAACAAGAGAAAGGAAACAGGTGGCAGCCTTTTTGCAACATGAATTTACTTCTAATGATGGTGATGGTGTGGAGAAGCCTCTTTGTTTAATTTGTAGTGAAATTTTAGCTGTGGAGAGCATGAAACCAGCAAAATGAAAATGACCTTTTAATAGCAATTATGCAGCATACTACAATAAACCAAAGGAATATTTTAAATGCCTTAAAATTAAAGAAAAATCATGTATTGAAAATTTTGTTAATGTTAATGGAAACTATTTACTTTCATCTAATGGAACTTCTTATTTAATTGCTATTTAAAAAAAACCTATGTGATAGAAGAAAATATTGTGTTACCTGCTGTAATTAAAATGTCAGAAATAGTTCATGGGATAAAGTATGGGAAGAAACTCATGAAATTCCTTTATTGAATGATACTATTTCCAAAAGGATTTCTGAAATTAGTGATGAGCAATTGCATCAGCTTCTTATCAGGCTTAAGGGAAGCCAAAAGTTTGCAATTCAGTTAGATGAAACAACTAATATAGCACAGCTATTACTTTATTTAAGATATGTCTCTGAAGGAAGCATACACGAAGAATTACTGTCTGGTTGCCCTTTGAAAGGGCACACAAGGAAAGAATATATATAAATATATCTTAGAGTCAAGGAATTCTTCACAAATAAAGGGTTTACATTGGAAAAATTACATGGGTGTCTGTACAGTGCTGAAGCACGATGCATGAGAATGTTGGACGTGTAGCAACAGTTAAAGGTCGTGGCATGGAACATACCACTTTTACTCACCACATGATCCAACAGGAGGCATTTGAAATAAAAATTAATCACCAGACTTAGAGGTTGTACTTCAAGCTATTATCAAAATTATTAACTTCATTAAGTATCCTTAACAGTTGTTTGTTTTTAAACTTATGCAAAGCCGTGGACTCCAATTACAAGTCTTCTTACTGCATGCAGAAGTTAGGTGGCTCTAAGAGGGCAAAGGTTAAACAGATTAGAGAAGCTAATTATATTTTTGACAGAGCATAAATAAGAATTTGTTAACTTTTTCATAATAAATTATGACTTTCAAAACTATGTTATCTGTCAATTATTTTTGAAGAACTCAATGACATGTTTCTTTTTTTGCTTGCTGAAACTTTTATCAACTCAGTGAGATCACGTTATCACTCGCTGGTCAGAAGTTCTGATTGACTGTTGATGACATTATAGGAAACATTGGGTCAGTGACTTTATTTACACTCAGATATGGATGTCAGTTGTTAATTTGGAAACGGGAATATGAACGGCTACTTTTGTCGGTACAGTCTGGCAGACAAAACGACGGTGGCAACAGGACGTGTCTGCAGCACAGGGGCCATGGAGACGGAAAGCTCTGGAATCACCAAAGGGAGAAAGGCTGTGAGCGCCTCGGTCTCTGGGGAGGGAATCCTGGTGCCTTGGAGGCTGAGCCCATGGGTTTCAAGGCTGAACGAGGCTCCCTCGCCTCTATGTCTCTCTCACCCTCTGGGGTCTGCAATGCTAGCTTGAGAGGGTTTTCTTCTCTTGTCGAATGGACCCCAGTCCCGGGGTCCCAGAGGCAGAAGGGAGGCCTGCGGGAAGGCTCAGCACAGGTGACTGGCTAGTCAGCAGAGGGCTGGACAGGGCCCCGTGGACTCCTTTCGTTAGCAGCTGCCTGGAGCGGGCTCGAGGGGACAGGACTACACGTTCTGCTCGAGTGCCCTTTTTGCCGCCTCAGCCTAGCCCTCCCCAGTGCCGCAGCCGCCGCCGCCATTTTGTGTCCAGCCCAGGACTCCGCGCTGTGCATGCGCTAGTCCCGGCTCTGAGGGGCCTCACCTCGGTCGCGGTGCCATCTTGAGTGTCGATATGTTTCTTTGAGGAAAAAAGAATAACATGTTTATGTTAAAGGATAAAAATTGAAAATTTGACAAGGATAGTTTGCATTTAGAAGAATAAGGTGGAAATAGTTCTTCAGAAATGTTTACAGCTACGGATTATTTTAAAATTGAAAATAACCTTCCCAAATATTTAATTGTAAGAGTTACAATTGATCATCAGAATTCCCTGGAAGTTTCAGAAATAATTCACTTCAAATTTTGATTCTAAAAAAATAAATTTGGTTCATTACCCATACTCAGTTGAAATAATAATAAAAAATGCCAATCATCGGTCATTAAAAGTTCATGAAGAATTTTCCAAATTATTAAGTGACACAGGTTTAAAACTTGAGTTCCCTAAGAGAATTGTTAAATAAATTCTGACTTGTGACTAGAACAGAATTTCTAACAGTTTTTGAAATAGCCCTAAACATACTTCTGCAATTTTGTACTACATATGTTGTTCTCAGCATTGTTGATTATAAAATCAAAATGTTGCTAACCTCTGAAAAGCGTTAGAGTTGCTCTGTGTCCTGCAATATCAAATAATCCACCAAGGTTAAATTCTTTATGTAAAAGTAAACAATCACATACATCCCATTACTATGCAAATTTTAGTCTTTGATAAATGGTAAAATATGCATACTGAAGAATGTTTTAAAATAAATTTCTTTCTGACTTATTATTAATTAAGTGTATTGCTGTGATACTGAAAGCTATGTGACTGATTGATTTCAAAGACCTGCAGAGTCACCCAAAGTGAAGATTTCAGCAGACCTTCCAGACCAAGAACAAACAACAAAGAAGGACTCGTTTCCCCATGTCAGAGGAAGGAGCCACTGAAAATCTAGTACACAGCTTAGAAACATTGTCAAAGAGTGAAGACCTAATGAATGGAAGCAGAACATTATGGGAGATTGTTGGGGGATGTGTCCCGCAGGTCAGAGGCACTAGAAAGGTCACTGGGGAAGAGCTGCTTTCTCAGAGTCATTTTCCAGGGCGACCTTGGTTGAGTAAAGGCTGTGCGAGTGGGGTCTTCAGGATCTTCATTTCGTGATAAGCCACTACTCAGGTTAAGGAGAAACAGGTGTAAACATTTTCTAATGATCAGAACTTGAAATGTGTGAAGTTTAGGGAAATTGGAGTTGGTAAAAAATTGAATGGAAGGATAATGTTCGATATGCTAGGCAGTAGTTAGCTGAAGTGGATGGGTGGGTATTCGCCATTTTAAATCAGAAAAGTGTGTGATTTACTATGTCGGGAATAATACAATCAAGAGGAATGTTGTGACATTCATTGTCAAAAAGGACATGCAAAATCCATCATGAAGCACAATGGTATCTGTGATAGAATTTTATCTATCCACCTTCAAGAAAATCCAATCAATACAACTATCATTCAACTTTATGCACCAACCACAAAAGTAAGTGATGAAGAAACTGAAGAATTCTACCAATAGCTTCAGTCAGAAAATGATCAAACATACAATCTAGATGCATTTATAATTATTGGTGATTGGAATGCAAAATATAGAAACGAAATGGAAGGAACATTACATTAGTTGGAAAAGATGGACTTGGAAATCACATGATAGAATTTTGCAAAACCAACAACTTGCTCATAGCAAATACCTGTATTCAACAATACAAAAGGCAACTATATACATGTACTTCTCCAGATGGAGTACATAGAAGTCAAATTAACTACATCTGTGAGAAGAGATGATGGAGATTTCAATATCAGCAGCTAAAATCAGGATAGGGGCTGACTTTGGAACATACCATCAATTGCTCATATGTAAGTTCAGGATAAAGCTGAAGAAAATTAAAACAAAACCATGGATTCAACATACAACCTTTAGTCTATCCCGCCTGAATTTTGAGAACATCTCAAGAACAGATTTACTGCATTGAACAATAATGACAGAAGACCTGGTGAACTGTGGGAGGACATCAAGATGGTCATTCATGAAGAAAGCAAAGGGTCATTAAAAAGACAAGAATAAAAGCAAAGATCAGAGTGGATATCAGAAGATTCTGAAATTTGTTTTTATTATTTTTTATTTTTGAAACTTGTTTTTAATCATAGAATAGCTGAAGCAAATGGAAGAAAGAATGAAGTCAAGGAACTGAACAGAAAATTTCAAAGGGTAGCTTGGGAAGACAGAGATAAATAGTATAATAAAATGATCTAGAGCAGTCAGGGATCCACAAAATACAGCCTGTCGGCCACATGCAGACAGCCAAGGCCACTGATCCTGTCTGCTGCATCTTTGTGCCCCATTTTTTTTAACTTCAAAATAAGATGTGCAGTGTGCATAGGAATTAGTTCATAGGTTTTTAAAAAACTATAGTCTGGCCCTCCAATGGTCTGAGGGACAGTGAACTATCCCCCTGTGTAAACAGGTTGAGGAAACCTGCCCTAAGGGATCCTGGACTTAGGGGTTACTAATCTCCCAGCCCTGAAACACCCCTGAACATTCCACCCGTAGTAGGAGGCACCAGGGTAATTTGGTGCCCGGGCAATTTACAAGCCTTTTACTCCAATTGAACCCAAGCAAATTAAAAATGACTTAGGCAGTTACTCTACTTTTGATCCCTGTTGACTCCCCCTGTAGTACCCATTATTGCCATTTAACTCTATAACACCGAGCATGATGTTTTCATAACATTAAAATGTATATATTAATATAGATATATTGATAACTATGAAAGTAAAGAACAAAAAAAATTCCCCCAAATTAAAATTGAAGCGTTATAGGGTTAAAAAGAAGATGGGTCTTATCAGCGGGTCCAAGACCTTAGGATCATAAATGAAGCAGTGATCCCACTGCACCTAGTAGTGCTAAAACCCTGTGCCCTCCTAGGGGAAATTGTGAATGCTTTTATCCCTGTTCCTGTACTTACAGTGAACAAACACACATGCCTGACAATCCTAAGATTTTTTTTTATTTCCTGTTCACTCACCTAACTTCAAGGGCGGCACTTCCACCTCACAAGCTTAGCCTTGTGTTAGTCAAACATTTCACCCTTTTCACCGTTTGTTTTTCCAGAAGTTCTCAGGTTTCCAAGGCCACTGAACCAAGTGTGCCAGCTCCACGACTATCATCTCCTGGACCACCTCAACCTTATCCATCCTGGATAAAGTTGCCCTGAATGGACAACCCCTCCCAGCAGTGTAAGAAGGGTATGGACCCAAAGCCTCACTTCGCCCCATTTGCCAGCAGGAAGTAGCTAGAGAAGTCGTCGCTCAGTACCCCAAAGACTTGGGTCCATATCTCTTCAGGGGCTAAATGTTAGGTAGCTAGCCTAGGGACTGGGGCATCCATTATGCATGCCCAAGGGCCAAGCTAAGAGCTCACGTAGGAGTGGCACCCTGAGCATGCCCAGAGGTTCAGGTTTCTGGCCAGGAAGGGGAGGTACACCTGGGTGAGTGCTGTACCTGAATTGACCCACCTAGGCCAAGTAAATTCAGTTCAGCCACTGGGGTCAACCAGGGTTGCCCACCATGTCTCCCTAACTCTCTGAAAACTCACTTGGATCACAGACAAGGCTTCCACGTGCATTCTTTCTCATGGAGAGCCAAAGACCGAGGTTTGTCTCTCCCCAGAGAGATCTGACAAACCCAGGAAGGCTCTTTGGAGGTAGCAGGACTGGACATGAGTGGCTGGTGGATACTGTTCAGATGCATGGCTTTCTGCTTGGAAGGGTTTTTGTCTCAGCTGACTGGAACGGAGGAGGTAGTACATCTGGATCACATAGTATCCATGTCCACAAATGAGCTGCTCATTCCACAGTCCTGGCAGTGCCTTTTGAAAACCCTCTGGTTTGGAATGTCACTCCTTGAAGATTACAGTGGGAGGGGCTGGGACCAAGGTATGCTTCCTCTTACTCCAAGTTGCCGGTTTCTGGAAGCTAATTGTATCTCTTACAGGATCAGTTAGTGGGTTTGTTGACTGCCTCAGGCTTTGTTCAACGAGGTCCTCCATCTAGGTGGTGGTGAGTGTGCATGAGCAGAGGTTTCCTTCTAATTCCTAGTGAATAGTAGAGCTCCCATGGTGTGGACTCCATGAAAGTCATTCCCCACACAACAGGGTTACAGAGGAGGGTGGGCCCTGCAGGACAGGAGGGCCATTCCCCCTGTGGAATGGCCTCAGAGCCCCGCCTCCCTCACTGTCCAGCTGCTGGGGCTGTGGGCCCTAAGCTTCATGCCTGACTCAGGAATAGACACAGGATGATGCTACTCCAGTAGCCATTTTTACTGCTCTAATCCAGTCTGAGACCATCTTTGCATGAGCCCCTGCCCAGATATATATTTTTAGGTTTTATGATCTTTTTATTTGCCCTATTCAACTTCTGTCCCATTTCTGCCTCCCTGTTGCTATGCTCCACTGAGAGAACAACACTGGAAAGGGGAGGAGTTAACCTCCCTGGCTGTCTAATTTTGTCCAGATTTTATGCCCAAATTCTTCTTTATTTTTGAAGTTAAAAATCCCATAATCAATGAGTATCAGTATTGTAACATGAATGTTTCCAAAAATGGAGTTCCAAGTAATTTATTGGTGGTACAATACCATTTCATTAGGCATTGTGCCCCCAGTCCCTGGTGTAGGATCAGGCCCCAAAATTTCCAAATGTCATATTTGTTCACTGGATAGTTCTTTCTGCTTCTTGTAAACTTGTGAAGCAGAGTAGCAGAGTGCTGCTTTTTAACTGGTTTGTCTCCGTAATAATTTTTTCAATGATCACATTAATCAGAAATAATTGTAGTTATGCCAAAAGTTTGTAGTGGTCATGCTCTATTTGCATACCAGTTCCTCCAGTGAATGGGAATCTTGGTGGAGCTGGCTAATCCATACCCAAAGACTGAAGACAATAGAACACCCCGTTTTCCCATCACAGAGTTCAGGTGTAGAATCTTCCTCACTGTCATCCTTTATCTGAGCAGTGTCAGTGTCGGATTATGAATTTCCTGAGGAACAACTATTGTGCAATTGTGTGCATATTGCTGAGCCACTGTCACTGTTTTCTTTTGGGTCTAAAAGCCCTTTGGGGTTAAAATGACACTTTTTTGATCCCATGAACCAAAATTTCCAGTCAGAATATTTTCCTAATGACATTAAATGGGCAAGGAGTCACTGGAGACAGCTCTGTGGATAAATCTGAGGAGCTTTACTTGGATATAATCCTCAAAGATGACACAGTACCACTCTATGTGTGTATGTCTCTTTAAAGCTTGCCCTATTGAATTTCCCTCTCTGTGTAGTCCCCCTGTGGCTATCCTCCTCTTGTGAACAACACTGGAAAGGGTAGCAGTTAACTTCCCTGGCTGTCTAAAATATCAGTAATTTTGTACCCTAATTCTTCATTTTTTGTGAAGTGAAAATATTTCTTCATCAACGAATATCAGTATTCTAACATGTGGGCTCCGGAAAACCGAGTAGCAAGTAATTTATTCCTGGTCTAAAACCTCTTTTGATTAAAATGATACTGTTTTTGATGCTTTAAGATCTCTCTGGGGGTAGAGTTACACCTCGGTCCTTGGCTCTGCATGAGAAAGAATTCATGCCGAAGCCTGGCTCGTGATCCAAGTGAGTTTAATGGGTGTTAGAAGTTCCAGGTGTATGAGACACCCATTGGATTCTTCCCAACCATGCAGCCTGGCAGAGACTGCTCAGTGTCACACAAAGATCTGTTTCCCAAGTTCTCCTCCAAAAGTCCTGTCTCAAGTTCTTTCTCATGTTCTCTTCCCCAGTTCCTCCTCTCCCCGCCTGGTTCCTGCCTTTTCAAGGATTCCAGGGAGAGGCATGGTGGACGACCCCAGATCGACCCCATTGGCTGAATTGCAATCACCTGGCCCATGTGGGCCAATAATGCCCACCCATGCCCACTGTGGGACACCTAGGCCTCCTTTGAGCATGTACAGTGCGCCACCCTTTGTTCTCGTGCTTGGATCTCATGGGCTTGCGTCAATGGACATCCAATCCCTACCTATCTGCCTAATATTTCCCCCTGAAGACATATGGACCCAAATCTTTAGGGTACTGGACAACAACATCTCTAACTACTTCCTGGTGGCAAAGGGGGTGAAGTGAGGCTTTGAGTCCATAACCTTCCTACTCTATTAAAAGGGTTTTCCATTTAGAGCCCAGGATAGATAAGATCGAGTTGGGTTTAGTAGATGGAGGTCCTGTAGCTGGCACATTTGGTTAGTGGACTTAGTAACCTGAAAACTGGAAAACAAAGAAACAAACAGGTGAGCAGCTTGAGACATGGGTAAGATTGTGAGGTGGCAGTGCCCTTCAAGTTAGGTTAGTGTCACAGAGTTTGGCCATTGTAAACACAGGAACAGAGGAAAGGTATTCCCTGGCCAAAAGGCTATGAGGGGTCTGAGGTAGAATCATCTGTGCAGCCCTCCTCTGACCTGGAGCGGTGATAAAATATCATCTCAAGACCGTCCGGTGGCTCACAGGAGTATTCATCTGCTCCCACGGTTTCTGTGGGGGAATCTGAGTCTCTTCCACTGTGAGGAACAACTGGAAGCTGTAGAGGGACCTGGATGAGGCCCAATGACTATGCAGGTGTGCAGCTTGGACAGCAGGTCTCAGCCTTTGAGAGTAGCTGGACATTCAGGTAATACTAGAAAACTATGAGAAAAATAGAAATTATCGCAAAAACATCTGAGAGGTTCAGTAAAATGTTTACAGGGTTTCCTGACACTTTCAGGATGGAGCAGGTGTGGGGTGCCAGAGGTCTAGAGAAGGAAATAAGGGCAGAGGCTGCTCCAGTATTAAAAGGAAGTTCACTGACCTTCCTGCCACGCTGATGCCCACACTAGGTTTCAGACCAGCAATAGTTAACATTTGCTGCTGGGCCATCCAGACTGGGCGCCTTCAATCCTCCTCCACTGTTGCCAGCTGCCAGCTGGCTTGTGGGTGCCTCCCCTCCAGGTTTTGGGCCTTAAGACAGAGGCCAGCCCAGTGGCCAGTCTGCTCGCAATAGACGCATGGCGCCTGAGGAGGCTCGTTCTGGTCAGCGCAGTTCCTAGCCCCATAACCTGGTCGCCAGCAAATGTAGCACTTGGTACCTGGTTCAAAAGTCTGGGTAACCTGGGAGGCATTCGACGGGCGTCTGCTATTGAGTGCAGCCAATAGCTGGGCATGCCTAATGTCCTTTCTTTCCTCCTTTTCCCGGGCTCGAGCCTTGCTTTCTTGCTCCCTATTGTAAAAAGCTGTATTGACACAAGCCACCATCTCCTCTAGGGTAGCTCCCTCAGGCTTTTGCACTAGGTTTTGAGTTTCTTGCGAATATTCTGTGTGGCCTCTGGTCTAAAACCCTTATGGGTTAAAATGACACGTTTTTTGATGACATGGACTAAAATATCCAGTCAGAATATTTTCCAAATGACATTAAAAGGCCAAGGAGGCATTGGAGACTGCTCAATGGATAAGTCTTAGGTGCATTGCTTGGATACAAGATTACACAGTACCAATCTAGGTGTGTATGTCTCTTGAAAACTTGCCCTATTGAATTCCATGCCCAGTCTCGCCCCACCCCACCCCCCTACCTGTGGCTATCCTCCACTGTGAGTACAACACTGGAAAATGGAGCAGTTAACCTCTCTGATTGTCTAATAATATCACTAATTTTGTACGTGAATCTTCATTTCTTGTGAAGTGAAAAATTTTCATAATGCACGGCTATCAGAATTCTAAAATGACGACTCCTAAACCGAGTTGCAAGTAATTTAATCCTGGTATAATACCATTTCTACAGGTGTTGTGCTCCCACTTCCTGAAGTAATGACCAGGCCCAGAAATTTCCAATGGTCATTTTATTCACTGGATCCCACTTTCTGCTTCTAGAAATCTTATGAAACAGAGTATCAGATTGTTGCTCTTCGACCGGTTTCCCCTGTAATCATTTTTTGATAACCTCCTCAGTCAGAAATAATTTTAGGTACACCAAAACGTTCCTGTGTTCAACGTCTACCTACATAAAAGGTGCTCCGGTCTATGGGAATCTTGGTGGAGCTGGCCCATCCATAACCAAAGACAATAGAGCACCACATTTGCCCATCGCAGAGCTAAAGTGCGGAATCTTCCTCACTGTCCTCCTTTCTCTGAGCAGTGTGTGTGTCGGATTAGAAGTTACCCAAGGAACCTCTATCGTGCAATTCTGTGCATAATGCTGAGTCACTGTCGCTGTTAATTTCTCTGGTCTAAAACCCCTTTTGGGTTAAAATGACACTTTTTTTGATGCCATGGACCAAAATTTACAGTCAGGAGATTTTCTCAATGACATAAAAGGGCAAGCAGGCACTGGGACTGCTCTATGGATAAATATGAGGTGCTTTGCTTGTATGCAATATAATCTTCAAAGATTACACATTTCCATTTTATGTGTATATGTCTCTTTAAAGTTTCCCTATTGAATTCCCTGCCCAGTCTCACCCGCCCCCCAGTGCTATCCTCTACTGGGAGAACAACACTGGATAGGGGAGCAGTTACCCTCACTGGTTGTCTAATAATATCACTAAGTTTGTACCCAAATTCTTCATTATTTGTGAAGTAAAAAATTTCATAATCAACTGATATCAGAATTCTAAAATGGCGGCTCCTGAAAACCGTGTTGCAAGTAATTTATTCCTAGTTCAATACCATTTCTACAGGCATTGCACCCCCACTCCCTTAAGTAATGATCAGGCCCAGAAATTTCAAAGGTCATTTTGTTCACTGGATCCCTCTTTCTACTTTTAGAAATCTTATGAAAGAGTATCGGATTGTTGCTCTTAGGCTGGTTCTTTCCCATAATCATTTTTTGAATGACCTCATCGGTGAGAAATAATTGTAGGTACACCAAAGTTTTCTTGTGTTCAACGTCTACATACATAACACGAGCTCCAGTAAATGGGAATCTTGGTTGAGAAGGCCCATCCATACCCGAAGACAATAGAGCACCACGGTTGCCCATCGCAGAGCTCAGGTTCGGGATCTTTCTCACTGTCATCCTTTCTCTGACTGCTGTCAGTGTCGGATTAGGAATTTCCCGAGGATCTATAACACAATTCTGTTCATAATGCTAAGTCACTCTCGCTGTTTTTTCTCTAGTCTAAAACCCCTTTTGGGTTAAATCTACACTTTTTTGATGCCATGGACTAAAATTTCCAATAAGATTTTCCCAGTGTCATTAAAGGGCAATCAGGCACTGGAGACTGCTCAATGGATAAATCTGAGGTGCTTTGCTTGGATACAATATAATCCTCAAAGATTACACAGTAAAACTCTATGCGTGTATGTCTCTTTAAAATGTGCCCTATTGAATATCCCGCCCACTCTTGCCCCCCTGTGACTATCCTTCAATGGGAGAACAACACTGGAAAGGGGAGCATTTAACCGCCTTGACTGTCTAATAATATCACTAATTTTGTACCCAAATTCCTGCTTATTTGTGAACTGAAAATATTTCATAATCAATGAATATCAGGATTCTAATATGACGGCTCTCAAAAACCGAGTTTGAAGTAATTTATTCCTGGTACAATACCATTTCTGCAGGCATTGCGCCCCCACTCCCTGAAGTAATGATCAGGCCCAGAAGTTTCAAAGGTCATTTTGTTCACTGGATCCATTTTTCTACTTTTAGAAATCTTATGAAACAGAGTATCGGATTGTTGCTCTTCGACTGGTTCCTCCCTGTAATCATTTAAAAAAAATAATTGTTTTAATTTTTGGAAGATATTAAATAAAAGAAAACACCATGGCTTGGATCAGGTGCACCTTAGTCCTCAGAGTGACTTCCCTGCTCTTCAGCATTTTTTTTCTTTTTTTTACATTTTATTAGGGACTCATACAACTCTTACCACAATCCATACATATACATACATCAATTGTATAAAGCACATCCATACATTCCCTGCCCCAATCATTCTCAAAGCATTTGCTCTCCACTAAAGCCCCTTGCATCAGGTGCTCTTTTTTTATCTCCCCTCCCTCCCCATTCCCCCCTCCCTCATGTGCCCTTGGTAATTTATACATCGTTATTTTGTCATATCTTGCCCTATCCGGAATCTCCCTTCCCCCCTTCTCTGCTGTCCCTCTCCCAGGGAAGAGGTCACATGTGGATCCTTGTTATCAGTTCCCCCTTTCCAACCTACTCACCCTCCACTCTCCCAGCATCGTCCCTCACACCCTTGGTCCTGAAGGTAACATCCACCCTGGATTCCCTGTACCTCCAGCCCTCATATGTACCAGTGTAAAACCTCTGCCCTATCCAGCCCTGCAAGGTAGAATTCGGATCATGGTAGTTGGGGGGAGGAAGCATCCAGGATCTGGGGGAAAGTTGTGTTCTTCATCGGTACTACCTCGCACCCTAATTAACTCATCTCCTCTCCTAAACCCCTCTATGAGGGGATCTCCATTGGCCGACACTTGGGCCTTGGGTCTCCACTCTGCACTTCCCC
Source organism: Tenrec ecaudatus (assembly GCF_050624435.1). Taxonomy (NCBI): domain Eukaryota; kingdom Metazoa; phylum Chordata; class Mammalia; order Afrosoricida; family Tenrecidae; genus Tenrec; species Tenrec ecaudatus. The sequence goes on along the minus strand of NC_134544.1, from coordinate 95,826,466 downwards.
CTTCATTTAATATGATATATATATATATATATATATATATATATATATATATACATATACACATACTTACACACACTTATATCTTTTTTTTTTTTTTGCATGATGCCTTATATCTGGTCCCTTGGGCACCTCGTGATAGCACTGGCCGGTGTGCTTCTTCCATGTGGGCTTATTTGTTTCTGAGCGAGATGGCCGCTTGTTCACCTTCAAGCCTTTAAGACCCCAGACACTATCTCTTTTGATAGCCGGGCACCATCAGCTTTCTTCACCACATTTGCTTGTGCACCCATTTGTCTTCAGCGATCCAATCATGGAGGTGTGCAGTCAATGATATGATTTTTTGTTCTTTGATGCCTGATAACTGATCCCTTTGGGATCACTCGCTCACTCAGGCTGGTGTGTTCTTCCATGTGGACTTTGTTGCTTCTGAGCTAGATGTCCGCTTGTTTATCTTCAAGCCTTTAAGACCACAGTCACTATCTCTTTTGATAGCCGGGCACCGTCAGCTTTCTTCACCACATTTACTTGTTTATCCACATTGGCTCCAGCCATTGTGTCGGGAGAGTGAGCATCATAGAGTTCCAATTTAATAAAAGAAGGTATTCATACATTGAGGGAGTGTTTGAGTAGAGGCCCAAGGTCCTTCCGCCACCTTAATACTTGACCTATATATATAGACACATAGATCTATTTCCCCATCCTCCTATATATATTTGCATGTACATGTCTTTGTCTAGACCTCCATAAATGCCCTTTGACCCTTGCTCTTTCCTCCATCTCCCTTGACTTTCCTCCTGCCCTACTACCATGCTTCGTCGCCACCTGGGCTAGAGTATACCTCTTCTCTAAGAAACCTTACCCTTGATCATTTCCCACCAGGCCTGCCACTCCCCCTTCTCTACCATTTGGGTCCCATGTTTTTCCCTTGTCCCTGTGTTTGTTAACACCACTTCCTTACCCCCCCTTACCCCCCCCACCCCAAGTACCCCCGGAACTGTCGGTCCCGTTGTTATTCCTCCAGATAGTTCATCCAGCCTGTACTATTCAGACAGACCTGTGGAGACACTAACATGCACGAAAACAAGACAGAAGAAAACAAAGCAACAGTATACAACCAGACAACAAAACAATAAAAATAAACCACTGACAAAGAACAGAACAGTTCACAAGAGAAAAGCTTGTAGTAAGTTCAGGGATTATTTGCTGGCCCTTAGGAGCATTTTCCAGTCCAGTCTGTTGGGGCACCACGCCCTGGCCCCAAAGTCCACTTCCAGCATTCCCTGGGAACCTTGCCACTTCATTCCCTTGCTGTTCCGCTGCACTCCCCCAGTGATTTTTCTCGGTGTGGTGGGATCAGGTCAGGTGCAATTCCCACGCTGTGTCTCTCCCGTGCAGTCCCCTGTATCGCCCTTAGTCACTGATTGGCATCATTTCTCATAGTGGGGCAGCCATGTTGTTCTCTCTGTGGACTGGCTGCTTTACTCAGGAACATCATCATCATGGCCTAGTGGGCCAGGCTGTGCTCCACTCTCTCCTCCTGCCCCTTCATCATCTCCCGTGTGCTCTGATCAGATATGTTCATCTACCGGAGCTGCAGAGTCAATGTCGTCCTTTGGAACAAATTCTTTTCGGGGGAAGGGCAGGAATCCACTTAATTTATGGTGCTGGGGCCAGCGTCCCAGACCTCTCCACTGGTTCCCTACTCCACGCCGCGATATTGCATTCACACCTTGCGACACTGGGTTGAAGTCTGGTCCCACTTTCCCTGTGGAGATATAAACAATACCCTCCCCTTGGGTGGATTAATGCCCCATGACCTCACTACCCTTTTCTTACTTGAATTCATCCTTTTGTTTTCCTTTCCCCACCTCCTCCACCACTGTCTACCATGTACATCCCTGGTTTTGGTCTAGTCTCTTCCATACTACAAAGTCTTCACCCCTAAAATGTTTGTATACAGTAGCTTTTTTCCCTATGCCACTTTTGCTTTAAAATTTTTTTTTAATTCTTACCTCAGCGGGCTCTTGTTGTACTTGTCCTTTTGTGCCTGACTTACCTTGCTTAGCATGATTTCCTCCAGTTCTTCCCATGCCGCTATGTGCCTCATACGTTCATCACTGCTTTTTAGTGATGCGTAGTACTCCATTGTATGTATATACCACAGTTTTTTAATCCAATCGTCAGTTGATGGAAATTTGGGTTGCTTCCAACTCTTTGCAATTGTGAACTGTGCTGCAATGAACACTGGAGCATAGATGTCTGGTCTTGGTTTGTTTCTTGCCTCTTCTGGGTATATGCCCAGTAGGGGGATTGCTGGATCATATGGTAACTCTATTTCCATCTGTTTTAGGTATCGCCAGATTGATTTCCATAGTGGCTGTACGTACTTACAGTCCCACAAGCAGTGGATGAGAGTTCCTGTCTCCCCACAGCCCCTCCAACACTTGTTGCTTTCTGATTTTTTGAATTGGGCTACCTTTGAGGATGTCAGGTGGTACCTCATTGTTGTTTTAATTTGCATTTCTCTTATGGCTAAAGATCGGGAACATTTTCTCATATGTATGTTGGCCATTCGGATTTCTGTGCCTGTGAAACTTTTGTTCAAGTCCTTTGCCCACCTTTCAAGTGGGCTATTGGTTTTTTTCTTTTTGGAAGCTAGCAGAGTATTGTAGATTTTAGTAATAAGGCCTTTGTCTTATGTGTCATTGCTAAAGATGTTTTCCCAGTCTGTGGACTCTCTTATTACTCTCTTAGTGAATTCTTTAGATGTACACAAGTGTTTTATCTTCAGTATACCCCATTTGTCGATTTGTGCCTCCTCTGTGTTTGTGTCCTTCCCTATTTCTGATAGCCTGTGTATTCCCTGAGCCAAAGTTCTCAAGTTGGTCCCAATTCCCTCATTGATGGCCCTAATAGTTTGGGGTTTAACTTCAAGGTCTGTGATCCACCTTGAGTTTATTCTTGTGCATGGAGTGAGATAAGGGTCTTGCTTCATTTTTCTGCATGTGGATATCCATTTTTCCGAGCACCACTTGTTGAAGAGGGCATCTGCTTTCCATTTGATATTTTTGGGGCCCTTGTCAAAGATCAGCTGTGTGTATGCTGATGCTTTTATTTCAGTGTTTTCAGTTCTTTTCCATTGGTCTGAGTATCTGTCATTGTACCAATACCATGCAGTTTTGAGAACTGTGGCTGCATAGTATGTGCCAAAGTCAGGTAAAGCAAGCCCTCCCATGGTGTCCTTCTTCTTGAGGAGTTCTCTGCTAATTCTGGGCTTCTTCCCTCTCCATATGAAGTTGGTAATGAGTTTTTCCATTTCTTTGAAGAAAGATGATGGTAATTGTATCGGGATTGCATTAAACTTATATAGTGCTTTTGGCAGAACTGACATCTTAACTATATTAAGTCTCCCAATCCAAGGGCATGGAATATTCTTCCATATGTTGAAGTCGCTCTTGGTTTCTTGCAATCGTGTTCTATAGTTTTCCCTATATAGATCTTTTGATTTTTCAATCAGGTGTATCCCTAGGTATTTCAGTTTGTGTTTGGCTATTGTGAAGGGTACCACCTTTTTGATCTCTTCTTCTGTGGTCTTATCTGATGTGTATAACAGTCCGATGGACTTCTGTTTGTTGATCTTGTATCCTGCCACTCTGCCAAACTCCTCTATTGCTCCCAGTACTCCCCTTGTGGAACTTTTGGGATTTTCCATATATAAAATCATATCATCTGCAAATAACGATAGTTTCACCTCTTCCTTCCCCAGACGAATACCTTTGATGTCACTTCTTTGCCTTATGCTGTTAGCTAAAACCTCCAGCATGATATTAAATAGGAGTGGAGACAAGGGGCATCCTTGTCTGGTCCCCTTTTTCAGTGGAATTGTGTTAGTCTTTTCTCCATTGACTACGACTTTGGCTGTTGGTTTTTCATATATACCTTGTATTGTCTTGAGGAACTTTCCTCCCATTCCTATCTTCACTAGTGTCTTAAAGAGGAATTGGTGTTGGATGTTGTCGAATGCTTTTTCTGCGTCTATTGATATTATCATGTGATTCTTACACTTTTTCATGTCAATGTGACGAATAATACTAATGGTCTTTCATATGTTGAACCATCCCTGCATCCCTGGTATGAATCCCACTTGGTCATGGTGAATTATTTGTTTCATATACTTTTGTATTCTGTTGGCTAGTATTTTGTTAAGGATTTTTGCATCAATGTTCATTAGGGATATCGGTCTGTAGTTCTCGATTCTTGTGGGATCCTTGCCCGGTTTGGGTATCAGAGTTATACTAGCTTCATAGAAGGAGTTTGCCATCTTTTTCTATGTTCTGGAAAAGTTTGTGTAGGATTGGTATTAGTTCTTCCCTGAATGCTTGGTAGAATTCTCCAGTGTAGCCATCTGGTCCAGGGGATTTTTTTGTTGGTAATCCCTTGATAACCTTTTCTATTTCTTCTATTGCGATGGGTCTGTTGAGATTCTTGATGTCCACCGAGGATAGTCTAGGGAGGGATTGTTTTTCCAGGAATTTGTCCATGTCTTCCAAATTGTTGAATTCATTGGAGTACAATCCTTCATAGTATTGTGTAACTCTCATTTTGATTTCATTAGGGTCTGTTGTAATGACCCCTCTTTCATCCCTTATTCTTGCTATTGAGATTTGTTCCCTCCTTTCTTTGGTTAGGTTTGCCAATGGTCTATCGATCCTGTTTATCTTTTCAAAGAACCAACTTTTAGCGATATTAATTTTTTCCATAATTTTTTATTTTCCCTCTCCTGAATCTCAGCTCTGATTTTTATAATTTCTTTTCTTTTGCTATTAGTAGGGTTGTCCTGCTGACTCAGCTCTATTTTTTGTAAATTTTGTGTCAGCGTATCCGTCATGAGTCTCTCTTCCTTTCTTAGGTGTGCTTGTATTGCTATGAACCTTCCTCTGATGACTGCCTTTGCTGTGTCCCATAAGTTTTAGTACGTCGTGTGCTCACATTTGTTGGTTTTGAGAAATTTCCTGATTTTGTCTCGGATCTGTACCAGTATGCACTCCTTTTGCAGTAGAGAGTTATTCATCCTCCAATTATTTGCTCTTATTTTCTTTGTCTTCCTTTTGTTGATTTCCAGTCTTATGGCACAGTGGTCAGAGAGAGAGGTCTGTATTATTTCAATGTGCTTAAATTTGTGTAGATTTGCCTTATGCCCCAGCATGTGGTCTATCTTCGAATATGTGCCATGGGGACTTGAAAATAATGTGAATTTTTTTTTATTTGGATGAAAAGCTCTGTAAATATCTATTAGGTCAAATTGTGTAATTGTGGAGTTTAGCTCTCTAGTCTCCTTGTTGAGTTTCTTTGCCTATGATCTATCTTTCTCAGTGAGTGGTGTGTTGAAGTCACCCACTATAATTGTCGAGTCTGATTTCTTTCTTAATCTTTTGGAGTGTTTAGTTGACGTATTGAGCTGGTCTCTCATTCGGGGAATATATGTTTACAATGCTTAGTGGTTCATTGTCTATCATTCCCTTGAGCATTATATGGTGTCCCTCCTTATCTCTTTTTATGGTTTGCACTTTGAGGTCAATTTTATCCGAGATAAGGATTGCAACCCCTGCTTTTTTTGTATTGCTGTTTGCTTGGTAGGTCCTTATCCAGCCTTTGATTTTCAGCCTATTTTTGTCTGTATCCTTGAGATGTGTCTCCTGTAGGCAGCAAATTGATGGGTTGTGTTTTCTAAGCCATTCTGCTAGTCTCAGTCTTTTAATGCCTGAGTTCAGGCCATTGATATTCAGGGTTATTATCTCCATGTGTGGACTCTGTGATGCCATTTTATACCTTTTGTGTTGGGAGTTTTCCTACTTTCCTTTCTCATTACTGTGTGTTTTGTGTGTGTATCATTCTTGACTTCTTTCCATCCTTAAGCCATTGCTATCTTGGGGTCTGTTTTCTCTTTGTTGTTCTCTGGGTGAGGTTGTTCTATGTGTTGGTCTCTTATTTTTGCTTGGTGAGTGTTGTTCTTCTGCCCATACTGAGTCGGCGAGGATCTTTTGTAAGGCTGGGTTTGTTGTAACGTATTTTTTGAGTTTTTCCTTGTCTGGGAAGACTTTTACTTCTCCATCGATCTTGATCGATAATTTGGCTGGGTAGAGTATTCTTGGATTTGCGTTGTTTTCTTTCAATTTTTGGAATATGTTACTCCACTCTCTCCTTTTTTTTCATAGTTTCCGCTGATAGGTCTGAGCATATCCTTATGTGGGAACCTTTATATGTGATTGCTTGCTTTTCCCTAGCTGCTCTCATGATTTTCTCCTTTTCCTCAAAGTTTGAAAGTTTAACTATTATGGGGCCTGGTGATTTCTTCTTAAGGTCCCGTCGTGCTGGTGTTCTTTCAGCCTCCTGGATGGTTGCTTGGTTTTCATTCATTAGGCTGGGGAAGTTTTCCTCCAACAATTCTCTCCCTAATGTTGCAGATGACTTCTTTGTTGTGTCTTCCTCCGGTAGGCCAATAATTTTAATGTTGTTCTGCTTCATAGCATCAGACATAGCTCTTAGGTTTTCTTTGGCTTCTCTGATGCTCTTATTAGATTTTTGTTCACGTTTATTAAAGACTGCTTGGCTGTCCTCCACGCCACTGATGCGGTTCTCTGATTCCTCCAATCGATTCTCAAGGAACATGATTCTGCTATTGTTTTTCGTTATCTGCTCCTTAAGCTCCTGTATTTTCCTTTGGTATATGTCTTTTATCTCCTCTATCATTTCATCCTTTTTCTGTAGTGTTTCCCTCATATCCTGCATGGCTCCAAGCATCATTCTGAGAGCTTCTTTGTATGGCATCTCAATGTCTGCTTCTTCTATTTATGTTGTTATGTTCAGGACATCTTCTTCCTTTGCCTTTTGTTTCTCCTGTTTTTTCGTTGAGGTCGTTGGGGGTGATGGCTGTTTGCGTTGAGTTGTTTTTGAGGGACCAGGTGCCATTTTCTAGTCTCTCCCTGGAAGACTTATAGGAATTCTTCTTCGATCTGCCTACAGCAGATTTTGCTATGGGATTAACCTACCACTTTATCTTCCTGTGGTTTCCCTATCAGGGGAGTGCCCCAGATGGCAGATCGACTGCCTGCCCCAGTGTTGCAGAGGCTGGGCTGAAGTTCCCGCTATTGGTTTGAATATTGATATGTGTTGGCTGAGCTGCCTTATGTCCCCAGGTACACAGGCAGGAACTCCCTGGTGAGAAGTCTGAGGAGTATCCCCTGGAGAGCAAGCAGGCCTTACCCTAGCCTTGGGCTACCTATGCAGGGTGGAGCTCACCTAGCTGGGTGTGGCCCAGGCGCAAATGCCCTAGGGCAATGGGAGTGCCCCGTAAGTCCGCAATGGAGTGTGAGAGAGCTGGGCAGGAACAAGGTGGGGAGAAAAATCAAAAAGTGAGACTAGACTGTGCAGGGGTACAGGTAAGCGAAGGAAGCAAAAGAAACTATGTAGCTGAGCCCCACTCCCTGCCTGTGGATCTACAAGGGCTTACTCCCTGCCCCAAGCCCCAGCGGTAGTCCACAGCTGAGCCCCAAGAAGGGTCGCAAGAAAACTGCTGAGCCGCCCCCAGAGGACAGAGAGCAGAGATGTTAACAGACGCCACCGTGTAGCTGAAGCTTGATCCCTGCCTATGGAGCTGTGGGGGTTTGTGTTTAGTCCCTGCTCAGACCACGCGGCGCGGCTGCGGCTGTGCCTTGAAAAAGACCCTGCGCAGCCCTCCAAGGCTGTGTGGGAATATAAAGCAGAGAAGCAAACAGAAGCAACAATGTAGCTGAACCCCTATCCCTGCCAGTGGAGCCGCAAGAGTCCTGTCCCTGCCCTGAGGCAAACAGGGGAAAACTGTGGCTGTGCTGAGACCAAGCCCTGCTACAGGCTCCAAATGGTCCTGCCTTGGGCAGATCCGGCAGCTGGACTACGGTCGAGCCCCAGCCGGCTTCCACTGAGGTAAGCCAAAAGCCCCCAGCCCCTTAAAACCCCGTGGATCTGTGCCTACTTATCTTTATGATGCACCTCCTGCGGTCCAGTGGCGTTGAATTTCACCCTGAGCAACTCTCCTGGGCTAGATTCTGCGGAGTCCCTCTGGTGTGTGTCACTCCGTCGCCATCTTCCCGGAAGTCTCCTGTAATCATTTTTTTCCCGATGACTTCATCGGTCAGAAATAATTGTAAGTACGCCAAAGCTTTCTTGTGTTCAATGTCTGCAAACATAACAGGTGCTCCAGTAAATGGGAATATTGGTTGAGAAGGCCCATCCATAGCCAAAGACAATAGAGCACCCTGATTGCCCATTGCAGAGCTCAGGTTCGGAACCTTTCTCACTGTCATCCTTTCTCAGAGCAGTGTCAGTGTCGGATTAGTAATTTCCCAAGGAACACTAAAGCGCAATTCTGTGCATAATGTTGAGTCAGTGTCGCTGTTTGTTCGCTGGTCTAAAGTACCTTTTGGGTTAAATCTAAATTTTTTTGATGCCATGGACTAAAATTTCCAGTCAGAAGATTTTCCCAATATCATTAAAAGGGCAATCAGGCACTGGAGACTACTCTATGGATAAATATGTGGTGCTTTGCTGGGATACAATATAATCCTCAAAGATTACACAGTACCACTCTATGTGTGTATGCCTCTTTAAAAATTGCCCTATTGAATTTCTGCCCAGTCTCGCCCTCCTGTCGCTATCCTCCACTGGGAGTACAACATTTGAAAGGGGAGCAGTTAACCTCCTTGGCTGTCTTATAATACCAGTAGTTTTGTACCCAAATTCTTCATTATTTGTGAAGTAAAATAATTTCATAAGCAACAAATATCTCTATTCTAATATGACGGCTCTGGAAAACCGAGTTGGAAGTAATTTATTCCTGGTCCAGTACCATTTGTGCAAGAGTTGAGCCACCACTTCCTGAAGTAATGATCAGGCCCAGAAATTTCCAAAGGTCATTTTGTTCACTGGATCCCCCTTTCTGCTTCTAGAAATCTTACGAAACAGAGTATCGGATTGTTGCTCTTCAATCGGTTTCTTCCTATAATCATGTTTTTGATGACCTCATCGGTCAGAAATAAGTGTGGGTATGCCAATGTGTTCTTGTGTTTAACGTCTAACACTATGCTGAACTAGAACTTAAGGCAATTCCACTTAGTTGAAAGCAGTGGTTTTCAACCTGGGCATCCTGACCAGTTTGGTTTGTCGAAAGACCCTTTCACAGGGGTGGCAGGATTCATAGCAGTAGCAAAATTACAGTTCTGAAATAGCAAGGGAAATCATTTATGATTGGGGTATTACCACTACACATTGGGAAGTGCATGAAAGGGTTGTGGAATTAGGAAGCTTGAGAATCACTGTCCTAGAGGAAGACGAAGGTGCAGTAGAAGGAGAGCAATAGAGAGGAAGCCACTACAAGATTGATTAGCACAGTGGCTGGAACAATGAGCGCAAGCAAATAACCACTGTCAGGCTGGCTCAGGATGGGACAGTGTTTCATTATGTTGTGCATAGAGTTGTTAGGAGTCACAAACCAGTCGACGGCACCTAAAAAACAAACAGGATTTGTACTTGGCAAATGTGCAGAACTACATCTTGAAAGAAACATCTTCCTTTAGAACATTGAATCTGCATCTCTGGGTCACAAACACTTTTGAGGGAGAACGACACTTTCACAGGGTGTGGGCGTTAATAACAGTAGCAAAGTTAGATTTATGAAGTAGCAACGAAAATCATTTTATGACTGGGCGGTCACCACTGCATTCAGATTGGTGTTAAAGGGTTGTGGTATTAGGAAGGTTGAAAACCACTGCCCCGGAGAAAGACATAAACTTGGTACAGTAGAAGGGCAGCAAAAGAGAGGCTGCTCCCTGAAATATGGTTTAGCACAGTGGCTGCAACAATGAGCGCAAGCAAAGAACCACTATGACGATGACACAGGACTGGCCAGGGGTTCATAATATTCTGCCTAGAGTTGCTAAGAGCCAAAAATCACTCGATAGCCACTAACAACCTTAATAAGAGGACTCATGCATGTAACAATATGCTGAACTAGACCTTAAGGAAAATTGCTCTTAATTTATTTTTTTATTCTTTTCAACTTAAAAAAAATCATTTCATTGGAGCTCAAACAACTCTTATCACAATCCATACATACATCAATTGTTTAAAGCACACTTATACATTCACTGCCCTCATCATTCTCGACATTCGGTTTCCGCTTGGGTTCCTGTAATCAGCTCCTCATTTTCCTTTTTCTCCTGCCCCTCATTCCCCGATTCCTCCTCCCACATGAACACTTAATGATATGTAAATTATTACTTTATCTTATCTTACACTGCCCAGAGTCTCCCTACACCCACTTTTCTGTTGCCCATCCCCCAGAGAGATTATATATAGAACCTTGTGATTGGTTCTCCCTGCCGTGGTCCAGCCACAGCGGGTTTGTGTCCCCCGCTAGGTGGGTAAGGTGTCAACGAGTGGGAGACAGAAACCACACGACTCAAAGGTTGTGGGTGACTGTTCCAATTTTATTCATGCAAAGCTTCAATTTATGGCTTAAAGCTTATGGCCTAAGATCATACATTAGGAAATTCTCAGGCCACAACACCGTAACAAGTTACATTAATCACATCATGATTCTTGGTTAAAAATTAGGACATCTTGAAACTAAAACTTTCTCATACGAGGGTGATAAACAAATCTTCTAACAGTAACTGAGCATACTTCATTTAACTAGGGCACATTGTTCTAACTAGGAAATCAATAAAGCATTATTACATTTCATAATAAAAAATTACTTGACAAGCTTTGGCTGTTCTTTCTGTTCCTTCTTGGGCTGTTCCCCTAGGGCTTTCATTTCTTGTTCTTACTTTTCCACTAAGTTTCCATAAATTAAACTCCCAAAAGTCTTTCTGTACCACGGTATGAGTTGCCTCACAATTGGTAGCTTTGCTTCAGTGGACTTCAAACATTACGGAGGCCCTCTTCTTGCTAACCATTGCATAAAACTTAAACTACTAAAAGGAACGTGTACACCTTTCTTTGTTAACTATTCTTATGCCATTTTCATTGTAAGTCCCTGTATAAGGTAAATCAGGGCCAGAAAGTCTATTTCTCTTTGGGTTATTTCCTGGAGGGGGATGCTGTATTCTGCCTCCTATGCGGTAACCAAGATAAGGAAAGGGAAAAAACATGGGAAAAGGATGATAAACTTTTTTAAGAATCTTGCACAAAAGAACTCCAAATAATTATGGCAAGGCCAATCAAGCAAGTCCAAATACATGTCAAGAGTGGGTTTGGGCAGCCAACTCCCACTGTCCATCTCCTTTGATGCCGGACCAGGTGTCATTCAACTCTGTCTTCGACGTCATGTGGCAGGACTGGTCCCCTCATCTCCATTTCTATCCACAATTTCCTCCGGGTATCGCCACTCTCCCTGCTGCTCTGGAGGGGTTCATCTGTCCTGGATTCCTTGTGTTTCCAGTTCCCATCTGTACCACTGTGCATCCTCTGGTATAACCAGGTTTGCAAGGTAGAATTGGGATGATGATAGGAGGGTGGGGGCAGCGTTTAAAAGCTACAGGAAGGTTGTCAATTTCTCCTCTTAGTTTAGAACAGCAGTTCTTAACCTGTGAGTTGGTACATCTTTGGAGGGGTCAAATGAACCTCTCATAGGGGTAGAGCTGTTCATAACAGTAGCAAAAGTACAGTTACAAAGTAGCAATGAAAATAATTTTATGAATGCAGGGTCATGACTACATGAGGGACTGTATGAAGGGGTCGTGGCATTAGGAAGGTTGAGAACCATTGCTGTAGAGAAAGACAAATTTCTTAGTACAGTAGGACAGCAAAAGAGAGGCAGCCCCATTAAGATGGATTAGCACAGTGCCTACAACAATGAACGCCAGCAAATGCCACTGTGAGGATGGCAGAGGAGGGGCATTATTTCATTATATTGGACATACAGTTACTATGAGTCAAAATCGACTCAACAGCACCCAAAAACACAAAAACAAATTATTGTACTTCTAACAGTATGCTGAGGAAGATATTAAGAGAAACTCCTGTTATTTTAGAGCAGCGGTTCTCAACATGTGGGTCGTGACTTCATTGGGGGCGTTGTATGACTCATTCACAGGGGTGGCCTGATTGATAACAGTAGCAAAATTAGAGCTATGAAACAGCAATGAAAATAATTTTATGATTGGGGTATCACCACTATATGGGGAATGGTATTAAAGTGATGTGGCATTAGAAAGGTTGAAAACCACTGCCCTAGAGGAAGCCAGAAATGTTGGTACAGTAAAAGGGCAGCAAAATAGGAGCAGCCCTTACAAGATGGATTAGCAAAGTAGCTGCAACAATGAGCGCAAGCAAAGAACCACTGTGAGGATGGGATAGGCCTGGGCAGCATTACAATACGGTTTAAAGAGAGTTGCTCTGATCACAAACCCACTCGAAGACTCCTAAAAAGAATAACAACAGGACTTGTGCATCTAAAAATGTGCCTAATGATATCTTAAGAAAAATGCCTATTAATTTAGAGCAGCAATTCTCAACCTGTGGGTCGCAAGCCCTTTGGTGTGACAAAAGACCTTTTCACAGCGGGGGCCCATTCACAACAGTAGCAAAGTTACAGTTATGAAGTAGCAATGAAAATAATTTTATGACTGGGGGTCATCAATACACGAGAAACTGTATGAAAAACTCATGGAATTAAGAAGGGTGAGAACCACTGCCTGAGAGGAAGACATAACTCTTGGTAGAGTTGAAGGGCACCAAATGAGAGGTAGGCCCCAAAAAGATGGATTATCACAAAGGCTGCAACAATGAGTCATAGCAAAGGAACCACTGTGAGGTTGGCAGCGGATGGGACAGCTTTTCATGATATTGTGCATAGAGTTGCTATGAGCCAAACCCACTCGACAGCCCCTAACAACAAGAAGAACAGTACTCGTGCGTCTACCAATATGCTGAACTAGACCTTAAGAGAAACTCTACTTAGTTGAGAATAGCGTTTCTCAGCCTGTGAATCATGACCACTTTGGTTGGTAGAAGGATGCGTTCAAAAGAGTGGCCAGATTCATAGCAGTCTCAAAATTACAGCTCTGAAACAGCAAGGGAAAAAATTCATAATTGGGGTACCACACTACACATTGGGAAGTGTATGAAAGTGTTGTGGAATTAGGAAGGTTGAGAATCACTGTCCTAGAGGAAGACGAAGGTACAGTAGAAGGAGAGCAAAATAGAGGAAGCCACTACAAGATGGATTAGCTCAGTGGCTGGAACAATGAGTGCAAGCAAAGAACCACTGTCAGGATAGCATAGGATGGGGCAGCATTTCATTACATTGTGCATAGTGTTCCTATGAGTAAAAAAACACTCGACGGCTGCTAACAACAACAAAAACAAGACTTCAGCTTCTCAAATGGGCAGAACTACATCTTGAAAGAAAAAAGTCTTCGTTTAGAACAATGGTTCTCAATGTCTGGGTCTTGAACCCTTTTGAAGGTTGAATGACACTTTCACAGGGGTGACCCATTCATTACTGTAGCAAAATCAGGGGCGACCCATTCATTACTGTAGCGACCCATTCATTACTGTAGCAAAAAGATTCATGAAGGAGCAACAAAAATAACTTTATGATTGGGTGTTCACCACTATTTGAGGAATGGTATTAAAGAATTGTGGCATTAGGAAGGTTGAGAAACACTGCCCTAGAGAAAGACACAAATCAGGCTACAGGAGAAGGGCAGCAAAAGAGAGGCAGCCCCCAGAAAGATGGATTATCACAGCGGCTGCAACAATGAGCACAACAAAGAACCATTGTGAGGATGGTACAGGACGAGGGAGCATTTCATTATATAGTGCATAGAGTTGCTATGAGCCAAAACCCATGACAGTACCTAAAAACAATAACAACTGGATTTGTATTTCTCCAATAAACTGAAGAAGACATTAAGAGAAACTCCTCTTGGTTTAGAGTAGCGTTTCTCAACAAGTGGTTCACGACTCATTTGGAGGGGGCCAAATGGCCCTTTCACAGGGGTGGCCCAATTCATAGCAGTAGCAAAATTACTGTTATGAAATAGCAATGAAAATAATTTTATAGTTGGACATTTAAGACTACATAAGGAATTGTGTGAAGGGGCGTGGCATTAGTAAGGTTTAGAACCACTTCCCTAGAGGAAGACACAAGTCTTGGTAGAATAAAAAGGCAGCAAATGAGAGTCAGCTATGAATGAGATGGATTAGCTCAGTGGCTGCAACAATGAGGATAAGCCGATGTCCCCTGTCTGGCTGGCACAAGAAGGGGCAGCTTTTCATTATATTGTGCATAGAGAACCAGAACTTATGCTTTTGAAAAAGGTGCTGAAGTAGACCTTAAGAGAAACTCCTCTTACTTTAGAGCAGCTGATCTCAATCTGTGGGTCGCGACCCCTTTTCAGAGACAAAAGACCTTTTCACAGTTGTGGGTTGTACATTATAGTAGAAAAATTAGAGTTATGAAGTAGCAATCAAAATAGTTTTATGACTTGGCAGTCACCAGTACCATGAGGAATGGTATGAAAGGGTTGTGTCATTAGCAAGGTTGAGAATCACTGCCCTAGAGGAAGACAGAAATCTTGGTAGAGTAGAAGGGCAGCAATGGGAGATAATAGGTGGATTAGCACAGTGGCTGCAACAATGAGCACTAGCAAAAAAACCACTGTGAGGATGGCAGAGGATGAAACAGCATTTCATTATATTGTGCAAAGAATTGCTTTGACCCAAACCCACTCGACGGCCCCTAAAAACAATAAAAACAGGACTCGTGCATCTAACAATATAATTAACTAGACCTTAAGAGAAATTCCTCTTAGTTTAGAGCAGCGGCTCTCAACTTGTTAGTCGTCACCCCTTGGGGTGTGTGTGTGTGTGTGTCAAATGACCATTTCATAGAGGTGGTCCAATTCATAAGAGTAGAAAAATTATAGTAATGAAGGAGTAATGAAAATAATTTTACGATTGTAGGGTCACCACTACATAAGGAACTGTGTGAAGGGGTCGTGGCATTAGGAAGGTAGAGAACCACAGCCCTAGAGGAAGTCTTGGTACAGTAGAGAGTAGCAAAATAGAGGCAGCCCAGTAAGAGAGATTAGCATAATGGCTATAACAATAAGCACCAGCAAATACCATTGTGATGATGGCAGAGGAGGGGGCAAACTTTCATTATATCGCGCATACAGTTGCTATAAATCAAAAATCGACCCGACAGCATCTAACAAAAACAACAGGATTGTGCTTCTAACAATATTCTGAGGAAGACATTAAGAGAAATTCCTATTATTTTAGGGCAGCGGTTCCCAAACTGTGGGTTGTGACCTCTTTGGGGTGTCTAACGACCCTTTCACAAGTGTGGCCCGATTCATAATAGTAGCAAAATTACAGTTATGCAACAGCAATTAAAATAATTTTATAATTGCGGGATCACCACTACATGGGGGAGGGTATAAAAGGAACGTGGCATTAGGATGGTTGAGAACCACTTCCCCAGAGGAACGCAGAAATGTTGGTACAGTAGAAGGGCAGCAAAAGAGAGGCAGCCCCTACAAGATGGATTAGCAAAGTAGCTGCAACAATGAGCATAAGCAAAGAACCACTGCGAGGATGGCACAGGCCTGGGCAGCATTACATTACATTTTGCAGAGCGTTGCTATGAGCCAACCCCACTCATCAGCACCTGACAACAATAAGTTCAGGGCTCGTGTGCCTAACAATATGCTGAACTAAAATGTAAAAGAATCTACTCTTATTTTAGAGCAGCGGTTCTCAACCCGTGAGTCTTGACCCCTTTGGTTGGTCAAATGACACTTTCACAGGGGTGGCCGGATTCATAACAGTAGCAAAATTACAGTTATGAAACAGCAAGGGAAAATTTATGATTGGAGTACCACCACTGCACAATGGGAAATATATGAAAGGGTTGTGGAAATATGAAGGCTGAGGACTACTGCCCTAAAGGAACACATAGTACAGTAGAAGGGCAGCAAAACAGAGGCAGCCTAGAAGACTGATTATCACAATGGCTGCCACAATGAGTGCAAGCAAAGTACCACTGTGAGGATGGCACAGGATGGAACAGTGTTTCATTATATTGTGTATAGAGTTCCTATAAGTCAAAAACCACTCGACAGCTCTTAAAAACAACCAAAACCAAACCTGTGCTTCTCAAAATGTGTTGAACTACATCTTAAAAGAAACAAATCTTCATTTAGAACAGCACTTCTCAACCTGTGGGTTGTGACCCCTTTCAGGAGACAAATGATCCTTTCACAGCGGTGGACCGTTCATTACAGTAGAAAAATTAGATTTATGTGGTAGCAATGAAAATAATTTTATGATTGGGCTGTGACTACTACATAAGCAACGGTATGAAATGATCATGGTATAGCAAGGTTGAGAACCACTGCCTGGATGAAGACAGAGCTCTTGGTAGAATAGAAGAGCAGCAAACGAGAGGAAGTCCTCAAAAAAGGTGGATTAGCACAGTGTCTGCAACAATGAGCGCAAGCAAAGAACCACTGTGAAGATGGCACAGGATGTGGCAGGGTTTCATTATATTGTGCCTAGAGTTGCTAGGAGCCAAAGGCCACTCGATGGCCAGTAAAAACAGTAACAAGAGGACTCATGCATGTAACAATATACTGAAATAGAACTTAAGAGAAACTCCTTTTAGTTTAATTTTATTTTATTTTCACCTTTTTAAAAAAAAGTCATTTTATTGGAGCTCATACAACTCATCACAATCCATACACACATCAATTGTTTAAAGCACACTTATATATTCATTGCGCTCATCACTCGAATCAATCGCTTTCTGCTTGGGATCCTGAAATCAGCTCCTCATTTTCCTTTTTCTCCTGTCTCCCCTTTCCCCCTTCCCCTCGCACATGAGCACTTAATAATTTATAAATTATTATTTTATCTTATCTTACACTACCCAGAGTCTCCCTTCACCCACTTTTCTGTTACCCATCCCCCAGAGAGGAGATTATATGTAGATCCTTGAGATCGGTTTGCCCTTTTTATCCCTGCTTCGCTCCCGATATCACCACTCTCCCCGCTAGTCCTGAGGGGTTAATTTTGACTAGATTACCTGTGTTTCCAGTTCCCATGTGTACCGCTGTGCATTCTCTGGTCTAACCAAGTTTGCATGGTAGAATTGGGATGATTATAGGTGGGGGGAGGCAGCATTTAAGTGCTAGAGGAAGTTTGTCAGTTTCTTCTCTTAGTTTAGAGCAGTGGTTCTCAACCTGTGAGTTGTTACATCTTTGGGGGTGGGGGGGCGAACGAACCTTTCATAGGGGTGTACCAGTTTATAACACTAGCAAAATTACACTTATGAAGTAGCAACAAAAATAATTTTATGGGTGTGGGGCCACCACTACATGAGGAACTGTATGAAGGGGTCGTGGCATTCGGAAGGTTGAGAACCATTGTCCTAGAGGAAGACAGAAATCTTGGTACTGTAGAAGGGCAGCAAAAGAGAGGCATCCCCAATAAGATGGATTATTAGGACAGTGCCTGCAGCAATGAGTGCCAGCAAATACGACTGTGAGGATGTCAGAGGAGGGGAAGCCTTTTATTATATTGGGCATGCAGTTGCTATGAGTCAGAACTGACTCAACAGTACCTAACAAAAACAGCAGGATTGTGCTTCTAACCATAGGCTGAGGAAGACATTAAGAGAAACTTTTATTATTTTAGAGCAGCAGTTCTCAAGCTTTGGTTCGTGAACACTTTTGGGGTCAAATGACCCTTTCACGGGGGTGGCCCGATTTATAACAGCAGCAAAATTACAGTTATGAAGCAGCAATGAAAATAATTTTATGATTGGGGTGTCAACACTACATGGGGAATGGTATTAAAAGGACATGGGATTAGGAAGTTTGAGAAGCGCTGCCTTAGAGGAAAGCAGAAATGTGGTACAGTAGAAGGGCAGCAAAGGAAAGGCAGCCCCTGCACAACTGGTTAGCACAGTGTCTGCAACAATGAGCGCAAGCAAAGAACCACTGTGAGGATGGCAGAGGATGGGACAGCGTTTCATTATTTGTGCACAGAGTTTCAATGAGTCAAAAACCACTCAACAGCAACCAACAACAACCAAAACCAGACTTGTGCATCCCAAAATGTGCTCAACTACATCTTAATAGAAACAAATCTTCATTTAGAACAGCGGTTTTCAATTTCTGGGTCACAAACCCTTTTGGTAGGCAAACGACACTTAAACAAGGGCAGCCCGTTCATAACACTAGCAAGATTAGATTTATGAAGTAGCAACAAAAATAATTTTATTACTGGGCAGTCACCACTACATGAGAATCGGTATTAAAGGGTTGTGGCATTGGTAAGGTTGAGAGCCACTGCCTTAGAGGAAGACACAAATCTTGGTACAGGTGTAGGATAGCAAAAGAGAGGCACACCCAGAAAGACGTATTAGCACATTGGCTGCATCAATGAGCGCAAGCGAAGAAACACTGTGATGATGGCACTGGATGGGGCAGAGTTTCATTATATTGTGCATAGAGTTGCTATGAGCCAAACCCACTCGACAGCCCCTAACAACAATAACAACAAGATTTGTGCTTCTAACAATATGCTGAAGAAGACCTTAGGAGAAATTCCTCTTAGTTTAGAGCAGCGGATCTCACCTAGTAGGTCGAGAACCCTTTCATGTGCCGGAATGAGGTGGCCCGATTTATAACAGTAACAAAATTACTGTTATGAAATAGCAATGAAAATAATTTTATAGTTGGATATTCACCACTACATTAGGAAGTGTATGAAAGGGGCGTGGCATTAGGAAGATTGAGAACCACTGCCTTAGCGAAGACACAAATCTTGGTAGAGTAGAAGGGCAGCAAGTGAGAGCCAGCTCCCAAAAAAAGCGAATAACACAGTGGATGAAAGAATTGAGGGCAAGCCAAAAAAATCCACTGTAAGGATGGCACAGAAAGGGGCACATTTCATTATATTGAGCATAGAGTTGCTATGAGTCAAATCCACTCGACAGCACACAGCAAAAAAACTTCAGGACTTGTGCTTCTGACAATGTGCTGAAGTAGACCTTATGATAAACTCCTCTTAGTTTAGAACAGCGGTTCATAACGTGTGGGTCACAACCCATTTTGGAAGACAAATGACCCTTTCACAGTGGTTGCCTGATTATTACAGTGCCAAAATTGGAGTTATGAAGTTGCAATGAAAATAATTTTGATTTGGCAGTCACCCCTACATGAGGAACGGTATGAAAGGATCGTGGGATTAGCAACCTTGTGAACCACTGCCCGCGAGGAATACAGAAGTCTTGGTAGAGAAGAAGGGTAGCAACAGAGAGGCAGCCCCTACAAGTTTGATTAGCACAAAGGCTGCAACAATGAATGCCAGCAAATACCATTGTGAGTATGGCACAGGACAGTGCAGCGTTTCATTATATTGTGCATAGAGTTGCTATGAGAAAACCCAACTCAACAGCAATTAACAATAAAAACAGGATTTTTCTCTAACAATATCCTGAACAAGACCTTAAGAGAAACTCCTTAGTTTAGAGCAGCGTTACTCAACCTGTGAATTGTGAACCCTTTTGGGCTTTGAACAACCCTTTCCCAGAAGATGCCCTATTCAGAACAGTAGCAAAATAACAGTTATGAAATATCAATGAGTACAGTTATATCATTGGGTGAACACCACTACATGAGGAACTGCATGGAAGGGTCTTTGCATGAGGAAGGTTGAGGACTACTGCCTTAAAGGAAGACAAAAATCTTTGTAAATAGGAGGGCATCAAAAGTGAACAGCCCCCAAACGGTGGATAAGCACAGTGACTGCAACAATGAGCGCAAGGAAAAGAACCACTGTGAGGATCACAAAGGACGGGACATTGGTTCATTATATTGTGCACAGAGTTGCTATCAGCCAAACCCACTCTAGGGAATCTAACAAAAAAGGACAAGACTTGTGCTTCTTACAATATGCTAAAGAAGACCGAAGAGTAACTCCTCTTTTTTTTAGAGCAGCAGTTCTCAAACTATGGGTCATGACAACAGAGGGGGATCGAACAACCCTTTCATAGGGGTGCCCTGATTCATAAGAGTAGCAAAATTACAGTTATAATTATCAATGAAAAGAAATTTATTGTTGGGGGTTCACTGCTACATGAGGAATGGTATGAAAGGGTCATGGAATTAGGAAGGGTGAAAACCACTGCTCTAGAAGAAGATACAAATCTTGATACAGTTGAAGGGCAGCAAAATAGAGTCAGCCCCCCCAAA
This sequence comes from Tenrec ecaudatus, assembly GCF_050624435.1. Taxonomy (NCBI): domain Eukaryota; kingdom Metazoa; phylum Chordata; class Mammalia; order Afrosoricida; family Tenrecidae; genus Tenrec; species Tenrec ecaudatus. The sequence goes on along the minus strand of NC_134544.1, from coordinate 95,806,157 downwards.
AGTGGAATAGTACAGTGGCAGCCACAATCAGCACAACCCAAAGAAATACTGTGAGGATGGTGCAGGACGGGGCAGTATTTCATTATATTTTGCATAGAGTTGCTATGAGCCAAAACCCACGCGATGGCCCCTAACAACAATAACAACAGTATTTGTTCTTATAACAATATGCCGAAGAAGAACTAAAGAGAAAGGCCTCTTAATTTAGAGCAGCGATTCTCAATGTTTGGATCATGACCCCTTTGTGGGGGACAAACGACCTTTTCACAGGGGTGGCCCAGTTCAAAACAGTAACCTTAAGAAGTAGCAGTGAAAATAATTTTATGATTGTGAGGGGAGTCACCAATACATGAGGAACATTAGGAAAAGGTCCTAGCATTAGGAAGGTTGAGAACCACTGGCCTAGGCAAATACAGAAATCTTGGAAGAGTGGAAGGGCAGCAAATGAGAGTCAGTCCCTAAAAAGTTGTATTAGCACTGTGGCTGCAACAATAAGCGCAAGCAAAAGAACCACTATGATGATGGCAGAGGATAGGACAGCATTTCATGATATTGTGCATAGAGTTGCTATGAGCCAGACCCACTCGACAGCCCCTAACAATAATAAGAACCGGACTCATGCATCAAATATATGCTGAACTAGACTGTAAGAGAAACTACTCTTAATTGAGAACAGCGGTTCTCAACCTGTGAGTCATGACCAGTTTTGTTGGCCGAATGACCCTTTCACAGGGGTGGCCAGATTAATAGCAGTAGCAAAATTACAGTCATGAAATAGCAGCGAAAACAATTTTATATATGTACATTCATGAGCACATTAGGAATTTTATGAAAGGGGTGTGGCATTTGGAAAGTTGAGAAGTACTGCCCTCGTGGAAGATACAAGTCCTGGTAGAGTAGAAGGGCAGAAAATGGGAGCGGCTCCCAATAGGATGGAATAGCACACTGGCTGAAACAGTGTGGGAAAGCAAAAGATCCACAGTCAGGATGGCCCAGGAAGGGGCAGCGTTTCATTGTATTGAGCACAGAGTTGCTTTGAGTAACACCCACTCAAGATCACCTAAACAAACAAACAAACAAACAAACAAAAAAACCCACCAAAAAAACAGGACTTATACTTCTGGCCATGTACTGAAGTAGACCTTAAGAGAAACTCCTCTTAGTTTAGAGCAGTGGTTCTGAACCTGTGAGTCGTGACCTCTTGGTGGTATTGAACGACCCTTTCATAGGGGTGACCTGATTCACAACAGTAGCCAAATTACAGTCATGAAGTAGCAATGAAAAATATTTTATGGTGTGGGGTCACCACTACATGAGGAACTGTATGAAGGGGTCATGGCATTAGGAAGGTTGAGAACCACTAACCTAGAGGAAGACAGAAATCTTGATACAGTAGAAGGACATCCAAAGAGAGGCTGCCCCAATAAGATGGATTAGCACTGTGGCTCCACAATGAGCGCAAGCAAACACCAGTGTGAGGATGGAAGAAGAGGGGTCAGCCTTTGATTTTATTGGGCATACAGTTGCTATGTGTCAAAACCGACTCCACAGCACCTAAGAAAACAATAGTATTGTGCTTCTAACAATATACTCAGGAAGACAATAAGAGAAACTCCTATTATTTTAGAGCTGCGGTTCTCAACTTGTGGGTCATGACCTCTTTGGGTGGGCTGGGGGTGGGGTAGGTCAAAGGAACCTTTCACGAGGGTGCCGATTCATAACCGTAGCAAAATTACAGTTATGAAATACTAATGAAAATAAATTTATAATTGGGCGATGACCACTACATGGTGAATGGCATTAAAGGGACGTGGAATTAGGAAGGTTGAGAACGACTGCCCTAGAGGAAGGCAAATATGTTGCTACAGTACAAGGGCATCAAAAGAGAGGCAGCACCTACAACATGGATTAGGATAGTAGGTGCAACAATGAGCACCAGCAAAGAACTACTATGAGGATGACACAAGATGGGGCAGCGTTTCATTATATTGTGCATAGAGATCCTATGAGTCAAAAACCACTGGATGGCACTGAACAACAACAAAAATAGTACTTGTGTTTGTCAAAATGTGCTGAACTACATCTTAAAAGAAACAAATCTTCGTTTAGAACAACGGTTCTCAACCTCTGTGTCACGAACCATTTTGTGGGTCAAATGACACTTTCACAGGGGTGGCCCATTCATAACAGTAGCAAAATTAGTTTTGTGAAGTAGCAACTAAAATAATTTTATGATTGGGTGGTCACCACAATATGAGGAATGGTATCAAAGGGTTGTGGCATTAGGAAGATTGAGAACCACTGCGATAGAGGAAGACAAATATTGGTACAGTAGATGGGAAGCAAAAGAGAGGCTGTCCCTATAAGATTGTGGCTCATGTGCCACAATGAGCACAAGCAAATACGAATGCTGGGATGGAAGAGGAGGGAGCAGCCTTTGACTATATTGGGCATACAGTTGCTATGAGTCAAAACCGACTCAACAGCACCTAAGAAAATCAACAGTATTGTGCTTCTAACAATATACTGAGGAAGACATTAAGAGAAACTCCTAATATTTTAGAGCTGCGGTTCTCAACCTGTGGGTCGCGACCTCTTTGAGGAGTCAAACGACCCTTTCACAGGGGGGCAAATTCTTAACAGTAGAAAAATTACAGTTATGAAACAGCAATGAAGATAATTTTATGAATGGGGGATGACTACTACTTTGGGAACAGTATTAAAGGGACGTGGCATTAGGAAGGTTGAGAACCACTGCCCTAGATAAAGACCAAATCTTGGTACAAGAGAAGGGCGTCAAAAGAGAGGGAGCCCCCAGAAAGATGGATTAGCACAGTGGCTGCAACAATGAGCGTAAGCCAATAATGACTGAGAGGATGGCATTTGACGGGGCAGGATTTCATTATATTGTGCATAGAGTTGCTGTGAGCCAAAACCCACTAGACGGCCCCTAACAACAATAACAAGAGGACTCGTGCATGTCATGATATACTGAACTAGATCTTAAGAGAAACTCCTCTTAGTTTAGAACAACAGTTCTCAACCTGTGAGTTGTGACCAGTTTGGGGGCATAGAACCACTCTTTCATATGGTTGGCCAAATTCATAACAATAACAAAATTACAGATATGAAATAGCAACAAAAATTATTTCATGATTGGGCGTTCAGCACTACTGGTGGAATGGTATTAAAGTGTCATGGCATTAAGAAGGATGAGAATCACTGCCCTAGAGGAAGGTAGAAATGTTGGTACAGTACAAGGGCAGCAAAAGAGAGGCAGCCCATCCAAGAAGGGTTAGCAAAGTATCTGCAACAATGAGTGCAATCAAAGAATGATTGCAAGGATGGCAAAGGCCTGGGCAGCATTTAATTTTATTGTGCACAGAGTTGCTATGAAATGAAACCCATTCGAAGGCACCTAGATATAACAACAGAAATTGTGTGTCTAACAATGTGCCTAGCAATAACTGAAGAAAAAATCCTCTTAGTGTAGAGCAGCAGTTCTCAACCTGTGGGTCGCAAACCCATTGGGGGGACAACCAACCTTTTCATAGGGGTTGCCCAGTTCAAAACAGAAGAAAAATTATAGTTACGAGGTAGCAATGAAAATAATTTTATGATAGCGCAGTCAGCACTGTATGAGGCATGGTATGAAAAGATTGTTGCATTAGGAAGTTTGGGACCCACTGCCCTAGAGGAATTCAGAAATCTTGGTAGAGTAGAAGGGCAGAAAATGAGAGGTAGTCCCCAAAAAGATTGATTAGCACAGTGGCTGCAACAAGGATCCCTAGCAAAAGAACCACTGTTAGGATGGCAGAGGACAGGCCAGCGTTTCATGATATTGTGCATAGAGATGCTATGGGACAAACCCACTCAACAGCCCCTAACAACAATAAGAACAGGACTGGGGTGTCTAACAATGTGCTGAACTAGACCATAAGAGAAACTACTCTTAGTTTAGAACAGCGGTTCTCAATCTTTGAGTCGTGAACCCTTTGGTTGGTCGAATGAGCCTTTCACTAGGGTGGCCAGATTCAGAACAGTAGCAAAATTACAGTTATGAAATAGCAAGGGGAAAATGTTATGATTGGGGGACCACCACTACACATTGGGAATTGTATGAAAGGGTCATGGAAATAGGAAGGTAGAGAACCACTGTCCTAGAGGAAGAAACAAGTAAAGTAGAAGGGCAGCACAAGAAAGGCAGTCCTTGCAAGATTGATTAGCACAGTGGATGCAACAATGAGCGCAAGCAAAGAATAACTGTGAGGATGGCACAAGATGGGGCAGCACTTCATGATATTGTGTATACAGTTGCTATGAATCAAAAACCACTCGATGGCACTTAACAACAACAAAAACAGGACTTGTGCTTCTGAAAATGTGCTGAACTGCATCTTACAAGAAACAAATCTTAGTTTAGAACAGTGGTTTTCAAACTCCGGGTCACGAACCCATTTTGGGGTCTAACGACACTTTAACAGGTATGGCCTGTTCATAACAGTAGCAAAATTAGATTTATGAAGTAGCAATGAAAATAAGGTTATGATTGGGCAGTCACCACTACATGAGGAACGGTATTAAAGGTTGTGGCATTAGGAAGTTTGAGAACAACTGCCCTAGAGGAAGACACATATATTAGTAAAGGAGACGGGCAGCAAAAGAGAGGCAGCCCTCAGAAAGATGGATTAGCACAGTAGCTGCAACAAGGAGGGCAACAAAGAACCACTGTGAGGATGGCACAAGGTGGGGGCAGTCTTTCATTATATTGTACGCAGAGTTGCTATGAGTCAACACCCACTCGACGGCACCTAGCAACAATAACAACAGGTTTTCTGCTTTTAATAATATGCTGAAGAAGAGCTTATAAGAAACTCCTCTTAGTTTAGAGCAGCAGTTCTCAACCAGTGGATCGCCCCCCCCCTTTTTTTTGGAGGGGGGAATGACGCCTTCACAAGGATGGTCCGATTCATAACAGTAGCAAAAATAATTATGAAATAGCATAAAAATAATTTTATACTTGGATATTCACGACTACATTAGGAATTGCATAAAAGAGGCGTGGCGTTAGGAAGGTTGAGAACCACTGCCCTAGAGGAAGACACAAGTTTTGGTAGAGTAGAAGGGCATCAAATGAGAGGCAGCTCCCAAAAAGAAGGAATTGCACAGTGGCTGAAACAGTGAGGGCAAGCCAAAGATCCACTGTCAAGATGGCACATGAACAGGCAGCCTTTCATTATATTGTGCATAGTGTTGCTATGAGTCAAACCCACGTGACAGAACCCAACATAAAAAAAGCAGGACTTGTGCTTCTAACAGTGTGCTTAAGTAGACCTTAAGAGAAACTCCTCTTAGTTTATAGCACCTTTTCTCAACCTCTGGGTCACGACCACTTTCGGGAGACAAACGACCCTTTCACAGCGGTGGCCCATTCATTACAGTAGAAAAATTAGAGTTATGAAGTAGCAATGAAAATTATTTTATGATTTGGCAGTCAGCACTGTATGAGGAATGGTATGAAATGGTCATGGCAGTATCAAGGTTGAGAACCACTTCCTTAGAAGAAGACAGAAATCTTGGTAGAGTAGAAGGGCAGCTAACAACAGGCAGTCACCAAAAAGGGTGGAATAGCACAGTGGCTGCAACAATGAGCACTAGCCAAAGAACAACTGTGAGGATGGCAGAGGATGGGACAGTGTTTCATGATATTGTGAATAGAATTACTATGAGCCAAACCCACTCGACAGCCCCTAACAACAATAGCAAGAGGACTCATGCATCTAACAATATATTGAACAAAACCTTAGGAGAAACTCCTATTAGTTCAGAGCAGTAGTTCTCAATCTGTGAGTCATGACCTCTTTGGGGGTTTGAATGACCCTTTCATAAGGGTGGCCTGATTCATAACAGTAGCAAACTTACAGTTATGAAGTGGAGCGAAAATAATTTTATGGTTGTGTGGTTACCACTACATGAGAAACTGTATGAAGGGGTTGTGGCATTGGGAAGATTGACAACCACTACCCTAGAGGAAGGCAGAAATCTTGGTACAGTAGAAGGGCAGCAAAAGATAGGCAGCCCTATAAGATGGATTAGCACAGTGACTGGAGAAATTTGCACTACCCAAAGAACAACTGTGAGTTGCAGAGGATAGGACATCGTTTCAGTATATTATGGTGCCTAGAATTGCTATGAGCCAAACCCACTTGATGGCCCCTAACAACAGTAAAAACAGTACTCATGCATCTGAGAATATTCTGAACTAGACCTTAAAAGAAATTTCTCTTAGTTTAGGGCAGCGGTTCACAACCTGTGAGTCATGACCCCTTTGGGTGGTTAAACGACCTTTTCTCAGGGCTGGCCCGATTCAAAACAGTAGCAAAATTACATTTATAATTATGAACCAAAATAATTTTAGGGTTGTGGATTCGCCACTACATGACAAACTGTATGAAATGGTCCTGGCATTAAGAAGGTTAAAAACCACTTCCCCAGAAGAACAAACAAATATTGATATGTTGAAGGGCAGCAAAATAGAGTCAGCCTCCCAAAAGATGTGAGGATGGCAGAGGACGGGGCAGCCTTAATTTATCTTAGACATAGAATTGCTATGAGTCAAAATTGTCTCAATACCACCTAAGAAAAACAACAACAGGATTGTGCTTCTATACCCAATTCTACCTTGCGGACCTGGTTATACCAGAGGATGTACAGCGGTGCAGTAGGGATCTGGAAACACAGGGAATCTTGGACAGACTAACCCCTCAACACCCGCAGTAGAAGTGGCGAAACCAGGAGGGAAGGGTGTGTGGAAAGGGAGAACCGATCTTGGAGATCTATGTGTAACCTCCTCTCTGGGAGATGGGCAATCGGGAGGTGGGTGAGGGGAGACACCGGGCAGTGAAAGATATAATAATTATTTGTAAACTATTAAGGGACCAGGGGGAAGGGGGGAGCGGGGAGGGAGGGGTAGGGGAGAAAAAGGGAAACCGAGCTGATTCCAGGAACCCAAGTGAAAGGTGAATTTTGAGAATGACGAGTGCAACGAATGTGTAAGGGTGCTTTGCTCAATTGCTGTATGTATGGATTGTGATAAGAGGTGTGTGAGCCCCAATAAAAAGATTTAATTAAAAAAGGGAAAGAAAAGAAAATGAATAACAAATAAAGTTAACTCAATGTTACCAATGGCCAAGAAAAAAAATGATCTGCTGATCTGCTACATGAGTGTCCATCTGAGCTGCCACCATTGGTCTCTCCCTATCAGAAACAAAGAACCATAAAAATATCAAAAACCTATTCAACTGTTAGTCTAAAGACTATTGGACAACATAAACCCCAGTCTCCATGATCCTGAGACAACCACTACTAACCACTCTGAAAAGGATCATACTAGGGGATTCTGCATAGAATTGGACAAAAATGGGGAACCAAACTCAAATCCTCAGACTAGCCTTATAGGTCTGATAGAGAGCACAACTCCTGAAACTATGATCTTTTGATACCCATCAACCCTGGCACTGAACTTTCCTCTATGGCTCAACTTCAAACCAAATAATAGCCCAGACGCTAAGGTAAACAATAACAACAGGGCGGTACACATCCCATAAAAAATTGACTCTAGGAGATCAAAGGTGCAGCATTTCCCAAGCAACAAACTTCAGAAGCCAGGAAGGGATAACAAAGAAGGACAAATGGAAATTCAAGCACAGGGAAGAAGTGGAAAGCGTGCTGTGACATTGTGGCTATTGTGATTAATGTCAAGAAACAAAAATATATACAAACTCGTATGAAAAACCAACCTGCCTTATAAACTTTTACCCAAATCACACACGCCAAAAAAAGTTAAAATAAAAGAAGAAGATCCTGACCCTCTTAGATCCCCGAAGGAAATTGAGCTAAACTGAACGACCGAATAGGTAGTTTTCAGGGAAATTAAAGAGTGCTGTAAAATGCAATTATTCATTTATATGGAGGATACACATCAAAGTAAAATTCTAGAATAAAAATAATAATAAGAGAAATCCTATTAGTGTAGAGCAGCGGTTCTCAACCCATGGGTCGCAACTTCTTTGGGGGGTGAACTACCTTTCACAGAGGTGACCTGATTCATAACAGCAGCAAAATTACAGTTATGAAACAGCAATGAAAATAATTTTATGATTGGGGGATCACCACTACATACATGGGGAATTGTATTAAAGGGTTATGGCATTAAGAAATTTGAGAAGCACTGCACTAGAGAAAGGCAGAAATGTTGGTATAGTAGCAGGTCAGCAAAAGAGAGGAAGCCTCCAGAAAGATGGATTAGCACAGTGGAAGCAACAATGAGCGCAAACAAAGAGCCACTGTGAGGATGGCACATGAAGGTGCAGTGTTTCAGTATATCGTACAGAGTTTCTATGAGCCAGAACCCACTCGATGACACCTAAAAACAATAACAACAGGATTTGTTTTTCTAACAATATGCTGAAGAAGACCTGAAGAGAAACTCCTCTAGTTTAGAGCAGCGGTTCTCAGCCAGTGGGTCGTGACCCTTTCTGGGATAGGGGGCAATGGGGGAGCAAATGACCCTTTCACAGGGGTGGCCAGATTCATACCAGTAACAAAATTACAGTTTTGAAACAGCAACAAAAATAATTTTATAGTTGGACATTCACAACTACATTCGGAATTGTATGAAAGAGGCATGGTGATAGGAAAGTTGAGAACCACTACACTAGAGGAAAATACAAACTTGGTAGAGTAGAAGTGCAGCAAATGAGAGGCAGCTGCCAAGACTGATAGCACAATTGTGGCAAAAGTGAGGGCAAACTAAAGATCCACTGTCAAGATGATACAGTATGGGTCACGGTTTCATTATATCGTGCATAAACTTGCTACTAGCCAAAATCCACTCGACGGCCCCTAACAACAATAACAGCAGGACTCATGCATCTAAGAATGTGCTGAACAGGACCTTAAGAGAAGCTCCTCTTAGTTTAGAGCAGAGGTTCTCAACCTGTGTGTTGCAACCTCTTTTGATAGACAACCAACCCTTTCACAGTGGTGGCCTGTTCATTAAAGTAGAAAAATTAGAGTTATGATGTAGCAATGAAAATAATTTTTTGATTTGGCAGTCAACACTACTTGAGAAATGGTATGAAAGGATCGTGGAATTACCAAGGCTGAGAACCACTGTCCTAGAGGAAGACAGAAATCTTGGTAGAGTAGAAGGGCAGCAAACAAGAGGTGGTCCCCAAAAAAGATAGATCAGCACAGTAGCTGCAACAATGAGAACTAGCAAAAGAACCACTGTGAGGATGGCAGAGGACAGGACAGCATTTCATGATATTGTGCATAGAATTTCTATGAGCAAAAACGCACTCGAAAGCTCCTAACAATAACAAGAGAACTCATGCATTTACCAATATACTGAACTAGAACTTAAGAGAAAAGTTCTTATTTTAGAGCAGGGGTTCCCAACCTGTGAGTCATGACCTCTTTGAGGGGGTTGAACGACCCTTTCATGGGGGTGGCCTGATTCATAACAGTAGCAAAATTAGAGTTATTAAGTAGCAGTGAAAATAATTTTATGGTTGTGGGGTAACCACTACATGAGGAACTGTTTGAAGGGGTCGTGGCATTAGGAAGGTTGACAAACACTACCCTAGAGGAAGGCAGAAACCTTTGTACAGTAGAAGGACATCCAAAGAGAGGCTGCCCCTATAAGATGGATTAGCAAAGTGGCTGAAACAATGAGCACTAACCGAAGAACCACTGTGAGGTTGGCAGGGGATGGGACATCATTTCAGTATATCATTGTGCATGGCATTGCTTTGAGACAAACCCACTTGATGGCTCCTAAAAACAATAAAAACAGGACTCATGCATCTAAGAATATGCTGAACTAAACCTTAGGTGAAACTCCTCTTTGTTTAGGGCAGTGGTTCTCAACCTGTGAGTCGTGACCACTTTGGGGGTTTGAACGGCCCTTTCACAGGAATGGCCCAATTCATAACAGTAGCAAAATCACACTTATGAACTAGCAATGGAAATCATTTTGTGATTGTTGGACCATCACTACATTTGCAACTGTATGAAATGGACGTGGCAATTGGAAGGTTGAGAACCACACACCTAGAGGAAGACACAGGTACAGTATAAGGATAACATAAGAGAGGCAGCCCCAACAAAAATGATTAGCACAGTGGTTGCAAAATAAGGGCAAGCAAAGAATCCCTGTGAGGATGACACAGGATGGGGCAGCGTTTCATTATATTGTGCTTAGGTTTGCTATGAATAAATAAAACACTTGACGGCCCCTAAAAACAACAACAGGACTTGTGCTTTAAAAAATGTGCTGAACTACATCTTAATAGAAACATCTCTTTGTTTAGAGTACAACTCTGGGTCACAAACCCATTTGGGGGTTGAATGGCACTTTCAGAGAGGCAACACATTCATAAGAGTAGCAACATTAGACTTATGTAGTAGCAACGACAATAATTTTATGACTGGGCACTCACCACGGTGGAGGGCAGGGACAGCGAATGCCCCTTTCACAGGGTTGGCCAAATTCATAAGAGTAGCAAAATTACAGTTATGAAATAGCAATGAAAACAAATTTAGAGTTGGTCATTCACGAGTACATTAGGAATTGTATGATAGTGGCATGGTATTAGGAAGGTTGAGAACCACTGCCCTAGAGGAACAGAAATCTTGGTCGAGTAGGAAGGCAGCAAACGCGAGGCAGCCCCCAAAAGTTGGATTAGTACAGTGGCTGTAACAATAAGCACAAGGAAAAGAACCACTGTGGGGATGGCAGAAGACAGGACAGCATTTCTTGATAATGTGTATAGAGTACTTTTGAGCCAAATCCACTCTACAGTCCCTAACAACAATAAGAACAGGACTTGTGCATCTAACAATATGCTGAACTACACCTTACACTTTAGAGCAGCGGTTCTCAATGCGTGAGTCGTGACCATTTTGGTTGGTGAAACAACTCTTTCACAGGGGTGTCCGGATTCATAAAAGTAGCAAAATTACTGTTATTCAATATCAAGGAAAAATTTTATGATTGGGGGACCATAACTACATATTGGTAAATGTGTGAAAGGGTCGTGGAAATAGGAAGGTTGAGAAACACTCTCCTAGAGTAAGACACAGTACAGTAGAAGGGCAACTTAAGAGAGGCAGCTGGACAAGAATGATTGGTACAGTGGTTGAAACAATGAGGACAAGCAAAAAAACACTGTGAGGATGGCACAGGACGGGGCAGCGTTTCATTAAATTGTGCATAGGTTTGCTATGAGTACAAAACCACTCGAAGGCAACTAACAACAACAGGACTTGTGCTTTACAAAATATGCTGAATGACATCTTAATAGAAACACCTCTTCCTTTAGAGCAGTGGTTCTCAAACTCTGGATCACGAACCCATTTGGGGGTTGAAAGACACTTTCACAGGGGTGGCCTGTTCATAACTGTAGCAAAATTAAATTAATGAAGTAGTAACAAAAATAATTTTATGACTGGATGCTCACCACAACATGAGGAACGGTATTAAAAATTTGTTGCATTAGGAAGGTTTAGAACCATTGCCCTAGAGAAAGATATGAACAATGGTACAGGAGAAGGGCAGCAAAAGAGAGACAGCCTCCAGAAAAAATGGATTAGCACAGTGGCTGCAACAATGAGCACAAGCAAAATAGCACTGTGGGGATTCTACTGGGGGGGGGTAGGGGGAGGCAGTGTTTCCTTATAGTGAGCACAGAGTTGCTATGAGCCAAAACCCACTCGAGGGCACCTAACAACAATAACAAGGGATTTGTCATTCTAACAATATATGGAAGAAGACCTTAAGAGAAACTCCTCCTGGTTTAGAGCAGTGGTTCTCAACCAATGGGTTGCAACCCTTTCGGTTGGGGAAGTGGAATGGGGGTGGGGTGGGGGTGAATACCCCTTTCACAGGGTTGGCCCGATTCATAACAGTAGCAAAATTACAGTTATGGAATAGCAATGAAAACAAGTTTATAGTTGAACATTCACGATTACATTAGGAATTGCATGAAAGTAGTGTGATATTAGGAAGGTTGAGAACCACTGCCCTAGAGGATCAGAAATCTTGGTTTAGCATAGAAGAGCAGCAAACGAGAGGCAGTCCCCAAAAAGGGATAAAGACAGACGCTGCAACAATGACCCCAAACAAAAGAACCTCTGTGAGAATGGCAGAGGACAGGATAGCGTGCCATGATAACATGCATAGAGTTGCTATGAGCCAAACCCAATCAACAGCCCCTAACAACAATAAGAACAGGACTTGTGCATCTAACAATATCCTGAACTAGATCTTAAGAGACACACCACTTACTTTAGAGCAGCGGATCTCAACCTGTGAGTTGCGACCATTTTGGTTGGTCAAACGACCGTTTCACAGGAGTATCTGGTTTCATAAGAGTAGCAAAATAACTGTTATGAAATAGCAAGGAAAAAATTTTAAGATTGAGGGACCACTACTACACATTAGGAAATATATGAAAGGGTCTTGGAAATAGGAAGGTTGAGGACCACTGTCCTGGAGGAAGACACAGTACAGTAGAAGGGCAGCAAAAGAGAGGCAGCCCTCACAAGATTGATTAGCACAGTGGCTGCAACAATGAGCATCAGAAATAATCACTGTGACGATGGCACAGGAGGGGTCAGCGTTTCATTATCTTGTGCATAAAGTTTCTTTGAGTGAACAACCGCTCAACAGCACCTAACAACAACAAAAACAAGACTTGTGCTTCTGATATGCTGAATGAGACCGTAAGAGAAACTCCTCTTAGTTTAGAGCAGCAGTTCTCAATCCGTGTGTTGCGACCACTTTTGGGAGACAAACAACCATTGACAGCAGTAGCCTGTTTATTAGAGTAGAAAAATTAGAGTTATGGTGTAGCAATGAAAATAATTTCATGATTTGGCAGTCAGCACTACATGAGGAACGGTATGAAAGGGTCGTGGCATTAGCAAGGGTGAGAACCACTGCCCTAGAGGAAGACAGAAATCTTGGTAGAGTAGAAGGGCAACAAACAAGAGGCAGTACCCAAAAAGGTGGATTACCACAGTGGCTGCAACAACAAGTGCGAGAAAAAAAACATTGTGAGGATGGAAGAGGACATGACAGGGTTTCATGACATTGTGCATAGAATTGCTATGAGCCAAACCCACTCAGCGGCCCCTAACAATAATAAAAAGAGGACTCGTGCATCTAACAATATATACTGAACTTAAGAGAAACTCCTCTTAGTTTAGACCAGCGTTTCTTAACCTGTGAGTCGTGACCTCTTTGGGGGTTCGAAGGACCCTTTCATTGGGGTTGTCTGATTCATAACGGTAGCAAAATTACCAATATGAAGTAGCAACAAAAATAATTTTATGAGGAACTGTATGAAGGGGCCGTGGCATTAGGAAGGTTGAGAACCACTGCCCTAGTGGAAGGCAGAAATGTTGGTACAGTGGAAGGTCAGCAAAAAAGAGGCAGCCCCCAGAAAGATGGACTAGCCCAGTGGCAGCAACAATGAGCGCAAGCAAGAACCACTGAGTGGTTGTTATAGGACGGAGCAGCATTACATTATATTGTACACAGTATTAATATGAACAGAAACCCATTCAAAGGCACCTAAAAATAGCATCAACAATGTGCTGAACTATATCTTTAATAAAAACTCCTCTTAGTGTAGGGCAGCAGGTATAAAACTGTGGGTCACAACCACTTGGGGGGATGAATGACCATTTCACAATGGTGGCCCAGTTCAAAACAGTAACAAAATTACAATTGTGAAGTAGCAATGAAGGTAATTTTATGATTGGGGCATCACCACTACATGAGGAATGGTATGAAAGGGTCGTGGCATTAGCAAGGTTGAGAACCACTGCCCTAGAGGAAGACAGAAATCTTGGTAGAGTAGAAGGGCAGCAAACGAGAGGCAGTCCCCGAAAAGGTGGATTATCATAGTGCCTGCAACAATGAGCGCTAGCAAAAGAACCGTGGCCAGCATGGCACACGAAGGGGCAGCATTTCATTCTATTGTGTGTACAGTTGCTGAGTAAAACCCACCCGACATCACCTAACAAAAAACAACAGGACTTGTGCTTCTGTCAATGTGCTGAAGTAGATTTTAAGAGAAACTCCTATTAATTTAGAGCCGTGGTTCTCAACATGTGGACCACAAGTCCTTTGGGGGGGCAAAAGACCCTTTCATAGTGGTGGCTCATTTGTGACAATAGCAAAATTAGAGGTATGATGTAGAAATGAAAATAATTTTAGGATTTGGTAGTCACCACTACATGAGGAATGGTCATGGCATAAGGACTGTTGCGGACCACTGCCCTAGAGGCAGACACAAATCTTGGTAAAGTAGAAGGGCAGCAAATGAGAGGCAGCTCCCCAAAAGATGGTTATCACAGTGGCTCCAACAATAAGAGGTAGAAAGAATCACCGTGAGAATGGCACAGGACCAGGCAGAGTTTCATTTTATTGTGCATAGAGTTGCTTTGATCCAAAACCTTCTGGACGGCACCTAAAAACAATAATTACAGGACTTGTGCTTCTAAAAATATAGTGAAGTAGATCTTAAGAGAAAATCCGCAGTTTAGATACAGGTTCTCAACCTTTGTGTCTCGACCCTTTTAGAAGGTTGAATGACCCCTTCACAGGGGTGACCTGATTAATATAGAATAATTACAGTTATGTATTAGCATCAAAAATTAATTTGTATTTTGTATGAAAGGGTCATGGCATTAGGAAGGGTGTGAACCACTGCACGATAGGAAGACACAAATCTTGGTACAGCAGAAGGGCAGCAAAGGAGGAAACCTCTTAAAAGATGGATTAGCATAGTGGCTGCAACTGTGAGCTCAAGCAAAAGAACCACTGTGATTATGGCAGAGGACGGGTCAGTGTTTCATTTTATTATGCATAGAATTCCTGTGAGCCAAACCCACGCGACTGCCCCTAACAAAAATAAGAATAGGACTCATGAGTCTAACAATATAGTGATCTATACCTTAAGTGAAATTCCTCTTAGTTTAGAGCATCGGTTCTCAACCTGTCAGTAGTAACCACTTTGGGGCTCGAATGACCATTTCATAAGGGTGGCCTGATTCATAACAGTAGCAAAAGTAGAGTCATGAAGTAGCAAGGATAATAATTTTATGGCTGGGGGTAACCAGTACATGAGGAGCTGTATGGAAGGGTCAGGACATTAGAAAAGTTGAGAACCCCTGCATTCGAGGGAGTCACAAATCTTCATACACTAGGAGGACAGCAAAAAGAGGCAGACCCAACAAGATGGATTAGCACAGTGGCTGCAACAATGAGCACTATCAAATGAACCACTTTGAGGATGGCAGAGGTGGGGGCAGCCTTAAATTACATTGGACACAGAGTTGCAATGAGTCAAAATCGACACGACACCACCTAAAAAAACAACAACAGAATTGTGCTTCTGACAATATTCTGAAGAAGACAATAAGATAAAACCCTATTAGTTTAGAGCAGCGGTTATCAACCCATGGGTCACGACCTCTTTGGGGGGGGGGGGTCGAACTACCTTTCACAGAGGTGACCTGATTCATAACAGAGGCAAAATTATAGTTATGAAACAGCATTGAACATTATTTTATGATTGTGAAATCACCAGTACAAGAGGAATGGTATTAAAGGGTCATGGCATTAGGAAGTTTGAGAACCACTTCGCTGGAGGAAGGCATAAATGTTGGTACAGGAGAGGGGCAGCCCCCAGAAAGATGAATTAGCACAGTGGCTGCAACAATGAGTGCAAGACAAGAACCACTATGCTGTTGGCACAGGATGGGGCAGTGCTTCAGTATATTGTGCATAGAGTTGCTGTGAGCCAAAACCCACTCGATGGCACGTAACAACACTAACAACAGGATTTGTGTTTCTAACCATATGCTGGAGAAGACCTTAAGTGAAAACACTCTTAGTATAGAGCAGCGGCTCTCAACCAGTGGGTTGCAAACCCATTTTGGTGGGAGGTGGGCGGGGATGTAGGTGGGTGTGGGTGTGGGTGTGAGTAAAGGACTCTTTCAGAGGGTTGAACAGATTCATAACAGTAGCAAAATTACAGTTATGAAATAGCAATGAAAAAATTATATTTCGACATCATGACTACATTAGCAATTGTATGAAAGTGGCACGGTAATAGGAAAATTGAGAACCACTGACCTAGATGAACAGAAATCTTGGTAGAGTACAAGGGCAGCAAACAAGAGGCAGTCCCCAAAAAGATGTATTAGCACAGTGGCTGCAACAATGAGCGCAAGCAAAAGAACCACTGTGAGAATGGCAGAGGAGAGGATAGTGTGCATAGGATGCACATGATAATGTGCATACAGTTGCTATGAGCCAAACCCAATCAACAACCCCTAACAACAATAAGAACAGGACTCGTGCATCTAACAATACGCTGAACTAGACCTTAAGAGTCACTCCTCTTACTTTAGAGCAGTGGTTCTCAACGCGTGAGTCGTGACCATTTTGGTTGGTGGAACAACCCTTTCACAGGGGTGTCCAGATCCATAAGAGTAGCAAAATTACTATTATAAAATAGCAAGGGAAAAATGTTTATGATTGAGGGACCACCACTACACAGTAGGTAATGTGTGAAAGGTCATGGAAATATGAAGGTTGAGAAACACGGTCCTAGAAGAAGACACAAGTACAATAGATGGGCAGCAAAAGAGAGACAGCCCCCAAAAGACTGATTAGCACAGTGGCTACAACAATGAGCACAAGAAAGAAACACTGTGAGGATGGCACAGATTGGGTCAGCGTTTCATTATATTGTGCATAAAGTTGCTTTGCATCGAAAACCACTCGATGCCACCTAACAACAACAAAAAACACAGCACTTGTGCTTCCTAAAACGTGCTGAAGCACATCTTACAAGAAACAAATCTTCCCTGCAGAAGGGTAGCGGGGAGGAGATGAGTCACTCAGGGTTCAGTGTAGCAACAATGAAACTCAAAACCTTCCTCTAGTTCTTGAACGCTTCCTCCCCTCCCAATTATCATGACCCCAATTCTACCTTGTGGACCTGATTATACCAGAGGATGTACAGCGGTGCAGTAGGGATCTGGAAACACAGGGAATCTAGGACAGACCAGCGGTGGGAGGGGCGACATCAGAAGGGAGGGAGGTGCATAAAGGGAGAACCGATCTTGGAGATCTATGTGTAACCTTCTCTCTGGGAGATGGGCAATGGGGAGGTGGGTGACGGGACACGCCGAGCAATGTAAGATACGATAAAATAATTATTTATAAACTATTAGGGGAGCAGGGGGAAGGGGAGAGCTGGAAAAAAAAGGAAACCGAGCTGGTTCCAGGAACACAAGTGGAAGGCAAATTTGAGAATGACGAGGGCAACAAATGTATAAGGGTGCTTTGCTCAATTGGTGTATGTATGGATTGTGATGAAAGTTGTATGAGCCCCAATAAAAAGATTTATTAAAAAATAAAATTAAAAAAAGAAACAAATCTTCATTTAGAACAGCGGTTCTCAAACTCTGGGTTATGAACCTTGTTGTGGGTCAAAAGGCACTTTCAAAGGGGTGGCGCATTCATAAAAGTAGCAAAATTAGATTTATGAAGTAGCAATGACAATAATTTTATGATTGGGTGGTCACCACTATATGAGGAATGGTATTAAAGGGTTGTGGCATTAGGAAGGTTGAGAACTACCGTCCTAAAGGAAGGCAGAAATGTTGGTAGAGTAGAAGGGGAGCAAAAGAGAGGCAGCCCCCAGAAATATGTATTATCACAGTGGGTGCAACCGTTAGCGCAAGCCAAGAACCACTGAGAGGATGGTAGAGGACGGCACAGTGTTTCATTATATTGTGAATAGAGTTGCTATGAGCCAACACCCACATGATGGCACCTAAAAACAATAACAACAGGATTTGTGCTTCTAACAATATGCGGAAGAAGACCTTAAGAGAAAATACTCTTAGTTTAGAGTAGCGGTTCTCAACCAGTGGGTCGTGACCACTTTCGTGGTCGGGGTGAATGAACCTTTCACATGTGTGACCCAATTCATACCAGTAGCAAAATTACAGCTATGAAATAACAACAAAAATAATTTCATTGTTCTATATTCACGACTACATTATGAATTGCATTATAGAGGCATGATATTAGGAAGTTTGAGAACCACTCCACTAGAGGAAGACCGAAGTCTTGGTAGAGTAGAAGGACAGCAAATGAGACACAGCTCCCAACAAGATGGAATAGCACAGTGGCTGCAACAGTAAGGAGAAACCAAAGATCCACTGTCGGGATGGCAGAGGAAGGGACATATTTCATTATATTTTGCATAGAGTTGCTATGAGTCAAACCCACGCAACAGCACCTAACAAAAAAAACAAAAGGACTTGTGCTTCTGACATTGTTCTTAAGTAGACCTTAAAGCAACTCCTCTTAGTTTAGAACAGCGCTTCTCAACCTGTGGATCGTGACCCCTTTCAGGAGACAAATGACCTTTTGACAGCGGCGGCCCGTTCATTACAGTAGAAAAATTAGAGTAATGAAGTAGCAATGAAATAATTTTATGATTTGGCAGTCAGCACTCCTGAGAAAAGGTATGAAAGGGTCGTGGCATTAGCAAGGTTGAGAACCACTGTCCTAGAGGAAGACAGAAACCTGGGTAGAGTAGAAGGGCAGCAAACGAGAGGCAGCCCCCAAAAGTTGGATTAGCACAGCGCCTGCAAAACTGAAAACTAGCAAAGGTACCACTATGAGGATGGCAGTGGACGGGGCTTTGTTTCATTATATTGTGTATAGAATTGTTGTGAGCCAAACACACTCGATGACCCCTAGCAACAATAACAAACGGTCTCATGAATCCAACAATATGCTGAACTAGACCTTAAGAGAAACTCCTTAGTTTAGAGCAGCGGTTCTCAACGCGTGAGTTGTGACCACTTTGCGTGGTCAAATGACCTTTTCGCAGGAATAGCCCAATTCATAACAGTAGCAACATCACGGTTATGAAATAGCAATGGAAATAATTTTATCATCAGGGTATCATGATTACATTGGGAACTCTATGAAAAGGACATGGAAATAAGAAGGTTGAGAACCACTCACCTAGAGGAAGACACAAGTACAGTTGAAGGGCAGCATAAGTGAGGCAGACCTGACAAGAATGATTAGCACAGTGGTTGCCACAATGAGAGCAAGCAAAAAATCATAGTAGGGTGGTAAGTATGAGGCAGCATTCCAATATATTGTGCATAGGTTTGATATGCATAAAAACCACTCCACGGTATCTAACAACAACAGGTTGTACTTTACAAAATGTGCTGAACTACATCTTACTTGAAACACCTCTTCGTTTAGAGCAGCGGTTCTCAAACTCTGAGACACAAACTTTTGGAGGTCGAACAACAATTTCACAGGGATGGCCCATTCATAACTGTAGCAAAATTAGGTTTAGGAAGTAGCAATGAAAATAATTTTATGACTGGGCATTCACGACTACACGAGGAAAGGTATTAAAGGATCATAGCATTAGAAAATTTGAGAACCACTGCCCTAGAGAAAGACACAAATCTTGGTACAGGAGAAGGGCAACAAATGAGAGACAGCCCCCAGAATGATGGTTTAACACAGTGGCTGCAAAAAGGAGCGCAAGCAAAGAACCACTGTGAAGATGACATAAAGGGGACAGCGTTTCCTTATATTGAGCATAGAGTTTCTATGAGCCTAAACCCACTCAAGGGCACCTAACACAAATAACAAGGGATTTGTGATTTTAACAATATACTGACAGAGACCTTAAGAGAAACACCTCTTAGTTTAGAGCAGTAGTTCTTAAACAATGGGCCGAAAACCTTTGGGTGGGAGGCGGTGTGTGGGGCGAATGGCCCTTTCACAGTCTTGGCCCAATGCATAACAGTAGAAAAATTACAGTTATGAAATAGCAAAGAAAAAATTTATAGTTGGACATTCACGACTACATTAGGAATTGTATGAAACTGGTGTGATATTAGGAAGGTTGAGAACCACTGCCCTAGGGGAACAGAAATCTTGGTAGAGTAGAAGGGCAGCAAATGAGAAGCAATTCCCAATAAGATGGATTAGCACAGTGGAGGTAACAATGAGCGCAAGCAAAGAAGCACAGCGAGGAATGCACAAGCCTGGGCAGCACTTCAGTATATTGTGCACGGGGTTGTGATCAACAGAAACCACTCCAGGGCACCTAAAAATAATTTTAAAATTGACTTATGCATCTAACAATGTGCCTAATTATATTTAAGACAAACGCCACTTAGTTTAGAAGAGCAATTCTGAACCTATGGGCCGGAACCCCTTGGGCGGGGGGGGGGGGGTCAAACGACCTTTTCAAAGGGGTGACCTAGTTCAAAACTGTAGCAAAATTACAGTTGTGAAGTAGCAAAGAAAATAATTTTATGACTTGAGGGTCAGCAATATATGAGAAACAGTCTGAAAAGGTCGTGACATTCAGAAGGTTGAAAACCACTGCTCTAGAGGAAGAAAGAAATCTCAGTAGGGTAGAAGGTCACCAAATGAGAGGCAGTCCCCTGAAGATGAATTATTAACACAGTGACTGCAACAATGAGCGAAAGCAAAAGAAAACTGAGGATGGCAGAGGACAAGACAGTGTTTCATGATCTTGTGCATAGAGTTTCTATGAGCCAACCCCACTTGACAGACCCTAACAAAAATAATAACAGGACACGTGTGTCTCACAATATGCTTAACTAGACCATAGGAGAAACTACTCTTGGTTTAGAGTAGCGGTTCTCAACCTGTGAGTCTAGATAACTTTGTTTGGTCGAATGACCCTTTCACAAGGGTGGCCGGATTCATAACAGTAGCAAACTTACAGTTAGGAAATAGCGATAGAAAAAAGTTATATTTGGGGGACCACCATTACACATTGGGGAATGTAGGGAAGGGTTGTGGAAATAGGAAGGTTGGGTACCACTATCCTAGCAGAAACCACAAGAAAAGTAGAAGGGCAGCAAAAGAGAGGAAGCCCCAACAAGATTGATTTGCACAGTGACTGCAACAATAAGCATAAGCAAACAACCACTGCGAGGACGGGACAAACCTGAGCAGTGTTTCATTATCTTTTCCACAGGGTTACTATGGACTGAAACCCACTCCAGGGCACCTAAAAATAATAACAACAGGACTTGTGCATCTAAAAATGTGCCTAACTATCTCTTAAGGAAAACTCCACATAGTTTAGAGCAGATGTTCTAAACCTGTGGGTCTTGGACCCTTTTGGGGGAATAAACGAACTTTCACAGTAGTGGTCCAATTCAAAACTGTAGCAAAATTGCAGTTATGAAGTAACAGTGAAAATAATTTTATTACTTAGGGGTCAAAAATACATGAGGAACCCTCTGAAAAGGTCATGGCATTCAGAAGGTTGAGAACCACTGCTCTAGAGGAAGAAATAAATCTCAGTAGAGGAGAAGGTCAGCAAATGAGAGGCAGTCCCCTGAAGATAGATTAGCACAGTGAGTGCAACAATGAGCGAAAGCAAAAGAAAGTGTGAGAATGGAGAGGACTTGACAGCGTTCCATGATATGGTGAATAAAGTTGCTATGAGCCAACCCATTCGACAGCCTCTAACAACAATAAGAACAGGACTCGTGCATCTCACAATATGCTTAACTAGACAATAGGAGAAACCAATCTTAGTTTAGAGCAGCAGTTCTCAACCTGTGAATCTAGACCACTTTGTTTTTTCAAATGACCCTTTCACAGGAGTGGCCGGATTCATAACAGTAGCAAACTCACACTTATGAAATAGCAATAGAAAAAATTTTATGTTTTGGGGACCACCACTATACATTGGGAAGTGTATGGAAGGGTCATGGAAATAGCAAGGTTGAGAACCAGTATCCTAGAAGACAACATAAGTATAGTAAAAGAGCAGCAAAAGGGAGCACGCTCCTACAAGATTGATTAGCACAGTGGCTGCAACAATTAGCACAGTGGTTCAAGGAACCACTGAAAGGATGGCACAAGCCATGGCAACGTTTCATTATATTGTTCACAGAGTTGCTATGGACCAAAACCCACTCCAGGGCACCTAAAAATAATAACAACAGGACGTCTGCATCTAACAATGTGCCTAACTATATCTTAAGAAAAATTCCACTTAGTTTAGAATAGTAGTTCTGAAACAGTGGGTCGCGACCACTTTGTGGGGACAAAGGACATTTTCACAAGGGTGGCCGAGTTTAAAACTGTAGCAAAATTAGAGTTATGAAGTTGCAATGAAAATAATTTTAGGACTGGGGGGTCAGCAATACATGAAGAACAATCTGAAAAGGTCGTGGCATTCAGGAAATTAAGAACCACTGCTCTAGAGGAAGAAAGAAATCTTGGTACACCAGAAGGTCAGCAAGTGACAGGTAGTCCCCCAAAACATGGATTAGCACAGTGAGTGCAACAATGAGCAAAAGCAAAAGCAAACTGTGAGGATGGCAGAGGACGGGACAGCGTTTCATGATATTGTACATAGAGTTGCTCTCAGCCAAACCCACTCGACAGCCCCTAACAACAATAAGAACAGGACTGGTGTGTATAACAATATGCTGAACTAGACCATAGGTAAACTACTCTTAGTTTAGAGCAGCGGTTCTCAACCTGGGTGTCGTGACCACTTCATTGGCCAAACGACCCATTCACAGTGGTGTCCAGATTCATAAAATTTACAAATTTACAGTTATGAAGTAGCAATAGAAAAAAAATTTAAAGATTTGGGGACGACCAGTACACATTAGGAAGTATATGGAATGGTGTTGGAAATCGGAAGGTTGAGAACCACTGTCCTAGTGGAAGAAACTAGTGCAGTAGAAAGGCAGAAAAGAGAGGAATTCCCAAAAAGATTGATTTGCACAGTGGCTGCAACAATGAGCGCAAGCAAACAACCACTGCGAGGATGGCACAAGCCTGGACAGCGTTTCATTATATTGTGCACAGGATTGCTATGAACTGAAACCCACTCCAGGTCACCTAAAATAGTATCAACAAGACTTGTGCATCTAGGAACGTGCCTCAGTATATCTTAAGAAAAACTCCACTTACTTTAGAGCAACAGTTCTGAACCTGTGCCTCGTGACACTTTTGGGGGGAAAAAACAACATTTTCACAGGGTTGGTCCAGTACAGAACTGTAGCAAATTACAGTTATGAAATAGCAATGAAAATAATTTTATGACTGGGGGTTCACCAATACATGAGGAAGAGTGTGAAAAGGTCGTGACATTCAGAAGGTTGAGAAGCACTGCATTAGAGGAAGAATTATATCTCAGTAGAGTAGAAGATCAGCAACTGAGAGGCAGGCCCCAAGACTATGGATTAGCACAGTGACTGCAACAATGAGAGACAGCAAAAGAAAACTGTGAAGATGGCAGAGGATGGGACAAAGTTTCATCATATTGTGTATAGAGTTGCTTAGAGCCAGTCCCACTCGACAGCCCCTAACAACAATAAGAACGGCTCTTGCATTTCGCAATATGCTGAACTAGACCATAGGAGAAACTACTCTTATTTTAGAGCAGTGGTTGCCACCAGTGTGTCTAGATCACTTTGTTTGCTCGAACAACCCATTTACAGGGGTGGCCGGATTCATAGCAGTAACAAAATTACAGTTATGAAATAGAAATTGAGAAATTTTTATGTTTGGGGAACCACCACTGTTCGTTGGGAAGTGTATGGAAGGGTTGTGGAAA
Source organism: Tenrec ecaudatus (assembly GCF_050624435.1). Taxonomy (NCBI): domain Eukaryota; kingdom Metazoa; phylum Chordata; class Mammalia; order Afrosoricida; family Tenrecidae; genus Tenrec; species Tenrec ecaudatus. The sequence continues at coordinate 95,782,395 of NC_134544.1, read as the reverse complement.
TAGGAAGGTTAAGAACCACTATCCTAGAGGAAGACAGGTAAAGTAAAAGGGCAGCAAAAGAGAGCAAGTCCCCACAAGATTGATTACCACAGTGGGGGTAACAATGAACATAAGCAAAGAACCATTGCTAGGATGTCAGAAGTCGGGGCAACATTTCATTACATTGTGCACAGGGTTGCTATGAACCGAAACCCAATCCAGGTCACCTAAAAATAATAACAACAACAGGACTTGTGCATCTAAAAACGTGCCTAAATATATCCTAAGAAAAACTACACTTAGTTTAGTGCAGTTGTTCTGAACTTGTGGCTTGCGACAATTTTGGAGGTAAAAATGACCTTTTCACAGGGGTGGCCCAGTACATAACTGTAGCAAAATTACAGATATGAAGTAGCAATGAAAATAAATTTATGACTGGGTGCTCATCAATACATGAGGAACAGTCTGAAAAGTTCGTGTCATTCGGAAGGTTGAGAACCACTTCTCTAGAGAAAGAAAGAGACCTTGGTAGAGTAGAAGGTCCTAAAACAAGAGGCAGACCCCAAGAAGATGGATTAGCACAGTGACTTCAACAATGAGCGAAAGCAAAAGAAAACTGTGAGGATGGCAGAAGACGGGACAGTGTTTCATGATATTGCACATAGAGTTTCTATAAGCCAACCCTACTCGACAGCCCCTAACAGCAATAAGAACAGGACGCTTGTGTCTCACAATATGCTGAACTAGACCATAGGAGAAACAACTCTTAGATTAAAGCAGCGGTTCTCAAGCTGTGTGTCATGACCACTTCGGGTGGTCGATTGACCCTTTCACAGGGGTGGCCGGATTCATAACAGTAGCAAACTTACACTTATGAAATAGCAATAGAAAAACCTTTATGATTTGGGGACCGCCACTACATATTGGGAAGTTTATGGAAGCATCATGGAAATAGGAAGGTTGAAAATCACTGTCCTATAGGAAGACACAAGTACAGTAGAAGGGCAGCAAAAGAGAGGAAGCCCAAACAAGATTGATTTGCACAGTGGCTGTACCAATGAGCACAAGCCAAAAACGACTGTGAGTATGGCACAAGCCCAGGCAGTGTTTCATTATATCGTGCACAGTTACTATGAACCAAAACCCACGCCAGGACACCTAAAAATAATAACAGGACTTGTGTATCTAAAAATGTGCTTAACTATAACTTAAGTAATACTGCACTTAATTTAGAGGAGCAGTTATGAACCTCTGTGTCGCGGCCCCTTTGGGTGGGGGGTGGGGTGGGACAAATGATCTTTTCACAGGGGTGGCCAAATTCAAAACTATAGCAAAATTAGTTACGAAGTAGCAATGAAAATAATTTTATGACTGGGGTTCACCAATACATGAGGAACAGTCTGAAAAGGTCGTGGCATTCAGAAGGTTGAGAAGCAATGCATTAGAGGAAGAATGAAATATCAGTAGAGTAGAAGGTCAGCAAATGAGAGGCAGTTCCCAAGAAGATGGATCAACACAGTGAATGCAAAAATGAGTGAAAGCAAAAGAAAATAGTGAGGATGGCAGAGAACTGGACAGCATTTCATGATATTGTCCATAGAGTTGCTTTGAGCCAACCCCACTTGACAGCCCCTAACAACAATAAGAACAGGTCTTGTGCACTTCACAAAATTCTGAACTAGATCATAGGAGAAACTACACTTTTTTTTGACCAACGGTTCTCAACCTGTGTGTCTAGACCACTTTGTTTGGTCGAACAACCCTTTCAAAGGGATGGCCTGATTCATAACAGTGGCAAATTTAAAATTTTGAAATAGCAATAGAAAAAATTATGTTTGGGGGACCAGCACTGCACATTGGGAAGGGTATGGAAGGATTGTGGAAACAGGAAGGTTGAGAACCACTGTTCTAGAGGAAGACACAAGTACAGTAAAAGGGCAGCAAAAAAGAGCAAGCTCCTGCAAGATTTATTAGCACAGTGGCTGCAACATTGAGCATATGCAAAGAACCATTTCAAGGATGTCAGAAACCGGGGCAACGTTTCATTATATTGTTCACAGGGTTGCTATGGACAGAAACCCAATCCAGGACACCTAAAAATAATAACAACAGGATTTATGCATCTAACAATGTGTCTAAATCTATCTGAAGCGAAACTTCACTTTGTTTACAGCAGCAGTTCTGAACCTGTGGGTCGTGACCACTTTGGGTTGGACGAATTGCCTTTTCACAAGGGTGGCCAAGTTCAAAACTGTAACACAATTACTATTATGAAGTTGCAATGAAAATAAATTTATGACCGGGGTCGGCAGTACATGAGGAACAGTCTGAAAACGTCATGGCTTCCAGGAGGTTGAGAACCACTGTTGTAATGGAAGAAAGAAATCTTGGTAGAATAGAAGGTCAGCAAACGACAGGGAGTCCATAAAAAGATGGGTCAGCACAGTGAGTGCAACAATGAGCAAAAGCAAAAGAAAAGTGTGAGGATGGGACAGCGTTTCATGATATTGTGCATACAGTTGCATTCAGCCAAACCTACTCGACAGCCACAAACAACAATCAGAACATGACTCGTGCATCTAACAATGTGCTGAACTACACCACATGATAAACTACTCTTCGTTTAGAGCGGCAGTTCTCAACCTGAGTCATGACCACTTTGTTGGTTGAATGACCCATTCTCAGCGGTGTCCAGATTCATACCAATTACAAAATCACAGTTATGAAGTAGCAATAGAAAATATTTTATGATTTGGGGACCACCATTACACATTGGGATGTTTATGGAAGGGTGGTGGAAAGAGGAAGGTTGAGAACCACTGTCCTAGAAGAAGAAACAAGTACAGTAGAAGGGCAGCAAGAGAGGAAGCCCCTACAAGATTGATTAGCAGAGATACAGCAACAATGAGCAGAAGCAAAGAACTACTGTGACGATGGCACAAGCCAAAGCAACGTTTCATTATATTGTGCACAGGGTTGCGATGAACCGAAACCCACTCCTTGGCACCTAAAATTAACAACAGGACTTGTGCGTCTACCACTGTGGCTACCTATATCGTAAGAAAACTCCACTTAACTTAGAGCAGCAGTTCTAAACCTGTGGTTTGCAACCCCTTTGGGGGACAAACGACCTTGTCACAGGCGTGGCCCAGTTCAAAACTGTAGCAAAATTAAAGTAATGAAGTAGCAATGAAAATTATTTTATTACTGGGGGATCACCAATACCTGAAGTACAGTCTAAAAAGGTCGTGGCATTCGAAAGGTTGAGAACCACTGCTCTAAAGGAAGAAAGAAATCTTTGTAGAGTAGAAGGGCAGCAAACAAGAGGCAGTCCCCTAAAAGGTAGATTAGAACATTGACTGGAAAAATGAGCGACGGCAAATGAAAACTGCGAGGATGGCATAGGATGGGACAGTGTTTCATATTATTGTGCATAGAGTTGCTGTGAGCCAAACCCACTCGACAGCCCCTAACAACAATAAGAACAGGAGTTGTGCATCTAACAATATGCTGAACTAGACCATGAGATAAAGTACTCTTAGTTTAGAGCAGTGGTGCACAACCTCTGAGTCCTGACCACCAAGGTTGGTTGAAAGACGCTTTCATAACGGTGGCCGGATTCATAACAATAGAAAACTACAGTTATGAAATAGCAATAGAAAAAATTATGATTTGGGGACCACCACTACACATTGGGAAGTGTACGGAAGGATCGTGGAAATAGGAAGGTTTAGAACCACTGTTCTAGAGGAAGACACAAGTACAGTAGAAAGGCAGCAAAAGAGAGTAAGCCCAGAAAATTGATTAGCACAGTGGCTGCAACAATGAGCGCAAGCTAAGTTCCACTGCGAGGCTGTCCAAAGCCTGGACAGCATTTCATCATATTGTTCACAGGGTTGCTATGAACCAAAAACCACTCCAGGGCACCTGAAAATAATAACAACAGGCCTTGTGCATCTAACAATGTGCCTAACTAAAGCGTAAGAAAATTCCACTTAGTTTAGAGCAGTTGTTCTGAACCTGTGGGTCACGACCCCTTTGGCGACACAACCTTTTCACAGGGGTGGCCAAGTAAAAAACTGTAGCAAAATTAAAGTTATGAAGAAGCAATGAAAATAATTTTATCACTGGGGAGTCACAAATACATGAGGAACAGTCTGAAAAGGTCGTGGCATTCGGAAGGATGAGAACCACTGCTCTAGAGGAAGAAAGAAACCTTGGTAGAGTAGAAGGTCAGCAAATGAGAGTCAGTCCCCAAAAAATGGATTAGCACAGTGACTGCAACAATGAGTGAAAGCAAATGAAAACTGTGAGAATGGCAGAGGACAGGACAGTGTTTCATGATATTGTGCATAGAGTTGCTATGAGCCAAACCACTCGACAGCCCCTAACAACAATAAGAGCAGGACTCGTGCATCTAGCAATATGCTCAACTAGACCATAGGAGAAACTGCTCATAGTTTAGAGAAATAGTTATCAAGTTGTGGGTCGTGATCACTTCGGTTGGTCGATCGACCCTTTCACAGTGGTGGACGGATTCATAACAGTAGCAAAATTATAATTATGAAATAGCAGTAGAAAAAAATTATGATTTGTGGACCACCACTACACATTGGGAACTATATGGAAGGGTCATAGAAATAGGTTGAGAACCACTGTCCTAGGCGAAGACACAAGTACAGTAGACGGGCAGCCAAAGAGAGGAAGCCCCAACAAGATTGATTTGCACAATGGCTGTACCAATGATCGTAAGCAAAGAACCACTGTGAGGATGGCACAGGCCTGACCAGTGTTTCATTATATTGTGCACAGGTTTGCTGTGAAACAAAACCCACTCCAAGGCACCTAAAAATAATAACTGGATGTGTGCTTCTCAAAATGTGCTGAACTACATCTTAATAGAAACACTTCTTCTTTTAGAGCAGCAATTTTCAAACTCTGTCACAACCATTTTGGAGGTTGAACAACACTCACAGGTGTGGCCCATTCATGACAAGAGCAAAATAAGATTTATAAAGTAGCAATGAAATTACTTTTATGATTGGGGTCACCACTACATGAGGAATGGTATTAAAGGGCTCTGACATTAGGAAGGTTGATAGCCTCTGCCCCAGAGAAAGACACAAAACGTGGTGCAGGAGAAGGGCAGCAAAAGAGAGGCAGTCCCCAGCAAGATGGATTAGCTCTGTGGATGCAACAGTGAACACAAGCAAGGACCACTGTGAGAATGGCGCAAGACTAGCCAGGGTTTCATTATATTGTGCATGAGCTAAAACCCACTCAATTCCCCGAACAACAATAAGGGGACTCATGCATCTAACAATATACTGAACTAGACCTTGAGAGAAACTCCTCTTAGTTTAGATCAGCGGTTCTCACCTTGTTAGTTGTAAATTCTTTGGTGGGGTCAAGTGACCCTCACATAGGCATGACCCAATTCATAACAGTAGCAAAATTACAGTTATGAAGGAGCAATGAAAATAATTTTACATTTGTGGGTCACCACTACATGAGAAACTGTATGAAGGGTTCATGGTACAGTAAAAGGGCAGCAAACGAGAGCCAGCCCGAATAAGATGGATATGCACAGTGGCTGCAATAATGAGCACCAGCAAATAAAGCACTGTGAGTATTGCAGAGGAGGGGCAGCGTTTCATTGCATTGTGCATAGAGTGGCTATGAGCAAAACCCTCTCAACAGTACCCAACAACAATAACAACAGTACTTGTGTTTCTAACAATATGCTGAAGTAGACTTTAAGAGAAACTCCTCTTAGTTAGAGCAGTGGTCCTCAACCTGTGGGTCATGACCTCTTAGGGGGCCAAACAACCTTTTCATAGCTGTGGCCCAATTTATTACTGTAGCAAAGTTACGTTGTGAAGTAGCAACAAAATAATTTTTGGTTGGGGGTCAAGACTACATGAGCAACTGTATGAAAGGGTAATGGCATTAGTAATGTTGAAAACCACAGTTCTTCAGGAAGACACAAATCTTGATGCAGTTGAAGGGCCGCAAAATATAGTCAGCCCGAATTATTGGAATAACAGTCGCTGTAATAGTGAGCACAGCTAAGGGAACACTGTGAAGATGGCACAAGATGGTCAGCATTACATTATATTGAGCACAGAGTTGCTATGAGTCAAAACCACTCGACAGCACCTAACAACAAAACAACAGGACTTGTGTTTCTTACAATATGCGGAAGTAGACCTTAAGAGAAACTCCTATTAGTTTAGCACAGCGGTTCTCAACTTGTGGGTGATGAGCCCTTTGGGGGATTAACGACCCTTTCATAGTGGTGGCCCAGTCATTACAGTAGAAAAATTAGAGTTATGAAGTAGCAATGGAAATAATTTTATGATTTAGCAGTCACCACTATATGAGGTACAGTATGAAAGGGTCGTGGCAAAAGGAAGGTTGAGGACCATTGCCCTAGAGGAAGATGCAAATCTTGGTAGAGTAGAAAGGCAACAAATAAGAGCCAGCACCCCAAAATATGGTTACAATAGTGGCTCCAACAATGAGGACTAGCAAAGAACCACTGTCAGGATGGCACAGGTCTGGGCAGCATTTCATTATATTGTGCATAGAGATGCAATGAGCCAAAACCCACTCGATGGATCTTAATAACAATTACATCAGGACTTGTGTGTTTAACAATATGCTGATGTCGATCTTAAGAGAAACGCTTCTCAGTTTACACCAGGGCTCTCAACCTTGCGCCGTGAACACTTTCGGGTGGGGGAGTGTGTAGAAACACCCTGTCACAGTGATGCCCTGATTCATAACAATAGCAAAATTACAGTTATGAAATAGTAAAGAATATAATTTTATGATTGGGGTCCACTACTACACCAGGAACTGTATGAAATGGACACAGAATTAGGATGTTTGAGAAACATTGTCCCAGAGGAAGACACAAATGTTGGTACAGCAGAAGGGCATCAAAAGTTAGGCAGCCCCTACAAGATGGAATAGATGCAGCAGTGAGCGCAAGCAAAGGACCACTGTGAGAATGGCAAAGAATGGGGCAGCGTTTCATTGTATGGCACGCAGAGTTGCTATGAGCCTAAACCCACTCGACAGCATCTAAAAACCATAACAAAATGACTTATGCGCCTAACAAAGTGCTGAACTATGTCTTAAGAAAAACTCCTCTTAGTTTACAGCAGCAGTTCTCCACCTGTGGGCGGTGACCACTTTGGGGGGACTAATGATCCATTCACAAGTGCGGGCCAATTGATAACAGTAGAAAATTACAGTTAATGAGGTAGAAATGAACACAATTTTATTGTTGGGTGAGCACCACTCCATGAGGAACTGTATGAAAGGGCCGTGGAATTAGGAAGGTAGAGAACCCCTGCCCTGGAGGAAGACAGAAAGCTTGGTACAGTAGAAGGGCAGCAAAAAGGAGGCAGTCCCAATAAGATGGAATAGCACAGTGGCTGCAGCCATGAGTGCAAGCAAATGAACCACTGTGAGGATGGCAGAGGAGAGGGCAGCCTTTCATTATATTGGTTATAGAGCTGCGATGAGTAACCTCCCCCGCCCCCGACAGCACCTAACAACAACAACAAAAGAATTTGTTCTTCTAATAATATGCTGCAGAAGACCTTAAGTGAAACTCCTATTAGTTTAGAGCAGCAATTCTCAACCTGTTGGTCGCAACCTCTTTGGGGTGTCGAATGATGCTTTAACAGGGGTGGCTCATTCCTAACAGTAGGAAAATTACCGTTTTGAAGTAGCAATGAAAATAATTTAATGTTTGGGTGATCATTACTACATGAGGGTTGGTATGAAATGGTTGTTGCTTTAGGAAGATGGAGAACCCCTGCCCTAGAGGAAGACACAAATCTTGGTACTGTAGAAGGGCAACAAAAAAGTGGCAGCCCCTAGAAGATGGAATAGATCAGTGGCTGCAGCAATGAGTGCAAGCAAAGAACCACTGTGAGGGTGGCACAGGATGGGGCAGCATTTCATTATATTTTTCACAGATTTGCTGTGAACTGAAACACACTGGACAGCACCTAACAGAAATAACCACAGTACATGTGCTTCTAACTATAAGCTCAAGTAGATTTTAAGAGAATCTCATCTTAGTTTAGAACAGTGGTTCTCAACCTGTGGGCCGTGACACTTTTCAGGGTGCCGAATTACCTTTTCACAGTAGTGGCCAGAGTCATAACTGTGGCAGAATTACCGTTAAGAAGTAGTAATGAAAATGTTTTTATGATTGAGAATTCATCATTATATGAGGAACTGTATGAAAGCGTTTTGACATTAGGAAGGTTGAGAACCACTGCCCTAGAGGAAGACACAAAGCGTAGTACTGCAAACGGGCAGCAAATGAGAGGCAGACCCTACAAGACGGAATAGCACAGTGGCTGCAACAATGAGTGTCATCAAAGAACAATTGTGATGATGGCACATGATGTGGCAGCATTTCATTCTATTGTGCATAGAGTTGCTAAAACTCCTCAACCTGTGGATCATGAACCCTTTTGGGGAGTGAGTGGGTGAACCTTTCACAAGTGTTGCTTGATTCATAAGAGTAGCAAAATTATAGCTATGAAATAGCAGCAAAGAAAGTTTTATGACTGGGGGCCCACCACTACATTGGGAACTGTATGAAAGGGTCATGGAATTAGGAAGGTTGAGAACCACTGCCCTAAAGGAAGACAGAAATATTGGTAGAGTAGAAGGGCAGCAAATGAGAGGAAGACCTGAAAATGATGGATTAGCACAGTGGCTGCAACAATGAGCGCAAGCAAAGAACCACTGCGAGGATGGCACAGGTGGGGGCAGAATTTCATTATATTGTGCATTGAGTTGCTGTGAGCCAAAACCCTCTGGACAACACCTAATAACAATAACTACAGGACTTGTGCTTCTCACAATATGATGAAGTAGATCCCAAAAGAAACTCCTCAATTTAGAGAAGTGGTTCTCAACCAGTGGCTCGCGACACCACGGGGGTTTGAATAACCCTTTCACAGTGGAGGCCCAATTCATAACTGTAGCAAAATTAAAGTTATGAAGTAGCAATGAAAATTTTATGATTGGGGGGTTCATCACTACATGAGGAGATGTGTGAAAGGGTCATGGCATTAGTAAATTTGAGAACCACTGTCCTAGAGGAAGACACAAGTCTTGGTACAGTAGAGGGGAAACAAAAGAGAGGCAGCCCCCCGAAAGTGGGATTAGCACATTGGCTGTAACACTGAGCACAAGCAAAATAACCACTGTGAGGATGGCACAAGATGGATCCTCGTTTCATTATATCTTGCATAGAGTTGCTATGAGCCAGCACACACTCAAAGGCACCAAACAATAAAAAAACAGGACTTGTGCTTCTAAGAATATTCTGAAGTAGACCTTAAGAGAAACTCCTGTTAGTTTAGACCAGTGATTCTCAAACTGTGGAGACTAACGAACCTTTCACATGGGTGGCCTGATTCATAACAGAGACAAAATTATAGTTGTGATGTAGCAATGAAAATATTTTATGCTTGGTAGTATGTCACCACTACACAGGAATGGCATGAAATGGTTGTGGCATTAGGACATTTGACAACCACTGCCCTAGAGGAAGACACAAATCTTGGTACAGTAGAAGGGCCACAAAAAAGAGGCAGCTACCCACAGTTGGATTCGCACAGTGGCTGCCACAATGAGCACAAGCAAAGAACCCCTGTGAGGAGGGCACAGGACAAGGCGGTGTTTCATTATATTGTGCACAGAGTTGCTATGAGAAGTACCTACTCGACGGCACCACCACCACCACCAACAAATGGACTTGAGCTTCTAACAGTGTGGTGACATAGATCTTAAGAGAAACTCCTCTAAATTTAGAGCAGCGGTTCTCAACATGTGGGTTTTGACCCCCTCGGGGGTGAGCTGACCCATATACAGGGGTGGCATGATTCATAACAGTAGCAAAACTAGAGTTATGAAGTAGTAACGAATATAATTTTATGGTTAGATAGTCACAACTACATGAGGAAGTGTATGAAAGGGTCGTGGCATTAAGTAGGTTGAAAACCACTGTCCTAGAGGAAGACACAAATGTTGGTACAGTAAAAGGGCAGCAAAAAAGAGATAATTCGCAACAGGACAGAATAGTACAGTGGCTGGAGCAATCAGAGCAAGCAAAGGAACCACTGTGAGGATGGTACAGGATGGGGCAACATTGCATTGTATTCTGTATAGAGTTGGTAAGAGTTGTTAAGAGTTGAAACCCACTCGATGGCAACTAACAACAACCAAAACAAGAATTGAGCATCTAACAATATACTGAAATATATCTTAAAAGAAACACCTCTTAGTTTAGAGCAGCAGTTCTCAACCTGTGGATCGGGACCGCTTTTGGGGGTCGAACTACCCATTCACAGGGGTCGCCTTATTCTTAATAGTTGCAAAATTACAGCTATGAAGTAGTAATGAAAATAATTTTATGGATGGATGTTCACCACAACATCAGGAACTTCATTAGTGTGCCAAGGTATTAGCAAGGTTGAGAACCACTGGTTTAGAGCATAGTACATTCTGATGAAATACTACATATTTTTAACACATATGAAGAAGGTGAAAAATAAAGGAAATTGGGAGAGGACAGTAGTAGAAAATTCCTATGAGTCAGAATTGCTCTACATCATAGAGTAGCTAAGATAATTAGAAGAAATGATGAAGTCAAAAAGCTGAAGAGAAAATTCCGTAGGACACGTGGCAACAGCTTTATGCTATTGTTAGCCCCTTGGGGCCTCCCTATCTTTTGTTGGTTTCCTTAACCCCATCCCCACCACCGTGAATAGACTTCATTAAACTCTCTTTAATTAAACCTCTGCATGGTTTGTTGTCTGCGGGACCCCTAAGATATATCATTTAATTTTCTTGATTGCAATTCATCTCTCTAGCATACAGAAATCATTCAAGAGTTTGTCTTTTGTTTGGTTTTCATCCACAATTGCATTTCCTTTCAGATTTGTTTTCCCTTGAAACATGATCAATAGTTCTTTCCTCTCCAATGAAACCCAAGCCCTACACTGCCTGTCTATGAAGTTCATGTGTGTCCTACATGGGGATCCCAACCATTCCCTAGACCAGTGGTTCTCAAGCTTCCCAATGCCGTGATTTTTCATATAGTTCCTCAGTTTGTGGTCACCCTTGATCATAAAATTATTTCATTGCTAATTCATCACTGTAATTTTGCTACTGTGATGAATCAGGGAACCCCTGTGAAAGTGTCATTCGGCCCCGAAAGAAGTCACAACCCACCGGTTGAGATCCATTACCCTAGACCAACGTATGGCCCAAGGGTTGTATATGACCCCACAAATCATCAATACCTGCCAGCATCACATATATCACCAAAGAAAAGCATTTGTAGCCATCACATTAGGGGTGAGTTCGATAAATATTTTACCTGTATGCCCCCCATGAATGATGTTATAAATCACCACATGCTCCTTGGCAGAAAAACAGGTTTCTAGCTCCCGCTCTAGACCCAACGTATTCTTCCTACTGCCCTCTTTTCAGAAAAAAAAAATATTACTCAGGGCCCCCGGCAATGAAAGAATTTTGTACTATAGCCCACCATCCAGGATAAAATGTAGTTATCTGCTTTGTAGATCCCTGGATTTGTCAGTGCCTAGCAGGTGGGTGGTGTGGCCCACTTTGGGAAACGAGACTCTAGGTAAATCAGGTGTGCTTCACTCTCTCTGCAAGAATTTCAGTTGAGGATCAAGATCTGTCTTGAATGAAGTGCATCCAGAATGCTCCTTAGAGGCAACACTGGCTAGACTTTGTCTCACATACTTAGACATCAGGAGTTATTAGAAGCAACATCATGGAGAAGGCCATCATGCTTGGTAAAGGGGCACCAAAAAGAGGAAGGTCCTCACCAAGATGGATGGACACAGTTTCTGCAACAATGGGCAAGACATAATGTGATAGTTTATTCTACCAGCCTGGCCGATAAACACAAGTAGGTTTAATTGAAGGGCGGAGAAATAAATGGCTCCGTGAGCCTCACCTTGCTAGCTCTGTGCCTCAAGTTAAAGGGTACACTACCTGTGGGACACCTAGTCTCTGGACTGTGTCACTGTAAGGTAAGGTCCCTTTAAGAACGCTCGATTGGAATGCTCATCTCTGGAGCTGGGTACTGACAGTTGGTGACAGTTGGTGACCTGCCTTGCTGTTTGCTGCCTGGGTATAAATAGCCCAACTCTCCTTACAGAAAAGAAACTGGCAGCTCTCAAGACTTAAAGGACTGCTAGTGTCTCACTGCTTTATAATTTAGAATTTAACTGTTAATTTCTTGTATTATCTATCTATCTATCTACAATATAATGGTTCATTTTCTTGTTATATATCCATCTTTATAAATATATATATAATTTATAAATATATAATATATATATAGTTACTAGTAGTCTGGTTTTGTCTCTCTAGAGAACCCTGTCTAACACACATAACAATTGTGAGGATGGCACAGGAGCAGGCGTGTTTCTTTCAGTTGTACATAGAGTCGCTATGAGTTGAAACCAACTTGACAGCATCCAACAAAAGTAGATTTGGAGAAAGCATGGCCTGGTCTGTTTACAGTGACCCCACAGAAGTTCCTCATCAGTCTTTGTGCTTGAATGGGCCAGGTGCTCTCACAAACCACCTCTTCAATGGAAAACTTAGATTTTTTTCTTTCTTCCCAGGAACCATCCTGAAATTTAAAATGACTATTTGACACAGAGTTGGTTGTGATTCATGGTGATTCATAGGATATTCAATGGACATAACCTTTCAGAAACAGATGGCTAGGTTTTTCTTCCAAGGTATTTCTGGGTGCGCTTGAACCTCCTAAGTTTCTGTTAATGGACAAGGGATTTAACCATTTGTGCTATCCAGGGATGACTTACATCTCTATATATCCTTAAAATTGGCATCTCTCCTCTCTTTGTAAAGTCATGACAATTGTTCTGTTTCAGTAGATTTACCTTCTTTAAATATAAGAATGGCATATAATTCGACCACCTCACAGAAAAAGCCAGAAACTTGTTGCTCTCATTTAATAGTGGTGTGGGCGATTACATATTGGGCTGCTAATCCCAAAGTCAACAATTCAAAACCACCAGCTACTCTTAGGGAAAAAAGTGAGGATTTCCAATCCTATAAAGTTACAGTCTCAAATACCCACAGGAGCAGTTGGACCCTGTCCTATAGGGTAGAACTCAGGTCATGTTGAGTCAGAGTGGATATGATCGCAGTGAGTTTGGTTTGGTTTTTGGACTCCCCTCCTACCACAATATCTCACAATTACTAAGTGCATGTTATGTACTAGTGTTCTAAGAATTGCATGTATATTCACTCATTCCATCCCAATAGTGGTGGTGTGGGTGAAGCATTAGAACTGCTAACCAGAATGTTGGTAGTTCAAACCTACCAGCTGTTCTTCGGGATCAAGATGGGGCTGTCTGCTCTCATAAAGATTTTCAGGGTTGGACATCTGCAGGGACAGTTATTCGTTTATCCTGCTGAGCTGCTATGCATCTGGGTAAACTCAAGACCAGTGGAGTTTTGGTGGCTTTTGTGGGGCAATAGAGAAGCCCTTGACTATTTACCACAAGCTCAGAGAAACCCTCAGCAGCTTCCCATGAGAATGATGCATCAATTTGCTCCAGTACCAGGCACAGCCTATGGGAACGCCTATAGAATGGATCCACTCTGTTCTACAGGCTCACTATGATTTGGAATTGACTGACCCATTGGTAGTTCATCAGCTCCCGTCTATAGGTGAGAACATGAATGCACAGAGAAGTGAAGCCGTCTGGCCCAGGAGTGACAAGGTTATCAAAGGGGGAGCTGGAATTCAAATCCCAGCAGACCAGTCTCAGAGACTACGGGCTTAGTTCCCCCCTCTGCGGAGACTACGGGCTTAGTTCCCCCCTCTGCTGATGTCTTGATTACGAGTGGTTGAATTTTGCCTCCTTTCCCCTACACATAATCTCCACCATCCCCTATCAAGCAAAATTAGCTTAAGCATTGAACAGGCACACTCCAGCCCTGCCTGATTCCACACGCACAGGTGAGAAAAGTATGGCGAGACCATTGGGTTGCTTTAGCTGCCACCTCTACTCCCACTGCCCCAACACAACCACAACGAAGTCAGAGAAAGCACTCTTGGCCTTGCCACTGCTCCTCAGCCCTGACATGGTGGAGCCTGCCAAAGCCACTCTCTTGGAAACCCACTCGACTGCTCCCTGGGAACTTTCCCTGGAACACTTTGGGACAAAGGAGACGGAACACACCTGCAATGTAATTAACACTGTAACAAACTTGTTTCCCCCTTGGATAATGACACCATTAGCTGCTTCAATTGTGTATGAAATATAAATTACACGACTCAGAGGTATCATGCCTGAGCAGCCATGATGCTAGGTGAAGAGGCTCTCTATAAATGGCCCCTCCACAACTAGCAGGTCCAAGAAACCCAAGCCCCAATGCCGACAGCTAAGACCAAGGCCCTGTGGTCTTTGAGTGTGCCTGCTTCACAGATCCCACAAGGGAGAATATTTCTGGTGGCCCAGGATGCCAGGCTGGAATGTTCCAGCCATCTGCTTTCATCACCCTGGATCTCCCATTTTCTTTCAATGGAGCTGAATGCTGGACAGCACTCTTTCCTCCCTATCTCTCAGAAAAGTAGAAAAAAGAGGTGGTGGCTGTGGTTGTGGTAATATCCTTCTTGCTAAGGAGCTTAGGTGATGCTGTGGGTTAAGCATCCCACTACTAATCACAAGGCAAGCAGTTCAAACCTACTAGCTGCTCTGAGAGGGAGAAAGATGAGGCCGTCTGACAATGGACAAATTTATAGTGTCAGAAACCCATAGGGTCAGTTCTACTCTTTCATCTAGGGTTGCTATGCATCTGAATTGGCTGGATTCACCAGAAGTAGGTTTTGCTTCTTGAGAGTGTATTTGTACATGTGTGTGTGCACGCCTGTGTGTGCGTGTGTCTGTATTGATGCTTGCGTGGTTTGGAAGCTCAGAGCAGGCAGCTTGAGGCTGCATTGGAAGCAGGTGGACAAGTCCAGTTGAAAAGAGAGAATGGTGAGATCCATCAAGAGGCAGATCCAAACTCGTTCCCCAGATTCCTTCCATATCCATCCTGCCTCCCATTCATTACTCTGTCTGGCTCAAATTACTCCGTATTCTCTCGCTGGCCAGCCCCCCACAGCTTCCTACCCCCTTTCACCACTAGATCTCTGGACACTACTCTAAATCAGCTTGAGATACTCACTGATTGATTAGCTACTGAAGGGTTGGATCAGCCACCCTTCTTTTTGGCCAATGAAAGAACTTTCTAAAACCTCATGTCACAAGCAAGTACACTTGCTTTTAGAGAAGAGGCATAGGTGAATTTGTATGTTTCCACCTTGAGAGGGGCAAGCACCACCATGTACAATTAGTAGGTGACCACAAGTATGTCATTTTTGTGATCACTACTCATCTCCCTTGGGGGACCCATTTGCCCCTCTCCTAGCACCCCGATCCCCAGTGCCATGGCTACACTGGGATGGGACATCCATGTGCTCAACCAGGAACTTCCAGGTGGAATCAGAGCCATTGCACCCTCTGCAGAGTCTCTGTGAGGACAGGGAGTTTGGAAACATAGCCTAAAGCTGCAGGAGGAGAAATTTAGGAAATTATCATGCATTTACCCTAATGACAACTGTACAAATCCCACAACCACCCTTCAAATGCCCTGCCACTGAGCAGAGCCAAAATGAGGAAGAGCCAAAACCCACATATGGGTACAGGAAGAACTCTGGAAGGTGTCCCTGTGGAGGCCGGGGAAGGGGGAGCGTGGAGTTGAGGAGGCTCAGGGGCTCAGGCTCAGGCTGGGAAAGAGCCAGAGTTCCTGTCTACAAAACCCTTTAGACCAGACACAACCCTAGGAAGTTTGACTCTCTGTCTCTCTGCCTAACCATCCACCTCTTACCCAGTCCAGGGTAAGATTCTTTGAACAGAGTTCACAGGGTCAGAGGTGAGAGCTGTCAGCTCCTGTTACTACCCTGACTTGGGAAACCTCCCCCACTCTGGAAATCCAAATATGTTCTTGGACATTGATCAAGACCCAGGTCAAGCCTAACCCCGCCCCGCCCTTTTCTCACAGAGGCACTTGGTCAGAATAGCAAATAGCCCTCAATTGTGCCATGCACTCCGCTTCTTCATTCCCTGTTCCCTTCGAACCATATGCTGCAAGAAATTACAAAACTACCAGATGGAGGGCAGGGCGGTGCTTCTTTTTCAGACTTCCCTCTCATTCTTTCTCTGGTTGCAGCAAACCAATTGCTGTCCAGTCAATTCCAACTCGTGGAGACTGTATGTAAATGTGTTGGACAGGGTTCTCTAGAGAGACAAACCAGATTGCTAGTAATTATATATAAATATATTTATAAAGATAGATATATAATACAAGAAATGAACCGTTAAATTATATACAGATAGATAATACAAGAAATTAACAGTTAAATTACAAAAGCAGTGAGACACTAGCAGTCCCTTAAGGCTTGAGAGCCGCCAGTTGCCAGTCCCTTCCTGTAGAGAAAGCTGGGCTATATATACCAAGGCAGCAAACAGCAAGGCAGGTCACCAACTGTCACCAACTGTCGGTCCCCAGCTCCAGAGATGAACTTTCCAATTGTGTGGGATTAAAGGGACCTCAACTTACAGTGACACAGTCCACAGGCTAGGCATCCCACAGGTAGTGTGCCCCTTTAAATTGAGGCACGGAACAAGCAAGGCGAGGCTCACCAAGCCATTTATCCCTCCGCCCTTCAATTAATCCTACTTGTGTTTATCGGCCAGGCTGGCACAATAAACTATCACAGTAAGTTTTCCAAGGTTGTACAACATTATTGGAACATCAGCCTCATCATTTTCCCTTGAAACAGCTGGTGGGTTTGAACTGTCAACCTTTTAGCTAGCAGTTCAACATTTACATGACAGTGCCTTCAGAGTGGTGTGTCATAGTCTGCAGACACCGTGGGAAGGAATCATTGTTCTGGCTTATTTTCATAAGGTGGGGTTCTAGGTAGGCAGGTATGAGGTAGGTGTAAGTGGAAATCGGCTTGATGGCAACAAACAACAACACTGATGTCATTGTTTTAGGGCTGGGGGACTGAGGCCTATGAGGCATGGAGCTAAGTAACAGCTACTTCAGGTTTGTTAGGTACTTCGTTGCTGAGCTCTGTTCTAGATACTGGGAATACAGCTAGAAAGAAGGTGCCATCTCTGTTCCTGGGATTGAGAGATGAGAGGGGTTGGAAAACTTCCAGTCCTGTTAGTACTGGGTGGAAACATTGTTTCTGCTGTTAGATGCCATTGAGTCAGTTCCAACTCCTAGCTACCCTATGGACAATAGAATGAAACAACACCAAGTCCTGCACCATCCTCTCAATTGTTGTTATGTTTGAGCGCCTTGTTGCAGCCACTGTGTCGATCCATTTACTGAAGGTCTACCTCATTTTCACTGCCTCTCTCTTCACCAAGCAGGATGTCCTTCCTCCTCCAGGGACTGGTCTCTCGTTAACAGTCTGTCCAAGGTAAGTGAGGGGAAGTCTCACCATCCTTGCTTCTAAGGAATATTCTGGCTGTACTTCTAACCCAAATTTGTTTGTTCTTTTGGCAGTTCATAGTAATTTCAATATTCTTCACCAGCATTGCAATATAAATGCATTGGTTCTTCTTTGATCTTCCTTTTCAATGTCTAACTTTCACGTGCATAGAAGGCCATTGAAAATATGACCAAGATGGCTTTAGTCAGGTGCACCTTAATCTTCAATATAACATCCTTGCTCTGAAATACTTTGAAGAACACTTTTTAAAGAGGTCTCTGGTGCCAGCACGTGGCCCCATTAAGGGTGAGGAGGCGGGGCGCACAGGTGGAAGTCCATGGCCCCTTTAAGGCTTGGCCTACTTGGTAGCAGCTGGAGCCACTATTAAGGACAAGGCAGGAGGCCAGCCAGCATTTCCTATGGAGGCCAAGGCCTCAGAAGCTGAGCAGTCTAAGCGCTGAGTGAGCCAGCCTCTGAGCCGCATCATCTCCATGGGCCAGAATGACCTGATGGGCAAGGGTTAGGACTTCACAGACCAGGTGTGACCTGTGTGGCCTCCCTGACCCCTCCCAGACTCCTGCCCACCCGGGCCTTGCCACCATGATCCATGATGTGAGTCTGCATCCAACCTGGCACCTGCCCAGCCACCAGTACTACCGCCCTGCCCGGCCCACCCACCTGGGAGCACACTCTAGGCCCTCTGCCCCCACCCTCCCAACCCAGGGTCCAGTCCAGGCCAGGCACACGCCTAGGATCCCTGTTCCAGTCCCCTGCCCACCTGTGCCTGGGCCTGCCACAAAGACCTTGCCCCAGACCCTCTGCCTACCCAGGAAACACCCCCTGCCCAGCTTGCCCCTGGCTCATGTGGGCCCTGCCCCTGGCCCCCTGCCTGCCCAAGACCTTGTGTTAGCCTGGATGGCTATGGGGGATGGAGAGGAGGAGGGACCCTGCCCAGGCCCCTGTACCCCATCCCACTTGGGATACCCTAGGTTGGTCCAGCTCCCAAGGCGGCTCCCCTCCCCCAAGCCAACATACCCAGAACCCTATTGGGCCCACTGGGTACCTGAGACCTCCCCATCAAGTGCTCGGGATATGTACCCCCAGCCTGGAATGGGCTCCTAGATTGCTAGAGCCCTATTCCCCTCTTCTTAAGCCCCAACTACGTAAGATCCCTAGAAAGTGTCTGTTTGTGGGGGCCCTTGTGCGGTCACACTCTGGCTGTAAGGGGCTAGGCTGTGGCTCTTGGAACTTGTCTTCTCATTCTGAACCTTTAGGCCATTGTTCCTTCCACAGGGCAGTTCTACAGGAGTGGCAGGGAACTCTATTCTGGAGTGGAGTTCGCCAGAATTGAGTGGGGGGTGCCCTGGCAGGGATGCCAACTTGGGAGAAGAACCCGTCTCCCCTTTCTCTTTTCCAGCTACAAAAAAATTTAAAAAGGAAGAGGTCTCATAGAGCAGATTTACCCAATGCAATACGTCCCTTGAGTTCTTGACTGGGGTTCACATGATCATTTATTGTGGATCGGAGCAAGAAGATAGCCCGGAGCACTTCAGTCTTTTCTCCATTTATCATGATCATGTTGTAGATGACAGGGTCATAATTACGTACAATATGTCCCTGGGACCCAGCTCCTGGGGAGACCCAAACAACTTGATGAAAAGAAGACAGAGAGAAGACAAGCACTCTGAGCCCTTGTTTGGAAAGAAGTCCTTTGTGAATAGAGAGCTGCAAGGATATTGGAGTTCCTGAAGGGGGGCAAACAGTTCCACATTCGACTATTTAACAAATCATTGGCAGTTGGAACCCACCCAGGGACACCCTGGAGGAAAGGCCTGGCAAACTGCTTAAAGCCTGTAGTCTTGAAAGTCCTATGGAATGCACACATGGCGTCACCATGAGTCAGAATCAACTCTCTCGTGCCTGTTTTGGTATGGGGAGAGGAGCGATGGGGTATAATGTTGAATCCAAGAAGAGGAAGGATTTGGTAACCATTAATGTGAGTTCTGACCGAATTAATAACAATAATACGCACTTTTGTGGGAGAAAGATGAGGATTTCTACTGCTCTAAATATTTAGTGTCAGAAACCCACAGACAGTTCTACCCTGTCCGATACTGTCGCTGATTTGGTGTCAACTGGATGGCACTAAGATAGCAACTATCTGCTGAAAGGTTGCCATGTGGCAGGGCTTGTGCCAAGTCTGTTATGGTTATGCCTATGATCTTTGCGGAAGACAAAGACCCTGCTTATGATTACTGTTTCTATTGTCAGATCACTTCATTGTTCAGTCTTGGCTCTATATCCATGTAGCTCCATGACTTTTGACAAATCATTGAAACCCTTTTGTGCTGCTGTGTGTAGAAGGGAAGTGAAAAATAGTTCTTAGCTTGAGTGTTCGAGGTTGATATTGAATGCTAGAAATACCTTCTTGTTAGTCGCTAGCAAATCAAATTTGACTCCTTGTGACCTTACATCTGATAGGACATATTACTGCCAGATCCTATGCAATCTTCCTGCCCATTGGCAGGTTTGAGGTCATTGTTGCGGTTATTGTGCCAGTCCGTGTCATGAAGAATTTCCACAGATCCACTACTTTACCAAACATGATGTCCTCTTCTCGCAATTGGTCTTTCCTAATGACATGTCCAAAATCAGCATGACAAAATGTTGCCATCCTCTCTTCTAGGAACATTCTTTGAAGAATGTCCTGGCTCGATTTCCTCCAAGACTGATTCCCATTCGTTTGGCCACCCACAGTATACTCAATACACAGTCTTTGCCATCACGGTCATTCAAATGCCTCAATCCTTCTTAGAATCCTGGTCCTCACTGTTGTCCTGGTTAGAAATTCCATTTCAGATCTGCTGAAGTGGAATCTGAGTTTCTGTTAAGCCCCAAGGGCATTGCATTTGTGTGCCTGCTAGAAGCACAGATGGGGAACAACATCTGGCCAATAGTAAGTGCTATATAATTATTGCTTGTGATCAGTGTTATTATTTATCATCCCATCTAATCTTTCCAGCACACTCACATGTCAGGAAACCAAGATTCTGAGCCTGACAGTGCCTTCGCTGAGGCTACCCCTCAGGAGAGGGCAGGGGCTTTATGCAAATCGAATATAAGATCAGAACAGTTGGCCTGAGTGGAGGGACTTTCTATGCTAAAATAGAGGAACAAGTTGTTGGGTATGTGGGAGGAAAGGCATCTAAAGAAAATCAGCAGAGTGCTCTGAGGCTCTGGAGTTCTGACTACAAAGACACATAACCTTGCTCCCAAACCTCCTCTTTTCTGGCAGTGACATAAACCAAGCATTTGCTCTTTTGCCCTGTACAATCCAGTGGCCTGAAGAACATTCTAAATGATGTACAGCCATCACCCCCATCTTGTTTCAGAACATTTGGATCACTCTGAATGGAGACACAGCCAGTGCTCCTTAACCAGTCACTCCCCATTGCCTTCGTCACCCAGTCCTTTTCAACCATGACTCTGCTTGCTGTCTCAATGGATTTGCCTATGGATTCTGCATATTTCATATCAAGCTCTCATTTTGGTCTGACTTGTTTCACTCAGGTTTTCAAGGGTCCTCCATGGTGTTCCAAAACATCATTCCTTTTTAGAGGATGAATAATATTCCATTGTATGACTTAGATATTATTTGGTTTATCCATTCTTCGGGCCCCAGGCATTTTTGTAACCACCACCTTTCAGCTATTGTGTGTAGTGCTGCAGTGAACTTGTATACTACTATCTCTTTGAGTCTCTGTTTGTTATTCTTTGAGGTATATACTTAGATGTAGAATTGTGAGGTGGTCAAGGATTTCCTCTTCCTTGGATCCCTGATCAACGCTCATGCAAGCAGCAATCGAGAGTTTAAAAATGCATTGCATTGTGTTCGGTATATATTCACAAGACCTCTTTAGAGTATTGAAAAGCAGGGATGTTATTTTGAGAACTAAGGTTCAGACACAAGCCATAGTATGTTCAAACACATCCTATGCATGTAAAATTTGGATATTGAATAAGGAAGGCCAAAGAGGAATCGATGCATTTGAATTTTGGTGCTAGGGGAAAAAAAGTACCATGGACTACCAGAAGTACCAAGAAACTTGTCTTGGATGAAGCACAGGCCAAATGCTCCTTAGAAGTAAGGATGGCCCGATTTTGTCACCCTTTGGCCATGTACTTTCAACATGTTGTCAGAATAGACCAGGCCCAGAAAAAGGACATCATGCTTGGTAAAGTGGAGGGGCAATGGAAAAGAGGAAGGCTCTCATGAGATGGAAGGACATGGGGGCTGCAGTAATGGCCTCAAACATAAGAATAATTGTGATGATGGTACCGGGGGGCATTTTGTTCTGTTTTACATAGGGTTGTTATGAGTGGGAACCAACTGGACCGAACCTAAGAATAATAGTAAATCTCTGGCTGGTTAAGAAGGAACAAGCATTTTTCATTTTCTCTATGAGCCAGGCACTGAGAAGACCCTGAAGGTCCAGACAGAAACAGCGCTTGGCCCCTACCCATGATGGGTTCCCTGTCTAGGGGTGAGGCAGCAGACTCCCACTTTTGGTTGAGACCTATTGCAGCCTCCTTGGGGTGTCAGTGCATGCTGGAGAGACTCCAGTTAGAGACTTTTCATTTCTCTATACCCTCCTTTAAGGAACTGGAAGAACATTAGAAAAAAAACAATCCCCAGAGATTTCTGTTGCACAATTAGACAAAAGGAAAACAGTGGGGCCTAAAGAGAATGAATGGAGAATACAGAGCTGTGTCTGTGTCCTTGGCCATGCAGCTATCAATCAGCACAGTTGAGTTCCGGAATCAGGAAGGGAAGATCCTCAATATCTGGATCTACCAGGTGTAGAAGGAGTAGCTTCAAAGCTAAAGAAGGATAAGCCCTCTTTCACTTCTAGGAGGAACTCACCTGGGGAGAACTCACTCAGGTGGGACTGCACTGAAGCCTTAGAACTGGGAGGGTCCATAGGAGCATGTTCAATGCCAGAATGGTGGCTTCCCATTCAAGAGCTTCTAGCATATTCCAGCTCATGAATGGTCTTTGCGGAGTCGCTTGGTTCTTTTTCTGTGACTTCTGTGACATCACTCGAGCACATCATCCCCTCTAGCCAGGAGCAGTGGCAGGAAAAACCTGTTAGGGAGAATTGGGAGAGTGAACTAGGAGATATTCCCTACCCAGATTGCAGCACAGATCTGGGCTGTCTCCTTCAGCAAAGGCCCCGTGGGGTGGGGGCTTGACTTTTCTGATTCTCTCCAGTTAGAAGTCAGCAAGGAGCTAAAGAAGTGTGAATGGAAGAAAGCAGGATGATGAGCTGACAGCTTTGTCATGAGGAAATAATAACCAGAACGGCTCCAAGTGGGGATGAGCAGATGGCGGGTAAGGGGACACACATTCTGCTACCAAGGGGAGAGTGAGGAGCAGGAGACCAGCAAAGACTAGTCTCAAAGCCATCTCCAATAATATTTCCCCAACAGACTGTTTTCCTCTCTCCATTCTAAACACGTCAGCCTTCACCTGCACCAAGCACCGAACCCCTCAATGCGACCTTTATCTGCCCATTCCTCCCACCAATTGGTCCCGGCTGCTATGGAAACTATGGGGGTGAGTAATATGATCCCGCTATTAATATAAACCTCCCTGATTTCAGCACAGATCAATCAACCCCTCCCCCAACCCCATATCTAAGGGGAAGTTCCTAGGGGAAAGTAAGGAAAAAATAAATTCAACACAGGACAAGAACAACAGTGAAAAATGAACAAAGAGAGGGAGTGATGTAATTCCAGAGTGTTAATCAATTCCTTTTGTCCGTTCAGCAACCATCCTCTCCCCCAGCTTAACTCCCTGAAGGAGGAAGGAACTCTCAGTAGGTGTCTGCCAAGGTGAGGTTTCAGGCCACTTGGGGGCTTCTGAGGGATCCCTTCCAAATTTGCCTTCCCTCCCTTCAAAAGAAAGTCACTGCAACTCACCAGCCAGAGTGGGCAAGGCTATCACTGAGTTGCACGTTTAAGGTTTATGTCTTGGGGCAGATTGTAGCTCACAAAATGCCTTCAAGGGATTGTTTCTTCCCTACAAGCTCTTCCAGAATCTTGTCATTCTGCATCCAAAGTTGGAGTCTATGTTTCCTCCCTTGAACCCATGCAGGCCTTATGGCTCTCTAGGAATAAAGTATGGCAGGTGAGGTGCGATGCGACTTCTGAGGTAATATAGCTCCCACCTGGCTCTCTCTCTGCACAAGACCCTCAGAGTCCAAACCCCTTGCTGTGAGGAAGTGTGG
This sequence comes from Tenrec ecaudatus, assembly GCF_050624435.1. Lineage (NCBI taxonomy): Eukaryota > Metazoa > Chordata > Mammalia > Afrosoricida > Tenrecidae > Tenrec > Tenrec ecaudatus. The sequence continues at coordinate 95,758,518 of NC_134544.1, read as the reverse complement.
TGAAGAGGCCACATGCAGATGCTGGCAATAGTCCCTCTTAAAGTCCCAGCGAACACTAGTGGCCATTGTCAGGTACACCAGTCAGGAAGCTGTGTGAGGTGGCTTCATCATCAGCCATTGCCGGATGGAAACTCCACAGAAGAGTCTGCTAGCTTCGTACTGCCAATCCCCAGAACCATAGGAAATAATGACTGATAAGGAAGATAATAATTGACTGCAATTTTGTTTCACACCAGAAGAAATGCACTGGGGTTATAGCTCTGGAGCCACAGTCCTGACGCAGATGTATTAAATAATTTATTGATTATCTAGTGATTCTTCCTGGTCCTCACCCTTCCCAGCTTCCCTGTGCCCACCCAGTCCAAGCAGCTGCTTCATGACTTATTCTGTAAAACTATGTGCGGGTAAGTCAGAAAGCATTGCTCTAAAACCACAGACACTTTATTAAACAAAAACATCCAAATGTGAAGCGACTGTTTCTAGACATAGCCTCCTTCTTGGTCTACATCCTGGGAGGCAAACTTTTGAGACAGAAGAGCCAACTTTGTCCCTCACAACAATTGAAAGATTCTTTGAGAGAGATAAAAATATATTTTTTTACAAATTCAATCACCATTATCTGAATAATAACTGTCCTTGGAAAGGTTTCCATTTTACTTCAGAGCCACATGCGTGGACCGAGAGCCCCGCAGTGTATCCCTGATCCCTGCTCTATAGACTTATGTAATTATTCTCTGAGGTCTTCTCTGCTTATTTACACTTCCAGTCACACGACATACCATGACCAACAGGGTCGTTTTGGCATCATTGAAGGACATGGATCACTTGCTTTGGCATGTTCTTTGATCGTACTGTGTCCCTTGAGAAATCTATCCAGATGATCCCTTTCAGATCCCCAAACCAAAACAGTCACCATCACCTTCTGAGCTGCTGTCTCTGTTTTGAATTTCACTGGCAGAGCAGATCCCTTCAGAAGCCACAGTTTTGATTAGAAGCTTTTTTTTGGGGGGGGGGGAGGTCACACACCTAACAAGATTAAAACAAAACAAAGAAACAACAACAAAAACCCTCACTGCCATTGATGCCAATTCATAGCAAACCGATAGGACAGGGTTAGAACTGCCTGTCCTTTGAGATTCTGAGACTAACTTTACAGCAATAGACAGCCCTGTCTTTCTCCTGCGGATTGGTTGGTGGTTTTGAACGGTTGACCTTGCAGATCAAAACTGAATACGTAGCCACTACTCCACTGGGGATCCCTCTAAGACAAGTGCACTAGGGAGCGAACTTACCCGTAGCCATCACCTGATGGCAGAGACATGTTTCCATGTGTATTATTGCAATAAACCTGTGCATGACCAGGATCCCATGGAGCAATATTCCCTTACTCTTGCACATACACAGCCCTGGCTGCCCTCCATAACTCCCTATCCTCATTGTTCTGGGCTCCCTGTGTCTTCCCAAGATGCCCTCCACAGTGCTGCCATGTGGGCTAACCAGAGAAACCTTTGCACTTCCGCACCCACAGAATCTTTCCATTGCTCAAGTTGGGGGTCTCAGAAGCGGATTTACTCTTCACCACCCTCTGTGGCTGAGCTACCCACCTCAACTTCTTCGTGTCCAAGGGCCGTCTTCTCTTCACCAACCACATATCCACGATGTGCCACTTGCAGCACCTGGTCTAGTGGTTCTGGAACCAGACCTTGACCTGACTCTTGGTCCTGCTCAGGAAGCAGGCAAGCCAGGCACTCCTGGCTCACCAGGTGCTTGAGCTGCTCACAGGTCCCCTCCAGCCCAATGAGTTACTACTTGCCATCCGTCTCCAGGATCACCTCCCACTCCCACCCTTATATTTTATGCGCTAGGTTGGGGTGGATGGTTTTACAACAAACATAATAATAACAAACTAGAGTGATGTTGGACATTAGGAATGAGAATTTGGGCTGTAATGCACCATTTGTGGCAACAAACTCATTTGAGCTTTTCTGCCTGTGAAAACACAGAGATTCAATTGGTTTTTTTGTGTGACCTAGTTGATGGTTTATTTCATGCTGGGTACACACAGCAATCATCGGTCACCAATTTATTATAACATGCTGTGATGGAGAGAGACAGTTGACAATTTTAGCCCATGTGTTGAGGCTGTGCACCCAAAAAAATGGATGTCACATATCCAGTGGGCACTCATCTCAGCCATTTGTGGGTGGATGTCAGTCTTATCTATGTCATCTGATAAATTTTGGTTGTCTGTTCTTTGCTGTTCATAACGTTTTCAGTGGATAAGTCCTCAAAAGTGGACAGCCTATTTCTTCTATGTAGCCTGCTCTTAGTCTGGATGTTCTGTTGAAAATGTTCACCTTGGGTGACCCTGCTGCTATTTGAAATACCAATAATACAGCTTCCAGCATCCCACCAATACACAAGCCACTTCAGTATGACAAACTGACAGGTTATGAGTACCGGCTTCTGTCATATTGCTTTGTGCTCACAAACTTCTTGAAGGTTTTAGACATCAGTGGGCCTCAAACTTGAGCAGGCATCAGAATCACCTAGAGGATTTCTTAAGACAGATTTCTAGACTTTACCTTCAGACTTCTAAATTCAGTCGTTCTGGAGTGAGGCCCTAAAATGCTCTGTTTGTGCTTAAGAACTTCCCAGATGATGCTGCAGGTCCACAGATAACACTTTCACTTGCCACCTCTATTCTTCTTCCCCTTCCTTTTCAACCTCTTACAATATGGTTTCCCCCTTCATAATTGTTTCTATGGGGGGGGGCAATGCTTTGGGAATATAGTCTAGCCTAATGACACCTGCTCATCCTTTGGCCTCCATTGACCTCTGTGTATCATTAAATGCCAAGGGACCATGCTTTCCTGTTTGCTGCTCCTTTTGCCTTGCTGCATGTCTTTTCTAGTGCTGTATGCTCCTTAGTACTCACTCACCTTGTTCCTGGCACCACGAGTGTCCAGAGGCTTTGGTAACAAATTGCCACCAGTTCACAAGAGACACTTAGTTCTCTCATAGTTCTGGAGGCTAGAAGTCTGAAGTAAAGGTGTTGGCAGGGCCATGCTTACTACCAAGGCTCTAGGGAATTTTTGGTTTCTTTTTGTAGCCTCAGGGAAATCTTAGCTGATGACAGCACAACTCCAATCTTTGCCTCTCTCTTCACTTGACAGTTTTCCATTTGAATCGGTCTGTGGATCTTCTCTTCCCATGAGGGCATCAGTCATACAGGATTTGGGTACAGTCTAATGACCTCCTTGTATAACTAATTACACATGCAAAAATCCCACTTCCATTTGAGGTCATGTTCACAATGCTTAGCTGAGCTGCAATCCTCGAGGTCATTAGTTTGACACCACCAGATGCACTTTGGGAGAAAAACGGGGCTTTTTTAATCTCGCAAAGAATTACCGTCTTGGAAACCCACCGGGGCAGTTCTACCCTATCTTATAGGGTCTTTATGAGGTGGCATCAACTTGATGACAATGAGTTTTAAGTGGACTGGTTCTTCAAAATATTTTTTATGAGGGGAAGAATACAGTTCAATCCATAACACTTCCTCATCTGAAGAGCTGACACTCTTTGGTGTTCTCTTTTTTCTGGTTCCTACTGATGAAGAAGCTCTGCATGAGGTCATGAAAAAAAATTCAAGTCTCAAGTTGCAATCTTGAAAGATTCTGTAAACAAAATAATGAATGATAAAAGAAACATCAAGAGAAGATGGAAAGACTACACAGAGTCACTGTACAAAAAAAGCACTAGTCAACATTTCACCATTTTAGGAAGTAGCATATGAACAAGAACCAATGGTGCTGACACAAGAATTTCAGACTTCACTGAAAGCATTAGCCAAGCACAAGGCTCCAGGAATTGATGGAATATCCATAGAAATGTTTCAGCAAGCTGAAAAAGCACTGGAAGCACTCACTCATCAATCCTAGGGAATTTGGAAGAGAGTTACTCAGCCAACTGGCTGGAAGAGATCAATATTTGTCCCCATTCCAAAGCAAGGTGATCCAACAAAATGCTCCAACTATAGAACAATATCTTTGATATTGCACACAAGGAAAATTTTGCTAAAAATCATCCAACAATTGTTGCAGCAGTATATTGACAGGGAACTGCCAGGAGTTCAGGCTGGATTCACAAGAGGATGTGGAACAAGGATTATTATTGGTGATGTCAGATGGATCTTGGCTCAAAGCAGAGAATACCAGGAAGATGTTTACTTGTGATTCATTTACTATGCAAAGGCATTCAATTGTGTGACCCATAATAAACTTTGGACAACTTTAAGGAGAATGGACTTCCAGAACACAATAAAATGTTACAAATTTGTACATGGATCAAGAGGTAGATCTGTTAACAGAGTAAGGACACATTGAATGGCTTAGAGTCAGGAAAGGTGTTAGGGTTGAATCCTCTCACCATACTTTTTCAATCTGTATGCTGAGCAAATCATCAGAGAAGCTAGATTACATGAAGAAGAATGTGGTATCAGGATTCAAGGGAAGGCTTATTAACAACCTGAGATATACAGATATTCAAAAACTTTGCTTGGTGAAAGGGAGGAGGACTTGAAGCACTTGCTGATGAAGAGCGAGGATTACAGCCTTCAGTATCAGTTACAAATCAATGTAAAGAAGACCCTAATCCTCACCACTGGACCGATAGGTAACTCCATGATACATGGAGAAAATATTTTAGTCATCAAGGTCTGTGTCTTACTTGGATGCACAATCAATGTTCACGGAAGCAGCAGTTGAGAGACCAAAAGAAGTATTGCTTTAGGTAAAGCTGCTGCTCAAGACTGCTTTAGATTGAAGAGCAGACCGTGACTTGGGTCAGGCACACCTTAGTCCTCAAAGTCCCAGTCTTCTCCATTGCATCCTATACATGGGAACGTTGGGCATGGAATAAGAAAGACCTTAGAAGAATAGAAGCATTTGAGTGTGGTGCTGGGGAGGAATATAGAACGTTAAATGGACTGCTAAAAAGACAAAACGATCTATCTTGGAAGAAGTAAGGTCAAGGTGCCTTACTTTGAGGCACTTACTTAGAGGGAAAGGATGGCAAGACTTCACTTTGGACATATAGTCAGGAGAGGCCAGTCCCTGGAAGAGGACATGTTTGGTAAAGTGGAAGGGCAGTGAAAAAGAGGAAGGCTCCCCTGAGATGGATTGACACTGTAGCTACAACCATGGACTCAGGCATAGGAACAATTGTGAAGGCAGCACAGGACAGTGCAGTGTTTTGTTCTGTTGTGCATTGGGTCGCTTTGGGTCAGAGCTGACATGACCTCAAAATAACAACTGATGAAGATCAAGGATGGCAACCTTCAGTGTGGATTATAACTCAATATAAAGGAAACCAAAATACTCACAACGGGACCAATAGGTAACATGATAAATGGGGAAAATATTTAATTTTTCAAGGTTTTCATTTTTCTTGGCTCCACAAATAATACTCATGGAAGCTGCAATCAAGATATGAAATGAAGCATTAGGTTGGATATATTTGCTGCACAAAGTCTCTTTAAAGTTTTGAAAATAAAGATGTTACTTTGAGAGCAAAGGTTCTCCTGGCCCAAGTCATGGCATTTTCAATCATCTCATATGCATGTGAAAGTTGGACATTAGATAAGGAAGATGGAAGAATAAGTGATATATTTGAATTATGGAAAAAATTTTGAAAGTACCATAGGCTGCCAGAAGAACAAACAGATCTATCTTGGGTAAAGTATACTCAGAATGCTCTTTAGAGGCAAGCATGGCAAGAGTTCGCTCATGAACTTTGGACATATTGTCAGGAGAGGCAAGTCCCTGGAGGACATCACGTTTGGTAAAATAGAGGGGCAGTGAAAAAGAGGAAGGCTCTCAACATGGATTGAGACAGCGGCTGCAATAATGGGCTTAGACATAAGAACAATTGTGAGCATTGTGCAGGACTGGGTTGGGTTTTGTTCTGTTGTACATAGGGTCACAATGTGTCAGAAGTGACTCAACTGCACCTAACAAGAACAACAACTGGCATCTGTCAATGCCTTCCAAATGTATGGCTCTAGCCATAGCCTCTCTCCTGATGTCCAGGCCCACATTTCCCCCAGTCTACTGGGTGTTTCTAGCTGAGTGTCCTCCAGGTATCCATCATGGTCAGCATCATTCTCCCATCTTTCTTGGCTAATGTACTTTGTGTCCCTTAGTCCTTTATGGCTACACAAGTTAGCTACCTCGTCCTCAAATTCAAATGATTATCAGATCCTAACCATAAATGCTTCTCCAATTCCCTTCCTCCTTTCTAGTTCATCCTCACCTGGAACCTTTTGTTTGGACCCGCAGTAGCTCTTGCCTGGACCATGACCATGGCTGTCTGAGTGATTTTCTCATCCTTAGATGCATCTCCACTTTTGTGTGCCATTACCAGTTAGATTTCTGACATGGAGATAAGGCTGTATCATTCTTTGGTTTTAAAATGTCAATGACTCTTCATAACTCTGCAGATGCTCTTCTCAGACCCTCTGATGACACCAGGCTGCTTGAACAACTCCTGTGCCATAGAGTACCCAGGGGAGCCCAGAAACAGTGACTGAGGGGTGAGTAGCTACAAGTCTCTAGTTCTCTTACTTCCATGGAGACCATGCTTGAGGCGTCTTTTATCCTGTCTCCAGAGTGACCCTGAAGGATTGAGCTAAATTGTCTCTCATAGAACTTGGTAGCACACTTTGACATATTTTGTTTGCCTTATACCTTTTTCTCCCTCCCATTCTAGCTTTTCCTGGTAACACCTAATAAATCATTTCCATAAGAATCATGCTCATAGTTGGTTTCCAGGGACCTTGGTCTAAGGCAAGATTTTATAGGGTAAAATTAAAACTTATTAACTTGGAATTCAAAGCCTTTCAAAATCGGTTCTGAGCAATGTTTTTGGATCTATTATTCCTGTGTCCCATCTGACATGACAGTCACATGTAGAACCTGAATCCCCACATTTCGTGTGCTTCCACACTCCCATGGCTCTGATGAGGCATTGTGCCTGTGGGGAGTGCCAATCCAGTCCCTGCTTGGAGAACCAGCACAAATGCCACGTCTTCTGTGAAGCCTTCGGAAGTCTGTCTTCTGGCTCCACTGTCCATGTTCCCTTTGCCTTCATGTTTTATACATTTCCGTGATTCAATATTTATTTGGATGAATGGCTCATTAGCCTGCTTCCCACATTCCATTGTGAACTCCCTAAAGGATGACCACGTTTCCATAATTATTGTATTCTCACTGCCTGGGCGAGTATTTGATCCATAATAAGCACTCAATAAATGTTGAGTAAATGAATTTTATGTAAGGAAGTAGAATTTAACACTTACCATTTGTCGGGCTTTGTTTTAAGTCCTACACATTAAAAAAAAATTTTAGGGAGGAGAGCAACAGAGGATCATCAGGGGATAGGCCTTCCGCAGGTACCATGTAGGCTCTGCCCCAGGATCCCCTTACTCTGGGATCTCACCCCTTCCCACCTGAACACGGAGACCTCTTAGTGCTGCACTCTGGCCTCTGAACGTGGCCCTAGGAAGTGAGAGAGGTATCCCTGGGAGCAGTGGGGTGAAGGCTCTGGGCCTGGAAGAATGAAAGCTGCCTGGGTGTGGGAGTGGAGGTGGTCCTAGGGAGGGGTGCAATAACTGTGGTCACCCAACAAGAGGAGCATGACTCATCGGCTTTCCAGATAGCAGACAGGCTTGGAAATAGAATAATGAGGCTGAGGGGGGGGGGCTTATGTACCACTAGAATCCTAGGCTTGGGTTGGGAGGCTAGATGCTTGGACCGTTCCTGGCAGGAGCACAGCAGCACCAGTGGGCCCACCTTGAGCCACTCCCTCTATTTCCCAGGACTGCGCAGGCCCAGAGCGAGGCTGCCCCAAAGTGTGGGGCCTGCGGAGCTGCGTGGTGGCGCACTTCGGTCCCAGGGACCACAAAGCACCAGCCACTGCCTCTTGTGAGGGCTTAATGTTCACGCAGCAGGGCTCCGACTGCTGCATCTGGGTCTGGCAACCCATGTGCCTCTGCCGCAAGCGATGCAGAAAGGAGTCCAGCTTCACCTGCCTCTCAGAAGGCCTCACTTAGTGAAACCTCTGCCACCTAGAAGCAGAGGCGTGTTTGTGCGGCCTGTGCATCGTGCCCTTCAAGGTAGTTCTGGGCTGGCCCCCCAGCAGCCCCAGGCCTCCAGATCCTACAGTGCACCCGACCCAGGGACCACGCAGGAGCCGCCTGAGACCACAGCATGCACCACACAAGGGAAGTCACCTGATGTGCCAGAGCCAAGCTGCAGTGCTTTTCAGCAACCCATCACAGCAGGCTGTGGCTGTTCTTGGCATGGCCAGCCTGCACTTTGAAGTCAGCGGGCGCCCCCTTCCCCCCATCACCTGGGAGCAGCAGAGTGAGCAGCCTGAGAACCTGATCCTGCGCCCGGACCAGATGTAAGGCAACATGGTGGTCACCAGCATCCGGCAGCTTGTACTGTGCAATGCGCGGCCCTTGGACTCTGGGCTCTACACTTGCACTGCCCACAATGCAGCGGGCCTGCTGTGCGCAGACTTCCTGCGCTCAATGGTGCAGCAGGGCTTGCCAGACCAGGGCTCCCTGTGCAAGCTCTGGATCCCTTGCCTGCCCCATGCGCTCCGCGCCTGCTACACAGCCCTGCATGGGTCCTGCCACCCTGCGCCTGCTGTGGCATTTTGACCTGCAGCACAGCAACAGTGTCACTTTTGGGCCCGGTGGCTGCGATGAGGGTAAGTCCTGCACAATTATTAACTCCTCCAATTCACCAAATGCTCGTATGAAGCAAGTACTATTGTTATTTGACAGAAGAGGAGGTCAGGGCATGGAGAGGTCAAATGACTAGCCCAAGGTTACAGAGTGAGTCAATAGAAGAGTTAGATTTAGAAGAGTAATCTGATGTCTGAGATCTTCACTCACCACTCTGCTATTCTGGACAAAGACGGTTCTAATAGCAACTGTTGCAAAGGAGGTTCACAGCCTCTTAGGTACTTCTAGGTAGGGGATAAAACTGAGACAAAGAGGGGAAATGGCCGAGTTTCACATTGGGTTATAAACAGCCAAGGTGGCAATTGAACCTTTTTTTTTCTGACTCCTAATCTAATACCCTCCTACAAAACAGCAGAGATGGGCCTTGAGAGCATCTCATGATAAATCCTCTTGTTTGAGACTCAATGCCACTAGTTTGGGTACCAGCCTGTAAAAACAGGGCAGATAGTTGTTGTCAGGGAAACCTGGTTCCTCGGTAGAAGTTGCTCCGTGGCTGGTTATGGGTTAATAGTGGTCATGTACATTTTCATGCTCTGTGAGTGTAACTTCCATGACTGATGGTCATAGGTAGAATTGCTTGGACTTTAGATTTGTGAACCTGATGCCCATAAACTACATTTTCATATAGAATACATGTCTGAGAAGCAGGCCTGTTTTAATCTCATGAGTTATCACCCTTCCTTTCTCTAAAACTTGAGCCAGCCTCCGATGAGTGAAGAGGTTGCTGTGGCAAGGGAAAAACCCACCCATTGCTTGGCAGCCTCCAGTTTTGGCTCCCTCGTCAGAGACCTGCATTTATTTACTCTGAAGGGGGAGGATGTTCTAAAGGGTATTTAAGGGTCCTTGCTGCCTCAGAGTGGCAAGAAGAGACGTGATGTTCACATGCAGTTTGGGTCTCTCAGTCATGATTCCCAATAACTGCTGACAGCTGAGTAGTTCAGTATTGGCTCTAGGTACAAAGGATGGTGGTGGTGGTGGCTGTGTGTGTGTATATTCCATTAAATTCAAGTCAGTTTTGCAGATCAAGTCTTTGTAATACTGGATTACTTTGGGGTTGGCCAAGTGGGAGGAAAGAATGTATGCTCCCTGGAATGTTCCAGAAGACTTGAACTAGCCTGTTGGCTAACCCAGTACATAAATAACAAGCAAGCCGGTTGCCAGGAAGTGGTGCTATTTTATAATGGGTGGTAATAGAACATTAGAGGTTGGCCCAGGTATATTTGAGATATTGAATTTACAGTGGACTATCAAAAATATGAACAATCCATCTTCAAAGAAATACAACCAGAACCCTATTAGGAAACGAAGATGACAAGACTGTGGCTTGCATACTGTGGACAGGTCATCACTAAGGGCCAATGGTAGAAAAAGACATCATGCTTTGCACATTGGGTAAACAAACCAGGGGAGCTCATCCATGAAACCAATGGACACAGTAGATCTCGCAAAGGACTCAAGCACACCAGTGCTCTGAAGATGGTACAGGCATGGTCAATGTTTTGTTCTTTTGTACATAAGGTCACCATGAGATGGAGCCTACTTCAGGACCATTAACAACAACCACCTAAGTCCAAAACCAACATCACTGCCAGGGAGTCCATTCTGACTCATAGCCACCCTTTAGGGCAGAGCATAACTACTCCCTGGGATTTCTACGACTGTGAATTTTTTCAGGAGTAGCCAGGCACATTGTTCTCCAGTGGATGAACTGATGAGTGTGAACCGCTGACCTTACAGTTGCCAGCCCAATGCTTACCCCACTGTCTCACCAGGACTCTGTGTAATAGCAGCAGCAGCCACAGGCACAAACCCTGGCCACTGCTGATTTGAAGGGGACAGATAATGGGTCTGGAACTAGGTGTGATCTAAATAGAGCTAGGACAGACACATGTAGTCTGGGGCTCACAGTGCTTCGTGGATTTGGTTAGACGCTATGGGATGCGATACCACAAGGCAGAGGAGGCTCAGGCCAGGGTAGAAAGAAGTTGCTTCATCCTACTAAGATTGAGAGGTTGATTTTGGGCAAATCAAGCTGAGGCTCTAGACATCCGCCTTAATCTCTGTTCAGATGTAGCATTGTAACTCATCAGCTGTGGGAGAGAGTTTCCAGTACACTGACAGCTTTCCACCTCCATTGCCTGAGGCTCTCTGCTTCTCTGCCATGGGCAGGCTCAGTCAAGCACAGGGGCAACCTAGTGCAACCCAGAAATGCAGAGGCGTGAATGCCCCAAGGGCAATGCTCAGCCCCAGTTCCTCTCTCCTCCTGTGGCCTGATGCTAAGAAAAGTTCCTTGGTTGCTGGGAAGCCCCCTAGGGGATTGAGTCCTAGTGACTCCCTCTTATTGGTTTCTCTCCCTTCCTGGTCTCACCGTGCTGCTCTTGCACTGTGTTTTCCAGGCCCACTTCTCAATCAAACCACCTGTGCCCAAGTGCTTCCTCATTTTGGCATCAGGAGATGCCTATACTGCTAGAGAATGAGGACTGGTTATTTTCAATGATACTAAAAGAGCCCTCTGTGGTCCTGCCTGCCAGGTTCTTTACATGAAAATATAGAATTCCCAGTTAAATTAGAATTTCAGGTAAACAATAGAAAGACTTTTATTATATGTCATATTTGGTATAACTATGTGTGAATGTGTGTACTAAGAAAATTTCATTAATTATTTTGGATTCAGTTTTAACTGGGCAGCCTGAGTTTTACCTGACAGCCTTACACATGAACCATGGTTGCAAATAAGTCTGAATTAATTGGGAAACTGAGAATAGTGACAGAAGCAAAACCACACTTACTGCCTTAGAGTCAACTCTGATTCATAGTGACCCTGCAGGACAGAGTAGGAAACCCCAACGGGGTTTCCAAGGCTGTGGATCTTTATGGGAGCAGACAGCTTCAACTTTGTCCTAGGGAGTGGGCTGGTGGGTTTCTAGCACCAAACTTGCAGTTAGCATCCAGATGCTTAAAATTCTGCACCACTATGGTTTTTGCTTGAGTTTTAAAGCCATTCACTGCTATTAAATCTGTTCTGATATATAGTGATCAAGTGGACAGAGTAGAACTGATCCCTGGGGTTCCTGAGGCTGTAAATCTTTACAGGAGTGGAAAGCCTCATCTTGGTCCTGGTGGTTTCAAACTGCTGACCATGCAGTTAGCAGGCACAAAACACTACGCCCCCAGCGCTCCTCAGTGTGAGGGCTCAACTAAAAAATTACTGCTATCATTTCAGTTCTGATGTTAGTGTCCCTATGGGACAAAGTAGAGCTGCCCCTATGGGTTTCTGAGATTTCAGATCTTTATGGAAATAGGAAGCCTCCTCTTTCTCCCAAGAAGCAGCTGGTGGTTTCAAACTGTTCACCTTACAGTTAGCAGCCCAACGTGTTATCCACTTACACATGGCTGCCGTGTGAGGACTCAAAACCAAAGTCACTGTCATCGTGTCCATGTCGACTCCTAGTTACCTCTAGGATAGAGGAGAACTGCTCCTGTGGGGTGCTGAGACTGTAACTCCATGGGAGTAGACAGCCACAACCTTCTCCCAGGTGAGGACTGGTGGAGGAGAAATATTCCCTAAGGAGGTTAACGGAAGGGTGACTAGAATCTGTCTCCTGAGGAGCAAGCCCTACTGGCCACATAGGCAATGCTCATAAAATTCTTTCCTAGGTGATAGCAACAGCAGGAACATAGTTGGTGGGACCATCTATGTAGACTAGAGCCTGCATAGGGTCACAGAACTAACAGCTGAAAAGAGAAAGCTTGAGTCACATTCCTTTCCATTGGCTTCCATCCACATGGGAACAGTGAATCATGCTGCAGGAGTGAGCAAAGACCCATGGGTGAGGTGAGGGTTAGCTACCTGGCACCTGGTCACATCTCCAGGCAGACAACAGCGGCCCTGTTGGTTCAAGCCTAGCAGTTGCCTCAATGTTGACCGAGACATCTGAGAAGGGTGAATCAAGGCTGCATGTAGACTTGCTGCCTAACCCAGCTGGAAGTGCATCTCCAAAACACTCACAGCCATCGAGTTGGGGTGACTCATAGTGACACCATGGGACAGGGAAGAACTGCCACTGTGCATGTTTTGGGGGCTAGAACTCTTTTCTGGGCATAGCAGACCTCTTCTTTCTCCCAAGAGGGGCTAATGGTTATGAATTTTTGACCATTTGGTTAGCAGCCCCATGTGAAACCCATTCCACCTCCAGGCTCCTGAAGAGTGTTACAAGTAGGGAAAAACAAAGTGGCAATCTAGCTGACACCCACTCATGGCGACTCTATGTCTGTCATAGAATTATGCTCCATAGGTTTCCCAGGGCTGAGAGTTTGGAAGTAGAACACCAGGCCTTTCTTCTAAGGCACCTCTGGGTGCATTCAAATAACCAGCCTTTGGTTAGCAGCCAAGCCCCGTAACTTTTAATAATCTATAAGCGTGATTAGTTTATTGAATAACTAACCACAAAGTGGATGAAGTGAGAGAACTATCAACCCCATTTTACAGACAAGGAAACAGAGGTACACTAAGACACCGCTTGAGGTGGAAGAGCCATCATGCAGACCCAGGAAGTGTGATATCTAGGCAGTGAGCCCTCCTACTCAGGCATAATCAACGACTCCTCAGAACTGTTTCTGAAATCAGGATACAGTGTATGTAAAGACCCCACACAGGATCAGTGTCTAGACCAGAGTCTGAAGGGAACTATATATTAAAGATATTTGCTTGTGTTTTCATCACTTTTATCCCTATCTTTCTTCTCCTACACCCTGAATTCTGTCCCAGGAGGGATGGCAACTACAGTGACCAGACTGTTCTATCTGACTTCTCCAGTAGGATACATGTACCATCTGAATAGACCCTTCAATCCGGATGTCCCTCTCACTCCCATAGACACAACTGCAGCCAGCCCGACTCCAAACCTGCAGACTAAGAGTTTTTCACAAGTCTAGAAGGAGCTGTCAATCCCTGTCCTGTCCCGTGGGAACTTCAACGTGGATCCTGGAGGAGAGAGTGGGAATTGGGGGGTGAGGGGGTATAAGAGGCATGGAGAATGAAGACAAGACAGTATCCTGATCAAGTCTTGTTTTAATGAACAAAGAGTTACAGCTTATATCAGCCAGCAAGAGGGGAAGCATCCGCTGCACATGCAAATTAGGCTACTTTGACAACAGGCCAATCAGGGAGTTTAGGGGAGCGCACCCTGCCCGTGAGTCAGTAAGGGCTTACAGTCTTCAATTAGGTATGCCACGGAGTGGCATGTTTATGCAATTCAGGCGTGGGCGAGGACAATCTTTTACCCAATCAAGGGGAGGCTGGGGTAGAAGAATACCCAGAGCTCAGGCTAATGAATTCCAAGTAATGGCCGGGCCTCATGGCTCCGGACAAATCCCCTGAAAAACTAGCCTTTAGAAGAGGAGACATAGAATCAAAAGCTCCAGGTGAGAGTAAATCAGACAACGGAGACAAAGAGAAAACACTAGAGCTTCTCAAAGTGGTTCACCCTGGTTTCCTCGTGGCCAGCATTAAGTCACATTGGCCCAAATCAGTGTCTCCACCCAAATCTGAAGTTCCCAGTACCCTGTGTCCTGCAGTCCCTGTCTTTTACCCAGCAACCCTGCTGATTCTACTTTATAGCCACCTTTTCCTTTGTTCAGTTTTTAAAATTTTCTTTCTTATTAAATGATGTGGTCTATGGAAATTAAAAAAAAAATTAGGCCATTATAAACTTATTTCCCTTAAAAAAAAAAGTAAGGCCAGCATTCAAGTAAATGTCTGGATAGTCTGAGTAGAAAATTATAGTGCCCAGCTCAAAGATGGCAGCCAAGCACTTGCTGCATTGAATGTGTGTCACTCTCCACAGTGTTTGAAGAAAATTGGTGTCATGAAACAGGTTTCTGAAAGGTTCCCAAATCTCTAATTCCAGGATTTAAACCATATCTGCCCCCATTCCATTTAGTCTTCCAGATCATCAAAGCTTTAAAATAAAAAGTCTATTTCACATTCTTTTCATCAACCCACAACTGAACTGGCTCATATCAGTTCAAAGACCCAGAAAACACAATCCCTGATTTGTGCTGTATTCAAGTTATGATGAGCTGCTTTATGACCATCTGCTTTTCTTTCTTTTTTTTTTAATAAATCATTTTATTGGGGCTCGTACAACTCTTATCACAGTCAATACATACATCAATTGAGTAAATCACCCCTATACATTCGCTACCCTCATTATTCTCAAAATTCGCCTTCCACCTGGGTTCCTGAAACCAGCGCATCTTCCTTTTTTCCCTCCCCCTTGAACCCTTAATAGTTTATAAATTATTATTTTACACTGCCCAGCATCTCCCCTCACCCACCTTCTCATTGCCCATCCCCCAGTAAGGAGGTTACACGCAGATCCCTGAGATCGGTTCTCCCCTTCTACACCCCCTTCCCTCCCGGTGTTGCCACTCTTACCACTGGTCCTAAGGGGATCAATCGTCCTAGATTCCCTGTGTTTCCAGATCCCTACTGCACCGCTGTACATCCTCTGGTCTAACCACGTCCGCAAGGCAGAATTGGGATTCTATAGCACATATCCCTGATGTTTAGCTGTAAGTTTATATGCAATTTTTTCAACCCCCACAGGCTAATAAAGGTCAGATGTGTAAATAGGATAATAAAAAGCAAGAATAATGAGGTATTTGACTTCTGTCAGGACTGGTTCATGACAGAATCATCAGAATGGGACCGGTCATAACTCAGGAACTGAGTACCTGTCATCCAAACTGGTTGCTGTGGGGTTGATTCCAAGTCACGGATCTACCCTGTGTGCAGAGCCAAACTGAACCATGTTAGGTAGGGGCTTCAAGGCTGTGTGAGCGTTCAGAAGCAGGCCACCAGGTCTGTTTTCTGAGGCACCACCATATGGGTTCAGAAGTACATTTTATTTAGGAATTGAGCTCTTAACTGTTTGTGCCACCCAGGGATGCCATGGGAGGAAATTGCTTTTGTGTATTTAGTATCCTTCCCAAACTGACAAGGGTGCTAACTTGTGTCCTGGCTTTTCTTATAGTAGTTGTGCATTCTAGGTACAATAGAGAAATAAATCCACAGAAACTCATATGTATAAAAGAGAGTTATAGATAGAGGGTAAGTGCACATCAAGAAAACATCCCAACCCAGTGCTGCCCAAGCCCACAAGTCCAACATTAGCCCGTATGTCCCACACCAATATACAAAGTCCTCCTCCATCTTACCAAACACACGCAGTGATGCTGGCTGCAGAAGAAAAGCTGAATCAGTGAGCACGTAAGCATATCAGCGCTGGGAGGGGTCTCCAGGAGGATTCTCCAGCACCCAGGGCTGCATCAGGTAGGCCCATGTGGCTTCTCTTCAGGAATGTCTCGCAGTAAGTGAGCCTTGCCAGTTGAGGTAAAGAACTGCTAAGGCACACTGGTCTGACCATCGGAGAACAAGAGACCAGAGAACAAGAAAGGCGAGACTTACTGAGGCATTTATCTCCCTGCCCTTCAATTAACCCCACATGTGTTTTTTGGCCAGAATAGTTAATAAATCTTAACTATCACAGCAGGTAAAGTAGGGCCCACCTCACATTGCCTCTGTATTTAAAACTAGTCAGAGTGAAGCCTTGACACTGGAACATTTTTCCGTACGCGTCGTCTAGTCTTTGCATTTGCCTTAACTGCCCAGAATGTCACTAACTGGGAAGGGATGGGCAAAGACCAGGGTGGGCCTCTCAGGAGCATATGCTTGGGCACCCTACCCTTGGTCCCACAGTGTTTTCAGGTTGACTATCAACTGGAACTAACTGCAGTCCTTTTTCAATTACATTCTAAAAATAGGAAGTGGCCACTCTTCTAGTGTAATGTACACAAAGGAATTTAACCCTCCCCACTTGTGCCCCAGCCAAACCAAGAACCCTGGCCACCAATCTTCCACCACCGGATAACATGGCAGCCAAAATCTCAGACTCCTGCCATTGAGTTGATTCCAGCTCATAATGACTCTATAGGACAAAGTAGAACTGCCCATGTGGGTTTCTGGGGTTGCTCTTTACTGGAATAGAAAGGCACCTTTTCTCCCCTGGAGCAGCTGGTGGCTTACAACCAGTGTGTAACCACTCAGCCACGAGGGCTCCATCTCCTTGTGCAGGAGAACTCAGTGATGTATGGTCTACACCAGTGCTGCTCTAAGGGTGGTACATGGACTGATGAATAACTGTGAAATGTTTATTATCTGTCCATTTTCAGATAGGTACACAAAGGAAGGCCAAAGGCCATGTCACTGGTATTTCCAATGTGTGAGTGTGTTAGATGGGTGTGTGCCCGCACAATTGCGTGCCCGAAAAGGATAGTTGCATTATGCACCAGCAGAGCCTAACACAGGGACACACTGGCTGTGGTGGTTTACCAAAACACAGCCAAAACCTATGTCCAGATAGACGTGCTGATACTAGAAAATGAGAAGCAACAGTGGGATGAAACAACAAGTCAAGCTACTCAGCAGGACACCCACGCTGACAAAAGTTCCTATGGACCCTCCCCAAGTGAGAAATGATTGGAGTTGCTCACCAGATATCGGTTGCCCACCGGCCCTGCCCTTGCTTGCAAGATAACCTGATCTTCATTGCAAGGCGCTGAAGCCCCCGTGGTGGTTGGAGTCCACTAAAGTAAAGCTACCTATTTTGAGGCAACTCATGCCTTGGTACAGAAAGACCACTGGGAGTTTGATTTATGGGAACTTAGTGGAAAACAGAACAATAAATGAAAGCCCTAGAGGAACACCTTAAGAAGGAACAGAATGAAGAGCCAAAATCTGTCAAGTAATTTTGGTGTTTGATAATGAAATGAATTAATGCTTTATTGATTTCATAGTTCGAACAATATGCCCTAGTGTGATAAAGTGTGTTCAGTTATTGTTAGAATGTTTATGTTTATCAAAATTGTGTTTGAGACAGTTTTTGTCTCAAGATGTACCAATTTTTAACCAGGAATCCTGCTGTGCATCTGATGGAGAGTAAAGAAATGTGATTATGTAACTTGTCATGGTCTTGAGAATTTCCTCCTGTATGAACTCAAGTCGTAAGATTTTAGCTAGGAAAAGAATATACAAGTTGAAGTTTTGCATGAATAAAATTGGAACTGTCACCTGCAACCTTTGAGTTGTGTGGTTTCTCTCTCTCACTCGCCAACGCCGTGACCCACCTTGAGGGAACCGTGGACCTTGCTGCAGCTGGACTGCGGCATCAGTCCCATTCTGAGTGCCCTCCAACCCGAGGGGTCCATCTTCCCTCACTGTTTCCCACAATGTTTGCTCCAATGCACGAGGCTCTCAGTATTACACCATAATTTGGTCTAAGCTGAAGCAGATCAGGACACTGCACGTGCTTCCCTGAATGTTTCAGGTCAGCAGCAGAAGGTGACATACCTTAACCACAAAATCTAAAAAACGTTTTTCTAATCTTTAGTAGATTACTTTTGCTCCTCTCGCTCTTAACATATTTTGAAGCATATTTACATACGTACATTTACCAGAAGTCTGTCCCCTTATTTGTTACTCCCAACGTTTCACCACTTGCCCTTAATTTTCACTGTAAACTTTCACGGCCTGTCTGTCACGGGACCTGAGTTTTCAAAGCCGCTTGTTGGGCACCAAATATGGGGGTGATTAGACCAGCTATCCCCCATCAAGCAGCGTTTGAAATTAGGCGTGCGGATGACAGAAAACAAGAAATAGCAATATACAAAGCATGGGATTGGGAGGACAACAGTCTGATGGACGGAAGTACGTTCAAAGCTTGGTTTTTACACTCTTCTTACAAGGGAATGGTTACAAAACAAACATCAGAGAACTTGCTTTAAAAAACATGCCTAACCTCTAATCTATGCAAATGTTACTTAGTGAGTCACGCTTTCTAAACATTTGTATAATAAGAGCACTATATTCAAGGATAAGCGCAAGGACATGCAAGGTTCAAAAGGATCTTAAGAGGTCGTAAATAACTGAGTTATCTCACACTGCTTTTAGCTGCCAGGTCAGAAAGGAATTAGGTATCTCACAATGCTTTTAGTTACAAGGTAAACAGAGGCACAGGGGACTAGTCGCACACCAAGAAACACCTGGGCCAGCTTATGGCCTACTACAACCACATCCCCTCCATGCCCTCACTCTCACAAACACGTTGACCAATTATGAACTAAACAGTAGCTAGGAACACCTCAGCCTGAGGACTGCAAACATTGGGAATTCCCCCAAAACATTCTCACTTGGAGGTACTGGGTGTGTTAAGGATTGATCCTCCTTCCCTGCTGGTGGTTTGATGCCCAATAAGCTGAGTGTATTCTGCTGTGCTCTCGCGACCCACTGACTCCTCTGTGTTGCCCATTCACCCACTGGCTTTCACTAAAAGCTCATTGGATTTATTGTGTTGTGGCTCATTGGACTGTCTTTGAAATCAACTGGGTAAACTCTTCCCAAGGATCTGTCCATCTGTCCATCTGCCTCTCTGCCTGTGTTTCGGCCTGTCTGTTGAAGATTCTCAGTCACTAGCTAGGCCACTCAAATGGGAATCAATTAATTGGTGGAGTTGAGAACAAAGGGACAGAATTTCCAGGAACCTGATCATGATTGACTGTGATGGTTTCCCCTTCAACAATCACAGTTTTCAGTGGGACCAGAGTAGCAGGCAGGGGTCAGATCACCATGATTGGAACACATAGAGAGTTGGGGCACATATGCCAAAGAGCTTACAATGTGGCACCAAAAATCTGACTGACCCAAACAGTCAGCAGATAACCCAGGCACACCGTCTTTGTGTGTGCGTGTGTGTGTGTGTGTGTGTGTGTGTGTGTGTGTGTGTGTGTGAGTGATAGCTCTTGCTTGAGGAGTGATATCAATTTCCATTGAGGACAGGCACACCACCCAGCCATGCCACTGTGGATTATACCACATGAGTTCTCCGTGTCCTGCCTAACACCGACCCCCCACAAGCCATCTCTTGCGTCCCGCACAAACACTCAAATTCTTACACACATTTTTGGGTTTGTTTGTTTGTTGGGGATGGGGAAAAAGATCAGGTGTTTTGCTTGTTTGTACTTTTTAAAAACCGTTTAAATTTGCATTTTAGCCACATGTCATACCATCAATACCGCCATGCTATTGTCATCCTTAAATTCGAGAACATTTTTTCTTCCCTTTAACTGTGATTGATGATGAAGGTGATGGTGATTATGATGATTATTTTCCAATCGTGGCAATACTTGACTAGACACAGCAGAACATTCTGCAATCAAAACGTTCTCTTCTGTGTTTCTTTGACAAACTTTTGAGACGGAAGAGCCGATCTGCTAACTCCCTATTCCCTAAATACAGTTTTAAAAGAACTCAAGAGGCAGATGTGTGTCTATTTTTACAGACAGAAGAAATCACCATTCTCAGGGAATCTCCTTTCAGATGGATTTCCTGGAATCCAAGAGAGATAATTCCTTCAGGACCAGTGAGGATACCAGAAGGGTAGAGGAAGGGTGAGGTGGAAAACGGGAACCAATTTAAAAATATCTACATATAATCTCCTTTCTGGGGAGATGGAGAAGAAAAAGAGTGTGAAAGGAGACATTGGACAGTGTAAGTTATAACAAAATACTAATAAGTTTTAAATATCAAGGGTTCATGAGGTAGGGGGAGCTGGGAGGAAGGGGGAAAGTGAGGCTCTGATTGATAGGGCTCAAGCAGAAAGCAAATGTTTTGAGAATGATAATGGCAACACATATACATATGTGCTTGATACAATGGATGGATGAGTTGATGCATGGATGGATGGGTGGATGGAAGAATAGATGCGTGGATGGAATTTGATAAGAGTTGTGTGAGCCTCCAATAAAAGGATTTAAAAAAGAGATGGCTTTCCTTTGGACGTGTACATGCTCTTATCCGTAGGCATCTTCCAAGTCTCCTGTCATTTTTCTGTTCACTTCCCTGGGCTCAAGGGACTTTTGTGTGAGGCGTGACTTCCTGGGACCTTGCCTGCCCTGCCACCTTGCTGAAGTTTATCAGCATTTGTTTTTCATTCCCTTTTCTTTATTGAAACCCACATCCATTTTGTTTGTGATTGTGTTATGTTGTTAAGCTCCCTGGCGGTAACTCGAGGACGCATCAGGGTAAATGTTAACTGTCAGAAGAAGTAATCCGGATCCACACTCAGGATTACTTAACTGCTCCCTGGTCCAGCAGTTTTCTCTTCGTGCACTGTTGCTGTACGGAAGCAGAATTGGGTGGGACATCCAAAACACACACACACACACACACACACACAGACATTGATGAGGGTAACATTTGAGGATTACATTATTTCAAATCAAATCACCACTGGCCTGAACTAGATCAGTCTCCAGGGCTCTTCCTTGCCTTTTACTGTCATTTGGCAAAGTTTCCGCTGGAAACTTTTGGCCCATGGCATCAAAAAAGCCTCACTTTAGCACAAATGATGTTTTAAACCAGATAAATGTGCACCACAACCCCTGCTGCGTGCACAACCACCACCCCCTACACACACCCAAACCTGTTTTGAAATAAACATTGGCTTGAAACACTTCATTCTGAGGACTACACACAGTGGGAATTTCCCCAGTATGTTCCCACGTTGAGAAACTGCTTGTGTCAAGGATTTATGATCATTTCCTGCTAGCCGTTTGATGCCTAATAAGCTGAGCGTGTTCTGCTGTGCTCTTATGACCCACTGACTCTTCCAGTTCACCCATTCACCCAATGGCTTTCACTAAAATCTCACTTGATTGATTGCGGTGTGGCTCTTTGGACTGTCTGTGAAACCAACCACGTACAACTCTTCCGAAGGAGGTGTCTGTCTGCCTGCATGTTGGAGAATTCTCACTCACTAGCTAGGCCAGTCAAATGGAAATCAATGGATCGGCAGAGAGACAGCAAAGTCAGAGAATTGCCACCAAACTGATCCTGACTGGAGGAGGCAGGTTTCCACTCAAGAGATGACAGTTGCGGATGAGATCAGAGAAGCGGGCACCGGTCTGACCAATGTGAGTGGAACACCAAGAGAGATGGGATCCATGCACAGAAGAGCTTCCAAGGTAGCTCCAGAAAACTCTGTCTGTCCCAAGCAGTCTAGAGATAATGCATGACTCCTCTGTGTGTGTGTATGTATGTGTGTGTGTGTGTGAGAGAGAGAGAGAGAGACTGCCATCTATCTAGACAAAGCATTAGACCTTTGCCAATCTACCCCCTTATCCAGTCGTCAGAGCCAAATCCACTGAAAACTACATGTTGGTTTTCCACCGTCCACACATTGCTCAAAATGGAAGTTCAAATGGAATCCATTCATTCACACGGAGACTCAAGCATAGATCTGGGGTTTTCACAGTCACCAGAGTGTGTGAAGCACAACCTTCAAGACCGTGTGTGTGATCCAACTGTCAGTGTTCATCCGTTAAGTAGTCTGGGAGGATGGGGCTCACCTGGAGGGGAATTTCACTTTCCTGGTTTGGAGGTGTATCCCAGTCACAGTCTACGAAGTCAATGTCGCTCCCCACCGTGTCCCAACAAACAACACCACACCACCACCACGCACCATAACAAAGCCAGGCTTAAGGCACTTCACAGCACAAGGTTGCTACGCTACTACATGAACTCCCAGAGCAAATGCTTGATGGCTACATGCCTGAGTGTGGTCAGCTATCAAAAGCATTCAGACCTGCTTCCTGCCCCACCCTAAGTAGGCTCCACACCCTTTCCATCAGGCACATAGATTAAGCCCTGTACAAGAATTCAAAGACAGCTAAGGTCAAGCCAGCTCAGAGACCAAGCTTAGGTTGTCATCTGGACTCTAGTGGTGGGCTTTCCTGTCACACGTGTGCAGCAAGAGATACATGATGTTCTCTGAACTTGAGGCTCTTGAGAGTGAAGGGATGGCCTTTAGCCTGTTAATCAGCTTGCAGCTCGATGACCTCAATTGGTGGGGCCGGGGACATGAAGAAGCTCAGTGGACACCTGACCAAGTCTATGTAGGGTTTTACTCTCTTGGGGGGAGGAAATTACAAATGATCTCCAAGGGGTCCTAAAGGGCTTCTTTGGTCCCTTTGGGTCTTTGCAAATGTATTCCACGGTTTATGAATGGTTTTGGGGGGGTTTCAGATTTTGTATGTACTCTATGTATAAATGATCTATGATGTATAAATTATAAACGTATTATACATTAATCGTTTACATAGAATCACTTATATAATATATAAATATACATAGATATCTACTCCTTCAGGTGCCTTTTTTAGGGTATCATTGTGTTGCTGTTGTTTCTTACTGATTTCAGTGTGTTTATTATTTTCCTGGTTGTGGGGCATTAAAGGTGGTTTTAAATACGTTTCGTGTTTTCTTTAATTTTTTTTAAGCGTATAAGGTATGATTGGTGCTTTTCAGAGGGTTTTAGTGAGTCTTCCGGGCCTTCGGGGCGTTTTACAAGTCTCTTAGGTACTCCTGATAGAGCTCCTCGCTGATGGGGAATTGCAGTGGTGGCTCCCATTGCAGGCCTGCTTCCTGCTGATTCACCAATGGCTGGGCATTCTGCTGAATTTCCAGGTCGTCGAGGAGTTGGTCCAAGAAGCTGGTGCCTTGTGGAGAGGCTTGGGCAAGCAGTGGAGAGTTTTCCTGCAGCAGTGTGGCCTGCTGGTTGTGCAGGTGTGTCTCCCCAGTCAGCTGCCGCTGGGCACTCACGCTCAGGGCCAGGCCAGGCCCCCATCCCACTGGGGCTGGTGTGTGTGCAGGAGCCGAGCTCTGCCAGAACAGGTTTGGATGCTCCCACAACGAAGTGTCTTTCCACTGCGCGGCATCCGAAAGAATGTCGTGTTGTT
The DNA here is from genome assembly GCF_050624435.1 of Tenrec ecaudatus. Taxonomy (NCBI): domain Eukaryota; kingdom Metazoa; phylum Chordata; class Mammalia; order Afrosoricida; family Tenrecidae; genus Tenrec; species Tenrec ecaudatus. Next base: position 95,734,847 of record NC_134544.1, on the reverse strand, counting down.
TGGGACCTTGGTTTCCGCAGCTGGAAAGGTCCAAGTAGTGTGTCCTTGTCTCCGGAGGCCTTGCCGCCTGGGTGAACTCCTGTGGCATTTGCCCCTGATGGGGCACCGGGCCCACAGAGGCTTGGCCTCCCATGACGCAAGCTAACGGATTGCTGGCTCCATCACCTCGGCCGCCGCCCTCGAAGCCCAGGGAGGGTGGTCCCTGGGCATCTAGGGGTGTGCTTTGCTCCAGTGGCTGCAGAAGCGGACATGGGAAGACCGGGCTGGAGCAGCATCGCTGGAGCCCGCGGTGATCCAGCCGCACCCTGGTGTGCGGTGGGTGTCGGGCCCTTCTGTTCTGGAACCACGTGTCAATCCGCGCTTCCGGAAGGCCTGTGTGGCGTGCCAGCTCTTGCCTGTCTTTCACGCCAGGGAATGGCTGCTTCTGGAATGCTTGCACCAGGTGGGCTCTTTGATCTTTGCTGATGACAGTCCTCTTGCGTCTGTCTGCCTTCGGCGCTTTGGCTGCAGAAGTGGTGCGAGGCGGCACGGAGCTCAGTCGGCTCCTCCTGAGCTGTCGACTTCTGCGATTTTTGAACCACAGGAAGATTCTGTCCTCGGCCACGTCGAAGGCTCTGGCAAGTTCTTCTCTGGCCGTGAAGCCTGGATACGGGTCTCGAGCAAATGAGGCTTCTAAGATGTCAGATTGAGAAGCGGTCCAGACAGTCCTCTTTCTTCGGTCTTGGGTACGCTGAGAACGGGCAGGAGGGCCTTTAGACGCCATGCTGCGGATGGAGGAGCAGTTCTGGGGGAGAAGAGAGGGCTGTGGGCTCCGACAGGCCAGCGGAACTTGAGCTCTTCGGAGGAGAGTGCCAGCCGCCGCTCTTACATACCTTTCCCTTCGAGCACCTGATTCGATATACAAGATGTGATTGGCGACAGGAATGAGCACAGCCAATAGGGATGAGGCACGTGTTTGCAACTGTCTGGCGAGCGCCATAGAGCATTCACCTCCTCCTCCTTCTGCATAGTTCTGGTTTCTGGTTTCATTTCTCAAAGATATCCCTTTTATTTAAAAATGTATCCCTTTTATTTTTAAATTAAAACTGTTTATGTTTCGAAGTAATATTTAAAAACCCGGGGGACTGCGCCTTTCTGAAGCGCACAACGTGACCGTGTGGGTGTGCGTGCCTGTGTGTGGCGCTGGGTGTGTGCTTGCGCGCACATACGTGCCCGAAAAGGATAGTTGCATCATGCACCGGCAGGGCCTGACCCAGGGACACACTGGCTGAGGTGGTTTACCAAAACACAGCCAAAACCTATGTTCGGATGGACGTGCTGATACTACAAACTGAGAAGCAACAGCGGAATGAGACGACAAGTCCAGCTAGTCAGCAGGACACCCAGGCTGACGAAAGTTCCCAAGGACCCTCCCCAAGTGAGAAATGATTGGAATTGCTCACGAGATGTCAGTTGCCCACGGGCCCTACACTTGCTTGCAAGACGCCCTGATCTTCATTGCAAGGAGCTGAAGCCCCCGTGGTGGTTGGAGTCCACTGAAGGAATGCTACCTATTGTGAGGCAACTTGACGTCCACTGATGCAAAGCTACCTATTTTGAGGCAACTCGTGTCTTGGTTCAGAAAGACCATTGGGAGTTTGATTTATGGGAACTTAGTGGAAAAGAAAACAATAAATGAAAGCCCAGAGGAACAATTTAAGAAGGAACAGAAAGGACAGCCAAAGTCTGTCAAGTCATTTTGGTGTTTGATAATGAAATGCATGAATGCTTTATTGATTTCATAGTTCGAACAATATGCCCTAGTGTGATAAAGTGTGCTCACTTATGGTTAGAAGGTTTGTGTTTTTCACACTTGTGTTTGGGACAGTTTTCCTTTCAAGATGTGCTAATTTTAAACCAGGAATCCTGATGTGCATCTGATGGAGAGTAAAGAAATGTGATTATGTAACTTGTCATGGTCTTGAGAATTTCCTGATGTATGACCTCAAGCCGTAAGATTTAAGCAAAGGAAAAGCATCTATAATTTGAAGCTTTGCATGAATAAAATTGGAAGTGTCACCCGCAACCTTTGAGTCGTGTGGTTTCTGTCTCTCACTCGCCGACGCAGTGACCCACCTTGAGGCATCCGTGGACATTGCTGCAGCTGGACTGCGGCATCAGTCCCATTCTGAGTGTCCTCCAACCCGAGGGGTCCATCTTCCCTCACTGTTTCCCACAATGTTTGCTCCAATGCACGAGGCTCTCAGTATTACACCATAATGTGGTCTAAGCTGAAGCAGATCAGGGCCCTGCACGTGCTTCCCTGAACGTTTCAAGTCAGCAGCAGAAGGTGACATACATTAACCACAAAATCTAAAAACTCTTCTAATCTTTAGTAGGTTCCTTTTGCTCCTCTCGCTCTTAACATATTTTGAAGCATATTTACATACATACATTTACTAGAAGTGTGTCCCATTATTTGTTACTCCGAACGTTTCACCACTTGCCCTTAATTTTCACTGTAAACTTTCACGGCCTGTCTGTCACGGGGTCCTCAGTTTTCAAAGCTCCCATGTTGGGCGCCAAAAGTGCGGGTGATTAGTCCAGCTTATCCCCCATCAAGCTGCGTCTGAAATGAGGCGTGCGGGTGAAAGAAAAAAAGATAGAGCCATATACAAAGCATGGGATTGGGAGGACAACAGTCTGATGGACTAAAATATGTTCAGAGCTTGGTTTTTACACTCTTCTTACAAGGGATTGGTTACAAAACAAACATCAGAGAACTTGCTTTAAAAAACATGCCTAACCTCTAATCTATGCAAATGTTACTTAGCGAGTCACGCTTTCTAAACATTTGTATAATAAGAGCACTATATTCAAGGATAAGCGCAAGGACATGCAAGGTTCAAAAGGATCTTAAGAGGTAAATAACTGAGTTATCTCACACTGCTTTTAGCTGCCAGGTCAGAAAGGAATTAGGTATCTCACAATGCTTTTAGTTACAAGGTAAACAGAGGCACAGGGGACTAGTCGCACACCAAGAAACACCTGGGCCAGCTTATGGCCTACTACAACCACATCCCCTCCATGCCCTCACTCTCACAAACACGTTGACCAATTATGAACTAAACAGTAGCTAGGAACACCTCAGCCTGAGGACTGCAAACATTGGGAATTCCCCCAAAACATTCTCACTTGGAGGTACTGGGTGTGTTAAGGATTGATCCTCCTTCCCTGCTGGTGGTTTGATGCCCAATAAGGTGAGTGTATTCTGCTGTGCTCTCGCGACCCACTGACTCCTCTGTGTTGCCCATTCACCCACTGGCTTTCACTAAAAGCTCATTGGATTTATTGTGTTGTGGCTCATTGGACTGTCTTTGAAATCAACTGGGTAAACTCTTCCCAAGGATCTGTCCATCTGTCTATCTGCCTATCTGCTTGTCTGTCGGCCTGTCTGTTGAAGATTCTCAGTCACTAGCTTGGCCACTCAAATGGGAATCAATTAATCGGTCGAGTTGAGAACAGAGGGACAGAATTGCCACAAAACCAATCGTGACTGACTGCGATGGGTTTCCCCTCCAGAAACCACAGTTATGAATGGGACCAGAATAGGAGGCAGGGGTCAGACCACCGTGATTGGAACACATAGAGAGATGGGGCGTGTATGCCAAAGAGCTTACAATGTGGCTCTAGGAATCTGACTGACCCATGCACACCGTGTGTGTGTGTGTGTGTGTCTGTTTGTGTGTGTGATAGACCTTGCTAGAAGAGTGATATTGATTTCCATTGAGGACAGGCACACCACCCAGCCATGCCACTGTGGATTATACCACGTGAGTTCTCCCTGTCCTGCCTAACACCGACCCCCCACCCATCTCTTGCCTCCCCAACAAAAACTCAGATTCTTACACACATTTTGGGGTTGGTTTGTTTGTTGGGGATGGGGAAAAAGATCAGGTGTTTTGCTTGTTTGTATATTTTTAAACCGTTTAAAGTTGCACTTCAGCCGCATGTCGTACCATCAATACCGCAATCTTATTGTCATCCTTTTAAATTGTAGAACATTGTTTTCTTCCCTTTAACTGTGATTGATGATGAAGGTGGTGATGATGATGATGATGATTTTCCAATCGTGGTAATACTAGACTAGACACAACAGAACATTCTGCAATCAAAACGTTCTCTTCTGTGTCTCTTTCACAAACTTTTGAGATGGCAGAGCCGATCTCATAACTCCCTACTCCCTAAATACAGTTTCAAAAGTACTGGAGAGCCAGATGTGTTTCTATTTTTACACACAGAAGAAATCACCATTCTCAAGTGAATCTCCTTTCAGATGGATTTCCTGGAATGCAAGAGAGATAATTCCTTCAGGACCAGTGAGGATACCAGAAGGGTAGAGGAAAGGTGAGGTGGAAAACAGGAACCAATTTACAAGTATCTACATATAATCTCCTTTCTAGGGGGATGGAGGAAAAAGCGAGGGTGAAAGCAGACATTGGACAGTGTAAGTTATAACAAAATACTAAGAATTCTTAAATATTAAAGGTTCATGAGGTAGGGGGAGCGGGGAGGGAGTGGGAAAATGAGGAGCTGATAGCAAGGGCTCAAGCAGAAAGCAAATATTTTGAGAATGATGATGGCAACACTGGTACAGATGTGCTTGACACATCTGATGGATTGAAGGATTTTGATAAGAGTTGTACAAACTTCCAATAATATATATATATTTTTTTAAAGAAGGCTTTCTTTTAGACTTGGATGTTCTCTTATCTTCTGGAGGTCTTCCAGGTGTCCTGTCCTTTTCTGCTCACTTCCCAGGGCTGAAGGACCTTTTAATGTGAGGACTGACTTCCTTGGATTTTGCTAGCCCTGCCACCTTGCTGTATCTGATGAGAGTTTTTTTTTTCCTTTTCCTTTCCATTTTGATACCCATTGCCATCATTTCCATGATTGAGTTATATGGTTATGTTCCCTGGCGGTTATCCCGAAGCTCGCTTGCGGTAAATGTTAACTGTTAGAAGCAATAATCCTGGGACACTTTTAGGGTTGCACTGCAGAGAAGTCTGTTCTTTGCTCCTAGGTCCAGCATTGTTCTCAGCCTTCATTGTCACCAAATGGGAGCCAAACTGGGTGGGAAATTCAAAATCGCATGTCTAAAAAGCACATGCACACACACAAACAGTGATAGAGTGTAACCTGGGAGGATTATATTGTATCAAAGCAAATCACCTCAGATTTATCCCTAGATTAGTCCCCAGTGCCTTGCCTGTCCTTTACTGTCATTTGGAAAACAATTTTCCTTGGAAACTTTTTGCACATGGCTTCAAAAAAAGTCTCACTTTAGCACAGAGGGAGTTTTAGCCCAGATAAATGTGCGCCAATTCCCCCACAGTGCTCAAACATTCACACACCCAAGGCCCAGTTTTGAAATAATCGGTGGCTAGAAACACCTCAGCCTGAAGCCTGAAGACATTGGGAATTCCCCCCTAAAGATCCCACTTCGAGGAATTGCATGGGTCCATGATTGGTCATCCTTCCATACTGGTGGTTTGCAATCTAATAAGCTGAGTGTGTTCTGCTGTGCTCTCAGAACCCACTGACTCTTACAGTTCACCCATTCACCCACTGGATTTCACTAAAAGCTCTTTTGTTTGATTGTGGTGTGGCTCTTTCAGCGGGTACAGCTCTTCCCAAGGATCTGTTGTCCGTGTGTCAGTCTGCCTGTGCCTGCCTGTTTGTCTGCCTGTTTGTTGAAGAATTCTCAGTCAATAGTTAGGCCACTCACATGGGAATCAATCGATCAGTGGAGAGAGAGCAATGGGGCAGAATTGCCATCAACTGATAGCGACTGGCAGCAGCAGGTTTCCACTGGAGTGACCGCAGGTGCTGGTAGGAGCAGACAAGCGCTAATGGGTGTGACCACTGTGATCAGAACAAAAAGTGAGGCGGGGTGCATATGGAGATGTGGTTACAAGGTGGCTACAGGAACCACTGACCCACCCAAGGAGTCATGAGAACACGCATGACCACCCTGTGTGTGTTTGTGTGCATGTGATAGATTTTCCTTGAGGAGTGATGATCGATTTCCATTTAAGGCAGGCACACCACCCAGGGAAGCCACTGCGGACTTTGTCACCTGGATTCTCCCTTCCCTACCTAACACCCAGCCATCACCTATCCACCCTACAAAGCAATCCAATTCTTACACAAACTTTTTGAATTTTTTGTTTGTTGAGGGTGGCGGAGAAAATCAAGTTTTTGTCTTTTTAACTTTTGTTTTGTTTTGCTTTTTTGACCATTTAAACTTTCACTTTAGCTGCTTGTCATATCCTTCATACCGCCATTTATTTTCATCCTTTTTGATTCTAGAATAGTTTCTTCTTTCCTGGAGCTGAGGTCGATGATGATGATGATGAATTTCTAATCGTGGCAATGCTGGACATGACACACAAAAAATTGTGCAATCACAACGCTCTGTCTCTTTGGCAATGTCTTCAGACAGAAGAGCCGATCTCATAACTCCCCACTCCCTATAAACAGTTTTTAAAGTACTTGAGAGTCAGTCATAGTCTATTTTTCTGGACAGAAGAAATCACCATTCTCAGATGAATCTCCTTGCAGATGGTCTGGGAATCCAGGAGAGATGATCCCTTCAGGACCAGTGCTGATGCCCAGAGGGTAGAGGGACGGAGGAATGGAAAGTGGGAGCCTATCTACAAGGACCTACATATAACCTCCTCCCTGGGGGGATGGACTACAGAAAACTTGGGAAGGGTGACATCGGACAATGTAAAATATGACCAAATATTAATAATTTTAAATTTTCAAGGGTTCATTAGGAGAGCTGTGGAGGGAGTGAGGGGAAAGTGAGGACCTGATACTAAGGGATCAAGCAGAAAGCAAATGTTTTGAGAATGGTCATGGCAACACATGTACAAATGTGCTTGGCATAGTGGATGGATGGATAGATGAATGGATTTTGATAAGAGTTGTGTCAGCCTCCAATAAAATGATTTTTTAAAATTTTAGACGGCTTTCCTTTCGACTTGGATGTGCTCTTATCTACCGGAGGTCTTCCAGGTGTCTTGTCCTTTTCTGCTCACTCCCCAGGGCCAACGGACTTTTGTGTGAGGACTGACTTCCTCAGACCTGCCTGCGCAGTCACCTTGCAGAATCTAATCAGCAATTTTTCCTTTTTCTTTTCTTTTCTTTTCTGAAACACATTGCCATCATGTTCCTGATTGAGTTATTTGATTAAGCTCGCTGGCGGTAATCCCGATGTAGCTCGGGGTAAATGTTAACTGACAAAATCTGTAATCCCGAGGCAAACTTGGAGTTGCACTGCCTAGAAGCATCTTAACTGCTCTCTAGTCCAGTGGTGTTCTCTGCCTGCAGTGTCACCACACAGGGGCGGAACTGGGCAGGAAATTAAAAACTGCAAATCTAAAGGACACGCACACACACAAACAGGCGCGCGCACACGCCCACAAACACTTATACAGTGTAACTTGTGGGGATTACATTGTATCAAAGCATAAAACCTCAGACTTCTCCCTAGATAAATCTCCAGTGCCCTGCATGCCCTTTTACTGACATTTTGAAAAATTTTCAAGGAATTTTTTTGTCTATGGCATCAAAAACACTCACTTTAGCAGAGGAGGAGTTTTAGACCAAATATATACGTGCCACATCCCCTGAGGGTGCATATGCAGAAGGGCTTACAAGGTGGCTCCAGGAACCTCTGACTAATCCAAGCAGTCAGGAGAGGAGGCATGACCACCGTGTGTGTGTGTGTGTGTGTGTGTGTGTGTGTGTGTGTGTGTGTGTACGAGGAGTGATGATTGATTTCCAATCATGGCAGGCACAGCACACACGAAAGCCACTGAGGACTATGCCACTGGGTTCTCCCTATTCTAACTAACATCCACCCTCCCACATTGCAATGCAATGCAATTTTTATACAAACTTTTGGTTTGTTTGTTTGTTGTGGGTGGGGGGAAAGATCAGATGGGTTCTTTTTTTTGTTTTGTGTTGCTTTTTTGAAACGTTTAAACTTGCACTTCAGCCTGATGTCATACCATTCATACAGCCATTTATTTTCACCCGTTTTGATTCTAGAATATTTTCTTCTTTCCTGTACCTGTGACCGATGATGATGGTGGTGGTGGTGGTGATGATGATGATGATTTTCTAATCGTGCCAATACTTGACTTGACACACAAAACATGAAATCACAACTTTCTTTTCTGTGTCTCTTTGCCAACCTTTTGATATGGAAGAGCCGAACTCATAAACTCCTATTCCCTATAATCAGTTTTAAAAGTACTCCAGAGCCACATGTGTGTCAATTTTTAAACATAGATGAAATCACCATTCTTGGATGAATCCCCTTTCAGATGGCTTTCCGGGAATCCAGGAGAGATGGTCCCTTCAGGACCAGTGGTGATACCCGGAGAGTGGAAGGAGGGTGGGATGGAAATGGGAACTTATTTACAAGGTTCTACACATAACTCCATCCCTGGGGAGATAGACTACAGAAAAGAGGGGAAAGTGAGACATCAGATAGAGTAAGACATGTAAAAGTACTAATAATTTTAAATTATCAAGGGTTCATGAGGAAGGGGCAGTGGGGAAGGAGGGGGAGAATGAGGACCTGATACCAAGGGCTCAAGCAGAACGCAAAAGTTTTGAGAATGAGGATGGCAACACATATACATATGTGCTTGATACAATGGGTTGGTGAATGGATGGATGGATGGATGGATGGATGGATGGATGGATGGATGGAAGAATAGATGCATGTATGGAATTTGTTAAGGGTTGTGTGAGCCTCCAATAAAAGGATTAAAAAACAGATGGCTTTTTTTGGACTTGGCCATGCTCTTATCCGTAGGCACCTTCCAAAAGTCCTGTCTTTATTGTGCTCACTTCCCTGGGCTCAAGGGTCTTTTGTGTGAGGAGTGACTTCCTGGGACCTTGCTTGCCCTGCCACCTTGCTGAAATTTATCAGCAGTTGTTTTGCATTCCCTTTTCTTTATTGAAATACATAGCCATTGTGTTTGTGATTGTGTTACATTGTTAAACTCCCTGGGGGTAATCCCGAGGGTGCCTCAGGGTAAATGTTAACTGTCAGAAGCAGTAATCCGGACCCACACTAGGGATTACTTAACTGCTCCCCGGTCCAGCGGTTTTCTCTCCGTGCAGTGTTGCTGCACGGAAGCAGAATTGGGTGGGATGTCCAAACACACACACACACACACGGACGCGCACACACACACACACACACACACACACACACACACTTACATTGATGTGGGTAACCTGTGAGGATTACATTATTTCAAAACAAATCACCAATGACTTGCCCTAGATCAGTCTCCAGGGCTCTTCCTTACCTTTTACTGTTATTTGGCAAAGTTTTTGCCTAGAAACTTTTTGCCCATGGCATCCAAAAATCCTCACTTTAGCACAAACGGAGTTTTAAACCAGATAAATGTGCAGCACATCCCCTGCCGAGTGCACAACCACCCCCCCTACACACACCCCGACCTGTTTTGAAATAATCATTGGCTTGGAACACTTCATCCTGAGGACTGCACACAGTGGGAATTCCCCCAGAATGTTCCCACTTGGAGGAACTGCTCATGTCAAGGATTGATGATCCTTTCCTGCTAGCCGTTTGACGCCTAATAAGCTGAGTGTGTTCTACTGTGCTCTTGTGACCCACTGACTCTTCCAGTTCACCCATTCACCCAATGGCTTTCACTAAAATCTCACTTGATTGATTGCGGTGTGGCTCTTTGGACTGTCTGTGAAACCAACCACGTACAACTCTTCCGAAGGAGGTGTCTGTCTGCATGCATGTTGAAGAATTCTCAGTCACTAGCTAGGCCAGTCAAATGGAAATCAATGGATCGGCGGAGAGACAGCAAAGTCAGAGAATTGCCACCAAACTGATCATGACTGGCGGAGGCAGGTTTCCACTCAAGAGATCACAGTTGCGGGTGGGATCAGAGAAGCGGGCACGGGTCTGACCATTGTAAATGGAACACATAGAGAGATGGGATTCATGCGCAGAAGAGCTTCCAAGGTGTCTCCAGGAAATTCGGACTGACCCAAGCAGTCAGGAGATAATGCATGACCCTCTGTTTGTGTGTGTGTGGATGTGGGTGTGTGGGAGAGAAGAGAGAGAACCAGAGAGAAAGTGACTGCCATCTAGCTGGGCAAAGGCTTAGACCTTTGCCAATCTACCCCCTTATCCAGTCGTCAGAGCCACAGAGGCAAATCCACTGAAAAGTGCATGTTGGTCTTCCACCGTCCACGCAGTGCTCCGAATGGAAGCTCAAATGGAATCCATTCATTCACACGGAGACTCAAGCATAGATCTGGGGTTTTCACAGTCCCCAGAGTGTGTGAAACACAACCTTCAGGACCATGTGTGTGAACCAACTGTCAATGTTCATCTGTTAAGTAGTCTGAGAGGGTGGGGCTTCCCTGGAGGGTACCTTCACTTTCCTGGTTTGGAGGTGCATCCCAGTCACCGTCTACGAAGTCAATGTCGCTCCCCACCGTGTCTCCTCCTCCACCACCACCACACCACCACACCACCACCTCCACACACCATAACAATGCCAGTCTTAAGGCACTTCACAGCACAAGATTGCTACGCTACTACATGAACTCCCAGGGCAACTGCTTGATGACTACATGCCTGAGTGTGGTCAGCTATCAAAAGCATTCAGACCTGCTTCCTGCCCCACCCTAAGTAGGCTCCACACCCTTTCCATCAGGCACATAGATTAAGCCCTGTACAAGAATTCAAAGACAGCTAAGGTCAAGCCAGCTCAGAGACCAAGCTTAGGTTGTCATCTGGACTCTAGTGGTGGGCTTTCCTGTCACACGTGTGCAGCAAGAGATACATGATGTTCTCTGAACTTGAGGCTCTTGAGAGTGAAGGGATGGCCTTTAGCCTGTTAATCAGCTTGCAGCTCGATGACCTCAATTGGTGGGGCCGGGGACATGAAGAAGCTCAGTGGACACCTGACCAAGTCTATGTAGGGTTTTACTCTCTTGGGGGGAGGAAATTACAAATGATCTCCAAGGGGTCCTAAAGGGCTTCTTTGGTCCCTTTGGGTCTTTGCAAATGTATTCCACGGTTTATGAATGGTTTTGGGGGTTTTCAGATTTTGTATGTACTCTATGTATAAATGATCTATGATGTATAAATTATAAACGTATTATACATTAATCATTTACATAGAATCACTTATATAATATATAAATATACATAGATATCTACTCCTTCAGGTGCCTTTTTTAGGGTATCATTGTGTTGCTGTTGTTTCTTACTGATTTCAGTGTGTTTATTATTTTCCTGGTTGTGGGGCATTAAAGGTGGTTTTAAATACGTTTCGTGTTTTCTTTAATTTTTTTTAAGCGTATAAGGTATGATTGGTGCTTTTCAGAGGGTTTTAGTGAGTCTTCCGGGCCTTCGGGGCGTTTTACAAGTCTCTTAGGTACTCCTGATAGAGCTCCTCGCTGATGGGGAATTGCAGTGGTGGCTCCCATTGCAGGCCTGCTTCCTGCTGATTCACCAATGGCTGGGCATTCTGCTGAATTTCCAGGTCGTCGAGGAGTTGGTCCAAGAAGCTGGTGCCTTGTGGAGAGGCTTGGGCAAGCAGTGGAGAGTTTTCCTGCAGCAGTGTGGCCTGCTGGTTGTGCAGGTGTGTCTCCCCAGTCAGCTGCCGCTGGGCACTCACGCTCAGGGCCAGGCCAGGCCCCCATCCCACTGGGGCTGGTGTGTGTGCAGGAGCCGAGCTCTGCCAGAACAGGTTTGGATGCTCCCACAACGAAGTGTCTTTCCACTGCGCGGCGTCCGAAAGAATGTCGTGTTGTTTGGGACCTTGGTTTCCGCAGCTGGAAAGGTCCAAGTAGTGTGTCCTTGTCTCCGGAGGCCTTGCCGCCTGGGTGAACTCTTGTGGCATTTGCCCCTGATGGGGCACCGGGCCCACAGAGGCTTGGCCTCCCATGACGCAAGCTAACGGATTGCTGGCTCCATCACCTCGGCCGCCGCCCTCGAAGCCCAGGGAGGGTGGTCCCTGGGCATCTAGGGGTGTGCTTTGCTCCAGTGGCTGCAGAAGCGGACATGGGAAGACCGGGCTGGAGCTGCATCGCTGGAGCCCGCGGTGATCCAGCCGCACCCTGGTGTGCGGTGGGTGTCGGGCCCTTCTGTTCTGGAACCACGTGTCAATCCGCGCTTCCGGAAGGCCTGTGTGGCGTGCCAGCTCTTGCCTGTCTTTCACGCCAGGGAATGGCTGCTTCTGGAATGCTTGCACCAGGTGGGCTCTTTGATCTTTGCTGATGACAGTCCTCTTGCGTCTGTCTGCCTTCGGCGCTTTGGCTGCAGAAGTGGTGCGAGGCGGCACGGAGCTCAGTCGGCTCCTCCTGAGCTGTCGACTTCTGCGATTTTTGAACCACAGGAAGATTCTGTCCTCGGCCACGTCGAAGGCTCTGGCAAGTTCTTCTCTGGCCGTGAAGCCTGGATACGGGTCTCGAGCAAATGAGGCTTCTAAGATGTCAGATTGAGAAGCGGTCCAGACAGTCCTCTTTCTTCGGTCTTGGGTACGCTGAGAACGGGCAGGAGGGCCTTTAGACGCCATGCTGCGGATGGAGGAGCAGTTCTGGGGGAGAAGAGAGGGCTGTGGGCTCCGACAGGCCAGCGGAACTTGAGCTCTTCGGAGGAGAGTGCCAGCCGCCGCTCTTACATACCTTTCCCTTCGAGCACCTGATTCGATATACAAGATGTGATTGGCGACAGGAATGAGCACAGCCAATAGGGATGAGGCACGTGTTTGCAACTGTCTGGCGAGCGCCATAGAGCATTCACCTCCTCCTCCTTCTGCATAGTTCTGGTTTCTGGTTTCATTTCTCAAAGATATCCCTTTTATTTAAAAATGTATCCCTTTTATTTTTAAATTAAAACTGTTTATGTTTCGAAGTAATATTTAAAAACCCGGGGGACTGCGCCTTTCTGAAGCGCACAACGTGACCGTGTGGGTGTGCGTGCCTGTGTGTGGCGCTGGGTGTGTGCTTGCGCGCACATACGTGCCCGAAAAGGATAGTTGCATCATGCACCGGCAGGGCCTGACCCAGGGACACACTGGCTGAGGTGGTTTACCAAAACACAGCCAAAACCTATGTTCGGATGGATGTGCTGATACTACAAACTGAGAAGCAACAGCGGAATGAGACGACAAGTCCAGCTAGTCAGCAGGACACCCAGGCTGACGAAAGTTCCCAAGGACCCTCCCCAAGTGAGAAATGATTGGAATTGCTCACGAGATGTCAGTTGCCCACGGGCCCTACACTTGCTTGCAAGACGCCCTGATCTTCATTGCAAGGAGCTGAAGCCCCCGTGGTGGTTGGAGTCCACTGAAGGAATGCTACCTATTGTGAGGCAACTTGACGTCCACTGATGCAAAGCTACCTATTTTGAGGCAACTCGTGTCTTGGTTCAGAAAGACCATTGGGAGTTTGATTTATGGGAACTTAGTGGAAAAGAAAACAATAAATGAAAGCCCAGAGGAACAATTTAAGAAGGAACAGAAAGGACAGCCAAAGTCTGTCAAGTCATTTTGGTGTTTGATAATGAAATGCATGAATGCTTTATTGATTTCATAGTTTGAACAATATGCCCTAGTGTGATAAAGTGTGCTCACTTATGGTTAGAAGGTTTGTGTTTTTCACACTTGTGTTTGGGACAGTTTTCCTTTCAAGATGTGCTAATTTTAAACCAGGAATCCTGATGTGCATCTGATGGAGAGTAAAGAAATGTGATTATGTAACTTGTCATGGTCTTGAGAATTTCCTGATGTATGACCTCAAGCCGTAAGATTTAAGCAAAGGAAAAGCATCTATAATTTGAAGCTTTGCATGAATAAAATTGGAAGTGTCACCCGCAACCTTTGAGTCGTGTGGTTTCTGTCTCTCACTCGCCGACGCAGTGACCCACCTTGAGGCATCCGTGGACATTGCTGCAGCTGGACTGCGGCATCAGTCCCATTCTGAGTGTCCTCCAACCCGAGGGGTCCATCTTCCCTCACTGTTTCCCACAATGTTTGCTCCAATGCACGAGGCTCTCAGTATTACACCATAATGTGGTCTAAGCTGAAGCAGATCAGGGCCCTGCACGTGCTTCCCTGAACGTTTCAAGTCAGCAGCAGAAGGTGACATACATTAACCACAAAATCTAAAAACTCTTCTAATCTTTAGTAGGTTCCTTTTGCTCCTCTCACTCTTAACATATTTTGAAGCATATTTACATACATACATTTACTAGAAGTGTGTCCCATTATTTGTTACTCCGAACGTTTCACCACTTGCCCTTAATTTTCACTGTAAACTTTCACGGCCTGTCTGTCACGGGGTCCTCAGTTTTCAAAGCTCCCATGTTGGGCGCCAAAAGTGCGGGTGATTAGTCCAGCTTATCCCCCATCAAGCTGCGTCTGAAATGAGGCGTGCGGGTGAAAGAAAAAAAGATAGAGCCATATACAAAGCATGGGATTGGGAGGACAACAGTCTGATGGACTAAAATATGTTCAGAGCTTGGTTTTTACACTCTTCTTACAAGGGATTGGTTACAAAACAAACATCAGAGAACTTGCTTTAAAAAACATGCCTAACCTCTAATCTATGCAAATGTTACTTAGCGAGTCACGCTTTCTAAACATTTGTATAATAAGAGCACTATATTCAAGGATAAGCGCAAGGACATGCAAGGTTCAAAAGGATCTTAAGAGGTAAATAACTGAGTTATCTCACACTGCTTTTAGCTGCCAGGTCAGAAAGGAATTAGGTATCTCACAATGCTTTTAGTTACAAGGTAAACAGAGGCACAGGGGACTAGTCGCACACCAAGAAACACCTGGGCCAGCTTATGGCCTACTACAACCACATCCCCTCCATGCCCTCACTCTCACAAACACGTTGACCAATTATGAACTAAACAGTAGCTAGGAACACCTCAGCCTGAGGACTGCAAACATTGGGAATTCCCCCAAAACATTCTCACTTGGAGGTACTGGGTGTGTTAAGGATTGATCCTCCTTCCCTGCTGGTGGTTTGATGCCCAATAAGCTGAGTGTATTCTGCTGTGCTCTCGCGACCCACTGACTCCTCTGTGTTGCCCATTCACCCACTGGCTTTCACTAAAAGCTCATTGGATTTATTGTGTTGTGGCTCATTGGACTGTCTTTGAAATCAACTGGGTAAACTCTTCCCAAGGATCTGTCCATCTGTCTATCTGCCTATCTGCTTGTCTGTCGGCCTGTCTGTTGAAGATTCTCAGTCACTAGCTTGGCCACTCAAATGGGAATCAATTAATCGGTCGAGTTGAGAACAGAGGGACAGAATTGCCACAAAACCAATCGTGACTGACTGCGATGGGTTTCCCCTCCAGAAACCACAGTTATGAATGGGACCAGAATAGGAGGCAGGGGTCAGACCACCGTGATTGGAACACATAGAGAGATGGGGCGTGTATGCCAAAGAGCTTACAATGTGGCTCTAGGAATCTGACTGACCCATGCACACCGTGTGTGTGTGTGTGTGTGTCTGTTTGTGTGTGTGATAGACCTTGCTAGAAGAGTGATATTGATTTCCATTGAGGACAGGCACACCACCCAGCCATGCCACTGTGGATTATACCACGTGAGTTCTCCCTGTCCTGCCTAACACCGACCCCCCACCCATCTCTTGCCTCCCCAACAAAAACTCAGATTCTTACACACATTTTGGGGTTGGTTTGTTTGTTGGGGATGGGGAAAAAGATCAGGTGTTTTGCTTGTTTGTATATTTTTAAACCGTTTAAAGTTGCACTTCAGCCGCATGTCGTACCATCAATACCGCAATCTTATTGTCATCCTTTTAAATTGTAGAACATTGTTTTCTTCCCTTTAACTGTGATTGATGATGAAGGTGGTGATGATGATGATGATGATTTTCCAATCGTGGTAATACTAGACTAGACACAACAGAACATTCTGCAATCAAAACGTTCTCTTCTGTGTCTCTTTCACAAACTTTTGAGATGGCAGAGCCGATCTCATAACTCCCTACTCCCTAAATACAGTTTCAAAAGTACTGGAGAGCCAGATGTGTTTCTATTTTTACACACAGAAGAAATCACCATTCTCAAGTGAATCTCCTTTCAGATGGATTTCCTGGAATGCAAGAGAGATAATTCCTTCAGGACCAGTGAGGATACCAGAAGGGTAGAGGAAAGGTGAGGTGGAAAACAGGAACCAATTTACAAGTATCTACATATAATCTCCTTTCTAGGGGGATGGAGGAAAAAGCGAGGGTGAAAGCAGACATTGGACAGTGTAAGTTATAACAAAATACTAAGAATTCTTAAATATTAAAGGTTCATGAGGTAGGGGGAGCGGGGAGGGAGTGGGAAAATGAGGAGCTGATAGCAAGGGCTCAAGCAGAAAGCAAATATTTTGAGAATGATGATGGCAACACTGGTACAGATGTGCTTGACACATCTGATGGATTGAAGGATTTTGATAAGAGTTGTACAAACTTCCAATAATATATATATTTTTTTTTAAAGAAGGCTTTCCTTTAGACTTGGATGTTCTCTTATCTTCTGGAGGTCTTCCAGGTGTCCTGTCCTTTTCTGCTCACTTCCCAGGGCTGAAGGACCTTTTAATGTGAGGACTGACTTCCTTGGATTTTGCTAGCCCTGCCACCTTGCTGTATCTGATGAGAGTTTTTTTTTTTCCTTTTCCTTTCCATTTTGATACCCATTGCCATCATTTCCATGATTGAGTTATATGGTTATGTTCCCTGGCGGTTATCCCGAAGCTCGCTTGCGGTAAATGTTAACTGTTAGAAGCAATAATCCTGGGACACTTTTAGGGTTGCACTGCAGAGAAGTCTGTTCTTTGCTCCTAGGTCCAGCATTGTTCTCAGCCTTCATTGTCACCAAATGGGAGCCAAACTGGGTGGGAAATTCAAAATCGCATGTCTAAAAAGCACATGCACACACACAAACAGTGATAGAGTGTAACCTGGGAGGATTATATTGTATCAAAGCAAATCACCTCAGATTTATCCCTAGATTAGTCCCCAGTGCCTTGCCTGTCCTTTACTGTCATTTGGAAAACAATTTTCCTTGGAAACTTTTTGCACATGGCTTCAAAAAAAGTCTCACTTTAGCACAGAGGGAGTTTTAGCCCAGATAAATGTGCGCCAATTCCCCCGCAGTGCTCAAACATTCACACACCCAAGGCCCAGTTTTGAAATAATCGGTGGCTAGAAACACCTCAGCCTGAAGCCTGAAGACATTGGGAATTCCCCCCTAAAGATCCCACTTCGAGGAATTGCATGGGTCCATGATTGGTCATCCTTCCATACTGGTGGTTTGCAATCTAATAAGCTGAGTGTGTTCTGCTGTGCTCTCAGAACCCACTGACTCTTACAGTTCACCCATTCACCCACTGGATTTCACTAAAAGCTCTTTTGTTTGATTGTGGTGTGGCTCTTTCAGCGGGTACAGCTCTTCCCAAGGATCTGTTGTCCGTGTGTCAGTCTGCCTGTGCCTGCCTGTTTGTCTGCCTGTTTGTTGAAGAATTCTCAGTCAATAGTTAGGCCACTCACATGGGAATCAATCGATCAGTGGAGAGAGAGCAATGGGGCAGAATTGCCATCAACTGATAGCGACTGGCAGCAGCAGGTTTCCACTGGAGTGACCGCAGGTGCTGGTAGGAGCAGACAAGCGCTAATGGGTGTGACCACTGTGATCAGAACAAAAAGTGAGGCGGGGTGCATATGGAGATGTGGTTACAAGGTGGCTACAGGAACCACTGACCCACCCAAGGAGTCATGAGAACACGCATGACCACCCTGTGTGTGTTTGTGTGCATGTGATAGATTTTCCTTGAGGAGTGATGATCGATTTCCATTTAAGGCAGGCACACCACCCAGGGAAGCCACTGCGGACTTTGTCACCTGGATTCTCCCTTCCCTACCTAACACCCAGCCATCACCTATCCACCCTACAAAGCAATCCAATTCTTACACAAACTTTTTGAATTTTTTGTTTGTTGAGGGTGGCGGAGAAAATCAAGTTTTTGTCTTTTTAACTTTTGTTTTGTTTTGCTTTTTTGACCATTTAAACTTTCACTTTAGCTGCTTGTCATATCCTTCATACCGCCATTTATTTTCATCCTTTTTGATTCTAGAATAGTTTCTTCTTTCCTGGAGCTGAGGTCGATGATGATGATGATGAATTTCTAATCGTGGCAATGCTGGACATGACACACAAAAAATTGTGCAATCACAACGCTCTGTCTCTTTGGCAATGTCTTCAGACAGAAGAGCCGATCTCATAACTCCCCACTCCCTATAAACAGTTTTTAAAGTACTTGAGAGTCAGTCATAGTCTATTTTTCTGGACAGAAGAAATCACCATTCTCAGATGAATCTCCTTGCAGATGGTCTGGGAATCCAGGAGAGATGATCCCTTCAGGACCAGTGCTGATGCCCAGAGGGTAGAGGGACGGAGGAATGGAAAGTGGGAGCCTATCTACAAGGACCTACATATAACCTCCTCCCTGGGGGGATGGACTACAGAAAACTTGGGAAGGGTGACATCGGACAATGTAAAATATGACCAAATATTAATAATTTTAAATTTTCAAGGGTTCATTAGGAGAGCTGTGGAGGGAGTGAGGGGAAAGTGAGGACCTGATACTAAGGGATCAAGCAGAAAGCAAATGTTTTGAGAATGGTCATGGCAACACATGTACAAATGTGCTTGGCATAGTGGATGGATGGATAGATGAATGGATTTTGATAAGAGTTGTGTCAGCCTCCAATAAAATGATTTTTTAAAATTTTAGACGGCTTTCCTTTCGACTTGGATGTGCTCTTATCTACCGGAGGTCTTCCAGGTGTCTTGTCCTTTTCTGCTCACTCCCCAGGGCCAACGGACTTTTGTGTGAGGACTGACTTCCTCAGACCTGCCTGCGCAGTCACCTTGCAGAATCTAATCAGCAATTTTTCCTTTTTCTTTTCTTTTCATTTCTTTTCTGAAACACATTGCCATCATGTTCCTGATTGAGTTATTTGATTAAGCTCGCTGGCGGTAATCCCGATGTAGCTCGGGGTAAATGTTAACTGACAAAATCTGTAATCCCGAGGCAAACTTGGAGTTGCACTGCCTAGAAGCATCTTAACTGCTCTCTAGTCCAGTGGTGTTCTCTATCTGCAGTGTCACCACACAGGGGCGGAACTGGGCAGGAAATTAAAAACTGCAAATCTAAAGGACACGCACACACACAAACAGGCGCGCGCACACGCCCACAAACACTTATACAGTGTAACTTGTGGGGATTACATTGTATCAAAGCATAAAACCTCAGACTTCTCCCTAGATAAATCTCCAGTGCCCTGCATGCCCTTTTACTGACATTTTGAAAAATTTTCAAGGAATTTTTTTGTCTATGGCATCAAAAACACTCACTTTAGCAGAGGAGGAGTTTTAGACCAAATATATACGTGCCACATCCCCTGAGGGTGCATATGCAGAAGGGCTTACAAGGTGGCTCCAGGAACCTCTGACTAATCCAAGCAGTCAGGAGAGGAGGCATGACCACCGTGTGTGTGTGTGTGTGTGTGTGTGTGTGTGTGTGTGTGTGTGTGTGTACGAGGAGTGATGATTGATTTCCAATCATGGCAGGCACAGCACACACGAAAGCCACTGAGGACTATGCCACTGGGTTCTCCCTATTCTAACTAACATCCACCCTCCCACATTGCAATGCAATGCAATTTTTATACAAACTTTTGGTTTGTTTGTTTGTTGTGGGTGGGGGGAAAGATCAGATGGGTTCTTTTTTTTGTTTTGTGTTGCTTTTTTGAAACGTTTAAACTTGCACTTCAGCCTGATGTCATACCATTCATACAGCCATTTATTTTCACCCGTTTTGATTCTAGAATATTTTCTTCTTTCCTGTACCTGTGACCGATGATGATGGTGGTGGTGGTGGTGATGATGATGATGATTTTCTAATCGTGCCAATACTTGACTTGACACACAAAACATGAAATCACAACTTTCTTTTCTGTGTCTCTTTGCCAACCTTTTGATATGGAAGAGCCGAACTCATAAACTCCTATTCCCTATAATCAGTTTTAAAAGTACTCCAGAGCCACATGTGTGTCAATTTTTAAACATAGATGAAATCACCATTCTTGGATGAATCCCCTTTCAGATGGCTTTCCGGGAATCCAGGAGAGATGGTCCCTTCAGGACCAGTGGTGATACCCGGAGAGTGGAAGGAGGGTGGGATGGAAATGGGAACTTATTTACAAGGTTCTACACATAACTCCATCCCTGGGGAGATAGACTACAGAAAAGAGGGGAAAGTGAGACATCAGATAGAGTAAGACATGTAAAAGTACTAATAATTTTAAATTATCAAGGGTTCATGAGGAAGGGGCAGTGGGGAAGGAGGGGGAGAATGAGGACCTGATACCAAGGGCTCAAGCAGAACGCAAAAGTTTTGAGAATGAGGATGGCAACACATATACATATGTGCTTGATACAATGGGTTGGTGAATGGATGGATGGATGGATGGATGGATGGATGGATGGATGGATGGAAGAATAGATGCATGTATGGAATTTGTTAAGGGTTGTGTGAGCCTCCAATAAAAGGATTAAAAAACAGATGGCTTTTTTTGGACTTGGCCATGCTCTTATCCGTAGGCACCTTCCAAAAGTCCTGTCTTTATTGTGCTCACTTCCCTGGGCTCAAGGGTCTTTTGTGTGAGGAGTGACTTCCTGGGACCTTGCTTGCCCTGCCACCTTGCTGAAATTTATCAGCAGTTGTTTTGCATTCCCTTTTCTTTATTGAAATACATAGCCATTGTGTTTGTGATTGTGTTACATTGTTAAACTCCCTGGGGGTAATCCCGAGGGTGCCTCAGGGTAAATGTTAACTGTCAGAAGCAGTAATCCGGACCCACACTAGGGATTACTTAACTGCTCCCCGGTCCAGCGGTTTTCTCTCCGTGCAGTGTTGCTGCACGGAAGCAGAATTGGGTGGGATGTCCAAACACACACACACACACACGGACGCGCACACACACACACACACACACACACACACACTTACATTGATGTGGGTAACCTGTGAGGATTACATTATTTCAAAACAAATCACCAATGACTTGCCCTAGATCAGTCTCCAGGGCTCTTCCTTACCTTTTACTGTTATTTGGCAAAGTTTTTGCCTAGAAACTTTTTGCCCATGGCATCCAAAAATCCTCACTTTAGCACAAACGGAGTTTTAAACCAGATAAATGTGCAGCACATCCCCTGCCGAGTGCACAACCACCCCCCCTACACACACCCCGACCTGTTTTGAAATAATCATTGGCTTGGAACACTTCATCCTGAGGACTGCACACAGTGGGAATTCCCCCAGAATGTTCCCACTTGGAGGAACTGCTCATGTCAAGGATTGATGATCCTTTCCTGCTAGCCGTTTGACGCCTAATAAGCTGAGTGTGTTCTACTGTGCTCTTGTGACCCACTGACTCTTCCAGTTCACCCATTCACCCAATGGCTTTCACTAAAATCTCACTTGATTGATTGCGGTGTGGCTCTTTGGACTGTCTGTGAAACCAACCACGTACAACTCTTCCGAAGGAGGTGTCTGTCTGCATGCATGTTGAAGAATTCTCAGTCACTAGCTAGGCCAGTCAAATGGAAATCAATGGATCGGCGGAGAGACAGCAAAGTCAGAGAATTGCCACCAAACTGATCATGACTGGCGGAGGCAGGTTTCCACTCAAGAGATCACAGTTGCGGGTGGGATCAGAGAAGCGGGCACGGGTCTGACCATTGTAAATGGAACACATAGAGAGATGGGATTCATGCGCAGAAGAGCTTCCAAGGTGTCTCCAGGAAATTCGGACTGACCCAAGCAGTCAGGAGATAATGCATGACCCTCTGTTTGTGTGTGTGTGGATGTGGGTGTGTGGGAGAGAAGAGAGAGAACCAGAGAGAGAGTGACTGCCATCTAGCTGGGCAAAGGCTTAGACCTTTGCCAATCTACCCCCTTATCCAGTCGTCAGAGCCACAGAGGCAAATCCACTGAAAAGTGCATGTTGGTCTTCCACCGTCCACGCAGTGCTCCGAATGGAAGCTCAAATGGAATCCATTCATTCACACGGAGACTCAAGCATAGATCTGGGGTTTTCACAGTCCCCAGAGTGTGTGAAACACAACCTTCAGGACCATGTGTGTGAACCAACTGTCAATGTTCATCTGTTAAGTAGTCTGAGAGGGTGGGGCTTCCCTGGAGGGTACCTTCACTTTCCTGGTTTGGAGGTGCATCCCAGTCACCGTCTACGAAGTCAATGTCGCTCCCCACCGTGTCTCCTCCTCCACCACCACCACACCACCACACCACCACCTCCACACACCATAACAATGCCAGTCTTAAGGCACTTCACAGCACAAGATTGCTACGCTACTACATGAACTCCCAGGGCAACTGCTTGATGACTACATGCCTGAGTGTGGTCAGCTATCAAAAGCATTCAGACCTGCTTCCTGCCCCACCCTAAGTAGGCTCCACACCCTTTCCATCAGGCACATAGATTAAGCCCTGTACAAGAATTCAAAGACAGCTAAGGTCAAGCCAGCTCAGAGACCAAGCTTAGGTTGTCATCTGGACTCTAGTGGTGGGCTTTCCTGTCACACGTGTGCAGCAAGAGATACATGATGTTCTCTGAACTTGAGGCTCTTGAGAGTGAAGGGATGGCCTTTAGCCTGTTAATCAGCTTGCAGCTCGATGACCTCAATTGGTGGGGCCGGGGACATGAAGAAGCTCAGTGGACACCTGACCAAGTCTATGTAGGGTTTTACTCTCTTGGGGGGAGGAAATTACAAATGATCTCCAAGGGGTCCTAAAGGGCTTCTTTGGTCCCTTTGGGTCTTTGCAAATGTATTCCACGGTTTATGAATGGTTTTGGGGGTTTTCAGATTTTGTATGTACTCTATGTATAAATGATCTATGATGTATAAATTATAAACGTATTATACATTAATCATTTACATAGAATCACTTATATAATATATAAATATACATAGATATCTACTCCTTCAGGTGCCTTTTTTAGGGTATCATTGTGTTGCTGTTGTTTCTTACTGATTTCAGTGTGTTTATTATTTTCCTGGTTGTGGGGCATTAAAGGTGGTTTTAAATACGTTTCGTGTTTTCTTTAATTTTTTTTAAGCGTATAAGGTATGATTGGTGCTTTTCAGAGGGTTTTAGTGAGTCTTCCGGGCCTTCGGGGCGTTTTACAAGTCTCTTAGGTACTCCTGATAGAGCTCCTCGCTGATGGGGAATTGCAGTGGTGGCTCCCATTGCAGGCCTGCTTCCTGCTGATTCACCAATGGCTGGGCATTCTGCTGAATTTCCAGGTCGTCGAGGAGTTGGTCCAAGAAGCTGGTGCCTTGTGGAGAGGCTTGGGCAAGCAGTGGAGAGTTTTCCTGCAGCAGTGTGGCCTGCTGGTTGTGCAGGTGTGTCTCCCCAGTCAGCTGCCGCTGGGCACTCACGCTCAGGGCCAGGCCAGGCCCCCATCCCACTGGGGCTGGTGTGTGTGCAGGAGCCGAGCTCTGCCAGAACAGGTTTGGATGCTCCCACAACGAAGTGTCTTTCCACTGCGCGGCGTCCGAAAGAATGTCGTGTTGTTTGGGACCTTGGTTTCCGCAGCTGGAAAGGTCCAAGTAGTGTGTCCTTGTCTCCGGAGGCCTTGCCGCCTGGGTGAACTCCTGTGGTATTTGCCCCTGATGGGGCACCGGGCCCACAGAGGCTTGGCCTCCCATGACGCAAGCTAACGGATTGCTGGCTCCATCACCTCGGCCGCCGCCCTCGAAGCCCAGGGAGGGTGGTCCCTGGGCATCTAGGGGTGTGCTTTGCTCCAGTGGCTGCAGAAGCGGACATGGGAAGACCGGGCTGGAGCTGCATCGCTGGAGCCCGCGGTGATCCAGCCGCACCCTGGTGTGCGGTGGGTGTCGGGCCCTTCTGTTCTGGAACCACGTGTCAATCCGCGCTTCCGGAAGGCCTGTGTGGCGTGCCAGCTCTTGCCTGTCTTTCACGCCAGGGAATGGCTGCTTCTGGAATGCTTGCACCAGGTGGGCTCTTTGATCTTTGCTGATGACAGTCCTCTTGCGTCTGTCTGCCTTCGGCGCTTTGGCTGCAGAAGTGGTGCGAGGCGGCACGGAGCTCAGTCGGCTCCTCCTGAGCTGTCGACTTCTGCGATTTTTGAACCACAGGAAGATTCTGTCCTCGGCCACGTCGAAGGCTCTGGCAAGTTCTTCTCTGGCCGTGAAGCCTGGATACGGGTCTCGAGCAAATGAGGCTTCTAAGATGTCAGATTGAGAAGCGGTCCAGACAGTCCTCTTTCTTCGGTCTTGGGTACGCTGAGAACGGGCAGGAGGGCCTTTAGACGCCATGCTGCGGATGGAGGAGCAGTTCTGGGGGAGAAGAGAGGGCTGTGGGCTCCGACAGGCCAGCGGAACTTGAGCTCTTCGGAGGAGAGTGCCAGCCGCCGCTCTTACATACCTTTCCCTTCGAGCACCTGATTCGATATACAAGATGTGATTGGCGACAGGAATGAGCACAGCCAATAGGGATGAGGCACGTGTTTGCAACTGTCTGGCGAGCGCCATAGAGCATTCACCTCCTCCTCCTTCTGCATAGTTCTGGTTTCTGGTTTCATTTCTCAAAGATATCCCTTTTATTTAAAAATGTATCCCTTTTATTTTTAAATTAAAACTGTTTATGTTTCGAAGTAATATTTAAAAACCCGGGGGACTGCGCCTTTCTGAAGCGCACAACGTGACCGTGTGGGTGTGCGTGCCTGTGTGTGGCGCTGGGTGTGTGCTTGCGCGCACATACGTGCCCGAAAAGGATAGTTGCATCATGCACCGGCAGGGCCTGACCCAGGGACACACTGGCTGAGGTGGTTTACCAAAACACAGCCAAAACCTATGTTCGGATGGACGTGCTGATACTACAAACTGAGAAGCAACAGCGGAATGAGACGACAAGTCCAGCTAGTCAGCAGGACACCCAGGCTGACGAAAGTTCCCAAGGACCCTCCCCAAGTGAGAAATGATTGGAATTGCTCACGAGATGTCAGTTGCCCACGGGCCCTACACTTGCTTGCAAGACGCCCTGATCTTCATTGCAAGGAGCTGAAGCCCCCGTGGTGGTTGGAGTCCACTGAAGGAATGCTACCTATTGTGAGGCAACTTGACGTCCACTGATGCAAAGCTACCTATTTTGAGGCAACTCGTGTCTTGGTTCAGAAAGACCATTGGGAGTTTGATTTATGGGAACTTAGTGGAAAAGAAAACAATAAATGAAAGCCCAGAGGAACAATTTAAGAAGGAACAGAAAGGACAGCCAAAGTCTGTCAAGTCATTTTGGTGTTTGATAATGAAATGCATGAATGCTTTATTGATTTCATAGTTTGAACAATATGCCCTAGTGTGATAAAGTGTGCTCACTTATGGTTAGAAGGTTTGTGTTTTTCACACTTGTGTTTGGGACAGTTTTCCTTTCAAGATGTGCTAATTTTAAACCAGGAATCCTGATGTGCATCTGATGGAGAGTAAAGAAATGTGATTATGTAACTTGTCATGGTCTTGAGAATTTCCTGATGTATGACCTCAAGCCGTAAGATTTAAGCAAAGGAAAAGCATCTATAATTTGAAGCTTTGCATGAATAAAATTGGAAGTGTCACCCGCAACCTTTGAGTCGTGTGGTTTCTGTCTCTCACTCGCCGACGCCGTGACCCACCTTGAGGCATCCGTGGACATTGCTGCAGCTGGACTGCGGCATCAGTCCCATTCTGAGTGTCCTCCAACCCGAGGGGTCCATCTTCCCTCACTGTTTCCCACAATGTTTGCTCCAATGCACGAGGCTCTCAGTATTACACCATAATGTGGTCTAAGCTGAAGCAGATCAGGGCCCTGCACGTGCTTCCCTGAACGTTTCAAGTCAGCAGCAGAAGGTGACATACATTAACCACAAAATCTAAAAACTCTTCTAATCTTTAGTAGGTTCCTTTTGCTCCTCTCACTCTTAACATATTTTGAAGCATATTTACATACATACATTTACTAGAAGTGTGTCCCATTATTTGTTACTCCGAACGTTTCACCACTTGCCCTTAATTTTCACTGTAAACTTTCACGGCCTGTCTGTCACGGGGTCCTCAGTTTTCAAAGCTCCCATGTTGGGCGCCAAAAGTGCGGGTGATTAGTCCAGCTTATCCCCCATCAAGCTGCGTCTGAAATGAGGCGTGCGGGTGAAAGAAAAAAAGATAGAGCCATATACAAAGCATGGGATTGGGAGGACAACAGTCTGATGGACTAAAATATGTTCAGAGCTTGGTTTTTACACTCTTCTTACAAGGGATTGGTTACAAAACAAACATCAGAGAACTTGCTTTAAAAAACATGCCTAACCTCTAATCTATGCAAATGTTACTTAGCGAGTCACGCTTTCTAAACATTTGTATAATAAGAGCACTATATTCAAGGATAAGCGCAAGGACATGCAAGGTTCAAAAGGATCTTAAGAGGTCGTAAATAACTGAGTTATCTCACACTGCTTTTAGCTGCCAGGTCAGAAAGGAATTAGGTATCTCACAATGCTTTTAGTTACAAGGTAAACAGAGGCACAGGGGACTAGTCGCACACCAAGAAACACCTGGGCCAGCTTATGGCCTACTACAACCACATCCCCTCCATGCCCTCACTCTCACAAACACGTTGACCAATTATGAACTAAACAGTAGCTAGGAACACCTCAGCCTGAGGACTGCAAACATTGGGAATTCCCCCAAAACATTCTCACTTGGAGGTACTGGGTGTGTTAAGGATTGATCCTCCTTCCCTGCTGGTGGTTTGATGCCCAATAAGCTGAGTGTATTCTGCTGTGCTCTCGCGACCCACTGACTCCTCTGTGTTGCCCATTCACCCACTGGCTTTCACTAAAAGCTCATTGGATTTATTGTGTTGTGGCTCATTGGACTGTCTTTGAAATCAACTGGGTAAACTCTTCCCAAGGATCTGTCCATCTGTCTATCTGCCTATCTGCTTGTCTGTCGGCCTGTCTGTTGAAGATTCTCAGTCACTAGCTTGGCCACTCAAATGGGAATCAATTAATCGGTCGAGTTGAGAACAGAGGGACAGAATTGCCACAAAACCAATCGTGACTGACTGCGATGGGTTTCCCCTCCAGAAACCACAGTTATGAATGGGACCAGAATAGGAGGCAGGGGTCAGACCACCGTGATTGGAACACATAGAGAGATGGGGCGTGTATGCCAAAGAGCTTACAATGTGGCTCTAGGAATCTGACTGACCCATGCACACCGTGTGTGTGTGTGTGTGTGTCTGTTTGTGTGTGTGATAGACCTTGCTAGAAGAGTGATATTGATTTCCATTGAGGACAGGCACACCACCCAGCCATGCCACTGTGGATTATACCACGTGAGTTCTCCCTGTCCTGCCTAACACCGACCCCCCACCCATCTCTTGCCTCCCCAACAAAAACTCAGATTCTTACACACATTTTGGGGTTGGTTTGTTTGTTGGGGATGGGGAAAAAGATCAGGTGTTTTGCTTGTTTGTATATTTTTAAACCGTTTAAAGTTGCACTTCAGCCGCATGTCGTACCATCAATACCGCAATCTTATTGTCATCCTTTTAAATTGTAGAACATTGTTTTCTTCCCTTTAACTGTGATTGATGATGAAGGTGGTGATGATGATGATGATGATTTTCCAATCGTGGTAATACTAGACTAGACACAACAGAACATTCTGCAATCAAAACGTTCTCTTCTGTGTCTCTTTCACAAACTTTTGAGATGGCAGAGCCGATCTCATAACTCCCTACTCCCTAAATACAGTTTCAAAAGTACTGGAGAGCCAGATGTGTTTCTATTTTTACACACAGAAGAAATCACCATTCTCAAGTGAATCTCCTTTCAGATGGATTTCCTGGAATGCAAGAGAGATAATTCCTTCAGGACCAGTGAGGATACCAGAAGGGTAGAGGAAAGGTGAGGTGGAAAACAGGAACCAATTTACAAGTATCTACATATAATCTCCTTTCTAGGGGGATGGAGGAAAAAGCGAGGGTGAAAGCAGACATTGGACAGTGTAAGTTATAACAAAATACTAAGAATTCTTAAATATTAAAGGTTCATGAGGTAGGGGGAGCGGGGAGGGAGTGGGAAAATGAGGAGCTGATAGCAAGGGCTCAAGCAGAAAGCAAATATTTTGAGAATGATGATGGCAACACTGGTACAGATGTGCTTGACACATCTGATGGATTGAAGGATTTTGATAAGAGTTGTACAAACTTCCAATAATATATATATATTTTTTTAAAGAAGGCTTTCCTTTAGACTTGGATGTTCTCTTATCTTCTGGAGGTCTTCCAGGTGTCCTGTCCTTTTCTGCTCACTTCCCAGGGCTGAAGGACCTTTTAATGTGAGGACTGACTTCCTTGGATTTTGCTAGCCCTGCCACCTTGCTGTATCTGATGAGAGTTTTTTTTTTTCCTTTTCCTTTCCATTTTGATACCCATTGCCATCATTTCCATGATTGAGTTATATGGTTATGTTCCCTGGCGGTTATCCCGAAGCTCGCTTGCGGTAAATGTTAACTGTTAGAAGCAATAATCCTGGGACACTTTTAGGGTTGCACTGCAGAGAAGTCTGTTCTTTGCTCCTAGGTCCAGCATTGTTCTCAGCCTTCATTGTCACCAAATGGGAGCCAAACTGGGTGGGAAATTCAAAATCGCATGTCTAAAAAGCACATGCACACACACAAACAGTGATAGAGTGTAACCTGGGAGGATTATATTGTATCAAAGCAAATCACCTCAGATTTATCCCTAGATTAGTCCCCAGTGCCTTGCCTGTCCTTTACTGTCATTTGGAAAACAATTTTCCTTGGAAACTTTTTGCACATGGCTTCAAAAAAAGTCTCACTTTAGCACAGAGGGAGTTTTAGCCCAGATAAATGTGCGCCAATTCCCCCGCAGTGCTCAAACATTCACACACCCAAGGCCCAGTTTTGAAATAATCGGTGGCTAGAAACACCTCAGCCTGAAGCCTGAAGACATTGGGAATTCCCCCCTAAAGATCCCACTTCGAGGAATTGCATGGGTCCATGATTGGTCATCCTTCCATACTGGTGGTTTGCAATCTAATAAGCTGAGTGTGTTCTGCTGTGCTCTCAGAACCCACTGACTCTTACAGTTCACCCATTCACCCACTGGATTTCACTAAAAGCTCTTTTGTTTGATTGTGGTGTGGCTCTTTCAGCGGGTACAGCTCTTCCCAAGGATCTGTTGTCCGTGTGTCAGTCTGCCTGTGCCTGCCTGTTTGTCTGCCTGTTTGTTGAAGAATTCTCAGTCAATAGTTAGGCCACTCACATGGGAATCAATCGATCAGTGGAGAGAGAGCAATGGGGCAGAATTGCCATCAACTGATAGCGACTGGCAGCAGCAGGTTTCCACTGGAGTGACCGCAGGTGCTGGTAGGAGCAGACAAGCGCTAATGGGTGTGACCACTGTGATCAGAACAAAAAGTGAGGCGGGGTGCATATGGAGATGTGGTTACAAGGTGGCTACAGGAACCACTGACCCACCCAAGGAGTCATGAGAACACGCATGACCACCCTGTGTGTGTTTGTGTGCATGTGATAGATTTTCCTTGAGGAGTGATGATCGATTTCCATTTAAGGCAGGCACACCACCCAGGGAAGCCACTGCGGACTTTGTCACCTGGATTCTCCCTTCCCTACCTAACACCCAGCCATCACCTATCCACCCTACAAAGCAATCCAATTCTTACACAAACTTTTTGAATTTTTTGTTTGTTGAGGGTGGCGGAGAAAATCAAGTTTTTGTCTTTTTAACTTTTGTTTTGTTTTGCTTTTTTGACCATTTAAACTTTCACTTTAGCTGCTTGTCATATCCTTCATACCGCCATTTATTTTCATCCTTTTTGATTCTAGAATAGTTTCTTCTTTCCTGGAGCTGAGGTCGATGATGATGATGATGAATTTCTAATCGTGGCAATGCTGGACATGACACACAAAAAATTGTGCAATCACAACGCTCTGTCTCTTTGGCAATGTCTTCAGACAGAAGAGCCGATCTCATAACTCCCCACTCCCTATAAACAGTTTTTAAAGTACTTGAGAGTCAGTCATAGTCTATTTTTCTGGACAGAAGAAATCACCATTCTCAGATGAATCTCCTTGCAGATGGTCTGGGAATCCAGGAGAGATGATCCCTTCAGGACCAGTGCTGATGCCCAGAGGGTAGAGGGACGGAGGAATGGAAAGTGGGAGCCTATCTACAAGGACCTACATATAACCTCCTCCCTGGGGGGATGGACTACAGAAAACTTGGGAAGGGTGACATCGGACAATGTAAAATATGACCAAATATTAATAATTTTAAATTTTCAAGGGTTCATTAGGAGAGCTGTGGAGGGAGTGAGGGGAAAGTGAGGACCTGATACTAAGGGATCAAGCAGAAAGCAAATGTTTTGAGAATGGTCATGGCAACACATGTACAAATGTGCTTGGCATAGTGGATGGATGGATAGATGAATGGATTTTGATAAGAGTTGTGTCAGCCTCCAATAAAATGATTTTTTAAAATTTTAGACGGCTTTCCTTTCGACTTGGATGTGCTCTTATCTACCGGAGGTCTTCCAGGTGTCTTGTCCTTTTCTGCTCACTCCCCAGGGCCAACGGACTTTTGTGTGAGGACTGACTTCCTCAGACCTGCCTGCGCAGTCACCTTGCAGAATCTAATCAGCAATTTTTCCTTTTTCTTTTCTTTTCATTTCTTTTCTGAAACACATTGCCATCATGTTCCTGATTGAGTTATTTGATTAAGCTCGCTGGCGGTAATCCCGATGTAGCTCGGGGTAAATGTTAACTGACAAAATCTGTAATCCCGAGGCAAACTTGGAGTTGCACTGCCTAGAAGCATCTTAACTGCTCTCTAGTCCAGTGGTGTTCTCTATCTGCAGTGTCACCACACAGGGGCGGAACTGGGCAGGAAATTAAAAACTGCAAATCTAAAGGACACGCACACACACAAACAGGCGCGCGCACACGCCCACAAACACTTATACAGTGTAACTTGTGGGGATTACATTGTATCAAAGCATAAAACCTCAGACTTCTCCCTAGATAAATCTCCAGTGCCCTGCATGCCCTTTTACTGACATTTTGAAAAATTTTCAAGGAATTTTTTTGTCTATGGCATCAAAAACACTCACTTTAGCAGAGGAGGAGTTTTAGACCAAATATATACGTGCCACATCCCCTGAGGGTGCATATGCAGAAGGGCTTACAAGGTGGCTCCAGGAACCTCTGACTAATCCAAGCAGTCAGGAGAGGAGGCATGACCACCGTGTGTGTGTGTGTGTGTGTGTGTGTGTGTGTGTGTGTGTGTGTGTGTACGAGGAGTGATGATTGATTTCCAATCATGGCAGGCACAGCACACACGAAAGCCACTGAGGACTATGCCACTGGGTTCTCCCTATTCTAACTAACATCCACCCTCCCACATTGCAATGCAATGCAATTTTTATACAAACTTTTGGTTTGTTTGTTTGTTGTGGGTGGGGGGAAAGATCAGATGGGTTCTTTTTTTTGTTTTGTGTTGCTTTTTTGAAACGTTTAAACTTGCACTTCAGCCTGATGTCATACCATTCATACAGCCATTTATTTTCACCCGTTTTGATTCTAGAATATTTTCTTCTTTCCTGTACCTGTGACCGATGATGATGGTGGTGGTGGTGGTGATGATGATGATGATTTTCTAATCGTGCCAATACTTGACTTGACACACAAAACATGAAATCACAACTTTCTTTTCTGTGTCTCTTTGCCAACCTTTTGATATGGAAGAGCCGAACTCATAAACTCCTATTCCCTATAATCAGTTTTAAAAGTACTCCAGAGCCACATGTGTGTCAATTTTTAAACATAGATGAAATCACCATTCTTGGATGAATCCCCTTTCAGATGGCTTTCCGGGAATCCAGGAGAGATGGTCCCTTCAGGACCAGTGGTGATACCCGGAGAGTGGAAGGAGGGTGGGATGGAAATGGGAACTTATTTACAAGGTTCTACACATAACTCCATCCCTGGGGAGATAGACTACAGAAAAGAGGGGAAAGTGAGACATCAGATAGAGTAAGACATGTAAAAGTACTAATAATTTTAAATTATCAAGGGTTCATGAGGAAGGGGCAGTGGGGAAGGAGGGGGAGAATGAGGACCTGATACCAAGGGCTCAAGCAGAACGCAAAAGTTTTGAGAATGAGGATGGCAACACATATACATATGTGCTTGATACAATGGGTTGGTGAATGGATGGATGGATGGATGGATGGATGGATGGATGGATGGATGGAAGAATAGATGCATGTATGGAATTTGTTAAGGGTTGTGTGAGCCTCCAATAAAAGGATTAAAAAACAGATGGCTTTTTTTGGACTTGGCCATGCTCTTATCCGTAGGCACCTTCCAAAAGTCCTGTCTTTATTGTGCTCACTTCCCTGGGCTCAAGGGTCTTTTGTGTGAGGAGTGACTTCCTGGGACCTTGCTTGCCCTGCCACCTTGCTGAAATTTATCAGCAGTTGTTTTGCATTCCCTTTTCTTTATTGAAATACATAGCCATTGTGTTTGTGATTGTGTTACATTGTTAAACTCCCTGGGGGTAATCCCGAGGGTGCCTCAGGGTAAATGTTAACTGTCAGA
Source organism: Tenrec ecaudatus (assembly GCF_050624435.1). Classification (NCBI taxonomy): domain Eukaryota; kingdom Metazoa; phylum Chordata; class Mammalia; order Afrosoricida; family Tenrecidae; genus Tenrec; species Tenrec ecaudatus. The sequence goes on along the minus strand of NC_134544.1, from coordinate 95,701,960 downwards.
AGCAGTAATCCGGACCCACACTAGGGATTACTTAACTGCTCCCCGGTCCAGCGGTTTTCTCTCCGTGCAGTGTTGCTGCACGGAAGCAGAATTGGGTGGGATGTCCAAACACACACACACACACACGGACGCGCACACACACACACACACACACACACACACACTTACATTGATGTGGGTAACCTGTGAGGATTACATTATTTCAAAACAAATCACCAATGACTTGCCCTAGATCAGTCTCCAGGGCTCTTCCTTACCTTTTACTGTTATTTGGCAAAGTTTTTGCCTAGAAACTTTTTGCCCATGGCATCCAAAAATCCTCACTTTAGCACAAACGGAGTTTTAAACCAGATAAATGTGCAGCACATCCCCTGCCGAGTGCACAACCACCCCCCCTACACACACCCCGACCTGTTTTGAAATAATCATTGGCTTGGAACACTTCATCCTGAGGACTGCACACAGTGGGAATTCCCCCAGAATGTTCCCACTTGGAGGAACTGCTCATGTCAAGGATTGATGATCCTTTCCTGCTAGCCGTTTGACGCCTAATAAGCTGAGTGTGTTCTACTGTGCTCTTGTGACCCACTGACTCTTCCAGTTCACCCATTCACCCAATGGCTTTCACTAAAATCTCACTTGATTGATTGCGGTGTGGCTCTTTGGACTGTCTGTGAAACCAACCACGTACAACTCTTCCGAAGGAGGTGTCTGTCTGCATGCATGTTGAAGAATTCTCAGTCACTAGCTAGGCCAGTCAAATGGAAATCAATGGATCGGCGGAGAGACAGCAAAGTCAGAGAATTGCCACCAAACTGATCATGACTGGCGGAGGCAGGTTTCCACTCAAGAGATCACAGTTGCGGGTGGGATCAGAGAAGCGGGCACGGGTCTGACCATTGTAAATGGAACACATAGAGAGATGGGATTCATGCGCAGAAGAGCTTCCAAGGTGTCTCCAGGAAATTCGGACTGACCCAAGCAGTCAGGAGATAATGCATGACCCTCTGTTTGTGTGTGTGTGGATGTGGGTGTGTGGGAGAGAAGAGAGAGAACCAGAGAGAGAGTGACTGCCATCTAGCTGGGCAAAGGCTTAGACCTTTGCCAATCTACCCCCTTATCCAGTCGTCAGAGCCACAGAGGCAAATCCACTGAAAAGTGCATGTTGGTCTTCCACCGTCCACGCAGTGCTCCGAATGGAAGCTCAAATGGAATCCATTCATTCACACGGAGACTCAAGCATAGATCTGGGGTTTTCACAGTCCCCAGAGTGTGTGAAACACAACCTTCAGGACCATGTGTGTGAACCAACTGTCAATGTTCATCTGTTAAGTAGTCTGAGAGGGTGGGGCTTCCCTGGAGGGTACCTTCACTTTCCTGGTTTGGAGGTGCATCCCAGTCACCGTCTACGAAGTCAATGTCGCTCCCCACCGTGTCTCCTCCTCCACCACCACCACACCACCACACCACCACCTCCACACACCATAACAATGCCAGTCTTAAGGCACTTCACAGCACAAGATTGCTACGCTACTACATGAACTCCCAGGGCAACTGCTTGATGACTACATGCCTGAGTGTGGTCAGCTATCAAAAGCATTCAGACCTGCTTCCTGCCCCACCCTAAGTAGGCTCCACACCCTTTCCATCAGGCACATAGATTAAGCCCTGTACAAGAATTCAAAGACAGCTAAGGTCAAGCCAGCTCAGAGACCAAGCTTAGGTTGTCATCTGGACTCTAGTGGTGGGCTTTCCTGTCACACGTGTGCAGCAAGAGATACATGATGTTCTCTGAACTTGAGGCTCTTGAGAGTGAAGGGATGGCCTTTAGCCTGTTAATCAGCTTGCAGCTCGATGACCTCAATTGGTGGGGCCGGGGACATGAAGAAGCTCAGTGGACACCTGACCAAGTCTATGTAGGGTTTTACTCTCTTGGGGGGAGGAAATTACAAATGATCTCCAAGGGGTCCTAAAGGGCTTCTTTGGTCCCTTTGGGTCTTTGCAAATGTATTCCACGGTTTATGAATGGTTTTGGGGGTTTTCAGATTTTGTATGTACTCTATGTATAAATGATCTATGATGTATAAATTATAAACGTATTATACATTAATCATTTACATAGAATCACTTATATAATATATAAATATACATAGATATCTACTCCTTCAGGTGCCTTTTTTAGGGTATCATTGTGTTGCTGTTGTTTCTTACTGATTTCAGTGTGTTTATTATTTTCCTGGTTGTGGGGCATTAAAGGTGGTTTTAAATACGTTTCGTGTTTTCTTTAATTTTTTTTAAGCGTATAAGGTATGATTGGTGCTTTTCAGAGGGTTTTAGTGAGTCTTCCGGGCCTTCGGGGCGTTTTACAAGTCTCTTAGGTACTCCTGATAGAGCTCCTCGCTGATGGGGAATTGCAGTGGTGGCTCCCATTGCAGGCCTGCTTCCTGCTGATTCACCAATGGCTGGGCATTCTGCTGAATTTCCAGGTCGTCGAGGAGTTGGTCCAAGAAGCTGGTGCCTTGTGGAGAGGCTTGGGCAAGCAGTGGAGAGTTTTCCTGCAGCAGTGTGGCCTGCTGGTTGTGCAGGTGTGTCTCCCCAGTCAGCTGCCGCTGGGCACTCACGCTCAGGGCCAGGCCAGGCCCCCATCCCACTGGGGCTGGTGTGTGTGCAGGAGCCGAGCTCTGCCAGAACAGGTTTGGATGCTCCCACAACGAAGTGTCTTTCCACTGCGCGGCGTCCGAAAGAATGTCGTGTTGTTTGGGACCTTGGTTTCCGCAGCTGGAAAGGTCCAAGTAGTGTGTCCTTGTCTCCGGAGGCCTTGCCGCCTGGGTGAACTCCTGTGGTATTTGCCCCTGATGGGGCACCGGGCCCACAGAGGCTTGGCCTCCCATGACGCAAGCTAACGGATTGCTGGCTCCATCACCTCGGCCGCCGCCCTCGAAGCCCAGGGAGGGTGGTCCCTGGGCATCTAGGGGTGTGCTTTGCTCCAGTGGCTGCAGAAGCGGACATGGGAAGACCGGGCTGGAGCTGCATCGCTGGAGCCCGCGGTGATCCAGCCGCACCCTGGTGTGCGGTGGGTGTCGGGCCCTTCTGTTCTGGAACCACGTGTCAATCCGCGCTTCCGGAAGGCCTGTGTGGCGTGCCAGCTCTTGCCTGTCTTTCACGCCAGGGAATGGCTGCTTCTGGAATGCTTGCACCAGGTGGGCTCTTTGATCTTTGCTGATGACAGTCCTCTTGCGTCTGTCTGCCTTCGGCGCTTTGGCTGCAGAAGTGGTGCGAGGCGGCACGGAGCTCAGTCGGCTCCTCCTGAGCTGTCGACTTCTGCGATTTTTGAACCACAGGAAGATTCTGTCCTCGGCCACGTCGAAGGCTCTGGCAAGTTCTTCTCTGGCCGTGAAGCCTGGATACGGGTCTCGAGCAAATGAGGCTTCTAAGATGTCAGATTGAGAAGCGGTCCAGACAGTCCTCTTTCTTCGGTCTTGGGTACGCTGAGAACGGGCAGGAGGGCCTTTAGACGCCATGCTGCGGATGGAGGAGCAGTTCTGGGGGAGAAGAGAGGGCTGTGGGCTCCGACAGGCCAGCGGAACTTGAGCTCTTCGGAGGAGAGTGCCAGCCGCCGCTCTTACATACCTTTCCCTTCGAGCACCTGATTCGATATACAAGATGTGATTGGCGACAGGAATGAGCACAGCCAATAGGGATGAGGCACGTGTTTGCAACTGTCTGGCGAGCGCCATAGAGCATTCACCTCCTCCTCCTTCTGCATAGTTCTGGTTTCTGGTTTCATTTCTCAAAGATATCCCTTTTATTTAAAAATGTATCCCTTTTATTTTTAAATTAAAACTGTTTATGTTTCGAAGTAATATTTAAAAACCCGGGGGACTGCGCCTTTCTGAAGCGCACAACGTGACCGTGTGGGTGTGCGTGCCTGTGTGTGGCGCTGGGTGTGTGCTTGCGCGCACATACGTGCCCGAAAAGGATAGTTGCATCATGCACCGGCAGGGCCTGACCCAGGGACACACTGGCTGAGGTGGTTTACCAAAACACAGCCAAAACCTATGTTCGGATGGACGTGCTGATACTACAAACTGAGAAGCAACAGCGGAATGAGACGACAAGTCCAGCTAGTCAGCAGGACACCCAGGCTGACGAAAGTTCCCAAGGACCCTCCCCAAGTGAGAAATGATTGGAATTGCTCACGAGATGTCAGTTGCCCACGGGCCCTACACTTGCTTGCAAGACGCCCTGATCTTCATTGCAAGGAGCTGAAGCCCCCGTGGTGGTTGGAGTCCACTGAAGGAATGCTACCTATTGTGAGGCAACTTGACGTCCACTGATGCAAAGCTACCTATTTTGAGGCAACTCGTGTCTTGGTTCAGAAAGACCATTGGGAGTTTGATTTATGGGAACTTAGTGGAAAAGAAAACAATAAATGAAAGCCCAGAGGAACAATTTAAGAAGGAACAGAAAGGACAGCCAAAGTCTGTCAAGTCATTTTGGTGTTTGATAATGAAATGCATGAATGCTTTATTGATTTCATAGTTTGAACAATATGCCCTAGTGTGATAAAGTGTGCTCACTTATGGTTAGAAGGTTTGTGTTTTTCACACTTGTGTTTGGGACAGTTTTCCTTTCAAGATGTGCTAATTTTAAACCAGGAATCCTGATGTGCATCTGATGGAGAGTAAAGAAATGTGATTATGTAACTTGTCATGGTCTTGAGAATTTCCTGATGTATGACCTCAAGCCGTAAGATTTAAGCAAAGGAAAAGCATCTATAATTTGAAGCTTTGCATGAATAAAATTGGAAGTGTCACCCGCAACCTTTGAGTCGTGTGGTTTCTGTCTCTCACTCGCCGACGCCGTGACCCACCTTGAGGCATCCGTGGACATTGCTGCAGCTGGACTGCGGCATCAGTCCCATTCTGAGTGTCCTCCAACCCGAGGGGTCCATCTTCCCTCACTGTTTCCCACAATGTTTGCTCCAATGCACGAGGCTCTCAGTATTACACCATAATGTGGTCTAAGCTGAAGCAGATCAGGGCCCTGCACGTGCTTCCCTGAACGTTTCAAGTCAGCAGCAGAAGGTGACATACATTAACCACAAAATCTAAAAACTCTTCTAATCTTTAGTAGGTTCCTTTTGCTCCTCTCACTCTTAACATATTTTGAAGCATATTTACATACATACATTTACTAGAAGTGTGTCCCATTATTTGTTACTCCGAACGTTTCACCACTTGCCCTTAATTTTCACTGTAAACTTTCACGGCCTGTCTGTCACGGGGTCCTCAGTTTTCAAAGCTCCCATGTTGGGCGCCAAAAGTGCGGGTGATTAGTCCAGCTTATCCCCCATCAAGCTGCGTCTGAAATGAGGCGTGCGGGTGAAAGAAAAAAAGATAGAGCCATATACAAAGCATGGGATTGGGAGGACAACAGTCTGATGGACTAAAATATGTTCAGAGCTTGGTTTTTACACTCTTCTTACAAGGGATTGGTTACAAAACAAACATCAGAGAACTTGCTTTAAAAAACATGCCTAACCTCTAATCTATGCAAATGTTACTTAGCGAGTCACGCTTTCTAAACATTTGTATAATAAGAGCACTATATTCAAGGATAAGCGCAAGGACATGCAAGGTTCAAAAGGATCTTAAGAGGTCGTAAATAACTGAGTTATCTCACACTGCTTTTAGCTGCCAGGTCAGAAAGGAATTAGGTATCTCACAATGCTTTTAGTTACAAGGTAAACAGAGGCACAGGGGACTAGTCGCACACCAAGAAACACCTGGGCCAGCTTATGGCCTACTACAACCACATCCCCTCCATGCCCTCACTCTCACAAACACGTTGACCAATTATGAACTAAACAGTAGCTAGGAACACCTCAGCCTGAGGACTGCAAACATTGGGAATTCCCCCAAAACATTCTCACTTGGAGGTACTGGGTGTGTTAAGGATTGATCCTCCTTCCCTGCTGGTGGTTTGATGCCCAATAAGCTGAGTGTATTCTGCTGTGCTCTCGCGACCCACTGACTCCTCTGTGTTGCCCATTCACCCACTGGCTTTCACTAAAAGCTCATTGGATTTATTGTGTTGTGGCTCATTGGACTGTCTTTGAAATCAACTGGGTAAACTCTTCCCAAGGATCTGTCCATCTGTCTATCTGCCTATCTGCTTGTCTGTCGGCCTGTCTGTTGAAGATTCTCAGTCACTAGCTTGGCCACTCAAATGGGAATCAATTAATCGGTCGAGTTGAGAACAGAGGGACAGAATTGCCACAAAACCAATCGTGACTGACTGCGATGGGTTTCCCCTCCAGAAACCACAGTTATGAATGGGACCAGAATAGGAGGCAGGGGTCAGACCACCGTGATTGGAACACATAGAGAGATGGGGCGTGTATGCCAAAGAGCTTACAATGTGGCTCTAGGAATCTGACTGACCCATGCACACCGTGTGTGTGTGTGTGTGTGTCTGTTTGTGTGTGTGATAGACCTTGCTAGAAGAGTGATATTGATTTCCATTGAGGACAGGCACACCACCCAGCCATGCCACTGTGGATTATACCACGTGAGTTCTCCCTGTCCTGCCTAACACCGACCCCCCACCCATCTCTTGCCTCCCCAACAAAAACTCAGATTCTTACACACATTTTGGGGTTGGTTTGTTTGTTGGGGATGGGGAAAAAGATCAGGTGTTTTGCTTGTTTGTATATTTTTAAACCGTTTAAAGTTGCACTTCAGCCGCATGTCGTACCATCAATACCGCAATCTTATTGTCATCCTTTTAAATTGTAGAACATTGTTTTCTTCCCTTTAACTGTGATTGATGATGAAGGTGGTGATGATGATGATGATGATTTTCCAATCGTGGTAATACTAGACTAGACACAACAGAACATTCTGCAATCAAAACGTTCTCTTCTGTGTCTCTTTCACAAACTTTTGAGATGGCAGAGCCGATCTCATAACTCCCTACTCCCTAAATACAGTTTCAAAAGTACTGGAGAGCCAGATGTGTTTCTATTTTTACACACAGAAGAAATCACCATTCTCAAGTGAATCTCCTTTCAGATGGATTTCCTGGAATGCAAGAGAGATAATTCCTTCAGGACCAGTGAGGATACCAGAAGGGTAGAGGAAAGGTGAGGTGGAAAACAGGAACCAATTTACAAGTATCTACATATAATCTCCTTTCTAGGGGGATGGAGGAAAAAGCGAGGGTGAAAGCAGACATTGGACAGTGTAAGTTATAACAAAATACTAAGAATTCTTAAATATTAAAGGTTCATGAGGTAGGGGGAGCGGGGAGGGAGTGGGAAAATGAGGAGCTGATAGCAAGGGCTCAAGCAGAAAGCAAATATTTTGAGAATGATGATGGCAACACTGGTACAGATGTGCTTGACACATCTGATGGATTGAAGGATTTTGATAAGAGTTGTACAAACTTCCAATAATATATATATATTTTTTTAAAGAAGGCTTTCCTTTAGACTTGGATGTTCTCTTATCTTCTGGAGGTCTTCCAGGTGTCCTGTCCTTTTCTGCTCACTTCCCAGGGCTGAAGGACCTTTTAATGTGAGGACTGACTTCCTTGGATTTTGCTAGCCCTGCCACCTTGCTGTATCTGATGAGAGTTTTTTTTTTTCCTTTTCCTTTCCATTTTGATACCCATTGCCATCATTTCCATGATTGAGTTATATGGTTATGTTCCCTGGCGGTTATCCCGAAGCTCGCTTGCGGTAAATGTTAACTGTTAGAAGCAATAATCCTGGGACACTTTTAGGGTTGCACTGCAGAGAAGTCTGTTCTTTGCTCCTAGGTCCAGCATTGTTCTCAGCCTTCATTGTCACCAAATGGGAGCCAAACTGGGTGGGAAATTCAAAATCGCATGTCTAAAAAGCACATGCACACACACAAACAGTGATAGAGTGTAACCTGGGAGGATTATATTGTATCAAAGCAAATCACCTCAGATTTATCCCTAGATTAGTCCCCAGTGCCTTGCCTGTCCTTTACTGTCATTTGGAAAACAATTTTCCTTGGAAACTTTTTGCACATGGCTTCAAAAAAAGTCTCACTTTAGCACAGAGGGAGTTTTAGCCCAGATAAATGTGCGCCAATTCCCCCGCAGTGCTCAAACATTCACACACCCAAGGCCCAGTTTTGAAATAATCGGTGGCTAGAAACACCTCAGCCTGAAGCCTGAAGACATTGGGAATTCCCCCCTAAAGATCCCACTTCGAGGAATTGCATGGGTCCATGATTGGTCATCCTTCCATACTGGTGGTTTGCAATCTAATAAGCTGAGTGTGTTCTGCTGTGCTCTCAGAACCCACTGACTCTTACAGTTCACCCATTCACCCACTGGATTTCACTAAAAGCTCTTTTGTTTGATTGTGGTGTGGCTCTTTCAGCGGGTACAGCTCTTCCCAAGGATCTGTTGTCCGTGTGTCAGTCTGCCTGTGCCTGCCTGTTTGTCTGCCTGTTTGTTGAAGAATTCTCAGTCAATAGTTAGGCCACTCACATGGGAATCAATCGATCAGTGGAGAGAGAGCAATGGGGCAGAATTGCCATCAACTGATAGCGACTGGCAGCAGCAGGTTTCCACTGGAGTGACCGCAGGTGCTGGTAGGAGCAGACAAGCGCTAATGGGTGTGACCACTGTGATCAGAACAAAAAGTGAGGCGGGGTGCATATGGAGATGTGGTTACAAGGTGGCTACAGGAACCACTGACCCACCCAAGGAGTCATGAGAACACGCATGACCACCCTGTGTGTGTTTGTGTGCATGTGATAGATTTTCCTTGAGGAGTGATGATCGATTTCCATTTAAGGCAGGCACACCACCCAGGGAAGCCACTGCGGACTTTGTCACCTGGATTCTCCCTTCCCTACCTAACACCCAGCCATCACCTATCCACCCTACAAAGCAATCCAATTCTTACACAAACTTTTTGAATTTTTTGTTTGTTGAGGGTGGCGGAGAAAATCAAGTTTTTGTCTTTTTAACTTTTGTTTTGTTTTGCTTTTTTGACCATTTAAACTTTCACTTTAGCTGCTTGTCATATCCTTCATACCGCCATTTATTTTCATCCTTTTTGATTCTAGAATAGTTTCTTCTTTCCTGGAGCTGAGGTCGATGATGATGATGATGAATTTCTAATCGTGGCAATGCTGGACATGACACACAAAAAATTGTGCAATCACAACGCTCTGTCTCTTTGGCAATGTCTTCAGACAGAAGAGCCGATCTCATAACTCCCCACTCCCTATAAACAGTTTTTAAAGTACTTGAGAGTCAGTCATAGTCTATTTTTCTGGACAGAAGAAATCACCATTCTCAGATGAATCTCCTTGCAGATGGTCTGGGAATCCAGGAGAGATGATCCCTTCAGGACCAGTGCTGATGCCCAGAGGGTAGAGGGACGGAGGAATGGAAAGTGGGAGCCTATCTACAAGGACCTACATATAACCTCCTCCCTGGGGGGATGGACTACAGAAAACTTGGGAAGGGTGACATCGGACAATGTAAAATATGACCAAATATTAATAATTTTAAATTTTCAAGGGTTCATTAGGAGAGCTGTGGAGGGAGTGAGGGGAAAGTGAGGACCTGATACTAAGGGATCAAGCAGAAAGCAAATGTTTTGAGAATGGTCATGGCAACACATGTACAAATGTGCTTGGCATAGTGGATGGATGGATAGATGAATGGATTTTGATAAGAGTTGTGTCAGCCTCCAATAAAATGATTTTTTAAAATTTTAGACGGCTTTCCTTTCGACTTGGATGTGCTCTTATCTACCGGAGGTCTTCCAGGTGTCTTGTCCTTTTCTGCTCACTCCCCAGGGCCAACGGACTTTTGTGTGAGGACTGACTTCCTCAGACCTGCCTGCGCAGTCACCTTGCAGAATCTAATCAGCAATTTTTCCTTTTTCTTTTCTTTTCATTTCTTTTCTGAAACACATTGCCATCATGTTCCTGATTGAGTTATTTGATTAAGCTCGCTGGCGGTAATCCCGATGTAGCTCGGGGTAAATGTTAACTGACAAAATCTGTAATCCCGAGGCAAACTTGGAGTTGCACTGCCTAGAAGCATCTTAACTGCTCTCTAGTCCAGTGGTGTTCTCTATCTGCAGTGTCACCACACAGGGGCGGAACTGGGCAGGAAATTAAAAACTGCAAATCTAAAGGACACGCACACACACAAACAGGCGCGCGCACACGCCCACAAACACTTATACAGTGTAACTTGTGGGGATTACATTGTATCAAAGCATAAAACCTCAGACTTCTCCCTAGATAAATCTCCAGTGCCCTGCATGCCCTTTTACTGACATTTTGAAAAATTTTCAAGGAATTTTTTTGTCTATGGCATCAAAAACACTCACTTTAGCAGAGGAGGAGTTTTAGACCAAATATATACGTGCCACATCCCCTGAGGGTGCATATGCAGAAGGGCTTACAAGGTGGCTCCAGGAACCTCTGACTAATCCAAGCAGTCAGGAGAGGAGGCATGACCACCGTGTGTGTGTGTGTGTGTGTGTGTGTGTGTGTGTGTGTGTGTGTGTACGAGGAGTGATGATTGATTTCCAATCATGGCAGGCACAGCACACACGAAAGCCACTGAGGACTATGCCACTGGGTTCTCCCTATTCTAACTAACATCCACCCTCCCACATTGCAATGCAATGCAATTTTTATACAAACTTTTGGTTTGTTTGTTTGTTGTGGGTGGGGGGAAAGATCAGATGGGTTCTTTTTTTTGTTTTGTGTTGCTTTTTTGAAACGTTTAAACTTGCACTTCAGCCTGATGTCATACCATTCATACAGCCATTTATTTTCACCCGTTTTGATTCTAGAATATTTTCTTCTTTCCTGTACCTGTGACCGATGATGATGGTGGTGGTGGTGGTGATGATGATGATGATTTTCTAATCGTGCCAATACTTGACTTGACACACAAAACATGAAATCACAACTTTCTTTTCTGTGTCTCTTTGCCAACCTTTTGATATGGAAGAGCCGAACTCATAAACTCCTATTCCCTATAATCAGTTTTAAAAGTACTCCAGAGCCACATGTGTGTCAATTTTTAAACATAGATGAAATCACCATTCTTGGATGAATCCCCTTTCAGATGGCTTTCCGGGAATCCAGGAGAGATGGTCCCTTCAGGACCAGTGGTGATACCCGGAGAGTGGAAGGAGGGTGGGATGGAAATGGGAACTTATTTACAAGGTTCTACACATAACTCCATCCCTGGGGAGATAGACTACAGAAAAGAGGGGAAAGTGAGACATCAGATAGAGTAAGACATGTAAAAGTACTAATAATTTTAAATTATCAAGGGTTCATGAGGAAGGGGCAGTGGGGAAGGAGGGGGAGAATGAGGACCTGATACCAAGGGCTCAAGCAGAACGCAAAAGTTTTGAGAATGAGGATGGCAACACATATACATATGTGCTTGATACAATGGGTTGGTGAATGGATGGATGGATGGATGGATGGATGGATGGATGGATGGATGGAAGAATAGATGCATGTATGGAATTTGTTAAGGGTTGTGTGAGCCTCCAATAAAAGGATTAAAAAACAGATGGCTTTTTTTGGACTTGGCCATGCTCTTATCCGTAGGCACCTTCCAAAAGTCCTGTCTTTATTGTGCTCACTTCCCTGGGCTCAAGGGTCTTTTGTGTGAGGAGTGACTTCCTGGGACCTTGCTTGCCCTGCCACCTTGCTGAAATTTATCAGCAGTTGTTTTGCATTCCCTTTTCTTTATTGAAATACATAGCCATTGTGTTTGTGATTGTGTTACATTGTTAAACTCCCTGGGGGTAATCCCGAGGGTGCCTCAGGGTAAATGTTAACTGTCAGAAGCAGTAATCCGGACCCACACTAGGGATTACTTAACTGCTCCCCGGTCCAGCGGTTTTCTCTCCGTGCAGTGTTGCTGCACGGAAGCAGAATTGGGTGGGATGTCCAAACACACACACACACACACGGACGCGCACACACACACACACACACACACACACACACTTACATTGATGTGGGTAACCTGTGAGGATTACATTATTTCAAAACAAATCACCAATGACTTGCCCTAGATCAGTCTCCAGGGCTCTTCCTTACCTTTTACTGTTATTTGGCAAAGTTTTTGCCTAGAAACTTTTTGCCCATGGCATCCAAAAATCCTCACTTTAGCACAAACGGAGTTTTAAACCAGATAAATGTGCAGCACATCCCCTGCCGAGTGCACAACCACCCCCCCTACACACACCCCGACCTGTTTTGAAATAATCATTGGCTTGGAACACTTCATCCTGAGGACTGCACACAGTGGGAATTCCCCCAGAATGTTCCCACTTGGAGGAACTGCTCATGTCAAGGATTGATGATCCTTTCCTGCTAGCCGTTTGACGCCTAATAAGCTGAGTGTGTTCTACTGTGCTCTTGTGACCCACTGACTCTTCCAGTTCACCCATTCACCCAATGGCTTTCACTAAAATCTCACTTGATTGATTGCGGTGTGGCTCTTTGGACTGTCTGTGAAACCAACCACGTACAACTCTTCCGAAGGAGGTGTCTGTCTGCATGCATGTTGAAGAATTCTCAGTCACTAGCTAGGCCAGTCAAATGGAAATCAATGGATCGGCGGAGAGACAGCAAAGTCAGAGAATTGCCACCAAACTGATCATGACTGGCGGAGGCAGGTTTCCACTCAAGAGATCACAGTTGCGGGTGGGATCAGAGAAGCGGGCACGGGTCTGACCATTGTAAATGGAACACATAGAGAGATGGGATTCATGCGCAGAAGAGCTTCCAAGGTGTCTCCAGGAAATTCGGACTGACCCAAGCAGTCAGGAGATAATGCATGACCCTCTGTTTGTGTGTGTGTGGATGTGGGTGTGTGGGAGAGAAGAGAGAGAACCAGAGAGAGAGTGACTGCCATCTAGCTGGGCAAAGGCTTAGACCTTTGCCAATCTACCCCCTTATCCAGTCGTCAGAGCCACAGAGGCAAATCCACTGAAAAGTGCATGTTGGTCTTCCACCGTCCACGCAGTGCTCCGAATGGAAGCTCAAATGGAATCCATTCATTCACACGGAGACTCAAGCATAGATCTGGGGTTTTCACAGTCCCCAGAGTGTGTGAAACACAACCTTCAGGACCATGTGTGTGAACCAACTGTCAATGTTCATCTGTTAAGTAGTCTGAGAGGGTGGGGCTTCCCTGGAGGGTACCTTCACTTTCCTGGTTTGGAGGTGCATCCCAGTCACCGTCTACGAAGTCAATGTCGCTCCCCACCGTGTCTCCTCCTCCACCACCACCACACCACCACACCACCACCTCCACACACCATAACAATGCCAGTCTTAAGGCACTTCACAGCACAAGATTGCTACGCTACTACATGAACTCCCAGGGCAACTGCTTGATGACTACATGCCTGAGTGTGGTCAGCTATCAAAAGCATTCAGACCTGCTTCCTGCCCCACCCTAAGTAGGCTCCACACCCTTTCCATCAGGCACATAGATTAAGCCCTGTACAAGAATTCAAAGACAGCTAAGGTCAAGCCAGCTCAGAGACCAAGCTTAGGTTGTCATCTGGACTCTAGTGGTGGGCTTTCCTGTCACACGTGTGCAGCAAGAGATACATGATGTTCTCTGAACTTGAGGCTCTTGAGAGTGAAGGGATGGCCTTTAGCCTGTTAATCAGCTTGCAGCTCGATGACCTCAATTGGTGGGGCCGGGGACATGAAGAAGCTCAGTGGACACCTGACCAAGTCTATGTAGGGTTTTACTCTCTTGGGGGGAGGAAATTACAAATGATCTCCAAGGGGTCCTAAAGGGCTTCTTTGGTCCCTTTGGGTCTTTGCAAATGTATTCCACGGTTTATGAATGGTTTTGGGGGTTTTCAGATTTTGTATGTACTCTATGTATAAATGATCTATGATGTATAAATTATAAACGTATTATACATTAATCATTTACATAGAATCACTTATATAATATATAAATATACATAGATATCTACTCCTTCAGGTGCCTTTTTTAGGGTATCATTGTGTTGCTGTTGTTTCTTACTGATTTCAGTGTGTTTATTATTTTCCTGGTTGTGGGGCATTAAAGGTGGTTTTAAATACGTTTCGTGTTTTCTTTAATTTTTTTTAAGCGTATAAGGTATGATTGGTGCTTTTCAGAGGGTTTTAGTGAGTCTTCCGGGCCTTCGGGGCGTTTTACAAGTCTCTTAGGTACTCCTGATAGAGCTCCTCGCTGATGGGGAATTGCAGTGGTGGCTCCCATTGCAGGCCTGCTTCCTGCTGATTCACCAATGGCTGGGCATTCTGCTGAATTTCCAGGTCGTCGAGGAGTTGGTCCAAGAAGCTGGTGCCTTGTGGAGAGGCTTGGGCAAGCAGTGGAGAGTTTTCCTGCAGCAGTGTGGCCTGCTGGTTGTGCAGGTGTGTCTCCCCAGTCAGCTGCCGCTGGGCACTCACGCTCAGGGCCAGGCCAGGCCCCCATCCCACTGGGGCTGGTGTGTGTGCAGGAGCCGAGCTCTGCCAGAACAGGTTTGGATGCTCCCACAACGAAGTGTCTTTCCACTGCGCGGCGTCCGAAAGAATGTCGTGTTGTTTGGGACCTTGGTTTCCGCAGCTGGAAAGGTCCAAGTAGTGTGTCCTTGTCTCCGGAGGCCTTGCCGCCTGGGTGAACTCCTGTGGTATTTGCCCCTGATGGGGCACCGGGCCCACAGAGGCTTGGCCTCCCATGACGCAAGCTAACGGATTGCTGGCTCCATCACCTCGGCCGCCGCCCTCGAAGCCCAGGGAGGGTGGTCCCTGGGCATCTAGGGGTGTGCTTTGCTCCAGTGGCTGCAGAAGCGGACATGGGAAGACCGGGCTGGAGCTGCATCGCTGGAGCCCGCGGTGATCCAGCCGCACCCTGGTGTGCGGTGGGTGTCGGGCCCTTCTGTTCTGGAACCACGTGTCAATCCGCGCTTCCGGAAGGCCTGTGTGGCGTGCCAGCTCTTGCCTGTCTTTCACGCCAGGGAATGGCTGCTTCTGGAATGCTTGCACCAGGTGGGCTCTTTGATCTTTGCTGATGACAGTCCTCTTGCGTCTGTCTGCCTTCGGCGCTTTGGCTGCAGAAGTGGTGCGAGGCGGCACGGAGCTCAGTCGGCTCCTCCTGAGCTGTCGACTTCTGCGATTTTTGAACCACAGGAAGATTCTGTCCTCGGCCACGTCGAAGGCTCTGGCAAGTTCTTCTCTGGCCGTGAAGCCTGGATACGGGTCTCGAGCAAATGAGGCTTCTAAGATGTCAGATTGAGAAGCGGTCCAGACAGTCCTCTTTCTTCGGTCTTGGGTACGCTGAGAACGGGCAGGAGGGCCTTTAGACGCCATGCTGCGGATGGAGGAGCAGTTCTGGGGGAGAAGAGAGGGCTGTGGGCTCCGACAGGCCAGCGGAACTTGAGCTCTTCGGAGGAGAGTGCCAGCCGCCGCTCTTACATACCTTTCCCTTCGAGCACCTGATTCGATATACAAGATGTGATTGGCGACAGGAATGAGCACAGCCAATAGGGATGAGGCACGTGTTTGCAACTGTCTGGCGAGCGCCATAGAGCATTCACCTCCTCCTCCTTCTGCATAGTTCTGGTTTCTGGTTTCATTTCTCAAAGATATCCCTTTTATTTAAAAATGTATCCCTTTTATTTTTAAATTAAAACTGTTTATGTTTCGAAGTAATATTTAAAAACCCGGGGGACTGCGCCTTTCTGAAGCGCACAACGTGACCGTGTGGGTGTGCGTGCCTGTGTGTGGCGCTGGGTGTGTGCTTGCGCGCACATACGTGCCCGAAAAGGATAGTTGCATCATGCACCGGCAGGGCCTGACCCAGGGACACACTGGCTGAGGTGGTTTACCAAAACACAGCCAAAACCTATGTTCGGATGGACGTGCTGATACTACAAACTGAGAAGCAACAGCGGAATGAGACGACAAGTCCAGCTAGTCAGCAGGACACCCAGGCTGACGAAAGTTCCCAAGGACCCTCCCCAAGTGAGAAATGATTGGAATTGCTCACGAGATGTCAGTTGCCCACGGGCCCTACACTTGCTTGCAAGACGCCCTGATCTTCATTGCAAGGAGCTGAAGCCCCCGTGGTGGTTGGAGTCCACTGAAGGAATGCTACCTATTGTGAGGCAACTTGACGTCCACTGATGCAAAGCTACCTATTTTGAGGCAACTCGTGTCTTGGTTCAGAAAGACCATTGGGAGTTTGATTTATGGGAACTTAGTGGAAAAGAAAACAATAAATGAAAGCCCAGAGGAACAATTTAAGAAGGAACAGAAAGGACAGCCAAAGTCTGTCAAGTCATTTTGGTGTTTGATAATGAAATGCATGAATGCTTTATTGATTTCATAGTTTGAACAATATGCCCTAGTGTGATAAAGTGTGCTCACTTATGGTTAGAAGGTTTGTGTTTTTCACACTTGTGTTTGGGACAGTTTTCCTTTCAAGATGTGCTAATTTTAAACCAGGAATCCTGATGTGCATCTGATGGAGAGTAAAGAAATGTGATTATGTAACTTGTCATGGTCTTGAGAATTTCCTGATGTATGACCTCAAGCCGTAAGATTTAAGCAAAGGAAAAGCATCTATAATTTGAAGCTTTGCATGAATAAAATTGGAAGTGTCACCCGCAACCTTTGAGTCGTGTGGTTTCTGTCTCTCACTCGCCGACGCCGTGACCCACCTTGAGGCATCCGTGGACATTGCTGCAGCTGGACTGCGGCATCAGTCCCATTCTGAGTGTCCTCCAACCCGAGGGGTCCATCTTCCCTCACTGTTTCCCACAATGTTTGCTCCAATGCACGAGGCTCTCAGTATTACACCATAATGTGGTCTAAGCTGAAGCAGATCAGGGCCCTGCACGTGCTTCCCTGAACGTTTCAAGTCAGCAGCAGAAGGTGACATACATTAACCACAAAATCTAAAAACTCTTCTAATCTTTAGTAGGTTCCTTTTGCTCCTCTCACTCTTAACATATTTTGAAGCATATTTACATACATACATTTACTAGAAGTGTGTCCCATTATTTGTTACTCCGAACGTTTCACCACTTGCCCTTAATTTTCACTGTAAACTTTCACGGCCTGTCTGTCACGGGGTCCTCAGTTTTCAAAGCTCCCATGTTGGGCGCCAAAAGTGCGGGTGATTAGTCCAGCTTATCCCCCATCAAGCTGCGTCTGAAATGAGGCGTGCGGGTGAAAGAAAAAAAGATAGAGCCATATACAAAGCATGGGATTGGGAGGACAACAGTCTGATGGACTAAAATATGTTCAGAGCTTGGTTTTTACACTCTTCTTACAAGGGATTGGTTACAAAACAAACATCAGAGAACTTGCTTTAAAAAACATGCCTAACCTCTAATCTATGCAAATGTTACTTAGCGAGTCACGCTTTCTAAACATTTGTATAATAAGAGCACTATATTCAAGGATAAGCGCAAGGACATGCAAGGTTCAAAAGGATCTTAAGAGGTCGTAAATAACTGAGTTATCTCACACTGCTTTTAGCTGCCAGGTCAGAAAGGAATTAGGTATCTCACAATGCTTTTAGTTACAAGGTAAACAGAGGCACAGGGGACTAGTCGCACACCAAGAAACACCTGGGCCAGCTTATGGCCTACTACACCACATCCCCTCCATGCCCTCACTCTCACAAACACGTTGACCAATTATGAACTAAACAGTAGCTAGGAACACCTCAGCCTGAGGACTGCAAACATTGGGAATTCCCCCAAAACATTCTCACTTGGAGGTACTGGGTGTGTTAAGGATTGATCCTCCTTCCCTGCTGGTGGTTTGATGCCCAATAAGCTGAGTGTATTCTGCTGTGCTCTCGCGACCCACTGACTCCTCTGTGTTGCCCATTCACCCACTGGCTTTCACTAAAAGCTCATTGGATTTATTGTGTTGTGGCTCATTGGACTGTCTTTGAAATCAACTGGGTAAACTCTTCCCAAGGATCTGTCCATCTGTCTATCTGCCTATCTGCTTGTCTGTCGGCCTGTCTGTTGAAGATTCTCAGTCACTAGCTAGGCCACTCAAATGGGAATCAATTAGTCGGTGGAGTTGAGAACAGAGGGACAGAATTGCCACAAAACCAATTGTGACTCACTGCGATGGGTTTCCCCTCCAGAAACCACAGTTATGAATGGGACCAGAATAAGAGGCAGGAATACAGAGAGATGTGGCACGAAGGCCAAAGACCTTACAATGTGGCTCTAGGAATCTGACTGACCCATGCATACCATGTGTGTGTGTGTGTGTGTGTGTGTGTGTCTGTGTGTATGTGTGATAGCCCTTGCTTACGGAGTGATATCGATTTCCATTGAGGACTGGCACACCACCCAGCCATGCCACTGTGGATAACACCACCTGAGTTCTCCCTGTCCTGCCTAACACCAACCCCCCACCCATCTCTTGCCTCCCCAACAAAAACTCATATTCTTACACACACTTTTGGGTTGGTTGGTTTGTTAGGGATGGGGAAAAAGATCAGGTGTTTTGCTTGTTTGTATATTTTTAAAACCGTTTAAAGTTGCACTTTAGCCGCATGTCGTACCATCAATATCGCAATCCTATTGTTATCCTTTTAAATTGTAGAATTTTTTTTTCTTCCCTTTCACTGTGATCGAGGATGAAGGTGGTGGTGATGATGATGATGATTTTCCAATCGTGGTAATACTAGACTAGACACAACAGAACATTCTGCGATCAAAACGTTCTCTTCTGTGTCTCTTTCACAAACTTTTGAGATGGCAGAGCCGATCTTATAATTCCCTACTCCCTAAATACAGTTTCAAAAGTACTCGAGAGCCAGATGTGTGTCTATTTTTACACACAGAAGAAATCACCATTCTCAAGTGAATCTCCTTTCAGATGGATTTCCTGGAATGCAAGAGAGATAATTCCTTCAGGACCAGTGAGGATACCAGAAAGGTAGCCGAAGGGTGAGGTGGAAAATGGGTACCAATTTACAGGTATCTACATATGAACTCCCCTCTAGGGGGTTGGAGGAAAAAGAGAGCGTGAAAGCAGACATTGGACAGTGTAAGTTATAACAAAATACTAATAATTTTTAAATATTAAGGGTTCATGAGGTAGGGGGGAGCAGGGTGGGAGTGGGAAAATGAGAAGCTGATAGCAAGGGCTCAAGTAGAAAGCCAATATTTTGAGAATGATAATGGCAACACTGGTACAGATGTGCTTGACACATTTGATGGATGGAAGGATTTTGATAAGAGTTGTACGAGCTTCCAATAATATATACATATATTTTAAAGATGGCTTTCCTTTAGACTTGGATGTTTTCTTATCTTCTGGAGGTCTTCCAAGTGTCCTATCCTTTTCTGCTCACTTCCCAGGGCTGAAGGACCTTTTGTGTGAGGACTGACCCTTGGATTTTGCTTGCGCTGCCACCTTGCTGAATCTGATGAGAGTTTTTTTCCTTTTCCTTTCCTTTTGGAAACCCTTTGCCATCATTTCCATGATTGAGTAATTTGGTTATGTTCCCTGGCGGTTATCCCGAAGCTCGCTTGCGGTAAATGTTAACTGTTAGAAGCAATAATCCTGGGACACTTTTAGGGTTGCACTGCAGAGAAGTCTGTTCTTTGCTCCTAGGTCCAGCATAGTTCTCAGCCTGCAGTTTCACCAAATGGGGCCTGAACTGGTTCGAAATTCAAAATTGCATGTCTAAAAGGGACATGCACACACACAAAGAGTGACCGAGTTTAACCTGTGAGGATTATATTGTATCAAAGCAAATTACCTCAGTTTTTTCCCTACATCAGTCTCCAGTGCCCTGCCTGCCCTTTTACTGTCATTTGGTAAAAAAAAAAAAAAAAATTTGCCTGGAAATTTCTTGCCAATGGCTTCAATAAAGTCTCTCTTTAGCACAGAGGGAGTTTTAGAGCAGATAAATGCGCGCCAATTCCCCCGCAGTGCTCAAACATTCACACATCCAAGGCCCAGTTTGGAAATAATCAGTGGCTAGGAACACCTCAGCCTGAGGCCAGCAAACATTGGGAATTCCCCCCAAAAGATCCCACTTCGAGGAATTGCGTGGGTCCATGATTGGTCATCATTCCCTGCTGGTGGTTTGCAATCTAATAAGCTGAGTGTGTTCTGCTGTGCTCTCAGAGCCCATTGACTCTTACACTTCACCCATTCACCCACTGGATTTCACTAAAAGTTCTTTTGATTGATTGTGGTGTGGCTCTTTCGATGGATACAGCTCTTCCCAAGGTTCTGTTGTCCGTGTGTCAGTCTACCTTTGCCTGACTGTTTGTCTGCCTGTCTGTTGAAGAATTCTCAGTCAATAGGCCACTCACATGGGAATCAATCGATCAGTGGAGAGAGAGCAATGGGGCAGAATTGCCATCAACTGATAGCGACTGGCAGCAGCAGGTTTCCACTGGAGTGATCAGGTGCCTGTAGGAGCAGAGAAGCGTTAATGGGTGTGACCACTGTGATCAGAGCAAAAAGTGAGGCAGGGTGCATATGCAGAAGAGCTTACAAGGTGGCTAGAGGAACCACTGACCCACCCAAGGAATCATGAGTACACGCATGACCACCCTGTGTGTGTGTGTGTATATATGTGTGTGTGTGTGTGTGTGTGTGTGTGTGTGATAGACTTTCCTTGAGGAGTAATGATTGATTTCCATTTAAGGCAGGCACACCAGCCAGGGAAGCCACTGAGGATTGTGTTACCTGGATTCTCCCTACCCTACCTAACAGCCAGCCATCACCTATCCACCCCACAAAGCAATCCAATTCTTACACAAACTTTTTGGGTTTTTGTTTGTTGATGGTGGCAGAGAATCTCAGACCAGGGTTTGAGGGCCTTCTGCTTTTTTAAACGTTTAATGTAAAGCATCAGTTAAGCAGCTTAAAATTTGGCTGGATTTTCGTCAGGCTTTTGAGTGATTTTCAGATTATCAAAATTGACTCCTATATGGGAAATGGCCTGAAGCCAAGTCAGGGCACACTCAAGCATTTTATTTCAGCAGGCATGTCTGTCCCCACCTGCTTGATTGTTAATTTGATCATTTCAACCAGGTTTTTGTCTGGAAACAACCTAGATCAAGGTCGGTTAAGTGAACCTGATTTGGGTGCTGCTGATCAGCGAGAAAAATGCATTCCCTCTTATCTGCAGTTAGGGGGGAGGAAAGGATGACAAAAATATCATGCCACGACAAATCATAAGCTTGGGTTAAATACTGAAACTCCTTAATATAGGTGGTGGTATTATTATAAAGATAAAGGAGCCAGAACCCTTTTCAACCCAAGATAAATCAGTGAGAGAAAAGGGAACATGAACTGGACCACACTCTCAGTCCTGGCCACTTCCCAGAGTGGACAAATGACAAGGGGGTTCTTCGAGCGCATGTGCTTGCTAACCAGGCCAGGTGAGTGCAGACTCAGCTTCCTCCAGCAAGACAGATAGATCAGAAGAAGAAGACGTGGGGGGCTCTGGGTGGCCAGAATAGGGAGAAGGTACGTATGAGGGGAGACAAGGTGTTCAGGCAGGTCCGAAAAGGCAGACAGCAGAGGTGGGTCCAGAAGCAGGAGAGGAGGAATTTTATTTAGTCAAGAGGACTTGGGAAGGTGATCAGGAAATACAGAGAAAAGAACAGGAGCTCAGGGGAAAGGCGGCCTGGACGTACTGAATCTCGACTATTTTTTTGCTGCTGACCTCCGCCCTAAATGCCTGGTATTTTTCTGTAACCAAGTTTGGCCTCAATGCCAATTGAAGAATAAGTTATACTAGCCAGAAAAAATAGTACTTTCAATTTTAAGGTTCCCCTCAACGTCAACAATTTTTGTCAACAAACTCACAAATAATCAAAAGTTTCATATGCTCAGGTCTTTTTCTTTCTTCCCTCCTGCCCCTCTCTACTACCTGTTACCCTGCTCAAGATCTCTTAGCCAAACACTCTCTTAATCAGGCCCAGGCAGTACTCCCCTTTCCTCTTTCTCCAACCCCCCTGACTTCTTATCTGCACCCCCAGTAAGGCTTCCTCCATATTCTGGATACCCCTCCCCATCATTCCTCCATTACCCCCTCAACTCCAAAATGCTGAGACACTGTGCCCCCGACACCCACCCCCACCACAAGCCAGAACCCTCAGACTGCCTAGAGTCTCTCTCTCTCTCTCTCTCTCTCTCTCTCTCTCTCTCTCTCTCTCTCTCTCTCTCCCCTTCCTGGCTCCTTCCCTGCTCAGCCTCCACTTAGCCAATACTTCAAGCCACTGACAGACCTCCCAGATAGGGAAGCAGAACACAAATCAATGGTCACCACCCTGAAACTGGCAGGAGGGAGGGGTCAGAAAGCTCCAGGAAGTAACAACTTTAATCGCTGCATTTTTGATGTCAATGTCATCTGAAATCTTGACAATTTCTGCCAGTAAACTCACAAATAGTCTGAGAAGCTATTTCTGATTCTGCTCTCCCTTGTCCTGTCAGTTATGTCTGTCTTCCTCCCTGTCCTGCTCCTCAGTTCCACTTTACAGTCACTATGAGGCAGAATTGACTCAACAGCAGTGAGTTTGGGTTCTGTACATTAATATATTTTAGTGACACATGTCCTCAAGGTCATTACTTTTTTGTTGTTTTATTTTATTTTCACAGTGACATAGAAATTTAATCAGTCATTTATCAGTTATCCTAGTACAGCAGCTCTCAACCTGTGGATTATGACCCTTTCAGGGGTCAAATGACCCTTTCAGAAGGTCACCTGAGACAATGGGAAACACATATTCTCGGTGGTCTTAGGAACCGAGACACTGCTCCTCTGTCCCCAGGCAGGTCCACCCATATGCAGATGCTTGCACATATGAGTACCCCAAGGTGAAGACTGTTACCATGATTCAAGACAAAATTTCATTTATTTGTAATCAGAAATAAATATTTCACAATATATAATTATATATTGCTTTGTGATTAATCACTATGCTTTAATTATGGTCAATTTGTAGCAAGGAAAATACATACTGCATATTAGATAATTACATTACAATTAACAGTATGATCATTATAATTATGATGTAGCAATGGAAATAATTTTATGGTTGGGGGTCACCACAACTTGAGGAAGTATATGAAAGTTCCTTATATATATATATAGCTGCTTCTTTTTCAATTTGTTTGATTTTACTGTGTAGAACTATGTCTCAATGTTAGACCCTCATTTTAAAATATTGTGTTTTAATTGTTCCTAGTACAAGCAACATCCAGATGTATAGTTCTCAAACATAGTAAGATATCACTTATTTAAAAGAGGTGACCATTTTCTCTGCCCCACTGCATGGTAGTACTTACATTTTCTAACCTTTTATCGAGTGTTTTTGAGAGAAGGCTTGTTTTCTTCGCCGTTTTATTATTCTTGGGTGCACTCCAGTGCATTCTGTTAGTGATGCCATGGGGCCTTAACCTTTTCCTTATGGTTTTTAGACTATAATCTATATGTGAACAGATTGTCATGTTATGGGACTCAACTGCTTTCATCTTACAGAGCTGCCAATCATTTAACCACCAGAGCAGTAGGGCTTCTTCACTAACTAATTGAGATTTGCCAAGCTGACATGTTTTGCATTATAGACATGCTGATTCTTTTTTAAAAATCATAATTATTATTATTTAAATCAGTTTATTGGGGGCCCATACAACTCTTATTGTAATCCATATATACATCCATTGCGTCAAGCACATTTTGTATATTTGGTGCCCCATCATTCTGACATGGTGATTCTTAATGAGAATTATTTTTCTGTTTTTGTGCACAGAAATTTTTTGTTTTAGTTCATTCATTCATCAGTATATGAGGAGCTTCAATGCTATAGAAAACTATGGGACTCTAAATCCATGAATGTCCCCACAAAATGGGTGGAAACAAATTCCGTATTTTGGGGTCCTAATCTGAATAATTTTGCACTTTTGATCATGCTGTGTTTTCTTTAATCATGTTTAACAGACCTGTTTTATTCATCAAGACAACTCTGTTGCCATTGTGTGCCCATCTCTTCAGTTTGGCTTTAGTGTGTTTTGGATTATTACATATTCATTGTCTTCCAGTCAACACACACACATCTTCACTGTTTGAAACGTGTTAACACCTGTTAAGGAACCTCCATAAAGCTGAAGATTATTTCTTGTGACATTGCTGTAGGACAGTAACATTTCCCCTATTACAAATGGTATATTCACAGCTAGGAGAGATAGGAACAGAATTATAAGACAAGTTCAGCACTTCTCTAAGGCAGCTACTTTTCTAGGGTCTGTTTACAACCTAAGTGAGGTCACTCCCTTCAGACTTGCAGTAAACACCGTCTTTTCTGGTCATTGATTTCTATACTTTCTCTTAAATGAAAACTGATTCTGACCAAAGTGAACATTTTTGAAGGCAAATAGTTTACACATAAATTATTTTAACATCTAAGTAGGCCTGATACTTGAATTCTTAGATCTCAGGGCTTTGGAACATAATAATACAAATAGAGATGTTTTCTTGGGGCAAACTATGAAACTGAGAATTCTGAGACTACAACAGGAAAGCCACCCAGACAACACATCTCTACCTGCCTCAGAGCCTGGTTCTTTTGCTAACTTGATCATAAGCACCCCCTGTGCTTGAAGGCAAACAAGCAGCCATCTAGCTCAGAAGCAACAAAGCCCACAGAGAAGAAGCACACAGCCTAAACGAATACAAGGTGTTGAATGGACCAGGTAACAGACACCAAGGAACAAAAACAATCATGGTATGATCACATTCCTCACATAAACGCTGAAGACTAATGTGTGCATAAGCAAGTGTGGTGAAGAAGGCTGATAGTGCCCGGCTACTGAGAGCTATAGCGTCTGGGGACTTAAAGGCTTGAAAGCAAACAAGCGGCCATCTAGCCCAGATGCAACAAAGCCACACGGAAGCAGCACATCAACATGGGTGATCGTGAAGGGCAGAGGAGACCAGGTCTCAAACAACAAAGGCGGCGGTGGTGGGGAGAGGGAATTCACATCACCGTGAATGAGACGGAGTGCGTGACAGGGACCCAATGCCCATCTGTAGACAGCTGGACATCCCTTGCAGAGGGGTAGTGGGGAGGAGATGAGTCACAGAGGGTTCAGTGTAGCAAAAATGAAACTCAAAACCTTCCTCTAGTTGTTGAATGCTTCCTCCCCTCCCAATTATCATGATCCCAATTCTACCTTGCGGACCTGGTTAGACCAGAATATGTACAGCGGTGCAGTAGAGATCTGGAAATAGAGGGAATCTAGGATGGATGAACCCCTCAGGACCAGCGGTGGGAGTGGGGACACCGGGAAGGAAGGGGGTGTAGAAAGGGAGAACAGATTTTGGAGATCTATATGTAACCTCCTTTCTGGTAGATGGGCAATGGGAAGGTGGGTGAGGGGAGATGCCTGGCAGTGTAAGATAAGATAAAATAATCATTTATAACCTATTAAGAGTGCAGGGGGAAGGGGGAGTGGTGAGGGAGGGGGAAGAAAAAAAAGGAAACCAAGCTGATTCCAGGAACCCAACTGGAAGGCAAATTTTGAGAATGATGAGGGCAATGAATATATAAGGGTGCTTTGCTCAATTGATGTATATATGGATTGTGTTAAGAGTTGTATGAGCCCCAATAAAAAGATTTATTAATTAAAAAAAAGCACCCACTGTAGCCCATTCCTGAATGTGAGGTTTATTCACACTGACTTCCCTCACTGTGTCTCCCATAGTAATAGCTGGTCATGTCCCACATTCCAGCTATGGATTTACAGATATAGCTCATCCTTGTTACCTTCTCTGTAGATGACTAATCAGGTCTCCCATGAGGTCTGCATATTCTTAGCACAGCATCAGGTTATATTGGGCAATCCACTGCAAGCCCCAGGATGGCTGTACCAATAAGGATAAATTATATTGATGTATTGATCATGCCAAAGTACTTTTGGGTGATTACCACTTAATCTGTGTCTAGCCTCCCCTTTATTTCCCAGTTTGAGCTCAGACCAAGGATATCCTGGAGGCAGATTATTCAAGGTGGTGAAATTCGTTCAGATGTGGATCTCAGATCAGACTATGCTGTGGGGAACGATAGTGGATCATTCTTTGTTGGATGGTTCATGCTTCCTGGAAGGTAAGAGACCCTGGAACCTCACCCAGTAGGTATGTATGACAGGCTCAGGGAGGAACACTGCATTTTGCATCTGGAAGCCCCTGAGGTGGAGCCCAAAGGTATTCATCCCTGTGCTATCATCCTGATGATGAAGCATTCACTTATGACTTCTGTTAATTTGTCCACCCCAAGGCCTCACTTTGATTCCAGGGTTTATTGAGATGTCCATGTGCCACGGGTGTCCAGTCAGCATTTCACAGGTTAGGTCCGAGGAGTGTTGGCCCACAGTTGTTATCATG
Source organism: Tenrec ecaudatus (assembly GCF_050624435.1). Taxonomy (NCBI): domain Eukaryota; kingdom Metazoa; phylum Chordata; class Mammalia; order Afrosoricida; family Tenrecidae; genus Tenrec; species Tenrec ecaudatus. Next base: position 95,675,479 of record NC_134544.1, on the reverse strand, counting down.
AGTGACTCTTTGAGGACTTTCTTCTTCATGAGTGGCGAACCCCAGTGTGCTCTGACATCGAGTTCCTGGCACTGGACACACAAGGTGTACATAGGATTGACATGTTTCCAGTTTTGAGGGAAGATACAGCCCCACCAAATATGTCTTGTGAGGTTAATTTGTTGGCTCACGCAGATCTAAAGGATGCCTGGAGCCAAATATTTTAGGGTTGTCAGCGCACACTTGTAGAGGGAGTATACAAAATCATTCTCTGAGCCCTTTCCCTAGGTCTGAGTAAAAGGCCAATGTTAGATTTGAAAAATGGATACAATGGTACAAAGATACAAAATGGTATGTACCTTTAATTTTCTGCCTCTTGCATCTTTTGTGATGTGTCTTCTGGGTTGAGGGCAGGGAAGGGGTTGTTGAAAGCCATTAAGATTCAGCCTTGAAATGGCTGAGAATCTCATGACCTATGTGTCAGTGTTTGCTGATTTCTTCTGCAGCTTTACGTTTTGAACAGACTATTAAGAACAAGATAGTATGCAAGGTCGGGGAAAACAGGTTGTTTAATTTTCTCAAGGATATCTGGCTTGGAGGAAGACAGAGTTGCTCTGTGTATCAAATGTGCTGGCTTGAATATGAGATAATTAACTCCTGGTTGTTTCTGCATGGATAAAAGGATTATGTAGAATAAACTTGGGGCTTCAGTATTGACTGTTGCCTTCCCACCTTCCCAATACTTTCTGTCTCTCTTTCTTCCCCCTTAATCCTAACTCCCTCTTTCAGGACTGTTCAACTCGTCGGCTGGCTCCGATGACAAAATAACCAGTAATTAATATGACTTATTTAACATGGGTTTCGCTACATCTTTGAGGAAGAAGCCAGATGAAATTGGGGTTTACAAATTAGTAAATCAGTACAATTGAGCCCTCAGGCACCTTGCTTATTGAATAACACATCACTGCATATGTCAAATAGCAGAAAAGATTCCTTGAGACCAGGACACAGGAGAGGGAGACCCACAAGAGACCTGTGATATGGACATGATGTTGTTTATCATATATAAACATTTATAAACCACTTTATTTTGCCACTGCCATGTATCAGATGCAAATGATTTAATAGTTTACTGGAAATGTGCCTGTGATTCCTGGTTTTGTCTGTCTACCTACCTTAGTTCCTTCATTTAGGTAAAGTCTGAGAGAAAAGACAGCACCACATACTTAATTAGCAATGGGAGTTTCTTGATGGGTTAGATTTGGGTTCACTTCAGGGTTGTAGGGTGTTAGAGTCAGAGTCTGTACCTTAGATTGGAATGTAGGTCTTGGGATTAATGTTCCCTGTTCAAGAACAAGGGTTAATGAATAGAAACAGAACCTAAGTGTCAGGGCTTAAGAGTCAGATGTTAGTGGACAGATTAAAGGGCTTGATGTTTAGAATGTGTCCTTCCTAACAGCTTATGTTTACAGTTGCTTAGGTCTTATGTATTATGGTATAAAGATGTACAGTTATGATTTAAACAGTACCATTTTGGAAGTTGGTTTCTGAATTTGAGACTTCTAAGTTGTGCTCATGATTTTAAAAATTGGGATAAATGAATTAGGCTAATTTTTAACAAATTGGTTATGGGTATCAGGCAATGCTCAGGGTGTTAATAGCCATTCTGGATGGTGAGGGGCTTTTCAGGTAGTTAGGGGTTCAGTGTTTGAGGAAATGATCAGTGTGTTGTAAGGATGCCCAGTATGTTAAGTTGTAAGGGTTAATAGTTTGGGAGATGTTGTTTAGCAATTAATGGTTTGTGAACTAAGTATCAAAAGTTATTTTTGCATGTTGAAATGTAGCCTACACCATTTTTATATTTGTTAGCTATTTATGTCATATCTTGAATCTAGTATAGATATGATTATTAATTTATGATTAGAAGAATTTTAATTTCTCTTTGGAAGCCTCTGTTCTTTCTTAACCAATCTTATTCTGATTGCTGCAGTTTTAATATACAGTCCGTTTTTAGTATCAGTTGTGAAAGTGGATATTCTCATACTTTTTCTGAGGTGGGGTGATGTTGTTTCTCATTCCTCTAATGACATTTCTCATTCCTCTAATGATATTTTGACTTTCACCCCCCCTTAGGAATGTTCATTAGCATACTAACATGTTGAACTATATCGGTTCTATTTTAGATTTTAGAGGGTTTTTTCCCCCTTAACATTAGAGACTTTGAATTTAGTATGTTTTCTGTGTCTATTTAGAGAATTATTTATTTTTTACATTAATTGCTATATTACAGTATTTCTTTTTCTTATATTAAAATTCAACTCGAGGACAGATTTCAATTAATCGTGGTATATAATTAATTTAATGTGTTGTCTGACTCAGTTCCCAATATTATAAACAACTTTTTCATGTAGATCCATTATCAATACTAGGGTACACTTTACTTGCAATATCATTATCTGACCTTGATATCAGGTTATTACTGGTCTCATAGAAAATGTTACTAAGTATACTCTCACAAACATTGTTATGTCTGCTCCCAATAACTTGAACTTGAAAACAAAACATAAGGTGTTTATTCAGACTGTGTGAATACACTGTTGTCATGCTGTCAGAATCTTCAACTTTAATCTGTCTTCCAGTTAGCCTTGAAGTTTTTCATGGAATGTAATTTTGATTCAGTTGATTATAGACCTTCTGAGCATCCTGAAATCCACTCAACTCTCACAGATCTAGCTGTGCCTAGATCAGTGTAGAGGACTTTGTGATTTATGCTCCCCTTGACAGAAAAATGGTCACTCACACCTTAGTGCCTGTGTGCTCACCTCACACTAGAGCCCAAGTTTGGGAAGTAATTGGCCAGAAGACATGCTGGGTGGATCTTAGAGAATTTCCTTCAGCTCACCTCAAGGAGAATTGTCTAAATCAATGAGGGGCAGGAATTCCTTTTATGTTGTCATTGCTTTGTTACACACACACACACACACACACACACAGAGGAAACTCATTCCTTCTTTTAAGTAAGAGAACTTATGTTCCACTAAATGTCACATGAAAGGTCCGGCATCTGTTACCACGGAAATAACTTTTGTAAACATAACTAACACACTGGTATTTTGTGCATGTCTGGGGTACTGATTAGTGGTTTCTGAGGTTGTTGTTGTTGTTGTTTTTGTTAGATGTCATTGAGTTGATTCCACATCATGGGGATCCAGTACACAACAGAAGGTAACAATGCTTTCTCCTCTGCTAGACTCAAAATTTAGGATGAACCCATTGTTGCCACCATTGTGTCAGTCCATTTAGTTGGGGATTCCTATTTGTCCCTGCCCTTCTACTTTGCCACATACACTAGGAATTGCTCCCTTCTGACAACATTGTCCGAAGTACATAATATGAATCTCACTATCTTTACCTCTAACTAGCACTCTGATCTTAATTCTTCAAAGCCAGATTGGTTTGTGCTTTTGGAGACCAATATTATTTCAGTATCCTTCACCGGAATTACAATTCAAACAAATTGATTCTTCTTCAGTCTTCCTTATTCAGTGTTCAACTTCCACATACATATGAGACAATTGAAATTGGGTGAGGTGAACCTAGTCATCACAGTAAGATCCCTGATCTCCAACACTCTAAACAAGCCTAATAAGGCATATCTATCCAATACAATGTGTCTATTGATCTCTTGGCTGTTACTATCACCATTCTGGGTTTTTTTTTTTTTTTTTGCATATTTTTTCAAAAGCTAACAGTATTTCTGGAAGGAGTTAAAATTTAGTCAAGCTTGAATTAAGAATGTTGCTCTAGGCGGGGCCTGGAAACCAACTTTACTCCGGAACCAACCAATGTAAGAGCCCTGAGTTTAAGCCTGTTTTTAAGACAGTGAGCCTTATATTCAAGGTATGCTTGATGACTGGTATACATGAGAGAGTCTAAAACAAATTGTGCTTCTCTCTGTAGCCTGACTTTCTGATTAGTTTTAGAGGAGCACTAGTCTACACCCCTTATCCTATAACTGCAACCTCACACAGCCCTGCCTTCAGAGACACCATGGGGGTTGTAAAAGGGCAGTGACAATGGTATCCAACTAGCCACTCAGGCTAATGCCGCTCTACTTTATCACAGCACAGCCTCTTCCCAGCACATGAATTTTGTTTTCCTGCCAAACTAGCTTCCTGGTGGAACATGTTTCACAAGCTCAAGCCTAGGCACTAGTTTTTGCCCTTTCCCTAGAAGACCAAGACTATGGATGGCACATCCCAAAACCCAAGCTAATAAGCCCTCTCCTATGGTGTGTGTTGTCTGACATCTGTCAGAATTACCTAGAGTTTGGAATCCAGAATCTAGGCCAAGATGACACAAGGCTTGATCAGTCGTCTCTTTCCTGGATCCATCTTGTATTTCTAAGCTTCTGCCCTCACTTTGGCTCTTGTCATGACCCATTTACCTACCCCTTGATATTCCTTGACTATACGCTGCAGTCTTTCACAAAGGCGTTAAAATTGGACGTCCATAAATATAAGAGCTTTAAAGAGTAGGAAATAAGTATTCCCCTGGCTTGTTTCCTTGTATAGAACATCTCTGTCTTGGCCTAGGATGTCCTATTGGTGTCTCTCTGTCTCTTGTTGTCCACCTGCACAACTTTCTCTAGGTACCACACTATTGTGAATACATGGACTACTCAACCATAGGCATTTCTTCATGCACAATACATATTGTAATGAATACCCAGGATGAAAAGGGATTGAGGCAGGTTAAATTTGATGAAAAGCTCAGCCTGTGTTGGAGTGGCATATTTGAGCATGATTCAGCTTGATCACTTTCCCCAGATATGTTAAGGATTATGGTCTGAGGTGCTTTAAGGGCTTGTAATGAACATTCTTCATAAAATATTCATTTCTTCATTTAGATTGCTGGTGAAAAGATGATATTTACCTTCAGTGGAGCTTGAAAATTTTGAGGCATTAAATCTACTTTATTCTAAAATAAATATTATATAGATAGGATGTGGATCCAAAGTTGAAAATGATATGATAAATTAGTAAACTTGCTCTGTAAAGATAGAGTGGGTTCTTGTTTAATGCAAATACCCTCATATTGGAGCATGGTTTCGATCCCGGGGGGGGGGGGTTACTATTTAGCACAAGAAGTGCAGGCCAAGAACCTGACATGCCTTTCTCAACAATGACTCCTCTTCTGGTTCAGAACAAAGAAATATGGTCTAGTCTAGGGAGTTAGAAAACTCTTACTACTCTCTTGCACAGTGAGGCATCACAAGGAAGGATTTCATCTTCAGACTGGTATATGACCCAAATCCATTCACCTAACTCCAAACAGGGTGATCCCCTCTGGAGTTCCTGGGGACAGCCCCGGCTGAGGAGCTAGAGGGGAAACAGGAGGGATCTGTGTTTCCTGAAGTCTGACCCTAGGAGAGCTCCAGTGTACAAGGGCCCAGGCTGTCCTGATGGCCAGGTTCCGAGGTCTCTACTCATGTCCCTGAATGATAGAATTCACTGGGTAAGTAACTGATATAATTGTATTTGAAGTTAAGTTTTGAATACTCCAACTTACAAAAGGCTCATGGAGTAGTGGTTACACATTGGGCTGTTAACTGCAAGGTCAGCGGAGCAGAAGTATGTCACACCTGGGGTGAAAGACAGGGTGTCTACTCTTGTAAAGAGTTAGTCTTTGAAAACCACGAAGGGCAGTTCCATCCTCTCCTAAAGGATCACTATAATCGGAAGCCATTCGATGGCATTGAGTGGGGCTTTAGGTTTTGGTTGCTTATAACAGTGACAAACTCAGTGTCTATTTGCTGTGTCACAACTTTGATTAAGCCGCCATTAAATACTCTCTGATCACTAACCAAGCACGTAGATCATCTTCCCCCTGGAGGAGAATGCCTTTGAAGTAGATTGCCTGCACTCCTTTCCAGCCAGCCCCTTTCCACTTGACTGCCTAGGTGTTATCCTTGATGGAGGTCAACTTTCTGAGGACAGGACAGGGGCCATTGCCATGAGTCTTGCCTCAACTGGCTTTGTGTGAACGCTCTGAACCTATCTTGTAAGTGCCTCTATCTAATAATGTGCATGTCCTAATCATGGTCCAATTCCTGCTGCTGCAGTCCCATTTGTACCTGTCATGTATTAATCTGCCACCAATCCTGATCTGTGACATGCCTTTTGTTCTATGCCATTTACTCAGGGTCCCAACTGAATTCAAAGTTGTTCTTTTGACCTCGTGCTAATGGCCTCCCTAAAATATATGATGTGTATGTGTGTGTGCCTGTTTCTTTTGCTATCTCTTAAGTTTAATAGATGTTCCCCTTAAATAATAATGGCATAAGGGTCACTTTTCTACCTTAATACACAATTTAGGATCATAAATGAATCAAGCTACTGTTCTTTCAGACAGAATCTTGACAGACATAAATGCAGGTAAAGTAAAGCCCTGCAGCCTCCTGGTTTCTATCTTGAATGGGCAAATGTTACAAAGGTTTTTTACTCTGCAGATAAATGCTCATTCCACCCCCTAGCCTCAGACCAAATACACTCAACTCTGTATAGGTTGCCAAATCTAGTTCCCCAGATAAGTTCTCATATTTACACCACTTCTCCTACTAACCTTCTGCACAAAGGCACTGAGTTTTCTTGTTCTGTGGCCTGGCAATTCCACTGCTCTGTCTCAGTGTCGTGATTCCACTGACACCATGTCTGCTTCTGCTTCTTCCCAACGCTTTCTCTCTTGTGTCACAGTTCTCTGTCTTCTGAGTTGAAGAGTATCAATACAAGGATCTACTTTGCAAAGGCCCCTATTTTTAGCTATTCTTTCTAGATGGTAGTGAGATCCTAATTTGTTTCTGAAATGACTCAATTAAGCCTAACGTGATGTCCAATGTGACTAATTGCCAGGTTGGGTTTTTAGACATCGTATTTGCATAGCTACAAGGGTACCAATCTATTGTTGGGCAAGCTGCCCACTCCTCTTAAACCAGAAAATCCAACCTCAATACTATCAAGTTAACACTGACTTATAGAAAACTTATAGGACAGGGTAGAACTGCCTCTGTAGGTTTCAAAGACTGTATCTCTTTAGCAGGGTAGAGAGCCGTGTCACTCTAGGGAGGAGAAAGTGCCATCTTTCTTTTTAGGAGAAATATGTGGGTTCCAACTGTTGACCTTGGGGTTAGCAGCCCAACAGTAACCACTGTGCCACCAGAACTCATTTCTTTCATACACTTTGGCGGATGCCAAACCCACGTAAATATTTGGAAGGATTTAAGGGGCCATAGCTGGAAAAACTGTATACTTGCATAGGCCAAATAACAAATTACATTAAGTACTACAAATAATGCTACTTTAAAAACATTGTTTACCTTGGGATTGAAAAATGCACTCATTATGGGCGAATGTATACTTCATTTAAAAAACAAACATATATATATATATATATATATATATATATATATATATATACACACACACACACACACACATAGGCTTCAATCTAATATGATACATAAGTGCTTATTTTGGAGCCCTGGCTTTGACATGTAGTAAGAGTTGTACTTCTAACCTCATGATCAGAGGCAAAAATCCCATTAGCTGCCTGTTGTGGCTCTAGAGGTGCAGAAACTCTGCACAGCAGTTTTATTGTGTCCTAAAGGGTGCTGACATGTCTAACGCTACTTGATGGTGTGTTTTAAAGGGTTTCTAAAGTGATGTTGTAATTTATAGTTCCCCTAGAAAATAATTTTAAATCTATAACAGCTTTTTATATAGCTCATTTGAAATGTTTCCAGATGCTTTAATTAACAATCATCTTTAAAGTTCATTGACTTGTCATTCTCCTTGTGTCACACAGTAAGGAATTGATAATTCTGTATTCTGTGAGGTAGGGATCAAGCTCTTTTGTTTCTTCCTTTTGACATGTATATTTGATTGTCCAATCTCCATTTGTTATAAAGACATCCTATATTCACATGTCTGAAAATTGTGAATTTTAGATTTTATTGCTCAGGGTATAAGCATATTTTCTGTCACTCAGTAAAGAGACCATTACCAGTATTGGGGACTTTGTGTGTTAAGAAGTGCGAAGAATAGTAACAGCATCTGGACCTACGTGTTATGCATTACATTGTATTCTCCCATCAGTCTCCAGATTGTGCAACCCCAGCATCTTAGAGGAAAGAGGAAGTAGTACTTTGTTTGACTATTATTATTTCTGGGGTGGCATCATGAGAGATTCAAATTTGTGAACATCAATAGAGCTGATCCAGATAAGACAAAAATAAGAGCATCTCATTTGCCGGCAGTTCTAAGGACCAAAGAAAATGACCAATGCTCAGGTGATACTGATGTATTTTATACTTTTCTGTATGTCCTACTGGAATTGTAGGAGCCTGTGTATTATTGATTCAGTTCATTGGAAAAGTGGAAATTTGAAATAGAAGTTAGAGATGAACTTTTATTCTGATTTCAACATTGGGCTGGAGAAGATTCGGAATATATTGATCATAGGGATAACACTAAACTATTGACATTGAGCATAATATGTCGCTAAGGATTTTTGGATGATGGTATCTTTCAACTCATAATTCATTATTCTATGGCCAACCCATGAGAATCATTCAAATTAAATGCTATGCCTTGTTTTCAGTGAGAAATAAGATCACGTCTTTTGGAGAGTTCAGTATTCCATGGGATTTTTGTCTGGGTTTCTTTAATGTTTCTTTCTGAAGGTGATGTGTTATGTAATTTCCCAAATATCAACATTCTCTTTAATGCATCTAAAATGGGCCTTGTAGCAATAGTGGTTTAAAAATGGTTGACAGTTTCTAACATCCTCTAACTATAGATGTAGGAGAGGGAATCAACCATCAGCATCAGCTCTGATTCCTATATGAGAGAGCTTAAACATACCTGTCCCCTTCAATGGCTTTCCAGTTCTGACAGCAGTTATCTCTACCTTAGTTTTCTCCTTCTAAGTGTCAGAATTCTTTCCAGTGGCCATATACCAATTATAGTATGGAGTCATAGGTTCAAGTTTTTTAAACAACAGAATGTAACTTGGTATCAGAATCAATGTGCTACACATTGGGATTCCTACTAAGGAAACATGGAGGCAAAATTTGCTCTTGTTCAGGGCAGGCCTGTTTTCTCTTTCTGCTATCAGACATTTTCCCTTCTAAAGATAGGCTCATTTCTTACTTCCATCTGTATAGGCTCCTCTCAGCTCCTTGAGGATATCTTCCTCTTGATCTTGCCCACTATCTTGGCTGAAATGCGCCTGCCCCACTATCTTGGCTGAAATGCCCTTTATGGACCTGTCACCATTGGCTCTGTTGCTGTGTCTTTTCTGCCATGGTCATTATCTCCATTGGTACAGCTCTTGACACATGAATAGTACAGTTCATTTTGCAGGAACATCAGACCAGTCCCTATGAGGTAGAGGTTTAAGCTGTTCTGTGATTTGCTATGCAGTATCTCACAAAAGTAAATAGCTATCAAGTAAATAACTCTTCAGGTTGTGGAAACTGGTGAGTGCCAAATCCATAGTTCATGTATCAGTCTGGAGGGTTCTCCTCATTAATGTGTTTGTAAATGGTGATGAACCAGATCCTCAGATAGACAATAGTTCACTGTCTCACAAGTTGAAGTTGTTGAATCTGGTCAGATAAGTTAGGGGATGGTGAGGAACCCAAATGGGAAAGTCACACATTGTTGGCTTATAGTGGTGGAAACTCTCAAATCAGGTCACACATGTGGCCCCTCAATTGCAGGGATGTCAAGGAAATGGTTAATGTATTTCTGGAAGTTGGCAAATCCCCAAACCATGGGTTCATTCTGAACTATGTGCATAAAATTGCAGATGGCTTTGACAGCACCAAACAAAGTGGCACATAAGAACATGGCAATGACAGTAACAACATCAACAAGCTAACAAACAAGCCACTGACATACAAAATTTAAAAGGAGAAAAAGACAATAAATTAATAGATAGATAGATAAATAAACAAATAAATAAATAAATAAAATCCAGGGGGGTGGGGGAAAGCGTGGTAATAGTTTAAGATCTGTTTGTTGACCTCCAAGGGTGTTTTCCAGATGAGTCTGATGGGGTGCAATGTCCTGGCCCCAAAGTCCATCCTTTATACTCCCTCAGGACCTCCTTGCTCTGCTTCCCCCACTGCTACATTGCACGCCCCCAGTGTTTTGCCTCAGTGTGGTGGGGTCAGCTCAGTCATATATCCCACACTATGTCTCCAGTGTTGTCCTGTGTAGGGCCATGTGTCAGTGCAGGATGTCGCATCTCACAATGGGGCCAGCTATATGATCCTCTCTGTACATTGGGCCCTCCGAGCCGGGCTATCTTCCTCTGAGCTTGGTGGGCCCAGGTCTGCTCCACTCCATTCTTCCTCCTTCCTTTGCTTCAGCTTCCTTATGGGTGTGGTCAGTTCCTTTCCCACACTAGATGATCTATTTTCATTTTCTGTGGCACTCCCTTCCATGATGGGGGTCAGGCTGATTCTGGTTAGGGCCGGCAAAGGGGTGTTTTTGTGGATTCCTCTGTGCGTTACATTGCCCTCCTGGTTTGGCGTGTCATGGTGGGGTCTGTATGCACTTTCTAGTTCTGTGGGGACACAACCAATACTCTGCCCCTGGGTGAGTTAGTGCCCTGTTTCCCCTGTGCCATGAACTCAGTTTCTCCCCACTCCAATTCTCCCTTCCCTTATTTATGTTGGATTCTAATGTACCTCCCTAGGTGTGGCCTGCTCTCAATCCAACTATCAATGCTTCCACCTGTTTATTGCAAGATAAGCGTTTATTCTTCTATTCCTGGCATTCTAATTGTACTTACCTCAGGGAACTCATGTTATACCTGGCCTTTTGAATTTGGCTTAACTCGCTTAATATGATTCCTTGCAGCTCTTCCCATGAAACGACATGTTTCACGTGATCATCCATGCTTTTCAGTGCTGCACAGTACTCCATTGTGTGTATGTGCCAGAGTTTACTAATCCATTCATCTATCGATGGAAACTCAGGCTGTTTCCAAGAGTTTGAGATTGTGAATTGTGCCATAATAAACACGGAAGCACAGATGACTGGTCGTGTTTTATTTGTTGCTTCCACTGGGTATATGTCCAGTAGAGGGATGACTGGGTCATAAGGTAGATCAATTTCCATTTTCTTTAAGTATCTCCAGATCGCTTTCCACAGTGCCTGTACAAATCTACACAACCACCAGCAGTGGAGGAGGGTTCCTACTTCACCACAGCCCCTCCAACACTTGTTGCTCTCTGATTTGGGCTAGCCTCAGGGGTGTTAGGTGGTATCTCATGGTTGTTTTGATATGCATTTCTCTTATGGCTAATGACCTGGAACAATTTCTCATATTCTTATTGGCCATATGGGTCTTCTCCCTAGTGAAAGTTCATTTCAGTTCTTTGGCCCATTTCCTTAAGGGGTTAACTGTTTTCCTCTTTTTGCAGGTCATGATGGTGTTGTAGATTTTAGAAATGAGCCCTTTGTCTGATGTGTCATTACTAAAAATCCTCGTCTAGTCTGTGGGTTGTCTTGTCACCCTCTTGGTGAAGTCTTTCGAAGTGCACAGGTACTTTATTCTTATTAAATCCCATTTGTTGATTTCCAGTTCACCTGTGTGTGTACCCTTCTCTATTGCAGTGAGCCTATGAGTTCCCTGGGTCAGTGCTCTGAGTTTACTCCCAATTCCTTCCTTGATGGTCCTTATGGTTTGGAGTTTAACTTCTAGGTCTGTGATCCACCTTGAGTTTATTCTTGTGCATGAGGTGAGGTAAACGTCTTGCTTCATCTTTCTACATGTAGAAATCCATTGTTCCCAGCAACACTTGTTAAAAAGGGCATTGCTACCCACTTGATGGTTTGGAGATCCTTATCGAAGATCAGTTGTCTATATGCTGATGGTTTTAGTTTTGGGGTATCTATTCTTTTCCACTGGTCTGAGTGTCTCTCATTGTGCCATTACCATGCTATTTGACCACTGTAGCTGTGTAATAGGCATTAAAATTGGGTAAGGCAAGTCCTCCAACTGTGTCCTTCTTGAGGAGTTCTCGGCTAATTCTGGGTTTCTTCCCTCTCCATATGAAAATGGTGGTCAATTTGTCCATTTCTTTGAAGAAGATTGATGATATTTGCAATTGTATAGCATTGAACTTGTAAAGTGATTTAGGTAGCACTGTCATCTTTATTATGTTATGCCTTCCAATCCAAGAGCAGGAGATGTTATTCCATTTGTGGTGGTCGATTTTGGTTTCCTGTAGTAGGGTCCTATAGTTTTCCTTATTTAGGTCTTTAGCATTTTTTGTTATATTGCTGCGTATTTCAGTTTGCTCTTAACTACTGTAAAGGGTTCTCCGTTCTTAATCCCCTCTTCCAAGGTTCTGTCTGATGTGTATAGAAAACCTGCCGACTTCTGTTTATTGATCTTCCATATTCCTCTATTGCTGTAAGTACTCCAGCTGTCGAGCGTTTGGGGTTTTCAATGTACAGGATCATGTTGCCTGCAAATAGCAATAGTTTCACCTCCTCCTCCCACATTTGGATACCTTAAATGTCCTTCCGCTGTCTTATGGTTTTAGCCAGAACCTCCAGAACAATATTGAATAGAAGTGGGGACAGGAGGTATCCTTGTCTTGTGCCCTTTTTCAGTGGGATTGTTTTTGTCTTTTCTCCATTGACTATGATGTTGGCTGTTGGCCTTTCATAGATAGCTTGTAACAGCTAGAACAATATACTTTCCAAACCTATCTCAATGAGTGTCTTAATTAGGAATGGGTGTTTGATGTCAAATATTTGTCTATGTCTATGGCTATTACCATATGGTTTTTATCCTTGTTCTTCTCAATGTGGTGTATAATATTGATGGATGTTCAACCATCCCTGCATCCCTCGGATGAATCCTCCCTGGTCATAGTGGATGATATGTTTTTTATACTTTTGTGTTCTATTGGCCAAAATTTTGTTAAGGATTTTTGCATCTATGTTCATTAGAGATAGATATTGGTCAGTAATTCTCTATACCTGTGGCATCTTTGGCCTGTTTGGGTATCAAAGTAATGCTTGCTTCGTAAAATGAGTTTGGGAGTTTGCCATCCTCTTCTATGATATGGAATACTTTGTGGAGGACCGGTGTCAACTCTTCCCTGAATGATTGGTAGAATTCTGCGGTGAAGCCATCTGGCCCTGGAGCTTTTTTTGTTGGTAGGTTCTTGATGACCCTATTCCTTCCTTCACTATGGTTTGTTGAGGTTCTTGATCTCGGAAATAATCTAGGGACAGACTGTTTTTCCAAATATTTATCCATGTCTTCCATGTTTCTGAATACATTAGAGTACAAACCTTCATAGTACTTTGTGATTATCCTTTTAATCTCATTGGGATCTGTTGTTATTGCCCTTTCATCCCTCATCCTGGCTATTGATGTTTCCTCCTTTCTATCCTTGGTAAGCTTTGCCAGAGGATTGTCAATTTTGTTAATTATTTCATAGAACCAGCTCTTAGCTGCATTTATCTTTTGCATTGTTCTCTTGTCTTCCCACTGGTTTAACTCCTCCCCGATTTTCATTATTTCTTTTCTCTTGCTTTTGGAGGGGTTGTTCTGCTGACTCTGTTCTAGTTGTTGGAGGTTTTGTGTTACCGTATCTGTCATGTGCATATCCTTTTTTCATATATGCATTTCATGATATCAAGCTACCTCTGCTAACTGCCTTCGGAGTGTCCTATATGTTTTGATATGTTGTGTTCTTGTTCTCGTAGTTTCTAGAAACTTCCTAATATCCTCTCTAATCTGGACCTGTACCCATTCATGTCACAGGAGATCATTTTTCATTCTCCAATTGGTTGCCCTTGCTTTTCTGGACGTCCTCTTGTTAATCTCCAGTTTTATGGCAAGGTGATATGAGAAGGATGTCTGATAATATCTGTGTTTGAATTTACTCAGGCTGGACTTGTGTCCCAGCATGTGGTCTATTCTTGTAAAAGATCCATGTGAACGCTTTTGCATTTGCATGAAAAGCTTTATAAATGTCTATCAGGCCCTGTTGCCTAATTACATTGTTTAGCTCTATCGCCTCTTTACTGAGCTTTTTCCCAGTGATCTGTCTTTATCTGATAGTGGAGTGTTATGGTCACCTACTTTGATTGTTGAGTATGTGATTTCTTTTTTCATCTTTTTAATAGTTTGACAAAATTTGCCACACCATAATTAGGAGCATAAATATTCAATATGCTAAGTGCTTTTTGGTTTACTTAACCTTTGAGCATTAGGTAATGCCCCTCTTTGTTTCTTTTTATGGTTTGGATCTTGAAGTCCATTTTGTCAGAGATTAAAATAGCCACCCCTGCCTTTTTTTGAGTTACCATTGGATTGGTAAACTCTCTGCAAGCCCTCTATTCTTAGCATATTCATGGCTGTGCCTTAAGATGTGTCTCTTGCAGGCAGCAGACTGATGGATTATGTTTTGTGAATGAGTCCTCAAGTCTTTTTCTTTTAATGGACCGGTGGAGTCCATTGGAATGCAGAGTTATTATCACTATCTGTGGATTCATAGTTGTCATATCCTGTTTTGTGTTTTGGATAACTTCATATCAGTGTACTGTGTTTGAGTGGAGAGTTTCTATCTTGTCTTCTTTTCCATCTGCGACCCTGTTGTCCAGGTAATTGTTGCTGGTATGTTGGCTTCTAGATGGAGATGGGCTATATGGTGGTCTCCTGTTAGTTCTTGGTGGAGATTGATCCTCTGGTCATTGTGAATCAGCCAGTATCTTCTGCAGGGTCGGGTGTCTTGAAGCATATCCTTTGAGTCTTTCCTTGTCCTCGAAGACCCTTATCTCAGCATCTACCTTAATGGATAACTTGGTAGCGTACAGGATTCTGGGAGAGGTTTTTTTTCTTTCAGCTTTTGGGAGATGTTGCTCTATTCTTTCCTCCTCTTCATGATATCTGCTGATAGGTCTAAGCATATTCTTACCTGCGCTCCTTTGTATGTGACTGTCTTCCTTTCTCTTGCTACTCTTAAAATTTTCTTTTCCCTCTAAATTGGATTCTTTTACTATTCTATGTCTTGGTGTGTTCTTCTTGGGGTCTAATCTAGCTGGCGTCCTTTCTGCTTCTAAGGAGTGCCTGCTTTTCCTTGTTAGGGTGGGAAAGTTTTCTTCCAGAAATTCCTTTACTATCTTGGCTGTTGACTTGTGTGTTGTATTGTTCTCTAGTAGACCAATTATTTGAATATTATTCCTCTTCATCTGTAATTGATTTCAGGTTATCTTCTGCTTGTTTAATTTTCCTGTCTTTCTCACTTGCTTAGGTCTGTTTGGGTGTCCTCAAGATCACTGATATGGTTCTCTGCCTCCTCAAGCCCAATCTTAATTCAGTGACTTTGTGTGTGGCTTCTCCTACCTCCTTTGTTAGCTCCTGTAGTTCCCTTTGGTGGGTTGATTTCATCCCCTCTATTATGGACTTCAACTTCTCTATTATTGTATCCTTATTCTGGGTTGCTTCCCTCAGTTCCTGTATTATTGCCAGCAGACGGCTGAAGATTTCCTTCTGGGGAAGATCTGTATCTGTTTATTCTATGAGAGACGTTAGCTCTGCTACTATGTTTTCTCTTTTCTGTTGGGAGTGATGTAGTCTGTTGATTTTTCCTCGACCCTATCTTAGGCCCCCATATTTCTGGGAGGTCAGGGGGCCCTTATCTGTGTTATTGTTAAGAATTCTTTCAGGCGATGCCTATGACCTGTTCTAAAGATGGGTCAGACTGCTGTGTAGGCAGAATTCCCAGAAGGCTTAGTGACCAGCAATGGTGAGATGTTTCAGCGACTGGAGTGGAGGCTGAAGCCTCAGTGAGTGCCCCCGGGCTGCTTTGACCTTTTCTGTCAGGATACCCTTAATAACACCCCCCCCACACTTTTTAGTAATAAAAATGGAAAAGTTAAAATTAAAAAAATAATTTTTAAAAAAATTGGGAGAAAAAATAGAGAAAGACAGAAGGAGAAGCTATAAAAGAGGAGATAAGAAGTGATAAGTGAAAGTGGAAGGAGCAAAAAAAGATAGAAAACCTATAGAAAAGGGACAGAAGAGAAGTAATAGTAATAATGAAAAGGAGGAAGTAAAAGAGAGAAAACACAGAAAGTGAAAGAAAAAAGAAGAAAACAAGCATGATATAAAAGATATATATATATAAATTCCCCCATTCTTTTCCCTCTAAGTTAGAAATGCCTTATAGAAGGCGGAGGTGGGCCAGTCCTCACTACCACAGGACATGTTGCTGATCTGGGCTCTGGAGCAGGGCTATTTGAGTGAAAAATGCTCCTCCGATCAACCAGCACTCCCAGGTGCCTGCAGTCCTGTAGAGTTAAGCCTGTGGGCAGAGGCTACCAAGGCGGGAGAAGCCCCAGAGGGGTAAGCTTCCTGCACTGGCAGGAAAGGACTGGGGCCACAAGGGGTGTTGAGGGAGGCAAAGGCCGCAGCGCTCGCCTCCTGTAGCAGCTGGAAAGGGCTGGGGTAGGCTTAGAAGCTGGTACTGGGGTTCCCGCAGTGCACTGCACTGGTGAAAGTCAGCTGGAGCATACAAACAGTACCGGTGGGGACCGCAGAGCCACGACCTCGGCTCCTTGCAGGCAGGGAGCAGCGCAGGCTCCTTAGCGTCGTGTTCTGAGCTGGATCAGACCGAGGTGAGTCTGCCCTCCACCCTGGGAGGAACGCACCAGAACAGGCTCAGTACTCAGCCACAGGCTGCTGGAAACCGCGCAGCACACCGGGGAAGGCAAAGCTGCTCCAGCGGGGCCACAAAGCCCTTTTGCTCGCGTTCCTAACTGGCAGGAGTGCCCACTGTTACGCCCAGGGATGTCAATGCTGGAAGGAACGCCCCGAGGCAGGAGGCTTTAGCGCTCCCCGGGCTGCGGGCACTGGGCTCTGTGGTGGTGCAAGTCAGCCTGCAGTAGCTCCTGCGTAAATGCAGCATCAGGGACAGAAGCGGTTTTGGCTCCGGGTGAAGGCCCTTGCTGGTGGGAAGTGAAGCGGGAGCTAGGCTGACGGAAGGTGTGTGTGGGGGGGGGGGTGGGGGGTTTGGGGGTCAGGCATACGAGGTGGCAGTGGAGAGGTCCCATGCACCAATAGGGGTGATGGTCCCCCGTGGGGGTTGCCCAGGCAGCCATTAGTAGCCTGTAGACCAATTACCCAGGCCTTGGTTGAATGGAGTGAGGGATGCGGCCCAAGTGCAGATCCGTGCCATATGGGGAGAGGGGAACCACAGGAAAGGGAAGATTCTCTCCAAGTGGGGTCCCTCGAGTGGGCAGTTGCTGTAGGGGGTCCCACCACCACTGTGCCTGTTTCGGCAGAGCAGTCAAGCAACTCGGAGCACGGGGTCCCGGTCTGGGGATGGAGTGGGACTATAGCTAGACGGAGCTGCGGTGGCGGGAGCTTAATGACATGATATGTCCCACAAATCGGATCCTGGATTACCGAGGCCCTGGCTCAGGACTAATGTGTGGGGTGGGGTGCTGTCCCGGGGGATATTTCACTCATCAGACTCCTTCCACTCGGCTACCTGGACAGCAAACCCGCCTTGTTTGAAAGTACTCTCAGAGTATGCTGGTCTCCTGATCCGCCATCTTCCCAGAAGTCCTTGGTTAAATTTTCAATACATATATAGTTTTAATTATTCTATTGTGAGTCTTACAGATATCATAACATTCCATAGTTCTATCACATGAAACACTATTAAACAATTGCTACCACAATGTTTCCAAACATTTTCTTTATTTTAGAACTCCTTGATATCAGCTCCCTTTTATTCCCTCTCTTCAATCTCTTTATTGTGGAAAACAGAACCTTCATAAAAGTGTAAGCAGCCTCTTCTCTATACTTCTTACCAGCAGGGCTTAGAAGACAAGGGCTAATGCTAGAGGAAATTGTCCAGAGTCCAGAGGATATAGATAAAGGTGATAACACACAATCCTCCAGGTACAAAGAGTTTTCTCTACACTGCTTTCCGTTAGATGAAAGTATAAAGCTGTCTCCTAAAGGCATCCAACTTTTGCTACTCATCTAAAAGATGCCTAGCTTTAAGAGCAATAAGGTTCTCTTTGTTGCTATCAAGGAGTCAACTATTCCTTTGTCTCTTACATGCCTTCTGGATGGGTCCTAAGAGACAGTTGTGTAACTGAGGGGCAGAAATAAAAAGGGAGAGAAAAGTATTTCTGCGGTCACCTCATCCATGATGTCAGGACTGAGCTGGATAGAGAGAATATATACACTCACCGATTTATATTAACTCCGGGCATGCAAACCCATCCCCACCCACAACACACACACACACACACACACACACACACACACACACACACAGACACCTACCTACATAATGAGGTGGGAAGTTTCTTTACGCTGGAGGTCCCTTAGTTCATTGTTTGAGTAATTTAACACCAGTGCTGAGGGCAGTTAGAGGGGAGTAACTTGTCCCCTGACTGGGAATATAATATGAGTGTGTCTGCTTCTATACATAAAGCTGGTGGCTGTTAGAGATTAGCCATGTGCTCCTATGAGGTATCATTAAGGTATCACTACAATGGGAGGATATTGTGGGGATGATGGGGATGAATTTTCATTAGGACCAAATGACTGGGACTCTTCTCTAACATACAAATATGAAGGCCTCCCTCCACCCAGAATACTGGCCTTGCAGGCTTCTTTAATGCAGACAATAGAGAATTCATCTACAAAGGCTCTCTTCCTGGTCCTCAATTTCACAGCTTGATACTTATCATGAAGTGTTTTAAAATGTTCAGGATGTCCCAGATTCACACTTTGCCCATTCTGTTATGTATTTGGCTGCTAGAGACTTGCATGTCTCACTCCTATATAAACACTGCTAAATGACGTCGATCACTCATCAGCATTACAGATCAGACTGCTATACTCTATTTTTTGCTCTCTGCTTTATCTTCCTAAATGTCACATGCTACTTCTATGAACCCATTTAACTGTGAGGCTGGATCCCACAGTTTATGTCTGCTTTAAGAGTTGGTACAAAAATTTTAATAACACTTGTAGTCATTGTTCTTACTTGCAGGCATGTGAAAATTAACCCACCCATGGCAACATTGTAATTCAGGAAGGATCTTGCAATGTACTTGTTTTTGATGATGAGCATGACACCAATCTTAATGAATTTGTCAGTCTCAGTCTTATAAACCACTTAAATCTAAAAATAACTAGTGCTTAAAGTACAATAATACATAGAACATCAGTTTTTAAACATATCATTTTGACAACTTGCCATTTTTCTTGATAGTGCTTCATATATTCTGTCTTCCAATTATTAGTACATGTTTGTAGGCAGCTATATTTTCTCCTGTCATGACACACAGTGAAGGTCCCCAAAGGATTACTCCATCCACATCATTACTGTTGACTGTACTTTGAGAACTTAGTACTTATAAAGTGTTATTTAAGTGCCATTAAACCTGAGGGGCTCATGTTCTAGAAGTTAATCACCAGTTCTTCCTCCTAGTCTGTATTTCTGGAATTTCTACTTAGACCTGTGCACCATGTGTGATCCTGATGATATTTTAAATACTGGTGGCATTGTTTTCTATGTCACAGCAATCTGCACACCCCCACAGGAAAACACTGGAAGAGGAGTTTTGTAAGCTAGACTGTAGGCTTTCCATAAGTCTCATATATACCTGTAAAATTGTGTTCTCCGAAGTTGAACATTCTGCATTTTTCACATTTCCAGTTTGTCTAGTACTTAGTTGTCTTTCAGTAAAGATTGATGGAATGAATACATCTGATCTCAAGCAACTGAAATTAGCAGGCCTTACCACCCTTGTGTGTCTGTGTTTTGCATGTATTTATATTCTTTTTATATTTTCACGGTCCTATTAAGCAACTACCAAAGTTGTGTTCATTCATTATTTTCACACCCAAACTGATTTCTATAGTAACCCTGTTTACCATTTGGATTGTTTACACAATTCTAAAATAAAGAAGTCAGTTGTTTTCAATGGAGACGAGAAAACTTTTCTCGATATTCAACAGGAACCATTTTATACTGAAATGAAATTTCCTGATTGTGAAAAATCCAGTAGTATGAAGTCACAATGCATTCAGCATCAGGAATCTGACAAAACTGAGAAACCACGCATAGGTGATAAATGTGGGAGAACCTTCTTCAAGGAGTCTTTCCTCTGTGAGCACCACTTCAGTCATATTCTAGATAAGACTTATGAATGCATTCAGGGTGGGCAAGGGTTCGACAAAGCATTCAAACTCACTGTACATTATCAAATAGCACATAAAGGACAAAACCCATACACAGGGTTGGAATATGGCAAAGCTTACCACAGTAATACATATTGCGAGGAACATCGGAAAACTCATGTGGTAGGTACCCCCTGTGTATGCAGTGAATGTGGGGAAGGATTTAACAGGAACAGTGATCTCACTGCTCATCAGCAAACTCCTACTGGAGAGAAACCCTATGTATGTCATGATTGTGGCAAAGGTTTCATTCAGATAGCACATCTCAAAATTCATCTACGAAGTCATACTGGAGAAACTCCTTATGTATGCAGTGAGTGTGGTAAAGCTTTCAGTCAGAAGCAATGCCTAACATCACATCAGACATTTCACACAGGAAAGAAACCGCATATATGTGGTGAGTGTGGAAACACCTTTATCAGGAAGACCAAACTTACTGTTCATCAGCGAACTCATACGGGAGAGAAACCCTATGTATGTGGTGAATGTGGAAAAGCTTATACCTGGAAGAATATTTTCACTGTTCATCAGTGAACTCATACTGGAAAGAAACCCCATGTGTGTGGTGAATGTGGAAAAACCTTTATCTGGAAGAAGAACCTCAGTGATCATCAATGAATGCCTACTGGAAAAAAACCTAATATATGCGATGAATATGGTAAAGCTTTCAGTCAGAAATAATATCTTACAACACATCAGACATTTCTTTTTTTTTTAAACAATTTATTAGGGGCTCATACAACTCTTATCACAGTCCATACATATACATACACCAATAGTATAAAGCACATCTGTACATTCTTTGCCCCAATCATTCTCAAAGCATTTGCTCTTCACTTAAGCCTTTTGGATAAGGTCTTCTTTTTTTCCCTCCCTCCCCGCTCCCTCCACCCTCATGTGCCCTTGGTAATTCATACATCGTTATTTTGTCATATCTTGCCCTATCCGGAATCTCCCTTCCCCCCCCTTCTCTGCCGTCGCTCTCCCAGGGAGGAGGTCACATGTGGATCCTTGTAATCAGTTCCCCCTTTCCAACCCACTCACCCTCCACTCTCCCAGCTTCGCCCCTCACACCCTTGGTCCTGAAGGTATCATCCACCCTGGATTCCCTGTGCCTCCAGCCCTCATATGTACCAGTGTACAAAGTCTGCCCTATCCAGCCCTGCAGGGTAGAATTCGGATCATGGTAGTTGGGGGGAGGAAGCATCCAGGATCTGGGGGAAAGCTGTGTTTTTCATCGGTACTACCTCGCACCCTAATTAACCCATCTCCTCTCCTAAACCCTTCTGTGAGGGGATCTCCATTGGCCAACACTTGGGCCTTGGGTCTCCACTCTGCACTTCCCCCTTCAGTCAATATGGTATACACACACGCACACACACACACACACACACATATACATACATACACACACATATATATACACACATATATTTTTTTAATTTTTTGCATGATGCCTTATACCTGGTCCCTTTGGCACCTCGTGATCACACTGGCCAGTGTGCTTCTTCCATGTGGACTTTGTTGCTTCTGAACTAGATGGCCGCTTTTTTATCTTCAAGCCTTTAAGACCCCAGTCACTATCTCTTTTGATAGCCGGGCACCATCAGCTTTCTTCACCACATTTACTTGTTCACCCACTTTGGCACCAGCCATTGTGTTGGGAGAGTGAGCATCATAGAGTTCTAATTTAATAAAAGAAAGTATTCATGCATTGAGGGAGTGTTTGAGTAGAAGCTCAAGGTCCTTCCGCCACCTTAATACTTAACCTATAAATATAGACACATAGATCTATTTCCCCATCCTCCTGTATATATTTGCAAGTACATGTCTTTGTCTAGACCTCCATAAATGCCCTTTGACTCCTAGCTCTTTCCTCCATCTCCCTTGACTTGCCTCCTGCCCTACTACCATGCTTCGTCGCCACCTGGGCGAGAGTATACCTCTTCTCTAAGCAACCTTACCCTTGATCATTTCCCACCATGCCTGCCATTCCCCCCTCTCTACCATTTTGGGTCCCATGTTGTTCCCTTGTCCCTGTGTTTGTTAACCCCACTTCCTTACCCCCCTACCCCGCCACCCCAAGTCCCCCCGGAACTGTCTGTCCCGTTTTTTTTTCCTCCAGATAGTTCTTCAACCCTGTCTTATTCAGACAGACCTGTGGAGACACTAACATGCATGAAAACAAGACAGAGGAAAACAAAGCAACAGTATACAACCAGACAACAAAACAACAAAAACAAACCACAGACAAAGAACAAAACAAAACACTTCACAAAAGAAAGGCTTGTAGTTAGTTCAGAGATCATTTGCTGGCCCTTAGGAGCGTTTTCCAGTCCAGTCTGTTGGGGCAGCACGCCCTGGTCCCAAAGTCCACTTTCAGCATTCCCTGGGGACCTTGCCACTCCATTCCCTTGCTGTTCCGCTGCAGTCCCCCAGTGCTTTGCCTCGGTGTGATGGATTCAGGTCTGGTGTAATTCTCACACGGTGTCTCCGGTGCTGTCCCCTGTATCGCCCTTAGTCACTGAGTGGCATCATTTCTCATAGTGGGGCCAGCCATGTTGTTCTCTCTGTGGACTGGCTGCTCTACTCAGGAACATCCTCCTCATGGCCTGGTGGGCCAGGCTGTGTTCCACTCTCTCCTCCTGCCTCTTCATCTGCTCCCATGTGCTCTGATCAGATATGTCCATCTCCCAGAGCTGCAGAGTCAATGTAGTCCTTTGGAACAAATTCTTTTCGGGGGAGGGCAGGAATCCACTTCATTTATGGTGCTGGGGCCAGCTTCCCAGATGTCTCCACTGGTTTCCTAATCCACGCCTGGATATTGCATTCACACCTTGCGGCACTTGGTTGAAGTCTGGTCCCACTTTCCCTGTGGAGATATAAACAATACCCTCCCCTTGGGTGGATTAGTGCCCCATGCCCCCACTACCTTTTTCTTCCTTATATTCATCCTTTTGTTTTCCTTTCCCCCCCTCCTCCACCATGGTCTACCATGTGCATGCCTGGTTTTGGTCTGGTCTCTACCATACTACACAGTCTTTGCCTCAAAAATGTTTGTATACAGTAGCTTTTTCCCCTATGCCACTTTTGCTTTTTAAAAAATTTTTTTATTCTTACCTCAGCGGGCTTATGTTGTACTTAAAAAAAAAACTACAGGTATCAGCCTCCTACCACCTCCCCCTCCCTGATTGCTTAATCAAAAGAGTTAACAGAAAATTCACCTTTGAATATCCCCATATTTCTTATTCATAAAATCAAAACATGACTGAGTGATTATAAAAGGAGAAAAAGTAAAACTTAAGCACATATGGGTGTTTTTAGGTATGTATTATTTAGTTTGTTTCAAACTAGAAACCATCTTTAGGCACAAGGATTTATAATTCACCGTAGTCCAAGTTACATGGGACATAGAAAAAACATTCAGATGTATTGAAAATGACATGCTGTGTGGGTTTTTGGTTAAGACCAACAACAGCAAATTAGAATAATAAATTCTATCTTGACAAAGAGTTTAGATAATTTTCAGATACATGAATACTTACCTGGCAGGGGAGATACCATGAGCACGAAGGTGGTTTTCCCAGGGCGAGGCTTATCCATTACACTCCGGATGTGCTGACCCTTGCGATTTCCCCAAATGTGGGAAACTCGACTGCATAATTTGTGGTAGTGGGGGACTGCGATCATGCTCTCCCCTGTTATTAAAAAAAAGAAAAGAAAAAAAAGTTCAGATACATGATCTCTGTATTAGCATTATCTGCATGGACTGCGTTTAGAAGAAACACATCATTAGAAAGATCTAGTATCTTTATTTTTAAAGTTATATGTTTTATTCCTGAATTACGAAGTAACATTGGTCAAAGATACAAAATGTTCTTCATTCTCAGAGTCCTACTGCTATTGTCATTGGAAACAGCTCTTTAAACGATTCTTACTAGATTTTAGATTGACCAATAAGCCCCAAAACTATTGTGCCCTCCACTTGCATTGCTGGTGGAACTTTCAGCAAACTATCCTACTCAGGCTTCTTTCAAGGTGTTTGATGTGGTTTTCTGCCACTGTATCCCTGGGGAATAAATATCAGCCTATGAAATCAGTAAGGTTAATATAGAAAGGAAAGAAACACAGGATAAATAAAACACTATTTAAAAGTCAAACAAAACTTTAATAACGTGTTATATAGTCATGACACTTAAAGCAACCTGGTACAATGGTATATATGAATAGCAGTGGATTAGAATTGATAACCTAGATATACAACCAGGTACGTATAGACAACCTAATCTTTGATAAAGGACTAAAACACATTAAGTGGAGAGGAGATATCCTTTTCAACAAATGATGTTGGAAAAATTGGATTTCCACCTGCAAAAGAATGGAATAAAGTCCATACCTCATGCCACATACAAAAATGAACGCATGATAAATCCAATACCTACATATAAACCCTAGATCATACAGCCAGACAATAAAAATGTAGGGACAAATTTGAGGGCAGTTATACAAGATATAAACACACTATGGCCATAATAAAAATATTCACATTATAGAAGACAAAATAAAGAACTGGGAGCTACTAAAAATACATTAATGAACATCAAAAGCCTTCATCTATAAATCCCTGAGGACCAATAATGAGAGTAGCCATACCAGGAGGGGAAGGGGATGGTGGAGTAGAAAGGGGGAATCGAACACAATGATCTACATATAATCCTCTCCCTGGGGGTCGGACAACAGAAAAGTGGGTGAAGGGAGACATCTGGCAGTTTAAGATATGACAAAACAAGAATAACCTATAAATTATCAAGGGTTCGTGAGGGAGGGACAGTGAAAGAGAGGAAAATGAGATGATAACAAGGGCTCAAGTAGAAAGAAATGTTTTGAGAATGATGATGGCAACAAATGTACAAATGTGCTTCACACAATGATGTATAGATTGGGATAAGAGTTGTACGAGCCCACAATAATATGACTAAAAAAACCAAAACAACTTCACAAAGAACACTAGGATACAGTTAATTCACACTTCCTAACTTGTGTATGTCTGCATGAATGCCTGATTGCAAGTCTCACTCTCTATTATTTCATTCTAGTCCATTAGGCTAAATAACCGCTTCTTGACTTTTTATAATAAAGCTTACATTTTAAATATATTTAAGAATGAAATATAAGAGAATCATAGAATAATTAATGCTTTTGGTATTGTTCTTTGACAGGTGTGGCTTTGACGGGTGACCAGCTATTCCTTACCTCTCTTGACTTTCATTATAACTAAGAATTTCCCCTGTGTGACTGATTTTTAGTGGAATTTTCTCAAAGAACAGGTCCAGTCAATCCCGAAGGATCTAGGTTGCTGACTCCTACCTTTGAGTGACTCATGGTCTCAAGTCTAGCATTTCCACATAAAAGAGCTTGTTCCCCTTTAATACAGAAAAGAGAGACTTCTACTCACATTGGTAGAGTCATGGTGAACTACAACCCAGAAAAGCAGGGAATAGACTTCCAGCAAGATGGCGATGGTGTAACACATACCAGAGGGACTCCACAGGGAAATTCAACACTATTGGAATGCAGGAGGAATATCATAAAGATAAGTAGGCACAGACCGATGGGGTTTTGAGGGGCTGGGGGCTTTTGGCTTACCTCAGTGGAGGTCGCTGGGGCTTCACCTTGGTCCCGCCACTGTCTCTGCTGGAGCCGGGACCATGTGGAGCCTGTAGGGAGGCTTGGTCTCAACACAGCCACAGTTTTTCACCACCAGCCTCAGGGCAGGGACTAAACCCATGGGGCTCCTCTCTGTCCCCCCTTAGATCTTGGAGGGCTGCACAGGGAGGGGGCCTCTTCTCAACACAGCCACAGCTTGCCGCATGCTGCCGCAGAGCAGGGACTAAACCCTGCAGCTCCACACTGGCAGGGATCTAACCAAGCTACATTGTTGCTTTGTTTCCATCTCTTCACTATATCCCCTCCCCCTGCTCCCATGCATCCAGAGCTTGCTTGTTAACTTTTTTCCCTCCTCTTTGCCTCTTTCTTGGTCACTCACAAGCTATTGCTAACCTCCAGACCACTTCCCTTAGCCTAGGGCATTTACACCTGTGCCACACCCAGCTAGGTGAGCTCCACCCTGTGTAGCTAGGGAGGCTGGGAAAAGGCCTGCTGACTCCCACAAGGGGATACTCTGCTCAACTTATTTTTTTCTGCTCAACTTCTTCCTGGGGAATTCCTGCCTGTGTGCCTGGGGTCACAAATTAAAAGAGGGACCAGATTTTAACCCGATGCTGCAAGATGTGAATCCAACATGCCCGCCTGGAGTGAGAAATCAGTGAAGAGGTCTGGGGGGCCGGCCCCAACCCCAACTAGTAATGGGACATTTGCCCCTCCCCTCAGAAGAATTTATATCAAAGGATGACACTGAATTTACAGTTCTGGAAGAGGGACATATCTGATCGGAGCACATGGGAGCAGATGGAGGGGGAAGAGGAGAGAGTGGAGCACATCATGGCCCACCAGGCCAGGAGGTCGATGTTCCCAAATAGAACAGCCAGTCGACAGAGAGGACCACATGGCCAGCCCCACTATGAGGCATGACGTCCCTCACTGACCCATAGCCCTACAGGTGACAACACCAGAGATACAGCGAAGTAATTGCAACCAATTGGATCCCGCCACACCGAGGAAAAACATTAAGGGGTGTAACAGAACAGCAAGGGAATGGAGCAGCAAGGTCCCCAGGGAATGCTGAAGGTGGACTTTGGGCCCAGGGCATGGTGCCCCAAAAGACTGGACTGTAAAACACTCCTAAAGGCTAACAAACAATCCTGGAACTAACTACAAGCTTTTCTTTCTTGCATTTTGTTTTTGTCATTGGTTTGTTGTTTTGTTGTATACTGTTGCTTGGTTGTGCTCTGTCTTGTTTTTGTGAAAGTTACTATCTAAGCAGGTCTGTCTAAATAAGATAGGCTGGATAAACAATTGCAGGAGAAAACAAAGGGACCGATAGTTACGAGGGGACATGGGAGAAGGGGAGGTGGGGGGGGGGAAGGTAGTGGTATTAATAAACCCAGGTACAAGGGAACAACAAGCTATCCAAATCAGTGGTGAGGAGGGTGAAGGGGATCTGGTAGGCTGGGACCAAGGGTAATGTAACTAAGAGGAATGGCTGAAATTCTGGGTGGGACAGCATGATAGTGGGACAGGAGGGAAGTCAAAGGAAACAGAGGAAGTGCTGGGAGGCAGAGGGCATTTATAGAGGTCTAGGTAAAGGCATGTACATATGCGAAAATATTTATACATGAGGATGGGGAAATAGATCTATGTGCCATATTTATAGGTTTAGTATTAAGGTAGCAGAAGGACATTGGGCCTCCACTCAAGTACACCCTCAATGCAAGAATACTTTCTTCTATTAAATTGGCATTCTATGATGCTCACGTTCCTGGCACAACCACTGAAGACAAAGTGGATAAACAACTAAATATGGGGAAGAAAGCTGATGGTGCCCAGCTTTCAAAAGAGATAGTGTCTGGTGTCTTAAGGACTTGAAGGTAAACAAGCGACCTTCTGGGTCAGAAGCAATAAAGAGCACATTGTAGAAGCACACCAGCCTGTGTGATCAGGAGGTGCTTAAGGCATCAGTTATCAGGCTTCAAAGGAAAAAAATCATATTGTATTCTCACCTCCCTGACATAGCTGCTGAAGACAAATGGGTGCATAAGCAAATGTGGTCAAGAAAGATGATGGTGCCTGGCTATCAAAAGATATAGCATCTGGGGTCTTAAAGGCTTGGAGGTAAACAAGAGGCCACCTAGCTCAGAAGCAACAAAGCCGACATGAAGGAAACACACCAGCCTGTGAGACCACAAGGTGTCAAGGGATCAGGTATCATCAGAACAAAAATATCTCACCATAGTGAATGAGCGGGGGAGTGTGGAATGGAGACCCAAAGCACATTTGTAGGCCACTGGACATTCCCTTACAGAAGGGTTTTGGGGAGGAGATGAACCAGTCAGGGTGTGATGTAGCAACGATGAAATATACAACTTTCCTCTAGTTCCTAAATGCTTCCTCCCCTCAACCCACGCCCACTGTCATGATCCGAATCCTACCTTGCAAGTATGGCTAGACCAGATGATGTACACTGGTACAGATGGGAACTGGAAACACAAGGAAGCCAGGTGGATGATGCTCTCAGGACTAGTGGCATGAGTGGAGATACTTGTAGGGCAAAAGGAGGGTGGGTTGGAAAGGGGAAACCTATTTCAAGGATCTATATGTGACCTCCTCCCTGGGGGACAGACAACATAAAAGTGGGTGAAGGGAGACATCAAACAGGCCAAGATATGACAAAATAATTATTTATAAATTATCAAGGGCTCATGAGGGAGGGGGGACTGGAGAGGGAGGGGGAGAAAAAGAGGACCTGATGCAAACGGCTAAAGTGGAGAGCAAATGCTTTGAAAATGATGAGGGCAAAGAATGTACAAATATGCTTTACACAATTGATGTTATATATGGATTTTGATAGGAGTTGTATGAGCCCCTAATAAAATGATTTTTAAAACAATGAGCTGAGACTAAGGGCTCAAGTAGAAAGCAAACGTTTTGAGAATGATGATGACAACGAGTGTACAAATGTGCTTGATACATGGATGTAGATAAAGAGTGTGATAAGAGTTGTATGAGCCCCCAATTAAATGATTGGGGGAGGAAGCAGGGAAGAGTTACATAAGGACAGACATTGACCTCTGGTACAGTGATCGTCCTGCACGGCGTTGACAGAATACCTGCTTTGATCTTCTTTGACAATATGTTGCTGACCTTGCTTGCTAGATTCTGTGAGAACACCTGTCTGATCTTCCTTGAAAGATGTCGCTGATCAACCTTGCAAGCTCCTGAGAGAAGAGCTGCTCTGATCTGCCTTGCAAGATTTTGCTGATCTACCTTGTAAGATGCTGGGAGACCTGCCCAGATCTTCCTTGAAGGATGTCCTTGATGTGCCTGGCAAGATGGCGATAGACCTACTAGGGTCTTCCTTGTAAGATGTAGCTAATCTTCCTTGCAAGATGCTGGGAAAATCTGCACTGATCTATCTTGCAAGCTGTCACTGATATTCTTTAAAAGGTGTTGACAGAAGACCTACTCTGATCTTCCCTGATGTGCCTTGCAAGATGCTAACAGAAGCCCTGCCACGATCTTCAATGCAAGTTATGAGAGAAGACCTGCTCTGATCTGCCTTGCAAAATTTTGCTGATCTTCCTCTCAAGATGCTTCTGATGTGCCTTGCAAGATGGTGACAGAAGACCTGCCCAGATCTTTCTTGCAAGTTGTCACTGATCTGCCATGCAAGATGCTGACAGAAGACCTGCTCTGATCTGCCTTTAAAGGTATCCCTGGTCTTCCTTAAAAGATGCTTAGAGACCTTATCTGATCTTCCTTTCAACATGCTGCGAACTGCCTTGCAAGATGCTGATTGAAGACCTGCTCTGGCCTTCCTTGCAAGATGTCCCTGGACTTCCTTTAAAGGTGCAGAGAGAAGAGCTGCTCTAATCTTCTGGCGAGATGCTTCTGGTGACCCTTGAAATATGGTGATTGGCCCCTAATAAAATGTTTAAAAAAAAAAAAAAGAAAGATGGTGATTGAAGACCTGCTCTGGTCTTCCTTTGCCAAGATGTTGCTGATCTTCCTTGCAAGATGCTGTTAGAAGATCTGGTCTTATCTTCCTTCCAAGACGTCGCTGATATGCTTTGCAAGATAGAAAACCTGTTGTGATCTTCCTTGAAAGATGCTGATGATCTTCCTTGGAAGATGCTGATTAAAGAACTGCTCTGGTGTTCCTTGCCAAAATACCGCTGTTTTTCCTTAGAAGATGCATACAGAAGACCTGCTCTGATCTGACTTGAAAGATACCGCTGATCTTCTTTAAAAGGAGCTGAGAGAAGACCTGCTCTGATTTTCTTGCAAGATGCTTCTGATGAAAGAAGACCTGCTCTCTGATCTGCCTTCCAGGTATCCTTGGTCTTGCTTAAAAGGTGCTAAGACCTGTTCTGGTCTTCTTGCAAGATACTTCTAATCTGCCTTGCAAGATGGTGATTAGAAAATCTGTTCTGGTCTGACTTGAAATACGTGGATCTGCTTTGCAATATAGAAGACCTGCTCTGATCGTCCTTGCAAGATGTTGCTGATATTCTTTGGAAGATGCTGATGGAAGACCTGCTGTGGTCTTCTTTGCTAAGATGTTTCTGATCTTCCTTGCAAGATGTTGTGAGAAGACCTGATCTAATCTTCCTTCCAAAATGTTGCTGATATTCCTTGCAAGATGTCGCTGATCTGCTTTGCAAGAGAGAACACCTGCTCTGATATCCCTTGTAAGTGAAATGCTGATCATCTTTGCAAGATGCTGAGGACAGTCTGTTAGAAATGTTCCGCTGTGCACATGCACATCTACTTACAAGGTGTTTGATCCCAGGTCTAGCCTCAGCAGGCCAATGGGTGGGTCAAATATTCTCCCTCTTCCTCTCTGGCAACTTTTGGGAAGATATGGGTTGGGTTCACTTCTCTTTTCTCCATTCTTATGTTTTGAAAGGTTTGTAGGAAAAATAGGACTTTTATCTGTATTTCATAATTGTTGGGAGCCATCCCAGCCATGCTGTCTAGCAAAGGTACAGCCTGGTGGAAGAAGCTTCTGCAGAGGAGAGGTTCTCAGAGAGGGTTTCCAACATCCCTCAAATATTTGCTGCTGTTAAATCCACTCTTGAGAATTTTGTGCATTGTCATGTTTACCGCACCTGGAACCAATGCGAGGGCAATCTTGAGAAGTATGAATGAAATTAGATCTAAAACTTGCTTCAATATGATGGTGCTTTCCTCACCTGAGGCATTGAGAGGCTTACACAACAAGACATCTTTGGGAATTCTGAGAAAGATATGTGGGAATTGAGTGAGGAAGAAACCCAAAAGTTGAGGTTAGAGGAGAAATAAAACCCATCCAAAAAACCCTGGATTCCATCCAGATTAGGTAGTGGGGGACTCTTTTGCCCTCCGTGATATAGAGAACCAACTGATGACCCTATATCTTGGACAGGGGCTTAGATAGAAGGAGAAAGAATGGTTAACATTAATAGGAAACACATAAAAGGGGAAATATTAAGTATTTGGCAAAGAATCAGATGGTTTGGCTCTTTGGTGCCTCAGGAGTATAAAAAACAAAAGAAACATAGGTAGACAATGAAACAGTTACCATGGGAAAGTTTATAAAGCAAAATATGTAACACTGAGAAGCATTTAACTATGTTTTTAGATATTAGGCTTTGAAGTAGCACATGAGGTAGATTCATTGTTAGCCAACCAGGAAAGGAATATTGTGCAAAAATGATAGGGCAGTGAGTAGGATATGAGTCTAACCAAATTTTCTGAACACCTCAATCAAAAATAGTATGTGACTTATAAGACAAGCAGTACAGAAAGAACCAGGAAGATGACAGAAAGTGATAGAAAAAAGTACAGACCTCATAATGGTCTTTTATCAGGTTTCAGTAGAAACAATAAGGGTGATACTGGAATTAATCATAAAGCATTGTTTTTATGTAGTGTTCTGCAAAACTTTTTATGCTATAAGTACAGCTGTTTGGAAGAACACAGCAGAGAATACTTCCACCATAACATCTCTCATGTCTGTCTTGTCTGTGTTCGCCGACTCCACACCTCCTTGAAGTATCTAGTTTAATCCTCCCGGAGCTGGACTCCGTCACATAATTGTACATCAAGACTTTGGCATATGCAGTACGACTTGCCTGTAGAGTCATAGTCGTTGAGGGTCCTGAATTTGTGTGTATGTGTGTGTGTGTGTACATCATACACACCTGTTTGTGTAGGGTGGGTTTTACCAAACACCTCAGGGGTCAGTCGATCAGTAGTCTAGGTCAGGCAAACACTGGTATCTTCTCATGTGCCTATTTATGTATGTTTGTCAAACTCACCCTGCTTGTAGGAGCTCTGCATGCTGTTGAACAGCTCTGGCTCCTCGCTAACTAACAATTTCACCTCTTCCTACTGTGGAATAGTTCTCGATACCGGTTTTCATTTCTCAAATGGATAATTGTATTATGAATTTTAAAATTGGATATTTATATTGAAGAATATAATTTAAAGATACTGGAAGATGATTTTGTCGGTCACACATAAATGGTGACATATGTGTGTCTATGTGTAAGTGTAACTATGAAATTTAAAAAGACAGATGAGTCAGAACCAGGCAGGGCCTAACCCACAGGCAGACACACAAACTCAGGTGGTGCGACAAAACAGAGTAAAACCTGAGGGTGGGCACAACATGCTGATAATACAGACTTAGAAGCTACAGCTGCATGTGATGACATGTCAAGCGACTTAACATGGTACTCTCTCTAAAAAATGTTCTCAGCACCACATCCTAACCCACAACTGATAGGATCTTCCTTGTGAGATGGGATCAATCGGATCTGCCTTTCCTTGAAAATGCCACTGATGTTCTCTGCAAGATGTTGATAGAAGACCTGCTCTGATCTTCCTTGACAATATGTTGTTGACCTTGCTTGCAAGATTCTGTGAGACCATCTGCCCTGATCTTCCTCGAAAGATGTCGCTGATCATCTTTGCAAGCTGCTGAGAGAAGACCTGCTCTGATCTGCCTTGCAAGATTTTGCTGATCTATCTCGAAAGATGCTGAAAGAAGAACTGCCCTGAATTTTCTTGAAAGATGTCCTTGATCTGCCTGGCAAGCTTGTGATAGAAGACCTGCTAGGGTCTTCCTTGTAAGATATCGCTAATCTTCCTTGCAAGATGCTGGGAAAACCTGCTCTGATCTGTCTCACAAGCTGTCGCTGATATTCTTTAAAAGGTGTTGACAAAAGATCTACTCTGATCTTCCCTGATGTGCCTTGCAAGATTCTCACAGAAGACCTGCCATGACCTTCCTTGCAAGATGTTGCAGATCTTCCTTGCAAGATATCCCTGGTTTCCTTTTAAAATACTAAGAAAAGACTTGCTCTGATCTTCCTTTCAAGATCCTTCTGATTTGCCTTGCAAGATGCTGACAGAAGACAGGCTCTGATCTTCCTTGCAAGATGCTGCTGATCTTCCTTGGAAGATGCAGACTGGAGACCTGGTCTGGTCTTCCTTGCCAAGATGTCGCTGATATTCCTTGAAAGATCCTGTGAGAAGACCTGGTCTTTTTTTACCTTCCAAGATGTTGCTGATCTTCCTTTGAAGATGCTGATAGAAGTCCTGCTCTAATCATCCTTGCAAGAATGTCGCTGACGTGACTGGCAAAATAGAACACCTGCTCTGATCTCCCTAGTAAGTGAACTGCGGATCATTCTTGCAAGATGCTGAGGGCAACCTGGTGGAGATGTTCCAATGTGCGCATGCACCTCCACTCACAGCAGGTATGAGCCCAGGTCTCGCCTCAACAGGCCCACAGTAGGGTGGGTTTTACCAAACACCTTAAGGTCAGTCGACCAGTGGTCTAGATCAGGCAAACACTGGTGTTTTCTCATGTGACTATTTATGTATATTTGTCAAACTCACCCTGCTTGTAGCTCTGTATGCTGTCAATCAGCAGTGCCTCCTCTCTGGCTAACAACTTTACCTCCTCATACTGTGGAATAGTTCTGGGTGATGGTTTAATTTCTCAAATGTGTCACTTTTAAAAATATGAACTTTAAAATCAGATTTATATATTGAACAATGTAATTTTAAAATACTGGCAGATGATCTTGCTGGGCTTACATAAATGGTAACTGTGTGAGTGTGTGTGTTTGTGTGTGAGTGTATGGTGTGAACAAGGAAAAGACAGATGAGTCACGACCAGGCAGTGCCTAACCCACAGGCAGACACACAAACTCAGGTAGTGCGACAAAACATAGTAAAATCTGATGGTAGGCAAAACATGCTGATAATACAGACCTAGAAACAGCGGCTGCATGAGATGACATGCAAAGCAACTTAACACAGTACTCTCTGAAAAATGTTGCCAGCACCACTCCCTAAGCCACGAGTGATAGGATCTTCCTTGTGAGATGGGATCAATCGGATCTGCCCTTCCTTGAAAATGCCACTGATCTTCCCTGCAAGATGCTGAGAGAAGACCTGCCCTGATCTTCCTTGCAAGATGCTTCCTTTTCTGCCTTGCAACATGCTTATAGAAGACCTGCTCTGATTTTCCATGCAAGATTTTGTTGAACTTCCTTGCTAGATGCTAATACAAGACCTGTTTTGATCTTCCGTGCAAGAGATCCCTGGTCTTCCTTAAAAGGTGCTGAGAGAAGACCTGGTCTGATCTTCTTTGCAAGATGCTTCTGATCTGTCTTGCAATATGGTGACAGAAGACCTGCTCTGATCTTCCTTGCAAGATATCCCAGATCTTCCTTAAAGGGTGCTGGAAGAAGACCTGCTCTTATCTGCCTTGGAAAATGTCGGTGATATTCTTTGGAAGATGAAGGCAGAAGACCTGCTCTGATCTTCCTTGCAAGATATCCCTGGTTTCCTTAAAAGGGGCTGAGAGAAGATCTTCTTGCAAGATGTTTCCAATGTGCCTTGCAAGATGGTGATTGAAGACCTACTCTTCTCTAGCTTGCCAAGAAGTCGCTGAACTTCCTTGCAAGATGCTGTGAGAAGACCTGGTCTTCTCTTCCTTCCAAGATGTTGCTGATTTTCCTTGGAAGATGCTGATAGAAGACCTGCTCTGATTATCCTCGCAAGATGTTGCAGATCTGCTTGGCAAGATAGAACACGTGCTCTGATCTACCTTTTAAGTGACTGCTGATCATCCTTGCCAGATGCTGAGGACAACCTGTTGGAGTTGTTCCGATATGCACATGCACCTCTGCTCCCAGTGGGTGTGAGCCCAGAACTGGCCTCAGCAGGCCCACAGGTAGGTCAAATAATTTTCCCTCCTCCTCTCTGGCAAAGTTTTGGATAGATATGGGTTGGGTTCACTTCTATTTTTTCTATTCTTATGACTGTTTCAAAAGATTTGCAGGAAAAATAGGACTTTTATCTGTATTTCATAAATGTACATCAAGATCCTGGCATATGTAGCCCACCGCACCTGTACAGAGGCATAGTTATTGAGGACCCCTGAGTGTGTGTGTGTGTGTATGTATGTGTATGTGTGTTTGCACATCATACACGCCTGTTTGTGAAGGGTGGGTTTTACTAAACACCTCGGGGGTCAGTCGAACCGTGGTCTAGATCAAGCAAACCCTGTGGTACCTTCTTATGTGCCTATTTATGTATGTTTGTTGAACTCTCCCTGCTCACAGGACCTCTACATGGTGTCAACCAGCTCTGGCTCCTCTCTGGCTAACAACTTACCTCCTCCTACTGTGGTATAGTTATGTGTGCTGATTTCATTTCTTAAATGTGTAGTTTTTTATTATGAATTTAAAAATCAGGAAATTATATTGAAGAATGTATTTTAACGATACTGGCAGATGATCTTTTTGGGCTTGCATAAATGATGATGTGTGTGTGTCTGTGAGTGTGAGTGTAAGTTATGAAATTGAAAAAGACAGATGAGTCACAACCAGGGAGTTCCTAATCCACAGGCAGACACACAAACTCAATTGGTGCGGCAAAACATAGCAAAATTTAATGGTAGGCACAACATGCTGATAATACAGACTTAGAAACAGCAGCTGCGTGTGATGTCGTGCAAAGCGAATTAACACGGTCTCTCTGAAAAACTTTCCCAGCACCACTCCATCACCCACAAGTTATAGGATATTTCTTGTGAGATAGAATCAATCAGACCTACCCTTCCTTCAAAACACCACTGATCTTCCCTGCAAGGTGCTGATAGAAGATCTGCACTGATTGTCCATGCAAGATGTCGCTGATGTTCCTTGCAAGATTCTGTGAGAACACCTGCTCTGATCTTCCTCAAAAGATGTTGCTGATCATCCTTACAAGCTGCTTAGAGAAGACCTGCTGAGGGATGAAATAGGGGAAATCACAACAGACCCCAATGAGATTAAAAGAATAATCACAAAGTATTATGAAAGACTGTATCTTAATGAATTAAAAAATGTGAATGACATGGACAAATAGGTGGAAAAACGATCCTTCCCTAGATTATCCCAAATAGAGTTCAAGAACCTCAAGAAACTTTCCCATAACAAAAGAAATAGATCTGGTTATCAAGAATCTACCAACAAAAGAGGCCCCCCGACCAGAGAGCTTCACAAGGGAATTCTATCAAGCATTCAGTGAAGGGCTCTCACCGATCATCAACAAATTATTCCAGAGGATAGAAAAGGATGGCAAACTTGAAAACTTCCAAACTCATTCTACGAAGGCAGTCTAACTTTGATACCCAAATAGGGTAATAATCCCACAGGACTAGGGAAACTAACACTGAGGGAAATATGACTAGGACTATAATCCCTAACTTATAACAGAGGGAATTTGGAAAGCTAGTATTCCACGATAGGAAAGATACCACTTTGGTACATTAGAGATAAAGTCCGAGTACATTATCCTACTTTCAATATCATTCCCACAGATGCTCCCCTAAAAGCTATGCTGCCTTAAAGTGAGCACATGGTTGATCCTATCTCCCTATACAAATGGACATTCTTTTGTTACTCCTCCCATCAAGTAACCCATAACCCTCATACCTTCCTCCAATGCAGGAATTGTTTCCTCACCTGTGAGCTCAGGTACCTTAATGTGGTTACCACCCACATTGTGAATTATGTAACTACTGAATGTGCATGTTTTAAGGATACCTATAAATATCCCAAAACTATAAAGACTCACTCTCTCTTCTCCTACCGCCACATAAACCACCAAGAGGGGATGAGGTGAGCATGCTACTATAAAATGTGTCTGACCCCTTTATTTTACTCTCTCTCTTATCGTCTATAACTTTACTATAACCTTTACATATTATCACTGTACAATTGTGCCAATGGACCCTTTGGTTGTTAGAGGCTGGTTTCTTCTGACCAATGATGCCTAACATGGAGATGTAGGAAAATAATTCTTTTGAGTTATACCCTGTGTAACAATTGTACAACCTCTTCAGACAGAGAGGTTAAATCCGAGAAATTTCAGTATTTTTAGAATGACTGAGATATGGGTCAGGTGACGAGCAAAGATACAGAGTGCCATATCACTCTTAGCCACCTCTTAAATAAACAAAATGTAGTGCCAACAAATTAAAAAATAAAGGCATTTCTTCAAGTGGTAAAGAAATTTAAATCTTGTTTTCCAGAGTCAGGAGCCTTTGATATGGAGAGCAGGGACATGGTAGCTATTAACCTAAGAAACGTTCACAGGGAAGTACAGAGCATACCCATGTATGGCTTTTCCTTTTCGCATCATTAACACACAGCCTGACTCACAACACCCACAGAGAGTTCAAGAACATCATCACAGTTCAAGAACAACATCATCAAGATTTCAAGAAAGTGGTT
Source organism: Tenrec ecaudatus (assembly GCF_050624435.1). Taxonomy (NCBI): domain Eukaryota; kingdom Metazoa; phylum Chordata; class Mammalia; order Afrosoricida; family Tenrecidae; genus Tenrec; species Tenrec ecaudatus. The sequence goes on along the minus strand of NC_134544.1, from coordinate 95,637,734 downwards.
TCTAGTTGTGGCCCAGCTCCTCTTCTGTAGTTAGCATGATTAAAGTCTTTGTCAGTCTGAACACAGGATCCCTGTTGACTGGAGAGCTTTGACAAAAAGCATGCATCTCTACTGCATAATTCTTATGGTATCAGATATTGTGGAATGAAGCAGTGCATGCACAAGATCTCAAAAATACTGAGGATGGAATAGATATTGGAATTCATCAGTTGCTAGGGGATAACAATTATATCACAGTTGAGTCACAACTAGTTTTCTGGACAGGCATTCTCACAGGTACACTAGGTTTGCCCAAGGGACAGGGAGAAAACAGCACTATTAGGAGGCAGATGGCCCAATTACACTGCAGTGAATCAAAAAAATGATGAGCCTTATCTAGACTTTATCTCCAGATTGCAGGATGCGGTTTGCAAAAATGTGGCTGACGCAGGGGCTGCTGATAATCTCATTCTTATATTAGAATTTTAAAATTTGAACCCATCATGTCAATCTGTGATCCATCCATTCAAGGAACAGAGCTCACTCTGATTATTTCAGAATATGCAGGAACGTAGGAACAGATGAATGCAGAAGTGATCTATGGCAGCTCCCTTGGGAAATTACAACAGGCATAAGGGGAAGTGCTTTATAGGTGGGGAAGAGGTAAATTTTAAAAGATAATGCCTGCAATTTTCATGAAGAAACAGGGCAACACACAGCAGACAGGTACCGGGAAAAGAGGTGGGTTCCAGAGAACCTGGACTATGCCCCATTGCAAAAGGGGAGATCATTGAATAAATCAATGTCACTCAAGAGCCAACAGTGAAGGAATCCAGTTGGTAAGCACTTCCCAATCTGGAACCCTCTAAGGGGGCATGCTCCAAGTCCCACCCAAGAGAGCCTGAGGGAATCTGTTGCTAATAAGCCAAGCAAGAAATGCACCAGAGTCCAGCCAGCTTTATCAGACAATCACACTGCTGGGTGAAGATTTTCGATAGATTTAAACAGCCAAGAGGAATTCCAGCTTGTTCAAGACATCCCGCCAGAAATTATTAAAACCACAATGTTGGGACTGCTAACTAAAGAAACCATAGGACTTTTATTTGGAAATAAAATAAGTATAATATATTACTACTTAGTAATATCTCGAGACAGTAAACAATTGCTCTGTCTTCTCTCACCTCCACATGGGCAACCAAGAGAGGCTAAGGTGAGCATGCTATCAGGAAATGTATCTGACTCCTGTATTTTACTCACACTCCTATTTCTCCTATCTTCTACGACGTTACTATATGTTTATATATTATCACCGTGCAACTGAACCTATGAACCCTTCAGTTGTTAGAGAGAGGCTGGTTTCCTCTGACGTGATATCTGTAATGAACACAGATGCAAAAATCCTTAACAAGATATTTATAGGCCAAGAGAATACACAAGTATATAAAACATCATTCACCATTATCAGGTAGGAAACATCCCAGGGATGCAGGAATGATTTATCATTCAAAGATCCATCTATATTATACCCCATGTTGATAAGAAAAAGTATAAGAGCCACATAATAATATTGATAGATGCAGAAAAAGCATTTGACAACATTCAACACCCCTTCCTAATTAAGACACTCATGAAGATATAGGAACAGAAGGAAGATTCCTCAAGATAATGCAAACTACCTATGAAAATACAACAGCCACATTATAGCCTATGAAGTAGAGAGGAAAATGATCCCAATGAAAAAGGAGACCAGACAAGGATGCCCTTTCTCCCTAATTGTATTCAATATCGTACAGGAGGCTTTAGCAAACAACGTGAGACAGTGGAAGGACATTAAAGGTGTCCAAGTGAGACAGGAAGAGGTGAAACTATCTCTTTTTGCAGACAACCTGATTGTGTACATTTTAAATCCCAAAATAACTGACAGCAATAGCAGAATATGGAAGAGTGACAGGATATGAGGTCAACAAACAGAAGTCTATTGGTTTGCTATATACATTCGACAGGACCATGGAAGAGAAGATCAAGAAGGCAGTACCCTTCACAATAGTCAAGAGCACATTGAAATATCTAGGAATATGTTTAACCAAAAAAAATCTGAAGACATACAAGGAAAACTACACGACCCTACTACAAGAAACCAAGAATGACCTCCACAAATGGAAGAATATCCCATGTTTGTGGACTGGAAAATTCAACACACGGAAGATGTCAATCTTACCCAAAGCACTTTATAAGTTTAATGCTATCCTGATTAAAATACCAATAATCTTATTCAAAGAACTGGCCACAAATTTTATATGGAGAGGGCAGAAGCCCAACATTAGCAGAGAAGTCCTCAAGAAGAAAGACAGAGGGTTTGGTGAGCAAACAATGCCACAGACAGGGGAACAACTATAGAATTAAAATCAACAACAACATAGAGATTCTATGGATGTTGGAGCAACAGCAATCTGAGAGGAAGTACTAAGAGGTGGAAGAAGGGGGAATGTGATGGTGGGGCAGGAGGAAGACAAAAGGAAACAGAGGAAGGCTCTGGAAAGCAAAGCTATCGATAGAGGTATAGGCAGAGGTGTATACTTAAGTAAATACATTAATCCATAAAAATAGAGGGATTGGCCTATGCACACATTTATAAGGCAATACACTGTGGACAGACCTTGGGGCTCAGCTCACACACACCCTAACACAAAAATACTTTGTTTTAACAAACTGGCATTTGGTGATGGTCACCCCACAAACACACACACACACACACACACACACACACACACGCAAAATTGTTGAAGGCTGAATGGCTGCACAAGCAAATGTGGTGTAGAAAGATGGTTCCCAGCTATTAAAAGATACAGCGTCTGGGGTCTCTTAAAGACTTGATGTTAAGCAAGCAATCATGCAACAGTGAAGAAGCAAACCCACATGGGAGAAGTACACCAGCCAGGGTTATCATGAGGTGTCATCAGGACTGTAACAGGTATCAGAAGATTCATAACAAAGAAACAAAAACACATTGTTGAGAATGAAGGAGGTTGGAGCAGAGACCCTTAGGCTATCTGTAAACAATGGAACATCCCAGTCCCAGAGGGGCCACAGGGAAGGCATGAGTCAACCAGGGTGCAGTAGAGCACCAATGGATCACACAATATTGTTCTGGTTCCTTAAGGCTTCCTCAAGGCTTCCTCACTCCCCACTGTCATGACCCTACTGCTGTTTCTCACTCTGCACTGGACTGGGGCAGGTACACAGGTATTGATAAGAGATAAAGTTCATGACACATGGGATGAGAATAGCAATACCAAAAGGGTAGGGGGAAGGTGGGGAGAGGAGGGAAGGATGGAAGGACCAATCGTGATGACTGGCACATAAGCACACATACCCCTCCAGGAAGAATAACAGCAGAAACCATTGGGGAAGGAAGACAACGATGGGTGTGAGATATGAAAATAATAACAATTTATAATCTATCAAGGGGCCACAAGGGTGGCGAGAGGGATGTAAAACAAGAGGAGCTGATACCAAGGGCTCAATAAGAAGTAAATGTTTAAAAAAGAATGAAGTCAACATATGTACAAATATGCCTAATCTAATTGATGTATGGATTGTAATAAAAGTTGTAAGAGCCCCCAATAGAATTCTTTCAATTAAAAAAAAAAAGTTAAGATGAAAGAGTTGTAGAGGATAGCGTGTCAGGGCTGATATAGCATGGTGGGAGAGCAGGTCACATAAATGATGAGAGGATTTAATATGCATGTTCTGGCCAAAAGTAATTTTTGAGCTTTCTTGGGCTAGGAGAGCAGCTTCTGCCATGCCCCATAAGCTTGGAGGCCACCCCTGTACTTCTGGATCTAACTGTATAGGTAAATAGGCTGCTAGAGCAAAAGTAGATCCTATTTCCTGGCATTGGACTCCCACAGCCACCAGTTTCATGAACATATAGAATGAAGGGGTTAAACCAGGAGGGAAAAGTGCAGGAGCTGATAGCTAGGCACATTTAAGTGCTTTGTATGGTTTATCAATGAATGTTGTTGGTTCTAAAGATTCAGGGCTTGTCCCTTAGCTGCTTCATAGAGAGGTTTGGCTAACCCACTAAAACTGGGAATCCACAGCCTTAGCTGTGAATCAAGCCTAGAAAGGAGAGCATTTCAGTAGAGGGAGTTGGGAGATGAGGAAGAAGCTGTTTTCTATCAACTGTATTATCTATGGAATTCTTTCTGAGTCGGACTTCCAGATACATTGCAGTGGTGAGAGAAAGCTGTACCTTGGTGGGAGACACTCCGTACTCCTTATCTGCCAGGAAGTTTAAAAGACCATTGGTATGATTTGGGGAATCTGAAATGGAAGGATATCAACAACGTGTTGTTTGTTATGACTTTTTAAAATCATATTATTGGGGGCTCGTACAACTCTTACCACAATCCATCCATCCATCCAGCGTGTCAAGCTTATTTCTACATTTGTTGCCATCATTTTCAAAACATTTTTTCTACATGAGCCCTTGGTATCAGTTTCTCCCTTTTCCCCTCCCTCATGAACCTTTGATAATATATAAATTATTATTATTTCATAGCTTACACTAACTGATGTCTTCCTTCACCCACTTTTCTGTTGTCCATCACCTTGGGAGTAAATTATAGGTAGATCATTGTGATCAGTTCCCGTATCTCCCGTCACCTTCCCCTTCCCTTCCCCCTCCTGGTATGACTATTCTCAATAGTGTTTCCAGCTCTTATCTGTACCTGTATACAGATGCTCTGGCTAGATTTGTAAGGTAGAATTGGGGTCATTGACAGGGGGGTGCATTAAAGAATTAGAGGAAAGTTGTATGTTATGAATCTTCTGATGCCTGTCACCTACATAGTGGAGGATGAAGCTGAGGAAAAGGTCTAGGGACAGGAAGTCAATCGTCAGGGTTTGACTAAAAAAGTGACTCCTATTTAAATAACCCTGGAGCAAAACGCCCCAACAGAGTTGTTGAGAATGTATGAATGAGCTGCCCAGGTAAAGGTGAAGAGGTCTTTGGACCATTCATCAGAGGGATAGTCATGGAGGCAACCGTGTATGTTTAGTATTGTGCGGAATGGTAGAGAACAGAGTGTTAAGGGTTGGGCACCAAGGAATGAATAAACAGGGCAGCAGCATTAATGGCCCTAAGGTCTTGGATAAATCTGTAACTTCCATTGGGTTTAATAACTGGCAGGATAGGCATGTGGTAAAGAGAGTGCGTTGGCCTTAACAGGCCTGCTGTAAGTAGTTTTGAGATTATAGTTTTGAGGCCTTGTAAGTGTCGGAGGATACTAGATAATGGGGCACATTAGGAAATTTTGAAGGGTCTTTTAACTTGATGTAAACAGGCTGATGATGCCTAGCAACTGAAGGATGAGTGACATCCAATACTTGTGAGTAAACTAGATCAGGTGGTAAAGGGAAAGACCCAGCTGGGGGTGTGGTGACACTAGAGTCATTTAGGGAGGAAGTGAAGACAGGCAAGTGTCTGGCACTGCTTATAAGAGAAGCAATAGGTCTGGGACTGGTGGGGCCTCTGGTAAAAGCAAACTTACCACTGCTCTGAATTTTAGCAAGAATATCTTTTCCCAGTAAAGAAATAGGACAATTTTGGAGGACTAGAAATTGATGTGTAAATTGAACATTATACAGACTACATAAAAGTGGTTGTGTGATAAGTGGTTGTGGAGTTGTACCAAAGACTCCCACAATAGTGGTGCATGCTAATTATGTTTACCTGCCTGTTCGGGTAAGAGTAAGTGACCCCTACGTCTAAAAGGAAAGAAAGGCTCTCTTGAGTTGGGTGATCTTCAAAGGGGTCTTACACCCTGGGTATCGATTCTTCATGGCCAAGCCAAGCAGCTCTAACACGGAGGCATCTTGAGCAAGTTGCTCTGGAGGTCTAATGGGATAAACTATCCCTCCCACTCTGAGAGTGGGGCAGTCATTTCCTCAGGGACCTTTCTGTTCATAGTATGGCTTTCTTGGAGGTCACAGATTAGGGCATACATTTATTTGCCCACTGCCCCGATTGGGAGCATTTGAAGCAGGGTCATCATGGCACACTCATGTGTGGCCCAATAACTAGTTTAGACACACCCACTCTGGCCTGGAGGGCACTGGCTAACATTTGACATTTAACCTTATCTCTTTCTAACTTATATAACTTTTCCTGATCCTCCCTATTGTTGAAAACTTTGAAGGCTGCACTGAGATCTTGCTGTGAAGTCTGGGGTCCATAGTCTAACCTTTTAAATGGTCTTTTAATATCTGGAGCTGATAGTGAGATGAAATTTGAGTGAAATACAATCATCCCTTCCAGTGTAGTAGGGTCTACTTTGGTACATTTAAACCTCCTGAAAGATGTGAGAGAAATGTGGCAGAATTTTCTTTTGGTTCCTGAAAGATTTCCTTAACTTTGTCATAACTGACTGCCTTAGTTGAGGTTTTTGGCAAGCCCTCAATGAGATACAAATAAAATAATCTTGAAGAATACAGTCCTCATGATCGTCTGATAATTCCAATTAGGGTTCTTCTGGGGACTGCCTTGAAGTCCACGGGCTTATCCCAGTTCTGGGCATGCCCTTCATCACTCCTCTTTATGCAGCTGTCCAGACTATCTCCCTTTCTTCAGAAGTCAAGGTAATTGTTAACATCCTATGGACGACATGACAGGTAACATATGTCTGAGTGAGTTATTTAAATTCTTTAATATAAGTGTCTGGCTCTGATGTATAACATCCAAGACATTTCCCTAAGACTGATATATAATTTAACAAGAAAGGGATATGAACTTTTACTAGCCTTTCTGCTCCTGCGACTTCAAAGAGGGGGATGAGGGTGGCAGGATTTAGGAATGGATCCTTTGGGTTTCATGGAGCTGTCTTTGTGGTGGAGAGAGCTGAACACAAAAGGCTGGGAGGAGAAGATGGTGCTGGCAGAAGGGGACAGGTATAAGATGTCTTAGAACATGGCAACCGTGGGAGGAAACTGGTGACAGAGGAGAGGTGGGAGGAATAGACAATCATGGTATGGGCAAGGGAGAAGATTGGGTAGAAATTATATGATGTAATAGGGTCGGGTAGTAATAGGGTAGTGTAGTAGACAATCATGGTATGGGCAAGGGAGAAGTTTGGGTAGAAATTATATGATGTAATAGGGGAGAGGTAGGCTTGGAGTTGGTGGGACCAGGTTGAGACAAGGCAGGAGTGGGAGTGGTGGTGAAGAGCAAGGCTGAAGAAGAATGGGACACTCTAGCAGGAGATATAGGTTTACACTCTGGCAACTGGGAGAATGCAGCAGTATCCACGGGTGGTTGGAGGGACATGAAGGGGTTTGCAAGGGGTGGGGGAGAAAGAAGGCACAGAAGCAGTTTTCTCAGAGACAATAGGCACTGAAATTGGCGGCAAAGCGAGATCAGAAGGATCAATGACTGATTCTTAGTCTGAGAGAGGAACACTTTCCTGAACCAGTAGGATTTTCATAGTGGAACAATTCGGACATAAATGAGGTTGAGCATGGAGAGAGAAAACTTGGATATATGGAAAATGAGAATATATTTTGTAGATTAAAAAGAAATTATTGAGAACTTGAATAATTTTAAATCAAATATAATACCTGGTGGCCATCCTGAGTTATTGTCCAATTTGTGCTGCGGCCACACATTACTACATAGGAAAATATTATTTCCCCTTTGAATAACTGATTTAAGACCCAGATAATTGAGGCTTGCCAGTAAACAAACTAGAGGTGTGTTATGCCCATTGCTTACTGTGGTAGTTATATAATCATTTGTCAATTTGTCAAGTAAAAGTGAAGAGGTGGAGTCCAGTTGGTCAACCATGATTCCTGAATTCCCTCTTTGGAGGCAGGAGACAGACTCTCTCTTTCTCTCTCTTTCAACTCACTCCCTTGGAGACACTCTACTGACCAGAAACATGGCACTACGCTGATAGACCCCATTCCCTGAGAACTGGAAAAGCCACATGTAAACCCCTGCCAATGCTGAGATGCGTACCCCACCACTGGATCCAATGACTCTCTATGCACTGGCTTGTGATCATCCTGCATTCAGCGTCACTGCATGTGTATTGGACATATGGGCTAATATCAGACTTAGGGGATTGGACTGGATTTGGTGGGATGCTTTCTTAATGTACAATTACCCTTTATATAAATCTCTCTCTTATACACGTATGAATTTCTATGGATTTGTTTCTCGAGCCTACCTGGACTAACATACTTGGAATTCTTACAACCCATTTTAAAAGGCTGAGAGAAAATTTGAGCTCTCTTAAATGAGGTAGCAAAACAGGAGAGCATCCTTCCACTGAATAATTACCACCTAAGCCCCTGGGGTGAAAAGGCCATCTGACTTAGCAAGATTACTTGTATGTGGACATTTTCAGAATGGCCATGGGAAAATGAACAGATGACCATGGAGTAGGGAGCTTTGGATTTAACATTCACCCTCACCGATGCATTGTCAGAGGGTCTTTAGCCAATGAAGTGGAGATCTCTTTGCTAGGCTCGCTCGAAGAGGTCCAGAAAGGCGCTGGGGACTTTAGTGGCTAGGGAAAGGAAAGTGCCACTCCAGTCTAACATAGACAGACTCTTTGTACCGGCCATCATGTATTAGGTCTTAGGGAGACAAGAGACAAAGACCTTTAATTTTAGATTTATTGAGGGAGTTTAGGTTTGTAGGGAACAGGATATCAAAGGAAAATAGGTGAAAGGGGTTAAGGATAGTAAGATTAAGAAAGGTTAGAGCTGGCCCTTCATCTAAAGCAGAGAATTAGCCACGCGAGTATATACTAGTGTATAAGCCGAGTTTCTCAGCACATTTTTGATGCTGACAACCCCCCCCCCCACCGGCTTATACTGAAGTGAGGGTCCCACTTATCTATTCTCTGGTGCAACCTGATTTCTCCTGCTCATCTGAGAGTGCCTACAGCCTCTGTGGGTGGTCCATGACTGCGAATATCACAGTTCTTTTCTCCTGCATGCCAGAAGCCTGTGTTTTCTTTGCCATACTGGGCATGAACCTGCCCACTTCTGTGTGCTGGTACCAGAGGCGCACTGCATCCTTGTCATATGAATGCTGGATACGGCCGCTCTTCTTCTCCCACTCTTCTCCAGGGCTTGACCAACGATGTAGCCTTTACAGTCTTACCCGTGCTTTGTCACGCCCCTTTGCTCCATTCAAGCATTGCTGACTACAAGTACTAGAAGCTCTCTGGTCTTGGATATACACTATGATTATTTACAGTACTTATTTTATTTTTCACTTTCTTATTAACCGCTATCTGGACCCAGTGTTGACTATGCCCGCATAGAGCAGCCTGTGTTAGGGCTCATAATATACACGCTGCATTGTATACGCACTGTGTTACTGCATATGGTGCATTAGCACTTCCCATGCCTACGGGGCGACGCTGTGTATGCAGTAGCACAGCACATGCAGTAACACAGGGCATACGCAGTGTGTGTTTATTATGAGCCCTAACACAGGCTGCTGTATGAAAACAGTCATGTCATCTTATTCTGGAAGATCATCCGTCTGCCTTAGGCCTCAAGCTTTACAAGCTGTCTTATGTACATGCAGTACTGTAGTGCATGCAGTAACTCAGCGTGTACAGTTATTACTCATAACATATGGTTTTTGTTCACCCTCTTTTCCACTTAGAGCTAGTTTACTATTTTTCTTTGAAATATTCATAAACATCTAACCTGCTGATGCCTCAATTGATTTCATTGGTATCTATTTTTATTTTTGAATTTATCATAACTGTTGCATTTCCTAGCCTAGGGTTATACTGGAGTCAAGAAGTTTGCCCAGTTTTTGTGGAAAAATTAGGTGCCTAAGTTTATTTGCAGGTCGGCTGATACTCAAGTATATAGGGTAAATTTAAAAGTGTAAAGTCCATTAGACCTGCTATTTCATAAAGGAAGAGAACATCAGGTTTAATAAAGACCCACGAACTAAAGCAGAATTTTTTCGAGGAAGGGGTTACACAGCTCTAATGTCTGCTGCAGAACCAGCAGAAAGAGTGTAAGTGGGAGGGAGAGCCAGACTTAGGGGTAGAGAGGGGTGGGGGTGGTGAGAGGCAAGATAAGTCAGAGCAGCAGGAGGGTAGAAGGTGCCCAGTCCAAGTGAGCAAAGTATCAATTCAGGTATTTAACTCTGTGGGATGTCTCTAATGCTTAGACAGGAGGGTTCCCCCACATCTTTCTGGTTGATGTGGATAACTCCAATGGGCTGGATGCTGGCTTCTATGGGCTGACATCTCTTTATTGGGCAGGAAGATGGGCAGAGTTAGCTTTGTAAAGAAGAAACATCTATGATATCCTTAGTAAATGCTTCCAACAGACCCTAGAAGGGGGTCTCGCCCTTCCACAGAGACCTGTAAGCTTTCCCAAAGAAAAACTGGACATCCCTTTGGCTGAGTTCAAGGTTGAACCTCATCTTTTTAAAGCTGGGCCTGTCTCTTCTTTGACTTTCCAGCTGTCAGGCCACACACCAGATGACGCAAAGAGCCAGGGAGGTTCTAGACCTGGACCTGGGGTTCTCACCCTGCCTGGCTCCCGGCACACAGCTGACAAGACTTAGCAAATCTCCGGAGGAAGCCCTAACATTTGTGCACCAGCTGCAGCCACTCGCTTCCTGAGAAGCGTTCTCTTCTTCGTAGTGAGAGAAACAACAGACTCGGGGGCTCACCTTTGAGCTGACGAGGTACAAGGAGTCTCCGGGAGAAGGCACCGCTGTGCGGAAAGGAAACAATGGAGGGGGCTTAGCAGAAACTCACAAAAAAACTAACCTGGAAACCCCGAAGACAAGAACACCCAGCCTGGGTTTACCCCTTCTCCAACAGGGATTCCTACCATGAGCCCAAATCAATCCAAAGCTGGGGGATGGGATCAACCTCCTGGAGCACCCACAAACCTTTCACCACGAGAAGGGCGACGCATGGGAGAAGAGGAGGAGGAGAGAAAGGGGGCTTGCACCCAAGCAGGGGTGCTGGGTGCTCCAAAGTGGCCGCTGGCCACAAACAAGTCCCTGGAGAAGAGCGTCCCTCACTTGGGAGCACTGGCTACATGGTGCTCAGGTTGTGGGCGCTTCTCTGCACCCACTTACAATGCACAGTAAGTAGGACTCACTCAATGAGCCACAGTTCCGGCTAGGACACCACCACTTCCGCCCCCTCTCAGAGCGACCCGGGGTGGGAGGAGCCGGCGGGGTTAGGGTGTCTGTCTTCTTTTCATCTTTGAGGTGGCATCTTTGAGGTGGCATCTTTGAGGTGGCATCTTTGAGGTGGCGGTGCTGTTTGGGCAGGGGGCGGAGCTTGGGGCGGGACCTGGGCAGCGCGGGAAGGAGGAAGGGAGAGGGAGGTCAGGTAACAATGGGCCCTCAGCCCTGGCTAAGGCTGCAGCTACAAAGGCTCAGGTAATGATGGCTGAGGCACCTGTGGGCAGAAATGGTACTTTCCCCACCACCGAGAGCGTTCGTGGGGGACATAAAATGACGTACAATGTACTTGTGTGGGTTTGTGATCAGACTCCCCGGATGGGGCATCCTCCTAACTACCGGGAACCATCCAGCCATCCAACCCTGCCACAGTGTTAATGGGGCTGAAGCAAGAACCGAAACTAATGACCTTTGAGGCGAAGGACCACTCTGCGGCTCAAAGTAGGGACACATATGACTGCCTTTAGGAAAAGAGAAGTATCTGGCATCATATGGTCTAGGTAAATTATGTCTGCGTAACAAAATTTAAAAATGAAACTTAAGCAGGATAGGAACCCTAAAAAGTGATGGGAGGGGGTGGGTGTTGGTTGTTAAGCTTGACTATTCTTAGAGTTGGAGTTTGTATTTTGATCTTGTTTTATTTTGCTTGAATGCTATTGAGGCAGTTAAACATGATAGTTCAGTTCAATGATGCTTATCATGATTTCTACACTCTGCTAATTTATCACTCACCAGAGGTTCTATCAATCTAATGGTTTCAAGTGCATGGGCACAATGTTCATAGAGACTCTTCCAAATTGAGAGGTGTGAAATTTAAATTTACTTCCTCCTAGTAACTCTTGGCGGGTGGGTCTCTCAGAACAAATGCTGATGGGACAGCTCAAAGTAAAGTGTTTCCCTATGGATTTGCAATCATAAGCATTATGCTTCTTTTATGTCTGATACATTAGAAAATTCCTTTATGAAAGTTCTAGTCAGATTCCAAAGTTGCTTTTGAAAATGGAGATATGATAATTGCAACACTTTATTACATTTTCCAATATGGTCAGATAGTTCCACAGACGATACAGAAAACTCTGTGTCATTTATCAACAAATATTTACTGATTTATGTTCCCAGTTCTGGTGGAGCCACCTTATCCTTAGATCTTGGGAAACAGAGGCTAGATTTTGCAACTAAAAGGGGACTTCTCTTAAAATACCTACCCTGTTACACTGGGTAGGCTAGAGAAACAAATGCAGGGACACTCAATGTGTAAGGAGGAGCTTTTATCAAAGAGTAATTGGATATCAAGAAAACATACCAGCCCAGCCCAGATGAAGACCATAAGACTAAGATTTTTTCCCCCGATGGATAAATCATGAGTTGTATAAATAAATAAATAAATAAAGACAAGCAAACAAAAAACCAACCCACTACAGTCAAGTCAATGTGAACTCAGTGATGCTGTAGGACAGGGTACAGTCCCCCTGTGAGTTTCCAAGACTAAATCTTTGCTGAAGTAAAAAGCTCCATCTTTTCCTGTGGCGTGAATGGTGCTAGTCGTACAGTTAGCAGCCCAACTCGTAAGCACTACACAAACAGGGCCTCTTATCTATCAATGTAGCTCTACCCCTGATAGCATGCAAGTAGAGTCCAAAAGGTCCCCTCAGTTATGCAAGCTACTTTCCATTGAATTGTTAACCTAATGTTAGTGATTTATCAGAACCAGATGTGCCCAACTACCACTACCAAGGAATCCCATTAGAAGATCATAGATAGAGTAGGAGGAAAATGTGGGTCAAAAGTCAAATCACCAAAGAGACCCTCAACACAAGGGTCTTTAGTCACCTTTCAAGTCCAATCTTTGTGTAAACAAGCCTGTGACAATCACTGGTTTTGTAGTTGAAATTGTATGGCTATGATATACAAAGAGCATAGTAAAGTCCTAGAAGATAGGAGAGAGAAAATAAAATAAAGGACTCAAACACATGTTATGGTAGCAAGCTTACCTCTGGGACAGCCATGATCTCAGCAGCCAGGTCTACGCAGAGAAAGGGAGGAAGAGAGAGTAAATCTTTACTGTCTTGGGATATTTGTAGGTAGCCATAATACATGCATATTCAGTACTTACATACATCACAAGGTGGGTGGTAACCACAGTAAAGTCTCTGAGCTCACAGGTGAGGAAACCTAATACCTGCACTGGGGAAAGGCCTGAGGTGGGATGGGTTCTGCAGTGGGAGGAGACAACAAGAATGTTTACTTCTATATAGAGATAGAAGCTCACTTTAAGTCAGCATAGCTGTTAGGGGAGAATCTGTGAGAATGATATTTAAAGCAGGATAATGTACTTGGACTTTATCTCTAACATACCGAAGTGGTGACTTTCCTACTGTGGAATACTAGCTTCCAAATTCCCTCTGTGATGATTTAGGGAATATAGTCCTGGTCATATTTCTGTAAGTCTTATTTTCCCACAGTCTGGAACTGAACTCACCCTGTTGATAGACTAACCATCCGTTTAATTAAGATCAAAAGGACAGTACACATCCAAGGAGAGATTTAGGAAATGTGGAGGAACAGAAACAGGAAAGCCTTGACGAGATAGGGATGAGTGATCATATGTTGTTGCTGTTGATAGATTCCCTCAATTAGGTTCCAGCTCCCAGAGAACCCATGTACAACAGAATGAAACACTGCCAAGTCCTGCTCCATCTCACAGTAGTTTTTCTGTTTGTGCTCATTGTTGCAGTCAATGATTCAATCTCTCACAAGGGTCTTCCTCTTTTTCACTGCACTTCTACTTTCCCAAGAATGATATGCTTTTCCAGGGACTGGTTTCTCCTGATAACCCATCCAAAGCACATGAGAAAACATCTCACCATGCTCACTTTTCAGGAGCATTCTCGATGTACTTCTTCTGAGACAGATTTGTTAATTCTTCTTGAAGTCCATAGTTCTTTCAATCTTCTTCACCAAACAATAATTCAAATGATGCAGGAGGTATCAAAAGAGGATGGAAGGAATACACAAAGCAAGAGGTAGCTTATGATCAAGAACCAGTGGTACTGAAGGAAGAAATCCAAAGGGTACTGAAGATATTAGCAAAAAATAAGGCCCCAGGAGTATAGTATGAGGTAGGGGGGCAGCCCCCCACCACTAGTCGTGGGTTCACTAAGCACAATTGTACGGTTGAGATAAATACATAAAGTCATCGAGAGCATGAGATAGAAGAGGCATAGGGGATATTGCAATCAAGGGGTCAGACACATTTCATGGTAACATTGCTCACCTCAGCCCCACTTGGTGGCCCACGTGGAAAGAGGGGGAAGGGAAAGAGGAAAGGGGGAAAGGGAAACAAGGGAGAAGAGGGAGTCAAGGAGAGAGGTGGGGAGAGACCAGAGAGCTAACCCAGGCCTATATAACTTTTGGAGGCATGCAAGCCCCTGATTACAGGTAAAGACATACGTCACAGGAAGGGGTTGCACTATAGGTTATACAGTAATGGGAGGGGGTGGTCTAGGGGCATACATGCAACAGGAAAAGGAGGGATAGGGACTATACATGTGATAAGATGGGCAGATCCTAGAGTCAGGATGGCAGCTTAACTTTGACCTGTTCTCTGGATCTCCATAGGAACCTTTATCCATAGGGTATAAACCCCACCTAGAGGAACCAAGCTAATGGTTGTAAGTTTCAGGGAGAAGTAACCCATTGTCTCCAACAGCAGGGAGCAGGCCCATCCTGTGGTGTGGGGAGACAGCAGTCTGCCTCCAGGGAGCATGTCTAAGAAGCTGACCTCCCTCCACAAGTCCCCCTTTGTTTTATATAAAAAATTCAAAAGCCACATGGGCTATATGGTTACTTTCTATACATTAAGTTGTCCAGACAAAACTTAATGGTCCAATTAATATAGCCAAAAATTCAGGCTTACAGCTAACATTTTGAATCCAGGCACTGGGGGTAATGCCCCCTAATGCCCTTCTGCTGTTGGAGGAAGGTATGATAGAGGCTGGATATCATGGCGGGAAGAAAACGAGCAAATAGGAATGTCTGCTTCCATAGGGAGAAAGAATCAACCATGTGCTCACTTTAAGACAGCACAGCTTTAAGGGAGAAACTATGGAAATGATAGACAACCGCAGGAACATGTACCTGGACCATATCTCCAACTACCCGAGTGGCGGTTTTCCAGCCATGGAATACTAGTCTTCCAGATTCCCTCCACACCAGTCAGGGAGTAAGTCCTGTTAGGTAGCTTAGCCTAGGGAATTGGGAAGTCCATTTACACATGCCCAGGTGGGCCTGCAAAGGACAAAAGCTAGATTTTCCTGCTGGTGGGCCCTGATGGGCGTTACACCTGGAGCAGCCCACCTGGGCCAGGTGACTGCAATTCTGCCAATGGGATCAACCTGGGGTCGTTCACCACACCTCCCCTGGGAGCCCTTGAAAAGGCAGGGACTGGAAGGGAGAGGGGCTTTTTGGTCTGGTCTTCCTGGGAGGAGAGAGATCCTTGCGTGACCTGGGGCAGTCTCTGCCAGGCCACATGGTCAAAGGAATCCTAATAGGTGCCGCGTAAAACCTGATGCTTCTTTGAACTTTCATTAAATTCTCTTGGATCACGAGCCCGGCTTCAGCGTGAAATATTTCTCGCGTGGAGCCAAGGACTGAGGTTGGGATCTAGTCCTGGAGAGAGAAACCTAACAGTCCCAGTTTTATTTCCCTACAGTGCTAGTATCCCACATTTCCCCTGTCTGCATTATGTTTGAGATTTAATAGTGTCACGGAAGCAACATGGTCTCTCTTCATATCTCTTAGCTTCCTATAGAAGCAGCACGAAACTGCAAGCATAAAAAAATATGATGAGTAAATAATACAGTCAGACTGGAACTTAAGCTATGTGAGATACACTGAGCCCAAGATGGAGAATCCAACCCTCCCATGCCACTCACCAACTGCTTAATCACATCAGAGTCAGGAGATGCCTTGAGTCTGTCTTTGAATGTATAGAAAATATCCTCTTTAAGCTGATCAACATCTAATGAAATGTTTCCCTTAAACCCTTGCTAATGTTTCTTAATCAAATCCTTGTCACGCAATGTTACATTATATAGGTAGGGAGTTACACAGAAATCAGTTACATTCCAATCACATTATAACATTAATTCACAAGTCCAAAATCTGGATCTTTCAGCAAAACAACAGTCTGGAGTAATAGTCCAGTCACTATTGTATATAATGTTCATCTTTGATGAGAGTCTCAGAGTTTCTCTTAGACAGCATCAGCAATGGAAGAAATGTCTCAGCAGTCAGCAATCGCCATTCTCAGGAATCTGCCAAGTCTTCTTGACATTTTGGATAACTTCAGTAACAGGAGAGGGAGGTCAGGTCACCCACCAGCTTCACTGCTTTCTTCTGGGCCTTGCTGGTTGAAGAGAAATTCACCTATCCCCTTGGCCTGTGAAAATATAAACAAATAGCCCCTCTCTTCAGGGTGTCAGTGACCTGGAAAAAGAATTATGATTAAGCTTTGGGGTTCCTTCGTGTCCTTCATGTCCATCTTTCTCCCAACGTGGTTGCGTCCTTCTGAGGGGAGCCCATCAGCTTTATTCTGCAGAAACATAAATGCACAGCCCTTTCTCTGGGTGAGAGATGAACCCGGATCCCAAACGCGGTTTCCATCATCTTGGGATTTCTTAGGATCAGTTTTCTCTGCAGAAGTGAAAATATGTTTCTCTGCCCTACCTTTGTTTCAAACTTTAAGTAAGGAGAACTTTTTTTGTTAAATTGACCAAATGAAATTTGTTGCACATAAGATTCCTCTTCTCCTCCTTCTGTTTTAACAATGCAGCCTTTAAAGTATTGCTGGCAATCTCAGTTACCTTGCTTGGTCTTGATCCAGTAAAACAACTAGTTAGATAGCCTTCATTGTTATGAAAATACTGGCTCCCAGCCCTCAGAGAATTAAGAGAACTGACTAATTACCATACTTTCAAAGACTGAAAAACTTCTCAATAAATTTATTCAGCTGTTCCGTTCCTGAAGTAACTTACTAATCAGACATTTTTTCCTCCAAGTTCACCGGTAAGGTTACAGGCTCAATTAAGCCCTTTGCTCTTCAGGCTTCTCACACTGTATGATTTTACCATCTTGCTATCGTCTCTCTTACTTAACTTCACTCATTCCCTTCACGCTGACTTTAGTGGAAGTTAATGGGACAGTTTTAGGCCCTCCTGACTGCACTAAAGAAATGACCCCCCATCCTAAGTTTAAAAGCCTTTCGCTTCAATTTCTAATTCCATGTGGTGGCGCTATTGTTTCACCACAAGAGCATTCCAGAAGACCCCTTGATTTAAACCATGGTCAGATTTCTCAAGCACTCTTTCCTGCCAGCCATAACTTTTAACTCTAAAAATGCAAGGAAGCAAAAATTGGCTTAAGCGATCTTCCCTTTTTTTAAGTTTTTGGCTCTCCATTATATTTTGATCATAGATTTTTATAATTTATAATTTTAAAATATTTTTAAATTGTTTTATTAGGGGCTCATAGAACTATCACAATTCATATATACATCAATTGTGTAAAGCACATCTTTGCATTCATTGCCTTCATCATTCTTAATACATTTGCTCTCCACTTAATCCCCTCCCTCATGAGCCCTTGATGACTTATAAATTATTATTTTGTCATATCTTGCACTGCCTGATGTCTCCCTTCACCCACTTTCCCATTGTCTGTCCCCCAGGGAGGAGGTCACATGTAGATCCTGGTAATCAGTTTCCTCTTTTCAAACCACTCTCCCTCTACCCTCCCAGTATCACCACTCACACCACTGGTCTTAACGATATCATCCACCCTGGATTCCCTGTGCTTCCAGTTCCTGTCTGTACCAGTGTACACCCTCTGAACTAGCCAAACTTGCAAGGTAGAATTCAGATCATGAGAGTGGGGGGTGGGGAGAAAGCATTTAAGAACTAGAGGAAAATTGTTTTTTTCATCGATGCTACATCGCACCTTGATTGGCTCCTATCCTCCCCTAGAGGGGATCTCCAGTGGCTGACATATGGGCTTTGGGTCTTCACTCTGCAAACCATGGTATATCAGAATAAATCACTGCCTTAACTTCTTCTTCATAATCTTGACCAATAACTCCAGCAACACCTTGAGAATTTAGGTTGGACTTTCCTAATAAACATCTTATTTTGTTGTACATGAGCCAGATAAGAATAACTGAGATGTGAGATTGAAAGAAATAAAAGTTTTGATAACAAAAGAAACCTGCGCAGGGACCAGCTAGCCCTAGACAAAATGTGGCCATCGGCTGGTCCCTTTCGCTTACAGACTTGGTTTTTTATAAGGCTTCATTAGATTGCTATACTGTGCAAGCAGGCTGGTATACAAGCAGAAATTGGGGTTGAACAGTGCGACTAAGCAGGCTGGTACAGAAGCAAAACTGGCCATTAAGCAGCGCGACTGAGCAAGCAGACTTTGAGGTTGCACAATTTTCTGGCACAGGATAGTCGTTTGCTGGTTTTTAGGAACAAGGGGCTAGTTGGCCTTTTCTTTCTTTCTTTCTTTTGAAAATGTTATAAGGCCTGAGATTGCACTTTAGGACTGGTGCAGAATGATTGCTTAATATAAAATGGTTCTATTTAGGCTAACAATCACAATTAGTTCTTTGGTAGTGGACACCAATTACTGCTCTTAATAATTTCTAATTTAATCACAGCTTTTGGCTTTTTCTCCCAACTCTTATCAACTCCAGTATCAATTTGAATTTCTTGAGTATTTAGGTTAAAACTTCCTGATAAAAACTGTATTACTTCTTCTTTTTTTGGGGGTGTGTGTGTGAATAATTTTTAATAGGGTTGTTGGAGGTTTTCACAAACATGGCAAAATCACGCAATGCTGCCGGCATTGGATGCAATCCGGGGCCACAAGTCCGCACACTCCTTTGCAACGGGTCCTGTGATGGCCGAACCTTTCATCTCGCCTTTATTTTTCACAATGACCCATGCATTATCTTCGAAAGAAAGGAACACACCATCTTTTCTCCGGTAGGATTTCCGTTGCCGTATTACCACTGCAGGATGGACCTTCTTTCTGAGCTCGGGTTTGCCTTTCTTGACTGTGGCCATCACTATGTCACCCACTCCGGCAGCGGGCAGTCTGCTTAGCCGGCCCTTGATCCCCTGCACGGAGATGATATATAGATTTTTGGCTCCTGTACAAGAAGGAAAACAAGACATGATTCACTCTGGCTTTCATCCCCAAGGTGTATTACTTTTTCAATAAGAGGTTCCTGCTTCTAGAATCAGCAAAGGGCTGTGAGGGCTTCTGAGAGCCATCTGTTAGTTAGTCAAAACAACAGCAGGGAGAACAGAGCCTGGGCTTTTGCAAGATTGGTTAGGTCTGGTCTCCTGCTGTGAAGCTGGGTGATACCTGAGGTTTCTCTCTTCTTTGCTCTGGCAGGCAGACACCTTGCCTCCCATGCTTTGCTTGGCAGGGTCTGTATCAAGCTCCTTCCACTATTTCCCCACTGGGAAGTCTTGGCTAATGAGTTCTCTTCCTACAGCGGGGCAGAGTTCAGGTTCTATTAAACCCACTCGATGTCCCTGGCCCATGCTCTGACATAGGCCGCAGCCTGCTCTGCCTACACTCTCTGTGAAGATGACCTGTCTTCCCACAACTAAAACACTTTTTTCTAGGTCTGATATAATTTGCCAGTGCAGCTGCCATGAGGTCGGCCTTGTATTCCTCTGTCTCTACATTCCTGCATATCCTGAGATAATCTAGCAGAGTGCCCTGTTCCCTGTGGAAGGTATTTTTACAATGCTTATTGGAGAAATCATAAGATAGCTTATGCACTAAGTCTCTTACTGCCTGGACATTCTTTACACATTTGGAAATAGAACTTTTGGAACACAAAGTCAGCATAGGATTCATCAATCCGCTGTCTTATAGCCATGCAACTTGGCTTTCTCTCTCCTGATGGAATTATCTTTTCCCAGGCACTCAAGCAAACCTCACGTATCTATCCTATTATCTGTTGAGTAAACTGTAGTTGAGACTCAACTGTAATATAATTCTCATCCCCTAGTGTTGGATTGGGGGAGGGAATGCGAGCTCACCTTGGGCGCATGGAAGAATTGTGACCAGTTGAGATGCAAAAGCAGCAAAAGGAGTTTATTTGCTAGCTCAAGCTAGGGCTTCCCTCCCTCCACTGCCCAACACAGTGGGGACCCAGCAGTCAAAGGGAATCAGCCCTGAGTTCTTTGTTCACTGGGCTTTTATGGGGCCAGGGCCAGGGGCCAGTCCAGTGTTGCTGTTCTTTAAATTGATTAGAGAAAACTTCTGGTGCCAGCATTGTCCAGTGGTGGTTGGCAAGCAGTTTCGCACGTGTTTTCTTGACTGGTCAATCGGTGGGGGGTGGTCACTGCTCCTTGCTGTAGAAAAATTAAATCTAACCCTCTACAATTTTGTAGGACTATCTCAGAAAGAGAGCTTACAGATTTTTCTAGATGCGTTATTGCATCTTCTAGTCTGGCTAAATCCTCATCAATTAAACTCTAGAACTGGGTCAGTCCATTATTTTGGTTGCTTAGAGAAGCTATTTCTGTGCCCGCTCCAGCAGCGCTAACTCTGAGTAACAGAGCAACAGTTAAAACAGTGACAGAAAAAGAGGACCTGATGCAAGGGGCTTAAGTGGAGAGCACATGCTTTGAGAATGATTGGGGCAGGGAATGTGTGGATGTGCTTTATACAATTGATGTATGTATATGTATGGATTGTGATAAGAGTTGTATGAACCCCTAATAAAATGTTTAAAAAAAAAAGTGACAGGTTCTCTTTTAACCTTCTGGTAGTGCTGGTTTGACCATTGTAAGCATCCATCTTCCCACGAATGGTAAATAACCCGCGGGAAAAGAATTATATTTACACAGAATTCTGTAGCATTGGTGGAGTGTAACAACTTGGTATACAGGCAAGGGGAAGGGTAGGAATTTGAACATATCCACAAACTACTTTTAGTAGGAATTATCCACTTACTGCTTTGGTTGACCTGAGAATTTATGTTTATACATGAGGGCTCATATTTTTTTGGAATTTTTCCCACACACGCTCCAATTCCTTGAACATTTTCTATTGTGAAACTTTTTTTCTTACGGCTATTCCAGTCACAACTTGCATCAGCCTCCTGGACCAAAATTCTGTTTATAGCTAAGGCATCATATTATGGGGGTTCTATACTATAATAAAGCCAACAACTTTTGGTAGCATTTGGGTTAGTACTGTTTAAAGCATTATACGTTGATACTATTAAATCAAACAAAGGAGAACTGAGATAAACCCTGTTCTGCGTGTCTTCTGGACCAGCCGTTGATGTTACAGTATGTAGGACTTTTGGTACTGGGGTGGCTATTACTTCGGAAGGCCCACATTATTCCTCGGATCCAGGTTTCCCAGTGATGTGGATGGTGATTTTTATGGTATTATTGGCATCAGCACTATTACTTGACACAAATTTCATTGACACAGAGTCTTCTTTAGAACTCCATTTCCAGTCACCATCATTGGTGGTTACACAAGCCCATTCAGAACAATAGGGCCATCATGCTTTACTGGAAGACCCCTGCTGCAGGCTGCGTCCCCACAACTTTGCTCTGTCAGTGCCCTGAGGCCATGTCATAGGGCACACATGAAACCCCTGTTTCCTCATGACCAGTTTATTATTTAAAGGTGTGCTATACCCGACATGCCATGCCACTCGGGGGGCAGGACCAATCCTTCTCTCTTGCCAGAGCTGTTCAAGGCAGAAAAATATTTCAAGATACCGCATCGCAGTTATTGGATGTGTCTTACTTACTGTTGCCAGAATGTCACCGGTGATTACATTTTTTAGAGTCCAGGTGTGAATCTAAGGTTCATGTTGGTTATAGTCTCATTTTCCTTGATAATCGCAGAGAGGAACACCCAGAGGGCCACAGGCCACAGGATCATGATAGTCTACTGAGGCGCACCCAAAGGGGGTTGGTGGGGTGCTGAGTTACCGTCCACACCTTTTCCAGAGGCTCTGCTAGGCGGGTATGGCTGTGGTGAATCCAGGCAGCTATCCCATCCTCCACCTTTAAGTCTGTAGGGGAGGTTAAAACAACCTGATAAGGCCCCTTCCATTTGGTTTCTAGATTTTTGCTATGGAACCTTCGAACCCAGACCTAATCTCCTGGCAAATGCTCATGTTGACTTGCAGCTGCATTTGCCTGCTCAATAGCATTTTGGTAAACAGCCTGAATGGTAGGTCAAACATTGGCCTGTCTGCTCTGCAAGGCTTGCATAGCCCCTAATATCTCAGCAGGCCTGCATAGAGCAGATTGAATGCTCTAGGGATAATGGGGAGTGGTTTACCATACACAATTTCAAAAGGTGTCAATTCAAACATGGGGGAATTCCGCACACGGAATATAGCAAACGGGAGGAGAGTCACCTAGTTTTCGCCAGTCTTGGAAGCTGATTTGGTCAAAGTCTACTTTAAAGTTCTGTTCATTCTCTCTACTTGCCCAGAGCTTTTTGGGTTGTATGTACAATGCAGTTTTCAATTTGTCCCCAGAGCCCAGGATACATTCTGAACGACCTCGGTTACAAAAACAGGTGCATTGTGGGATTCAATTGTTTGAGGCATTCCATATCTTGGAGCTATTTCTTTTAACACCTTTTTTGCTACTATCAGGGCTGTCTCTCTTTTAGTTGGGAAAGCTTCTACCCAACCTGAAAAAGTCTCAATGAGGACTAACAAGTACTTGTAACCATATTTGCCTGGCTTGATCTCAGTGAGATCCACCTCCCAATGTAGCCCAGGTTGCTTACTTCTTTCTCTAGCCCCTTGATGCATATTTATAATTTTACCTGGTTTCATTTCTTGGCAGACATGGTATTGGCTCACCAGCTGTTCTGCAGTCAGTCCTTGGTCTTTGAACTGTAGTTTGGCAGTTTGCAACAATTGTAGCGTCTTTTTCCCCAAATGAGTAGTACGGTGTAAGTTGTACAGCATCTCTTGAGTCCCACCTCAGCCGGGAGGATAAGATTGTTCTGGGCTTTTAGCCACGGCGAGCCCTCTTCTATTAGGGCTTACAGCTCTTGTTTGACCCAAAGTTCTTCAGCTGTGTAGCCAGGCACATGTGGAAAGGACCCCTTTCCTGGAAAAGAAAATTGAACAAGGCATACTTGCCGACCTGGTTCTACAGGTCCATCTCCTTCCTTTTCTTGGACCGCAGCCTTTTGCACCTCCTTGTCTGCGGCACAATGGCCCTTAGCTTCCATGGAGTCTCCTTGTTGATGGCTGGGTGTGTGCACCACTGCCACAGCTTTTGGCAGTGTTACAGCTTCCAGTGGCTGCAGCACCTCAGTCTTATTCTTTATTTCTTTTCTTTTAGCAGTTATGAATCTTTCTTTTTACTGTGAGTACTGATATTCATCCTGGTTGGTGGTGTGGAGTAGTTAAAAGTGTCTTTTTTAGTCTGCCAAGCAGACTTGTTCGTTTTAAAGTATATTTGGGCATTTAACTTGGTTAAAATATCTCTTCCTAGCAGGGGTGTCGGGCACTTTGGGATGAGCATGAACGAGTGACTTACTTGACCCACGCTGAGGTCCGTTTTGCGCGTAGAAGTCCATCAGTACCAGTTGGTCTCTGTGACACCTTGCACCCAGCTGGTACAAGAGGACAGTTTTTCATTGTTGTGGGTGGGGACCGAGTGTTTTGCCTCTGTGTCAACCAAGAAATCAACCAGTTTCCTCTCCACCAATCATGGTACCCTAAGCTCGGGGAGTGATTCTGAACCCCGAGTTCCTCATTCTAGGTCCTGCCTTTTTCCCCCTTCCTTAAAAATAGGGGACATGCTGGCTTATGAAGATTGGGGCACCTGTCAAACTGGTGTCCATCCTCCTGGCAATGCCAGCACCATATCATTCCTTTCAAAAGCTCTTTTTTGAGACAATCTCTGGCCCAGTGCCCTCTTTCCTCGCAGTAGCTGCACTGATCTTTTCCTAGTCTAGGCCTCCCATTTCTATTAACGCATTCCCTTGTTCTCCCTCTTCACTTGCAGTAGCTGCCACTAATACTTGGGCAATTTCCCTTGTAATCTTCCTGGTTTCTCCTGCCTGGAACCTTCGATCTTCCATCCGCTGTCTTTCTTTCCTCTCTTCTGAGGTTTCTCTGTTGTTATAGACCTTCACTGCCACCTCCGACAAATCCTTAAAATTTTTTCCCCAGCCTTTCTACTTTCTTTTGACATCTGGAGCAGCTTGATTAATAAAAGCCATTATTACTGCAGCCCTACTTTCCTCTGATGTCAGGTTTATGGGGTATACAGCCTAAAAGCTTCCATGATGCGTTCTAAGAATGCAGCTGGACTTTCCTGGGGACCTTGCCTTACATTACCCACCTTGGTCAAATTGGGCGGCTTTTTTGCTGCCACTCAGAAATCAGGCATGAGAACCTGGCGATAAATTCGGAGCCTCTCCCTACCTTCTGGTTCATTGAAGTCCCATGCAGGTCTTTTCGGGGGAACTGGGGAGGTGGGGGAGGGAGAAACTAACAGCAATGGTGACTGTATAACACCACTAAAAGGGAACAAACATCAGAATTTCAGGTGATAGGATGCATGGGATGGTGGAAGTTACAGCAAAATATACATATATATTGAGGGTTCTGGGGGTTGCAGGGTTGGGATGGGAGTGGATAGGGGGAGCTGATATGAAGGTATCACAGTTGATGATGGCAGCAATTGTACAATTATGTTTGATCCAATAGAACTATGGATTTAAATACATAAGCTATCACATAACTACACTTGAAGGAATATTTTAAGAGATTTCTTGTTAACTTCTGTAGCAAAGTTCCACCAGAAACAAAGGGAATATTTTCAACACTCCCCTTTTTTCCTTTCACCCCTTATACAATTTTCTTATAAGGTATTAATATCTATTCCATTCTCTTAAATAACTCTTAGGTAAGGTGGCAGTAACTTGTAACCCTTTGAATTCTCTATAACATGGACCAAACTTAAATACAGTGTCAAAGGATTTCCAGAGTCAGTTCTGATTATTAGTGGCAATTCTGTACTTCTTGATATTATTACATGTCTCAAATCTTCACCCCATATTTTCTGACATGCATTAAAAATGTCACAGCTATGGCCGACTGCAAATACAGGCACTAATGAAAACTGCGTTACTATGATTTTTAATGCATCTTTTTCATGGTCTTTCCCCCACGCTGTTATAACGCCATGTACTGCTGTTGGAACAGAATAGCCTGGAACAGGACCTTTTGTTCCATAGTATTTTTTATTTAAAGAAATTCCCACTACTCGATGTGCTCCTGTAAAGCAGTGGTTCACAACCTTCCTAATGCCACGACCTTTAATACAGTTCTTCATGATGTCGCTGACCCCAACCATAAAATTATTTTGTTGCTACATCATCACTGTAAGTTTGCTACTGTTATGAATCATAATGTAAATCATAACGTGTTTTTTGATGGTCTTAAGTGACCCCTGTGAAAGGGTCGTTCAATTCCCCAAAGAGGTCATGATCCACAGGTTGAGAACCCCGGCAAAGTTAACCAAATGAGCAGAGGCTCCAATGCCAGCAGTCGCTTGGGAAGATAATCCTTTGTAGCCAAAGTCATATAATTTCTATTCAAGACCATTTAAGTTGCAGATGTTTCTAACACACATTTAGCCAATATTGTTTTCTATTCCCTTGACTTTGTGGCTACTGGGATTGGATCCCAAGACTACACAAGTATAGTCTCAATCCAGTATTGTAGATGTGTCTACTGATTTTGAGTGACCTTAGCACAATGTTGTATGGCAGCAATTGAATGATCTTCTAGCCCCTGCTTGAAAATCTGACCCCAGTTGAGATGAAATGTCCTCTGTCAGAGAGGTTTTTAACACGTACACATAAAGCAGGTGATTTATGTCCCATGAGCACTTGGCAGGCTCTCTATCTTGTTGCTTGGGAGACCAGCTCAGACTATTGCACACCCTGAGGGTAAAAGCCTTCCTTCATCTTGGTGTTCATCACACATTAGTGGACACATACTATATTTGTCCTTTTGTGATCAACTAACTGCACGCAGCATAATGATTTCCAAGTCCCTTCACATCATGTGGTGTTTCATAATGCCATCCCTGTTTTTCAGAAATGCATGGTATTCTATTGTGTGTATGTATCAGAGTTTCTTTATACAGTCTCCTAATAATAGGTATTTGGACAGTTTTCAGCTCACCCAACATGGCAGAGTCTCTTACAATAAAATTTCCTAGGATAACCTTTACTACTCTCAAAGCATTGACATGATTTGTGTTGTGATGTAAAGTCAATCATCATTGACATTTTTCTCACCAATGCAATTTTCAGTTTTCTTAGAAGGATTAATCCTTAGCCCCATGACAACCATATGCCCACCCAGAAATGACACAAGATATAACCTGTACAACAATAAGTAAACAAACAAAAATAAAAGCAGTCCCACCATTCTCCATAAACTTCTGATCTGACCTCTACTTGGAATCTATCTTTGAGATCTTCAAGACCTTCCTTAAAATGCTCAATTCATCTAAAAACCACTATTTTATATCGAGCAGCCAAAGTTTCATGTCCCCTTGAGTTTCTTAAATACGCGA
Source organism: Tenrec ecaudatus (assembly GCF_050624435.1). Taxonomy (NCBI): domain Eukaryota; kingdom Metazoa; phylum Chordata; class Mammalia; order Afrosoricida; family Tenrecidae; genus Tenrec; species Tenrec ecaudatus. The sequence continues at coordinate 95,610,839 of NC_134544.1, read as the reverse complement.
TAATAGCCTTCGGTTCAAAATACTTTTCTTCCACACAGTACAAAACACAGACCGTGCTTTTCATTCTTTCTTTCTTTTTTAAAGACTCTCTAAGGAAACTAAGACAACTGTATTGCTTAGAGAACTTGTTTGCAGCAATCCACTGATTGACCAAACATATGCATATACATTTTATTTGGAATAAACCCTTGCATACAGAATCTGCTTTGCTACCAAGCTCACTGGCTCCAACTGGATGCTAGGCTCTTCTACCCAATGGGAAAATAAATAAATCAGTAAGGGACCTTCATCCCTCTCCTGCCTCCCTAAATTTTGATTTTGGGGAACATGCATTGGGCACTGTCTCAAACAATTTAAGTAAATACATGTTTGTTGGTTTTCTTTTTGTTCTCTTGATTACCCATCTGAAAAAATTGGCAGCCTGTACCTTGGTTGACTATCTTCTGTGAGCCCAGCACAGCTGTCTCACTGGGTTATCTCACTGAGTGCCCCTCATACAGTAATACATGGTGTGTCCTCAGAACTCAGACCTTTCAGCTCCATGCAGGCTGTGCTTATGGATGTTTCCCTGGTCATGGTGACTCTGCTCTGGAACTTTGGTGGGTATCTTGTTCCACCATTACTAGTGTTGATCTCTCCCATCCACTCAAACCTGTGTCCAGGGGTCTGCTTCACCCAGTCAATAAGGTAACTGGTGAGTATCCAGAATTTTTGCAGGAGATCTTCACTGAAGCATCCCGCTTCTTCACTTCAGCACCAGATTGGACCAGCTGGACCTCAGAGTCACTGCCTGTTGAGTGAAGACAGGTGGACAAAATCAATCTAGAGTAGCTACAACCACTTCCTCCTCCCTGAGACCGGTGACTTCTTTCCCGGTAGCTGCCACCACCAGGAAGAGGATTCTCAAGATCCAGTCCATGGTGTGAGAGCTGTTTCCTCAGCGTTTCTGTCGGGGAGGGTATGCTAGTTAAACGATCCTTCAGGAAACACAACATACTCATATTTGATCTAGTAGATCTCTGATTGTTTGCATATTCATGTGGTGGAGTATTTAAAAGTAAGGCTTGTGATTAATAAATTACTTGTCATGAAGAATTCTATCTATCATGCAATCCCTAATATCCAATCAACAAAGCTGTATTTTTCAACTTTTGAAACTTTGTGACAACTTTCTAAAAACTTTGTATTTCAATCACTCATGGAAATTATAGTGCCTCCTGATTTTTCATGTGATTAATTATGACTAATCAATTATGACTCCTGATTTTTCATGTGATTAATTATTAATTAATTATGAGACTGCAGCAGTTCATTAAATTTTTTCATTTTAAACTTCAGTAAACTTTAAATTAGTCTTCCTTGGCAGCCTATGGATATTAACTTTTCACTGACTTTGAACGTTGTATTTCAGGATGAAATGATTTGGATAATGAATACAAGATCATTTTTTCTTCAATTTTTCATTCCAGAAACAGTAAACCATAGAATTATGGATCCCCAAAACATCAATCCATTTAAACATCCACTTAAAGTTTTGCATACCCAAGATATCAATATTCAGCATTCTAGTGATTTATGGAAATTCCAAGTGTATTGGAGGCATACTTCATAATTCCACAGTCTTATTTTATAGACATTAATTTCTTTAGCATCTTGTGTTATTTAGTTTTTACCTTGACTTGGAGGAATGTTAACAGAGCAAATCTGCTTTCCTCTCAAAAATCCATACCCATGTTGTTTTATGTCATTGATTGTAATCCCCATAATACAATAGCACTTCTCCCACTTACCCTCTGGCTTCCAATTTGTATTACTTTGTTTTTACTACTTCTCTGGCAGAGTATTTTGTACTTGGATAAATGCTGCCATTTTTTTTTCAAATGGTCAATCATCCTGAGTGTGTGTTCCCTAGTGGTTTGTTTCTTTCTCACCATGCTATCTACGGTTCAGTGAAACATTGAGCAACTGGAATGAGATATGCCCCAAGCCTGAAGGCTTACTGAGGTCTAATCTCTCACGGATTCCACTAGTCTCTCTCCAACCAGTAAGCCTTGTCTTTTTAAAATGGTGTTCTACATATTTCACCACTTTATCCAGGCCTCCTAAGGTAAGGGTAGGGAAATATTTTTGTTGTATCTTTTGAAGGGCCATTTTTACATTTATGACCTTATATGTGGGAGATACAAATTATTATCTTAAAAGTTAGCATGCTATAATTGGCCTGCAAACATTTTATTAGCCTGCAAACATTTAGTTAACCCATCCCTAATGTGAAGTGTGAACCTTTACCCCTTTTATTTATTTATTTGTTTGTTTGTTTATTTATTTCTCATGACCCCTTTTAGGTAGGTCGATAATGGTAGCCAGATAGCATCTTCTTCTGGCCTCAGGATTTTGTAGGCTGATTTATGGGTGGTGCATTATTTCATTGGATTCAGTGTATCCACGCTATTCCACTGGATTTAGTCTGTGGTCATCTCGACTCTAATTTGTTTGGGGGAAGAGACAGGTGAATGGCTGCACCTTAAAAGACTCCTCACAAGTTCTGAAGACTTCTATCACTGCTCAATAATGCAGAATTTACCACATTGTCTCTGTGGAATTCTTTGTGCCAACTCACCTTGATGTCCCAGAGTGGGTCATTCCTTCTGGTATTTCTCTAAGTCTACGGAATGCCCATAATGTTGTCATTTGTACTATAGCTTCTCACTTTAGTGCTATAGCATCAGCAATGAAAGTCCTGAAACCCTTTCTCCATCCATGTCACTAAGGGTAACCTTACCTTGATGAAGCAGCACTTTCCATGTTATATTTTGAAAATATTCTGAACTGGTGGCTCAACTTCCAGCAGCATACTGGATAATGTTCTATTGCTACCCGTAAAGTTTCCATTAGCTAATTTTTGAAGAGAAATCATCAAGAGTTCTTCCTAGACTGTCTTACTAAAGGAAAGCCATTAAATTTCTCCAACAGTGAACAATATTATAGCTTCCAGAACCAAAGCAGTATTCAAGTCACCAGAAAATGAAGAAACAAAGGAGTGTTTTCATAACAGTACTAGAACTGACTGATGGGTGGGAGATACAGATAAAAAGAATGTACTTATGTTAATTTTGTCCTAATACATTTAATTTTTTAAAGGGTATTAAATAAATGTTTACTAGTAAATTTATAGTTCAAATTAAATGCAATGCTGCAAGGTAAAAAACTACCAGAAGTTTATGTAAGAAGAAATAAGATACAAAAGTTTGTGTATGTAGTGTTGATTAAACAAACATTACCCATAAGTGAAATGGCACTGAATTATACTTATTAATGAAAACCATCTAATCTGGAGGAGAACAACAGGAATGATGATTCCAGGGGAGGGACATAGGGAGACAGGGGATAAAAAATTGGTGTTATCAAAGCCAGGGACAAAGGAACAAGAAGTTATCTAAAATCTATGGCAATGAGGATGTAGGGCTTGATCAAGAGCAATGTAACCAAGAGGAATTACTGAAACCCAAATGAAGGCTGAGCATGATAGTGGGACAAGAGGAAAGTAAAAGGAAATAGAAGAAAGGGCTAGGAGGCAAAGGTCATTTCTAGAGGTCTAAATACCGGCATGTACATATGTAAATATATTTATGATGATGGGGAAATAGATCTATGTATGTATATTTATAGGTTTAGTATTAAGGTAGCAGATGGACATTGGGGCTCTACTCAAGTACTCCCTCAATGCAAGAACACTTTGTTCTATTAAATTGGCATTTCATGATGCTCACCTTCCCAACATGATTTCTGAAGACAAACTGGGTGTATAAGCAAATGTTGAGAAGAGAGCAGATATTGCCTGGCTATCAAGAGATATAGCATCTGGGATCTTAAAGGCCTGAAGATAAGCAAGTGACCATCTAGATGAGAAGCAACAAAGTCCACATGGAAGAAGCACACCAGTCTGTGTGATCACAAGGTGTCAAAGGGATCAGGTATCAGGCATCAAAGAACAAATATCATATCATTGTGACTGTCGGGGAGTGCAAAGTGAAGACCCAAAGTCCATCTGAAGGCAACTGGACAACCCCTTACAGAAGGGTCGCTGGGAGCAGACAAGCCAGTCAGGGTGGAGTATAGCACCGATGAAACATACAACTTTCCTCTCCTACCCCCCATTATCATGACCCCAAATCTACCTTACAAATCTGGCTTGACCATAGCATGTACACGGGTACAGGTAAGAGCTGGAAACACAGAGAATCCAGGACAGATAAATCCCACAGGATCAATATTGAGAGTAGCTATACCAAGAGGGGAAGGTGAAGGTGCGGGGAAATGGGGTACCGATCACAATGGTCTACCTATAACCCCTCCTAGGGGGCCGACAAGAGAAAAGTGAGTAAAGGGATACATCAGTCAGAGAAGACATGACAAAGTAATAATAATTTATAAATTATTAAGGGTTCATGATGGAGTGGGGTGGGGGAATGAGAGGAGGAAAATGAGAAGCTGCTACCCAGGGCTCAGGTAGAAAGAAAATATTTTGAAAATGATGGCAACAAATATAAAAATGTGCTTGAGACAATAGATGGATGTATGGATTGTGATAAGAGTTGTACAAGCCCCCCAATAAAATGATTTTTAAGAAAAGAAAAACACCTAATCTAACATACCAGTCCAAAATTAATGCTAAAAAAACAAATAGTGCCTTCACAACACATTTGGAATATAAATACTCTATATCCTTGGAGCTCAAGGAATTTTAAACCATGCATTGCACTCATGAGTGTCTATGTGCCTGTGTTTCCATTCATTGTCAACAGTTTTTACGTGACAGGTAGGATGAGAATGATCATGATAATCTGCTTGTCAAAAAAAATGGGTCATTTAGGAAAATAATGAAGGGTCAGAGTCATGTATATATTTCTACTGCAAGCAGAGTTTACTAGTTTACTAGTTCCTCCTTTCAAGTTAGCAGTGATGATTAGAAAATGTAGGGAAGAAATGAAAAGTGAAATCTGTCGCTGGAGATGCTGAGAGCCAGTTAGAGAACATGCAGACTCCAACAGGAAATCCTCCTGATTGCTCCTCTGTGCCTTTCTAGGGCGGGGACCTGTGATGTTTTGGGTCTTTAGTGCCTCCTGCTGCTCTTTGCCTCCCTTTCAGGGGAGGTTTGTGTCTGGGCTCACATTGAGTCCCCACAATGTGTACCTTGCACATAACACAGGACTGTGTCATGTATAGTCAGGGAACTCAGCTAAAGGGAGAACTGGTTCTTGTAATTGTCTTTGGTGATTAGAGAGTGGACTTCAGAAGGATGAGTGATACTATGTATCACCACCATAGCATATGTGGCCCCACCACTGCAGACCCTTCCCCAGGGGCCAGCTCCAGCAGTAGCTACTGGTGATGGAGTAACCAGAGACCATACAGGTAAGGGAGAACAATAGACTGTGCTTGACCAGACCTGGAAAAGCCTCCTGAAGCAGCACCTGGGACAGTACACCTAGAAATAAAGAGAGAAGTTCCTGTCAGTCACATGCACTCACCACAGGCCCCATAAACCAGCTTTGCTATCTGAGACCCTCACCTTGGGGAACTGTCACCAGGCACAGAAGAACACAGAGCAACAGCGTCTTTGACCACAACTCTGCTTTTCCAGAGGAGCTACAGCACTGCCTGAAGATGTGCTGGCTTTCCCAGACCAAGGGTAGAATGTTACCTCCACATTTAGGGCTTGTCATGGACACTGAAGTGGCCTTTCCCCAGGTGAAATGGGTGCTTCTGAAGCCTGAACATTCCTGCTCAGTCTCTCGAGTTATGCATGGCCACTGAATAACTGCTCAGAGATCTCACCTTGAATTAATTAACCAAGCTTACAGATTCATCCATTTTGGAAAATTATCCATACTTTTGACAGTGCAAGCAGTGGCACTATCTTTGAACGTGCTATTTTAAAGTTTATTTCCCATTCAGATTTCCACTTCGTTTTTATCCCTCATATCAATGTCTGCAAAAAGTTCCAGACCGAGGGTTGACCTCATCCATTTTCCTCCTTACTTCTAACCACTGTATAATCTCTAATGTATTCTAATTTTTTAAAGGTTGAAATACAATTAAAGAGTGGAACTCACATGGCTTCTCTTGAGCAGATTCTGCTGAGGGGAATAAGTAATGATTTGGTAAAAAACAAAAACAAAAACCCAGAGGTTTAGTCAATATCCCGAGATTCAAGCACAGGACAGTTTCCCAGTTGTCAGTTGGAGATCACGGAATTGAGTATTTTCTCTCATGTAGGCTGGAATGTAATCACTTGACCCCAGTCACTGCAGCAGACTGCCTGCCATCTCATGGCATCTGGTGTTGGTGGGTGTCTGAACAATTTAAGATTCTGACTACATGCATCTCTGCTCATTAGTCCAGGTCACTTTCTTTCTTTTCTTTTTTTCAGTCCAGGTCACTTTCATCTCTGTGTGTATAAGAAGTAGATTTATATACAAGAGCAATTGAACATTGAGAAAATGGCCCAGCCCAGCCCAGATCAAGTCCATAAGTCTGATATTAGCCTATATGTCCAACAGCAATCTATAAAGTCCTCTTCATACTCACGAAACACATGCAATGATGCCGAATTTAGAAGATCACAGGCCAGTGGGTAGCAAGTCTTTGCATCCAGTGTCATTGGAAACAGCTCTGGCAGGGGTCTCAGAATGGCTTCCCCAGCACCCAGGGCTGCACGGGATGGGTCAATTTGTCCTCTCAGCTGCGGTGTCTCCCAAGCTGTGAAGTAGTGAGAAAGAGTCTTTCCTGCCTCCAAGGATGAAATACTGGATTTCCCAGAATTCTCATGAGAAGGCCATGCCCACACAGAAGCCGCATTGGCTATGATCTGATTGACAGGCTAGACTCCACCCCTACATTCTTAATCATCAAATTGACAAATGATTATATAACTCCCACAGTAACCCTTTGTAAATGACGTTTTTATCACATGTACTACAAAGTACCCGTATATGCTGGCAGTTTCCTTCCACATTGAAGAAGCGTTGCTTGGGCTCTATAATCCATATGTTGTTTTTGTTTTTTCCCACTGCTCCAAATCATGGTCAGTAATTTAATCAATATACCCACAGAACTTTCCAATTTTTGGAACTTGGAAATTGTAGAAAAATAGGGGCCCAATGAAAGGGCTATCAAAATTATCCAGTTTTCTACTGTTGTAGAGAAATCAGGCATAGTTCTTTGCAGCTTAAAATGACAACTACTTGGTTATTTCATGACTTTGGGATGAAAACATTGGCATCAAAGAGAAGGTCTAATGCTGGCCAATGCAGTGCCTCCTTGCCAATCTTTATTGCTGGGTAAGACATCAGCTTCTGAGACTGTACTCATATATACTCCCACATATACTCTCTCATGCTGCCTAAGGCTGCAAGATGGGAGTTATGCCAGGGTTAAAGCAAAGATCTCGCTTCAGCACATGGGGCCTATATTTTATCCTGAGTGTGCAACCATATCGGGAATATTTCATTTAAATGATTTTGTTTTTATATTTAAATAGAAGACCCTCTTGAGCATCAGTGATTAAATAGTTTACTAAAGTGGCTGGGCTCTATACTCCGTGAATGTCATCCAGGAATAGAAGATAATGAGCTGTTGAGGAGTGCCACATTCTGAATGATTTTCAAAGAAAGACACTACATAATTAGCTAAAATCCAAATTACAAAATTGATGAAATGGGGAGATCTGATCTGATGTCTTCAAAGTTAGCAAGCAAGCATGTGGAATGTCGTGGTCCATCAACTATCATTAAGAATTGCAAGTTAAATGGTCAATAAATTAGTAATGCAAGTTTACTATTGTGCTTCTGCTTCAAAAGACAGACTGATACCATGAAAGACTGGTGAGGATGTAGAGTGCCAGAAACTACCAAATGTTACCGTCACATTAGAACAATCTGGCAGCTTTTTCACAACAGCGAATATAAATTTATAATATAATCAAGCTGCCATTCTCCTCAAATCATTTAAAAATAAAGCTACATAAACTATGCACAGTAATTATAAAGTGCTTTTATCCATAAGTTGAAATATACCAAACTCAACTCAGTGACATTGCATAGATGCCAAGTGAAAGTGACCCTATAGGACAGGGAAGAACTGTCCTTGAGTGTTTCAGATACTGTAAATCTCTAAAGGACTAGAAATCCTCATCTGTCTTCATGGAATAGCTGGTGGTTTTGTACTGCTGAACTTGCAGCTAGCAGCCCAATGCATAACCACTACTCAACCAGGGAATCTATGAAAAGAGGGAAGAAGGAAAATCAACCGCTAAACTAGCATCCCAAAATGCTGATATCTGTAAGACTGAGTTCAGGCCTGCTTCAACTCCTCAACCATTCCTCCCAATGCACTCTTTGCCAAGACTCTTGAGAATTGGTGCTCAATAGGTGATGTATGTAAGTTAACAGCAGTTAAATTCTTCTACTTGTTATTGCCAGGTTGGAAATATGACATTTTTATTTCAAATATAAGATAAAACTTTACAACAGAGTTAATATAATTGTATACATTACAAAATAATTAGGGCATTTCAAGATGGAAAGCAAAACTCTATTAAAAATGTTCCTATTGAAATGAATAGAACAACTCTGAGGGTGGTACAGGGCAGCATACTAACATAAGTAACTTTCAGGTGATCAACGACTGTAAATCTAAAAGCAAAATAAAGTGCACACAGCAATGTTTTCTGTTTTATAAAGGTCATTACCATGGGTATGTGTCCCCAAGTTATGAAATCATTATACATCATTGAAAAATTGCAGAGTGTCATTGTAAAAGACATAACTGGAAATGCCTAATATGAAATGAAAATGTTCTCAATACATCAAAAATCTGGACAACTATGAACAATAAAATATATAACTTAGAACTGTATAAAAATATAAAGGATACAGGAGGGGTGAGTGGGGAGGAAAGGGGTTGGGATAAAAAGGAAAATCGGCTTCCAGGAACCGAAGCAGAGGCAAATTTTGAGAATGATGAAGGCAACGAATGTATAAGTGTGTTTTACACAATTGATGTATGTATGGATTGCGATGAGTTATATGAGCCCCAATAAAATAATTTTTTAAATGTAAAGGATACAATTAATATCCCTGAATTGATACCACTATAATAAATGATTTAATGAACAAAGTTAATGAGGAAAATGAAACAAACATCTCCTACATAAGCATTTTAAGTGTTCTATGTATTTACCCACTTAAAATATTAAAAAATGAAGTTCTTCAGGATTTTACTGCAATTGGGTCCTAAATTAAACTAAATCAAATTAGACTAGACTAAACTAAATCAACTCAAACCGAACTTAATGACATATTGCGTTTGGTGAATCTGCTGCAAAATATATCTTTAAAATTTTAATAATAAAAATATTACCTTGAGGAATATGGTGTACCTGACCCAAGCCATGGTATTTTAAATGATATCATAAACGTGACCCCTCATTCTCAACAATAGGTTTTTTTATTTGTTTGGGGTTTTCTATTGCCTGTCAACTGATCCTGTGGACACCTCATGATAGCACAGATGGTGTTCTTCCATGTGGGTTAGTTGCTTCTCTGCTAGAGTGCTGCTTGTTTAACTTCAAGTCATTAGGACCCCAGATGCTATATCTTCTGATAGCCTGGCACTATCCGATTTCTTCACCACCCTTGCTTATGTGCCCATTTTGTGTTCAGCAATTGTGCTGGGAGTGTGAGCATCACAGAATGCCAGGTTGGTCAGAGCAGAGACGCAAAATCCATCTGTAGACAATAGGACATCTATTCAGAAGGGTCACAAGGAAAGGGATGAGTCAACCACAGCTCAAAATAGCACCAATGAAACACACAATATCCCTCTGGTTCCTTGATGCTTCCTCTTTCCCCACTATCATGACTCCAGTCCTTCCTTTCACTGCGGGCTAGACCAGAGCATGTGCACAGGTACATATAAGAGATGAGAGCCCATGAACACGGAATCCAAGAAAAGGAATGGGAGTAGCGATACCAGGAGGGTGGTGGGAGGGTGGGAAGAGGAGGGGAAGAAGAGGGAACTGATTACAATGATTGACACATAAACCACACATACCCCCTCTAGGACAAACAACAGAAACTGTGGGAAGTGAGACATGGTCGGTGTAAGATAAGAAAATAATAATACATAATTTATCAAAGAGTCACGCGGGTGTTGGGGGAGGGAGAGAAAAAAGAGGAAGTGATATTAAGGTGTCCATAAAAAGTAAATGTTTAGTAAATAATGATGGCAATGTATGTACAAATATGCTTGATACAATTGATGTATGGATTGTTATAAGAGCTGTAAGAACAACCCAAGTCGATCTATGTTGACCGTCTCCCCAGAAGGCAATACAGAGGACAACACTGAAGATATAGCCTGGGGAGAGAGGTGGCTCTGTCCAGACCACACAGGACCGAACTAAGGGGGAGAGAGAGAGAAAGAACTTCATCATGACACATCAAGCCCCAGGGACGACATCATGCTCAGAGCATAGAGAGCACCGTAGGGCCTGCCCCACCACAAGACAAGACATTTTATCACTGACAAATAACAGTACAGGGGACAGCACTGGAGACATTGTGCAGGAAAGTGTACCTGATATGCCCCATGCACAGTGGGGTGAGAGGCAAAGGGAGTGTACCTGGACAGTAAGGGGAACAAAGTAACCAAGTCATTAAAGAATCCTGAAAATAGACTTCTGGCCTGGGGTACAGGGCTTGTCACCTCTTCAGACTTGATCGGAAAAAATACATTAGGGTCAGCAGACAGACCTGGAACTATCTATTATTTTTTGTTGTTGCTTTGTTTTTGTTTTATTATGTTTTGGTTTTTCTTCCACCCTCTGTCTGTCTATATAAGATAGGCAGGATGAGCAATCCCAAAGAGAAACTACAGGACCGGCAGTTCAGGGGGGACATGGAAGAAGATGGGGCGGGGAGAGAGAGTGGGGAGCCAACAAACTCATAGACAAAGGGAAAAACAAGAGATCTAAAATTGATGGTGAGGAGGGTGTATAATCCCGAGTAGGGTTTTATGAAGAGCAATGTATCCAAGAGGAAATACTGAGAGCCAAATGGAAGGTGAGTATGATAGTGGGATAGAAGGAAGGTGAAAGGAAATAGAGGGAAGAAATAGGAGTCAAAAGCTATTTATAGAGGTATAGCTATGGGTCTATAGATATGTAAATATATTAATTTATAATGAAAGGGATAGACACCAATGAACATATATTTATATGAAAAGGTGTAAGATAGCAGATGGAATTTGGGCCTCGCTCACGGCCTCCCTTAACCCAAGAACACTTTGTTCTGATTACCTGGCTCTCTTTGATACTCACCTTCCAGACACAATTGCTGAAGACAAAATGGGTGCATAAGCAAATGTGGTGAAGAGAGCGGATGGTACCCAGCTATCAAAACATATAACGTCTGTAGTCTTAAAGGCTTCAAGTCAAACAAGCAGTCATCTAGCAGGGAAGCAAATGAGCCCACATGGAAGAAACACACCAGGCTGTGTGATCATGAGGTGTTGATGGGATCAGCCATCAGGTCTCAAAAGATCCAAAACAAACAATTATATTGATTTGAGAGAGGGGGGTTGGAGTGGAACCCAAATCCCATCTGTAGATAATTGGATACCACCCACACCCTCAGAAGTAGTATAAGGAAGGGATGATTCAACCCAGGTGCAGTATAGCACCGACAAATCACACATCATTCATCTAGTTCTTGAATACTCGCTCCCTACCCGCAAGGCCGTAACCCAGTTCTACCTTACAAATCTGGATAGACCAGAGAATACATATTGGTACAGCTAAGAGCGCTCGACACATGGACTTCAGGAAAGATAAACCCCTCAGGAACAATAATGAGAGTAGTGATGTAATGAGGCTAGGTGGATGATCAGGTAGGGGGAAGGGTAAAAAACGGGGGACCTATCATATGGCTGGATATATAGCCGCCCCACCTCCAAAGGGGATGATAACAGAAATGTGGGTGAAGGGAGACAACGGACAGTGTAAGATACAAATTAACAATAACAAAATATAATTGAGCATACTCTGGTTTCTCTTCAGATCGTATAAATCTTTTGCCTTTTACTAAAGATTTCCATGGAGAGGAACAATTCTGAGTCATAAACTAATTTTTTGAGGCCATGCACTTGCAAGGCTTACTAAAAAAATTGTATGTATATATATATATATATATATATATATATATATATATATATATATATATATATACTTGATCAAAGGATATATATATATAATTGATCAAAGGAGATATATATATTTGATCAAAGAGGGAGAGAGGGGGAAAAAGAGGGTTTTATAAGAAGAGCTTTAGTAGAAAATGTTTTGGAAACCATGGCAACATATGCACAAATATGCTTGATACAATTGATGTATGGAATGTTAGAAGAGCTGTAAGAACTCTTCTGACATTCCATACATCAACTGTTCTTACAGTTAGAAGGGCTGTAAGAACAATAAAATAATTTATAAAAAATAAATAAATAAGGAAACTTCGCCAGAAGTGCCTTGACAGCTTAGTTATGTAGACTTGGAAGTTAGGAGAATAATTTTTAGAATCAGAATGCATTAGTTTTCAATCTCATACACGCTATTTATAAGTTATGTAAGCACATGCAAGATACTTAACTGCTCTGAAATTCATTTCATTAATGTATACAATGAGGATTAAAAGTTTGTAACATTTTTGGCAGTATTCAACAAAATTATGTATTGCAAATACAATAACAAAAATTATTTTTTAATTTTAAAAAATGATTTTATCAGGAGAGCAAAATGAGAGCCCATAGATTGGGGGAAAACATCTGTCATTGAATAAATTGCTGATTTTATCAGTGCAATTGCCTTATACCCTAGAGGAAGATTGACAATGATTTTCTCTTTTGTTTCTTTGCTTTTTTGTTTCTTTCTGCTCTTTGTGTGTTTTTGTTGTTATTGTTTGTTTGGGGTTTTGGTTTTATCATAACATGACCGCAAAAGTAAATCAGAGTTATTAAACCCATGGGCTAGCTGACAGACATCCTCAAACTACGGCCCGTGGGCCACATGCAGCCCGCCCAGGACATTTATCCAGCCCACCGGGTGTTTTTGCCCCATTTGTTTTACTTCAAAATAAGATATGTGCAGTGTGCATAGGAATTTGTTCATAGTTGGGTTTTTTTTAAAAAAAAACTATAGTCCAGCTCTCCAACGGGTCTGAGGGAACTTGAACTGGCCCTCTGTTTAAAACGTTTGAGGACCCCTGGGCTAGCATATGGATTTGGGGCTCCTACTTAGTTCTTGCCCCAATCCAAGAATAGTTAGTTCTTAAAACATGGCCCTGCTCGATTCTCGCTTTCATGAAGAAATCACTGAATACTTCATGAAGACCACCCCCCAGGCTTTCTTGGGTCACCCCCGGACTCCACTAGCTTCACCTCACATTGGACACCTGCAAACACAGAGGCACCGTGATTAGATGGCACACATACAAACAAATGCACTCACAATTATACACACAGCAGCAGGGTGTACAACAATTACCATGTAAAATGGCCAGAATGAATGCCACGTTTGGTGTAAAATTCATTATGAGTCTTGTGGACTAGCTTCTGGGCAGAAATGGTAACACCAGAGACCCCAGAGACTGGGACTGTCCTCTGAGATCTCCCACATCAGGGGCTCTGACTGGTTTATCAGTGGCAGAGAGCTGCATTTTCATGTCCTCTGATATTTAGAAGCAGATGAGTAGAGAATATGGGCAAGAGTTCTCCCTCAGACTCAGAGAAGCACAAGCACTCTCAAGGGAAAACAGAGCTCTGAGACATGTACTTTATTGTTATATATGAGTTTGTAAGTAGTTTTCACTCTATAAGCTTTACATTACACACACCAACCTTTGTGGTGTGAGAGCTCACAATGAATCCTCTCTCGTCCCTCTTTTTTTTTTTTAATTTTTATGACCCCAGTTCTACCTAACAAATCTAGCTAAACTGGAGAACACACATTGGTACAGATAAGAGCTCTTGACACAGGGAATTCAGGACAGATAAACCCCTTAGGGACAGTAATGGGAGTAGCAATATGAGGAGAGGGGAATGGTTGGGGAGGAGGGAGGGAGAGAAAGGAAGAACCCATCACAAGGTTGGCTGTATAGCTCTCCCCAACCCCCGAAGGAGATACATAACAGAAATGTTGGTGAAGGGAGACAAGAGACAGTGTAAGATATAAAATAATAAAAGCAATATATAATTGATCAAGAATTCAAGAGGATGGGATGGTGGGAGAGGGAGGGGAAAAAGAAGAGCTAATACCAAGAGTTCAAGAAGAAAATGTTTTGGAAATGATGATGGCAACATATGTACAAATATGCTTGATGCAATTGATATATGGAATGTTATAAGAGCTGTAAGAGCCCCCCAGTCAAATTATCTTTTAAACAAATAAATAAAATATCTATCTAATGCTTATGATCAAACTCACCCACTCTGCTATGCAGTCAGTACTCTAAAAAATGTGTTCACAGGTTAAAGGAGTCTTAATGATCACAAACCAAAATCATAGTTCCCCTTTCTGACTCTAAATTACACTGCCACTAAATTACATGAAGTTACACTTCAGGGGCTAACGAACCCAGGATGGGCAGGAACACCACAGGCTGCGGAGAAGGGTGAATGGCAGGTTGGCAGGTCAGGTTTGTGACTAGACAGGAAAATGAGTCCAAAATGGGCAGGTCAGATGGCAGGCCATTGGCTTAAGTCCAAAGAAGCAAAGGTTGCCAAGTTAGATCCAGCAAAAAGCCTCTCGTCCCTCTTAAGATGTAGATACCCATGATGATGGTGACCGGCGCCATCGTTTGTTTCTTGCATAGGAACATTATTGGTTTTCTTGCCATCCAAGAAATCCCTCCATTTTTGTGATATATACAGCTGTGGGCATGAGGTTGTTCAGAAAGCATGCAGAATTGCATCCTCTTTCTTCTGTCATGATCATGAAAACTGGATATTTATCACTCGAGGTCATCTTCTCAAAGAGTCAGTTTTTGTTTAATTGACTTACTGATGGTGTTCATTCTATTTCATTTACTTGAGATCTTATATTAATTATTTCCTGGCACCCCTACCCCTTCCCCTGTAAACCTGGGCGGTGGCACACTCATCTTTCTCTAATTCCATTAGATGCAAAATGAGGTCATTAACGTCAGTTTGATTTCGACACTATACAGGTGGTTGTTGCTACAAATAGCCCACAAGGTTCTCTTCGGTTGAATCCCACAGTTCTGTTGTGCTTTCATTTTTTGTTCAGTCCAATACAGCCATCCAGGATATAAAATTCAATCAATACATATCATAACTATTAATAATACAAATACACAAAACTACTTTTGCACCAATCTTTGTCCATTTTACATGGTAATCATTGTAGACCCTTGCTGTGTGTGTTTAATATCGAGTACATTTGTTTGTGTATGTGTCCTCTAATCGTGGTGTTTCTGTGTTTGTAGGTGTCCAGTGTGAGCACCATCTGGGGGCGATCTGAGAAAGTCGTGGTGGTGGTGGGGTGCCTCGGAGACTCTCCTGTGCAGCGTCTGGATTCACCTTCAATAGTTGTGAAATGCATTGATCCCATCAGGCTCCAGTGAAGGGCCTGCAGTGGGTTGTATACATTAGTTATTCTGGTGGGACTACATTATACACAGACTGAGCAAAGCGTCAATTCACCATCTCCAGAGACAACTCTAAGAACACTCTCTTTCTGCAGATGATTAGAAAGAGCATGAATGTCGAGGAAATGATCATGCATTAATGTAAGAGACACAATGTGGGAAGTCAGTGAGAGCCCAGACACAAACCTCCTCTGCAGGGAAGAGACTGGACTCCAGGGGGCGCTCAGGACCCGAAGAGCGCAGGATCAGGCCAAGGAGCAGTTGTAGATGGTTTCAGTTTGGGGATTCTGCTCTGTCTCACTGTTTCCTAGATAATCTCTCCATTTTTATTTACTGGTTTTGTAGTCTTCCCTGGTGTTTCCAAATTCAAAAGTGGTATTGTAAAAGTAGGAAATATTCTCACCTGCAGTAAAAGCGCCTGTGCCTTATGGAGGGAAAAAGACCCGGACAGGTGCCCCCAGCACCAGAGTTTTGATAAAGCTCAAGGATAGATTTTATAATCAGACTCAGGGCCACTGAGGTTTCTACATGATGCAAATGATGAAGTGTACACACATGTCTGAAAGGTTGGTGGTTTAAACCCACCCAGTGATGTCTTAGGACACAGGATTCATGATCTGCTCTGTGTTGTTAAGTGTCATCGAATTGCTTCCGGCCCATAGCCAATGTACAATTGAACCAAACACTGCCCGGTCCCGTGCCGTCGTCATAATTATTGCCAGGGTTGAGCCCACTGATGGAGCCATTGTGTCAATCAATCTTCTCAAGAACCTTGCTCTTTGCTGATCTGTCCAGACCCACACGATGAGGTCCAGACCCAAACTATGAGGGAGAGAGCAAGCAAGAGTGAGAGTGAGAGTGAGAATCTCATCATGGCCCACCAAACCCTGGGGACGACATCCCTGCTTGGAGCAGCCAATCCACACAGAGGACCGTGTGGCTGGCCCCACCAGGAGACATGGGATTCCTTCGCTGAACCCTAGTGCTACTGGGGACAGCACTGGAGACACTGTGCAGAAAGTGTGCCCAGTTTGCCCCAGACACCGCGGGGTGAAATCAAAGGAAGTGCAACAGGGCAGCAAAGTAACCAAGTCCCCAAGGAATCCTGAAAATAGACTTCTGACTTGGGGGACAGGGCTTGGCACCTCATCAGACCTGATCTGCAGTCCCCCACTACCACAAATGATGCAGTCTATTTTCCCACATTTGGGGAAATCGCAGAGGTCAGCACATCCGGAATGCAATGGATGAGTAAACCTCGCCCTGGGAAAACCACCTTCGTGATCATGGTATCTCCCCTGCCAGGTAAGTATTCGTTTTGCTTTGTTTATTTTTGCTTTTCTTTTGCCCTATGTCTCTATATAAAATAAGCAGGATGAACAATCCCAAAGAGAAAACAATGTAACCAGCAGTGGGAGCTGTGTTGGGGGACAGGGCAGAGGAAGTGGTGGAGAGGGGGAATGGGGAGCCAACAAACTCACAGATCAGGGAACAGGAGGGTGTATAATGCCTGGCAAGTGCAATGTATCCGAGAGGAATTACCAAGAGTCAAATGGTGGGTGAGCATGATTGTGGGATAGGAGGAAGGTGAGAGGAAGTAGAGGAAAGAAATTGGATGCAAAAGCTATTTACAGAAGTATCACTATAGGCATGTATATATGTAAATATATTAATGTTTAATGAAAGGGATAGAGACCAATGTACATGCATTTATATGTTAAATATTAAGATATCAGACAGACTTTGGGTCTCTACTCAAGGCCTCCCTTAACACAAGAACACTTTGTTCTGATAACCTGGTACTCTGATACTCACCTTCCCAACACGATTGCTGAAGACAAAATGGGTGTATAAGCAAATGTGGTGGAGATAGTGAATGGTGCCCAGCTATCAAAAGATACAACATTTGGGGTCTTAAAAGCTTAAAGTCAAACAAACAGCCATCTAGCAGGGAAGCAAATAAGCCTACATGGAAGAAGCACACTACCCTGTGTGATCACGAGATGTCAATGAGAACAGGTATCAGGTATCAAAAGATTAAAACAAACAACTATATCGATGCAAACAAGAGGGGTTGGAGTGGAGACCCAAAGCCCATCTGTAGACAATTGGATATCAATTGCATATCTCCCCACAGAAGGGTTATAAGGAAGGAATGGTTCCAGGTGTAGTATATCACAGATGAATCACACAGCATTCCTCTAGTTCCTTAATGCTTCCTCCCCCTGGACTACCATGACCCAGTTCTACCTTACAAATCTGACTAGACCAGAGAACACACGTTGGTACAGATAAGAGCTCTGGGCACATGGAATTAAGGACAGATAAACCCCTCAGGAACAGTAGTGGGAGTAGCTACATCATGAGAGTAGGGGGATGGCCCGGGACGGCGGGAAAAGGGGGAACTCATCACAAGGTTGGATATATAGCACCCCCTCCTAAGGGGACGAATAACAGAAATGTGGGTGAAGAGACACAAAGGACATTGTACGATACAAAATAATAACAAAAATGATTGATAAATGATTCATGAGGAAGGGAGGATGGAGAAGGGAGGGAAAAAAAGAGAAAATTATACCAAGGACTCAAGTAGAAGAGGTCTTGGAAAAGATGATGGCAACATATGTACAAATATGCTTGATACAATTGATGTATCGAATGTTGTAAGAGCTGTAAGAGCCCCCAATAAAATGATGTTTTTTTAAAGGAAAACAAAATAAAGCTTCCTATTTTTGCCACTCCTCAGCTTTATCAAACACAATGCCTTCTCCAGGGACTGGTCTCTCCTGACAATATTTCCAAAGTATGTAGGATGAAGTCCTGCCATCCTTACTTCTAAGGAGTGCTCTGGTCTTACGTCTTCCAATACAGATCTGTTTGTCCTTTTAGCAGTCGACGATAGTTACAGTGTTCCTCTTCAGCACCACAATTCAAATGCATTGATTCTTAGTTTTCCTTAGTCAATATCCAAGTTTCACAAGCATATGATGCAATGGGGAATGGCTTGGGTCAGGAGCACCTTAGTCCTCAAAGGAACAGCACTTCTCTGTAATACTCTAAAAAGGCCTTGTGCCGCAGATTTATCTAAAGCGATACATGTTTTGATTTCTTGACTGTTGTTCCATGAGCACTAATTGTGAATCCAAATAAGACTTTAACCTTTTCTCCATTTATCATGATGTTACCTATTGTTCCAGTTGTGAGCATTGTGGTCTTCCTTACATCGACTTGTAATACATACTGAGGGCTGAAATTCTTGCTCTTCATCAGCAAGTGCTTCAACCCTCCTCACTTTCATCAGGCAAGTTTGTCAGCTTCATACTGAAGGTTGGTAATAAACCTTTCTGTCAGGGGAAGCCAGCCCCTAACACATCATTATGGGTCCGGTAGGCGCAATTGTACAGTGATAATAATTAAACATCATAGTAAAGTTATAGAGAGCATGAGAGATAGAAGTGAAGTATTGAAGTAAATGGGAGTCAGACATGCTTCATGGTAGCATGCTGACCTCTGCCCCACTTGATGGACCACGTGGAGTGAGTGAGAGAGAGAGTTTAAATGGTAGCCCTGGCCCCTTTTATATTCTCTGGGGACATGCAAGCCCCCTAATTACAGGTGAGGACATATGTCACTGGAAGGGGCTGTCCTATAGGTAATACAGTAATGAGAGAGGGGTGGTCTAGGGACATACATGCAATAGGAAGGGGAGGGATTGGGGTTATACATGTGACAAGATGAGCAGATCCTAGGTTCAGGATGGCAGCCTAACTTTCACCTATTCCCTAGATCTCCATGGGAACCATTATCAGTAGGGTGTGAACGCTTGGTCTCAAGCCTCAAGGAGGAATAGTTTATGTCCCCTGTAGCAGGGAGTGAGGCCTGCCATATAGTCTGGTTGCCTAACTACCCTGGGGAGAATGTCTGTAAGCGTTTGACCTCTCCCCACACCTTTCTCCAATGTTGTTACCACATACTTCTTCATATAAGCCAGCTTCTCTGATGGTTTGCTCATCATATAGGTTGAACAAGTATGGTGAAAGGAAAGAACCCTAAGACACCTCTTTCCTGATTTTAAACCACACAGGTTTTAAATCCCTTGTTCTATTCATTCCCGTGTTCTATTCGGACAGTTGCCTCTTGATCCATGTGAAAATTCCTCATAAGCACAAGGAATTGCTCTGGAATTCCCATTTGTGGTAGCTACATAATCTGGTGTCAATAAGGAGCTTGAGAGGATTAAGAGTGAAGGGGTGGAGTCTAGTCTGTCAATCAGGTCATAGCTAATGAGGCCTCTGTATTCTTTCTCCTAAGAATTCTGGGGATTCCTGAATTTCCTCCTTGGAGGTGGGAGAGATTCTCTCTTACTACACACTCCTTTGGAGATTCTCTACTGAGAAGACACATAGTGCTACACCCTGTGAGCTGGAGAAGCCACATGGGCCTATCCTGATGCAACCAGACCTCTGGAGCCAGAAAAACCATGTAGAGACCCCTGCCAGCACTGAGATGCTTATACTGGATCCAGAAAACTTCCAACCCACTGATCTGTGATCTTCCCACATCTGGCATCATTGCATGTGTTTCATGAGTCAGAAGAGGACTTATAGATTGGTATTGGCCATATGGGCTAATATCACAGATTTATGAACTTGATCTGGACTGAGCTAGGATGTTTCTTCAATATTCAACTTCTCTTTTGTATAAACCTCTTTATTTTGTTTTGTTTAAAACTTTTTTCTTACACACATGAGTCTATGGATTTGTTTCTCTAGTCTACCCAGACTAACACACCATTCTTCTCAAGATAAACACAGTTTACTATGGTACACTCAGTCAAATGCCTTGACATCGTGAATGAAACATGAGTAAATATCTTTCTGGTAGTCTCTGCTTTGAGCCAAGATGCATCTAGGATCAGCAATGGTCTCCCTGTGTCAAATCCTCTTCAGAATCCAGCGTGAACTTCAGGCAGTCCTCTGTCAATGTACTGCTGAAACTAGTGTTCTTTGATCTTAAGCAAAATTTTACTTGTATACAATAGCAATCATATTGTTCTATAGTTTGAGCAGTCTACTGGACCCCATTCCTTTGGAATAGGCATAAATATGTATCTCTTCCAGGCTGTTGGCCAAGTAGTTGTCTTCCACATTTCCTGGCATAGATGAGTGAGTGCTTTCAGTGCTTCTTCTGAAGCATTTCGATTGGGTGCTCGGCTAACTCCAGGAGCCTTGGTTTTGGCTATGCATGCAGTGCAGTTTCAACTTCTTCCTTCAGCACCATTGATTCTTGCTCACATGCTACCTCCTGAAATGGTGGAATATAGACTAGTTCTTTTTGGTACAGAGATTTGGGTACTCTTTCCACATTCTCTTGACCCTTCCTGTATCATTCATTAATGAATGCCGGAAGCATGACTTGCTTGGGAAGAGTTAATCTCAGGGATTGACACGGTGCAATTCCTTAAATATGGTACTCTCTGGGATCCAGTTTATGACCAAGAGTCTGGGTCCTTCAAGGGCAGTAATATCTAATAGCAGGATGGCATTGACCTATGACCCTTTGATCCATAGGTGTGTGTGAGTCAAGTGGAGTTGCTTAAAACACTGTTCAATGATGAAGCAAGAAGTCCAATTATGACTTCAACCAAGAGCCCCGTTAACACAGGTGTTTCTTGTAAATTTTGGTTGTCAGAGAAAGCTTTCTCTGGTTCAGGAAGGCAATTACACAATTAATTAAATCAGGAGAGTCTCTGAGAAATTAATACATTGTGTCATTTCTGTTTGTCTCAATGTATGTCTTTTCAGACTGAAGTTTAGTGGAGTAACCAAATCCTCAATATTTCACTGGGAGTAGGGACATAGAGGCATTTTATTTATTTATTTCGCATGATCTCAGCCACAATCTCAAGATTCAGTGACACATAACCTGGGCATGGAATGCTCAGTTTATTTTTCAATAGAATTGGCCTCCTTGTAAGCCCCTAAAATTAAACACTGCCATGGAGTTTATTTTGATTCACAGTGTCTCTGTAGAGCCAAGTTGAAATGTCCTTTGGTTTTCCAAGGATGTGCATCTTCATAGGAGCAGATACCCACCATAGCTTCTTCTGCCTCCTGGTGCAGAGTTCATCTCTGCACAGTCGTCTTATTCCTTATGAATATTGTAATCTGACATCGTTCAGAACGGAATTCTACTGCCTCAAATTGCTCAAATAATTTCCCTTAATGCAGCCTTTCCTAATTTGCCTCTATATGTCCAAAATCCACTAAAAGAACCCAGGAAGACAGAAAAAACACATGATTTATACGTAACCCATTTGAAGAAAAAGTTAATAAAATTGTTTCTTCAAGTTGTCATTATTTGTGTGCTGAGGAAAGTTTATGTTCTTCACATCTTCCCTATGAGGAAAGAGTCTTCAAGTCCAAGAGGTTGCTGTAGATATCCAACTGTGTGCAGAGAAAAAGTATGAGCAGGGCTGAACAACTATCCCCACAACTTATTAATGGAAACCTTCTAAATCATTAAATTGCTTTAGAGTGATGTGAATACTTTGTACTCCACAGTAAGTTTTAAATCTCTTCAGCAGTACAGTTATTTTACGGGAAGTGATCTTTTTCCCTGTTGGTGACTCACTCGGTCATTCCGATATTTAGCAGACGTTGAATCATGCCTCCTCTTAAATTCAGCATGATCGATAGATTTCAATGATCCTCAAACTTTGGACTATATGTTCAATGTACCATGACATTATGGAAAAATGGAAATGATGGATGTTTTATAAGCTGTAAATCCCTGGGAGTTGGGCATCATGGACCTTATTCCTAAAGCTTCCTGCCCCTTGGATTTTTCTACCTCTTTGAGCAATTCATTTAGCATCAAGCTTGGCCTAGATGAAGAGGACCCCGGGCTTGGTGAATGGAAAACACAGGTAGAGGATTGTGTTCTCCTGAGGGTTCAGCCAACATTCAACTCCCAGAGGAGCCGATTCTTACAAAGGTGCCACTGACACTCATCTCCACTTACTCTATCAGGTGGAGCCTCAGAATACATTTATTTATATTCATGCTCTTTATAAGTTGGTGTAATATATATGGGACTGTTGGACTTTATTCACAAGAGCATGGAACATGTTTGTGTCACTATTTTTCTTGGTGGCAGCCCACAAATGCAAGTAGCTCAGGGATTCAGACACAAAGTTCTGGAAATACCTCACCCTACCCAATGGTTCACTGGATTCTCCCTTGTCCTGAGGCCTCCTGTCCCAGCTGCAGATGCACGAGTTGGACCAGATCTGGGGTGACAGGTAGGCTTAATGTGCCAACCTAGTAAATAGGAACACATGGGATTTATAAGGTCGCTTGATTTGACAGTAGGCTCAGCAAGCCTCGCGCCCCCCTCCCCCTTGCTCTCTGGGGATCAGTGTGCAACAGCTTTAGCTAGTTTTCTGCCTCAACTTGTGAGCTACACTACTTGTGGGAATGCAATCCATGGATCTTGTTGCTAGAACTTGAGGTACCTTCTAGACCTGCTTTGCCATGCTGCTGGTGTACACATGGCTTGAGCTTGAGGCTGTCAGATCCCGTCTCTTGCATTGCTTGAGTTCTATATCCCATCCACAGCTTCTTCGCTAATCTCCTGAGCTGCTGGTGACCCCACCTGCTGTTTGCTGCCTGTTGCCTGACTACCTGCATTGCCAGAGGCAAGACTCAGCTGTCTGCTTCCATATTAACTTCCATGGAAGTGAACTGAACTGAGCCCTCTGTACTGCGGTGTGGACTAATTAGCTGTTATAATCCTTCCTGCTGTATCTATCCATAAAAAATCATAAGTGTCCTGGTTTTGGTTAGAGAACCCTTAATAATACATTTAGTGAGATTCCCAGATCTGTTCTTCACTTGTGAATTCTTTAGATGCTCTTCTACTAGTGTTCCTGTGAGCTGTGATGGTTCAGGCTCCATTAAAGAGATGGAAATATGTCGTTACAATATGGAGGGGAGGGAAGTATAGTTGCACCCTCATGTTTTAAGTACAGGCCACGAGAGACCCCTTCAGCAGTCATATTTATTTAAAGCTGAGTTCTGTTGCTGCTGATAACATGGGCCCATATATTTCAATAAATGCATTTTAATTGTGGTGCTGGAGAAGAATATTATTATTACCATGGACTGCTTAAAGGACAAACCGATCTGTATTGGAAGACGTAAATCCAGAGTTCTCCTTCAAAGCAAGAAAGCAAGACTTTGTCTTATATATTTTGAACATATTTTCAGGAGAGACAAGGCCCTGGAGAAGGACCTCATGTTCGATAAAGCTGAGGAGTGGTGAAAAAGAAGAAGGCTCTCTAACAGACTGATTGACACAGTGGCTCCATTAATGGGCTCAGGCATGGAAATAATTGTGAGGATGGGGCAGGACCGTGCAGTGTTTGGTTTGATTGTGCATACAATCCCTATGGGCCCGAGGCACTTCGATGGTACCTAACAACAGCAAGGAGCAGATCATGAGCCCTGCATCCTAAAGCATCACTGAGTGGGTTCAAACCACCAACCTTCAGTCATGAGGGCACACTTCACAATTATCCCTTTCTAGGGACTTCAGTTGCCTGAGTCTTAATGTAAACTCTGTTCTTGAGCTTCATCAGAACTTTGATGCTTGGGACACCTGGCATAGGAACAGTTGCTTTTTCTGCATGTGAGAATGTTTCCTACTTTTACAATACAACTTTTGAATTATGAGATAACAGAGGTATAACCATGAAATTAAAATAAGACAGATTTCCTGGGGGAACAGGGCACTAACCCTCACAGGGGGAGGGTGTTGATTGGGTTTCCCCAGGGAAAGAGAGACAAGACTTCAACCTGGAGCTCCAAGACAAAATGTAACACACTGACTTGAAGCAGGGAACTGATAGAGAGGCCTGGCGGGGTGAGGGGGAGGAGCCCCATTACCAACTAAGTGTACAGCACCACCCTCCCCCCAAGAAGAATTCACTTCAGAGGATAGCACTGACGGTACAGCTCAAAAAGAGGGGAAGAGGGACTGGTCTGGTCAGAGCACACAGGAGCCAACGAGGGGGCTTAGGGAGGAAAAAAAGAAGAGTGACACACATTCTGGCTCACCAAGCCCTGAGGACAATGTTCTTGCTCAAAAAAGCACTGCACAGAAATGACCACTCGGCCAGCCCAACCATGGGACACAGTGTTCCTCATTGACCCATAGCACCATTGGGAACAACACTAGAGACACAGAGCAGGAATTGTGCCCACCATCAGACCACCATGCCGAAGCCAGCCCCTGGGGTCATGCAGCAGAGCAGCAGGGGATGCAGAGCAATGAAGTCCCCAGGGATAGAGGCAGTGCCAGGGCATGGCACCCCATCAGACTTGACTGGAAAGCACCCATGATGGAAAGCCAGCAGACCCTGAACTAGTCCTATGTTTATGTGTGTATGCGTGTGTGTTGTTGTTGTTGTAACTATTGTTTTACTTTTTGTTGTTGCTTCGTGGTACTCAGTCTTGTGATAGTACATATCATGTCTACCTGGAAGGATAGGTGGCATAAACAAGCCACAAGAGAGAACAACGTGATGACAGTTCCGGAGGGACATGGGGGTAGGGGGAGCGGGGGAAAGGAAGAGGGTGTTAACAAGCCCAGGGACAAGGGAATAACAAGGGATCCAAAATCAGTGAGTGTCAAGGAGGGTGTGGGAGGTCTGTCAGGGCTGGATCAAGGGCAATGTAACCAAGAGTAATTCCTAAAGCTCAAATGAAGGCAGAACATGACAGTGGGACAAGAGGAAAGTACAAAGAAACAGAGGAAAGAACTAGGAGGCAAAGGATAGTCATAGAGATTTAAATTCAGGCATATAAAGATGCAAATATATTTATATATGACAAGGGGGGAATAAATCTATGTAGATTTATTTATAGGTTTATTATTAAGGAAACAGATGTACAGTGGGCCCCTGCTCAAGTACTCCCTCAACAAAAGAACACTTTGTTCTAACAATTCGGCAGTCTGGGATGCTCACCTTCCTGGCACAATCGCTGATGACAATGGGTGCACAAGCAAATGTGGTGAAGAAAGCTGATGGTGCCCGGCTACCAAAAGATATAGCACCTGAAGTCGCTGAAGACAATTGGTGCACATGTAAATGTGGTGAAGAAAGCTGATAGTACCCAACTCCAAAAAGATATAGCACCTGAAGTCTTAAAGACCTAAAGATAAACAAACAGTCATCTATCTGAGAGACAACAAAACGCACATGGAAGAAGCACACTGGCCTGTCCCGACTCGATCGCTGAGGACAAAGTGGGTGCATATGCAAAAGTTGTGAACCAAGTTGATGGTGCCCGGCTATCAAATGATTTAGTATCCGGGGTATTAAAGGCTTGAAGATAAACAAGGGGCCATCTAACTGAGAAACAACAAAGCCCACATCGTATGTGCACACCAGCCTGTGAGATGACAAGGCATCGAAGGGATCAGGTATCAGGCATCAAAGACAAAAAAAACAAAAATCATAGCATTGTGAATGAGGGGGAGTGCAGAGTGGGGACCCAGGGCCCATCTGGGGGAAATTGAACATCCCCTTGCAGAAGGGCTGTGGGGAGGTGACGAGCCAGTCACAGTGCAGTGTAGCAACGATGAAACATACAATCTTCCTCCAGTTCTTAAATGCTTCCTCCCGCCACTATCATGATCCCAGTTCTACCTTATATAACTGGCTGCACCGGAAGATGTACACTGGCACAGGTAAGAACTGGAAATACAGGGAATCCAGGACAGACGAACCCCTCAGGATCAGTGGTAAGAGTGGCGATATCAGGAGGGTGGAGGGAGGGTGAGGGAGAAAGGGGGAACAGATGACAAGTTCTACATATAACCTCCTCCCTGGAGGACAGACAGTGGAGAACTGGGTGAGGGAGATGTCAGATGGTGTAAGATATGATAAAATAATAATTATTTATAAATTATTAAGGGTTCAGGGGAAGGGGGAGCGGGGAGGGAGGGGAAAATGAGGAGCTGATACCAAGGGCTCAAGTAGAAAGCAGGTGTTTTGAGAATGATGATGGCAACATACTTACGATTGTGCTGGACACAAATGATGTATGTAAAGATTGTGAAAAGAGTTGTATGAGCCCCTAATAAAATTATTTTTGAAGAGGACCTGATGCAAGGGGCTTAAGTGGAGAGCAAATGCCTTGAGAATAATTGGGGCAGGGAATGTATGGATGTGCTTTATACAATTGACGTATGTATATGTATGGATGGTGATAAGAGTTGTATGAGTCCCTAATAAAATGTAAAAAAAGAAAAGAGGAGAAAAAATGATTAGGGCAAAGACTGTACAGATGTGCTTCATACAACTGATGTATGTATATGTATGAACTGTGATAAGAATTGTATGAGCCTCTAATAAATTGTTAAAATTAAAAAAAGAAAAAAATAATAATTTTTGAAATTTGACAGCAATAAAAGGTTTTAAGTGGAATAAACTGTAGCCAGTTTATCAGCAGGCAGAGAGCTGCATTTGCATGTCCCCTGATATTTAGAAACAGATGAGTAGAGACCATGGGCCAGAGCATTCCCTCAGACTTAGAGAAACACAACACCCTCAAAGGAAAATAGAGCACTCAAACTGGTTGTTTATAAAGCATTTCTTTGTTACATACTATCAATTATTTTAAAAAGTAGTTTTTATTTTACAAACTTTATATTACATATACAACAACCTTTGTGGCATGAGAGCTTGCAATGCATCCTCTCTCCTTCCCCCTTAAGATGTGAATACACATGATGATAGTGGACGACTCCATTACCTGTTTCTTGTGTGGGAACATTATTGGTTTTCTTTCCTTCCAAGGAATTTCCCCAGTCCAATGATATTTTAAAACTGTGGGCATGGAGTTCTTCATAAAACATGTCCAGCAAACCTGAAGAGCGGTGTCTCCTCTGGTTTCTGACCTGGCGGATTCCGGTTCTCCTTCTCTTGTCATGATCGGGAAAACTGGCCATTTTTCACTTGACTTCATCTTCTCAAAGAGTCAGCTTTAGTTTAATTGGCTCACTAATTGTGTTCCTTCTATTGTAATTATTTGTGTTTTTATATTTATTCATTCCTGCCTGCCCTGCTAAGCTATGATATGGCATACTCACCTTTTTCTAGTTCCATTAGTTGGAAACTGAGGTAATTAACATCCGAGTTGTATTTCAACATGATACAGATGTTTGTTGCTACAAATAGCTCACAAAGTGCTCCTCAGTTAAGTCCAACAGTTTGTTCTGTTGTGCTTTCATTTTCTTTCTCTCTCTTTTTGTAATGAATCACTATGCTTTAATGATGTTCAATTTGTAACCATGAAAATACATCCTTCATATCAGATATTGACATGATGATTCATAACAGTAGCAAAATGACAGCGATGAAGTAGCAATGGAAATAGTTTTATGGTTACCGGTCACCACAACATAAGGAACTGTATGAAAAGCAGCATCAGGAAGGTTGAGAACCACTGATTTATAGTCTCAGATAAGAGATTACATTTTGACCTAACTAGTGTGGCACAATGGACTTTGCAATGCCCTCTGACTGATCACCCGGCTATTCACACCCAACTGTGACTGGAGGGCATTCAATGGAGGCTTCCTCTATGTGTGGAGCTGCAAATGTCTACTGTCATCCACAGCCTCCTGCAAATCAATGCCATTCCTTCATTTACATCGCCCTGTCGGCCCATTTTAAAGCTGTTTCAGTTTTTAGTTTTTAAAAAGTGGAGGGGAAATACAGAGGGATGAAGCCCCTGGTGAATCATCCTTGACCATGGACCAGAGAGGTGAATAGCCTGGCTAACATGCATAATGCATTGGAGAGCATATTTAGCACCCTATCATTTGTTCTCCCTTAGGATCCATTTAAGTTCTCGTTTTTAATAGTTTCTGCTTTTTTTCTATTGAGGTTATGTTTTACTTTGTTACTCTTGTTAGTTTATTTTGTTTATTTGTCTCAATGTTATTCTGTATATGAAATCCATTGTAGGTCAACCTATAGAAGCAGTAACTAGATGAATAGTTACTTAGGGGTATCGCAAGGAGGATGGGGGACATGGGTAACTAATAACAATTAGTACAAGACTGAAGAAAATGGTCTAAAACTGATGTGGTTATGATTGTACAACACTTCTTGATGTGATTGAACTAGTGAGTTGTATGATATGCGAATATATGCCAATAAAACTATCGATGGGGGAATATTTACTGTCTTGGCAATCCACAGGGTCTATAGGGTCTCTACGAGTTGGGTGCTTTCATTTTCATTCAGTCCCATTGTGTTGGAGAGGGTTCTCTAGAGAGACAAACCAGATTGCTAGTAATTATATATAAATATATTTATAAAGATAGATATATAATAGAAGAAATGAACCGTTAAATTATATACAGATAGATAATATAAGGAATTAACAGTTAAATTATAAAGCAGTGAGGCACTAGCAGTCCTTTAACGCTTGAGAGTCGCCAGTTGCCAGTCCCCTTCTGTAGAGAGAGCTGGGCTATATATCTCCAGGCAGCCAACAGCAAGGCAGGTCCCCAACTGTCATCAACTGTCGGTCCCCAGCTCCAGAGGTGAGCATTCCAATCGTGTAGGCTTAAAGGGACCTCAACTTACAGCGACACAGTCCACAGGCTAGGCATCCCACAGGTAGTGTACCCCTTTAAACTGAGGAACAGAACAAGCAAGGTGAGACTCACCGAGCCATTTAGCCCTCTGCCCTTCAGTTAATCCTACTTGTGTTTATCGGCCAGGCTGGAACAATAAAGTATCGCACCAATACACCAATCCAGGATATAAAATCCTTAAATACATGTCATAGCTATCAATGATGCAAACAACATTTATTTATAAAAAGGT
Organism: Tenrec ecaudatus; assembly: GCF_050624435.1. Classification (NCBI taxonomy): domain Eukaryota; kingdom Metazoa; phylum Chordata; class Mammalia; order Afrosoricida; family Tenrecidae; genus Tenrec; species Tenrec ecaudatus. Next base: position 95,581,208 of record NC_134544.1, on the reverse strand, counting down.
ATACTTGCACACATGTGATTTAGTGTATGAATAAAATCTACAAATTAATGAAAATTGCAATATCTTTGGGGTATTGTTATGAATATTAAGGAACATGTCATTAATGGAGCAAATATTTTGGAGGGAACGGAAACCCTAGAGGTTGACAGGATGGTCCTGTGCCTCCCTATTGCTCTGGCTCCAGAAGACTTGACCCTGTGTTTTCTAAAACCATGTGATCCCTATAGATCACTGTCATTATATCAGGGACATTGTGTTTGTAAGAGCACTGAGTCCTCTCACTGTTGCTCTCACACAGCAATGGAGCGCTGTGCCCTCGGGGTCATTGTGCTCAGCTGCAGCGAGAACTGCTTGGTGGGCATTCTGGAGCTTGAGCATCACTTCCTTAGCGATGGGCGGGGTTTCTTCTACTAGAATATATTGCTCACAGACTACTACAAACTCTTCTGCAGGTTTTGGGAGTTCCAGCTCTGGCAACATGGAGTCATCAGACACAGCGAAGCTTAGTGAGAGGATCTGTGATGGATTCATCACTCCTGGGTCCAAGTCTTGGAAAACTGGGAACAGGGAAAATAATCACTGATGACAAGTAACGGAATCCTATGTCAACCTATTTTTGGAATCTTGACACGACTTGTGAGAAGTAACCACTAGGCAGAAGACTCTCCACAGGAAATTCATGACTTATGGACAAGGTCAGTGGATCCTACAGAACTCTGCTCATGATGTAACATTTTTCACTGTGCTTGCAATTTCACCTGGAAATGGATGAGGTACTTTGCATATTAGAAGCCTATGAAATAAAGTAAAGATGTTCCTAGCCTTCACAGACACTGAAAAGCGAAAGGATGACCCCATCATCTTCTTTGGGATAAAACCAACGTGAAGTTCACTGCCATACAGCTGATTCTGACTCATAGCGACTCTAGAAGATAAATTATAATTTTATGTTGAAAAGCACTCAGGAAAAAGAAATGTGTGAAAAGCATGCAGGAAAGGGGAGCCGAGTACAAGGATCTACATGTGACCTCCTCCCTGGGGGATGGACGACAGAAAAGTGGGTGAAGGAAGACGTCGGACAGGGAAAGATATGACAAAATAATAATTTATAAATTATCAAGGGTTCATGAAGAAGGGGGCTGGGGAGGGAAGGGAAAAATGAGGAGCGAATGCCAGGGGCTTAGGAGGAGAGCAAGTGTTTTGAGAATGATGAGGACAATGACTGTACAAATGTACTTTACACAACTGATGTATGTATGGATTGTGATAAGAGTTGTAGGAGTCCCTGATAAAACAATTTACAAAAAAAAGAAATGTGTGGCATGTTACCAACATGACTCTTGCTGAGAAACAAAGACAGGAGCTGCATGACAGTGACAGGGGTCTGCTTTCCTTGGAGCGAGCAAGGACTGAGCAGGAAGATTCCCCAAGGAAAGCTCCTGAAGAAGACAGTGGACCAAGTTTACAGTTTTAGGCAACTATTCCAATAAATTAGCATGCCAATGTATAGGATGATGAATGTTTAACACATTTCACAGGGATGGTCAGTGAATACAAATTAGGGTGGGGTTACGATTCTTTACAAGATAGGGTCTTTGTAGTTCTTGGTTCCAAATGTTGTCTTATTTGGTCTGGTGACGTATCTATGGTGACTTTTGGTTCCTTGAACAAAGTTCTTCTCTTCCATGTGATCTGTGACCTGAAGGTGGACATGCTAGCCTGGCCAGGTTTAGTGAAAACTGATACGTATGTGGTGTAAAGGGATATTTTTCTGAGGAAAGGGCTCAACAGAGGCAGAGTCTCAGGAAGGAAAATGCAGAATAATTCTGGCAATAAATGAGGTATTCTGACATTCTGTGACAACATCCCATATCCAAGGGGAAGCTCGACAAGCTGTGGGATCTGCATTGTTACACAAAGTTAAGCAGGTTGGGGAATGGGCTCAAACAGATTGTTCAATGTTCATGGTTGTTCTTACTCTGTAGTCAGATTCCCTCTAGCTATTTATTATATTTACAACAAATAGAATCTTGCCACAAAAGATTAGTATTTGAAGGCATAAAGATAACTTTTCCCAGAGATGGTAAGTCCATTGTTATTGTTCCTTTTCTCTCTCTCGTTCTTTCTTTTTTTTAAGGAATTTGGCAGTGATTGGCAAATATCATTTCTCAAGAAATGTACATAGTATTTCCTTTTTCTCTTCCTCCTTCCAAAGACCAAACTGGAGTTTGAGTTAATAATCAAACAGTTTATTGCAGGAACCAAGCAATCCTGGAATGGACAATAATAATTGTAAGGATCCACAAAGTACTGCAGTGAAGAACTTTTTCAGAGTTCAAATTCCAAAAGTTCCTGACACTTCCAAGAAAACTCCAATTATTTGATCTTTATTACTTTTGTCACAAATAGACAAAAGATTGAGTACTTTGAACCTTTTTAATTTATTTTGTTTTTAAATATTGGGGGTGAGAATGAATGCTCTACCTCACTGCTGTTGTGAGAGTAACTGGGAGGAAGGAAGGAGGATGCCTGGAGGTTTCCTGAGCTATGTTGATTTAAAAACTCAGTTCAAAATAAACAGTAATCATATACAACTAAAAAAGAGTTGGAATCTTGCCTGCATCTTTTGTAAAAGCCTTTCCTTGTTTGAAGAGAGTTCTTTTGCTCTCTTCACAAGAAAAATAAAAAGGTGTTGAAGGGGCGAGGGGGGTCACAAAATCATGGCTGGTGGCAGGTTAACTAAACACGGCCTCAGGTTTGACTTCCAGAGGAAGCAAAGGACCATGATTAGGATGGGGACAACAATGAAATTTTAAAACCCCACAGGATTGAATCATAGCCCTCTCTTTTCCAGATGTGATTCATGCAGTGTTAGCTACTACTCCGATATCTGTCAAAGGCAATCCAGGATACGTAAGCTCCAGAGAAAGTGCTAAATGAGTAAGTCTCTCCTCTTCCATCTAGAAGAGACTCACCAACACCCTTCAGAACTTTACATGACCTTTCTTTACATTGCAGGTCAGGGGTCAGAAAGAAGCCATCAAGGCTGAAAGTATGTGAGATTCAAACTGAATTTAGTGGGCTCGTTATGCTCAGGTGAATGAAGGTCCTAGTAAAGGGTGCTGCTAGTACTATGGATTTCCAGAAGAACAAACCGATCTTGAAAACGTACAGCCAGATTCCCTTTGGGTTCAAGGATGGCAAGACTTTGTCTCATGTACCTTGGACATGCTCTTGAGAGAGAAAGTCCCTGGAAAAGGACAACATGGACGGAAAAGCTGTACAGCAACTCAAAGAGGAAAACCCCCAAGAAGATGAATGGACACATTGGCTACAACAATAGGCTCAGACTGAGCCACAATGTTCAGGATGATGCAGGACTTGGCAGTGTGTCAATCTGTGAGCATAAGGTCAGTGATTCAGACCTGACAGGAGAGCACTGTGTTAGTCTGGGTAGACTAGAGAAACAAATCCTCATAAACTCATATGTATATAAGAGAGAGTTTTATATAAGAGCTAAGTATACATTAAGAAAGCATCCCAACTCAGGTCAGTCCAATCCCACAAGTCCGACCATTAGCCCTTATGTCCGACAACAGTCTACAAAGCCCTGCTCAATCTCACAAAACACACGCAAACGTGCTCCAAATGCAAGCAGGGTCACCCAAAGAGAACACGTTTCAGCAGGGTTTCCAGACTAAGTGGAAACCACTGAGAATGAATCCATTGCCATTCCAGGCCCTGAGCCTCACCTCCAGGTCGCCCTCATTATCTCCAGGCCTTGCCTCTTCCCACAGACACCACCCCACCCCCTCCCCAGGTGATGCAATTTCCTGCTGACCCCACTTCCTCTGTCTGAGAAGGAGCCCAGTGAGAGCCCCAGGAGTTCTACCAGAGTGAGTTTCTGCTTTTCTGTGCTGATCCCTGGCGTGGAATCCCTGCAGGCCTGGCGTCCCCAGCTGTGTCCGGCTTCCCGCGGACTTTACGCTTCCCGCACTCTGTCCATCAGTTTCAGGTCGCCGCAACCCCCTGGGACATTTCCGGTGAAACCCTTTCTGAATTGGGTGCAGGCCTCACTTGGGTCTGGAGACTGCTGGCCGCTTTTCTTGCTCAGAGCTCCTCCTGCACCCTCACCCCTGGCTCCAGAAAGGCGCGATTGGGGCGGGTTCTTGCCTAGGCCCGTTCCCTCCATGTCAGGTCTCGGGCACGAGAGCAGGGGACCCCGGAATGGCCTTTACCGAAAGGAGAGGCCAGCCTTGAGGTCATCAGGCCGCTCCACTGCTGACCGAGGTCTGTGTTAGAGCTTAACTTCTCAGCACCTTCCTTTGAAAAAGGGTACCTTAGCAGTGACCGCCCCAGATCCCCGCACAGACTGAGGCCTCACTGGAATTGCAGAGTCCCACGTAGAGTAAACCTCATTGAACGCCTTCTGACCAGGAAGCAAAGTTGTAGGTAACATGGCCCTCAGGCACAGGGTGTTAGCTATCGAGACCCTCGCCCAGACCACTCACTGAAACAGATGGAAACAGTAAAGCTTTATTCAGACAAATTCGAATCTGGGCTCTCACCAGCAACTGAGGCAGGCTCAGACTGTAAGGCGAGTGCCCCGAACAGCTTCAAAGGGAAGTTATTATACTTCCTTGTTGGGCGTCTTGCCAAGCAAGGGGAGGGGGACGGCAAGTTCTTGTGTGAAACTGGCAAAGCATTCTCAGAAAAGTGAAACAAAACAGTTTTTAAGTCTAACAAAGTAAGTTTTACATTTAAGGTCAGTTTATCCCCAGTGGTCTGCCAAACGATACTGTAGGTAGGCTAGGCTGCTTCTTGGAGCGTAAACATCCTGGGCAGGCTGCAATTCAAAGATTTTCCATTTCTGACGTGGGGACGGACAGGGGGTGTGTGTGTGGGGGGGACTGGACCTGCCTGTTAGTGTTACATGGCACCCATTCTTGACCAGGCGGGGGTGGCCTGCCTGTTATTGTTACAGGGCACAGTGTCACAGAGGGCTTTGGAGAGTGTTTTTGGAGTGCGGCCAGCTCCAGTAAAGCTTTTCATTGGATCCTTTTCGGAGTGGCCCTGATTAATCCTCAGACCTCCATAGAACAGTTTCTTGGGACCAAATTCTAAGTATGTAAATGATTTTTATCCTGTTGGATTTTTTTCATATGTTAACTGTTTTTTCATTTTCTTTGAATTTACTGTGCAAAAACTGTGCCCTATTAATAGCAGCTCATTTTAAAAATTGTGTCATAATCATTTCTAATAAAAGGCAACATCCAACTATACATATAACTCATATATAGTAAGATAGGATCTTATTTAAACTAAGCTACTGTTTTCTCTGTGCCCCACTGCATGGTAGTGCTTGAATGTTCTAGTCTTTTATCCATGTGTTCTTGATAAGAGGCTTGTTTTGTCCACTGCGCTACAGTGGGTTTTGTGAGTGATGCCATAGCACCTTACACTCCTCCTTATGGTTTCTAGGCTGTAATCCATGTGTTACCAATGGCCACCTCATGGAACACAACTGCTTTCATTTCCTGGAGCTGCCAGTCCTCTAACCACTGGAGCAAGAGGGCTTCTTCACAGACTAATTTAGATGGGCCACGCTGACATGTTTTTCATTATAGACATGGCGATTCTTAATGGGAATTATGTTTGTTATTCTGATTTAGTCATATTTCCAACACACTATCCATGTGCATACATAGACATGAATATGCGATCATCATGTTCAATTTCCCCTTTGGTTAGGTGCCATGAAGTTAATTCCATCTCGTGGCTATGTCATGTGAGTTCCATAGTGTTTCTGGAGCAACATATTTGTGGAAGCAGATCTCCTGTGCTTCCACAGTAATGCGGGCTGTTTACCCCATCAAGCCTCAGTGGAACAGTCTAGTGCAAGCTATTTGTGCCACCTAGAAGCTTTCATTGTCCCTAACCCGCCAAAATAAACTCACTGCCACAAAGTCAATTCTCACTCATAGTGTTCCTTTATAGGTGTGCGAGATCAAAATCTGTACAGAAGCAACCAGCCTCATTTTCCTTTTGCAGATGTGCTGGTGTGGTTGAACTGCCAGCTTTGAGGGTAGCAAATGAAGCCAGCATTCATTTTTCCTCCTAGAAATGAACCAAATCAAGCGGATGCCCTGAAACCCACACCAGCTCCTGCAGACTCCATGTGAATCAGAGCACAGGGATGTTGCAGAGGGGTTTCTGTGACTGGTTTCTCAAAGTGCATCACCCAGGCTTTCTTCCCTGGAGACTCTGAGTAGACACAAACTCCCAATCTCTCCATGAACACCTATCCATGTTAACCATCTGTAATGCTCAGGGACACCAAAAACTAAGCAAGGGACACATGTGCAAATACACACACTTAGAAAAGCCAGAACCTATATAAGTTGGAAATCTTTTAGAGAAGGAAAACTCAAACTATTGTAAACTATAAAATGAGGTTGAATTTCTAACTATAACATGAGAAACCACACAGTTGAATTTGTAAAATTTGCAGGTCCAGAAAAATAAAGTCATTCTGTTAATTTTCAGCTATCAAGTTTTTATGTGAATTGTACAGATATATGTATCCTAACTGATCTTTTTACCATAGCTAGATAATAAAATTAATATCAACTTTAATAGATCTTCAAGAGAGATGGTATATGTAAATAGCTTAATATTCTTCCTGAGTTTTCATGGAAGATGAACAGGGATCCTAAAGATTTTTAAGATGTACAATATTTGAGGAATTGAAAGTGTATTAGATTATTCTATTTAGCATAATCCTGTACTGTGTAGCATAATCTATTAGGAACAGATATGCAGTGGCTTCAAAAGTTTCATGGATAAAGTCCATTTTTATTCCATTTTTCCATGACCTTTTTGAAAGGCCCTTGTGCATTCATGGCATAAAAGATTGGCTACCAATGAGCTCCTTGTATCTCAATTAGATAATACTTGATAAATACTACTTGCCTACCATTGGATTTCATATGGTGACTATATGTGGTTTCAGAGTAAAACTATACTCCGTAAGATTTTCGTTGGCTAACTTCAGAAGTTGGTCGATTTCTTCTAAGGTTGCCTTCATTCTCTAATCTTTTATTTGGTAGCTGAGCACTCAGTTGTTCCCACTACTCAGGGACCTCCTTTAAGGACCTACATCTTGAAGTGTGAGTGCTTGCTGTCAGAGCCCTGTGTTGTGTCAGGAATTAACGTCCCTTACAGATTGGTGGGCCTTTTCTGGGGCTGTTTTTCTTTTTCTGTTGGTCTTTTATGTGTTCCTGTAATGATACTTTATTGTATGTGGGATATATGAACAAGGGAACTTTTTTGTCCCAGTGGGTTAAATATTGAGCTGCGGACTGCAAGGGCAGCTGTGCAAACTCACCCAAAATATGCAGGAGAAGTTGAATCTGCCTGCTGCAGTAAAGATGTGCAGGTGTGGGAGTCCGATAGGGAGTTCTACACTGTCTGATAGCTCTGCTGTGAGTTGGCCAGAAGTGGTGGGAGGGAGTTATGTGTGCACAACGCCAGACCTTGTTCTTGACCACTTATTAGCTATTTGAGGCTAAATGCAATTAGATTCACCTTTGGTGGACTGTTGTGAAGTGTGAAAAAAAATTTTTTTGGTGACAGTTTTGGGAACTGATCTATTTGTGAAGAAGAGTTGTTGTGGAATATGCTATTTTAAAAAATCATTTATTGTGGGCTCATACAACTCATCACAATCCATACATACATACATTGGTCCGTTGTCTCCCTTCACCCACTTTTCTGTTGTGCATCCCCCAGGGAGAAGGTTAGATATAAATATATATGTAATTGGTTCCTTCTTTCCGCCCCAACCTCCCTCTACCCTCCCAGTTTTGCCACTCTCAGCACTGGTCCTGAAGGCATCATCTGTCCTGGATTCCCTGTGTTTCTGGTTCCTATCTGTACCTGTGTACATCCTCAGGTCTAGCTAGATTTGTAAAGTAGAATTGGGATCATGATAGTGGGGGTGGGGGAGGAAGCATTTAGGAACTAGAGGTAAGTTGTATGTCTCATCGTTACTACACTGCACTGTGACTGACTCATCTTCCTGAAATTCGTCTGTATGGGGATGTCCAGTTCCCTACAGATGGGTCTTGGTTCCCAATCTGCATTCACCCTCATTCACAATGATTTTATTTTTTTGTTCTGGTGATGCCTGATTCCTAATCCCTTCTACAGCTCGTGATCACACAGGTTGGTATGCTTCTTCCAACTTTTGGGCTTTGTTGCTTCTGAGCTAGATGGCCACTTGTTTACCTTCAAGCCTTTAAGACTCCATATGCTGTGTCTTTTGATAGCTGGGCACCATTAACTTTCTTCATCACTTTTAATGATGTATCAATCTGTCTTCAGTGATCGTATTGGGAAGATGAGCACATAATGGTATGATTTTTTGGAACATGCTACTTTTTTATTTATTTCAGTCTTTTTTTATTTCTTCATTGAAGTCTCAATGACACACTTTTCTGGCATCCTTTATCTTTATTTAAGTTTAATAGGTCAGCCTGGGGTTTGACTATCCTTAAAACATAACAAGTAGATTCCTTCCTGATAGCCTGTGGTCTGGTATTTTCTCCTCTAGGAACAAACTCTTTTGGGCTATCCATTAGTTAATTCCCATCACATCCTTCAAATCACTGTTTTCAATGAATTAAATTAATTAGACTACTAAGGGCAGATAACAAAAACCACCACTAAACAAAAGGGCCCGATAGGCAGGTACGCAGAATGATTTCAGAATGGAAATCAGCTGAGAGAGTGCCTATGTTCAACCCCCCCCCCCTTCTGTTTTTCAACACTGTGCACCCATGGTGATGTAATGCGCTATGTGTTGGGTTGGTACCCACATGTTCAGCCATTCAAAACTGTAACTGGTCCACAGTAGAAAGATGAGACTTTCTACTCCCTTAAAGACTCGCAGTTTCAGAAACGCACCGGGCCTGTTGTACACTGCCCTATGGGAATGTTTTGAGTCCGAATTGACTCAATGACAGTGATTTTTATTTTTAATGTACAACAGAAAAACAAAACAACAGAAAACATGCCCTGTGACCTCCGTACTCTGAGTTCAACATGGTCAGCTTTTTTCTCTGAGACGGAAATGGTGACTTTGGGCTCATCACAATTTGGTCATGAACCTGAAAGTCCTCATTTGCATTTCTTGTAACTATCTCCTCTTTTGTTTTACTTTCTTGCTAGTGCTTCTTCATGCTCCATTCATTTTTCCAGTGTGGGATTTCCATGAATAATTATTGCTAATGAGCTTTTCATTTGGTGGGTGACCTTGGAGCTTCCCTCTCCTGGCCATGAAGACCTGGGTGCTCTTTGACTGCTTTGCTTGTACGTTTGAGAAAGGAAATCAAACAGTATTTGCAAACTCATCACAGAACCCCCCTACATTGTTAGAATTTCCTTATCATGCCAAGGTTCACTGGCTAGTTTCCTAAAGTGATCATTTTATTTCTCCCTGTGCTAGTTCATGAAATGTAAATATGCATGTGTTACTGCTTAGGCTCCACCTCTGTTGCATTTCTCATACAAGTTGTGACCATGTGACCTTGTGCTTTTGTTTTTGTTAGTTGTTGTGGATTCATTTTCAATTCATAGCCACCTCATATGTCCAGGGTAGAACTCAGTTGGTTTTAGAATGGCATGCCCTCTCAGAACAGATTGGTCATGTTTTGCTTTGATTTGCTCAATGCTGTGCCTGCTCTGCCTGGGTGTTACATTTCTTCAATCAGTTGAATAAATGCAAGAGCCAGTTATATGGGCCTGAGGTAAGCAGTATTGTCTGAGGCTCCTGGCTTTTACAGGAAAATGAGTTCCAGTTATCTGAACTGAATACGATGTTTTCTTCATCTCCTCGTCGTACTACACAGATCTCTAGATCATCTCTGTAAGCGATGACTGACGGAATGACAAACTGTCGGTGTATGAACAGAAATGTAGTTGCCAGGCACTTAGTGGTAGGTAGACATGGGAACCTGCATGCCGACTCCATTCAACAACTTACCATTTGAGCAGTACTGAACATGTACTTGATGGTTTGTGACTTTCTTCAGCTATATCCCATTGGAAGCAACATCTACTTAAAAGAGACAAGAGACTAAATGAGCCAATGTGGGAAATTTAGGGGAAATTGCTTCAAAATCGTGGTTGCGGAATAAATGCAGTGTTTTATCATGAACATGTTGTGTGGAAGAGACTCTAGTGGTTCATTGGTTGAATTGATTGGTTGCAGGCCATACCCTCTGTGGCTCCAGCATACAGGGCGCATCAAGATAAGATAATGAGGCTGCATGATGTACAGACTGGGAAACACTAACGAGCAGTTTCACTCCCTGTTAAATGGTCAAAATGAGTTAGAATGTACTTGATAGCACTACATTTGGTTTGGTTCATCATGAAGGAATGGGAAGGCTTTAAAACATGGCACCTGATGCACTACTGTGGATGAGATTTTGAAAGGCTTATTGGATCGACATTAGGTTACACTGTTGTAGCAGAATTGTAGGGTGACTGGGGCAGGTCATGTGACTTTATGTTATAGCTAGTTGGCGACGCAGTGAAATTTTAGCATGAAAGTGAAACCGTTTCTATGTTGTTTTTAGGTGGCATCATGTCCATTCCAACCCCTAAAACCCTCTATTTAACAGCATGAAACACTGTTCTGTCCTGCATCATCACAAATGTTCCCACGTTTGAGCCCATTGTGACAGCCCCTGTGTCGATCCATATTGTTGAAGTCCTTTCTCTTCTTTGCCTCTCTCTCCCTTACCAAGCATGATGGCCTTCTCCAGGGACTGGTCTATCCTTAAAAAATGTGGGAACAAAAGTCTGACAAGTCATAGAGGCCAGTCCCACAGCTGAGAGAATGCTAGTTGTCATCATGTTCAGCTAGTCTGCCTTCCATGATCTGCAAATGTGAAAAAGTCTTCAAAAAATCTAAAATGTGAAAACATCTCAAAGCCTGACACAGTTTACCAGTCAAATGCATTGAAGTTCAGTCTATTTATACGAAAAATGGAATCTAACTACATTTTCCCAATCAGCAAAAAGGACATGCTATTATGATATTTCATAGATTGTGCTCTTTTGTCAGTATATCCTATGAGCTTGGTGTATATTTATTAGCGTGTCCAGTGTTTTTTGAGGGGAGGAGCAGTCCATAATAATTACATGACAGTAGCTTTGTGTCTCAGAGTGGGAAAATTTGGAGGATACCTATATTCTTTTTGTTCAGATACTTTTTAAAAAAAAATCTTTATATTAGGGGCTCATAGAACTCTTATCACAATCCATACATACAACAATTGTGTAAAGCACATTGTACATTCATTGCCCTCATCAATCTCAAAATATTTGCTGTCCACTTAAGCCCCTGGCATCTTACACTGCCCAGTATCTCCCTTCACCCCCTTTTCTGTTGTCCTTCCCCCAGTGAGGAGGTCACATGTAGATCCTTATTAACGGTTTCCCATCCATATCCACCTCACCCTCCCTCCATCCTCCAGGTATCTCCACTCTCACCACTGATCCTGAATGGATCATCCGCCCTGGATTCCCTGTATTTCCAGTTTACAGGTGATATCTATATTTTATTGCTAACTTTCACTCTGGCCAGTTTCCCCCCCCCCTTTTTTTTGCTCTGTTTCCCTGTTCAATAGAGTACAACAGTAGAGTGACTGGAAAGTAGTTGAATAACATAGACACACTACAGGAAATTTCATAATTCCTGAAATAATCATGTCTGTCAGCAGGTAATGCATCAGCTCTTGACAACGTAGAATTCTCCAAGAGGCTACCATGGATCCAGGGCTTTGGCATGCTACTTTGTTAGTTCATATCAGTAGCTCTCCAATGGCTAAGGAGGGACTACAGGGGGAAGCACAAATTCTGCAGTGTTTCCTATTTGTTATCTTGCTTTTACCATGTGCTTCATGTTCTGATAAATATTCTGGTTGGTCCTGTGCAAGGAGGTGAATTTGTCTCCTCCCTCCAATGGAAGAGAGGATATGATGTGGAATTGAGGCTTTTTATTTTGGTCATTTATCTGATTTGTGTGTTCTGACTGTTTTCTATTCTGAAACAGAGATAGATAGGAATAAGGTTGCAGTTGGTCACAGACAAACTGTACAGAAATAAATTCATTATGCTAGAAGCATGCAGTCGTTGGGACAGCATGTAATTAGTGAGGAAATGTGTCTAGTGCAGTGGTTCTCAACCTTCCTAATGCTGCGGCCCTTTAATGCAGTTCCTCATGTGCGGTCACCCCCAACCCTAAAATTATTTTCATTACTGTAATTTTGATACTGTTGTGAATCAGGCAACCCCTGTGAAAGGGTCCTTCGACCCCCAAAGGGGTTGCATGCAACCCACAGGTTGCGAACCGCTGATCTAGTGGGTGAAGTGGGTTATTTAAACCCTGTTGGAAATCTTTAGTAGAACAAGACCCCTGTGTCTAATCCATGTGAAATGAAGTCTCTATTTCCCAGGACTGTCATCTTCATCCTTTCACATAGTGGAATGCATGGCACCTTGCTGAACCCGAGTATATGGGATATTTTAGGACACTGTGGCTGTTGAAGAGGTGGCTGTGGATTTCTCTTAGGAAGAATGGGCATTGCTGGACCTTTCTTAGAGGAAACTATAGAGACATGTGGGGATGGAAACTTTTAGAAACCTGATCTCAGTAGGTATGAATATTTTCATTAGAAAAGAAAATTGTGTGTGTGTGTGTGTCTATCTGTGTGTGTGTGTGTGTGTGTGATACTCATTGATGCTACTGCAGTATGTGGCCTGAGTAATGGGAATACTTTGTTATATAAACAAGTGTAGGAATTTCCCCCATGAATCTAAAGCATAGCGTTATAATAACTTCTTATGTCAAGTGTGACTATGAGTCTGCTAAGTTTCCTTACGCGTAATAATGCGAGTGTTGACCTTTGGTGCAGAGAGAGTATGTGTTCATTGTGCCTTGTAAGAACTCTGTGTATTTTACAAGGTTAACGTGATGACTTTCATTATTTATTTAGAATCATTTTATTGGGGGCTTGAATAAATCTTACCACAATCCATCCATACATCCATTGTGTGTCAAACACATTTGTACATATATTGCCTCATCATTCTCAAAACATTTGCTTTCTACTTGAGCCCTTGGTATCAGTGCCTCATTTTTTCCCTCCCTCCCTGCTCCCCCTCCCTCATGAACCCTTGATAATTTATAAATTATTATTATTTTGTCATATCTTACAACTGTCCGACGTCTCCCTTCACCCATTTTAATGTTGTCCGTCCCCCCAGGGAGGAGGTTATATGTAGATCCTTGACATCGGTTCCCCCTTTCTGTACCACCTTTCCCTCCACCCTCCTGGTATCACCATTCTCACCACTGGTCCTGAAGGGACCTTCTGTCCTAGATTCCTTGTTTCCAGTTCCTATCTGTACCAGTGTCCATCCTCTGGTCTAGCTGAATTTGTAAGGTAGAATTGGAATCATGATAGTGGCTGGGGGCAGCATTTAGGAGCTAGAAAAAAGTAATATTTTTCATTCTTGCTACACTGTACCCTGACTGACTCGTCTTCTCCTTGTCACCCTTCTGTAAAGGGATGTCCAGATTCTTACAGATGGGCTTTGGGTCTCCAATCTGCACTCCCTTTCATTCACAATAATAGGATTTTTATTCTTTGATGTCTGATACCTGATCCCTTCGACACCTGGTGATCACACAGGTTGCTGTGCTTCTTCCATGTGGGCTTTGTTGCTTCTCAGCTAGATGTCTGCTTGTTTACCTTCAAGCCTTTAAGACCTCAGATGCTATATCTTTTGATAGCTGAGCACCATCAACTTTCTTCACCACATTTGCTTATTCACCCATTTGTTTTCAGTGATCGGGTTGGGAGGGTGAGCATCATGGAATGAGAGTTTAATAGAACAAAGTGTTCTTGCATTCAGGAAGCACTTGAGTGGAGACCCAATGTCCATCTGCTTACCTTAATACTAAACCTATACATATATGCACATAGATCTATTTCCCCATCATCACATGTAAATATATTTGCATATGTGCATGCCTGTATTTAGACCTCTATAAATGCCATTTGCCTCCTAGCTCCTTCCTCTATTTCCTTTCACTTTCCTCTTGTCCCACTATCATGCTCAGTCTTCATTTGGGTTTCAGTAATTCCTCTCAGTTACATTGCCCTTCATCAATCCCTACCAGGCATCTACACCCTCCTTGCCACTGATTTTGTGTCAGAGGAAAGGCCAGCCCCTAACACATCAACACGGATCCGGTAGGTGCAATTTACAGTAATGATAAGTAAAGATTATAGTAAAGTCATAGCATGAGAGAAAGAAGAAAGATTGAAATAATAGAGTCAGACACATTTCATGGTAGCATGCTTATCTCAGCCTCACTTGGTGGTCCGCATGCAGAGAGAGAGATTTATTGCTAACCAAGTTTTTTATATTCTCTGGGGATGGGCAATCCCCCTAATTACAGGTGAAGACATACATCACAGGAAAGGGTTGTGTTATGGGTAATGCAGTAATGGCAGGTGGGTGATCTACGGGTTCAAATGCTATTGGAAGAGGAGGGAATAAGGATATACATTTGACAAGATGGGCAGACCCGAAATGTATGAGAGTGGCCTAACTTTGGCTGTTACTGAGCAGATTTGACCTGTTCTCTGGCTCACTATAGAAACCATTATCAGTAGGGTATAAACCCACCCTGCAGAGACCAAACTGAAGCCTTTAGGGAGAAGTAGCCCATTGTCCTTAACAGCAGGGAGTGGGCCCTATTTGTGGTGGGACCAGACAGTAGTCTGGCAACTGATTGCCTTCAGGGAGGTGACTTGACAATCATTTACCATTAAATGATAGCAGTATCCTAAGTCTAACATATATTTGTGGAGATGACTTGGGAGAAATGTTTCCCATAATTTTGGATCACTTATTGTTCCCTTGTCCCTGGGTTGGTTAACACCCACTGATAACACCACTTCCTTCACCCCACCTTTTTCCCCTTCCCCCTCCCCCTCCAACCATGGGTCCCATTGTTTTCTTCTCAGCATCATTTATCCAGCCTATCTTATCTAGATAGACCTGCAGAGATAATATGCACAGGCACACAAAAAGCAAAACAAAGCAACAAAAGAAAACAAAAAAAGAAAAGCCTGTAAAAAGTTCAAGGTCTGTTTATTGACCTTTAGGAGTGTTTTCCTGTGGAGTCTGATGGGCTGCCACACCCTGGCCCAAAAGTCTGTTTTTGGTACTCCCTTGGGACTTCCTCACTCTGCTCCCCTTGTTCTGTTGCACACCCTTAGTGTTGTGCCTCGTTGTGGTGGGGTCAGATTGGATGCAATTCTCACACAGTGTCTCCAGCGTCGTCTGCTGTAGGACTATGGGTAAGTGAGGGATGTCATGTCTCATAGTGGGGCCAGCCATAGGTCCTCTCTTTGCATTGGCTGCTCTGAGTGAGGATATTGTCCTTAACGCTTGGTTGGCCAGGATGTGTTTCACTCTCTCTTCCTCCCTCTTCATTTTCTCCCACATGCTCTGATCAGTCATATCCCTCTCCTTGATCTGTAGCCTCATTGTTGTCCTTTGAAGTAAATTCTTATGCGGGGAGGGGTAGCTGACCTGGTAGTTAGGATTAGGGGTGGCCCCTCAGATACTTTTCTTATAAATAGATTTTCACCCACCTAAAATCCACAGACTTAGAGGAACATAGGATTGGATTGGTATCAGGGAATTGGTGATTATCTTTTCACACTCCTTGTGCTGTGCCTTTCTCCAAGAGCAGCATGTCAGATACACCTTTTTTGCCCTCATATGACACTAATGTGATGGGAACCTGCCTTAGGCTGGGTTGTCTAGAAAATTAAAACTATAGACACTTACACATGCATAAGAAAGGGCTTATTATCAGGACAATATAACAGCCCAGTCCAACTGAAGCTCATGGGTCCAATGCTAGCTGGAACATCCATGGCTCAGTGTGTTCAAGTCCCCAAACTTCAGTTTTTGGGTGAACATCAATCCTTTCTGCTGTCAAGCTTAATATATATATATGTCTGTATATCATATACATATATGTATGTCTATATATGTAACTATATAATCACTCTAATATTATATGTGTCCAGAAATTCCTTGTTTTAATTCATCAGTATATAAGGACCTTCAACACTACAGAAAACTACAGGACTCTAAATCCATGACTTTCACCACAAAATGGGTGGAAACAAATTCCCCATATCAAGGTTCTAATCTGAATAATTTTTTACTTTTCTGTAGGATAAATGCTATAATTTTTATCATGCTGTATTTTCTTTTTCCTTTTTTCTTAAATCATTTATTGGGGGCTTGTACAACTCATCACAACGCACACATCCATCCATTGTGTCAAGCACATTTGTACATTTGTTGGCATCATCGGTCTCAAAACATTTCTTCCTACTTGAGCCCTTCGTATCAGCTTCTCATTTTTATTCCCTCCCTCATGAACCCTTGATAATTTATGAATTACTATTTTTTCATGTCTTACACTGACCGAGGTCTTCCTTCACCCACTTTTCTGTTGTCCATTCCCCTGGGAGGGGGTTATAGAAAAATCATTGTGATAGGTTCCCTATTTCTCCCCCCACTTTCCCCTTCCCCTCCTGATTAGCAATTAATAGTGAATAAGTACCAAGAGTTATTTCAGCGTGTTGAAATGTAGTCTACTACGTTTTAATATTTATTAGCTATTTATGCCATATTGTGAATATTTTATGGATATGATAATTAAATTATGATTAGAGGAATTTTTATTTCTTTTTGGAAGCCTCTTCCTTAAAAAAAAAATGTTAACCTGATTGCTCTAGTTAGAACATACAGTCAATTTTTAATATCACTGGTAACAGTGGACATACATGTTTGTCCATTTTCTGACGTAGAGTGATTTTTTTAAAAAATATGACATTTTGACTGTTTCCTTTTAGGAATGTGTATTAGTATATTAACATATTGAGCTATATCTGTTTTATATTAGATTTGTAGAGGTTTATTTTCTTAGCATTAAAAGCCTTTGACTTTGTTTAGTATGTTTTATGTGTCTATTTAGATTATTTATTCATTTTTTACATTAATTGGTATATTACAGTACTTATTTTCTTATATCAAATCAACTGTAGGATAGATTCCAATTAATCATTGTATATAATTATGTTCGTGTTTTATGACTAAATTCCCAATATTTTCAAGAACTTTTTCATGTAGATCCATTATCAATATTGATCTACGGTTTTCTTAAAGTATCATCTGACCTTGTTAACAGGTTACTACAGGTCTCATAGAAAATGTCAGTAAGTATACTCTCACAATCATTGTTATGTTTCACCCAATAATGTGAACTTAGACAAAAAACATAAAGTGTTTATTCATATTGTGTGAATACTCTGGTATCTAGCTGCCAGAATCTTAAACTTCTATCTGCCTTATACTTAGCCTTGAAGTTTCTCATGGAATTTAATTTTGATTCATTTGATTATAGACTTTTGAGCATTCTGAAACCCATTCAACTCTCATAGATCACTTGCTCTGGCTGGATCCTCTGGTCTTGTTAGCTGACACTTCAGTGTAGAGTGAAATGTTTTAATGACTACTCTTGACAGACAAGTAGTCACTCACACCTGAGACTATGGATGGGACATCCTTGAACCCAAGCCAATAAGCTCATTCCTACAGTGTGTGTTGTTTGCCTTCAGTCAGCATTACCTAGAAAGTTCAGAATCCAGAATCTAGGCCAAGCTGACAAAATTGTTGATAAGTCATCTCTTTTCTGGATCCCTCTTGTACTTTTAAGCTTCTGCCCTTTACCTACCCCTTGCCATTCCTTGCCTGTAGGCTGCAGGCTTTCCCAAAGGCTTTAAAATTGGACATGCGTAAACCCAAGAACTTAAAGAGAGTGGCAAATAAGCATTCCCCTGTCAGGTTTTCTTGTTTAGGATATCTCTGTGTTGGCCAAGGCACCTCTAGGATGTCCTATTGGTGTCCCTCTGTCTCTTGTTGTCCGCCTGTACAAAAACTTTCTCTACTTACCACACTATTGTGCATAAATGGGCTACCCAACCTTAGCCATTTCTTCACACAGAATAGATATTGTAAAGAATACCCAGGATGCAAGGGGATTGGGGCAGGTTATACTTGATGACAAGCTCAGCCTGGGATGGAGTGGCATGTATGAGCATGATTCAGCTTGATCGCTTTAGCCAGTATGTCAAGGGTTACAGTCTGAGGTACAGTATGGGCTGGTAAAGAACATTCTTCCTAAAATATTCCTTTCTTCAGTTAGATTGCTGGTGAAAGGAAGATGTTTACCTTCAATGGAGCTTTAGAATCTTTAGGCCTTTAATACTTCCACTTTATTCTAAAAATAAATATTGTATATATAGGATGTGAATCCAAACTTGATAATGATATTTGAGAAATTAGTAAAATTGCTCTCTAAAGGTAGAGTGGTCTTTTGTTTAATGCAAACACCCTCAGCTTGGAGCATGATTTTGATCCTAGGTGGTGGGGGTGGTCACTATTTAGCACAAGAAGTACAGGCCTGATATGCCTTTTGCACCATTGCCTCCTCTTCTTTTTCAGATCAAAGATTTGCCACAGAGAAATGGAGCTAGAAATCTGTTACTACTGTCTTGCACTTTGAAGCATGACAAGGAAGGATGTCAACTTCTAACTGGGTTGTGAACCAAATCCATTCACCTGACACCAAGCAGGGTGAGCATCCCTGGGGTTCCTGGGGGCAGCGCTGGGCAGAGGAACTAGAGGAGAAGGAGGATGGATCTGGGCTTCCTGGAGTCTGAACCCAGGAAAGCACCAGTGTACAAGGACCCAAGCTGCCCCAATGGTCAGGGTCCGAGCAATTTGCGCATCTCCATGAATGATAGAATTCACTGGTTACATAACCATTTATAATTAGAACTTAAATTATGAGCATTCCAATTTGAAAAAGGCTGGTGCCATAATGGTTACAGTTTGGACTGCTAACTCGAAGGTTAGCGGTTCAGAATTACAAGTCACCCTGGGGAGAAAGGCAGAGTTTCCAATATTGTAAAGAGTTACAGTCTCAGAAATCCACAAGGGGCCGTTCCACCTCCTTTTAAAGGGTCGCTGTAACCAGATTCCACTCGCTGGCACTGAATTGTGTTTAAGGTTTTCGTTGCTGATGACAGTGACAACTCTGTCCATTTGCTGCATCCCCACTTTGATTAAGCCTCCTTGAATTCTTTCTGATCATTAACCAAGAATGTAGATCATCTTCCCCTTGGGGAGAATGCCTTAGAAAATAGATTGCCTGCACTCCTCTCCAGCCAGCACCCTCCAAGGGCCTGCCTAGATGTGTCCTTGATGGAGCTCACCTTACTGAGGGCAGCACAGGGGCCGTTGTCATGAGTCTGGCCTTGATTGCCTCAGTTTGAAGGGCCTGGACGATTCATGTAAATCCTTCTATCCAAAATGTGCATGTCCCAATTATGGTCCCATTCCTGCTGATACAGTCCCACCTGTAGCTGTGATGTATTGATCTGTCACCAATCATGGTCTGTGACATGGCCTTTTGTTCTGTGCCCTGCTTATCCAAGGTCTCGACTGTGCATTTGAACTACTAATGGCCTCCCTTATCCATATGATGTATGTGTGTGTTTCTTTTGTTGTCTCTTAAAGTTTAGTAAATGTTCTCCTTAAATTATATTTGACAGTGGGATTACTTTTCTACCCTAAAGCACAATTTAGGATCATCAGTGACTCAAGGTCCAGTTCTTTGGGACAGCATCTTGACAGCCACCCTGCAGGTGAGGTCAGGCCCTGCAACCCTCCTGGCTTCTGTCCTGAATGGGCATATGTTACAAAGGTCTTTTAGTTCTGCGGATAAATGCTCTCTCTGCACCTTAGCCTCACACCAAACACACTCAACTCTATGTGGGTTGGCAAATCTAGTGACCCAGATAAGTATTCAGATGTACCCCCAGTTCACCTCCTAGCCTCCTGCCCAAATGCACTCAGCTCTATTGTTCTGTGGCCTGGGAATCCCACTGGTCTGTCTCAGTCTCTTGGTTCTGCTGCCACCATGTCTCTGTTGCTGCTTCTCCCCATCACTTCCTCTCTTGTGTCACAGCTCCCTGTCTTCTGGATTGAAAAGTTTTAGTGCAAGAATCTAGGATCCAAAGGCCTCTACTTCTGCCTCTTCTTTTTTGATGGTAGTGAGATCCCAGTTTCTGTCTCTGAAAGGACTCAATTAGTCCTAACATGATTTCCAATGTGACTAATTCTCAGGTTTGGTTTCAGACAGTTTATTTACATAACCACAAGGTACAAAGGTACCAATATATTGTTGGGTAAACTGCCCACTTCTCTTGAAGCAAAAAAACAAAAACAAACTCACTGCCATCAAGTTAACACAGACTCTTAGCGACCCTATAGGACAGGGTCGAATAGCCCCTGAGTTTCCAAGATTGTAACTCTGCAGCGGAGTAGAAAGCCATGTCACTCATGGTAGAAGGAAACCCCATCCTGCTTTCGAGGAGAAATTGGTGGTTTCCAACTGCTGACCTTGCAGTTGGCAGCCCGACAGTCACCACTTTGCCACCAAGGCTCCTTTGCCTCGTTAGCATTGGCAGGAGACAAACCCACGTAAATGATTTGGAGGGAGTTAAGGGGACATAGCTAGAAAGACTGTATACTTGTATAGACCAATGTCTAACTCAGTGATTTTCAGCCTTCCTAATGCCGTGCCCCTTTAATGTAGTTCCTCATGTTGTGACCCCACAATAAAATTGTTTTTGTTGCTACTTCATAACAATAATTGTGCCACTGTTATGAATCAGGTGACCCCTGTGAAACGGTCGTTCAACCCCCAAAGCGGTCTGTACCCACAGGTTCAGAACCGCTGATCTCACTGCATTAGGAACTACAAATAATGCTACATTAAAAAGTTGATCTCTATTGGGATTCAAAGTGCACTTACTATTGAGGGAAGTATACTTCTTTATTTCAAAATATATACATAAATTTCAGTCTAACAGATGCCATGTGTTTATTATGGAGCCTTGGATTTGACATTTGTTAACAGTTGGACCTCAAGGTCAGAGGTACACACCCATTAGCTTCCTGTCCTGACTTTAGAGTCTCGGAAGCTCTGTACAGCAGTTCTCCTGGGTCCTAGCTGCAGATTATACGTCTAACTCTACAGGATGGTGAGTTTTAAAGTGTTTCTAAGTAATTATACAATTTCTAGTTCTTATATAAAATAATTTTTTATTTGTAATAGCTGTTTATATAGCCCATTTTAAATGTTTCCAGATGCTTAACATAGTCATCTTCAAAGTTCATTGATTTGTTAGTCTCCTGGAGAGTCACACAGTAAGGAATTGGTAGTTCTGTATGGGGTGAGGTAGGGATCCAACTTTTTGGTTTCTTCCTTTTTGACATTTATATTTGATTGCCCAATCTCTATTTGTTATAAAGTCATCTTATATTCACATGTTTGAAATTTTTGAGTTTTACATTTATTGCTCATTCAGGGGTCCTCGTACTACAGCCCGTGGGCCATATGCAGCCTGCCAAGGACATTTATAAGGCCCGCCAGGTGTTTTTGCCGCTGCTGCCTATCCTGCTTAGCAGCTGACTCTCCCAGTGTGCCTAGGAATTTGTTCAAAGTTTTTTTTTTTTAAAACTGTAGTCCGGTCTTCCAACGGTCTGAGGGACAGTGAACTGTATCAAAAGTTTAAAGACCCCTGGCTCATGTTATAAGCATGCTTTCCATCACTCAATAAGGGCATCATTAACATTATTGGGGACTTGGTGTAAGAAGAGGGACAAAATAACATCATCTGGACCTACACGTTATGCGTTACTCACATTGTATTCTCTCATCAGCCTGCAGATTGTGCATCACCAGGAGCATATAGAAAGAAGGAAGAAGAGCCTGATTGGGATATTATTATTTTCGGGAGATCCTCATGAGAGATTTTAATTTGTGAACATAATTGAAGCTGATCCAGATGGGACAAACATAGAGCATCCCATTTGCCGGCATTGTCGTTAGGACCAAAGAAAATGACCAAGGCCCAGGTGATTCTGAAGTGTTTTATCCTTTTCTGTATTTTCCTACTGGGATTGTAGAAGCCTGTATAATACTGATTCAGCTCAGTGGAAAAGTCGAAATTTGAAATTAGAGATAAGCTTTGACTCTGACTTTGACATTTGACTGGAGAAGATTGAGAATATATTGATCATAGGATTAATACATCAATGAGGATTCTTTGGATGGCATTATCTTCCAACTCATAATGCATCTTTCTATGGCCAGCTCATGAGAATCTTTCAATTGATACGCTATACGTAGTTTTTAAGGAGAAATAAAACTACATCTTTAGGAGAATTCGCTATTCCGTCGGGTTTTTGTCTGAATAATTGTCTTTAACGCTTCTCTCTGAAGGTGGTATTTACACATTTCCTAAACAGCAGCATTCTCATTAATTCATCTAAAACGGACCTTGTAGCGATACTGGTTTAAACTTGGTTGACACCTTCTCACCTCCTCTAACTATACCTGCAGGAGAGAGGATCAACCATCAGCACCAGCTCTGATTCCTATACGGAAGAGCTTAAACATACCTGTACCCTCCAATGGTTTTCCAGTTCTGACACCAGTATCTTTGCCACAGCCCTCTTCTACTCAGCTCATTAATTTTTTGCAGTTGCCATGGACTAATTGAAGCCCAGAGTCACAGGTACATGTTTTATTCAGTACCAGAATAAAATTTGGCGTCAGAATCAATAGGCTACACATTGGGATTCATATTACAGAACCATGTAGCAAATTTGATCTTCTTCAGGGAAGGGAAGGTCTGTTCCCTCTGTCCCTCTCAGACATTTTACATCCTGAAGTTAGGCTAATTTCTTACTTCCATCTGTATAGACTCCTCTTAACTCCTTAGGGATATCCTCCTCTTGATCTTGCCTGCCTGCTCCACTATCTTGGCTGAAAATCCTTTCTGGACCCGTCACCATTGGCTCTGTCACCGTGTCCCATCTACCCTGGCCATTGTCTCCATTACACAACTCTTAACCAGTGGACAGTACAGTTCCTTTTGCAGCAGCAGCAGTAGACCAGTCCCTATGAGGTAGAGGTTCAAGATGCTGCATGATTTGCTCTGCAGCATCTCACAAAACTAAATAGCCATCCAGAAAACAAATACCTCTTCAAGATGTGGAAGCTGGTGAGTCCCAAATCTATATGGTGGTCAGGTATCAGTCTGTAGGGTTCTCCTCATTCATGTGTGTGCCATGGATGATGAACCAGATCATCAGGTCAGACCACAGTCCACTGCCTCACAAGGTGAAGTTGTTGAATCTGGTCAAATAATAGGTTGACGTGGCTGAGGAACCCAAATGGGAATGTCATGCAGCAGACTGTTGGCTCATAGAGTCGAGGGAGCTCTCAAGTCAGGTCACACAGGTGGCCTGGAGTTGCCATTCAAGGAAATGGCTCAAGAATTTCCGGAAGCTGGCAAATCTCTAATCCAAGGGTTCATTCTGAACTCCGTGGCTGCAGGGGCTAACAAAACCAAATCAACAGATCAGATGACAGGCCAATGTCTCTGTCTCTTCTCAAACCATGCCTGCACACAGTTCTCTTTCTCTCTTGATATAATGGCTTCTTTGCCCAACCTAGCACCTTTTGCCCAACCTAGCACCTTCCCTGCCCAGGGCTCCAGAGGTCAAGCCAGTGGAAGAGAACTGCAAGGGAGAGTATGTGGTGAAAGATGGCAGGTCCAAGAGGACCTTGCAATTAAAGTTAAGACAAAACTGTGTGAAGGTGACTGAGAAGAATTTGTCCTAAGGTTGTCAAGAGGAGCTTGTGCTCCTCTTAAGAACTTAAGAACTTAGAAAGTTATTCTGCATTCAGGGAGATATTGCCTATGAACTTTCTGATCTTGGTTCTGAGCTATAGCTTCTTGTTTCTGACCCCAAGATGTACCTGTTTCATTAATAGACCACTTTGATCTATTGAGTTTTGTGTGGCCATAGCAACAGATTTTCAAACCCAGAAGTGAGACAAAGAGTGGTGTGGGAGGAATGACTTTGGTAAGAGTTGACAAAAAATGTTGGTGAACTGAGGTGTGTTTGACCGCCCCCATCTGAACTGCTCCTGATAATCATTGCCACTGGAGATACCGAGCCTTTTATAATGATGATAGTGCTAGACCTCCCAATTCCATTTCACAATGTACTGTAAACTTGTTTTGTCAATATAAACAAGTGTGTGTGAATATAAATCTAATTTGTGTGAATATAAATCTCAGCTATTTCTAGCTCATTCAGATAATTTCACTAGTATTCAAAATTCTAATTTTATGAGTGGGTGCATTGTTTTGGGGCATGGAGGTCCCCAAGACTTGAACGGTGATCCTCAGGAGTGACATTGCAATTGTGGCAAATATTAAAGACAGACCAGTGGGGCACGGGGCTCCTCATCCTATGTCAGGACTGAGAAAGTGAATGTATTTTCCAGTGGGTATAGGTACTGGAGTTTTCAGATCTTTCCATAAGGTGTACACATCATGCAATTAGTGTATACATAGTCAATGGGTAATAATGTCATAAGTGAGTAACATAATAAATAAGCAAGATTGTGAATCACCATCTTGACCTAGTGCTAGTTGACTTGAAACCCACCCTGTGCCCTCCCCAGGCATTTGCTACATTTATGGTGGGTTGGCTACAGAACCTGATTGCTCTGATCTACAGAGAACCTTCAGGCACAGTGAAGTGGCCAATCACAGAAATGATTCATCTACTATGGGATCTCCTTTAAGACTGCTCCTTAATGGAGAGCTATTGTAGGGGGTGGGGCACATTATTTGGCCTGGAAAATGTGTATTTGAAAATATTTCTTTCTCAGAACAAAGGAGATCTTTCTGAAAATAGGGCTAGTTTTCCATCCCCATAATTATGAATGTAGAAATAAAGTTAAATACTTTCTACCATGTCCTCAGTTTACCACGCATTATGGAATGTACAGTTTTTACTACTGTTTTGCTTTCTTTAAGATATTTTTAAAAAATCTTCAAATGGAAAATACACCATTAAATCGACTCCTCTTACTGCAGGAATCAGTGCCATTCAATGATGTGGCTGTAAAGTTCACTTGGGAGGAATGGCAGCTCCTGAACCCTGCTCAGAAATCCCTATATCAGGATGTAATGTTGGAGAACTATCGCAACCTGGTTTCTGTCGGTGAGTATTCTGAAGTCATTGGCTTTTCCTAGCTTATGTGTTCAAATCTTTGTAGTGTCTGTGATGTTCTCAAAGAGGGAGATCCTTATTGCATTCTCTGGTTCTAAGTTAGTAGGTAAGGTCTTCTATCCTTGAGAGACCACCCTTTACTTTGTTCCTTTGAACATGATTTTCGTAGAAATACTATATTCTTCAGGTTTTACAAACTTTAGGTTAATTTTGGTGTGTCTAAGATTGTGTAATTTCTCATGAACAGGTTCAGTTGTCACCCCAGAAGCGTTCTCTCAATTGTAACAAGAGAACTGTGGTCGGTATTAGAAACAAGCTGTAGTGGGATTTTTTTCAGGTGCATGGTCAAAATACCTTAAGGGGAATTGGCTGGGGGCATTGATTCAAGCAGCAGAAGGCCTCACATCCACGGTAGGTGTTGGAAAATGCATAAAAGTGTGTACTTCTTTGAATAGGAGAGCTCACTTTTCCTAGAAGTTGAGAGAAGTTCTACTGTAGCTCTTATGAGATTAGGTTTCTATTTATTCGATTTATAGTACTGTATGTTTGCTTCCCTAATTTTCTTTCTTTAAGATTCTCAAATGTTCCCTTTTTTATTTTCTTCTACCTTACTATGAAAATCCATCTTGCAAGCCTCTCTCCAAACAGAGAACTCTGATTTTGTAACTGGCCTCAATGCAGCACATTCCTCCCCTACTGAGTTTTTCTAATAGAGATGATCAAATTGCCTTCTCTGTTGGAATACTTTAACAGACATGTTTCTCCATATTTTGCTTCTGTTGGCGAAACACATTTATGACTTCTGTTATTTTCAGGTCTTTAAAATCACCTGTCTATCAAGAAAATTGTTATCAGCTTAGGATATACTTTAGCACTCTACCTCCAATTTTGTTCTACTTGTAAGATTTTAAAAACATTTCTATTCCTCCGATAATTTTTTAAGTGGAAAGGACATTTTTAACATCCTGCATTGTTATTTTATATTTTTCACTAAACGTGTACCTACTATATATTTCTTACCATGCAGTGTGCCTTCCTTGGGCCCACCCCTTCTTAACAGTTCGAAAACCCAAAAGATGACCTTTGCTGCTTCTAAATAACATTTTGGCTGTATGTTCCAATAGATATTTTTGTTGTTGTTCAAATAATCATAATATATTCAATATTGCTTTCTCTCTTCTGTCTTTTGAGTAGCCTTTTGGTTTCCATATGTAAAATGTCGTTTGTGTCGTCCCACATCTCATCTGGTCTCAGTCATTAATCTTCACTCATCAGTCTTTTATTCCTCAAGTTTATTCTTTACAGTTTCTCAGCTCTGTGATCTAGGTATTTTGGCTAGCTTCTACTTGGATTTGAGCAGTTGATCATCTGTCCCACAGTTAACCCATGGCTGTGTTTTGACTAATGAGCTTCTCCACTATTTCTTTCTATGGATGTGATTTGCTTTTCGTTTGTTCCATTCAGAAAGTTCCATATGTATAGTTTCCATTTCTTTTGTTTAATAAGGAATTTGCTTTGAATTCATCATTAGTCTCAAAATTTTATCGGTAAACTTGTGTGTCATTTCTGTCACTAAGGCTGCATTTTCCAAATACTTATATTGTTCCCAAATTTTACATTCATCTGTGTACATGATTGTATGTATTGTTGATCAATGTCAGGCTGCAAAAGGTATGGAAAATTTTCTAATGTATATATATATGTATGTATGTATGTATGTATATTTAGTTAATTGTATTGATGCTACCACGGTTTCAAAATATTTTCTTCTTGAATTCCTTGATATCACCTGCCCGTATTCCCTCCCTCTCCCACCCTCAATTTCGTTATTGTGGAAAACAGAACCTGGATGAAAGTGTAAGCAACCTTACCTCTATACTCCTGACTTCAGGGCTTGGGAGACCAGTGCTAGTGTTAGAAGAAAACCTCCAAGCCCCAAGGATAAAGCTAGAGCTGAAATGCACAATCTCCAGATAGAGTTTTCTCTACAATGCCCTCCAGTAAGATGTTAGTGTACAGCTCCTACAGGCGCCTAACTTCTTGCTACTCAGCTAAAAGATGCCTAGCTTTAAAAGCAATCAGGTTCCCTTTGTTGCTTTCACTCAAGCAATCAACTATCACTTTGTCTCTTAAATTCCCTCTGGATGGGTCCTAAGGGATGGTTGTATAATTGAAGGGCAGACATAAAAAGGCTTTGTATTCTTTCACCAATTTATATAGTGTCAGGGCATGCAGCCCCGCTCCCACTCCTTACACACAGGGACGCCTACCTACTTAACAAGGTAGGCAGTGTCTTTACCCTGAATGTCCCTGAAGTAATTGGGTGAGCAACTAAAGACCAGTGCTGAGGCTGAGGGCAAGTGAGGGAAGTAACTATCCACTGAGCAGGGAGAACAATAACACCATATCTGCTCTTATAGATAAAGCTGCTCGCAGATGGTAATAGTCATGTGCTTATATGAGGCATCATTAAGGTAGCACTGTAATGAAAGGATATTGTGGGGATGATTTTTAATTAGGAGAATGTAATTGGAGCTCTTCTCCAACTTACAAATGTGAATGCTTCCCTCCAACCAGATACCTGGCCTTGCAATCTTTAATTCTGAGAATAATTGGTCTGCCTCCACTCTCTTCTTGAGCTGCAGTTTCCCACAGCCTGATACTTATCATGAAGTGTTCTAAAAGAGTTCAACATATTCCCACATTCACATCAGTCTGCCCTGTTGTCCATGCCTTCTGGAGGCTCACACACCTCGCTACTATATACACTCACTGTTAAATCACCTCACTATCTTATCCAGCATCGGATATGAAGCCACTCTACCCAGTTTTTGCTGTCTGCTTTATCTTCCTTAAGTGCACACGCTATTCTTAAGGGCCTTTTGACTCTGGGGCTGGATCCCACACTTCGTTTGCTTAAACAATTGGTGCACAAATCTAAATAATACTTTTAGTAACTGGTCTTACTTGCAGGCATATGAATATTAACCTTCCGCTGACAGAATTACACTTTAGGGAAGATCTTACCATGTACTTTTTGAAGATGGATATGATTTTAGTCTTCTTTAATTTGTCACTCCCAGCCTTATAAACCACTTGACTATCTAATTAAAAAGAGCCAGTATCAGTCTATTTAGTTGAATAATTCATACACTATCAATTTTTAAACATTACATTTTGTTTTAACAACTTGCAATTTTTTCTTGATAATATTTCATATATTCCATCTTCCAATTATTAGAGGATGTTTACAGCTACTTTTTCTCATTTTCAGTCATGCCATGTCAACCACAGAAGCTCCCCAAAGCTCTCCTACATCCACATCATTACTGTTGATTGTACTTTGAGGATTTAGTACTTCTTCAGTGTTATTTCATTGCCATTAAACTTGAGGGGTGCATGTTCCAGAAGTAGATCACCGGGTCTTCCTCCCAGTCCTTGTTTCTGGAGATTCTACTAAGACCTCTACACCATGGGTGGTCCTGCTTGTGTTTGAAACACTGGGTGGCAGTGCTTCTGGCATCACAGCAACATGCAAGCTACCACAGGACAACACTGAAAGATGGGTGGTGTCAGCTAGAATACAGACTCCAGAAACATAACCAATATGTTTCTGTACCATAGTACCTTTCATATATACCTGTAAAAATAGTTTTCTCCCAGGTAGAACATTCTACATTTTTCACATTCCCAACTTTGTCTAGTACTTAGTTGTCTTTCATTAATGATTGATGAAATGAATACATCTGACCTCTAGCAACTGGAATTAGCAAGCCTTATCACATCTGTGGTCTATTGGTCTCGATGTCTCCCTTCTATTATGTTTGTTGTACATTTTCATGCCCCTCTTTATGCAAATACCAAATCTGTGCTCATTCATCACTTTCATATCCAACCTGATTTCTACAATAACTTTACTCTTTGGATTGTTTACACTGTTGTATTACTTCCAATGGGAAATAAACATTAAGCATAGTGTTTTATTCATATAAGAGGGTTGTCACTAAAGATCTACTTTGTATCAATGCATATTTTAAGAGACCCGTTGTCAATCAAAATGTTGAAAAGAGTCCATGTTCTTTTCTTTTATAGAAATCCACAAAGATGATGATCATTTGCTTGAGCACTTGCAATGTGAAAGATGCATAGACAGAACGGAACGGTGTTATAAATTTAATACATTGGAAATTATTGTTTCTCAACACCAAAATAATTTTCCTCCAAAGGAAAATGATGAGATGTTTGGCTTACATGAAAAAATCATAAAATCAGATTTAATCATTCCTGAATTAAATCAGAATAGAAGCAATAAAATACAGAAGTCAGTTGTGCTCAGTGAAGATGAGGAAACTTTTCTCCATGTTGAACAAGAGCAATATTGTACTGAAAAGAAATTCCCTGAGTGTGAACAATCCAGGCTCATGAAGTCACAATGCCATCAGCATCAGAAATCTGATGAAATTGAGAAACCACATACAGGTGATAAATGTGGGACAACCTTCATCGAGGAGTCTGTGCTCTATGAGCACCGGATCACTGATACACTAGATAAGAACTATGAATGCAGTCAGTGTGGGCAAAAATTCAAGAAAGTGTTCAAAATCAATGAACATCAAAAAGCCCATGAAGGACAAAAGCAATGTGGCAAAGATTATCACAGTAAATACTACCTCAAGGGATATCGGGAAACTCTTGTGGCAGGGATGCCCTATATATGCAGTGAATGTGGGAAAGGCTTCACCAGGAAGACTGATCTTACTGCTCATCTGCGAACTCATACTGCAGAGAAACCCCATGTATGTGGTCAATGTGCAAAAGCCTTTATCAGGAAGATGGACCTCACTATTCAACAGCAAAGTCATACTGGAGAGAAACCCCATGTCTGTGGTGAAGGTGGCAAAGGTTTCAGTCGGAATGCACATCTCAAAAGTCATCTACAAATTCATGCAGGAGAAAAACCCTATGTACTTGGTGAGTGTGGTAAAGCTTTCAACCAGAAGCAGCACCTTAGAGCACATCAGATAATTCACACAGGAGATAAACCCCATGTATGTGGTGAATGTGGCAAAGCTTTTATCGGGAAGAACGTCACTGTTCATCAGCGAACTCATACTGGAGTGAAACCACATGTGTGTGGTGAATGGGGAAAAGCCTTTATCAGGAAGACTGCTCTCACTGTTCATCAGCGAACTCATACTGGAGAGAAACCCCATGTACGTGGTGAATGTGGAAAATCCTTTACTAAGAAGAACAAGCTCAGTGTTCGTCAGCAAACTCATACAGTAGAGAAACCCCATGTATGTGGTGAATGTGGAAAAGGCTTCATTCAGAAAACACAGCTCAAAACTCATCTACTAACTCATACAGGAGAGAAACCCCATGTATGTGGTGAATGTGGAAAAGGCTTTATCAAGAAGACTTCTCTCAGTGATCATCAGCGAACTCATACTGGAGAGAAACCCTATGTATGTGGTGAATGTGGAAAAGGCTTTATCAGGAAGACTTCTCTCAGTGATCATCAGCGAACTCATACTGGAGAGAAACCCCATGTGTGTGATGAGTGTGGAAAAGGTTTTATCTTGAAGACTGTGCTCTCTAATCATCAGCTAACTCACACTGGAGAGAAACCCCACGTATGTGGTGAATGTGGCAAAGGTTTCAACCGGAAAGCACATCTTAAAACTCATCTATGAACTCATACTGGAGAGAAACCCTATGTATGTGGTGAAGGTGGCAAAGGCTAAATGAGGAAGACTGCTCTCACTGTTCATCAGCGAACTCGTACTGGACAGAAACCCCATGCATGTGGGGAATGTGGAAAAGCCTTTACCTGGATGGCTTTTCTCACTGATAATCAGCAGACTCATACTCGATAGAAACCATACATATGTGGTGAATATGGAAAAGGTTTTATCTGTCCCATCCCGTGGGACATCAACAACGTGGGAACCTGAAAGAGGGACTGGGAATGAAGATGGGTAAGGGAGAGGAGAGATGGAAGCACGACAGGAATTTGATCAAGCCTCCTTTATTGAGTTGAGAGCAGAGGTTTAAATTGCCAGCGAAGGGCGGGCACCATTATGTCACATGTAAAGTAAGGTACAACTGAGGTAGCCAATAGTCGTGCATTGCCAAATAAGGAAGAAATGGCCGGCAACTGATCGAACAGATAAGTATGCTAATGAAGCATACCTGGTGCCTGGGAGGTGGATGCCATCAGTCATATATTGACCAATGAACATAGCAGCTGCTAGTGAAAGAGCACCAATCCTAGCAAGGGTCAAGGCAGCCACCCTCTGGCGGGAATGGAACAAAGGGCAGTAAAATCTCAGGGCAGTTTGTATGGCAGAAAACTGAGAGTAAATTCATAAAGGTCGTACATCGCTTAAATCCAGGGTGGGGGGACACACACAGTTCGCTACATTTATCAGATAGAAGGACCTCAGTGTTCATCAGGGAACTCATACTGGAGAGAAACCCCATGTGTGTAGTGAATGTGGCAAAAGCTTCCTTCAGGAAGGAAATCTCAAAACTCAGCTACAAATTCACAGGAGAAAACCGCTATGTATGTGGTGAGTGTGGTAAAGCTTTCAGCCAGAAAACATACCTTATAGCACATCAGAAACTTCACACAGACGCTAAACCCCATGTATGTGGTGAATGTGGAAAGCCTTTTTCAGGAAGAATAAGCTCATCGTTTATCAGAAAACTCGTGCAGAGAGAGAAACTCCATGTATGTAGTGAATGTAGCAAAGGCTTCATTCAGAAAGCACATCTCATAACTCATCTATGAATTCTTCGTGGAGAAAAGCCTTAATATGTGTTGAGTGTGGTAAAGCTTTCAGCCAGACGTGATGCCTTACAGCACATCAGAAATTTCACAAAGGAAAGAAGCCCTTTGCATGAATTAAATGTAGAAAATCTTATATGTGGAAGTCAGGTTTCCTTAAACATTAGACAATTTCCAAGAAGAAAACCTTTCATTGGAGTTAGTGTAACAAAGTTTTCAAAACAGAGGAAGAGGTGCTAGAGTTTGGCCTGGGCAAGCATGGAAACAGACAATTGTGACCATATGGGGATCCATGTTCTGCATTGCTGTCCCTCTACTGGCATGACCACCCTTGTGGGGAGAAGACCTTCCAGACTTCCACAGAGTTCATAGGTACCTCATTGCTCTTCCAACTTTCAGTACCCAAAAGGGAACTGAACCTGGTGTTTCTGGATCACAGCTATACCAAGCAGAGTGCCCACCAGATGACACGTGTACCTGCCCCACCTGCATGCTCTTTGTTAGCTACCGGAGACAGCACAGAAGTACCATAAAATAAGAATAAAGAGAATAGAAGATGTATGGGGACAATTATTCCAAAGGATGAATGGAACACAGTGAACCTCAGACTCCACAACCGTGAGACCAGAAGAACTAGATGGTGCTCACCTTCCACTGCTAATTACTCTGAAAGGAATCACAAAAGAGAGTCCTGAGTCGAGTGGGGAAGAAAGTGGAACAAACCAAAACCATTAAATAGATCAGGCTTACTGGTCTGCTGGAAACTTGGAATCTACAGATTGTGGCCTTTAGCGATGTTTCACTCTTGGACCTGTACTCACTCCTCTGCCTCAGCTTTCAGCCCAACAATATATAGACTTGGAGGGGAAGAATAACATACACTCCCTGGAAAATCAACCATACAAAATCAAAAGAAAAGCATTTGCTTATGGCTAAAAACACATAAAAGCTAGAAGAAACATGAAAGAAGGATGTATAGTATAAAAGGACAGGGAGGGGGCAGAAGTGCGAAGAAGGCTGGTACATCTTGGGGACTGCAATCAATGTATGAACTGATGAATAGAAAACCAATTTACTCTGTTAAGTTTTAAATCATAAAAAAAACATTTAAAAAAATTTAAACGCTTATGTCTCATCAATGATTTCAGGTAGGATAGTTACCATGAAACTGCATTGAATGTGGGTAAAACTTTTACCTGTGCTTCTAAGTTTTCTTCACAGAAACACACAAAACTGAAAACATACAAAATTCACTCAAGATAGGAAACTACAGGAAGTCATGTGCCATCTCATACCAGTGATCTCAATAAGAAGGAAAGCTCTGGCAATATAGTGACTTTGCAAATACCCTCTTTGGTTTCTCTCAGTGTGTCACTAGACTACATTGGGATGTTAACGAATGTAGTTCTGATTGGCTGGCCTTTAGCCCGAAAGGAGTCATGTGACAATAGAGGATTTGTACAGCAGAGAAACCATATGAATACAGGGCATGTGGCAGTGCGTATGCATTTAGTGATTGGCAGTTACTGCAGTATCCAATTATATTTTCTTTGATGTTCCCCAAAGCTCATAGGATAAACTGACGCAGTGATTGGACAGAAGGGCTGAACAAAATGTCCGTCACAGTGTATGACTGCAATGTAAATCCTGCAGGAAATCATGAATACAGCTACTGGGAAAGCCTGATAGACTCATCCTGTGTGCATATGTACCTTGATACCAAGACCAATATTTCATTTTACATTTGATCATTCCTTTGACCCATATTAACTACATTAACTGGAGAAATACTGTGACCATAGAACAGGAATGTGAATGGCCTTGCTCCCATGCAGAATTCTTTGGAAGGTGGATTATTCAGATGCAGTTAAGTTAAAATATGACCCTTTATCTTTTGAGAACCTTTTTCACCCATTTTAAATCTTGCAGTTTTAAACATTCCTCTTATTTTCAACTGAGCTTTACCTCTGTTTTAGTATGTTGTTTTTAAAAATATATTGCTTTGTGTATGAATTCCATGGTGTCTAATTGTGGTATTGTTGGATCAAATGGGACTTCAAGCTTTGGTTATTTTAAGTAGTGCCACATTGATTTCCACAGTGGCTGTATGTATCTCTAAGTCCACCGCCAGTATATATGAATCCCAATCCCTCCATATCCTCTCCAGCATTTGTTGTTTTGCTTCTTTGTTTTGGGCTTGCATTGCAGGGGTTAAGTACTATCTCATTGTGGTTTGAATTTGCATCTG
This sequence comes from Tenrec ecaudatus, assembly GCF_050624435.1. Classification (NCBI taxonomy): domain Eukaryota; kingdom Metazoa; phylum Chordata; class Mammalia; order Afrosoricida; family Tenrecidae; genus Tenrec; species Tenrec ecaudatus. The sequence continues at coordinate 95,546,832 of NC_134544.1, read as the reverse complement.
AAGGCTAGTGAGCATGAGCATTTTTTATATGTTTGTTAACCATCTGTATTTCATTTTTGGTGAAGTTAATCATGTGAACTTCATTTGCTTATCATTATTAATCATTTGTACTTCAATTTTTTTCATATCTTGTCCCCATTTTTTTATTTGGTTTCTTGTTATTTTCTTATTGAGATATAGAGTTCTGTATTTTTTTGTAATTATTCCTTTGGCTGATGTGTCATTGATTTAAAAAAAATTCCCTGTCCATGGGCTCTCATTTTACTCTTCTCATGCAGTCTTCTGATGTGCATAAGTAATGCAATTTTTATTTATGTCCAAATTGGGAGTCTTTATTCTAGGTGGTGGCCTTTGGGAGGATTCAAACCTCAATTAAATTACTCAAAGCTGAAAATTATATTCAGGTGGGTCTATAAGGGCAAAAACCGCTGCTGGTTTGGCGATCAGGAGTGGTTGAGGCTATTACAAAGCTTTCAGTGTGTAAGCAGGGAGGTTGGAGGTTTCACATTCCTTTCAACACGCAGTTTACAGACGCTAAGATAAGCGTAAATTTTTCACTTTGTGAGGCAGAGTGGAATGGGGTATGGAAAATGTGCACATTCTGAGAACAGGAAGATATTGACATTTGAATAATAAAACATTGCGATGGCGCAAAACTGGGTGTGGTAGACAAAGAGGTTACATACTTTAGTGATGAAAGAGGCCAGAACAGCATTTTAAAAATTCTAAAATGGGGCATGAGTTAAGCTTAAGAGTTCTTTACATCAATTATGTAAAGCACATTTGTACATTCATTTCCCTCATCATTCTCAAAGCATTTGCTCTTCACTTAAGCCCCTGGCATCAGTTCCTCATTTCACCCCTCACTCTGCACTCCCCCTTACTCATGAACCCTTTACAATTTATAAATTATTGTCATTTATTACACAGTCCGATGTCTCCACCCACTTTTCTGTTGTCCCTGCCCCAGGGAGGAGGTTATATGTAGATCCTTGTAATCGATCCCCATTCCCACCCTCACCCCTGCCACTCTCCACCCTCCTGGTATTGCCGCTCTCACCACTGGTCCTGAAGGAATCTTCCGCCCTGGATTCCCCGTGTTTCCAGTTCCTATCTGTACCAGTGTACATCTTTTGGTCTAGGCAGATTTGTAAGGTAGAATAGTGATCATGATAGTGGGTGGGGAGGAAGCATTTAGGAACTAGAGGAAAGTTGTATCATCTTTCCTACCCTGCACCCTGACTGGCTGATCTCCCCGCGATCCTTCTCTAAGGGGTTGATGTCCAATTGCCTACAGGTGGGCTTTGGGTCCCCACTCTGCACTCCCCCTCATTCACAATGACATGATTTTTTTTGGTTTGGAGGAGAAAACAATGGGACTGACAGTTCCAGGGGGACATGGGAGAGGGGGAGGTTGGGGGAAAAGAAGTGGTGTTAACAAACCCAGGGACAAGGGAACAAGTGATCCAAATCGGTGAAGAGGGTGTAGGAGGCCTGGTAGGGCATGACCAAGGATAGTAACAGAGAGGAATTACTGAAACCAAAATGAAGGCTGAACATGATGATCGTTGGATAAGAAGAATGTAAAAGGAAATAGATGAAAGAGCTAGGAGGCAAAGGGCATATAGATTGGTCTAAATAAAAGCATGTACATATGTAATTATATGTATGAGTATGTGGAGATAGATCTGTGTGCATATATGTATAGGTTTAGTATTAAGGCAGCAGATGGGCATTGGGCCTCCACTCAAGCACTCCCTCAATGCAAGAATACTTTGTTCTATTAAACTGGCATTCCATGATGCTCACCTTCCCGACACAATAGCTGAAGACAAAGCAGGTGCATAAGCAAATGTGAACAAAGCTTATGGTGCCCGGCTATCAAAAGCTATAATGAGTTCATTCTCAAAGGTCTTAGCCTTTCAAATGGGAATGCAGTTCTACACTGCACAACGGGACACAGTGAATCAGAATCACCTCTATGGAATCCAAAACAGTTCTAGATTGGTTTTGTTTTGTTAAATTGTTATGAGCATATAGAAACCCTGGGTGCACGGTGGGTAAGGCATTGACCACCTGAAATCCAGCATCTGGGAAGAATGATTAAAGGGTCTGCCTCCAAAAAATGTACAATCCAGACTCTACAATGCCCCTGAGTTAGAATTGACTCGGTGATTGTGTTTGTGGCCTAATTGTATGATTTGAGTCTAGAGAATGTTTCCTCCAATTTTGTGGAGCTGGTTTAACAGCCCAAAACTGAAACGATTTTCAGGAAATAAAAGCTTTTTTTCACAAAGCTTTAACCACTAAGTGAAAGAAGGAGGGGAAAGGACAGCAAATGAATTGTCAACGTCATTCCCTCTGTCCTGGGTGTGTGGCATTTTCAGGATGTGAGTTTTCATTGTTTCCTGCATAGTCATAGGTGACCGTGTCCTCAGACTACAGTTTGATAGATGGATGTGTTGACGGAAATGACCATGAAGGAGACATTTCCTTCTCTCAAGTCCTCAAGGAAGTGCATTGATACAGTGACTGCAATACCAGTCTCAAACATAGCAAATAATGTTTTGATAATCCTTTGTAATTGTTAGGGGTCCTGTAGTCAGTTCTGATTCCCTGTGAACCTGCATAGAACATTCATAAACGCTGCTTGGAGTTAGATTTGGTCAGTAATCCTCAAGGTGCACTAAACCTCCCAATATTCTGAAATGTGGAAATTGTTACGGAGTCGCGCCCAACATAGACCACTGACCCACAAGCAACTGCAAAGTAACAAAGCAAAATATTATTACAGAAAGACAAAAATACAAATAGACAAATCCGGATTTGGGCTACAGCATGGCCACACAGGGTCCAAAGCTGAAGCGTCCGGCAAAATTTTTCTTTCCCTTTTATACACTTAAAACCAGCAAGGCGAGGGGGGTAGAGCAAGGAATGGGAAAGGGTGTGTACACAAGATAAGAGGGATGTGGGTAGTTCCACACGTCCTGCTCAGCTACCTTAGACCAGATGATCTTGCAAAACTTTTTGCTTATATTTACAAGCGAATATAAGCAAGGTCACAGTGACTTGCTTTTCTAAAATAACATATCTCTCTTAGAATGGGGGATGGCACTTAAGCTTTTCAAAATGGAGTAACTTATTTTACTCTATTAAGCCTTAACATTCCCTCCTCTTCTAGTAACTAAATCAAATCCTTCATTCCCTAACTTTTTTATTTGCTAAAACCTGATAATTGGTTTTAACAACCATCAACTTGATATCTTGTAGCGAGTTCCGATTAACTTGAGAAGGACGTTGAACACAAACAGGCCCACAGTGAGGGCAAGTACGAACAGAATAAGGGGCCCAGCAATGGCACTAAGTAAAGATGTGAGCCAGGGATAGGCTGAAAACATTCGTTGCTACCAGTTTTCTTGACTGGTTAGGGCCTTTTCTCTATCTTGCAGTCGTTTTCGGAGGTGACTTATACTTTTTCTAATTACACCGGAGTGATTTACATAAAACAGCATGCTTCTCCTAATGCCATACACAAACCCCCTTGTTTATGAAACAGCAAGTCTAGGCCTCTTCTATTTTGTAGCACCACTTCGGCTAGGGAGCTTAGGGAGGTTTTAAGAGCAGTTACTGACTTTTCTAGAGCCTGGAGATCATGATTAACTTGCAGGCTGAGGGAAGTAAAGTCAGCCCCTTCTTTAGTCTGGGGTGATGAATCCAATGCTGCTTTCCAGCAACCTTTGACGCAGTCGGGGTACTCAGGGCAACAGGGTAGGGTCCTTCCCAGCATGGTTCTAGTTTACTTAATGCATCTCAGAACTTGGGAAAGCATAAAGACACAGTATCTTCAGAGAGTTACCAATATACTTCAGTTAAAACTCAGTGATTTTCTATAATTCCCCCCTTTTTATTTTCTAGCTAACACTGAAGAGTTTAAAGGCAGCTATCTGCTGAAGCTGTAGTTTTTCCCAAAAGCTGCAGGGCACAGAAGCAGAACATTTGGTTAAGCTGAACTTTATGCAAGGTTGGGATCATCCTGCTTTTTATGTTTGTTTCTTTTGCAAACCTAGAACAGTTTTACCCAGAACAATCGCACCTTGCTTACCACCTAGAACATTCTCAGTTTCGTTATCACTCAGAATAATTTCAACTCCTTTATTACCTTCTCCATCACATCACATCCTCATCACATGCTCTTCACATCCTTATCACATACTCTTTACATTCTTATCACATACTTTATCATTCTTTACTGGTCTGGGGGCATACTCAGTTTTTCTGACTCAGTTTGACTTGACCTTGCACAAACTTTAACTTTTTCCTTATTTCTGCTTGGATTTTCCTAACAATTTTAGTTTTGTTTGCAATAAAAGTAACCTTAGGCCTAGTCGGTGGGTTTTAGAAATAGGGAACTGCGGTCGGTTGGGGTTGAAGAGGGGCTTTCGGCTTTCCTTGTCACGGGCTGGAGTCTGGTCGGACGGCACGTTGTTTCTGATTGCAAGGCCTGTAATGACTTAACCATGTTATGCAATTTGATTTCGCTTAACACTTCACTTCCAATCTTAGGTAACAATGAGGGTGGAAACCCATACATTATTTCAAATGGAGAATAACCATGCTTTTGAGGTGTACATCTCACCTGAAGCAAGGCAAAAGGTAGGAGGCTAACCCAATCTCCACCAGGTTCTAACTTTAATTTAGTGAGAACTTCCTTAATTGTTCTATTTGCTCTTTCTACCTGTCCAGAGCTTTGTGGTCGTTAACTACAATGCAACTTCCAATTGGTTTTTAGCACCCCAGTTAGTAATTTTGTTAACAGGGCGGTGAACGCCGGGCCATTGTCAGATCCTATGAACATGGGGAGTCCGAATCTGGGAATAATTTCAAAGACTAACTTTTTAACTGCAATGAGGGCAGTCTCTCTCTTTGTTGGATAGGCCTCTGTACAGCCAGAAAAAAGTGTCCACAAAAACAAGGAGATACCTGTAGTTGCCTGGTGCTCGTGGGACTTCAGTAAAATCTACTTTCCAGTGTTCACCTGGAGCTTTTCCTCGGTATCTTTGTCCTGGGTGATGAACTGGGACAGGATTAGCATTTACCTGGGCACAAACGGGCACCTTGCAGCTTCACTTCTGGTTAGCTGGTACAGTCCTTTAATTACATAATCCTTGTGCAGGAGCTCTGCTAATTTTGGCCAGTTCTTGTTCAGCTTGTGAGTAATGGGGAGGCTCGAGGCTGTTAGAGGGTTCTAGCAGAGGAAGGATGGTTTCGGAGCTGGCTGCTTGGCACGCAGCCTGATCAGCCAGTCTGTTGCTGTTAGATACTTGGTACTGGGTGATTCTGGAATTTGAGAGCCATCTGTCTTGAGGAGCCCGGAGGAGTTGCTCTACATTGTGAGGAAAAGTGATGACGAGGTTCTGGTCAAAAGTGTGCTTTGAGGCTTCTTTCACCAGCAGGGCGGTGGTTGCAATTGCCCTCAAGCAGTTAGGCCATCCAACAGCCTCTGGTTCGAGTCTTTTGGAGAGGTACGCTAAGGGCCGTTTTCAGGGCCTGAGAGCCTGTACCAACACATCTTTTGCTACTCCATTTGCTTCTGCAACAAAAAGGTGAAAGGGCTTTTCGAGGTTAGAAAGGGCTAGGGCAGGAGCACTTACCAGTGCAGTCTTCAGCTTCTGGAAAGCCTTTTCTTCTACCTCTGTTCATATTAGTTCAGCCTTTGCTCCTCCAGTAGCTGCATAGAGTGGTTTGGCTATTTCTGCAAAACCCAGGATCCACAGGCGGCAGTATCCTACTGCTCCTAGAAATTCACGTACCTGTTTTTTTGGTGGTGGGTTTGGGTAGAGCTTGGATGGCCTGGATTCTGCTATTGGACAAAGTCCGATTGCCATCCTTTAACTCATACCCTAGGTAGGTGACAATTTTTGCACACAGCTGGGCCTTTTTGGCAGAAACCTTATAGCCTAGTTGGCTTATTGGGTATTGTTTTTCTCGAATTGGAGTGGCAGAGCTCTGTAATTGAACTACAATGGGTGCCCGATGTTTAGCCAGCCCCGGGGGGTTTGTTTCTGCCCACACATTACAGATTGTGGCTTTCCATCTTTCCAGGAGTCCCCCAGGGTCTTGGTATTTCTTTTCGGCGTCTGCTGCAAGGAAGAGGCGAGACTCTTCTTCAATTGGAAACGAAACCAGCAGAGCCCTGACCCCGTTTGTACCTGCATGGAGTCTTCTTTGAAGGAAATAGTGGCCTTCAGCTTGCTGAGCAAGGTCTTGTCCCAGGAGGGGGGTAGGGCATTCTGGAATGACTAAGAAAGAGTGAGTCACAGTTCCTTTTCCCAGGTTAGAAATTCTAGCTGACGACCATGGGTATGTCTTCACTTTTCCCGTGGCTCCAATAATTTTAGCAGTGTCCTTGGAATGGGTTGCTCCGGTGTCTACTAAAAAATTGATTGGTTTGTTTTCCACCATGAGAGTTACCCTGGGTTTAGGTGGGGGGATGCTGAACCCCGGTCCCGTCACTCCAGCTCCTCCACTAAGACAGGGGTGGAGGGTTTCTTGGGTTTCCTTTGTCCTCGGTTAGTGCACTCGTTTTTCCAGTGTCCTTCTTCCTTGCACACAGCACACTGATCCTTTCCTAAACGCGGCTGGGTGGGCTTTCGCTGTCTTTGGCCGAAATCTCTTTTTTTTTTTTTTTTGGTGGGGCGAGGCTCCAGGGGCGGCGGACCCCAACTTCTGTGGCTAGAAGCACCTTTGCCATTTTTTGAGTAAGAGCTCGGGATGCCTCAGCTGGATCTTCTCTGTTGTCAAAAACTTTTTGGGACACCGCCAGGAGCTCAGAGAGAGATTTACCCTCAAAGCCTTCTAATTTTTGTAACTTTTTTCTAATATCAGGAGCTGACTGTGCGACAAACTGCATAACTAGAGCCGCCTGATTAGCCGGGGCGCTGGGGTCTATGGGTGTGTACACCCTGTAAGCCTCTTGCAGCCTTTCAGGAAAGGCAGTAGGGCTTTCTTTAGGTCCCTGTTTAACCTCAGTGACTTTAGACAAATTGGTAGGCTTTTTCCCTGCACCTTTCAGATCCTTTAATAGAGTTGAGCGGTATTGGGTGAGGCTCCTATCTCCTGCAGAGGTATTAGGGTCCCAATCTGGTCTCGTTCTGGGGAACACTTCCTCTGGCCAAATATATTTCACACAATAGTCAACATTTTATCAGTCAGATAGCATTCTGCAGTGAAGAGGTTCACCAGCCTTTTTCACTATCCTGTGAATAAGTCCACCACCACTGATCTACTCTGTAAAGATTTCACAACACCTCATCGCCTCTTCCATATGCAGTATTTGCTGGTATTGAAAACCAAGGCAAATCAAGTTCACTTCCCCTCAAACCTTATACAACTTACCACATCCCCTCAAGTTGAGCTTTACTATCGTTCACATTCTGGCACAACCAGACATTCTACTTTAAGACAAAACTACTCTCTTTTCCCCTCTTTTAAAACAAAACAAAAAACCTATTACCAATCATCCTGTTTTCCCCCTTGCTTTTCAACCCATGCTACGACTTTCAACTCAGTTCTTAAAATGGTTTTCGTTCAGTAGTCTAGAATATACTAAGTCATTTAGAGACTTAGGTGTCCTGGGTTTCAGAACGAAAAGTTTCTGGGGAGGCAAAGGCAAACGTTTAAAACCACAGGGTGTTGGGATGCAGGTAGTTCGGCAAGTCCTGCTCAGCTTATCTTGAACCAGATGATCTTGCAAAACTTTTTGCTTACATTTACAAGCGAATATAAGCAAGTTTCTAAAAAAACATACCTCTCTTAGAACGGGGGATGGCACTTAAGCTTTTCAAAATGGAGTAACTTAAGACAACTTATTTTACTCTATCAAGCCTTAACATAAATGATGGCAGAAAATATGATTCCAAGGAAAATACAATCCAATTGGATGCAGTTGTGTTCTGTTAATTGGCAAACAAGAATAAAAGTTTGCAGGATAAAATTCTAACTACTGTGTTAGTTTGGTTTTTCTGATCTTAACTAGTGCCTGATTGAAAAGCTCTACAGATGAATAGAGCCTTTTCTTCCAAGGTTGCTTTGTTTTAAGTCTGGCATGCTGTCCTGACTGTAATCTAGGAATGCATGCAGGGCTGAGGGCCAGGACCTTGATCTAGAACCTGAATCTCTCCTTTGGACTGAGATTCCACCCAACATGGTCCCTGAGTGTTTCCTGAAAGTCATGAGATAAAGAAAGTGAAAGTTATATTAAAAGTTACTGATTTAAATTAAAATTATGAAATAAAATTATTTCGGTTAACATGGTCTACAACAGTGGTTCTCAACTTGTGAGTCACAACCCTTTTGGGGGTCGAACAACCCTTTCACAGGGATCTCATGATTCATAACAGTAGTAAAATTACAGTTATGAACTAGTAACTAAAACAAGTTGAACTGTGTTAAAGGTTTGCGGCATTAGGCAGGTTGAGAACCACTGCTCTAAGCGATGTGTAATGACAATGCAATTCTGAACAAGATTCCAGCATCCATCGTTAAGGACATGGAAATTATCAAGTTTAAAAAGAGAAATCAAATAGACCCAGGATAAGCAAGGTCACAACAAGCATTAAAGGATCCATGGGTCTTTGAATCTGCTGTAACCCCCTGCATCTGCCTGCCACTGACCTGATGGGAGACCCAGCACCATCAGGAGGACGAGAAAGGAGGCAGACATTTCTGTATCAAAGACTCTGACTCAGAAGTCTCTGGGATCCCCTGATTGCAGGGTGGTGAAGGTGGTGGCCTCATTTAAGTAACAAACCACAACAGGCATTTGCCTATGAGTGTTCCTGGCTGTGATACGAGTGAGGGACTATGAACAGTGTGCTAATGCGCAGGCACCACAGCTCCACCAGAAAGTGTCTCCAGAGCTGGTTGTTGAAACAAGTTGGGTGACAGAGATGGGAGTGATGTGACCCACAGGCATGCCTTGAATTAGTAGGCTCCATAGAGTCCAGTATTTTCAATTAGAAAATTATATGTTTGGTAAAGTGGAGGGGCAGTGAAAAAAAAGAATCCCTCTCCTAAATGGATTAAAAAAGTGACGGCAACAATGGGTTCATTCTAAATTGTGAGGATGGCACAGGAGAGTGCAGTGCTTTGTTCTGTTGTGTGCTCGGTTCCTGTCGGGTAGGGCTGACTCAATGACAGCTAACATGACAACAGCCTTAGAAGCCACGAGTATACACTAAACACAAGCGTTTTTATTTTAATTAAAAAGGGAAGAGGTTTCTTAAAAGTTAAAAAAAAAAAAAAAAACTCAGAACAGACAAAAGTGTCAACAAGATCACTGAGGAATTCCTACCCCTCATTTTTTTTTTACATTTTATTAGAGGCTCATATAACTCTTGTCACAATCCATACCTACCCCTCATTTTATCGTTCTTTTGGAGGTGAGCTGGAGGGAATTCTGTAAGGTCCACACAGCATGCCATATGGCAGAGTACTATCACGAATGTGGACTCTAGTATAAGAGAAACACACTCAATTTTGCGTGGCCTTTTGTCTTTCAAGGAAGTGAAAATCATCTAGTTCTCTACACTGAGAGCTCAGCTGGAAGATCACAGAGGATCCAACAGAGCAAGGCATTGATGACAGTTGAGTGGGTTTCAGACTACTTTGAAGGTCTATAATCGATTGAATGAAAATAAAATTTCATGAGATAGATGAAAACTAAAAATAAAATTTCATGAGAGAGGATGAATAAACACCTTTTTACTGTTCTGTTGTTTAAATTCAAGTTATTGGGTTCAAACGTAACAATAGGGGCCCCAAGGAGGCTGAAGCTAAGGCTCAGAGGAAACACAGCAAGAAATGCCAGTGCAGCAGCAAGGAGACCTGACTCCGTGTGTGTGTACAAGGTGCTCAAGTAGGTCCACCTGGACTCCAGCATCTCGTCCAGGGCCATGGGCACCGTGAACTTGCTGCTCAACAACCCACTGGAGCGCATCACCTGCCAGGCATCTCAACTGGCACATTCCAAACAGCACTCCACCATCATCACTGCCCAGCACATCCAGGGGGTCGTGCACCGACTGCTGCCTGGCCAACTGGCCAAGAATGTAGTGGCCAAAGGCCACCAGCTCCAAATAAACTGTCCTTCAGCCACATAGTACTCAAAACCCACTTCTGTTTTCATGCCACAGAAAGGTCGAAAAATTTGGCACTATCTAGTTTTGGGTTTGTTTGTTTCAGTTTGGTTGTTTGACTCTTTGGCACACAGTTTATTTAGTTAGTTTTTGTGATGGAGATCTTTTCTTTTTGAACACATTTTGGGGCACTTGATCCATACATTCCACAATTGAACAGTTCAAACAAAAATTGTACAATCATTAGAATTATTTCATACCATTGTCTTCTTTCCCACCACGATTAAATCGCCTTTCAAATGACCTGTGTAGTCACCTTCTGTTCTAGTGCTCAGTTCCCTCCTTCCCTCATTCTTTACTCCCCAAATCCCCTCCTCCTCCCCAACTCAGCAACCCCATCCCCACCCCACAGCTGACATGCCTATAAGCCCTCCCATCATTTCTTATCTGTAGGCATCCACTCCTTCGGTGCTCCACCAACTGATAAACCCAACAGAAACTAACGAAAAGAAACAGTGTGGGAAGGATAAAACCATAGTAATGTACCGACAAAAATACAACCAGTAAAAATAGGGCCACCCTCAACATCTTAAAAGCCAGGAAAGACGTCTTTGTCATAATAGATCTTGCACCTAAAACAAACTCTGGTCGGGTCCAGAGGGAGGTCACAGAAGCAAGACCCCGGGGCTCACCTCTGAGATGAAGAGGTGCCAGGAATCTCAGGGAGGAGGCGGCGCGGTGTGGAAAGGAAACAATGGGGGGGGGGGTTAGGAGACCCGCAAAGCGACGAATCTGGGAACCCCGAAACCCAAAATCCCAGACTGGGATTTTCTCCTTTCTCCAACAGGGATTCCCACCATGAACCCCAAGCAACCCAAAAGCTGACAAATAGGACCGGCCTCGGGGACACCGCCCACCTCTGCCCATGAGCGGGGCGCAGGCAGCGGTTGGGGGGAGGAGACAAAGGGTCCTCGCAGACCGCTATGTGCAGCAGGGTCACCCTAAAATGGCCTACGCCCACACGCACGTCCCCGGAACCCCCTACCTGGGAGGGCTGGCAACAGGGTGCTCAGGCCGTGGGCGCTTCTCGGCACCACGTGCAGCATCCAGGTCAGCAGAATCTGCGATGTGAGCTGCAGTCCCGGCGAGGACACTGCCACTTCCGGCCCTGTCTGGGCATGACCCGGGGTGGGAGGAGCTTGCAGGGTCAGGGAGGAGTAGGGTCTCCGCCTTCACTTCCTCTCAAGGCAGCTCTTGTCCCGCCCATTTCTACCGCTGCACAAACCCCAGTGCCTGGCGAGGGATGGGCGGGGCCGGGCCGGGCGGGGCGCGGCGCCAAGGTGAGGAGGTCCAGCGCAAATGGGCTCAAGGCAGCACCCAGCGGTCGGAAACGATAGAGATCTACATTTGTTTTATGAAAAATAAAATTAACCAAATATGTAGAAACTATCAACTAATTAAATTACAACCACATGCAAGTAAAATTTTGCAGAAGATAATTTAATAATGATTGCAGCAGTACATCAACAAGGAGCCTCCAGAAATGCAGTGTGGATTCACAAGAGAATGTGAAACAAGATATCATTGCTGACATCAGGTGGGTATTGACTGAAAGCTACCAGTTTTATTGTTGGGTTTTGTTGACTACGCAAAAGCATTTGACTGTGTGGGTCTCTGACAGGTATACTTATGTCACTTAAATCTGTCATAGATTTATGTCAACTTGAAGGTGTATGAAAATATAGTGGTGGAATACAACCCGTCGATCAGGTCACAGCCTGGTGATGCCTCCTGGGGGGTGTGCCCTTCTAATAATTAGAGAAACTTGGAACGTCCCTCTCTGCCACTCCATCTTCCTGCCAGATAGAAGTCTGCCCCCCACACACACAGGGTGGCCCCACGTGGGCTGCTCAGCCTGAGAGCTATTTGTTTGATAAAGTGCTATCATGCCTTAGATCATTCACCTTCATGTCTTTTTATTCCTATCCTTAGTAATTAACATATCTAAAGTGCACAAGTATATGTATATAGTTCAATAAATTTTAGCTCTGTATACACATAAGTTTTCTATTGTTATGAAGAGTTACAGTTTTGGAAATTCACAGGGACAGTTCAACCTTGTCTCATAGGGTCACTATGAGACAAAACTGACTTGATGACAGTAATTCTTTTTTTGTGTACACATGTATGTATCATACAGTTCAGCACACCAAGTCCCCATGCATGTTTGAGCACTCTCCACAACCCCTCCCCATATTGATTATCTTCATCTGATAATGGTGTTATTCTGGGTTGCCTAGAGAAACAAATTCAGAGACTCATGTGTATAAGAGCTTTATGCAATGGAGATCCCCTCATAGAGGGGTTTAGGAGAGGAGACGGGTTAAATAGGGTGCGAGGTAGTACCGATGAAGAACACAGCTTTCCCCCAGATCCTGGATGCTTCCTCCCCCCAACTACCATGATCCGAATTCTACCTTGCAGGGCTGGATAGGGCAGAGGTTGTACACTGGTGCATATGGGAGCTGGAGACACAGGGAATCCAGGGTGGATGATACCTTCAGGACCAAGGGTGTGAGGGGCGATGCTGGGAGAATGGAGGGTGAGTGGGTTGGAAAGGGGGAACTGATTACAAGGATCCACGTGACCTCTTCCCTGGGAGAGGGACAGCAGAGAAGGGGGCGAGGGGAGACTCCGGATAGGGCAAGATATGACAAAATAACGATGTATATATTACCAAGGGCACATGAGGGAGGGGGGAGAGGGGAGGGAGCTGAAAAAAAAGAGGACCTGATGCAATGGGCTTAAGTGGAGAGCAAATGCTTTGAGAATGATTGGGGCAGGGAATGTATGGGTGTGCTTTATACAATTGATGTATGTATATGTATGGATTGTGATAAGAGTTGTATGAGCCCCTAATAAATTGTTTAAAAAAAGAGCTTTATGTACTGTACAATTTGTATATTAAGAAAACATTCCAGCCCCATGCAAATGAAGACCATAAGTCCGATATTAGCCCGTATGTCCAGTAGCAGACTGTAAATTCCTCTTTAGACTCATGCAAAGCATGGAATGACGCTGAGTGCAAGAAGATTACAGGCCAGTGGGTTGAAAGTCTCCGAGATCCATGTCAGTGGAAGCATCTCAACGCTGGCACATGGCTCCTCCAGCTCCCGGACTCTACAGTAGGTCCATATGTCCTGTCAGTAGGAAAGTCTAGCAGGAATTGGGTGTGTGCCCCACTTCCAGTGAGCTATTTATCTCTAGCTCCTCCAAATGAGGTCATCAAGCTGCGACCCTTCACTCTTTAAGAGTCTCAAGTTGACATCAGATTAGGTAACTACCACACGCATTAATCAAGCTCAAGGTGGAGTTACCTCACCTTACCACCTGTGGCAATGACAAGGTCACAGTCCATGTATGAATGATCTATACAAGCATCCCCAGCTGTCCACACCATAGTATCCCTTTTACCTTGTGAACAGAAGACAAAACAGTAACAAAGCTAGAAAAACTAACCCAGCAAGTTGAAACATGAGTGCTAGTTCTTCAAACACCTGTGAGTAGAGCTCAGGGTGAGATCAACACAAACATCTCATTCAGAAGGGGCAAGTCTGCAGGGTGCACAGGATGGTTGAAACATACGAACCAACCCAGTCGAAGTAGCAGAGGGCAAGATCGTTATTGATAGTTCACTGAACTTGGAGTTATTCCCAGAAAGCAAGTATTAACATAGATTTATTTCCTATTTATTTCTGGAGTTTTCTTAACTTTTAACCAATAAGCTTTCATTACAACTTTATTAAGACATCATGCTTCCACCAGTAGACTGTTGTTAGCTTTCATTGAACGGGTTGCGAATCATAGAGACTCTACGTACAATAGAATGAAACAGTGCCTTGTCCTGCACCATCCTCAGTCTTTACAATGTCTGATACCATTGTTATAGTCACAGGGTTCGTCCACCTTGGTGACCCTGTACTTCAACATCTATGAGGTCCTTTTCCCAAGAATAGTCCCTCCTGATATTGTGTCCAAAGTCTGTGTGAAAGAACCTTGTCTCTTAACTCCCAATGAGAATTCTGGTTGTCCTGTTTCTGCAACAAGTCTTTTTGAAGATATTATTATTATTTATTTTAAGAGGGACACCACTAACTTCCCTTTCAATCTCTCCATTCAGGAACATTATTACTTAACATGATCACTGTTTTTTATCCATCTTAACATACAGTTTGGTGGCACTTTTGAAGACATCAGAGAAGACCACATTTTATTTAGTCTGTTAATCCAAAGATGACAAATCTGGGATGATTTCCACGTTCAGCCCCTTCGAACGCCTTGTGAATAATTGCCAGCCTGCCTTTAGGAACACAAGTAAGGGATGATTCTGGTAGTATATATATTGAGCTTGTATTCAGTTAGTTTAACTAGTAAAATTCGGAATCATGAAAGTTCATCATGTGCTTCAGTATTCCCAATATTTATTCAATTCATGCTTGTCTCATTCATATGCAATCCTTTTATGAATATCCTCTGTGAGGCCTTTGTATGAATTTGTGTAAGTATGTTTTGCAGGATAGAATCAATGGATGTTGGTTTCAGCATATTGTGTTTGTTAGTCCAGGTAGATTAGAGAAACAAATTCATAGACACACATATGTGTATAAGAAAAAGCTTTATATACAAAACTAATTGGGTATTAAAGAAACATTCCAGCCCAGTCCAGATCAAGTCCATACACCCAATATTAACCCAGATGTACAATACTAGTCCATAAATTTTTCATTACACTCATGCAGCTTAGCAATAATGCTGAATACAGGAAGCTCACAAGCCAGTGGGTGGAAAGTCTTATGGATCCAGTGGCGGTAGAAGCACCTCGGTGCTGGCAAGGGTCTCTACATGGCTCCTACATCTCCCAGGCCTCTGGCTCCATCAGCCTCTCTCCAAGGGGCTTTTCAAAAGTGAAGTCTAGCAGGAAGTGTGTGTGTTCCACCCCCAGTGAGCTATTTATCTCTTTAGTGCCTACAAATGAGGTCATGAAGCTGCGACCTGATTGACAGGCTAACCTCCACCCCTTCACTCTTAAGTCTAAAATTGACAACAGATTATGTAACTACCACATTGAGTGTGCTTTTTTGGGTTAGGTCTGTTTATTCATTTCCAACTTGTAACAACCCTGTATACAAAAGAACAAAAATAATGTACATTATTGAGCCATCTTCAATATAATTCCTAAGTTTGAGCCCATTATTGAAGCTACTGTGTCAGTTCATCTCCTCATGGGCCTTACTCTATTTGACTGTCCTCTACTTTGCCAAGGATGATACCCTTTTCCAAGTACTGGTCTCTCTTGATATCATGTTAAAAAAAATGTGAGAGGAAGTACCATCATCTTGTTTCTAAGGAATATTCTGGATGTACTATTCCAAGAAAGATTTGCTTGTTCCTTTAGCCAAACCAAAACCACTAGCATTAAGTCAGTGCTGACTCATAGCGACCGCCCTGTGCGTTTCCAGGACTGTAAAGGTTTACAGGAGTAGAAAGCCCAGTCTTTCTCCTGAAGAGCGTCTGCTGCTGGTGGTTCATCAGTTAACCTTTACTCTGCGATCCTCATGGTTGGTTCCTTTGACAGTCCATGGTAATTCCAATATTCCTCAATAGCACCACAATTCACATGCAATGATTCTTTACTATTCTTTACTCAATGCTCAACTTTCACAAGCACATGAAGCAATTGAAAATACCATCACTTGAGTTAAACTTGGTATGACGACATATGGCAGTACATTTGATTTAAGTAAAGACATGGTTACCCAATTTAGCAATATTTTTGGTCATTTGTATGTTGTCTGGCCACACTAGAACATTCCATTGTTTAAATATAGACTAATGTAGGTGTCATGAATCAGAAGAGATATGGCCCTGGTTTGTGGTGAATATTTTCATTTCTTATCTATTTACATAGCCATTTATCCTCCTTTCTGTTTGGCTGTTTGTTTCTCTCTCTAGTGATGTCTCTACCTATCACTGGGAATAAAAATGTCCTCGATCTGTGGCTGCATATACCTCCCAGAACAGACTACACTCTTGTGTGGATTAAGAGAACGGGGCAGTGGATAAAGAGAAGACTTCAGAAAAACTCTGGATTATCCTAAAGGCACTGCCAGCAGCATTGAGTGGGAGGAGCACACCCAGGGTCCTCACTTCATCCTGTCCACCTTGATGAACAAATGCGCCTCCAACATGCGAATTCCTCTTTGGCAGCCAGATGAAGCCACAGCACACATATGCTTAACAATGCGCAGTCCTCATCAGCCCGGAGAGCATTTTTTGGGTGTCATGAATCTTATCCACAAGAACATGAAGCATGTGCGGATTTTCCTCGTTCTAGTGGCAACTCTGGGTGGTGAGTGCTTCTGGGATTCCAACATCAAGTCTGTGGATGCAGCATCTGAGCACATGACTCACGGTGTTTCTCTTTATCCCCAGGTGTCCTGGCCCAGGTGCAGCTACAAGAGTCAGGCTCTGGACTGGTGAAGCCCTCACAGACCCGGTCTCTCACCTGTGCTGTCTCTGGATTCTTTTTAACTGGCTATTATGTGCACTGGATTGGCCAGGCTCCAGGAAAGGTCCTGGGGTGGGGCAGGGTTTTAGCTTATGATGGGAAAACATACTATATATAATCCGTCTCTCCAGTCAAGAGTCAGCATCACCAAGAACACCTCCAAGAGCCAAGTTTATTTAAAACTGAGCTCTGTGAATCCCGAGAACACAGCCATGTATTACTGTGCTAGAGACACAGTAATGGGAAGTCAGTGTGAGCCCAGGCACAAACCTCCCTGCATCAGGCCATGGTTCCAGACCACGCAAGAGAGGAGTCAGGGATGCTTTCCGCTCAGAAGCTGCAGTTTCCCCCACATTTTCAGCACATCTCTAGGGATTATCATGTATACACTCTGGGGAAACTTCATGCATCTGAATGTCTTCTTTTCATTGGAATGGGCTTTGTCTGTCTTTGACCATATATACAACAGAGTTCACAGTTATATGTCTTGATAAGATATGTCTGCAATTGACTGTACTAACTAGTATTTGTTGTCAAAGCCAGAGACATTCCAAAACACCAGACACCACCAGAGTCTATGCCAACTTACAGTGATGCTATTGTGAGTTTCTGAGACTATAACTGTTTACAGGAGTAAAAAGCCATGGAACGTCTGGTTGTTTTAAACTGTGTACGTGCAGATCTCAGCCCAAAGCATAACTACTTTACACAAGAGGGATCCTTAAAGAAACTTTAATGCTGGAAAAATCTCTCTTGTGAGTCCCAATTTTTCTCTAAGCAATCGGATGTATTCATTCATATATGCTCACACATGTATATTTATGCAATAATTTTAACTTACAGTGACCTGGATAATATTGTATGTGTTGATAGTCTTAGGTATGCTTGAATTGGCTTCAACTCACAGAGATCCTATGTGCAACACAATGAAATGCTGCCCGGACGTGCACTATGCGCACAATCATTCCTCTGTTTGGACTGATCACTGCAGCCATTGTGATAATCATCTCATTGATAGTCTCTCTCGTTTTCATTGACATTTTACTTCACCAAGCACAAGATCATTCTCCAGGGACTAGTTCCTCCTGATGACATGACCAAATGAGTGCAATGAAGTCTTGCTCGAATGCTTCCAAGAAATATTCAAGATGTTGGACAACAGAAAAGTGGATAAAGGGAGATGTCAGTGTAAAATATAACAAAATAATCTACAAATTATTAAGGGTTCATGACGGAGGGCGGGAGCAGGGTTGGAGGGAAAAAAATGAGGAGCTGATACCAAGGGCTCAAGTAGAAAGCAATGATCAAGACAGTGTGTTCTGTTACAAATTTCCCGTTGTTGTGTTTCCCCACATAAAACATCTCCCCTTTCCCCCGGCATTGTTATCCGACCTGAGAAGAACCTTGTGTTTTGATTTGTTGTTGTTTTGTTTTTGATGCTGTTAAATGCCAGAGTGCATTCCAATTCTACGTGAGTCAATGGACAACAGAACTAAAGAATGCCTAGTTCAGCACCACAATCACAAGGACTCTTTTTGAGCCCATCGTTACAGCCACCGTGTCAGTCCAGCTCATGATGTAGCTTCTTCTTCACTGATCCCCTACTTTATCATGGAGGAGGTCTTTCTCAAGGGACTGGGAGGGATCATGATAATGTTGCATGAAACAAAGTCTCACTCTCCTTGATTCTAAGGAACTCTCTGGCTGTATTTCACTCGAAACAGATGTTTCTTTTATTGAAAGCCTGTCCACGGTACTTTCATCATTCTTTTTAACACCATAAGTCAAAGGTCATCATTTTTATGGCCTTCCTTATTCATATAATAATATTTAAAATTTTAACTTGGCTTCTAAAAGGGACATTTAAGAAGTCCTGTAATATGATCCTGTTGGTGCAGATATAAAAAGGGCTATGGTGGTGCTGTGGGATAAGATTTGTTTGCTCACTACAAGGTCAGGGATTCAAACCAGCCAACGGTTCCCCGAGTAAGATGACATTGTTTATTGCTGTAAATAATTACAGTCAGAGAAAGCCTAATGAGTACTTCTTAGTCCTCTAAGGTTCCTATGAGGCAGAAAAGATGAAATCACAGTGGTTTGGTTTTAGAGAAAGAGCTTGTTCGTTTCCTAGCTCAGCTGCTTGCTCTATTGGTTTTCCCTCGATGCAGAAGAATGTCTGGGGTGCTTATAGCGCTCAGACCTCAGAAAGAATGAATTAATGCATACATTAGTGGATGCATATGTTCAAACCAAATAATAATGCTGCACTGGAACTCATAATTTTCTAATTGCAAATGTGGACTCTATGGAGCCTACTAATTCAAGGTATGCCTGTGGGTCACATCACTCCCATCTCTGTCACCCAACTTGTTTCAACAACCAGCTCTGGAGACACTTTCTGGTGGAGCTGTGGTGCCTGCGCATTAGCAAACTGTTCATAGTCCCTCACTCGTATCACAGCCAGGAACACTCATAGGCAAATGCCTGTTGTGGTTTGTTACTTAAATGAGGCCACCACCTTCACCACCCTGCAATCAGGGGATCCCAGAGACTTCTGAGTCAGTCTTTGATACAGAAATGTCTACCTCCTTTCTACTCCTCCTGGTGTAGCTGGGTCTCCCATCAGGTCAGAGACCGGCAGATGCAGGTGGCCACAGCAGATTCAAAGACCCATGGATCCTTTAATGCTTGTTGTGACCTTGCTTATCCTGGGTCTATTTGATTTCTCTTTTTAAACTTGATAATTTCCATGTCCTTAACGATGGATGCTGGAATCTTGTTCAGAATTGCATTGTCATTACACATCGCTTAGAGCAGTGGTTCTCAACCTGCCTAATGCCGCAAACCTTTAACACAGTTCAACTTGTTTTAGTTACTAGTTCATAACTGTAATTTTACTACTGTTATGAATCATGAGATCCCTGTGAAAGGGTTGTTCGACCCCCAAAAGGCTTGTGACTCACAAGTTAAGAACCACTGTTGTAGACCACATTAACCGAAATAATTTTATTTCATAATTTTAATTTAAATCAGTAACTTTTAATATAACTTTCAATTTATCTCGTGACTTTCAGGAAACACTCAGGGATCATGTTGGGTGGAATCTCAGTCCAAAGGAGAGATTCAGGTTCTAGATCAAGGTCCTGGCCCTCAGCCTGTATGCATTCCTAGATTACAGCCAGGACAGCATGCCAGACTTAAGACAAAGCCATCTTGGGAGAAAAGGCTCCATTCATCTGTAGAGATTTTCAATCAGGCACTAGATAAGATCAGAAAAACCAAACAATAACATAGTAGTTAGAATTTTATCCTGTAAACTTTTATTCTTGTTTGCCAATTAACAGAACACAACTGCATCCAATTGGATTGTATTATCCTTGGAATCATATTTTCTGCCATCATTTCCACATTTCAGAATATTGGGAGGTTTAGTGCACCTTGAGGATGACTGACCAAATCTAACTCCAAGCAGCATTTATGACTGTTCTATGCAGGTTCACAGGGAATCAGAAATAACTACAGGACCCTAACAATTACAAAGGATCATCAAAACATTATTTGCTATGTTTGAGACTGTTATTGCAGTCACTGTATCAATGCACCTCCTTGAGGGCTTGAGAGAAGGAAATGTCTCCTCCATGGTCATTTCAGTCAACACATCATATCTTCAGAATATCAAACTGTAGTCTGAGGACACGGTCACCTATGACTATGCAAGAAACAATGAAAACTCACATCCTGAAAATGCCAGACACCCAGGACAAAGTGAATGACTTTGACAATTCATTTGCTGTCCTTTTTTCCTCTTCTTTCACTTAGTGGTTAAAGCTTTGTGAAAAAAAGCTTTTATTTCCTGAAAATAGTTTCAGTTTTGGGCTGTTAAATCAGCTCCACAAAATTGGAGGAAACATTCTCTAGGACTCAAATCATACAATTATGCCATAAACAAAATCAAAGTCAATTCTAACACATAGGAACATTGTAGACTCTGGATTGTACATTTTTTTGGAGGTAGACCCTTTAATCATGCTTCCCAGATGCTGGATTTCAGGTGGTCAATGCCCTACCCACCGTGAACCCAGGGTTTCTATATGCTCATAACAATTTAACAAAACAAAACCAATCTAGAACTGTTTTGGATTCCATGGAGGTGATTCTGATTCACTGTGTCCCGTTGTGCACAGAGTAGAATTGCATTCCCATTTGAAAGGCTAAGACCTTTGAGAACAAACTCACTATACCTTTTGATAGCCGGGCACCATAAGCTTTGTTCACATTTGCTTATGCACCTGCTTTGTCTTCAGCTATTGTGTCAGGAAGGCGAGCATCATGGAATGCCAGTTTAATAGAAGAAAGTATTCTTTCATTGAGGGAGTGCTTGAGTGGAGGCCCAATGTCTATCTGGTACCTTAATACTAAACCTATCCATATATGTACACAGATCTATCTCCACATACTCATACATATATTTACATACATACATGCCTTTATTTAGACCTCTCCATATGCCATTTACCTCCTAGCTCCTTCCTCTATTTCCTTTTGCTTTCCTCTTATTCAACGATCATATTCAGCCTTCATTTTGGTTTCAGTAATTCTTCTCTGTTACAGTACCCTTGGTCATGCCCTACCAGGCCTCCTACACCCTCTTCACCACCGATTTGGATCACTTGTTCCCTTCTCCCTGAGTTTGTTAACACCACTTTCTTTCCCCCAACCTCCCCCTCTCCCATGTCCCCCTGGAACTGTCAGTCCCATTTGCTCCTCCAAACCAAAAAAATCTTGTCATTGTGAATGAGGGGGAGTGCAGAATGGGGACCCATAGCCCACTTGTAGGCAATTGGACATCCATCCCCTTAGAGAAGGGTCGCGGGGAGATCAGCCAGTCATGGTGCAGTGTAGTAAAAATGAAACATACAACTTTCCTCTAGTTCCTAAATGCTTCCTCCCCACCCACTATCATGACCACTATTCTACCTTACAAATCTGGCTAGACCAAAAGATATACACTGGTACAGGTAGGAACTGGAAACACAGGGAATCCAGGGTGGAAGATTCCTTCAGGACCAGTGGTAAGAGCGGCAATACCAGGAGGGTGGAGGGTGGCAGGGGTGAGGGTGGGAATGGGGATCGATTACAAGGATCTACATATAACCTCCTCCCTGGGGTAGGGACAACAGAAAAGTGGGTGGAGACATCGGACTGTGTAATAAATGACAAAATAATAATTTATAAATTGTCAAGGGTTCATGAGGAAGGGGGAGTCCAGAGTGAGGGGTAAAATGAGGAACTGATGCCAGGGGCTTAAGTGAAGAGCAAATGCTTTGAGAATGATGAGGGAAATGAATGTACAAATGTGCTTTACATAATTGATGTAAAGAACTTCTCTTAAGCTTGACTCATGCCCCATTTTAGAATTTTTAAAATGCTGTTCTGGCCTCTTTCATCACTAAAGTATGTAACCTCTTTGTCTACCACACCCAGTTTTGCGCCATCGCAATGTTTTATTATTCAAATGTCAATATCTTCCTGTTCTCAGAATGTGCACATTTTCCATACCCCATTCCACCCTGCCTCACAAAGTTAAAAAGATTACGCTTATCTTAGCTTCTGTAAACTGCTTGCTGAAAGGAATGTGGAATCCCCCAACCTTCCCTACATACACACTGAAAGCTTTATAATAGCTTCAACCACTCCTAATTGCCAAACCAACAGCGGTTTTTGCCCTTATAAACTCACCTGAATATAATTTTCAGCTTTGAGTAATTTAGCCGAGATTTGAATCCTCCCAAAGGCCACCAGCTATAATAAAGACTCCCAATTTGGACATAAATAAAAATTGCATTACTAATGCACATTAGAAGACTACATGAGAAAAGTAAAATGAGAGCCCGTGGACAGGGAAATTTTTTTTTTAATCAATGGCACATCAGCCAAAGGGACAATTACAAATACATACAGAACTCTATATCTCAATAAGAAAATAACAAGAAACCAAATAAAAAAATGGGGAAAAGATATGAAAAAAATTGAAGTACAAATGATTAATAATGATAAGCAAATGAAGTTCACATGATTAACTTCACCAAAAATGAAATACAGATGGTTAACAAACATATAAAAAATGCTCATGCTCACTAGCCTTCAGATGCAAATTCAAACCACAATGAGATAGTACTTAACCCCTGCAATGCAAGCCCAAAACAAAGAAGCAAAACAACAAATGCTGGAGAGGATATGGAGGGATTGGGATTCATATATACTGGCGGTGGACTTAGAGATACATACAGCCACTGTGGAAATCAATGTGGCACTACTTAAAATAACCAAAGCTTGAAGTCCCATTTGATCCAACAATACCACAATTAGACACCATGGAATTCATACACAAAGCAATATATTTTTAAAAACAACATACTAAAACAGAGGTAAAGCTCAGTTGAAAATAAGAGGAATGTTTAAAACTGCAAGATTTAAAATGGGTGAAAAAGGTTCTCAAAAGATAAAGGGTCATATTTTAACTTAACTGCATCTGAATAATCCACCTTCCAAAGAATTCTGCATGGGAGCAAGGCCATTCACATTCCTGTTCTATGGTCACAGTATTTCTCCAGTTAATGTAGTTAATATGGGTCAAAGGAATGATCAAATGTAAAATGAAATATTGGTCTTGGTATCAAGGTACATATGCACACAGGATGAGTCTATCAGGCTTTCCCAGTAGCTGTATTCATGATTTCCTGCAGGATTTACATTGCAGTCATACACTGTGACAGACATTTTGTTCAGCCCTTCTGTCCAATCACTGCGTCAGTTTATCCTATGAGCTTTGGGGAACATCAAAGAAAATATAATTGGATACTGCAGTAACTGCCAATCACTAAATGCATACGCACTGCCACATACCCTGTATTCATATGGTTTCTCTGCTGTACAAATCCTCTATTGTCACATGACTCCTTTCGGGGTAAAGGCCAGCCAATCAGAACTACATTCGTTAACATCCCAATGTAGTCTAGTGACACACGGAGAGAAACCAAAGAGGGTATTTGCAAAGTCACTATATTGCCAGAGCTTTCCTTCTTATTGAGATCACTGGTATGAGATGTCACATGACTTCCTGTAGTTTCCTATCTTGAGTGAATTTTGTATGTTTTCAGTTTTGTGTGTTTCTGTGAAGAAAACTTAGAAGCACAGGTAAAAGTTTTACCCACATTCAATGCAGTTTCATGGTAACTATCCTACCTGAAATCATTGATGAGACATAAGTGTTTAAATTTTTTTAATGTTTTTTTTATGATTTAAAACTTAACAGAGTAAATTGGTTTTCTATTCAACAGTTCATACATTGATTGCAGTCCCCAAGATACACCAGCTTTCTTCCCACTTCTGCCCACTCCCTGTGTTTTTATACTATTCATCCTTCTGTCATGTTTCTTCTAGCTTTTATAAGTTTTTAGCCATAAGCAAATGCTGTTCCTTTGATTTTGTATGGTTGATTTTCCAGGGAGTGTATGTTATTCTTCCCCTCCAAGTCTATATATAGTTGGGCTGAAAGCTGAGTCAGAGGAGTGAGTACAGGTCCAACAGTGAAACATCGCTAAAGGCCACAATCTGTAGATTCCAAGTTTCCAGCAGACCAGTAAGCCTGATCTATTTTATGGTTTTGGTTTGTTCCACTTTCTTCCCCACTCGACACAGGACTCTCTTTTGTGACCCTTTTCAGTGTAATTAGCACTGGAAGCCGAGCACCATCTAGTTCTTCTGGTCTCACGGTTGTGGAGTCTGAGGTTCACTGTGTTCCATTCATCCTTTGGAATAATTGTCCCCATACATCTTCTATTCTCTTTATTCTTATTTTATGGTACTTCTGTGCTGTCTCTGGTGGCTAACAAAGAGCATGCAGGTAGGGCAGGTACAAGTGTCATCTGGGTGGGCACTCTACTGCGTGATATAGCTGTGGATCCAGAAACACTAGGTTCTGTTCTCTTTCGGGTACTGAAAACTGGAAGAGCAATGAGGTACCTATGCACTCTGTGGAAGTCTGGAGGGTCTTCTCCCCACAAGGGTGGTCATGCCAATAGAGAGACAGCAATGCAGAACATGGATCCCCATATGGTCACAATTGTCTGTTCCCACGCTTGGCCCAGGCCAAACTCTAGCACCTCATCCTCTCTTTTGAAAGTTTTGTTACACTAACTCCAATGAAAGGTTTTCTTCTTGGAAACTGTCTAATGTTTAAGGAAACCTGACTTCCACATATAAGATTTTTTACATTTAACTCATGCAAAGAGCTTCTTTTCTTTGTGAAATCTCTGGTGTACTGTAAGGCATCACGTCTGGCTGAAAGCTTTACCACACTCAACACCTATTAAGGTTTTTCTCCACAAAGAATTCATAGATGAGTTATGAGATGTGCTTTCTGAATGAAGCCTTTGACACATTCACTACAAACAGGGTCTCTCTCTCTGCATGGTGAGTTTTCTGATGAACGATGAGCTTATTCTTCCTGAAAAAGGCTTCCCACATTCACCACATACATGGGGTTTAGCTTCTGTGTGAAGTTTCTGATATGCTATAAGCTATGTTTTCTGGCTGAAAGCTTTACCACACTCACCACATACATAGCGGTTTTCTCCTGTGAATTTGTAGCTGAGTTTTGAGATTTCCTTCCTGAATGAAGCTTTTGCCACATTCACTACACACATGGGGTTTCTCTCCAGTATGAGTTCCCTGATGAACACTGAGGTCCTTCTATCTGATAAAACCTTTTCCACATTCACCACATATGTACAGTTTCTATCGAGTATGAGTCTGCTGGTGAACAGTGAGAGAAATCATCCAGGTAAAAGCCTTTCCACATTCACCACACACATAGGGTTTCTCTAGTATGAGTTCACTGATGAACCGTGAGAGCAGTCTTCCTGATATAGCCTTTGCAATAGTCACCACATACATAGGGGTTCTCTTCAGTATGAAATCGTAGATGAGTTTTGAGGTGTGTTTTCCGGTTGAAACCTTTGCCACATTCACCACACACATAGGGTTTCTCTCCAGTATGAATTCGCTGATGAACAGTGAGAGAAGTCATCCAGGTAAAGGCTTTTCCACATTCACCACATATATGGGGTTTCTCTCTTGTATGAGTTAGTAGATGAGTTTTGAGATATGTTTTCCGAGTGAAGCCTTTTCCACATTCATCACACACATGGGGTTTCTCTCCAGTATGAGTTACTTGATGAGTTTTGAGCTGTTTTTTGAGAATGAAGCCTTTTCCACATTCATCACATACATGGGGTTTCTCGCCAGTGTGAATTCGTAGATGAGTTTTGAGATGTGTTTTCCAGTTGAAACCTTTGCCACATTCACCACATACATGGGGTTTCTCTCCAGTATGAGTTCACTGATGAACAGTGAGGTTTTTCTTCCCGATAAAAGCTTTTCCACATTCACCACATACATGGGGTTTCTCTCCTGTATGAGTTAGTAGATGAGTTTTGAGATTTGTTTTCCGAATGAAGCCTTTTCCACATTCACCACATACATGGGGTTTCCGCCCAGTATGAGTTCGCTGATGAACAGTGAGAGAAGTCTTCTTGATAAAGCCTTTTCCACATTCACCACACACATGGGGTTTCTCTCCAGTATGAGTTCACTGATGAACAGTGACCTCAATCTTCTTGAATGTTTGCCCACACTGAGTACATTCATAGGTCTTACCTAGTGTATCAGTGATCCGGTGCTCATAGAACACAGACTCCTCGATGAAGGTTGTCCCACATTTATCACCTGTGTGCGGTTTCTCAATTTCATCAGATTTCTGATGCTGATGGCATTGTGACTTCATGAGCCTAGATTGTTCACACTCAGGGAATTCCTTTTCAGTACAACATTGCTCTTGTTCAACATGGAGAAAAGTTTCCTCATCTTCACTGAGCACAACTGACTTCTGTATTTTATTGCTTCTATTCTGATTTAATTCCAGGATGATTAAATATGATTTTACGATTTTTTCATGTAAGCCAAACATCTCATCATTTTCCTTTGGAGGAAAATTATTTTTGTGCTGAGAAACAATACTTTCCAATGCATTAAATTTATAACACCGTTCTGTTCTGTCTATGCAACTTTCATATTGCGAGTGCTCAAGCAAATGATCATCATCTTTGTGGATTTCTGTAAAGCAAAAGAACATTGACTCTTTTCACCATCTTGATTGACAACAGATCTCTTAAAATATGCATTGATACAAAGTAGATCTTTAGTGACAACCCTTTTATATGAATAAAACACTATGCTTAATGTTTATTGCCCATTGGAGGTAACACAACAGTGCAAACAATCTAAATAGTTAACTTATTGTAGAAATCAGGTTGGCTATGAAAGTGATGAATGGACACAGATTTGGTATTTGCCTAAGAAGGAAGAAATTGAGACCAATAGACCACAGATGTGATAAGGCTTGCCAATTATTCAACTAAATAGACTGATACTGGCTCTTTTTAATTAGATAATCAAGTGGTTTATAAAGCTGAGATTGACAAATTAAAGAAGACTAAAATCATATTCATCATCAAAAAGTATATGGGAAGATCTTCCCTTAAGTGTAATTCTGTCAGCAGATGGTTAATATTCATATGCCTGCAAGTAAGACCAGTTACCAAAAGTGTTATTTAGATTTGTGCACCAACTGTTTAGCAAACAAAGTGTGGGGTCCAGTCCCAGAGTCAAAAGGCTCGTAGGAATAGCATGTGCAAGTAAGAAAGATAAAGCAGACAGCAAAAACGGGGTAGAGTGGCTTCATCTCCGATGCTGTAATAAGATAGTGAGGTCATTTACCAGTGAGTTTATATTGCAGCGAGGTGTGCGAGCCTCCAGAAAGCATGGACAACAGAACAGACAGATGTGAATGTGGGAATATGTTGAACTCTTTTAGAACGCTTCATGATAAGTATCAGGCTGTGGGAAACAAGATCAAGAAGAGATTGGAGGCAGACCAATTCTTTATTCTCAGAATTAAAGATAGAATTAAAGATTGCAAGGCCAGGTATCTGGTTGGAGGGAAGCATTCACATTTGTAAGTTGGAGAAGAGCCCCAATTACATTCTCCTAATTAAAAATCATCCCCACAATATCCTTTCATTACAGTGCTACCTTAATGATACCTCATGCAACACATGACTATTACCATCTGCGAGCAGCTTTAACTATAAGAGCAGATATGTTGTTATTGTTCTCCCTGCTCAGTGGATAGTTACTTCCCTCACTTGCCCTCAGCCTCAGCACTGGTCTTTAGTTGCTCACCCAATCACTTCAGGGACCTTCAGGGTAAAGCCACTGCCTACCTTGTTAAGTAGGTAGGCATCACTGTGAGTAAGGAGTGGGGGCGGGGCTGCATGCCCTGACACTATAAAAATTGGTGAAAGAATACAAAGCCTTTTTATGTCTGCCCTTCAATTATACAACCATCCCTTAAGACCCATCCAGAGGGAATTTAAGAGACAAAGTGATAGTTGATTGCTTGAGTGATAGCAACAAAGGGAACCTGATTCCTTTTAAAGCTAGGCATCTTTTAGCTGAGTAGCAAGAAGTCAGGTCCCTGTAGGAGCTATATTCTAACATCTTACTGGAGAGCAGTTGTGGAGACCACTCTATCTGGAGATTGTGCATTTCAGCTCTAGCTTTATCCTTGGGGCTTGGAGGTTTTCTTCTAACACTAGTACTGGTCTCCCAAGCCATGAAGTCAGGAGTATAGAGGTAAGGTTGCTTACACTTTCATCCAGGTTCTGTTTTCCACGATAACGAAATTGAGGGTGGGAGAGGGAGGGAATACGGGCAGGTGATATCAAGGAATTCAAGAAGAAAATATTTTGAAACCATGGTAGTATCAATACAATTAACTAAATAAATATATATACATTAGAAAATTTTGCATACCTTTTGCAGCCTGACATTGATCAACCATACATACAATCATGTACACAGATGAATGTAAAATTTGGGAACAATATAAGTAATTGGAAAATGCAGCCTTAGTGACAGAAATGACACACAAGTTTACCGATAAAATTTTGAGACTAATGATGAATTCAAAGCAAATTTTTATTAAACAAAAGAAATGGAAACTATACATATGGATGAACAAACAAAAATCAAATCCACCATATCCATAGAAAGAAATGGTGGAGAAGCTCATTAGTCAAAACACACCCAAGGGTTAACTGTGGAACAGATCATCAATTGCTCAAATCCAAGTGGAAGTTAGGAAAAGTAGCTAGATCACAGAGCTGAGAGACTATGTAAAGAATAAACTTGAGGAATAAAAGACTGCTGACAGATCCAGCGCGCTGGCTTCCCTCACAGTGGTCACCGAGTTCGGGCGCATCGCGGTGGAATTCCTGCGGTGAGGGTCAAACCCCAAGATCGACGAAGGCGCCGCGAGGAAACTCAACGTGAGTAGGGACACCTTCCAGCATATTGTGGAAGGGTTAACATATCTCCTCAATGAGAGCTCGAAGCTCATGACTTCCGAACTGGATTTCCAGGACTCTGTGTTTGTTCTGGGATTCTCTGAAGAACTGAACAGATTGTTGCTTCAGCTTTACCTGGACAACCGAAAGGAGATCTGAACGATTCTGAGCGAATTGGCACCAAGGCTCCCCAGTTACCACAGCCTTGAATGGAGATTAGATGCACAGCTCGCAAGCAGAAGTCTCAGGCAACAGATTAAGTCATCAGTGACGATAAAGCTACACCTCATCAGAATAGAGATCAAACCACCAGAGTTCTGCAGACTGTACCAAGTGACCCTGTTCCATTTGGTGCAGCAGCTGGAACAAGCACTGGGAGAGATGAAAACAAAGCACTGTCGGAGGGTTGTCCGAAACATCAAGTAGCACCATCAAGCTGAAGACACGGATCCCTCTGCATCGTCGGGGAATTGGGGATGGCAGTAATTACTCTCCAGATTTTTTTTTAATTGTTGATGGTAATACATATCGATTAGATGAGATTTCTTTCTGTGCCAAGATACTGAGGACGTGGTAATGAACTAAAGTTCCTTTCCTGGTGCAAATTGTGTAAGATCCTTGACCAATTAAACTCTGTTTTGTATTTTAAATGTGTAAATAGGATTAAATCAAGTGGAAATGAATCTATACTGTTTATATCTTCTGTATATTTGAATGACTGTCCTGTTTTTGATACTTCTGTTGACTGGTTGATTTTCTTTATTATTTACATCCTCACTGACCAAAATTGAAAATAAATTCTGGGGATTTTTCTATTACTAAAAAAATAAAAAGACTGCTGAAAGAAGACTAATGACTGAGAAGAGATGAGATGTGGGACAACACGAAAGACATCTTACATATGAAAACCAAAAGGCTACTCAAAAGACAGAAGAAAGAGCAATATTGAATATACTATGCATTGTTTGAATAACAACAAAAAAAATCTGTTGGAACACACAGAAAAAAATGTTCTTTAGAAGCATCAAAAGTCATCTTTCGGGGTGGGCCTAAGGAAGGCACACTGCACAGTAAGGAATATATAGTAGATATGTGTTTAATGAAGAAACCAACAACTCAGGATGTTAAAATGTCCTTTCCACTTAAAAATTATCGGAGGAACAGAAATGTTTTTAAAATCTTACAAGTAGACACTATGCTCATACTTATGATCACACTTGCTCCAATCCTTTTATCTTTAGTAGTTTGAGTTATTAATTTTTGGATGGTGTGATATGTGTCTGCAGTGAATAAACCGAGCATTCAAAAATGTAAAAAAATAAAATAAAATCTTCCAAGTAGAACAAAATTGGAGGTAGAGAGCTAAAGTATATCCTAAGCTGATAACAATTTTCTTGTTAGAAAGGTGATTTTAAAGACCTGAAAATAACAGAAGCCATAAACGTGTTTCACCAACAGGAGCAAAATATGGAGAAACATGTCTGTTGAAGAATTCCAACAGAGAAGGCAATTTGACCATCTCTATAGGAAAATAGAAAGAATTTATTTCACCAGAATGAAGAAAACTTTAAAGAAACAGGAAAACAAATGAGAAAATGGACACTAAAACCTTTAGAGAAACTCCAAGGGGGAAGCTAAGGAAGCCCAAAGGAGACGGACTCATTCATGGTGGGAGTTCAAGAACCTAGACTGTGTTGTGAACAACAAAAGGGCAAGCCATTCTTACTCAGTAGGGGAGGAATGTGCTGTATTCCGAGGCCAGTTACAAAATCAGAGTTCTCTGTTTGGAGAGAGGCTGGCAAGATGGATTTTCATAGTAAGACAGAAGCATATAAAAAAGGGTAGGTTTTGAGAATCTTAAAGACAGAAAATTAGGGAAGCAAACAAACAGTACTATAAATCAAATAAATGGAAATCTAATCTCAAGAGCTACAGGAGTACTTCTCTCAACTTCTAGGAAAAGTGAGTTCTCCTATTCAAAGAAGTACACACTTTTATGCATTTTCCGACACCTGTCTTGGATGTGAGGCCTTCTACTACTTGAATCAACGCCCCCAGCCAATTCCCCTTAAGGTATTTTGACCATGCACCTGAAAAAAATCCCACTACAGCTTGTTTCTAATACCGACCACAGTTCTCTTGTTCCATTTGAGAGAACGTTTCTGGGGTGACAACTAGATAACCTGTTCATGAGAAATTACAGAATCTTAGACACAGCAAAATTAACCTAAAGTTTGTAAAGCGTGCAGAATACAGTATTTCTACGAAAAGCATGTTCAAGGGAACAAAGCAAAGGGTGTTCTCTCAAGCATAGGAGACCTTACCTACTAACTTAGAACCAGAGAATGCAACAAGAATCTCCCTCTTTGAGAACACCACAGACACTACAAAGATTTGAACACATAAGCTAGGAAAAGCCAATGACTTCAGAATTTTCCTCACCGATGGAAACCAGATTGTGATAGTTCTCCAACATCACATCCTGATATAGGGTCTTCTGAGCAGGGTTCAGGAGCTGCCATTCCTCCCAGGTGAACTTTACAGCCACATCGTTGAATGTCAGTGATTCCTACAGTAAGAGGAGTCGATTTAATGGTGTACTTTCCATTTGAAGATTTTTTAAAACTATCTTACAGTAAAGAAAGCAAAACAGTAGTAAAAACTGTATATTCCATAATGTGTGGCAAACTGAGGACTTGGTAGAAAGTATTTAACTTTATTTCTACATTCGCAATTATGGGACGGAAAACTAGCCCTATTTTCAGAAAGATCTCCATTGTTCTGATAAATATTTTCAAATACACATTCTCCAGGCCAAATAATGTGCCCCACCCCCACCCCCTACAATAGCTCTCCATTAAGGAGCAGTCTTAAAGGAGATCTCATAGTAGATGAATCATTTCTGTGCCTGGCTACTTCACTGTGCCTGAAGGTTCTCTGTAGATCAGAGCAATCAGGTTCTGTAGCCAACCCACCATAAATGTAGCAAATGCCTGGGGAGGGCACAGGGTGGGTTTCAAGTCAACTAGCACTAGGTCAAGATGGTGAATCACAGTCTTGCTTATTATGTTACCCACTTATGATATTATTACCCATTGACTATGTATACACTAATTGCATGGCATGTACGCCTTATGGAAAGATCTGTAAACTCCAGTACATATACCCACTGGAAAATACATTCACTTTCTCAGTCCTGACATAGGATGAGGAGCCCCATGCCCCACTGCTCTGTCTTTAATATTTGCCACAATTGCAATGTCACTCCTGAGGATCACCGTTCAAGTCTTGGGGACCTCCATGCCCCAAAATAATGCACCCACTCATAAAATTAGAATTTTGAATACCAGTGAAATTATCTGAATGTGCTAGAAGTAGCTGAGATTTATATTCACACAAAGTAGATTTATATTCACACACTTGTTTATATTAACAAACAAGTTTACAGTACATTGTGAAATGGAATTGGGAGGTCTAGCACTATCATCATTATAAAAGGCTCGGTATCTCCAGTGGCAATGATTATCAGGAGCAGTTAAGATGGGGGCGGTCAAACACACCTCAGTTCACCAATATTTTTAGTCAACTCTTACCCAAGTCATTCCTCCCACACCACTCTTTGTCTCACATCTGGGTTTGAAAATCTGTTGCTATGGCCACACAAAACTAAATAGCTCAAAGGGGTCTATTAATGAACAGGTACACCTTGGGATCAGAAACAAGAAGCTCTATCTCCGAACAAAGAGCAGAATGTTCAGAGGCAATATCTCCCTTCCTGAATGCAGAATGACTTTCTAAGTTCTTAAGTTCTTAAGAGGAGCACAAGCTCCTCTTGACAACCTTAGGACAAATTCTTCTGAGTCACCTTCACACAGTTTTGCCTTAGCTTTAATTGCAAGGTCCTCTTGGACCTGCCATCTTTCACCACATGCTCTCCCTTGCAGTTCTCTTCCACTGGCTCGACCTCTGCAGCTCTCCTAACCTTGCCTAGGCAGGGAAGGCGCTAGGTTGATCCAAGAAGCCATCATATCAAGAGAGAGAGAGAACTGCCTGCAGGCATGGTTTGAGAAGAGACAGAGACATTGGCCTGTCATTTGATCTGTTGATTTGGTTTTGTTACCCCTACAGTCTCGGAGTTCAGAATGAACCCTTGGATTAGAGATTTGCCAGCTTCCGGAAATTCATGAGCCATTTCCTTGAATGGCAACTGCAAGCTGCCTACGTGACCTGACTTGAGAGCTCCCTCAACTCTATGAGCCAACAGCCTGCTGCCTGACATTCCCATTTGGATTCCTCAGCCGCTACAACTTATTATCTGACCAGATTCAATAACTTCACTTTGTGAGGCAGTGGACTGAGTTCTGCCCTGATGATCTGGTTCATCATCCATGGCAAGCACACGAATGAGGAGAACACTACAGACTGATCCCTGACCTCTATACAGATTTGGGACTCACCAGCTTCCACATCCTGAAGAGTTATTTACTTGATGGCTATTTAGTTTTCTGAGATACTGCAGGGAAAATCATAGAACAGCTTAAACCTCTACCTCCTAGGGACTGGTCTACTGCTGCTCCTGCAAAATGAACTGTACTATGCATGGGTCAAGAGCTGTACCAATGCAGATACTGATCAGGGCAGAAAAGACACAGCAACGGAGCCAATGGTGGCAGGTCCAGAACAGATATTCAGCCAACATAGTGGGGCAGGCAGGCAAGATGAAGAGGAGGATATCCTCAAGGAGCTGAGAGGAGCCTATACAGATGGAAGTAAGAAATGAGCCTAACTTCAGGGGGTAAAATGTCTGAGAGGGACAGAGAGAACAAACCTACCCTGAAGAAGATCAAATTTGCCTACATGGTTCTGTAATATGAATCCCAATGTGTAGCCTATTGATTCTGACACCAAATTATATTCTGGTACTGAATAAAACATGTACCTGTGACTCTGAGCTGCAATTAGGCCATGACCACTGGAAAAAATTAATGAGCTGAGTAGGAGAGGGCTGTGGCAAAGATACTGGTGTCAGAACTGGAAAACCACTGGAGAGTACAGGTATGTTTAAGCTCTCCCATATAGGAATCAGAGCTGCTGCTGATGGTTGATCCTCTCTCCTGCAGGTAATAGTTACAGGAGGTGAGAAGGTGTAAACCAATTTTAAACCAGTATCGCTACAAGGCCCATTTTAGATGAATTAATGAGAATGCTGCTGTTCAGGAAAATATGTAAATATCACCTTCAAAGAGAAGCGTTAAAGACACTTAATCAGACAAAAATCCGATGGAATAGGGAATTCTCCTAAAGACGTGGTTTTATTTCACCTTAAAAACTATGTACAGCATATCATTTGAAAGCTTCTCATGAGCTGGCCACAGAATGATGCATTATGAGTTGGAAGATAGTGTCATCCAAAGAATCGTCATTGATGTATTAATCCTATGATCAAAATATTCTCAATCTTCTCCATCCAAATGTTGAAGTCAGAGTCAAAGTTTATCTCTAATTTCAAATTTTGAC
The DNA here is from genome assembly GCF_050624435.1 of Tenrec ecaudatus. Lineage (NCBI taxonomy): Eukaryota > Metazoa > Chordata > Mammalia > Afrosoricida > Tenrecidae > Tenrec > Tenrec ecaudatus. The sequence continues at coordinate 95,512,141 of NC_134544.1, read as the reverse complement.
TTTCCCACTGAGCGGAATCAGTATTATCCAGGCTTCTACATTCCTAGTAGTTAATACAGAAAAAGATAAAACACATCAGAATCACCTGGGCCTTGGTCATCTTCTTAGGTCCTTAGGACACTGCCGGCAACTGGGATGCTTTATGTTTGTCCCATCTGATCAGCTTCAATTATGTTCACAAATTACAATCTCTTATGAGGATCTCCCCAAAATAATAACATCTGAATCAGGCATTTCTTCCTCCTTTCTCTATGCTCCTGGTGATGCACAATCTGCCGGTTGATGAGAGAATACAATGTGAGTAATACATAACCTGTAGGTCCAGATGCAGTTACTTTTTTGTCCCTCTCCTTACACCAAGTCCCCAATAATGTTAATGATGCCCTTAGTGAGTGATGGAAAGCATGCTTATAACATGAGCCATGGGTCCTCAAACTTTTAAAACAGTTCACTGTCCCTCAGACCATTGGAAGGCCGGACTATAGTTTTAAAAAAACTTTGAACAAATTCCTATGCACACTGGGAGAGTCAGCTGCTAAGCAGGATAGGCAGCGGCAGCAAAAACACCTGGCGGGCCGGAAAAATGTCCTTGGCAGGCCACATGTGGCCCACGGGCTGTAGTGTGAGGACCCCTGAATGAGCAATAAATGTAAAACTCAAAATTTTCAAACATGTGAATATAAGATGACTTTATAACAAATAGAGATTGGGCAATCAAATATAAATGTCAAAAAGGAAGAAACCAAAAAGTTGGATACCTACCTCACCCCATACAGAACTACCAATTCCTTACTGTGTGACTCTCCAGGAGAATAACAAATCAATGAACTCTGAAGATGACTATGTTAAGTAAAGTATCTGGAAACATTTAAAATGGGATATATAAAGAGCTATTATAAATGAAAGATTATTTCATAGAAGAACTATAAATCGTAAAATCACTTTAGAAACACTTTAAAACTAACCATCAAGTAGAGTTAGACATATAATCTGCAGATAGGGCCCAGGCTTCCGAGACTCTAAAGCCAGGATAGGAAGCTAATGGCTGTGTACCTCTGACCTTGAGGATAGCAGTCCAACTGTTAACACATGTCAAAGCCAAGGCTCCATAATAAACACATGACATGTTAGACTGAAATGTATGTATATATTTTGAAATAAAGAAGTATACTTCCCCCAATAGTAAGTATACTTTGAATCCCAATAGAGATCAACGTTTTTAATGTAGCATTATTTGTAGTTCCTAATGCAGTGAGATCAGCGATTCTGAACCTGCGGGTACAGACTGCTTTGGGGGTGGAACGACTGTTTCACAGGGGTCGCCTGATTCATAACAGTGGCAAAATTAGTTATGAAGTAGCAACAGAAATAATTTTATTGTTGGAGGGTCACAACATGGGGAACTACATTAAAGGGGCACGGCATTAGGAAGGCTGAAAATCACTGAGTTAGACAGTTGGCCTATACAAGTATACAGTCTTTCTAGCTATGTCCCCTTAACTTCCTCCAAAGAAGCCCTGGTGGCATAGTGGTGACTGTCGGGCTGCCAACTGCAAGGTAGCAGTTGGAAACCACCAATTTCTCCTCAAAAGCAGGATGGGGCTTCCTTCTACCATGAGTGACATGGCTTTCTACTCCGCTACAGGGTTACAGTCTTGGAAACTCATGGGGGCTACTCGACCCTGTCCTATAGGCTTGCTATGAGTCAGTGTTAACTTGCTGGCAGTGAGTTTGTTTGGTTTTTTTTTTGCTTCAAGAGGACTGGTCAGCTTACCCAACAATATATTGGTACCTTTTTACCTTGTGGTTATGTAAATAAACTGTCTGAAACCAAACCTGAGGATTAGTCACACTGGAAATCATGTTAGGACTAATTGAGTCATTTCAGAGACAGAAACTGGGATCTCACTACCATCAAAAAAGAAGAAGCAGAAAAAATAAATAAAAAGAAGAAGCAGAAGTAGGAGCCTTTGTATCCTAGATTCTTGCATAGAAATTCTTCAATTCAGAAGACAGGGAGCTGGGGCACAAGAGAGGAAGTGATGGGGAGAAACAGCAACAGACACATGGTGGCAGCAGAACCAAGAGACGAAACAGAGCAGTGCAATTCCCAGGCCACAGAAGAAACCCGAGTGCCTTTGGGCAGGAGGTTAGGAGGTGAACTGGGGGTACATCCGAGTACTTATCTGGGCAACTAGATTTGCCAACCCACATAGAGTTGAGTGTGTTTGGTGTAAGGCTAATGTGCAGAGTGAGCATTTATCCGCAGAACGAAAAGACCTTTGTAACATATGCCCATTCAGGACAGAAGCCAGGGGGTTGCAGGGCCTGACCTCACCTGCAGGGTGGCTGTCAAGATGCTGTCTCAAAGAACTGTACCTTGAGTCACTAATGACTAAATTGTGCTTTAGGGTAGAAAAGTAACCCCTTTGTCAAATATAATTTAAGGAGAACATTTACTAAACTTTAAGAGACAACAAAAGAAACACACACATACATCATATGGATAAGGGAGGCCATAAGCAGTTCAAATGCAACTGAGGATTCAGTCGAGACCCTGGATAAACAGGGCACAGAACAAAAGACCATGTCACAGATCATGATTGGTGGCAGATCAATACATCACAGCTACAGGCGGAGCAGTAGCAGCAGGAATGGGACCATAATTGGGACATGCACATTATTAGATAGAAGGACTTAAAAGATTGGTCCAGGGCCTTCAAACTGAGGCAATCAAGGCCAGACTCATAACAACGGCCCCTGTGCTGTCCTCAGTAAGGTGAGCTCCATCAAGGGTACATCTAGGCAGGCCCTGGGAAGGAACTGGCTGGAGAGGAGTGCAGACAATCTATTTTCTAAGGCATTCTCCCCAAGGGGAAGATGATCAACATTCTTGGTTAATGATCAGAAAGAATTCAATGGAGGTTGAATCAAAGTGGGGATGCAGCAAATGGACAGAGTTGTCACTGTCATCAGCAACAAAAACCTTAAGCCCAACTCAGTTCCAGCGAGTGGATTCTGATTACAGCGACCCTTTAAAAGGAGGTGTAACGTCTCCTTGTGGATTTCTGAGACTGTGACTCTTTACAAGATTGGAAACTCTGCCTTTCTCCCCAGGGTGACTTGTAATTCTGAACCGCTAACCTTGGAGTTAGCAGGGAAACAGGGCAAAAAAAAAAAAAAAAGGGAAAGGGGCAAGAGTGAAAGGTAACAATAAAATATAGATATCACCTGTACACTGGAAACACAGGGAATCCAGGGCAGATGATCCATTCAGGATCAGTGGTGAGAGTTGAGATACCCGGAGGGTGGGGTGGAAATGGGGAACCGATTACAAGGATCTACATGTGACCTCCTCACTGGGGGAAGGACAACAGAAAAGGGGGTGAAGGGAGACTTCGGGCAGTGTAAGATGCCAAGGGTTTAAGTGGAGAGCAAATGTTTTGAGATTGAAGAGGGCAATGAATGTACAAATGTGCTTTACACATATGTTGTATGTATGGATTGTGATAAGAGTTCTATGAGCCCCTAATATACAGATTTTTTTTAAAAAAAAGAATCTCAACAAAAAGAATAAGTATCCTCCAAGTTTTCCCACTCTGAGACACAAAGCTACTGTCATGTAATTATTATGGACTGCTCCCCTCAAAAAACACTGGACATACACATAAATATACTCCAAGCTCACAGGATATACTGACAAAAGAGCACAATCTATGAAATATCATAATAGCATGTCCTTCTTTTTGCTGATTTGGAAAATATAGTTCGATTCCAATTTTCGTATAAGTAGACTGAATTTCAATGCATTTGATTGGTAAACTGTCTTAGGATCCTAGTACTCACACACCAGGCTTTGAGATGTTTTCACATTTTAGATTTTTTAAAGACTTTTTCACATTTGCAGGTCATGGAAGGCAGACTAGCTGAACATGATGACCACTAGCATTCTCTCAGCTGTGGGACTGGCCTCTTTGACTTGTCAGACTTTTGTTCCCACATTTTTTAAGGATAGACCAGTCCCTGGAGAAGGCCATCATGCTTGGTAAGGGAGAGAGAAGCAAAGAAGAGAAAGGACTTCAACAAAATGGATCGACACAGGGGCTGTCACAATGGGCTCAAACGTGGGTACATTTGTGAAGATGGTGCAGGACAGGACAGTGTTTCATGCTGTTAAATAGAGGGTTTTAGGGGTTGGAATGGACATGATGCCACCTAAAAACAACATAGAAAAGGTTTCACTTTCATGATAAAATTTCACTGCATCGCCAACTAGCTATAACATAAAGTCACATGACCTGCCCCCGTCACTCTACAATTCTGCTACAACAGTGTAACCTAATGTCGATCCAACGAGTCTTTCAAAATCTCATCCACAGCAGTGCATCAGGTGCCATGTTTTAAAGCCTTCCCATTCCTTCATAATGAACCAAACCAAATGTAGTGCTGTCGAGTACATTCTAACTCATTTTGACCATTTAACAGAGAGTGAAACTGCTCGTTAGTGTTTCCCAGTCTGTACGTCATGCAGCCTCATTGTCTTATTTTGATGCGCCCTGTATGCTGGAGCCACAGAGGGTATGGCCTGCAACCAATCAATTCAACCAATGAACCACTAGAGTCTCTTCCACACAACATGTTCATGATAAAACACTGCATTTATTCCGCAACCACGATTTTGAAGCAATTTCCCCCAAAATATGGCCACATTGGCTCATTTAGTCTCTTGTCTCTTTTAAGTAGATGTTGCTTCCAATGGGATATAGCTGAAGAAAGTCACGAACCATTAAGTACATGTTCAGTACTGCTCAAATGGTAAGTTGTTGAATCGAGTCAGCATACAAGTTCCCATGTCTACGTACAACTAAGTGCCTGGCAACTACATTTCTGTTCATACACCGACAGTTTGTTATTCTGTCAGTCATCGGTTACAGAGATTATCTAGAGATCTGTGTAGTACGAGGAGGAGATGAAGAAAACATTGTATTCAGTTCAGATAACTGGAACTCATTTTCCTGTAAAAGCCATGAGTCTCAAACAATACTGCTTACCTCAGGCCCATGTAACTGGCTCTTGCATTTATTCAACTGATTGAAGAAATATAACACCCAGACAAAGCAGACACAGCATTGAGCAAATCAAAGCAAACCATGACCAATCATGATCACTTTAGGAAACTAGCCAGTGAACCTTGGCATGATGAGGAAATTCTAACAATGTAGGGGGGTTCTGTGATGAGTTTGCAAATACTTAGCTTGATTTCCTTTCTCAAACGTACAAGCAAAGGCGTCTCAGAGCACCCAGGTCTTCATGGCCAGGAGAGGGAAGTTCCATGATCACCCACCAAATGAAAAGCTCATTAGCAATCAGTATTCTTGGAAATCCCACACAGGAAAAATAAATGGAGCATGAAGAAGCACTAGCAAGAAAGTAAAACAAAAGAGGCGTTATTACAAGAAATGCAAATGAGGACTTTCAGGTTCATGACAAAATTGTGATGAGCCCAAACTCACCATTTCAGTCTCAGAGAAAAAAGCTGACCATGTTGAACTCAGAGTACGGAGGTCACAGGGCATGTTTTGTTGTTGTTTTGTTTTTCTGTTGTACATTAAAAATAAAAATCACTGTCATTGAGTCAATTCGGACTCAAATCATTCCTATAGAGCAGTGTAGAACAGGCCCAGTGCGTTTCTGAAACTGCGAGGCTTTAAGGGAGTAGTAAGCCTCATCTTTCTACTGTAGACCAGTTAGCAGTTTTGAATGTCTGAACATGTGGGTACCAACCCAACACATAGCACACTACACTACCATGGGTGCACAAGTTGAAAACAGAGGGGGGTTGAACATAGGCACTCTCTCAGCTGATTTCCATTGTGAAATCATTCTGCGTACCTACCTATCGGGCCCTTTTTCTTAGTGGTGGTTTTCGTTATCTGCCCTCAGTAGTCTAATTAATTGAATTCATTGAAAACAGTGATTTGAAGGATATGATGGGAATTAACTAATGGATAGCCCAAAAGAGTTTGTTCCTAGAGGAGAAAATACCAGACCACAGGCTATCAGGAAGGAAAGTACTTATTTTGTTTTAAGGATAGTCAAACCCCAGGCTGATCTAATAAATTTAAATAAGGATAAAGGACGCCAGAAAGGTGTGTCATTGAGACTTCAATGAAGAAATAAAAAAAGACTGAAATAAATAAAAAAGTAGCATGTTCCAAAAAAATCATACCATTATGTGCTCATCTTCCCAATACGATCACTGAAGACAAATCGATACATCATTAAAAGTGATGAAGAAAGTTAATGGTGCCCAGCTATCAAAAGATACAGCATATGGAGTCTTAAAGGCTTGAAGGTAAACAAGTGGCCATCTAGCTCAGAAGCAACAAAGCCCCAAATTTGGAAGAAGCATACCAACCTGTGAAATCACGAGCTGTAGAAGGGATTAGCAATCAGGCATCATCGGAACAAAAAAATAAAATCATTGTGAATGAGGGTGAATGCAGATTGGGAACCAAGACCCATCTGTAGGGAACTGGACATCCCCGTACAGAAGAATTTCAGGGAGATGAGTCAGTCACAGTGCAGTGTAGTAACGATGAGACATACAACTTACCTCTAGTTCCTAAATGCTTCCTCTCCCCACCCCCACTATCATGATCCCAATTCTACTTTACAAATCTGGCTAGACCTGAGGATGTACACAGGTACAGATAGGAACCAGAAACACAGGGAATCCAGGACAGATGATGCCTTCAGGACCAGTGCTGAGAGTGGCAAAACTGGGAGGGTGGAGGGACGCTGGGGCGAAAAGGGGAACCAATTACATATATATTTATATCTAACCTTCTCCCTGGGGGATGGACAACAGAAAAGTGGGTGAAGGGAGACCTCGGACCAATGGATGTATGTATGGATTGTGATGAGTTGTATGAGCCCACAATAAATGATTTTTTTAAAAATAGCATATTCCACAACAACTATTCTTCACCAATAGATCAGTTCCCAAAACTGTCACCAAAAAATTTTTTTCGCACTTCACAACAGTCCACCAAAGGTGAATCTAATTGCATTTAGCCTCAAATAGCTAATAAGTGGTCAAGAACAAGGCCTGGCGCTGTCCACACATAACCCTCCCAGCACATCCGGCCAACTCACAGCAGAGCTATCAGACAGTGTAGAACTCCCTGTAGGACTCCCACACCTGCCCATCTTTACTGCAGCAGGCAGACTCATCTTCTTCTGCACATTTTGGGTGAGTCTGCACAGCTGCCCTTGCAGTCAGCAGCCCAATATTTAACCCACTGTGACAAAAAAGTTCCCTTGTTCATATATCCCACATACAATAAAGTATCATTACAGGAACACATAAAAGACCACCAGAAAAAGAAAAGAAGCCCCAGAAAAGGCCCACCAATCTGTAAGGGACGTTAATTCCTGACACAACACAGGGCTCTGACAGCAAGCACTCACACTTCAAGATGTAGGTCCTTAAAGGAGGTCCCTGAGTAGTGGGAACAACTGAGCGCTCAGCTACCAAATAAAATATTGGAGAATGAAGGCAACCTTAGAAGAAATCGACCAACTTCTGAAGTTAGCCAACGAAAATCTTACGGAGTATAGTTTTACTCTGAAACCACATACAGTCACCATATGAAATCCAATGATAGGCAAATGGTATTTATCAAGTATTATCTAATTGCGATTCAAGGAGCTCATTGGTAGCCAATCCTTTATGCCATGAATGCACAAGGGCCTTTCAAAAAGGTCAAGGAAAAATGGAATAAAAATGGACTTTATCCATGAACCTTTTGAAGCCACTGCATATCTGTTCCTAATAGATTATGCTACACAGTACAGGATTATGCTAAATAGAATAATGTAATACACTTTTAATTCCTCAAATATTGTACATCTTAAAAATCTTTAGGATCCCTGTTCATCTTCATGAAAACTCAGGAAGAATATTAAGCTATTTACATATACCATCTCTCTTGAAGATCTATTAAAGTTGATATTAATTTTATTATCTAGCTATGGTAAAAAGATCAGTTAGGATACATATATCTGTACAATTCACATAAAAACTTCATAGCTGAAAATTAACAGAATGACTTTATTTTTCTGGATCCTGCAAATTTTACAAATTCAACTGTGTGGTTTCTCATGTTATAGTTAGAAATTCAACCTCATTTTATAGTTTACAATTGTTTGAGTTTTCCTTCTCTAAAAGATTTCCAACTTATATAGGTTCTGGCTTTTCTAAGTGTGTGTATTTGCACATGTGTCCCTTGCTTAGTTTTTCGTGTCCCTGAGCATTACAGATGTTTAACATGGATAGGTGTTCATGGAGAGATTGGGAGTTTGTGTCTACTCAGGGTCTCCAGGGAAGAAAGCCTGGGTGATGCACTTTGAGAAACCAGCCCCACAAACCCCTCTGCAACATCCCTGCACTCTGACTCACATGGAGTCTGCAGGAGCTGGTGTGGGTTTCAGGGCATCTGCTTGATTTGGTTCATTTCTAGGGGGGAAAATGAATGCTGGCTTCATTTGCTACCCTCAAAGCTGGCAGTTCAACCACACCAGCACATCTGCAAGAGGAAAATGAGGCTGGTTGCTTCTGTACAGATTTTGATCTCGCACACCTACAAAGGAACACTATGAGTGAGAATTGACTTTGGGGCAGTGAGTTTATTTTGGCGGGTTAGGGACAATGAAAGTTTCTAGGTGGCACAAATAGCTTGCACTAGACTGTTCCACTGAGGTTTGATGGGGTAAACAGCCTGCATTACTGTGGAAGCACAAGAGATCTGCTTCCACAAATATGATGCTCCAGAAACACTATGGAACTCACATGACATAGCCACGAGATGGAATTAACTTCATGGCACCTAACCAAAGGGGAAATTGAACATGATGATCGCATATTCATGTCTATGTATGCACATGGATAGTGTGTTGGAAATAGGACTAAATCAGAATAACAAACATAATTCCCATTAAGAATCGCCATGTCTATAATGAAAAACATGTCAGCGTGGCCCATCTAAATTTGTCTGTGAAGAAGCCCTCTTGCTCCAGTGGTTAGAGGACTGGCAGCTCCATGAAATGAAAGCAGTTGTGTTCCATGAGGTGGCCATTGGTAACACATGGCTTACAGCCTAAAAACCCTAAGGAGGAGTGTAAGGTGCTATGGCATCACTCACAAAACCCACTGTAGCGCAGTGGACAAAACAAGCCTCTTATCAAGAACACGTGGATAAAAGACTAGAACATTCAAGCACTACCATTCAGTGGGGCACAGAGAAAACAGTAGCTTAGTTTAAATAAGATCCTATCTTACTTTATATGAGTTATATATATATTTGGATGTTGCCTTTTATTAGAAATGATTATGACACAATTTTTAAAATGAGCTGCTATTAATAGGGCACAGTTCTTGCACAGTAAATTCAAACAAAATGAAAAAATAGTTAACATGAAAAAATCCAACAGGATAAAAATCATTTACATACTTAGAATTTGGTCCCAAGAAACTGTTCTATGGAGGTCTGAGGATTAATCAGGGCCACTCCGAAAAGGATCGAATGAAAAGCTTTGCTGGAGCTGGCCGCACTCCAAAAACACTCTCCAAAGCCCTCTGTGACACTGTGCCCTGTAACAATAACAGGCAGGCCACCCCCACCTGGTCAAGAATGGGTGCCATGTAACACTAACAGGCAGGTCCAGTCCCCCCCCCACCCACCCCCTGTCCGTCCCCACGTCAGAAATGGAAAATCTTTGAATTGCAGCCTGCCCAGGATGTTTACGCTCCAAGAAGCAGCCTAGCCTACCTACAGTATAGTTTGGCAGACCACTGGGGACAAACTGACCTTAAATGTAAAACTTACTTTGTTAGACTTAAAAACTGTTTTGTTTCACTTTTCTGAGAATGCTTTGCCAGTTTCACACAAGAACTTGCCGTCCCCCTCCCCTTGCTTGGCAAGACGCCCCACAAGGAAGTATAATAACTTCCCTTTGAAGCTGTTCGGGGCACTAGCCTTACAGTCTGAGCCTGTGTCAGTTGCTGGTGAGAGCCCAGATTCGAATTTGTCTGAATAAAGCTTTACTGTTTCCATCTGTTTCAGTGAGTGGTCTGGGCGAGGGTCTCGCTAGCTAACACCCTCTGCCTGAGGGCCATGTTACCTACAACTTTGCTTCCTGGTCAGAAGTCGTTCAATGAGGTTTACTCTACGTGGGACTGCAATTCCAGTGAGGACTCAGTCTGTGAGGGCTTCTGGGGCCATTAGTGCTACGGTACCCTTTTTCAAAGGAAGGTGCTGAGAAGTTAAGCTCTAACACAGACCTCGGTCAGCAGTGGAGCAGCCTGATGACTGCAAGGCTGGCCTCTCCTTTCGGTAAAGGAAGAAGGAAGGAAGGAGGAAGAGAAAAAGGAAATACTATGTACATTTCTTGAGAAATGATATTTGCCAATCACTGCCAAATTCCTTAAAAAAAAGAAAGAACGAGAGAGAGAAAAGGAACAATAACAATGGACTTACCATCTCTGGGAAAAGTTATCTTTATGCCTTCAATAACTAATCTTTTGTGGCAAGATTCTATTTGTTGTAAATATAATAAATAGCTAGAGGGAATCTGACTACAGAGTAAGAACAACCATGAACATTGAACAATCTGTTTGAGCCCATTCCCCAACCTGCTTAACTTTGTGTAACAATGCAGATCCCACAGCTTGTCGAGCTTCCCCTTGGATATGGGATGTTGTCACAGAATGTCAGAATACCTCATTTATTGCCAGAATTATTCTGCATTTTCCTTCCTGAGACTCTGCCTCTGTTGAGCCCTTTCCTCAGAAAAATATCCCTTTACACCCCATACGTATCAGTTTTCACTAAACCTGGCCAGGCTAGCATGTCCACCTTCAGGTCACAGATCACATGGAAGAGAAGAACTTTGTTCAAGGAACCAAAAGTCACCATAGATACGTCACCAGACCAAATAAGACAACATTTGGAACCAAGAACTACAAAGATCCTATCTTGTAAAGAATCGTAACCCCACCCTAATTTGTATTCACTGACCATCCCTGTGAAATGTGTTAAACATTCATCATCCTATACATTGGCATGCTAATTTATTGGAATAGTTGCCTAAAACTGTGAACTTGGTCCACTGTCTTCTTCAGGAGCTTTCCTTGGGGAATCTTCCTGCTCAGTCCTTGCTCGCTCCAAGGAAAGCAGACCCCTGTCACTGTCATGCAGCTCCTGTCTTTGTTTCTCAGCAAGAGTCATGTTGGTAACATGCCACACATTTCTTTTTTTTGTAAATTGTTTTATCAGGGACTCCTACAACTCTTATCACAATCCGTACATACATCAGTTGTGTAAAGTACATTTGTACAGTCATTGTCCTCATCATTCTCAAAACACTTGCTCTCCTCCTAAGCCCCTGGCATTCGCTCCTCATTTTTCCCTTCCCTCCCCAGCCCCCTTCTTCATGAACCCTTGATAATTTATAAATTATTATTTTGTCATATCTTTCCCTGTCCGACGTCTTCCTTCACCCACTTTTCTGTCGTCCATCCCCCAGGGAGGAGGTCACATGTAGATCCTTGTACTCGGCTCCCCCTTTCCTGCATGCTTTTCACACATTTCTTTTTCCTGAGTGCTTTTCAACATAAAATAATAATTTATCTTCTAGAGTCGCTATGAGTCAGAATCAGCTGTATGGCAGTGAACTTCACGTTGGTTTTTCCCAAAGAAGATGATGGGGTCATCCTTTCGCTTTTCAGTGTCTGAGAAGGCTAGGAACATCTTTACTTTATTTCATAGGCTTCTAATATGCAAAGTACCTCATCCATTTCCAGGTGAAATTGCAAGCACAGTGAAAAATGTTACATCATGAGCAGAGTTCTGTAGGATCCACTGACCTTGTCCATAAGTCATGAATTTCCTGTGGAGAGTCTTCTGCCTAGTGGTTACTTCTCACAAGTCGTGTCAAGATTCCAAAAATAGGTTGACATAGGATTCCGTTACTTGTCATCAGTGATTATTTTCCCTGTTCCCAGTTTTCCAAGACTAGGACCCAGGAGTGATGAATCCCTCACAGATCCTCTCACTAAGCTTCGCTGTGTCTGATGACTCCATGTTGCCAGAGCTGGAACTCCCAAAACCTGCAGAAGAGTTTGTAGTAGTCTGTGAACAATATATTCTAGTAGAAGAAACCCCGCCCATCGCTAAGGAACTGATGCTCAAGCTCCAGAATGCCCACCAAGCAGTTCTCGCTGCAGCTGAGCACAATGACCCCCAGGGCACAGCGGTCCATTACTGTGTGAGAGCAACAATGAGAGGACTCAGTGCTCTTACAAACACAATGTCCCTGATATAATGACAGTGGTCTATAGGGATCACATGGTTTTAGAAAACACAGGGTCAAGTCTTCTGGAGCCAGAGCAATAGGGAGGCACAGGACCATCCTGTCAACCTCTAGGGTTTCCGTTCCCTCCAAAATATTTGCTCCATTAATGACATGTTCCTTAATATTCATAACAATACCCCAAAGATATTGCAATTTTCATTAATTTGTAGATTTTATTCATACACTAAATCACATGTGTGCAAGTATACCTTTTTATATATAAATGTTGTTTGCATCATTGATAGCTATGACATGTATTTAAGGATTTTATATCCTGGATTGGTGTATTGGTGCGATAGTTTATTGTGCCAGCCTGGCCGATAAACACAAGTAGGATTAACTGAAGGGCAGAGGGCTAAATGGCTCGGTGAGTCTCACCTTGCTTGTTCTGTTCCTCAGTTTAAAGGGGTACACTACCTGTGGGATGCCTAGCCTGTGGACTGTGTCGCTGTAAGTTGAGGTCCCTTTAAGCCTACACGATTGGAATGCTCACCTCTGGAGCTGGGGACCGACAGTTGATGACAGTTGGGGACCTGCCTTGCTGTTGGCTGCCTGGAGATATATAGCCCAGCTCTCTCTACAGAAGGGGACTGGCAACTGGCGACTCTCAAGCGTTAAAGGACTGCTAGTGCCTCACTGCTTTATAATTTAACTGTTAATTCCTTATATTATCTATCTGTATATAATTTAACGGTTCATTTCTTCTATTATATATCTATCTTTATAAATATATTTATATATAATTACTAGCAATCTGGTTTGTCTCTCTAGAGAACCCTCTCCAACACAATGGGACTGAATGAAAATGAAAGCACCCAACTCGTAGAGACCCTATAGACCCTGTGGATTGCCAAGACAGTAAATATTCCCCCATCGATAGTTTTATTGGCATCTATTCGCATATCATACAACTCAATAGTTCAATCACATCAAGAAGTGTTGTACAATCATAACCACATCAGTTTTAGACCATTTTCTTCAGTCTTGTACTAATTGTTATTAGTTACCCATGTCCCCCATCCTCCTTGCGATACCCCTAAGTAACTATTCATCTAGTTACTGCTTCTATAGGTTGACCTACAATGGATTTCATATACAGAATAACATTGAAACAAATAAACAAAATAAACTAACAAGAGTAACAAAGTAAAACATAACCTCAATAGAAAAAAAGCAGAAACTATTAAAAACGAGAACTTAAATGGATCCTAAGGGAGAACAAATGATAGGGTGCTAAATATGCTTTCCGATGCATTATGCATGTTAGCCAGGCTATTCACCTCTCTGGTCCATGGTCAAGGATGATTCACCAGGGGCTTCATCCCTGTGTATTTCCCCTCCACTTTTTAAAAACTAAAAACTGAAACAGCTTTAAAATGGGCCGACAGGGCGATGTAAATGAAGGAATGGCATTGATTTGCAGGAGGCTGTGGATGACAGTAGACATTTGCAGCTCCACACATAGAGGAAGCCTCCATTGAATGCCCTCCAGTCACAGTTGGGTGTGAATAGCCGGGTGATCAGTCAGAGGGCATTGCAAAGTCCATTGTGCCACACTAGTTAGGTCAAAATGTAATCTCTTATCTGAGACTATAAATCAGTGGTTCTCAACCTTCCTGATGCTGCTTTTCATACAGTTCCTTATGTTGTGGTGACCGGTAACCATAAAACTATTTCCATTGCTACTTCATCGCTGTCATTTTGCTACTGTTATGAATCATCATGTCAATATCTGATATGAAGGATGTATTTTCATGGTTACAAATTGAACATCATTAAAGCATAGTGATTCATTAACAAAAGAGAGAGAAAGAAAATGAAAGCACAACAGAACAAACTGTTGGACTTAACTGAGGAGCACTTTGTGAGCTATTTGTAGCAACAAACATCTGTATCATGTTGAAATACAACTCGGATGTTAATTACCTCAGTTTCCAACTAATGGAACTCGAAAAAGGTGAGTATGCCATATCATAGCTTAGCAGGGCAGGCAGGAATGAATAAATATAAAAACACAAATAATTACAATAGAAGGAACACAATTAGTGAGCCAATTAAACTAAAGCTGACTCTTTGAGAAGATGAAGTCAAGTGAAAAATGGCCAGTTTTCCCAATCATGACAAGAGAAGGAGAACCGGAATCCGCTAGGTCAGAAACCAGAGGAGACACCGCTCTTCAGGTTTGCTGGACATGTTTTATGAAGAACTCCATGCCCACAGTTTTAAAATATCATTGGACTGGGGAAATTCCTTGGAAGGAAAGAAAACCAATAATGTTCCCACACAAGAAACAGGTAATGGAGTCGTCCACTATCATCATGTGTATTCACATCTTAAGGGGGAAGGAGAGAGGATGCATTGCAAGCTCTCATACCACAAAGGTTGTATATGTAATATAAAGTTTGTAAAATAAAAACTACTTTTTAAAATAATTGATAGTATGTAACAAAGAAATGCTTTATAAACAACCAGTTTGAGTGCTCTATTTTCCTTTGAGGGTGTTGTATTTCTCCAAGTCTGAGGGAATGCTCTGGCCCATGGTCTCTACTCATCCGTGTCTAAATATCAGGGGACATGCAAATGCAGCTCTCTGCCTGCTGATAAACTGGCTACAGTTTATTCCACTTAAAACCTTTTATTGCTGTCAAATTTCAAAAATTATTATTTTTTTCTTTTTTTAATTTTAACAATTTATTAGAGGCTCATACAATTCTTATCACAGTTCATACATATACATACATCAATTGTATGAAGCACATCTGTACAGTCTTTGCCCTAATCATTTTTTCTCCTCTTTTCTTTTTTTACATTTTATTAGGGACTCATACAACTCTTATCACCATCCATACATATACATACGTCAATTGTATAAAGCACATCCATACATTCCCTGCCCCAATTATTCTCAAGGCATTTGCTCTCCACTTAAGCCCCTTGCATCAGGTCCTCTTCAAAAATTATTTTATTAGGGGCTCATACAACCCTTTTCACAATCTGTACATACATCATTTGTGTCCAGCACAATCGTAAGTATGTTGCCATCATCATTCTCAAAACACCTGCTTTCTACTTGAGCCCTTGTTATCAGCTCCTCATTTTCCCCTCCCTCCCCGCTCCCCCTTCCCCTGAACCCTTAATAATTTATAAATAATTATTATTTTATCATATCTTACACCATCTGACATCTCCCTCACCCAGTTCTCCACTGTCTGTCCTCCAGGGAGGAGGTTATATGTAGAACTTGTCATCTGTTCCCCCTTTCTCCCTCACCCTCCCTCCACCCTCCTGATATCGCCACTCTTACCACTGATCCTGAGGGGTTCGTCTGTCCTGGATTCCCTGTATTTCCAGTTCTTATCTGTGCCAGTGTACATCTTCCGGTGCAGCCAGTTATATAAGGTAGAACTGGGATCATGATAGTGGCGGGGAGGAAGCATTTAAGAACTGGAGGAAGATTGTATGTTTCATCGTTGCTACACTGCACTGTGACTGGCTCGTCACCTCCCCACAGCCCTTCTGCAAGGGGATGTTCAATTTCCCCCAGATGGGCCCTGGGTCCCCACTCTGCACTCCCCCTCATTCACAATGCTATGATTTTTTGTTTGTCTTTGATGCCTGATACCTGATCCCTTCGATGCCTTGTCATCTCACAGGCTGGTGTGCACATACGATGTGGGCTTTGTTGTTTCTCAGTTAGATGGCCCCTTGTTTATCTTCAAGCCTTTAATACCCCGGATACTAAATCATTTGATAGCCGGGCACCATCAACTTGGTTCACAACTTTTGCATATGCACCCACTTTGTCCTCAGCGATCGAGTCGGGACAGGCCAGTGTGCTTCTTCCATGTGGGTTTTGTTGTCTCTCAGATAGATGACTGTTTGTTTATCTTTAGGTCTTTAAGACTTCAGGTGCTATATCTTTTTGGAGCTGGGTACTATCAGCTTTCTTCACCACATTTACATGTGCACCAATTGTCTTCAGCGACTTCAGGTGCTATATCTTTTGGTAGCCGGGCACCATCAGCTTTCTTCACCACATTTGCTTGTGCACCCATTGTCATCAGCGATTGTGCCAGGAAGGTGAGCATCTCAGACTGCCGAATTGTTAGAACAAAGTGTTCTTTTGTTGAGGGAGTACTTGAGCAGGGGCCCACTGTACATCTGTTTCCTTAATAATAAACCTATAAATAAATCTACATAGATTTATTCCCCCCTTGTCATATATAAATATATTTGCATCTTTATATGCCTGAATTTAAATCTCTATGACTATCCTTTGCCTCCTAGTTCTTTCCTCTGTTTCTTTGTACTTTCCTCTTGTCCCACTGTCATGTTCTGCCTTCATTTGAGCTTTAGGAATTACTCTTGGTTACATTGCCCTTGATCCAGCCCTGACAGACCTCCCACACCCTCCTTGACACTCACTGATTTTGGATCCCTTGTTATTCCCTTGTCCCTGGGCTTGTTAACACCCTCTTCCTTTCCCCCGCTCCCCCTACCCCCATGTCCCTCCGGAACTGTCATCACGTTGTTCTCTCTTGTGGCTTGTTTATGCCACCTATCCTTCCAGGTAGACATGTATGTACTATCACAAGACTGAGTACCACGAAGCAACAACAAAAAGTAAAACAATAGTTACAACAACAACAACACACACGCATACATACATAAACATAGGACTAGTTCAGGGTCTGCTGGCTTTCCTTCATGGGTGCTTTCCAGTCAAGTCTGATGGGGTGCCATGCCCTGGCACTGCCTCTATCCCTGGGGACTTCATTGCTCTGCATCCCCTGCTGCTCTGCTGCATGACCCCAGGGGCTGGCTTCGGCATGGTGGTCTGATGGTGGGCACAATTCCTGCTCTGTGTCTCTAGTGTTGTTCCCAATGGTGCTATGGGTCAATGAGGAACACTGTGTCCCATGGTTGGGCTGGCCGAGTGGTCATTTCTGTGCAGTGCTTTTTTGAGCAAGAACATTGTCCTCAGGGCTTGGTGAGCCAGAATGTGTGTCACTCTTCTTTTTTTCCTCCCTAAGCCCCCTCGTTGGCTCCTGTGTGCTCTGACCAGACCAGTCCCTCTTCCCCTCTTTTTGAGCTGTACCGTCAGTGCTATCCTCTGAAGTGAATTCTTCTTGGGGGGAGGGTGGTGCTGTACACTTAGTTGGTAATGGGGCTCCTCCCCCTCACCCCGCCAGGCCTCTCTATCAGTTCCCTACTTCAAGTCAGTGTGTTACATTTTGTCTTGGAGCTCCAGGTTGAAGTCTTGTCTCTCTTTCCCTGGGGAAACCCAATCAACACCCTCCCCCTGTGAGGGTTAGTGCCCTGTTCCCCCAGGAAATCTGTCTTATTTTAATTTCATGGTTATACCTCTGTTATCTCATAATTCAAAAGTTGTATTGTAAAAGTAGGAAACATTCTCACATGCAGAAAAAGCAAGTGTTCCTATGCCAGGTGTCCCAAGCATCAAAGTTCTGATGAAGCTCAAGAACAGAGTTTACATTAAGACTCAGGCAACTGAAGTCCCTAGAAAGGGATAATTGTGAAGTGTGCCCTCATGACTGAAGGTTGGTGGTTTGAACCCACTCAGTGATGCTTTAGGATGCAGGGCTCATGATCTGCTCCTTGCTGTTGTTAGGTACCATCGAAGTGCCTCGGGCCCATAGGGACTGTATGCACAATCAAACCAAACACTGCACGGTCCTGCCCCATCCTCACAATTATTTCCATGCCTGAGCCCATTAATGGAGCCACTGTGTCAATCAGTCTGTTAGAGAGCCTTCTTCTTTTTCACCACTCCTCAGCTTTATCGAACATGAGGTCCTTCTCCAGGGCCTTGTCTCTCCTGAAAATATGTTCAAAATATATAAGACAAAGTCTTGCTTTCTTGCTTTGAAGGAGAACTCTGGATTTACGTCTTCCAATACAGATCTGTTTGTCCTTTAAGCAGTCCATGGTAATAATAATATTCTTCTCCAGCACCACAATTAAAATGCATTTATTGAAATATATGGGCCCATGTTATCAGCAGCAACAGAACTCAGCTTTAAATAAATATGACTGCTGAAGGGGTCTCTCATGGCCTGTACTTAAAACATGAGGGTGCAATTATACTTCCCTCCCCTCCATATTGTAACGACATATTTCCATCTCTTTAATGGAGCCTGAACCATCACAGCTCACAGGAACACTAGTAGAAGAGCATCTAAAGAATTCACAAGTGAAGAACAGATCTGGGAATCTCACTAAATGTATTATTAAGGGTTCTCTAACCAAAACCAGGACACTTATGATTTTTTATGGATAGATACAGCAGGAAGGATTATAACAGCTAATTAGTCCACACCGCAGTACAGAGGGCTCAGTTCAATTCACTTCCATGGAAGTTAATATGGAAGCAGACAGCTGAGTCTTGCCTCTGGCAATGCAGGTAGTCAGGCAACAGGCAGCAAACAGCAGGTGGGGTCACCAGCAGCCCAGGAGATTAGCGAAGAAGCTGTGGATGGGATATAGAACTCAAGCAATGCAAGAGACGGGATCTGACAGCCTCAAGCTCAAGCCATGTGTACACCAGCAGCATGGCAAAGCAGGTCTAGAAGGTACCTCAAGTTCTAGCAACAAGATCCATGGATTGCATTCCCACAAGTAGTGTAGCTCACAAGTTGAGGCAGAAAACTAGCTAAAGCTGTTGCACACTGATCCCCAGAGAGCAAGGGGGAGGGGGGCGCGAGGCTTGCTGAGCCTACTGTCAAATCAAGCGACCTTATAAATCCCATGTGTTCCTATTTACTAGGTTGGCACATTAAGCCTACCTGTCACCCCAGATCTGGTCCAACTCGTGCATCTGCAGCTGGGACAGGAGGCCTCAGGACAAGGGAGAATCCAGTGAACCATTGGGTAGGGTGAGGTATTTCCAGAACTTTGTGTCTGAATCCCTGAGCTACTTACATTTGTGGGCTGCCACCAAGAAAAATAGTGACACAAGCATGTTCCATGCTCTTGTGAATAAAGTCCAACAGTCCCATATATATTACACCAACTTATAAAGAGCATGAATATAAATAAATGTATTCTGAGGCTCCACCTGATAGAGTAAGTGGAGATGAGTGTCAGTGGCACCTTTGTAAGAATCGGCTCCTCTGGGAGTTGAATGTTGGCTGAACCCTCAGGAGAACACAATCCTCTACCTGTGTTTTCCATTCACCAAGCCCGGGGTCCTCTTCATCTAGGCCAAGCTTGATGCTAAATGAATTGTTCAAAGAGGTAGAAAAATCCAAGGGGCAGGAAGCTTTAGGAATAAGGTCCATGATGCCCAACTCCCAGGGATTTACAGCTTATAAAACATCCATCATTTCCATTTTTCCATAATGTCATGGTACATTGAACATATAGTCCAAAGTTTGAGGATCATTGAAATCTATCGATCATGCTGAATTTAAGAGGAGGCATGATTCAACGTCTGCTAAATATCGGAATGACCGAGTGAGTCACCAACAGGGAAAAAGATCACTTCCCGTAAAATAACTGTACTGCTGAAGAGATTTAAAACTTACTGTGGAGTACAAAGTATTCACATCACTCTAAAGCAATTTAATGATTTAGAAGATTTCCATTAATAAGTTGTGGGGATAGTTGTTCAGCCCTGCTCATACTTTTTCCCTGCACACAGTTGGATATCTACAGCAACCTCTTGGACTTGAAGACTCTTTCCTCATAGGTCAGATGTGAAGAACATAAACTTTCCTCAGCACACAAATAATGGCAACTTGAAGAAACAATTTTATTAACTTTTTCTTCAAATGGGTTACGTATAAATCATGTGTTTTTTCTGTCTTCCTGGGTTCTTTTAGTGGATTTTGGACATATAGAGGCAAATTAGGAAAGGCTGCATTAAGGGAAATTATTTGAGCAATTTGAGGCAGTAGAATTCCGTTCTGAACGATGTCAGATTACAATATTCATAAGGGATAAGACGACTGTGCAGAGATGACCTCTGCACCAGGAGGCAGAAGAAGCTATGGTGGGTATCTGCTCCTATGAAGATGCACATCCTTGGAAAACCAAAGGACATTTCAACTTGGCTCTACAGAGACACTGTGAATCAAAATAAACTCCATAGCAGTGTTTAATTTTAGGGGCTTACAAGGAGGCCAATTCTATTGAAAAATAAACTGAGCATTCCATGCCCAGGTTATGTGTCACTGAATCTTGAGATTGTGGCTGAGATCATGCGAAATAAATAAATAAAATGCCTCTATGTCCCTACTCCCAGTGAAATATTGAGGATTTGGTTACTCCACTAAACTTCAGTCTGAAAAGACATACATTAAGACAAACAGAAATGACACAATGTATTAATTTCTCAGAGACTCTCCTGATTTAATTAATTGTGTAATTGCCTTCCTGAACCAGAGAAAGCTTTCTCTGACAACCAAAATTTACAAGAAACACCTGTGTTAACGGGGCTCTTGGTTGAAGTCATAACTGGAATTCTTGCTTCATCATTGAACAGTGTTTTAAGCAACTCCACTTGACTCACACACACCTATGGATCAAAGGGTCATAGGTCAATGCCATCCTGCTATTAGATATTACTGCCCTTGAAGGACCCAGACTCTTGGTCATAAACTGGATCCCAGAGAGTACCATATTTAAGGAATTGCACCGTGTCAATCCCTGAGATTAACTCTTCCCAAGCAGGTCGTGCTTTCGGCATTCATTAATGAATGATACAGGAAGGGTCAAGAGAATGTGGAAAGAGTACCCAAATCTCTGTACCAAAAAGAACTAGTCTATATTCCACCATTTCAGGAGGTAGCATGTGAGCAAGAATCAATGGTGCTGAAGGAAGAAGTTGAAACTGCACTGCATGCATAGCCAAAACCAAGGCTCCTGGAGTTAGCCGAGCACCCAATCGAAATGCTTCAGAAGAAGCACTGAAAGCACTCACTCATCTATGCCAGGAAATGTGGAAGGCAACTACTTGGCCAACAGCCTGGAAGAGATACATATTTATGCCTATTCCAAAGGAATGGGGTCCAGTAGAATGCTCAAACTATAGAACAATATGATTGCTATTGTATACAAGTAAAATTTTGCTTAAGATCAAAGAACACTAGTTTCAGCAGTACATTGACAGAGGACTGCCTGAAGTTGATGCTGGATTCTGAAGAGGATTTGACACAGGGAGACCATTGCTGATCCTAGATGCATCTTGGCTCAAAGCAGAGACTACCAGAAAGATATTTACTCATGTTTCATTCACGATGTCAAGGCATTTGTCTGAGTGTACCATAGTAAACTGTGTTTATCTTGAGAAGAATGGTGTGTTAGTCTGGGTAGACTAGAGAAACAAATTCATAGACTCGTGTGTAAGAAAAAAGTTTTAAACAAAACAAAATAAAGAGGTTTATACAAAAGAGAAGTTGAATATTGAAGAAACATCCTAGCTCAGTCCAGATCAAGTTCATAAATCTGTGATATTAGCCCATATGGCCAATACCAATCTATAAGTCTTCTTCTGACTCATGAAACACATGCAATGATGCCAGATGTGGGAAGATCACAGATCAGTGGGTTGGAAGTTTTCTGGATCCAGTGTAAGCATCTCAGTGCTGGTAGGGGTCTCTACATGGTTTTTCTGGCTCCAGAGGTCTGGTTGCATCAGGATAGGCCCATGTGGCTTCTCCAGCTCACAGGGTGTAGCACTATGTGTCTTCTCAGTAGAGAGTCTCCAAAGGAGTGTGTAGTAAGAGAGAATCTCTCCCACCTCCAAGGAGGAAATTCAGGAATCCCCAGAATTCTTAGGAGAAAGAATACAGAGGCCTCATTAGCTATGACCTGATTGACAGACTAGACTCCACCCCTTCACTCTTAATCCTCTCAAGCTCCTAATTGACACCAGATTATGTAGCTACCACAAATGGGAATTCCAGAGCAATTCCTTGTGCTTATGAGGAATTTTCACATGGATCAAGAGGCAACTGTCCGAATAGAACACGGGAATGAATAGAACAAGGGATTTAAAACCTGTGTGGTTTAAAATCAGGAAAGAGGTGTCTTAGGGTTCTTTCCTTTCACCATACTTGTTCAACCTATATGATGAGCAAACCATCAGAGAAGCTGGCTTATATGAAGAAGTATGTGGTAACAACATTGGAGAAAGGTGTGGGGAGAGGTCAAACGCTTACAGACATTCTCCCCAGGGTAGTTAGGCAACCAGACTATATGGCAGGCCTCACTCCCTGCTACAGGGGACATAAACTATTCCTCCTTGAGGCCTGAGACCAAGCGTTCACACCCGACTGATAATGGTTCCCATGGAGATCTAGGGAATAGGTGAAAGTCAGGCTGCCATCCTGAACCTAGGATCTGCTCATCTTGTCACATGTATAACCCCAATCCCTCCCCTTCCTATTGCATGTATGTCCCTAGACCACCCCTCTCTCATTACTTTATTACCTATAGGACAGCCCCTTCCAGTGACGTATGTCCTCACCTGTAATTAGGGGGCTTGCGTGTCCCCAGAGAATATAAAAGGGGCCAGGGCTACCATTTAAACTCTCTCTCTCACTCACTCCACGTGGACCATCAAGTGGGGCAGAGGTCAGCATGCTACCATGAAGCATGTCTGACTCCCATTTACTTCAATACTTCACTTCTATCTCTCATGCTCTCTATAACTTTACTATGATGTTTAATTATTATCACTGTACAATTGCTCCTACCGGACCCATAATGATGTGTTAGGGGCTGGCTTCCCCTGACAGAAAGGTTTATTACCAACCTTCAGTATGAAGCTGACAAACTTGCCTGATGAAAGTGAGGAGGGTTGAAGCACTTGCTGATGAAGAGCAAGAATTTCAGCCCTCAGTATGTATTACAAGTCGATGTAAGGAAGACCACAATGCTCACAACTGGAACAATAGGTAACATCATGATAAATGGAGAAAAGGTTAAAGTCTTATTTGGATTCACAATTAGTGCTCATGGAACAACAGTCAAGAAATCAAAACATGTATCGCTTTAGATAAATCTGCGGCACAAGGCCTTTTTAGAGTATTACAGAGAAGTGCTGTTCCTTTGAGGACTAAGGTGCTCCTGACCCAAGCCATTCCCCATTGCATCATATGCTTGTGAAACTTGGATATTGACTAAGGAAAACTAAGAATCAATGCATTTGAATTGTGGTGCTGAAGAGGAACACTGTAACTATCGTCGACTGCTAAAAGGACAAACAGATCTGTATTGGAAGACGTAAGACCAGAGCACTCCTTAGAAGTAAGGATGGCAAGACTTCATCCTACATACTTTGGAAATATTGTCAGGAGAGACCAGTCCCTGGAGAAGGCATTGTGTTTGATAAAGCTGAGGAGTGGCAAAAATAGGAAGCTTTATTTTGTTTTCCTTTAAAAAAACATCATTTTATTGGGGGCTCTTACAGCTCTTACAACATTCGATACATCAATTGTATCAAGCATATTTGTACATATGTTGCCATCATCTTTTCCAAGACCTCTTCTACTTGAGTCCTTGGTATAATTTTCTCTTTTTTTCCCTCCCTTCTCCATCCTCCCTTCCTCATGAATCATTTATCAATCATTTTTGTTATTATTTTGTATCGTACAATGTCCTTTGTGTCTCTTCACCCACATTTCTGTTATTCGTCCCCTTAGGAGGGGGTGCTATATATCCAACCTTGTGATGAGTTCCCCCTTTTCCCGCCGTCCCGGGCCATCCCCCTACTCTCATGATGTAGCTACTCCCACTACTGTTCCTGAGGGGTTTATCTGTCCTTAATTCCATGTGCCCAGAGCTCTTATCTGTACCAACGTGTGTTCTCTGGTCTAATCAGATTTGTAAGGTAGAACTGGGTCATGGTAGTCCAGGGGGAGGAAGCATTAAGGAACTAGAGGAATGCTGTGTGATTCATCTGTGATATACTACACCTGGAACCATTCCTTCCTTATAACCCTTCTGTGGGGAGATATGCAATTGATATCCAATTGTCTACAGATGGGCTTTGGGTCTCCACTCCAACCCCTCTTGTTTGCATCGATATAGTTGTTTGTTTTAATCTTTTGATACCTGATACCTGTTCTCATTGACATCTCGTGATCACACAGGGTAGTGTGCTTCTTCCATGTAGGCTTATTTGCTTCCCTGCTAGATGGCTGTTTGTTTGACTTTAAGCTTTTAAGACCCCAAATGTTGTATCTTTTGATAGCTGGGCACCATTCACTATCTCCACCACATTTGCTTATACACCCATTTTGTCTTCAGCAATCGTGTTGGGAAGGTGAGTATCAGAGTACCAGGTTATCAGAACAAAGTGTTCTTGTGTTAAGGGAGGCCTTGAGTAGAGACCCAAAGTCTGTCTGATATCTTAATATTTAACATATAAATACATGTACATTGGTCTCTATCCCTTTCATTAAACATTAATATATTTACATATATACATGCCTATAGTGATACTTCTGTAAATAGCTTTTGCCTCCAATTTCTTTCCTCTACTTCCTTTCACCTTCCTCCTATCCCACAATCATGCTCACCCACCATTTGACTCTCGGTAATTCCTCTCGGATACATTGCACTTGCCAGGCATTATACACCCTCCTGTTCCCTGATCTGTGAGTTTGTTGGCTCCCCATTCCCCCTCTCCACCACTTCCTCTGCCCTGTCCCCCAACACAGCTCCCACTGCTGGTTACATTGTTTTCTCTTTGGGATTGTTCATCCTGCTTATTTTATATAGAGACATAGGGCAAAAGAAAAGCAAAAATAAACAAAGCAAAACGAATACTTACCTGGCAGGGGAGATACCATGATCACGAAGGTGGTTTTCCCAGGGCGAGGTTTATTCATCCATTGCATTCCGGATGTGCTGACCTCTGCGATTTCGCCAAATGTGAGAAAATAGACTGCATCATTTGTGGTAGTGGGGGACTGCAGATCAGGTCTGATGAGGTGCCAAGCCCTGTCCCCCAAGTCAGAAGTCTATTTTCAGGATTCCTTGGGGACTTGGTTACTTTGCTGCCCTGCTGCACTTCCTTTGATTTCACCCCGCGGTGTATGGGGCAAACTGGGCACACTTTCTGCACAGTGTCTCCAGTGCTGTCCCCAGTAGCACTAGGGTTCAGCGAAGGAATCCCATGTCTCCTGGTGGTGCCAGCCACACGGTCCTCTGTGTGGATTGGCTGCTCCAAGCAGGGATGTCATCCCCAGGGTTTGGTGGGCCATGATGAGATTCTCACTCTCACTCTCACTCTTGCTTGCTCTCTCCCTCATAGTTTGGGTCTGGACCTCATCGTGTGGGTCTGGACAGATCAGCAAAGAGCAAGGTTCTTGAGAAGATTGATTGACACAATGGCTCCATCAGTGGGCTCAACCCTGGCAATAATTATGACGACGGCACGGGACCGGGCAGTGTTTGGTTCAATTGTACATTGGCTATGGGCCGGAAGCAATTCGATGACACCTAACAACACAGAGCAGATCATGAATCCTGTGTCCTAAGACATCACTGGGTGGGTTTAAACCACCAACCTTTCAGACATGTGTGTACACTTCATCATTTGCATCATGTAGAAACCTCAGTGGCCCTGAGTCTGATTATAAAATCTATCCTTGAGCTTTATCAAAACTCTGGTGCTGGGGGCACCTGTCCGGGTCTTTTTTCCCTCCATAAGGCACAGGCGCTTTTACTGCAGGTGAGAATATTTCCTACTTTTACAATACCACTTTTGAATTTGGAAACACCAGGGAAGACTACAAAACCAGTAAATAAAAATGGAGAGATTATCTAGGAACACAGTGAGACAGAGCAGAATCCCCAAACTGAAACCATCTACAACTGCTCCTTGGCCTGATCCTGCGCTCTTCGGGTCCTGAGCGCCCCCTGGAGTCCAGTCTCTTCCCTGCAGAGGAGGTTTGTGTCTGGGCTCTCACTGACTTCCCACATTGTGTCTCTTACATTAATGCATGATCATTTCCTCGACATTCATGCTCTTTCTAATCATCTGCAGAAAGAGAGTGTTCTTAGAGTTGTCTCTGGAGATGGTGAATTGACGCTTTGCTCAGTCTGTGTATAATGTAGTCCCACCAGAATAACTAATGTATACAACCCACTGCAGGCCCTTCACTGGAGCCTGATGGGATCAATGCATTTCACAACTATTGAAGGTGAATCCAGACGCTGCACAGGAGAGTCTCCGAGACACCCCACCACCACCACGACTTTCTCAGATCGCCCCCAGATGGTGCTCACACTGGACACCTACAAACACAGAAACACCACGATTAGAGGACACATACACAAACAAATGTACTCGATATTAAACACACACAGCAAGGGTCTACAATGATTACCATGTAAAATGGACAAAGATTGGTGCAAAAGTAGTTTTGTGTATTTGTATTATTAATAGTTATGATATGTATTGATTGAATTTTATATCCTGGATGGCTGTATTGGACTGAACAAAAAATGAAAGCACAACAGAACTGTGGGATTCAACCGAAGAGAACCTTGTGGGCTATTTGTAGCAACAACCACCTGTATAGTGTCGAAATCAAACTGACGTTAATGACCTCATTTTGCATCTAATGGAATTAGAGAAAGATGAGTGTGCCACCGCCCAGGTTTACAGGGGAAGGGGTAGGGGTGCCAGGAAATAATTAATATAAGATCTCAAGTAAATGAAATAGAATGAACACCATCAGTAAGTCAATTAAACAAAAACTGACTCTTTGAGAAGATGACCTCGAGTGATAAATATCCAGTTTTCATGATCATGACAGAAGAAAGAGGATGCAATTCTACATGCTTTCTGAACAACCTCATGCCCACAGCTGTATATATCACAAAAATGGAGGGATTTCTTGGATGGCAAGAAAACCAATAATGTTCCTATGCAAGAAACAAACGATGGCGCCGGTCACAATCATCATGGGTATCTACATCTTAAGAGGGACGAGAGGCTTTTTGCTGGATCTAACTTGGCAACCTTTGCTTCTTTGGACTTAAGCCAATGGCCTGCCATCTGACCTGCCCATTTTGGACTCATTTTCCTGTCTAGTCACAAACCTGACCTGCCAACCTGCCATTCACCCTTCTCCACAGCCTGTGGTGTTCCTGCCCATCCTGGGTTCGTTAGCCCCTGAAGTGTAACTTCATGTAATTTAGTGGCAGTGTAATTTAGAGTCAGAAAGGGGAACTATGATTTTGGTTTGTGATCATTAAGACTCCTTTAAACTGTGAACACATTTTTTAGAGTACTGACTGCATAGCAGAGTGGGTGAGTTTGATCATAAGCATTAGATAGATATTTTATTTATTTGTTTAAAAGATAATTTGACTGGGGGGCTCTTACAGCTCTTATAACATTCCATATATCAATTGCATCAAGCATATTTGTACATATGTTGCCATCATCATTTCCAAAACATTTTCTTCTTGAACTCTTGGTATTAGCTCTTCTTTTTCCCCTCCCTCTCCCACCATCCCATCCTCTTGAATTCTTGATCAATTATATATTGCTTTTATTATTTTATATCTTACACTGTCTCTTGTCTCCCTTCACCAACATTTCTGTTATGTATCTCCTTCGGGGGTTGGGGAGAGCTATACAGCCAACCTTGTGATGGGTTCTTCCTTTCTCTCCCTCCCTCCTCCCCAACCATTCCCCTCTCCTCATATTGCTACTCCCATTACTGTTCCTAAGGGGTTTATCTGTCCTGAATTCCCTGTGTCAAGAGCTCTTATCTGTACCAATGTGTGTTCTCCAGTTTAGCTAGATTTGTTAGGTAGAACTGGGGTCATAAAAATTAAAAAAAAAAAAAAAAGAGGGACGAGAGAGGATTCATTGTGAGCTCTCACACCACAAAGGTTGGTGTGTGTAATGTAAAGCTTATAGAGTGAAAACTACTTACAAACTCATATACAACAATAAAGTACATGTCTCAGAGCTCTGTTTTACCTTGAGAGTGCTTGTGCTTCTCTGAGTCTGAGGGAGAACTCTTGCCCATATTCTCTACTCATCTGCTTCTAAATATCAGAGGACATGAAAATGCAGCTCTCTGCCACTGATAAACCAGTCAGAGCCCCTGATGTGGGAGATCTCAGAGGACAGTCCCAGTCTCTGGGGTCTCTGGTGTTACCATTTCTGCCCAGAAGCTAGTCCACAAGACTCATAATGAATTTTACACCAAACGTGGCATTCATTCTGGCCATTTTACATGGTAATTGTTGTACACCCTGCTGCTGTGTGTATAATTGTGAGTGCATTTGTTTGTATGTGTGCCATCTAATCACGGTGCCTCTGTGTTTGCAGGTGTCCAATGTGAGGTGAAGCTAGTGGAGTCCGGGGGTGACCCAAGAAAGCCTGGGGGGTGGTCTTCATGAAGTATTCAGTGATTTCTTCATGAAAGCGAGAATCGAGCAGGGCCATGTTTTAAGAACTAACTATTCTTGGATTGGGGCAAGAACTAAGTAGGAGCCCAAAATCCATATGCTAGCCCAGGGGTCCTCAAACGTTTTAAACAGAGGGCCAGTTCAAGGTCCCTCAGACCCGTTGGAGAGCTGGACTATAGTTTTTTTAAAAAAAACCCAACTATGAACAAATTCCTATGCACACTGCACATATCTTATTTTGAAGTAAAACAAATGGGGCAAAAACACACGGTGGGCTGGATAAATGTCCTGGGCGGGCTGCATGTGGCCCACGGGCCGTAGTTTGAGGATGTCTGTCAGCTAGCCCATGGGTTTAATAACTCTGATTTACTTTTGCGGTCATGTTATGATAAAACCAAAACCCCAAACAAACAATAACAACAAAAACACACAAAGAGCAGAAAGAAACAAAAAAGCAAAGAAACAAAAGAGAAAATCATTGTCAATCTTCCTCTAGGGTATAAGGCAATTGCACTGATAAAATTCAGCAATTTATTCAATGACAGATGTTTTCCCCCAATCTATGGGCTCTCATTTTGCTCTTCTGATAAAATCATTTTTTAAAATTAAAAAATAATTTTTGTTATTGTATTTGCAATACATAATTCTGTTGAATACTGCCAAAAATGTTACAAACTTTTAATCCTCATTGTATACATTAATGAAATGAATTTCAGAGCAGTTAAGTATCTTGCATGTGCTTACATAACTTATAAATAGCGTGTATGAGATTGAAAACTAATGCATTCTGATTCTAAAAATTATTCTCCTAACTTCCAAGTCTACATAACTAAGCTGTCAAGGCACTTCTGGCGAAGTTTCCTTATTTATTTATTTTTTATAAATTATTTTATTGTTCTTACAGCCCTTCTAACTGTAAGAACAGTTGATGTATGGAATGTCAGAAGAGTTCTTACAGCTCTTCTAACATTCCATACATCAATTGTATCAAGCATATTTGTGCATATGTTGCCATGGTTTCCAAAACATTTTCTACTAAAGCTCTTCTTATAAAACCCTCTTTTTCCCCCTCTCTCCCTCTTTGATCAAATATATATATCACCTTTGATCAATTGTATATATATATCCTTTGATCAAGTATATATATATATATATATATATATATATATATATATATATATATATATATATATATATACAATTTTTTTAGTAAGCCTTGCAAGTGCATGGCCTCAAAAAATTAGTTTATGACTCAGAATTGTTCCTCTCCATGGAAATCTTTAGTAAAAGGCAAAAGATTTATACGATCTGAAGAGAAACCAGAGTATGCTCAATTATATTTTGTTATTGTTAATTTGTATCTTACACTGTCCGTTGTCTCCCTTCACCCACATTTCTGTTATCATCCCCTTTGGAGGTGGGGCGGCTATATATCCAGCCATATGATAGGTCCCCCGTTTTTTACCCTTCCCCCTACCTGATCATCCACCTAGCCTCATTACATCACTACTCTCATTATTGTTCCTGAGGGGTTTATCTTTCCTGAAGTCCATGTGTCGAGCGCTCTTAGCTGTACCAATATGTATTCTCTGGTCTATCCAGATTTGTAAGTTAGAACTGGGTTACGGCCTTGCGGGTAGGGAGCGAGTATTCAAGAATTAGATGAATGATGTGTGATTTGTCGGTGCTATACTGCACCTGGGTTGAATCATCCCTTCCTTATACTACTTCTGAGGGTGTGGGTGGTATCCAATTATCTACAGATGGGATTTGGGTTCCACTCCAACCCCCCTCTCTCAAATCAATATAATTGTTTGTTTTGGATCTTTTGAGACCTGATGGCTGATCCCATCAACACCTCATGATCACACAGGCTGGTGTGTTTCTTCCATGTGGGCTCATTTGCTTCCCTGCTAGATGACTGCTTGTTTGACTTGAAGCCTTTAAGACTCCAGACGTTATATGTTTTGATAGCTGGGTACCATCCGCTCTCTTCACCACATTTGCTTATGCACCCATTTTGTCTTCAGCAATTGTGTCGGGAAGGTGAGTATCAAAGAGAGCCAGGTAATCAGAACAAAGTGTTCTTGGGTTAAGGGAGGCCGTGAGCGAGGCCCAAATTCCATCTGCTATCTTACACCTTTTCATATAAATATATGTTCATTGGCTTCTATCCCTTTCATTATAAATTAATATATTTACATATCTATAGACCCATAGCTATACCTCTATAAATAGCTTTTGACTCCTATTTCTTCCCTCTATTTCCTTTCACCTTCCTTCTATCCCACTATCATACTCACCTTCCATTTGGCTCTCAGTATTTCCTCTTGGATACATTGCTCTTCATAAAACCCTACTCGGGATTATACACCCTCCTCACCATCAATTTTAGATCTCTTGTTTTTCCCTTTGTCTATGAGTTTGTTGGCTCCCCACTCTCTCTCCCCGCCCCATCTTCTTCCATGTCCCCCCTGAACTGCCGGTCCTGTAGTTTCTCTTTGGGATTGCTCATCCTGCCTATCTTATATAGACAGACAGAGGGTGGAAGAAAAACCAAAACATAATAAAACAAAAACAAAGCAACAACAAAAAATAATAGATAGTTCCAGGTCTGTCTGGTGATCCTAATGTATTTTTTCCGATCAAGTCTGAAGAGGTGACAAGCCCTGTACCCCAGGCCTGAAGTCTATTTTCAGGATTCTTTGATGACTTGGTTACTTTGTTCCCCTTACTGTCCAGGTACACTCCCTTTGCCTCTCACCCCACTGTGCATGGGGCATATCAGGTACACTTTCCTGCACAATGTCTCCAGTGCTGTCCCTTGTACTGTTATGGGTCAGTGATAAAATGTCTTGTCTTGTGGTGGGGCAGGCCCTACGGTGCTCTCTATGCTCTGAGCATGATGTCGTCCCTGGGGCTTGATGTGTCATGATGAAGTTCTTTCTCTCTCTCTCCCCCTTAGTTCGGTCCTGTGTGGTCTGGACAGAGCCACCTCTCTCCCCAGGCTATATCTTCAGTGTTGTCCTCTGTATTGCCTTCTGGGGAGACGGTCAACATAGATCGACTTGGGTTGTTCTTACAGCTCTTATAACAATCCATACATCAATTGTATCAAGCATATTTGTACATACATTGCCATCATTATTTACTAAACATTTACTTTTTATGGACACCTTAATATCACTTCCTCTTTTTTCTCTCCCTCCCCCAACACCCGCGTGACTCTTTGATAAATTATCTATTATTATTTTCTTATCTTACACCGACCATGTCTCACTTCCCACAGTTTCTGTTGTTTGTCCTAGAGGGGGTGTGTGTGGTTTATGTGTCAATCATTGTAATCAGTTCCCTCTTCTTCCCCTCCTCTTCCCACCCTCCCACCACCCTCCTGGTATCGCTACTCCCATTCCTTTTCTTGGATTCCGTGTTCATGGGCTCTCATCTCTTATATGTACCTGTGCACATGCTCTGGTCTAGCCCGCAGTGAAAGGAAGGACTGGAGTCATGATAGTGGGGAAAGAGGAAGCATCAAGGAACCAGAGGGATATTGTGTGTTTCATTGGTGCTATTTTGAGCTGTGGTTGACTCATCCCTTTCCTTGTGACCCTTCTGAATAGATGTCCTATTGTCTACAGATGGATTTTGTGTCTCTGCTCTGACCAACCTGGCATTCTGTGATGCTCACACTCCCAGCACAATTTCTGAACACAAAATGGGCACATAAGCAAGGGTGGTGAAGAAATCGGATAGTGCCAGGCTATCAGAAGATATAGCATCTGGGGTCCTAATGACTTGAAGTTAAACAAGCAGCACTCTAGCAGAGAAGCAACTAACCCACATGGAAGAACACCATCTGTGCTATCATGAGGTGTCCACAGGATCAGTTGACAGGCAATAGAAAACCCCAAACAAATAAAAAACCATATTGTTGAGAATGAGGGGTCACGTTTATGATATCATTTAAAATACCATGGCTTGGGTCAGGTACACCATATTCCTCAAGGTAATATTTTTATTATTAAAATTTTAAAGATATATTTTGCAGCAGATTCACCAAACGCAATATGTCATTAAGTTCGGTTTGAGTTGATTTAGTTTAGTCTAGTCTAATTTGATTTAGTTTAATTTAGGACCCAATTGCAGTAAAATCCTGAAGAACTTCATTTTTTACTATTTTAAGTGGGTAAATACATAGAACACTTAAAATGCTTATGTAGGAGATGTTTGTTTCATTTTCCTCATTAACTTTGTTCATTAAATCATTTAT
Organism: Tenrec ecaudatus; assembly: GCF_050624435.1. Lineage (NCBI taxonomy): Eukaryota > Metazoa > Chordata > Mammalia > Afrosoricida > Tenrecidae > Tenrec > Tenrec ecaudatus. The sequence goes on along the minus strand of NC_134544.1, from coordinate 95,479,047 downwards.
TATAGTGGTATCAATTCAGGAATATTAATTGTATCCTTTACATTTAAAAAATTATTTTATTGGGGCTCATATAACTCATCGCAATCCATACATACATCAATTGTGTAAAACACACTTATACATTCGTTGCCTTCATCATTCTCAAAATTTGCCTTCTGCTTCGGTTCCTGGAAGCCGATTTTCCTTTTTATCCCAACCCCTTTCCTCCCCACTCACCCCTCCTGTATCCTTTATATTTTTATACAATTCTAAGTTATATATTTTATTGTTCATAGTTGTCCAGATTTTTGATGTATTGAGAACATTTTCATTTCATATTAGGCATTTCCAGTTATGTCTTTTACAATGACACTCTGCAATTTTTCAATGATGTATAATGATTTCATAACTTGGGGACACATACCCATGGTAATGACCTTTATAAAACAGAAAACATTGCTGTGTGCACTTTATTTTGCTTTTAGATTTACAGTCGTTGATCACCTGAAAGTTACTTATGTTAGTATGCTGCCCTGTACCACCCTCAGAGTTGTTCTATTCATTTCAATAGGAACATTTTTAATAGAGTTTTGCTTTCCATCTTGAAATGCCCTAATTATTTTTGCAATGTATACAATTATATTAACTCTGTTGTAATGTTTTATCTTATATTTGAAATAAAAATGTCATATTTCCAACCTGGCAATAACAAGTAGAAGAATTTAACTGCTGTTAACTTACATACATCACCTATTGAGCACCAATTCTCAAGAGTCTTGGCAAAGAGTGCATTGGGAGGAATGGTTGAGGAGTTGAAGCAGGCCTGAACTCAGTCTTACAGATATCAGCATTTTGGGATGCTAGTTTAGCGGTTGATTTTCCTTCTTCCCTCTTTTCATAGATTCCCTGGTTGAGTAGTGGTTATGCATTGGGCTGCTAGCTGCAAGTTCAGCAGTACAAAACCACCAGCTATTCCATGAAGACAGATGAGGATTTCTAGTCCTTTAGAGAGTTACAGTATCTGAAACACTCAAGGACAGTTCTTCCCTGTCCTATAGAGTCACTTTCACTTGGCATCTATGCAATGTCACTGAGTTGAGTTTGGTATATTTCAACTTATGGATAAAAGCACTTTATAATTACTGTGCATAGTTTATGTAGCTTTATTTTTAAATGATTTGAGGAGAATGGCAGCTTGATTATATTATAAAATTATATTCGCTGTTGTGAAAAAGCTGCCAGATTGTTCTAATGTGACGGTAACATTTGGTAGTTTCTGGCACTCTACATCCTCACCAGTCTTTCATGGTATCAGTCTGTCTTTTGAAGCAGAAGCACAATAGTAAACTTGCGTTACTAATTTATTGACCATTTAACTTGCAATTCTTAATGATAGTTGATGGACCACGACATTCCACATGCTTGCTTGCTAACTTTGAAGACATCAGATCAGATCTCCCCATTTCATCAATTTTGTAATTTGGATTTTAGCTAATTATGTAGTGTCTTTCTTTGAAAATCATTCAGAATGTGGCACTCCTCAACAGCTCATCATCTTCTATTCCTGGATGACATTCACGGAGTATAGAGCCCAGCCACTTTAGTAAACTATTTAATCACTGATGCTCAAGAGGGTCTTCTATTTAAATATAAAAACAAAATCATTTAAATGAAATATTCCCGATATAGTTGCACACTCAGGATAAAATAAAGGCCCCATGTGCTGAAGCGAGATCTTTGCTTTAACCCTGGCATAACTCCCATCTTGCAGCCTTAGGCAGCATGAGAGAGTATATGTGGGAGTATATATGAGTACAGTCTCAGAAGCTGATGTCTTACCCAGCAATAAAGATTGGCAAGGAGGCACTGCATTGGCCAGCATTAGACCTTCTCTTTGATGCCAATGTTTTCATCCCAAAGTCATGAAATAACCAAGTAGTTGTCATTTTAAGCTGCAAAGAACTATGCCTGATTTCTCTACAACAGTAGAAAACTGGATAATTTTGATAGCCCTTTCATTGGGCCCCTATTTTTCTACAATTTCCAAGTTCCAAAAATTGGAAAGTTCTGTGGGTATATTGATTAAATTACTGACCATGATTTGGAGCAGTGGGAAAAAACAAAAACAACATATGGAATATAGAGCCCAAGCAACGCTTCTTCAATGTGGAAGGAAACTGCCAGCATATACGGGTACTTTGTAGTACACGTGATAAAAACGTCATTTACAAAGGGTTACTGTGGGAGTTATATAATCATTTGTCAATTTGATGATTAAGAATGTAGGGGTGGAGTCTAGCCTGTCAATCAGATCATAGCCAATGCGGCTTCTGTGTGGGCATGGCCTTCTCATGAGAATTCTGGGAAATCCAGTATTTCATCCTTGGAGGCAGGAAAGACTCTTTCTCACTACTTCACAGCTTGGGAGACACCGCAGCTGAGAGGACAAATTGACCCATCCCGTGCAGCCCTGGGTGCTGGGGAAGCCATTCCGAGACCCCTGCCAGAGCTGTTTCCAATGACACTGGATGCAAAGACTTGCTACCCACTGGCCTGTGATCTTCTAAATTCGGCATCATTGCATGTGTTTCGTGAGTATGAAGAGGACTTTATAGATTGCTGTTGGACATATAGGCTAATATCAGACTTATGGACTTGATCTGGGCTGGGCTGGGCCATTTTCTCAATGTTCAATTGCTCTTGTATATAAATCTACTTCTTATACACACAGAGATGAAAGTGACCTGGACTGAAAAAAAGAAAAGAAAGAAAGTGACCTGGACTAATGAGCAGACATGCACGTAGTCAGAATCTTAAATTGTTCAGACACCCACCAACACCAGATGCCATGAGATGGCAGGCAGTCTGCTGCAGTGACTGGGATCAAGTGATTACATTCCAGCCTACATGAGAGAAAATACTCAATTCCGTGATCTCCAACTGACAACTGGGAAACTGTCCTGTGCTTGAATCTCGGGATATTGACTAAACCTCTGGGTTTTTGTTTTTTACCAAATCATTACTTATTCCCCTCAGCAGAATCTGCTCAAGAGAAGCCATGTGAGTTCCACTCTTTAATTGTATTTCAACCTTTAAAAAATTAGAATACATTAGAGATTATACAGTGGTTAGAAGTAAGGAGGAAAATGGATGAGGTCAACCCTCGGTCTGGAACTTTTTGCAGACATTGATATGAGGGATAAAAACGAAGTGGAAATCTGAATGGGAAATAAACTTTAAAATAGCACGTTCAAAGATAGTGCCACTGCTTGCACTGTCAAAAGTATTGATAATTTTCCAAAATGGATGAATCTGTAAGCTTGGTTAATTAATTCAAGGTGAGATCTCTGAGCAGTTATTCAGTGGCCATGCATAACTCGAGAGACTGAGCAGGAATGTTCAGGCTTCAGAAGCACCCATTTCACCTGGGGAAAGGCCACTTCAGTGTCCATGACAAGCCCTAAATGTGGAGGTAACATTCTACCCTTGGTCTGGGAAAGCCAGTACATCTTCAGGCAGTGCTGTAGCTCCTCTGGAAAAGCAGAGTTGTGGTCAAAGACGCTGTTGCTCTGTGTTCTTCTGTGCCTGGTGACAGTTCCCCAAGGTGAGGGTCTCAGATAGCAAAGCTGGTTTATGGGGCCTGTGGTGAGTGCATGTGACTGACAGGAACTTCTCTCTTTATTTCTAGGTGTACTGTCCCAGGTGCTGCTTCAGGAGTCTTTTCCAGGTCTGGTCAAGCACAGTCTATTGTTCTCCCTCACCTGTATGGTCTCTGGTTACTCCATCACCAGTAGCTACTGCTGGAGCTGGCCCCTAGGGAAGGGTCTGCAGTGGTGGGGCCACATATGCTATGGTGGTGATACATAGTATCACTCATCCTTCTGAAGTCCACTCTCTAATCACCAAAGACAATTACAAGAACCAGTTCTCCCTTTAGCTGAGTTCCCTGACTGTACATGACACAGTCCTGTGTTATGTGCAAGGTACACATTGTGGGGACTCAATGTGAGCCCAGACACAAACCTCCCCTGCAAGGGAGGCAAAGAGCAGCAGGAGGCACTAAAGACCCAAAACATCACAGGTCCCCGCCCTAGAAAGGCACAGAAGAGCAATCAGGAGGATTTCCTGTTGGAGTCTGCATGTTCTCTAACTGGCTCTCAGCATCTCCAGCGACAGATTACACTTTTCATTTCTTCCCTACATTTTCTAATCATCACTGCTAACTTGAAAGGAGGAACTAGTAAACTAGTAAACTCTGCTTGCAGTAGAAATATATACATGACTCTGACCCTTCATTATTTTCCTAAATGACCCATTTTTTTTTGACAAGCAGATTATCATGATCATTCTCATCCTACCTGTCACGTAAAAACTGTTGACAATGAATGGAAACACAGGCACATAGACACTCATGAGTGCAATGCATGGTTTAAAATTCCTTGAGCTCCAAGGATATAGAGTATTTATATTCCAAATGTGTTGTGAAGGCACTATTTGTTTTTTTAGCATTAATTTTGGACTGGTATGTTAGATTAGGTGTTTTTCTTTTCTTAAAAATCATTTTATTGGGGGGCTTGTACAACTCTTATCACAATCCATACATCCATCTATTGTCTCAAGCACATTTTTATATTTGTTGCCATCATTTTCAAAATATTTTCTTTCTACCTGAGCCCTGGGTAGCAGCTTCTCATTTTCCTCCTCTCATTCCCCCACCCCACTCCATCATGAACCCTTAATAATTTATAAATTATTATTACTTTGTCATGTCTTACTCTGACTGATGTATCCCTTTACTCACTTTTCTCTTGTCGGCCCCCTAGGAGGGGTTATAGGTAGACCCTTGTGATCGGTACCCCATTTCCCCGCACCTTCACCTTCCCCTCTTGGTATAGCTACTCTCAATATTGATCCTGTGGGATTTATCTGTCCTGGATTCTCTGTGTTTCCAGCTCTTACCTGTACCCGTGTGTACATGCTATGGTCAAGCCAGATTTGTAAGGTAGATTTGGGGTCATGATAATGGGGGGTAGGAGAGGAAAGTTGTATGTTTCATCGATGCTATACTCCACCCTGACTGGCTTGTCTGCTCCCAGCGACCCTTCTGTAAGGGGTTGTCCAGTTGCCTTCAGATGGGCTTTGGGTCTTCACTTTGCACTCCCCGACAGTCACAATGATATGATATTTGTTCTTTGATGCATGATACCTGATCCCTTTGACACCTTGTGATCACACAGACTGGTGTGCTTCTTCCATGTGGACTTTGTTGCTTCTCATCTAGATGGTCACTTGCTTATCTTCAGGCCTTTAAGATCCCAGATGCTATATCTCTTGATAGCCAGGCAATATCTGCTCTCTTCTCAACATTTGCTTATACACCCAGTTTGTCTTCAGAAATCATGTTGGGAAGGTGAGCATCATGAAATGCCAATTTAATAGAACAAAGTGTTCTTGCATTGAGGGAGTACTTGAGTAGAGCCCCAATGTCCATCTGCTACCTTAATACTAAACCTATAAATATACATACATAGATCTATTTCCCCATCATCATAAATATATTTACATATGTACATGCCGGTATTTAGACCTCTAGAAATGACCTTTGCCTCCTAGCCCTTTCTTCTATTTCCTTTTACTTTCCTCTTGTCCCACTATCATGCTCAGCCTTCATTTGGGTTTCAGTAATTCCTCTTGGTTACATTGCTCTTGATCAAGCCCTACATCCTCATTGCCATAGATTTCAGATAACTTCTTGTTCCTTTGTCCCTGGCTTTGATAACACCCATTTTTTATCCCCTGTCTCCCTATGTCCCTCCCCTGGAATCATCATTCCTGTTGTTCTCCTCCAGATTAGATGGTTTTCATTAATAAGTATAATTCAGTGCCATTTTACTTATGGGTAATGTTTGTTTAATCAACACTACATACACAAACTTTTGTATCTTATTTCTTCTTACGTAAACTTCTGGTAGTTTTTTACCTTGCAGCATTGCATTTAATTTGAACTATAAATTTACTAGTAAACATTTATTTAATACCCTTTAAAAAATTAAATGTATTAGGACAAAATTAACATAAGTACATTCTTTTTATCTGTATCTCCCACCCATCAGTCAGTTCTAGTACTGTTATGAAAACACCCCTTTGTTTCTTCATTTTCTGGTGACTTGAATACTGCTTTGGTTCTGGAAGCTATAATATTGTTCACTGTTGGAGAAATTTAATGGCTTTCCTTTAGTAAGACAGTCTAGGAAGAACTCTTGATGATTTCTCTTCAAAAATTAGCTAATGGAAACTTTACGGGTAGCAATAGAACATTATCCAGTATGCTGCTGGAAGTTGAGCCACCAGTTCAGAATATTTTCAAAATATAACATGGAAAGTGCTGCTTCATCAAGGTAAGGTTACCCTTAGTGACATGGATGGAGAAAGGGTTTCAGGACTTTCATTGCTGATGCTATAGCACTAAAGTGAGAAGCTATAGTATAAATGACAACATTATGGGCATTCCGTAGACTTAGAGAAATACCAGAAGGAATGACCCACTCTGGGACATCAAGGTGAGTTGGCACAAAGAATTCCACAGAGACAATGTGGTAAATTCTGCATTATTGAGCAGTGATAGAAGTCTTCAGAACTTGTGAGGAGTCTTTTAAGGTGCAGCCATTCACCTGTCTCTTCCCCCAAACAAATTAGAGTCGAGATGACCACAGACTAAATCCAGTGGAATAGCGTGCATACACTGAATCCAATGAAATAATGGACCACCCATAAATCAGCCTACAAAATCCTGAGGCCAGAAGAAGAAGATGCTATCTGGCTACCATTATCGACCTACCTAAAAGGGGTCATGAGAAATAAATAAACAAACAAATAAATAAATAAATAAAAGGGGTAAAGGTTCAAACTTCACATTAGGGATGGGTTAACTAAATGTTTGCAGGCTAATAAAATGTTTGCAGGCCAATTATAGCATGCTAACTTTTAAGATAATAATTTTGTATCTCCCACATATAAGGTCATAAATATAAAAATGGCCCTTCAAAAGATACAACAAAAATATTTCCCTACCCTTACCTTAGGAGGCCTGGATAAAGTGGTGAAATATGTAGAACACCATTTTAAAAAGACAAGGCTTACTGGTTGGAGAGAGACTAGTGGAATCCGTGAGCGATTAGACCTCAGTAAGCCTTCAGGCTTGGGACATATCTCATTCCAGTTGCTCAATGTTTCACTGAACCGTAGATAGCATGGTGAGAAATAAACAAACCACTAGGGAACACACACTCAGGATGATTGACCATTTGAAAAAAAAAATGGCAGCATTTATCCAAGTACAAAATACTCTGCCAGAGAAGTAGTAAAAACAAAGTAATACAAATTGGAAGCCAGGGGGTAAGTGGGAGAAGTGCTATTGTATTATGGGGATTACAATCAATGACATAAAACAACATGGGTATGGATTTTTGAGAGGAAAGCAGATTTGCTCTGTTAACATTCCTCCAAGTCAAGGTAAAAACTAAATAACACAAGATGCTAAAGAAATTAATGTCTATAAAATAAGACTGGAATTATGAAATATGCCTCCAATACACTTGGAATTTCCATAAATCACTAGAATGCTGAATATTGATATCTTGGGTATGCAAAACTTTAAGTGGATGTTTAAATGGATTGATGTTTTGGGGATCCATAATTCTATGGTTTACTGTTTCTGGAATGAAAAATTGAAGAAAAAATGATCTTGTATTCATTATCCAAATCATTTCATCCTGAAATACAACGTTCAAAGTCAGTGAAAAGTTAATATCCATAGGCTGCCAAGGAAGACTAATTTAAAGTTTACTGAAGTTTAAGATGAAAAAATGAAATGAACTGCTGCAGTCTCATAATTAATTAATAATTAATCACATGAAAAATCAGGAGTCATAATTAGTCATAATTAATCACATGAAAAATCAGGAGGCACTATAATTTCCATGAGTGATTGAAATACAAAGTTTTTAGAAAGTTGTCACAAAGTTTCAAAAGTTGAAAAATACAGCTTTGTTGATTGGATATTAGGGATTGCATGATAGATAGAATTCTTCATGACAAGTAATTTATTAATCACAAGCCTTACTTTTAAATACTCCACCACATGAATATGCAAACAATCAGAGATCTACTAGATCAAATATGAGTATGTTGTGTTTCCTGAAGGATCGTTTAACTAGCATACCCTCCCCGACAGAAACGCTGAGGAGACAGCTCTCACACCATGGACTGGATCTTGAGAATCCTCTTCCTGGTGGTGGCAGCTACCGGGAAAGAAGTCACCGGTCTCAGGGAGGAGGAAGTGGTTGTAGCTACTCTAGATTGATTTTGTCCACCTGTCTTCACTCAACAGGCAGTGACTCTGAGGTCCAGCTGGTCCAATCTGGTGCTGAAGTGAAGAAGCGGGGTGCTTCAGTGAAGATCTCCTGCAAAAATTCTGGATACTCACCAGTTACCTTATTGACTGGGTGAGGCAGACCCCTGGACACAGGTTTGAGTGGATGGGAGAGATCTACACTAGTAATGGTGGAACAAGATACCCACCAAAGTTCCAGAGCAGAGTCACCATGACCAGGGAAACATCCATAAGCACAGCCTGCATGGAGCTGAAAGGTCTGAGTTCTGAGGACACACCATGTATTACTGTATGAGGGGCACTCAGTGAGATAACCCAGTGAGACAGCTGTGCTGGGCTCACAGAAGATAGTCAACCAAGGTACAGGCTGCCAATTTTTTTCAGATGGGTAATCAAGAGAACAAAAAGAAAACCAACAAACATGTATTTACTTAAATTGTTTGAGACAGTGCCCAATGCATGTTCCCCAAAATCAAAATTTAGGGAGGCAGGAGAGGGATGAAGGTCCCTTACTGCTTTATTTATTTTCCCATTGGGTAGAAGAGCCTAGCATCCAGTTGGAGCCAGTGAGCTTGGTAGCAAAGCAGATTCTGTATGCAAGGGTTTATTCCAAATAAAATGTATATGCATATGTTTGGTCAATCAGTGGATTGCTGCAAACAAGTTCTTTAAGCAATACAGTTGTCTTAGTTTCCTTAGAGAGTCTTTAAAAAAGAAAGAAAGAATGAAAAGCACGGTCTGTGTTTTGTACTGTGTGGAAGAAAAGTATTTTGAACCGAAGGCTATTATCGCGTATTTAAGAAACTCAAGGGGACATGAAACTTTGGCTGCTCGATATAAAATAGTGCTTTTTAGATGAATTGAGCATTTTAAGGAAGGTCTTGAAGATCTCAAAGATAGATTCCAAGTAGAGGTCAGATCAGAAGTTTATGGAGAATGGTGGGACTGCTTTTATTTTTGTTTGTTTACTTATTGTTGTACAGGTTATATCTCGTGTCATTTCTGGGTGGGCATATGGTTGTCATGGGGCTAAGGATTAATCCTGCTAAGAAAACTGAAAATTGCATTGGTGAGAAAAATGTCAATGATGATTGACTTTACATCACAACACAAATCATGTCAATGCTTTGAGAGTAGTAAAGGTTATCCTAAGAAATTTTATTGTAAGAGACTCTGCCATGTTGGGTGAGCTGAAAACTGTCCAAATACCTATTATTAGGAGACTGTATAAAGAAACTCTGATACATACACACAATAGAATACCATGCATTTCTGAAAAACAGGGATGGCATTATGAAACACCACATGATGTGAAGGGACTTGGAAATCATTATGCTGCGTGCAGTTAGTTAATCACAAAAGGACAAATATAGTATGTGTCCACTAATGTTTGATGGACACCAAGATGAAGGAAGGCTTTTACCCTCAGGGTGTGCAATAGTCTGAGCTGGTCTCCCAAGCAACAAGATAGAGAGCCTGCCAAGTGCTCATGGGACATAAATCACCTGCTTTATGTGTACGTGTTAAAAACCTCTCTGACAGAGGACATTTCATCTCAACTGGGGTCAGATTTTCAAGCAGGGGCTAGAAGATCATTCAATTGCTGCCATACAACATTGTGCTAAGGTCACTCAAAATCAGTAGACACATCTACAATACTGGATTGAGACTATACTTGTGTAGTCTTGGGATCCAATCCCAGTAGCCACAAAGTCAAGGGAATAGAAAACACTATTGGCTAAATGTGTGTTAGAAACATCTGCAACTTAAATGGTCTTGAATAGAAATTATATGACTTTGGCTACAAAGGATTATCTTCCCAAGCGACTGCTGGCATTGGAGCCTCTGCTCATTTGGTTGACTTTGCCGTGGTTCTCAACCTGTGGATCATGACCTCTTTGGGGAATCGAACGACCCTTTCACAGGGGTCACTTAAGACCATCAGAAAACACGTTATGATTTACATTATGATTCATAACACTAGCAAACTTACAGTGATGATGTAGCAACAAAATAATTTTATGGTTGGGGTCAGCGACATCATGAAGAACTGTATTAAAGGTCGTGGCATTAGGAAGGTTGTGAACCACTGCTTTACAGGAGCACATCGAGTAGTGGGAATTTCTTTAAATAAAAAATACTATGGAACAAAAGGTCCTGTTCCAGGCTATTCTGTTCCAACAGCAGTACATGGCGTTATAACAGCGTGGGGGAAAGACCATGAAAAAGATGCATTAAAAATCATAGTAACGCAGTTTTCATTAGTGCCTGTATTTGCAGTCGGCCATAGCTATGACATTTTTAATGCATGTCAGAAAATATGGGGTGAAGATTTGAGACATGTAATAATATCAAGAAGTACAGAATTGCCACTAATAATCAGAACTGACTCTGGAAATCCTTTGACACTGTATTTAAGTTTGGTCCATGTTATAGAGAATTCAAAGGGTTACAAGTTACTGCCACCTTACCTAAGAGTTATTTAAGAGAATGGAATAGATATTAATACCTTATAAGCAAATTGTATAAGGGGTGAAAGGAAAAAAGGGGAGTATTGAAAATATTTCCTTTGTTTCTGGTGGAACTTTGCTACAGAAGTTAACAAGAAATCTCTTAAAATATTCCTTCAAGTGTAGTTATGTGGTAGCTTATGTATTTAAATCCATAGTTCTATTGGATCAAACATAATTGTACAATTGCTGCCATCATCAACTGTGATACCTTCATATCAGCTCCCCCTATCCACTCCCATCCCAACCCTGCAACCCCCAGAACCCTCAATATATATGTATATTTTGCTGTAACTTCCACCATCCCATGCATCCTATCACCTGAAATTCTGATGTTTGTTCCCTTTGAGTGGTGTTATACAGTCACCATTGCTGTTAGTTTCTCCCTCCCCCACCTCCCCACTTCCCCCGAAAAGACCTGCATGGGACTTCAATGAACCAGAAGGTAGGGAGAGGCTCCGAATTTATCGCCAGGTTCTCATGCCTGATTTCTGAGTGGCAGCAAAAAAGCCGCCCAATTTGACCAAGGTGGGTAATGTAAGGCAAGGTCCCCAGGAAAGTCCAGCTGCATTCTTAGAACGCATCATGGAAGCTTTTAGGCTGTATACCCCATAAACCTGACATCAGAGGAAAGTAGGGCTGCAGTAATAATGGCTTTTATTAATCAAGCTGCACCAGATGTCAAAAGAAAGTAGAAAGGCTGGGGAAAAAATTTTAAGGATTTGTCGGAGGTGGCAGTGAAGGTCTATAACAATAGAAAAACCTCAGAAGAGAGGAAAGAAAGACAGCGGATGGAAGATCGAAGGTTCCAGGCAGGAGAAACCAGGAAGATTACAAGGGAAATTGCCCAAGTATTAGTGGCAGCTACTGCAAGTGAAGAGGGAGAACAAGGGAATGCGTTAATAGAAATGGGAGGCCTAGACTAGGAAAAGATCAGTGCAGCTACTGCGAGGAAAGAGGGCACTGGGCCAGAGATTGTCTCAAAAAAGAGCTTTTGAAAGGAATGATATGGTGCTGGCATTGCCAGGAGGATGGACACCAGTTTGACAGGTGCCCCAATCTTCATAAGCCAGCATGTCCCCTATTTTTAAGGAAGGGGGAAAAAGGCAGGACCTAGAATGAGGAACTCGGGGTTCAGAATCACTCCCCGAGCTTAGGGTAACATGATTGGTGGAGGGGAAACTGGCTGATTTCTTGGTTGACACAGAGGCAAAACACTCGGTCCCCACCCACAACAATGAAAAACTGTAGTCTTGTATCAGCTGGGTGCAAGGTGTCACAGAGACCAACTGGTACTGATGGACTTCTACGCGCAAAATGGATCTCAGCGTGGGTCAAGTAAGTCACTCATTCATGCTCATCCCAAAGTGCCCGACACCCCTGCTAGGAAGAGATATTTTAACCAAGTTAAATGCCCAAATATACTTTAAAACGAACAAGTCTGCTTGGCAGACTAAAAAAGACACTTTTAACTACTCCACACCACCAACCAGGATGAATATCAGTACTCACAGTAAAAAGAAAGATTCATAACTGCTAAAAGAAAAGAAATAAAGAATAAGACTGAGGTGCTGCAGCCACTGGAAGCTGTAACACTGCCAAAAGCTGTGGCAGTGGTGCACACACCCAGCCATCTACAAGGAGACTCCATGGAAGCTAAGGGCCATTGTGCCGCAGACAAGGAGGTGCAAAAGGCTGCGGTCCAAGAAAAGGAAGGAGATGGACCTGTAGAACCAGGTGGGCAAGTATGCCTTGTTTAATTTTCTTTTCCAGGAAAGGGGTCCTTTCCACATGTGCCTGGCTACACAGCTGAAGAACTTTGGGTCAAACAAGAGCTGTAAGCCCTAATAGAAGAGGGCTCGCCGTGGCTAAAAGCCCAGAACAATCTTATCCTCCCGGCTGAGGTGGGACGCAAGAGATGCTGTACAACTTACACCGTACTACTCATTTGGGGAAAAAGACGCTACAATTGTTGCAAACTGCCAAACTACAGTTCAAAGACCAAGGACTGACTGCAGAACAGCTGGTGAGCCAATACCATGTCTGCCAAGAAATGAAACCAGGTAAAATTATAAATATGCATCAAGGGGCTAGAGAAAGAAGTAAGCAACCTGGGCTACATTGGGAGGTGGATCTCACTGAGATCAAGCCAGGCAAATATGGTTACAAGTACTTGTTAGTCCTCGTTGAGACTATTTCAGGTAGGGTAGAAGCTTTCCCAACTAAAAGAGAGACAGCCCTGATAGTAGCAAAAAAGGTGTTAAAAGAAATAGCTCCAAGATATGGAATGCCTCAAACAATTGAATCCAACACTGGCCCTGTTTTTGTAACCGAGGTCGTTCAGAATTTATCCTGGGCTCTGGGGACAAATTGAAAACTGCATTGTACATACAACCCAAAAAGCTCTGGGCAAGTAGAGAGAATGAACAGAACTTTAAAGTAGACTTTGACCAAATCAGCTTCCAAGACTGGCGAAAACTAGGTGACTCTCCTCCCGTTTGCTATATTCCGTGTGCGGAATTCCCCCATGTTTGAATTGACACCTTTTGAAATTGTGTATGGTAAACCACTCCCCATTATCCCTAGAGCATTCAATCTGCTCTATGCAGGCCTGATGAGATATTAGGGGCTATGCAAGCCTTGCAGAGCAGACAGGCCAATGTTTGACCTACCATTCAGGCTGTTTGCCAAAATGCTATTGAGCAGGCAAATGCAGCTGCAAGTCAACATGAGCATTTGCCTGGAGATTAGGTCTGGGTTCGAAGGTTCCATAGCAAAAATCTAGAAACCAAATGGAAGGGGCCTTATCAGGTTGTTTTAACCTCCCCTACAGACTTAAAGGTGGAGGATGGGATAGCTGCCTGGATTCACCACAGCCATACCCGCCTAGCAGAGCCTCTGGAAAAGGTGTGGACGGTAACTCAGCACCCCACCAACCCCCTTTGGGTGCGCCTCAGTAGACTATCATGATCCTGTGGCCTGTGGCCCTCTGGGTGTTCCTCTCTGCGATTATCAAGGAAAATGAGACTATAACCAACATGAACCTTAGATTCACACCTGGACTCTAAAAAATGTAGTCACCGGTGACATTCTGGCAACAGTAAGTAAGACACATCCAATAACTGCGATGTGGTATCTTGAAATATATTTCAGCCTTGAACAGCTCTGGCAAGAGAGAAGGATTGGTCCTGCCCCCCGAGTGGCATGGCATGTCGGGTATAGCACACCTTTAAATAATAAACTGGTCATGAGGAAACAGGGGTTTCATGTGTGCCCTATGACATGGCCTCAGGGCACTGACAGAGCAAAGTTGTGGGGACGCAGCCTGCAGCAGGGGTCTTCCAGTAAAGCATGATGGCCCTATTGTTCTGAATGGGCTTGTGTAACCACCAATGATGGTGACTGGAAATGGAGTTCTAAAGAAGACTCTGTGTCAATGAAATTTGTGTCAAGTAATAGTGCTGATGCCAATAATACCATAAAAATCACCATCCACATCACTGGGAAACCTGGATCCGAGGAATAATGTGGGCCTTCCGAAGTAATAGCCACCCCAGTACCAAAAGTCCTACATACTGTAACATCAACGGCTGGTCCAGAAGACACGCAGAACAGGGTTTATCTCAGTTCTCCTTTGTTTGATTTAATAGTATCAACGTATAATGCTTTAAACAGTACTAACCCAAATGCTACCAAAAGTTGTTGGCTTTATTATAGTATAGAACCCCCATAATATGATGCCTTAGCTATAAACAGAATTTTGGTCCAGGAGGCTGATGCAAGTTGTGACTGGAATAGCCGTAAGAAAAAAAGTTTCACAATAGAAAATGTTCAAGGAATTGGAGCGTGTGTGGGAAAAATTCCAAAAAAATATGAGCCCTCATGTATAAACATAAATTCTCAGGTCAACCAAAGCAGTAAGTGGATAATTCCTACTAAAAGTAGTTTGTGGATATGTTCAAATTCCTACCCTTCCCCTTGCCTGTATACCAAGTTGTTACACTCCACCAATGCTACAGAATTCTGTGTAAATATAATTCTTTTCCCGCGGGTTATTTACCATTCGTGGGAAGATGGATGCTTACAATGGTCAAACCAGCACTACCAGAAGGTTAAAAGAGAACCTGTCACTGTTTTTTTTTTTTAAACCTTTTATTAGGGGTTCATACAACTCTTATCACAATCCATACATATACATACATCAATTGTATAAAGCACATCCGCACATTCCCTGCCCCAATCATTCTCAAAGCATGTGCTCTCCACTTAAGCCCCTTGCATCAGGTCCTCTTTTTCTGTCACTGTTTTAACTGTTGCTCTGTTACTCAGAGTTAGCGCTGCTGGAGCGGGCACAGAAATAGCTGCTCTAAGCAACCAAAATAATGGACTGACCCAGTTCTAGAGTTTAATTGATGAGGATTTAGCCAGACTAGAAGATGCAATAACGCATCTAGAAAAATCTGTAAGCTCTCTTTCTGAGATAGTCCTACAAAATTGTAGAGGGTTAGATTTAATTTTTCTACAGCAAGGAGTAGTGACCACCCCCCCCACCCCCCACCGATTGACCAGTCAAGAAAACACGTGCGAAACTGCTTGCCAACCACCACTGGACAATGCTGGCACCAGAAGTTTTCTCTAATCAATTTAAAGAACAGCAACATTGGACTGCCCCCTGGCCCTGGCCCCATAAAAGCTCAGTGACCAAAGAACTCAGGGCTGATTCCCTTTGGCTGCTGGGTCCCCACTGTGTTGGGCAGTGGAGGGAGGGAAGCCCTAGCTTGAGCTAGCAAATAAAATCCTTTTGCTGCTTTTGCATCTCAACTGGTCACAATTCTTCCATGCGCCCAAGGTGAGCTCGCATTCCCTCCCCCAATCCAACACTAGGGGATGAGAATTATATTACAGTTGAGTCTCAACTACAGTTTACTCAACAGATAATAGGATAGATACGTGAGGTTTGCTTGAGTGCCTGGGAAAAGATAATTCCATCAGGAGAGAGAAAGCCAAGTTGCATGGCTATAAGACAGCGGATTGATGAATCCTATGCTGACTTTGTGTTCCAAAAGTTCTATTTCCAAATGTGTAAAGAATGTCCAGGCAGTAAGAGACTTAGTGCATAAGCTATCTTATGATTTCTCCATTAAGCGTTGTAAAAATACCTTCCACAGGGAACAGGGCACTCTGCTAGATTATCTCAGGATATGCAGGAATGTAGAGACAGAGGAATACAAGGCCGACCTCATGGCAGCTGCACTGGCAAATTATATCAGACCTAGAAAAAAGTGTTTTAGTTGTGGGAAGACAGGTCATCTTCACAGAGAGTGTAGGCAGAGCAGGCTGCGGCCTATGTCAGAGCATGGGCCAGGGACATCGAGTGGGTTTAATAGAACCTGAACTCTGCCCCGCTGTAGGAAGAGAACTCATTAGCCAAGACTTCCCAGTGGGGAAATAGTGGAAGGAGCTTGATACAGACCCTGCCAAGCAAAGCATGGGAGGCAAGGTGTCTGCCTGCCAGAGCAAAGAAGAGAGAAACCTCAGGTATCACCCAGCTTCACAGCAGGAGACCAGACCTAACCAATCTTGCAAAAGCCCAGGCTCTGTTCTCCCTGCTGTTGTTTTGACTAACTAACAGATGGCTCTCAGAAGCCCTCACAGCTGTTTGCTGATTCTAGAAGCAGGAACCTCTTATTGAAAAAGTAATACACCTTGGGGATGAAAGCCAGAGTGAATCATGTCTTGTTTTTGTTCTTGTACAGGAGCCAAAAATCTATATATCATCTCCGTGCAGGGGATCAAGGGCCGGCTAAGCAGACTGCCCACTGCCGGAGTGGGTGACATAGTGATGGCCACAGTCAAGAAAGGCAAACCCGAGCTCAGAAAGAAGGTCCATCCTGCAGTGGTAATACGGCAACGGAAATCCTACCGGAGAAAAGATGGTGTGTTCCTTTCTTTCGAAGATAATGCGTGGGTCATTGTGAACAATAAAGGCGAGATGAAAGGTTCGGCCATCACAGGACCCGTTGCAAAGGAGTGTGCGGACTTGTGGCCCCAGATTGCATCCAATGCCGGCAGCATTGCGTGATTTTGCCATGTTTGTGAAAACCTCCAACAACCCTATTAAAAATTATTCACACACACACCCCCCAAAAAAGAAGAAGTAATACAGTTTTTATCAGGAAGTTTTAACTTAATACTCAAGAAATTCAAATTGATACTGGAGTTGATAAGAGTTGGGAGAAAAAGCCAAAAGCTGTGATTAAATTAGAAATTATTAAGAGCAGTAATTGGTGTCCACTACCAAAGAACTAATTGTGATTGTTAGCCTAAATAGAACCATTTTATATTAAGCAATCATTCTGCATAAGTCCTAAAGTGCAATCTCAGGCCTTATAACATTTTCAAAAAAAAAGAAAGAAAGAAAGAAAGAAAAGGCCAACTAGCCCCTTGTTCCTAAAAACCAGCAAACGACTATCCTGTGCCAGAAAATTGTGCAACCTCAAAGTCTGCTTGCTCAGTCGCGCTGCTTAATGGCCAGTTTTGCTTCTGTACCAGCCTGCTTAGTCGCACTGTTCAACCCCAATTTCTGCTTGTATACCAGCCTGCTTGCACAGTATAGCAATCTAATGAAGCCTTATAAAAAACCAAGTCTGTAAGCGAAAGGGACCAGCCGATGGCCACATTTTGTATAGGGCTGGCTGGTCCCTGCGCAGGTTTCTTTTGTTTCCAAAACTTTTATTTCTTTTTTTTTTTTTCTTCTTTTACATTTTATTAGGGACTCCAACAACTCTTACCACAATCCATACATATACATACATCAATTGTATAAAGCACATCCATACATTCCCTGCCCCAATCATTCTCAAGGCATTTGCTCTCCACTTAAGCCCCTTGCATCAGGTCCTCTTTTTCCCCCCCCCCCTCCCTCATATGCCCTTGGTAATTTATACCTCGTTATTTTGTCATATCTTGCCCTATTCGGGGTCTCCCTTCCCCCCTTCTCTGCTGTCCCTCTCCCAGGGAAGAGGTCACATGTGGCTCCTTGTAATCAGTTCCCCCTTTCCAACCCACTCACCCTCCACTCTCCCAGCATCGTCCCTCACGCCCTTGGTCCTGAAGGTATCATCCACCCTGGATTCCCTGTACCTCCAACCCTCATATGTACCAGTGTACAGCCTCTGTCCTATCCAGCCCTGCAAGGTAGAATTCGGATCATGGTAGTTGGGGGGAGGAAGCATCCAGGATCTGGGGGAAAGCTGTGTTCTTCATCGATACTACCTCACACCCTAATTAACCCATCTCCTCTCCTAAGCCCCTCTATGAGGGGATCTCCATTGGCCGACACTTGGGCCTTGGGTCTCCACTCTGCACTTCCCCCTTCATTTAATATAATATATATATACACATACATATATACATATACACATATATACACATACATACACACACTTATATCTTTTTTTTTTGTATGATGCCTTATATCTGGTCCCTTGGGCACCTCGTGATCGCACTGGCCGGTGTGCTTCTTCCATGTGGGCTTATTTGTTTCTGAGCGAGATGGCCGCTTGTTCACCTTCAAGCCTTTAAGACCCCAGACACTATCTCTTTTGATAGCCGGGCACCATCAGCTTTCTTCACCACATTTGCTTGTGCACCCATTTGTCTTCAGCGATCCTATCATGGAGGTGTGCAGTCAATGATATGATTTTTTGTTCTTTGATGCCTGGTAACTGATCCCTTTGGGACCACTCGATCACACAGGCTGGTGTGTTCTTCCATGTGGACTTTGTTGCTTCTGAGCTAGATGGCCGCTTGTTTATCTTCAAGCCTTTAAGACCCCAGTCACTATCTCTTTTGATAGCCGGGCACCATCAGCTTTCTTCACCACATTTACTTGTTCACCCACTTTGGCTCCAGCCATTGTGTCGGGAGAGTGAGCATCATAGAGTTCCAATTTAATAAAAGAAGGTATTCATGCATAGAGGGAGTGTTTGAGTAGAGGCCCAAGGTCCTTCCGCCACCTTAATACTTGACCTATAAATATCGACACAAAGATCTATTTCCCCAACCTCCTATATATATTTGCATGTACATGTCTTTGTCTAGACCTCCATGAATGCCCTTTGACTCCTAGCTCTTTCCTCCATCTCCCTTGACCTTCCTCCTGCCCTACTACCATGCTTCATCGCCACCTGGGCTAGAGTATACCTCTTCTCTAAGCAACCTTACCCTTGATCATTTCCCATCAGGCCTGCCACTCCCCCTTCTCTACCCTTTGGGGTCCCATGTTTTTCCCTTGTCCCTGGGTTTGTTAACACCACTTCCTTACCCCCCCTACCCCCCACCCCAAGTCCCCCCGGAACTGTCGGTCCCGTTGTTTTTCATCCAGATAGTTCATCCAGCCTGTCCTATTCAGACAGACCTGTGGAGTCACTAACATGCACGAAAACTAGACAGAGGAACACAAAGCAACAGTATACAACCAGACAACAAAACAACCAAAACAAACCACTGAAAAAGAACAGAACAAAACAGTTCACAAGAGAAAAGCTTGTAGTTAGTTCAGGGATCTTTGCTGGCCCTTAGGAGCATTTTCCAGTCCAGTCTGTTGGGGCACCACGCCCTGGCCCCAAAGTCCACTTTCAGCATTCCCTGGGGACCTTGCCACTCCATTCCCTTGCTGTTCCGCTGCACTCCCCCAGTGATTTGCCTCGGTGTGGTGGGATCAGGTCAGGTGCAATTCCCACACTGTGTCTCCGGTGCTGTCCCCTGTATCGCCCTTAGTCACTGAGGGGCATCATGTCTCATAGTAGGGCCAGCCATGTTGTTCTCTCTGTGGACTGGCTGCTCTACTCAGGAACATCATCATCACGGCCTGGTGGGCCAGGCTGTGCTCCACTCTCTCCTCCTGCCCCTTCATCTGCTCCCGTGTGCTCTGATCAAATATGTCCATCTCCCATAGCTGCAGGGTCAATGTCGTCCTTTGGAACATGTTCTTTTCGGGGGAGGGGCAGGAATCCACTTAATTTATGGTGCTGGGGCCAGCCTCCCAGACCTCTCCACCGGTTCCGTCCTCCACGCTGGGATATTGCATTCACACCTTGCGACACTGGGTTGAAGTCTGGTCCCACTTTCCCTGTGGAGATATAAACCATACCCTCCCCTTGGGTGGATTAATGCCCCATTTCTGTCATGCTGATTGTACTTACCTCAGGGGACTCATGTTGTACCTGTCCCTTTGGGTCTGGCTTACCTCGCTTAACATAATTCCTTCCAGCTCTTCCCATGAAATAACGTGTTTCATGTGCTCATCGGTGCTTTTTAGTGCTGCATAATACTCCATTGTGTGTATGTGCCAAAGTTTGCTAATCCACTCGTCTATCGATGGAAACTTAGGCTGTTTCCAAGTCTTTGCTATTGTGAATTGTGCCGCAATAAACATTGGAGCGCATATGACTGGTCGTGTTTTATTTGCTGCTTCAACCGGGTATATGCCCAGTAGAGGGATGGCTGGGTCGTAAGGTAGATCAATTTCCATTTTCTTTAGGTATCGCCAGATTGCTTTCCACAGTGTCTGTACAAATCTGCATGACCACCAGCAGTGGAGGAGGGTTCCTATTTCACCACAGCCCCTCCAACACTTGTTGCTCTCTGATTTACTGATCTGAGCTAGCCTGAGAGGTGTTAGGTGGTATCTCATGGTTGTTTTGATTTGCTTTTCTCTTATGGCAAGGGACTTCGAGCACTTTCTCATTTATTTATTGGCCATATTGATCTCCTCTCTAGTGAAAGTTCTTCTCATTTCTTTTGCCCACTTCCTTAGGGGGTTAACTGTTTTCCTCTTTTTGCAGGTCATGATGGTGTTGTAGATTTTAGTAATGAGCCCTTTGTCTGACGTGTCATTACTAAAAATCTTCTCCCAGTCTGTGGGTTGCCTTGTCACCCTCTTGGCAAAGTCTTTCGAGGTGCACAGGTGTTTTATTCTTATTAGATCCCATTTGTCGATTTCCAGATCACCTGTGTGTGTCCCCTTCCCTGTTGCAGTGAGCCTATGTGCACCCTGGGCCAGTGCTCTGAGATTAGTCCTGATTCCCTCCTTAATGGTCCTGATGGTTTGGGGTTTGACTTCTAGATCTGTGATCCACCTTGAGTGTATTCTTGTGCATGGGGTGAGGTAGACGTCTTGTTTCAACTTTCTACATGTGGATATCCATTGTTTCCAGCACCACTTATTAAAGAGGGCATCTGCTTCCCA
Source organism: Tenrec ecaudatus (assembly GCF_050624435.1). Taxonomy (NCBI): domain Eukaryota; kingdom Metazoa; phylum Chordata; class Mammalia; order Afrosoricida; family Tenrecidae; genus Tenrec; species Tenrec ecaudatus. Next base: position 95,457,914 of record NC_134544.1, on the reverse strand, counting down.
CTTGACGTTTTTGGGACCCTTGTCGAAGATCAGTTGTCTATATGCTGATGATTTTACTCCTGGGCTTTCTATTCTTTTCCACTGGTCTGAGTGTCTATCATTGTGCCAGTACCATGCTGTTTTGACCACTGTAGCTGTGTAGTAGGCATTAAAATCAGGCAGGGCGAGTCCTCCAATTGTGTCCTTCTTCTTGAGGAGTTCTCTGCTAATTCCGGGTTTCTTCCCTCTCCATATGAAGTTGGTGGTCAGTTTTTCCAATTCTTTGAAGAAGGTTGATGGTAATTGGATTGGTATAGCATTGAACTTGTAGAGTGCTTTAGGAAGAACTGTCATCTTTACTATGTTCAGCCTACCTAACCATGAGCAGGGGAGCTTCATCCATTTGTGAAGGTCACTTTTGGTTTCCTGTAATAGGGTTTTATAATTATGCTTATATAGGTCTTTAGTATTTTTTGTTAAGTATATTCCTAGGTATTTCAGTTTGTTCTTGGCTACTGTGAAGGGTACTTCCCTCTTAATCGCCTCTTCCATGGCCCTGTCTGATGTGTATAGAAACCCTACCGACTTCTGTTTATTGATCTTGTATCCTGCTACCCTTCCGTATTCCTCTATTGCTGTAAGTATTCCAACTGTGGAGTTTTGGGGGTCTTCAATGTATAGGATCATGTCATCTGCAAATAACGATAGTTTCACCTCCTCCTCTCCCAACTGGATCCCTTTGATGTCCTTCCGCTGTCTTATGTTGTTAGCCAGAACCTCCAAAACGATATTGAATAGAAGAGGGGACAGGGGGCATCCTTGTCTTGTACCCTTTTTCAGTGGTATTGTTCTTGTCTTTTCTCCATTGACTATGATGTTGGCTGTTGGTCTTTCATAGATAGCTTGTATGAGCTTGAGGAACTTACCTTCCAATCCTATCTTCATGAGTGTTTTGATTAGGAATGGATGCTGGATGTTGTCAAATGCTTTTTCTGCATCTATGGATATTATCATATGGTTTTTATCCTTTTTCTTCTCAATGTGGTGTATGATATTGATGGATTTTCGGATGTTAAACCATCCCTGCATCGCTGGGATGAATCCTACTTGGTCGTGGTGAATGATATGTTTGATGTTCCTTTGTATTCTATTGGCCAATATTTTGTTAAGGATTTTTGCATGTATGTTCATTAGAGATATTGGTCTATAATTCTCTACACCTGTGGGGTCTTTTCCCTGTTTGGGTATCAAAGTAATGCTGGCTTCGTAAAATGAGTTTGGGAGCTTGCCGTTCTTTTCTATGTTATGGAATACTTTGTGGAGGATCGGTTTCAGCTCTTCCCTGAATGTTTGGTAAAATTCTGCTGTGTAGCCATCTGGCCCTGGGACCTTTTTCCTTGGTAGGTTTTTGATGACACTCTCTATTTCTTCCTTCGCTATGGGTTTGTTGAGGTTCTTGATCTCTGTCTCAGATAATCTAGGGATAGATTGTTTTTCTAAATATTTATCCATGTCTTCCAGGTTTCTGAATTCATTAGAATACAAACCTTCATAGTACTTTGTGATTATCCTTTTTATCTCATTGGGGTCTGTTGTTATTGCCCCCGATTCATCCCTCATCCTGGCTATTGATGATTGTTCCTTTCTATCTTTGGTAAGCTTTGCCAGGGGAGTGTCAATTTTATTAATTCGTTCATAAAACCAGCTTCTAGTTGCGTTAATCCTTTGCATTGTTCTTTTGTCTTCCCACTGGTTTAACTCCGCCCTGATTTTTATTATTTCTTTTCTCTTGCTATTGGAGGGGTAGTTCTGTTGACTCTGTTCTAGTTGTTGGAGGTTTTGTGTTAACATATCTGTCATACGCCTTTCTTCTTTTTTCATGTATGCATTCAGTGATATCAAGCTACCTCTGATAACTGCCTTTGCAGTGTCCCATAAGTTTTGATATGTTGTATGCTCGTTCTCATTAGTTTCTAGAAATTTCCTGATATCCTCTCTGATCTGGACCTTAACCCATTCATGTCGCAGGAGATCGTTGTTTATTCTCCAATTGGTGGCCCTTGCTTTTCTGGGTGCCCTTCTATTAATCTCCAGCTTTAAGGCATGGTGGTCTGAGAAAGACGTCTGGATAATATCTATGTGTTTGAATTTACTCAGGCTGGCCTTGTGCCCAGCATGTGATCTATTCTTGAGAAAGATCCGTGTGGATTGGAGAAGAATGTGAAACCTTTTGCTTTTGGATGAAAGGCTCTATAGATGTCTATCAGGCCCTGTTGCCTAATTACATTGTTTAGCTCTCTGGCCTCTTTGCTGAGCTTCTTTCCCTGTGACCTGTCTTTCTCTGATAGTGGAGTGTTGAAGTCCCCCACTATTATTGTTGTTTCCGTGATTTCTTCTGTCATTTTTTTAATAGTTTGTTTGATGAAATTTGCCGCACCATTATTAGGTGCGTAAATATTCAGTATGCTTATTGCTTCCTGGTTTACTGAGCCTTTGAGCATTATGTAATGTCCCTCTTTGTCTCTTTTTATGTTTTGGATCTTGAGATCCATTTTGTCGGAGATTAAGATAGCCACTCCTGCCTTCTTGGAGTTACCATTTGCTTGGTAAACTTTCTGCCAGCCCTTTATTCTCAGCATATGCTTGTCTGCTTGCTTAAGGTGTGTCTCTTGCAGGCAGCAGATTGATGGGTTATGTTTTCTAATCCAATCCTCCAGCCTCTTTCTTTTAACATATGAATTAAACCCATTTGTATTCAAAGTGATTATTACAATCTCTGGCTTCATGGTTGCCATATTCTGTTTTGTGTTTTGGGTCTTTGCCTATCTTCCTTCATATCAGTGTACTTCGTTTGAGTGGAGGGTTTCTATCCTGTCCTCTTTTCCATCTGAGACCGTGTTGTCCTGGTACGTGTTGCTGGCATGTTGGCTTCTAGATGGAGATGGGCTATATGGTGGTCTCCTGGTGGTTCTAGTTGGAGCTTGATCTTCTGGCCATAGTGAGTCAGCCAGTATGTTCTGCAGGGTCGGGTGACTTGCAGTATATTTTTTGAGTTCTTCCTTGTCCTGGAAGACCCTTATCTTACCCTCTATCTTAATGGATAACTTGGCAGGGTATAGGATTCTGGGGGAGGCATTTTCATCTTTCAGTTTTTGGAAGATGTTGCTTCATTCTCTCCTCCTCTTCATGGTTTCTGCTGATAAGTCTGAGCATAACCTTACCTGCGCTCCTTTGTATGTGACTGTCTTCCTTTCTCTTGATGCTCGTAGAATTTTCTCTTTTTCCTCTAAGTTGGATAATTTTACAATTATATGCCTTGGCGTGTTCTTATTGGTGTTTAGCTTAGCCGGCGTCCTCTCTGCTTCCTGTATGAGAGTCGGATTCTCCTTTGTTAGGTTGGGGAAATTTTCTTCCAGGAATTCCTTTGCTATCTTGGCGGTCGATTTGTGTGTTATGTTGTGTTCCGGTAGACCGGTTATTCGAATATTATTCCTCTTCATAGCATCTGTCATTGATCTCAGGCTGTCTTCTGTTTCTTTAATTTTCCTATCTGATTGTTTTTCTCGCTTGCTTCGTTTGGTTTGAGCGTCCTCGAGTTCACTGATACGGTTCTCAGCCTCCTCAAGCCTAGATATAGCTTCTGTGACCTTTTGTGTGGCCTCTGCTACCTCCTCTGTTAGTTTCTGCAGTTCCTTTTGGTGGATAGTATTCATCCCCTCTATTGTGGACTTCATCCCCTCTATTGTGCATTTCATCCCTTCTATCGTTGCATCCTTATTTTGGTTTGCTTCTCTTAGCTCCTGTATTACTGCAAGCAGAGTTCTGAAGATTTCTTTTTGTGGCTGATCTATATCTGTTTCTTCTATGAGTGACGTTAGGTCTGTTAAAGTGCCTCGTTTCTCTGATTTTTTTGTTGGGAGTGATGTGGTCTGTTGATTTTTCCTTGATCCTTTAATAGGCCCCATGCTTCTGGGAGACAGGAGTAACCTTATTGTGTGGAGGCTCAGGCCACTGTGCCGTCTCCTGGGGTGGCTGGGGCGGGCTGCGGCAGGCTTAGGGCTGGCACTGGGGACCCAACAGGGCCCCAGGTGGTGAGAGCTGGCTGGAGCTCACTGACGGCTCCTCAGGGACTGCAAAGTCGAGACCCAGGCTCCACTGCAGGTGGAGTGTTTGATCTGCCCGGGCTGTGAGCGGGCGCGGGGAGGCCCCTTGGATAGCTGCGCAGGCAGCTGCGGGACACTGCAGGGAACAATGGTGTTCGCTCTCCGCCCTTTTGGCGCGAAACCGCAGGGGGTAATGGCGCCGGCAAAGGAGGCTTGGCGCGAAACCGCAGGGGGCAATGGCGCCCTTCCTCTGCTCAGGCTCAGAGTCGCGGCCGCCGGGGTCCCCGCAGCACCCTGGGGAGGGCACCTACTCTTGTGCCTTGCGCAGGGGGGGGGGGGCCCTTGGTGGGCAGACTCAGCAGCGCGGGGCGCGGCGCTCCGCGGAAGCTCAGGGTCCGGGACAGGCGCAGGTTGGGCTATGGCTCCTGTTGGCGGGAAGTGCTCAGCGCAGGGTCCCCGCCAGGAGTGGAGCTGGCGCTAGGCTGCCAGGGGCTGGCGGGGGCGGGCGGGGGTGGGAGGCCAGCGCACGGAGGGCAGGTGGAGAGGTCCGCGGCAGCGGTGCGGGTGGATGGTCCCCCGTGGGGGTCGCCAGACAACCCGCTGGTCTGCTCCCCTGAGCTTGGATGAATGGAGGGAGGGACGTGGGCCCGAGGGCAGATCGCTGCGCTGTGGGGAGAGGGGAACTGCGGGAGAGGAAAGCTTCTCTCCCAGTGGGGATCCGAGATAGGGAGTGGGGAGTGGGCCGCTGGAGTAGGCAGGGCAGGCAAGCGGCTCTGGGCTGGCGTCGGGTTTGGGGATGGAGCCTAAGCCGGTCGCCAGTGAGCTCACGGCAGCTTAGTGGCCAGAGATGTCCCACTAGTCCAGTCCTCTTTCACCTAGACCCCTGCTCCGGACAAATACGTGGGGTAGGACTGGGGTGCTGACCCAGGGGGATATTTCACTCACCAGACTCTTACTATTCAGCTATCTGGTCACCAATCCCGCTTTGTTTGGAGGAGCTCTCAGAGTATGCGGGTGTCCCTGTGGGCCATCTTCCCCCTCTCCCCAAAACTTTTATTTCTTTCAATCTCACATCTCAGTTATTCTTATCTGGCTCATGTACAACAAAATAAGATGTTTATTAGGAAAGTCCAACCTAAATTCTCAAGGTGTTGCTGGAGTTATTGGTCAAGATTATGAAGAAGAAATTAAGGCAGTGATTTATTCTGATATACCATGGTTTGCAGAGTGAAGACCCAAAGCCCATATGTCAGCCACTGGAGATCCCCTCTAGGGGAGGATATGAGCCAATGAAGGTGCAATGTAGCATCGATGAAAAATACAATGTTCCTCTAGTTCTTAAATGCTTTCTCCCCACCCCACACTGTCATGATCTGAATTCTACCTTGCAAGTTTGGCTAGTTCAGAGGGTGTACACTGGTACAGACAGGAACTGGAAGCACAGGGAATCCAGGGTGGATGATATCGTTAAGACCAGTGGTGTGAGTGGTGATACTGGGAGGGTAGAGGGAGAGTGGTTTGAAAAGAGGAAACTGATTACAAGGATCTACATGTGACCTCCTCCCTGGGGGACAGACAATGGGAAAGTGGGTGAAGGGAGACATCAGGCAGTGCAAGATATGACAAAATAATAATTTATAAGTCATCAAGGGCTCATGAGGGAGGGGATTAAGTGGAGAGCAAATGTATTAAGAATGATGAAGGCAATGAATGCAAAGATGTGCTTTACACAATTGATGTATATATGAATTGTGATAGGAGTTCTATGAGCCCCTAATAAAACAATTTAAAAATATTTTAAAATAATAAATTATAAAAATCTATGATCAAAATATAATAGAGAGCCAAAAACTTAAAAAAAGGGAAGATCGCTTAAGCCAATTTTTGCTTCCTTGCATTTTTAGAGTTAAAAGTTATGGTTGGCAGGAAAGAGTGCTTGAGAAATCTGACCATGGTTTAAATCAAGGTGTCTTCTGGAATGCTCTTGTGGTGAAACAATAGCGCCACCACATGGAATTAGAAATTGAAGCGAAAGGCTTTTAAACTTTGGATGGGGGGTCATTTCTTTAGTGCAGTCAGGAGGGCCTAAAACTGTCCCATTAACTTCCACTAAAGTCAGCGTGAAGGGAATGAGTGAAGTTAAGTAAGAGAGATGATAGCAAGATGGTAAAATCATACAGTGTGAGAAGCCTGAAGAGCAAAGGGCTTAATTGAGCCTGTAACCTTACCGGTGAACTTGGAGGAAAAAATGTCTGATTAGTAAGTTACTTCAGGAACAGCCGAATAAATTTATTGAGAAGTTTTTCAGTCTTTGAAAGTATGGTAATTAGTCAGTTCTCTTAATTCTCTGAGGGCTGGGAGCCAGTATTTTCATAACAATGAAGGCTATCTAACTAGTTGTTTTACTGGATCAAGACCAAGCAAGGTAACTGAGATTGCCAGCAATACTTTAAAGGCTGCATTGTTAAAACAGAAGGAGGAGAAGAGGAATCTTATGTGCAACAAATTTCATTTGGTCAATTTAACAAAAAAAGTTCTCCTTACTTAAAGTTTGAAACAAAGGTAGGGCAGAGAAACATATTTTCACTTCTGCAGAGAAAACTGATCCTAAGAAATCCCAAGATGATGGAAACCGCGTTTGGGATCCGGGTTCATCTCTCACCCAGAGAAAGGGCTGTGCATTTATGTTTCTGCAGAATAAAGCTGATGGGCTCCCCTCAGAAGGACGCAACCATGTTGGGAGAAAGATGGACATGAAGGACACGAAGGAACCCCAAAGCTTAATCATAATTCTTTTTCCAGGTCACTGACACCCTGAAGAGAGGGGCTATTTGTTTATATTTTCACAGGCCAAGGGGATAGGTGAATTTCTCTTCAACCAGCAAGGCCCAGAAGAAAGCAGTGAAGCTGGTGGGTGACCTGACCTCCCTCTCCTGTTACTGAAGTTATCCAAAATGTCAAGAAGACTTGGCAGATTCCTGAGAATGGCGATTGCTGACTGCTGAGACATTTCTTCCATTGCTGATGCTGTCTAAGAGAAACTCTGAGACTCTCATCAAAGAGGAACATTATATACAATATTGACTGGACTATTACTCCAGACTGTTGTTTTGCTGAAAGATCAAGATTTTGGACTTGTGAATTAATGTTATAATGTGATTGGAATGTAACTGATTTCTGTGTAACTCCCTACCTATATAATGTAACATTGCGTGACAAGGATTTGATTAAGAAACATTAGCAAGGGTTTAAGGGAAACATTTCATTAGATGTTGATCAGCTTAAAGAGGATATTTTCTATACATTCAAAGACAGACTCAAGGCATCTCCTGACTCTGATGTGACTAAGCAGTTGGTGAGTGGCATGGGAGGGTTGGATTCTCCATCTTGGGCTCAATGTATCTCACATAGCTTAAGTTCCAGTCTGACTGTATTATTTACTCATCATATTTTTTTATGCTTGCAGTTTCGTGCTGCTTCTATAGGAAGCTAAGAGATATGAAGAGAGACCATGTTGCTTCCGTGACACTATTAAATCTCAAACATAATGCAGACAGGGGAAATGTGGGATACTAGCACTGTAGGGAAATAAAACTGGGACTGTTAGGTTTCTCTCTCCAGGACTAGATCCCAACCTCAGTCCTTGGCTCCACGCGAGAAATATTTCACGCTGAAGCCGGGCTCGTGATCCAAGAGAATTTAATGAAAGTTCAAAGAAGCATCAGGTTTTACGCGGCATCTATTAGGATTCCTTTGACCATGTGGCCTGGCAGAGACTGCCCCAGGTCACGCAAGGATCTCTCTCCTCCCAGGAAGACCAGACCAAAAAGCCCCTCTCCCTTCCAGTCCCTGCCTTTTCAAGGGCTCCCAGGGGAGGTGTGGTGAACGACCCCAGGTTGATCCCATTGGCAGAATTGCAGTCACCTGGCCCAGGTGGGCTGCTCCAGGTGTAATGCCCATCAGGGCCCACCGGCAGGAAAATCTAGCTTTTGTCCTTTGCAGGCCCACCTGGGCATGTGTAAATGGACTTCCCAATTCCCTAGGCTAAGCTACCTAACAGGACTTACTCCCTGACTGGTGTGGAGGGAATCTGGAAGACTAGTATTCCATGGCTGGAAGACCGCCACTCGGGTAGTTGGAGATATGGTCCAGGTACATGTTCCTGCGGTTGTCTATCATTTCCATAGTTTCTCCCTTAAAGCTGTGCTGTCTTAAAGTGAGCACATGGTTGATTCATTCTCCCTATGGAAGCAGACATTCCTATTTGCTCGTTTTCTTCCCGCCATGATATCCAGCCTCTATCATACCTTCCTCCAACAGCAGAAGGGCATTAGGGGGCATTACCCCCAGTGCCTGGATTCAAAATGTTAGCTGTAAGCCTGAATTTTTGGCTATATTAATTGGACCATTAAGTTTTGTCTGGACAACTTAATGTATAGAAAGTAACTATATAGCCCATGTGGCTTTTGAATTTTTTATATAAAACAAAGGGGGACTTGTGGAGGGAGGTCAGCTTCTTAGACATGCTCCCTGGAGGCAGACTGCTGTCTCCCCACACCACAGGATGGGCCTGCTCCCTGCTGTTGGAGACAATGGGTTACTTCTCCCTGAAACTTACAACCATTAGCTTGGTTCCTCTAGGTGGGGTTTATACCCTATGGATAAAGGTTCCTATGGAGATCCAGAGAACAGGTCAAAGTTAAGCTGCCATCCTGACTCTAGGATCTGCCCATCTTATCACATGTATAGTCCCTATCCCTCCTTTTCCTGTTGCATGTATGCCCCTAGACCACCCCCTCCCATTACTGTATAACCTATAGTGCAACCCCTTCCTGTGACGTATGTCTTTACCTGTAATCAGGGGCTTGCATGCCTCCAAAAGTTATATAGGCCTGGGTTAGCTCTCTGGTCTCTCCCCACCTCTCTCCTTGGCTCCCTCTTCTCCCTTGTTTCCCTTTCCCCCTTTCCTCTTTCCCTTCCCCCTCTTTCCACGTGGCCCACCAAGTGGGGCTGAGGTGAGCAATGTTACCATGAAATGTGTCTGACCCTTTTATTGCAATATCCCCTATGCCTCTTCTATCTCATGCTCTCGATGACTTTATGTATTTATCTCAACCGTACAATTGTGCTTACTGAACCCACGACTAGTGGTGGGGGGCTGCCCCCCTACCTCATACTACACTCCTGGGGCCTTATTTTTTGCTAATATCTTCAGTACCCTTTGGATTTCTTCCTTCAGTACCACTGGTTCTTGATAATAAGCTACCTCTTGCTTTGTGTATTCCTTCCATCCTCTTTTGATACCTCCTGCATCATTTGAATTATTGTTTGGTGAAGAAGATTGAAAGAACTATGGACTTCAAGAAGAATTAACAAATCTGTCTCAGAAGAAGTACATCGAGAATGCTCCTGAAAAGTGAGCATGGTGAGATGTTTTCTCATGTGCTTTGGATGGGTTATCAGGAGAAACCAGTCCCTGGAAAAGCATATCATGCTTGGGAAAGTAGAAGGGCAGTGAAAAAGAGGAAGACCCTTGTGAGAGATTGAATCATTGACTGCAACAATGAGCATGAACAGAAAAACTACTGTGAGATGGAGCAGGACTTGGCAGTGTTTCATTCTGTTGTACATGGGTTCTCTGGGAGCTGGAACCTAATTGAGGGAATCTATCAACAGCAACAACATATGATCACTCATCCCTATCTCGTCAAGGCTTTCCTGTTTCTGTTCCTCCACATTTCCTAAATCTCTCCTTGGGTGTGTACTGTCCTTTTGATCTTAATTACACGGATGGTTAGTCTATCAACAGGGTGAGTTCAGTTCCGGACTGTGGGAAAATAAGACTTACAGAAATATGACCAGGACTATATTCCCTATATCATCACAGAGGGAATTTGGAAGCTAGTATTCCACAGTAGGAAAGTCACCACTTCGGTATGTTAGAGATAAAGTCCAAGTACATTATCCTGCTTTAAATATCATTCTCACAGATTCTCCCCTAACAGCTATGCTGGCTTAAAGTGAGCTTCTATCTCTATATAGAAGTAAACATTCTTGTTGTCTCCTCCCACTGCAGAACCCATCCCACCTCAGGCCTTTCCCCAGTGCAGGTATTAGGTTTCCTCACCTGTGAGCTCAGAGACTTTACTGTGGTTACCACCCACCTTGTGATGTATGTAAGTACTGAATATGCATGTATTATGGCTACCTACAAATATCCCAAGACAGTAAAGATTGACTCTCTCTTCCTCCCTTTCTCTGCGTAGACCTGGCTGCTGAGAACATGGCTGTCCCAGAGGTAAGCTTGCTACCATAACATGTGTCTGAGTCCTTTATTTTCTCTCTCCTATCTTCTAGGACTTTACTATGCTCTTTGTATATCATAGCCATACAATTTCAACTACAAAACCAGTGATTGTCACAGGCTTGTTTACACAAAGATTGGACTTGAAAGGTGACTAAAGACCCTTGTGTTGAGGGTCTCTTTGGTGATTTGACTTTTGGCCCACATTTTCCTCCTACTCTATCTATGATCTTCTAATGGGATTTCTTTTCGAGCCCTTGGTAGTGGTAGTTGGGCACATCTGGTTCTGATAAATCACTAACATTAGGTTAACAATTCAATGGAAAGTAGCTTGCATACCTGAGGGGACCTTTTGGACTCTACTTGCATGCTATCAGGGGTAGAGCTACATTGATAGATAAGAGGCCCTGTTTGTGTAGTGCTTACGAGTTGGGCTGCTAACTGTACGACTAGCACCATTCACGCCACGGGAAAAGATGGAGCTTTTTACTTCAGCAAAGATTTAGTCTTGGAAACTCACAGGGGGACTGTACCCTGTCCTACAGCATCACTGAGTTCACATTGACTTGACTGTAGTGGGTTGGTTTTTTGTTTGCTTGTCTCTATTTATTTATTTATTTATACAACTCATGATTTATCCATCGGGGGAAAAAATCTTAGTCTTATGGTCTTCATCTGGGCTGGGCTGGTATGTTTTCTTGACATCCAATTACTCTTTGATATAAAGCTCCTCCTTACACATTGAGTGTCCCTGCATTTGTTTCTCTAGCCTACCCAGTGTAACAGGGTAGGTATTTTAAGAGAAGTCCCCTTTTAGTTGCAAAATCTAGCCTCTGTTTCCCAAGATCTAAGGATAAGGTGGCTCCACCAGAACTGGGAACATAAATCAGTAAATATTTGTTGATAAATGACACAGAGTTTTCCGTATCGTCTGTGGAACTATCTGACCATATTGGAAAATGTAATAAAGTGTTGCAATTATCATTTTCAAAAGCAACTTTGGAATCTGACTAGAACTTTCATAAAGGAATTTTCTAATGTATCAGACATAAAAGAAGCATAATCCTTATGATTGCAAATTCATAGGGAAACACTTCACTTTGAGCTGTCCCATCAGCACTTGTTCTGAGAGACCCACCCGCCAAGAGTTACTAGGAGGAAGTAAATTTAAATTTCACACCTCTCAATTTGGAAGAGTCTCTATGAACATTGTGCCCATGCACTTGAAACCATTAGATTGATAGAACCTCTGGTGAGTGATAAATTAGCAGAGTGTAGAAATCATGATAAGCATCATTGAACTGAACTATCATGTTTAACTGCCTCAATAGCATTCAAGCAAAATAAAACAAGATCAAAATACAAACTCCAACTCTAAGAATAGTCAAGCTTAACAACCAACACCCACCCCCTCCCATCACTTTTTAGGGTTCCTATCCTGCTTAAGTTTCATTTTTAAATTTTGTTACGCAGACATAATTTACCTAGACCATATGATGCCAGATACTTCTCTTTTCCTAAAGGCAGTCATATGTGTCCCTACTTTGAGCCGCAGAGTGGTCCTTCGCCTCAAAGGTCATTAGTTTCGGTTCTTGCTTCAGCCGCATTAACACTGTGGCAGGGTTGGATGGCTGGATGGTTCCCGGTAGTTAGGAGGATGCCCCATCCGGGGAGTCTGATCACAAACCCACACAAGTACATTGTACGTCATTTTATGTCCCCCACGAACGCTCTCGGTGCTGGGGAAAGTACCACTTCTGCCCGCAGGTGCCTCAGCCATCATTACCTGAGCCTTTGCAGCTACAGCCTTAGCCAGGGCTGAGGGCCCATTGTTGCCTGACCTCCCTCTCCCTTCCTCCTTCCCGCGCTGCCCCAGGTCCCGCCCCAAGCTCCGCCCCCTGCCCAAACAGCACCGCCACCTCAAAGATGCCACCTCAAAGATGCCACCTCAAAGATGAAAAGAAGACAGACACCCTAAACCCGCCGGCTCCTCCCACCCCGGGTCGCTCTGAGAGGGGGCGGAAGTGGTGGTGTCCTAGCCGGAACTGTGGCTCATTGAGTGAGTCCTACTTACTGTGCATTGTAAGTGGGTGCAGAGAAGCGCCCGCAACCTGAGCACCATGTAGCCAGTGCTCCGGACGCTCTTCTCCAGGGACTTGTTTGTGGCCAGCGGCCACTTTGGAGCACCCAGCACCCCTGCTGGGGTGCAAGCCCCCTTTCTCTCCTCCTCCTCTTCTCCCATGCGTCGCCCTTCTCGTGGTGAAAGGTTTGTGTGTGCTCCAGGAGGTTGATCCCATCCCCCAGCTTTGGATTGATTTGGGCTCATGGTAGGAATCCCTGTTGGAGAAGGGGTAAACCCAGGCTGGGTGTTCTTGTCTTCGGGGTTTCCAGGATAGTTTTTTTGTGGGTTTCTGCTAAGCCCCCTCCATTGTTTCCTTTCCGCACAGCGGTGCCTTCTCCCGGAGACTCCTTGTACCTCGTCAGCTCAAAGGTGAGCCCCCGAGTCTGTTGTTTCTCTCACTACGAAGAAGAGAACGCTTCTCAGGAAGCGAGTGGCTGCAGCTGGTGCACAAATGTTAGGGCTTCCTCCGGAGATTTGCTAAGTCTTGTCAGCTGTGTGCCGGGAGCCAGACAGGGTGAGAACCCCAGGTCCAGGTCTAGAACCTCCCTGGCTCTTTGCGTCATCTGGTGTGTGGCCTGACAGCTGGAAAGTCAAAGAAGAGACAGGCCCAGCTTTAAAAAGTGAGGTTCAACCTTGAACTCAGCCAAAGGGATGTCCAGTCTTTCTTTGGGAAAGCTTACAGGTCTCTGTGGAAGGGCGAGACCCCCTTCTAGGGTCTGTTGGAAGCATTTACTAAGGATATCATAGATGTTTCTTCTTTACAAAGCTAACTCTGCCCATCTTCCTGCCCAATAAAGAGATGTCAGCCCACAGAAGCCAGCACCCAGCCCATTGGAGTTATCCACATCAACCAGAAAGATGTGGGGGAACCCTCCTGTCTAAGCATTAGAGACATCCCACAGAGTTAAATACCTGAATTGATACTTTGCTCACTTGGACTGGGCACCTTCTACCCTCCTGCTGCTCTGACTTATCTTGCCTCTCACCACCCCCACCCCTCTCTACCCCTAAGTCTGGCTCTCCCTCCCACTTACACTCTTTCTGCTGGTTCTGCAGCAGACATTAGAGCTGTGTAACCCCTTCCTCGAAAAAATTCTGCTTTAGTTCGTGGGTCTTTATTAAACCTGATGTTCTCTTCCTTTATGAAATAGCAGGTCTAATGGACTTTACACTTTTAAATTTACCCTATATACTTGAGTAACAGCCGACCTGAAAATAAACTTAGGCACCTAATTTTTCCACAAAAACTGGGCAAACTTCTTGACTCCAGTATAACCCTAGGCTAGGAAATGCAACAGTTATGATAAATTCAAAAATAAAAATAGATACCAATGAAATCAGTTGAGGCATCAGCAGGTTAGATGTTTATGAATATTTCAAAGAAAAATAGTAAACTAGCTCTAAGTGGAAAAGAGGGTGAACAAAAACCATATGTTATGAGTAATAACTGTACACGCTGAGTTACTGCATGCGCTACAGTACTGCATGTACATAAGACAGCTTGTAAAGCTTGAGGCCTAAGGCAGACGGATGATCTTCCAGAATAAGATGACATGACTGTTTTCATACAGCAGCCTGTGTTAGGGCTCATAATAAACACACACTGCGTATGCCCTGTGTTACTGCATGTGCTGTGCTACTGCATACACAGCGTCGCCCCCTAGGCATGGGAAGTGCTAATGCACCACATGCAGTAACACAGTGCGTACACAATGCAGCGTGTATATTATGAGCCCTAACACAGGCTGCTCTATGCGAGCATAGTCAACACTGGGTCCAGATAGGGGTTAATAAGAAAGTGAAAAATAAAATAAGTACTGTAAATAATCATAGTGTATATCCAAGACCAGAGAGCTTCTAGTACTTGTAGTCAGCAATGCTTGAATGGAGCAAAGGGGCATGACAAAGAACGGGTAAGACTGTAAAGGCTACATCGTTGGTCAAGCCCTGGAGAAGAGTGGGAGAAGAAGAGCGGCCGTATCCAGCATTCATATGACAAGGATGCAGTGCGCCTCTGGTACCAGCACACAGAAGTGGGCAGGTTCATGCCCAGTATGGCACAGAAAACACAGGCTTCTGGCATGCAGGAGAAAAGAACTGTGATATTCGCAGTCATGGACCACCCACAGAGGATGTAGGCACTCTCAGATGAGCAGGAGAAATCAGGTTGCACCAGAGAATAGATAAGTGGGACCCTCACTTCAGTATAAGCCGGGGGGGGCGGGGCTTTGTCAGCATAAAAAATGTGCTGAGAAACTCGGCTTATACACTAGTATATACTCGTGTGGCTAATTCTCTGCTTTAGATGAAGGGCCAGCTCTAACCTTTCTTAATCTTACTATCCTTAACCCCTTTCACCTATTTTCCTTTGATATCCTGTTCCCTACAAACCTAAACTCCCTCAATAAATCTAAAATTAAAGGTCTTTGTCTCTTGTCTCCCTAAGACCTAATACATGATGGCCGGTACAAAGAGTCTGTCTATGTTAGACTGGAGTGGCACTTTCCTTTCCCTAGCCACTAAAGTCCCCAGCGCCTTTCTGGACCTCTTTGAGCGAGCCTAGCAAAGAGATCTCCACTTCATTGGCTAAAGACCCTCTGACAATGCATCGGTGAGGGTGAATGTTAAATCCAAAGCTCCCTACTCCATGGTCATCTGTTCATTTTCCCATGGCCATTCTGAAAATGTCCACATACAAGAAATCTTGCTAAGTCAGATGGCCTTTTCACCCCAGGGGTTAGGTGGTAATTATTCAGTGGAAGGATGCTCTCCTGTTTTGCTACCTCATTTAAGAGAGCTCAAATTTTCTCTCAGCCTTTTAAAATGGGTTGTAAGAATTCCAAGTATGTTAGTCCAGGTAGGCTCGAGAAACAAATCCATAGAAATTCATATGTGTATAAGAGAGAGATTTATATAAAGGGTAATTGTACATTAAGAAAGCATCCCACCAAATCCAATCCAATCCCCTAAGTCTGATATTAGCCCATATGTCCAATACACATGCAGTGACGCTGAATGCAGGATGATCACAGGCCAGTGCATAGAGAGTCATTGGATCCAGTGGTGGGGTAAGCATCTCAGCATTGGCAGGGGTTTACATGTGGCTTTTCCAGTTCTCAGGGAATGGGGTCTATCAGCGTAGTGCCATGTTTCTGGTCAGTAGAGTGTCTCCAAGGGAGTGAGTTGAAAGAGAGAGAAAGAGAGAGTCTGTCTCCTGCCTCCAAAGAGGGAATTCAGGAATCATGGTTGACCAACTGGACTCCACCTCTTCACTTTTACTTGACAAATTGACAACTGATTATATAACTACCACAGTAAGCAATGGGCATAACACACCTCTAGTTTGTTTACTGGCAAGCCTCAATTATCTGGGTCTTAAATCAGTTATTCAAAGGGGAAATAATATTTTCCTATGTAGTAATGTGTGGCCGCAGCACAAATTGGACAATAACTCAGGATGGCCACCAGGTATTATATTTGATTTAAAATTATTCAAGTTCTCAATAATTTCTTTTTAATCTACAAAATATATTCTCATTTTCCATATATCCAAGTTTTCTCTCTCCATGCTCAACCTCATTTATGTCCGAATTGTTCCACTATGAAAATCCTACTGGTTCAGGAAAGTGTTCCTCTCTCAGACTAAGAATCAGTCATTGATCCTTCTGATCTCGCTTTGCCGCCAATTTCAGTGCCTATTGTCTCTGAGAAAACTGCTTCTGTGCCTTCTTTCTCCCCCACCCCTTGCAAACCCCTTCATGTCCCTCCAACCACCCGTGGATACTGCTGCATTCTCCCAGTTGCCAGAGTGTAAACCTATATCTCCTGCTAGAGTGTCCCATTCTTCTTCAGCCTTGCTCTTCACCACCACTCCCACTCCTGCCTTGTCTCAACCTGGTCCCACCAACTCCAAGCCTACCTCTCCCCTATTACATCATATAATTTCTACCCAATCTTCTCCCTTGCCCATACCATGATTGTATATTTCTCCCACCTCTCCTCTGTCACCAGTTTCCTCCCATGGTTGCCATGTTCTAAGACATCTTATACCTGTCCCCTTCTGCCAGCACCATCTTCTCCTCCCAGCCTTTTGTGTTCAGCTCTCTCCACCACAAAGACAGCTCCATGAAACCCAAAGGATCCATTCCTAAATCCTGCCACCCTCATCCCCCTCTTTGAAGTCGCAGGAGCAGAAAGGCTAGTAAAAGTTCATATCCCTTTCTTGTTAAATTATATATCAGTCTTAGGGAAATGTCTTGGATGTTATACATCAGAGCCAGACACTTATATTAAAGAATTTAAATAACTCACTCAGACATATGTTACCTGTCATGTCGTCCATATGATGTTAACAACTACCTTGACTTCTGAAGAAAGGGAGATAGTCTGGACAGCTGCATAAAGAGAAGTGATGAAGGGAATGCCCAGAACTGGGATAAGCCCGTGGACTTCAAGGCAGTCCCCAGAAGAACCCTAATTGGAATTATCAGACGATCATGAGGACTGTATTCTTCAAGATTATTTTATTTGTATCTCATTGAGGGCTTGCCAAAAACCTCAACTAAGGCAGTCAGTTATGACAAAGTTAAGGAAATCTTTCAGGAACCAAAAGAAAATTCTGCCACATTTCTCTCACATCTTTCAGGAGGTTTAAATGTACCAAAGTAGACCCTACTACACTGGAAGGGATGATTGTATTTCACTCAAATTTCATCTCACTATCAGCTCCAGATATTAAAAGGCCATTTAAAAGTTTAGACTATGGACCCCAGACTTCACAGCAAGATCTCAGTGCAGCCTTCAAAGTTTTCAACAAGAGGGAGGATCAGGAAAAGTTATATAAGTTAGAAAGAGTTAAGGTTAAATGTCAAATGTTAGCCAGTGCCCTCCCGGCCAGAGTGGGTGTGTCTAAACTAGTTATTGGGCCACACATGAGTGTGCCATGATGACCCTGCTTCAAATGCTCCCAATCAGGGCAGTGGGCAAATAAATGTATGCCCTAATCTGTGACCTCCAAGAAAGCCATACTATGAACAGAAAGGTCCCTGGGGAAATGACTGCCCCACTCTCAGAGTGGGAGGGATAGTTTATCCCATTAGCCCTCCAGAGCAACTTGCTCAAGATGCCTCCGTGTTAGAGCTGCTTGGCTTGGCCTTGAAGAATCGATACCCAGGGTGTAAGACCCCTTTGAAGATCACCCAACTCAAGAGAGCCTTTCTTTCCTTTTAGACGTAGGGGTCACTTACTCTTACCCGAACAGGCAGGTAAACATAATTAGCATGCACCACTATTGTGGGAGTCTTTGGTACAACTCCACAACCACTTATCACACAACCACTTTTATGTAGTCTGTATAATGTGCAATTTACACATCAATTTCTAGTCCTCCAAAATTGTCCTATTTCTTTACTGGGAAAAGATATTCTTGCTAAAATTCAGAGCAGTGGTAAGTTTGCTTTTACCAGAGGCCCCACCAGTCCCAGACCTATTGCTTCTCTTATAAGCAGTGCCAGACACTTGCCTGTCTTCACTTCCTCCCTAAATGACTCTAGTGTCACCACACCCCCTGCCGGGTCTTTCCCTTTACCACCTGATCTAGTTTACTCACAAGTATTGGATGTCACTCATCCTTCAGTTGCTAGGCATCATCAGCCTGTTTACATCAAGTTAAAAGACCCTTCAAAATTTCCTAATGTGCCCCATTATCTAGTATCCTCCGACACTTACAAGGCCTCAAAACTATAATCTCAAAACTACTTACAGCAGGCCTGTTAAGGCCAACCCACTCTCTTTACCACATGCCTATCCTGCCAGTTATTAAACCCAATGGAAGTTACAGATTTATCCAAGACCTTAGGGCCATTAATGCTGCTGCCCTGCTTATTCATTCCCTGGTGCCCAACCCTTAACACTCTGTTCTCTACCATTCCGCATAATACTAAACATACACGGTTGCCTCCATTACTATCCCTCTGATGAATGGTCCAAAGACCTCTTCACCTTTACCTGAGCAGTTCATTCATACATTCTCAACAAATCTGTTGGGGAGTTTTGCTCCAGGGTTATTTAAATAGGAGCCACTTATTTAGTCAAACCCTGACGATTGACTTCCTGTCCCTAGACCTTTTCCTCAGCTTCATCCTCCACTATGTAGGTGACAGGCATCAGAAGATTCATAACATACAACTTTCCTCTAATTCTTTAATGCACCCCCCTATCAATGACCCTAATTCTACCTTACAAATCTAGCCAGAGCATCTGTATACAGGTACAGATAAGAGCTGGAAACACTATTGAGAATAGTCATACCAGGAGGGGGAAGGGAAGGGGAAGGTGACGGGAGATACGGGAACTGATCACAATGATCTACCTATAATTTACTCCCAAGGTGATGGACAACAGAAAAGTGGGTGAAGGAAGACATCAGTTAGTGTAAGCTATGAAATAATAATAATTTATATATTATCAAAGGTTCATGAGGGAGGGGAAAAGGGAGAAACTGATACCAAGGGCTCATGTAGAAAAAATGTTTTGAAAATGATGGCAACAAATGTAGAAATAAGCTTGACACGCTGGATGGATGGATTGTGGTA
The DNA here is from genome assembly GCF_050624435.1 of Tenrec ecaudatus. Lineage (NCBI taxonomy): Eukaryota > Metazoa > Chordata > Mammalia > Afrosoricida > Tenrecidae > Tenrec > Tenrec ecaudatus. The sequence goes on along the minus strand of NC_134544.1, from coordinate 95,438,813 downwards.
AGAGTTGTACGAGCCCCCAATAATATGATTTTAAAAAGTCATAACAAACAACACGTTGTTGATATCCTTCCATTTCAGATTCCCCAAATCATACCAATGGTCTTTTAAACTTCCTGGCAGATAAGGAGTACGGAGTGTCTCCCACCAAGGTACAGCTTTCTCTCACCTCTGCAATGTATCTGGAAGTCCGACTCAGAAAGAATTCCATAGATAATACAGTTGATAGAAAACAGCTTCTTCCTCATCTCCCAACTCCCTCTACTGAAATGCTCTCCTTTCTAGGCTTGATTCACAGCTAAGGCTGTGGATTCCCAGTTTTAGTGGGTTAGCCAAACCTCTCTATGAAGCAGCTAAGGGACAAGCCCTGAACCTTTAGAACCAACAACATTCATTGATAAACCATACAAAGCACTTAAATGTGCCTAGCTATCAGCTCCTGCACTTTTCCCTCCTGGTTTAACCCCTTCATTCTATATGTTCATGAAACTGGTGGCTGTGGGAGTCCAATGCCAGGAAATAGGATCTACTTTTGCTCTAGCAGCCTATTTACCTATACAGTTAGATCCAGAAGTACAGGGGTGGCCTCCAAGCTTATGGGGCATGGCAGAAGCTGCTCTCCTAGCCCAAGAAAGCTCAAAAATTACTTTTGGCCAGAACATGCATATTAAATCCTCTCATCATTTATGTGACCTGCTCTCCCACCATGCTATATCAGCCCTGACACGCTATCCTCTACAACTCTTTCATCTTAACTTTTTTTTTTTAATTGAAAGAATTCTATTGGGGGCTCTTACAACTTTTATTACAATCCATACATCAATTAGATTAGGCATATTTGTACATATGTTGACTTCATTCTTTTTTAAACATTTACTTCTTATTGAGCCCTTGGTATCAGCTCCTCTTGTTTTACATCCCTCTCGCCACCCTTGTGGCCCCTTGATAGATTATAAATTGTTATTATTTTCATATCTCACACCCATCGTTGTCTTCTTTCCCCAATGGTTTCTGCTGTTATTATTCCTGGAGGGGTATGTGTGCTTATGTGCCAGTCATGACGATTGGTCCTTCCATCCTTCCCTCCTCTCCCCACCTTCCCCCTACCCTTTTGGTATTGCTATTCTCATCCCATGTGTCATGAACTTTATCTCTTATCAATACCTGTGTACCTGCCCCAGTCCAGTGCAGAGTGAGAAACAGCAGTAGGGTCATGACAGTGGGGAGTGAGGAAGCCTTGACAAAGCCTTAAGGAACCAGAACAATATTGTGTGATCCATTGATGCTCTACTGCACCCTGGTTGACTCATGCCTTCCCTGTGACCCCTCTGGGACTGGGATGTTCCATTGTTTACAGATAGCCTAAGGGTCTCTGCTCCAACCTCCTTCATTCTCAACAATGTGTTTTTGTTTCTTTGTTATGAATCTTCTGATACCTGTTACAGTCCTGATGACACCTCATGATAACCCTGGCTGGTGTACTTCTCCCATGTGGGTTTGCTTCTTCACTGTTGCATGATTGCTTGCTTAACTTCAAGTTTTTAAGAGACCCCAGACGCTGTATCTTTTAATAGCTGGGAGCCATCTTTCTACACCACATTTGCTTGTGCAGCCATTCAGCCTTCAACAATTTTGCGTGTGTGTGTGTGTGTGTGTGTTTGTGGGGTGACCATCACCAAATGCCAGTTTGTTAAAACAAAGTATTTTTGTGTTAGGGTGTGTGTGAGCTGAGCCCCAAGGTCTGTCCACAGTGTATTGCCTGATAAATGTGTGCATAGGCCAATCCCTCTATTTTTATGGATTAATGTATTTACTTAAGTATACACTTCTGCCTATACCTCTATCGATAGCTTTGCTTTCCAGAGCCTTCCTCTGTTTCCTTTTGTCTTCCTCCTGCCCCACCATCACATTCCCCCTTCTTCCACCTCTTAGTACTTCCTCTCATATTGCTGTTGCTCCAACATCCATAGAATCTCTATGTTGTTGTTGATTTTAATTCTATAGTTGTTCCCCTGTCTGTGGCATTGTTTGCTCACCAAACCCTCTGTCTTTCTTCTTGAGGACTTCTCTGCTAATGTTGGGTTTCTGCCCTCTCCATATAAAATTTGTGGCCAGTTCTTTGAATAAGATTATTGGTATTTTAATCAGGATAGCATTAAACTTATAAAGTGCTTTGGGTAAGATTGACATCTTCCGTGTGTTGAATTTTCCAGTCCACAAACATGGGATATTCTTCCATTTGTGGAGGTCATTCTTGGTTTCTTGTAGTAGGGTCGTGTAGTTTTCCTTGTATGTCTTCAGATTTTTTTTGGTTAAACATATTCCTAGATATTTCAATGTGCTCTTGACTATTGTGAAGGGTACTGCCTTCTTGATCTTCTCTTCCATGGTCCTGTTGAATGTATATAGCAAACCAATAGACTTCTGTTTGTTGACCTCATATCCTGTCACTCTTCCATATTCTGCTATTGCTGTCAGTTATTTTGGGATTTAAAATGTACACAATCAGGTTGTCTGCAAAAAGAGATAGTTTCACCTCTTCCTGTCTCACTTGGACACCTTTAATGTCCTTCCACTGTCTCACGTTGTTTGCTAAAGCCTCCTGTACGATATTGAATACAATTAGGGAGAAAGGGCATCCTTGTCTGGTCTCCTTTTTCATTGGGATCATTTTCCTCTCTCCTTCATAGGCTATAATGTGGCTGTTGTATTTTCATAGGTAGTTTGCATTATCTTGAGGAATCTTCCTTCTGTTCCTATATCTTCATGAGTGTCTTAATTAGGAAGGGGTGTTGAATGTTGTCAAATGCTTTTTCTGCATCTATCAATATTATTATGTGGCTCTTATACTTTTTCTTATCAACATGGGGTATAATATAGATGGATCTTTGAATGATAAATCATTCCTGCATCCCTGGGATGTTTCCTACCTGATAATGGTGAATGATGTTTTATATACTTGTGTATGCTCTTGGCCTATAAATATCTTGTTAAGGATTTTTGCATCTGTGTTCATTACAGATATCACGTCAGAGGACACCAGCCTCTCTCTAACAACTGAAGGGTCCATAGGTGCAGTTGCACGGTGATAATATATAAACATATAGTAACGTCGTAGAAGATAGGAGAAATAGGAGTGTGAGTAAAATAAAGAAGTCAGATACATTTCCTGATAACATGCTCACCTTAGCCTCTCTTGGTTGCCCATGTGGAGGTGAGAGAAGACAGAGCAATTGTTTACTGTCTCGAGATATTACTAAGTAGTAATATATTATACTTATTTTATTTCCAAATAAAAGTCCTATGGTTTCTTTAGTTAGCAGTCCCAACATTGTGGTTTTAATAATTTCTGGCGGGATGTCTTGAACAAGCTGGAATTCCTCTTGGCTGTTTAAATCTATCGAAAATCTTCACCCAGCAGTGTGATTGTCTGATAAAGCTGGCTGGACTCTGGTGCATTTCTTGCTTGGCTTATTAGCAACAGATTCCCTCAGGCTCTTGGGTGGGACTTGGAGCATGCCCCCTTAGAGGGTTCCAGATTGGGAAGTGCTTACCAACTGGATTCCTTCACTGTTGGCTCTTGAGTGACATTGATTTATTCAATGATCTCCCCTTTTGCAATGGGGCATAGTCCAGGTTCTCTGTAACCCACCTCTTTCCCCGGTACCTGTCTGCTGTGAGTTGCCCTGTTTCTTCATGAAAATTGCAGGCATTATCTTTTAAAATTTACCTCTTCCCCACCTATAAAGCATTTCCCCTTATGCCTGTTGTAATTTCCCAAGGGAGCTGCCAAAGATCACTTCTGTATTCATCTGTTCCTACGTTCCTGCATATTCTGAAATAATCAGAGTGAGCTCTGTTCCTTGAATGGATGGATCACAGATTGACATGATGGGTTCAAATTTTAAAATTCTAATATAAGAATGAGATTATCAGCAGCCCCTGAGTCAGCCACATTTTTGCAAACCGCATCCTGCAATCTGGAGATAAAGTCTAGATAAGGCTCATCATTTTTTTGATTCACTGCAGTGTAATTGGGCCATCTGCCTCCTAATAGTGCTATTTTCTCCCTGTCCCTTGGGCAAACCTAGTGTACCTGTGAGAATGCCTGTCCAGAAAACTAGTTGTGACTCAACTGTGATATAATTCTTATCCCCTAGCAACTGATGAATTCCAATATCTATTCCATCCTCAGTATTTTTGAGATCTTGTGCATGCACTGCTTCATTCCACAATATCTGATACCATAAGAATTATGCAGTAGAGATGCATGCTTTTTGTCAAAGCTCTCCAGTCAACAGGGATCCTGTGTTCAGACTGACAAAGACTTTAATCATGCTAACTACAGAAGAGGAGCTGGGCCACAACTAGAAACCACTTTCTTGAAATCTTGATGATGTTGTTCTTGAACTGTGATGATGTTCTTGAACTCTCTGTGGGTGTTGTGAGTCAGGCTGTGTGTTAATGATGCGAAAAGGAAAAGCCATACATGGGTATGCTCTGTACTTCCCTGTGAACGTTTCTTAGGTTAATAGCTACCATGTCCCTGCTCTCCATATCAAAGGCTCCTGACTCTGGAAAACAAGATTTAAATTTCTTTACCACTTGAAGAAATGCCTTTATTTTTTAATTTGTTGGCACTACATTTTGATTATTTAAGAGGTGGCTAAGAGTGATATGGCACTCTGTATCTTTGCTCGTCACCTGACCCATATCTCAGTCATTCTAAAAATACTGAAATTTCTCGGATTTAACCTCTCTGTCTGAAGAGGTTGTACAATTGTTACACAGGGTATAACTCAAAAGAATTATTTTCCTACATCTCCATGTTAGGCATCATTGGTCAGAAGAAACCAGCCTCTCACAACCAAAGGGTCCATTGGCACAATTGTACAGTGATAATATGTAAAGGTTATAGTAAAGTTATAGACGATAAGAGAGAGAGTAAAATAAAGGTGTAAGACACATTTTATAGTAGCATGCTCACCTCATCCCCTCTTGGTGGTTTATGTGGCGGTAGGAGAAGAGAGAGTGAGTCTTTATAGTTTTGGGATATTTATAGGTATCCTTAAAACATGCACATTCAGTAGTTACATAATTCACAATGTGGGTGGTAACCACATTAAGGTACCTGAGCTCACAGGTGAGGAAACAATTCCTGCATTGGAGGAAGGTATGAGGGTTATGGGTTACTTGATGGGAGGAGTAACAAAAGAATGTCCATTTGTATAGGGAGATAGGATCAACCATGTGCTCACTTTAAGGCAGCATAGCTGTTAGGGGAGCATCTGTGGGAATGATATTGAAGGTAGGATAATGTACTCGGACTTTATCTCTAATGTACCAAAGTGGTATCTTTCCTATCGTGGAATACTAGCTTTCCAAATTCCCTCTGTTATAAGTTAGGGATTATAGTCCTAGTCATATTTCCCTCAGTGTTAGTTTCCCTAGTCCCGTGGGATTATTACCCTATTTGGGTATCAAAGTTAGACTGCCTTCGTAGAATGAGTTTGGAAGTTTTCAAGTTTGCCATCCTTTTCTATTCTCTGGAATAATTTGTTGATGATCGGTGAGAGCCCTTCACTGAATGCTTGATAGAATTCCCTTGTGAAGCTCTCTGGTCGGGGGGCCTCTTTTGTTGGTAGATTCTTGATAACCATATCTATTTCTTTTGTTATGGGAAAGTTTCTTGAGGTTCTTGAACTCTATTTGGGATAATCTAGGGAAGGATCGTTTTTCCACCTATTTGTCCATGTCATTCACATTTTTTAATTCATTAAGATACAGTCTTTCATAATACTTTGTGATTATTCTTTTAATCTCATTGGGGTCTGTTGTGATTTCCCCTATTTCATCCCTCAGCAGGTCTTCTCTAAGCAGCTTGTAAGGATGATCAGCAACATCTTTTGAGGAAGATCAGAGCAGGTGTTCTCACAGAATCTTGCAAGGAACATCAGCGACATCTTGCATGGACAATCAGAGCAGATCTTCTATCAGCACCTTGCAGGGAAGATCAGTGGTGTTTTGAAGGAAGGGCAGGTCCGATTGATTCTATCTCACAAGAAATATCCTATCACTTGTGGGTGAGGGAGTGGTGCTGGGAAAGTTTTTCAGAGAGACCGTGTTAATTCGCTTTGCACGACATCACACGCAGCTGCTGTTTCTAAGTCTGTATTATCAGCATGTTGTGCCTACCATTAAATTTTGCTATGTTTTGCCGCACCAATTGAGTTTGTGTGTCTGCCTGTGGATTAGGAACTCCCTGGTTGTGACTCATCTGTCTTTTTCAATTTCATACCTTACACTCACACTCACAGACACACACACATCATCATTTATGCAAGCCCAAAAAGATCATCTGCCAGTATCGTTAAAATACATTCTTCAATATAATTTCCTGATTTTTAAATTCATAATAAAAAACTACACATTTAAGAAATGAAATCAGCACACAGAACTATACCACAGTAGGAGGAGGTAAGTTGTTAGCCAGAGAGGAGCCAGAGCTGGTTGACACCATGTAGAGCTCCTGTGAGCAGGGAGAGTTCAACAAACATACATAAATAGGCACATAAGAAGGTACCACAGGGTTTGCTTGATCTAGACCACGGTTCGACTGACCCCCGAGGTGTTTAGTAAATCCCACCCTTCACAAACAGGCGTGTATGATGTGCAAACACACATACACATACACACACACACACACACTCAGGGGCCCTCAATAACTATGCCTCTGTACAGGTGCGGTGGGCTACATATGCCAGGATCTTGATGTACATTTATGAAATACAGATAAAAGTCCTATTTTTCATGCAAATCTTTTGAAACAGTCATAAGAATAGAAAAAATAGAAGTGAACCCAACCCATATCTATCCAAAACTTTGCCAGAGAGGAGGAGGGAAAATTATTTGACCTACCTGTGGGCCTGCTGAGGCCAGTTCTGGGCTCACACCCACTGGGAGCAGAGGTGCATGTGCATATCGGAACAACTCCAACAGGTTGTCCTCAGCATCTGGCAAGGATGATCAGCAGTCACTTAAAAGGTAGATCAGATCACGTGTTCTATCTTGCCAAGCAGATCTGCAACATCTTGCGAGGATAATCAGAGCAGGTCTTCTATCAGCATCTTCCAAGGAAAATCAGCAACATCTTGGAAGGAAGAGAAGACCAGGTCTTCTCACAGCATCTTGCAAGGAAGTTCAGCGACTTCTTGGCAAGCTAGAGAAGAGTAGGTCTTCAATCACCATCTTGCAAGGCACATTGGAAACATCTTGCAAGAAGATCTTCTCTCAGCCCCTTTTAAGGAAACCAGGGATATCTTGCAAGGAAGATCAGAGCAGGTCTTCTGCCTTCATCTTCCAAAGAATATCACCGACATTTTCCAAGGCAGATAAGAGCAGGTCTTCTTCCAGCACCCTTTAAGGAAATCTGGGATATCTTGCAAGGAAGATCAGAGCAGGTCTTCTGTCACCATCTTGCAAGACAGATCAGAAGCATCTTGCAAAGAAGATCAGACCAGGTTTTCTCTCAGCACCTTTTAAGGAAGACCAGGGATCTCTTGCACCGAAGATCAAAACAGGTCTTGTATTAGCATCTAGCAAGGAAGATCAACAAAATCTTGCATGGAAAATCAGAGCAGGTCTTCTATAAGCATCTTGCAAGGCAGAAAAGGAAGCATCTTGCAAGGAAGATCAGGGCAGGTCTTCTCTCAGCATCTTGCAGGGAAGATCAGTGGCATTTTCAAGGAAGGGCAGATCCGATTGATCCCATCTCACAAGGAAGATCCTATCACTCGTGGCTTAGGGAGTGGTGCTGGCAACATTTTTCAGAGAGTACTGTGTTAAGTTGCTTTGCATGTCATCTCATGCAGCCGCTGTTTCTAGGTCTGTATTATCAGCATGTTTTGCCTACCATCAGATTTTACTATGTTTTGTCGCACTACCTGAGTTTGTGTGTCTGCCTGTGGGTTAGGCACTGCCTGGTCGTGACTCATCTGTCTTTTCCTTGTTCACACCATATACTCACACACAAACACACACACTCACACAGTTACCATTTATGTAAGCCCAGCAAGATCATCTGCCAGTATTTTAAAATTACATTGTTCAATATATAAATCTGATTTTAAAGTTCATATTTTTAAAAGTGACACATTTGAGAAATTAAACCATCACCCAGAACTATTCCACAGTATGAGGAGGTAAAGTTGTTAGCCAGAGAGGAGGCACTGCTGATTGACAGCATACAGAGCTACAAGCAGGGTGAGTTTGACAAATATACATAAATAGTCACATGAGTAAACACCAGTGTTTGCCTGATCTAGACCACTGGTCGACTGACCTTAAGGTGTTTGGTAAAACCCACCCTACAGAAACACACACATTCAACCTACCTGTGGGCCTGCTGACGCGAGACCTGGGCTCATACCTGCTGTGAGTGGAGGTGCATGCGCACATTGGAACATCTCCACCAGGTTGCCCTCAGCATCTTGCAAGGATGATCAGCAGTTCACTTACTAGGGAGATCAGAGCAGGTGTTCTATTTTGCCAGTCACGTCAGCGACATTCTTGCAAGGATGATTAGAGCAGGACTTCTATCAGCATCTTCAAAGGAAGATCAGCAACATCTTGGAAGGTAAAAAAAGACCAGGTCTTCTCACAGGATCTTTCAAGGAAGATCAGCGACATCTTGGCAAGGAAGACCAGACCAGGTCTCCAGTCTGCATCTTCCAAGGAAGATCAGCAGCATCTTGCAAGGAAGATCAGAGCCTGTCTTCTGTCAGCATCTTGCAAGGCAAATCAGAAGGATCTTGAAAGGAAGATCAGAGCAAGTCTTTTCTTAGCATTTTAAAAGGAAACCAGGGATATCTTGCAAGGAAGATCTGCAACATCTTGCAAGGAAGGTCATGGCAGGTCTTCTGTGAGAATCTTGCAAGGCACATCAGGGAAGATCAGAGTAGATCTTTTGTCAACACCTTTTAAAGAATATCAACGACAGCTTGCGAGACAGATCAGAGCAGGTTTTCCCAGCATCTTGCAAGGAAGATTAGCGATATCTTACAAGGAAGACCCTAGCAGGTCTTCTATCACAAGCTTGCCAGGCAGATCAAGGACATCTTTCAAGAAAATTCAGGGCAGTTCTTCTTTCAGCATCTTTCGAGATAGATCAGCAAAATCTTGCAAGGCAGATCAGAGCAGGTCTTCTCTCAGCAGCTTGCAAAGATGATCAGCGACATCTTTCGAGGAAGATCAGGGCAGATGGTCTCACAGAATCTTGCAAGCAAGGTCAACAACATATTGTCAAGGAATATCAGAGCAGGTCTTCTATCAACATCTTGCAGAGAACATCAGTGGCATTTTCAAGGAAAGGCAGATCTGATTGATCCCATCTCACAAGGAAGATCCTATCAGTTGTGGGTTAGGATGTGGTGCTGAGAACATTTTTTAGAGAGTACCATGTTAAGTCGCTTGGCATGTCATCACATGCAGCTGTAGCTTCTAAGTCTGTATTATCAGCATGTTGTGCCCACCCTCAGGTTTTACTATGTTTTGTCGCACCACCTGAGTTTGTGTGTCTGCCTGTGGGTTAGGCCCTGCCTGGTTCTGACTCATCTGTCTTTTTAAATTTCATACTTACACTTACACATAGACACACATATGTCACCATTTATGTGTGACTGACAAAATCATCTGCCAGTATCTTTAAATTATATTCTTCAATATAAATATCCAATTTTAAAATTCATAATACAATTATCCATTTGAGAAATGAAAACTGGTATCGAGAACTATTCCACAGTAGGAAGAGGTGAAATTGTTAGCCAGCGAGGAGCCAGAGCTGTTCAACAGCATGCAGAGCTCCTACAAGCAGGGTGAGTTTGACAAACATACATAAATAGGCACATGAGAAGATACCAGTGTTTGCCTGACCTAGACTACTGATCGACTGACCCCTGAGGTGTTTGGTAAAACCCACCCTACACAAACAGGTGTGTATGATGTACACACACACACACACACACACATACACACAAATTCAGGACCCTCAACGACTATGACTCTATTCCACAGTAGGAAGAGGTGAAATTGTTAGCCAGCGAGGAGCCAGAGCTGTTCAACAGCATGCAGAGCTCCTACAAGCAGGGTGAGTTTGACAAACATACATAAATAGGCACATGAGAAGATACCAGTGTTTGCCTGACCTAGACTACTGATCGACTGACCCCTGAGGTGTTTGGTAAAACCCACCCTACACAAACAGGTGTGTATGATGTACACACACACACACACACACACACACACACATACACACAAATTCAGGACCCTCAACGACTATGACTCTACAGGCAAGTCGTGCTGCATATGCCAAAGTCTTGATGTACAATTATGTGACGGAGTCCAGCTCCGGGAGGATTAAACTAGATACTTCAAGGAGGTGTGGAGTCGGCGAACACAGACAAGACAGACATGAGAGATGTTATGGTGGAAGTATTCTCTGCTGTGTTCTTCCAAACAGCTGTACTTATAGCATAAAAAGTTTTGCAGAACACTACATAAAAGCAATGCTTTATGATTAATTCCAGTATCACCATTATTGTTTCTACTGAAACCTGATAAAAGACCATTATGAGGTCTGTACTTTTTTCTATCACTTTCTGTCATCTTCCTGGTTCTTTCTGTACTGCTTGTCTTATAAGTCACATACTATTTTTGATTGAGGTGTTCAGAAAATTTGGTTAGACTCATATCCTACTCACTGCCCTATCATTTTTGCACAATATTCCTTTCCTGGTTGGCTAACAATGAATCTACCTCATGTACTACTTCAAAGCCTAATATCTAAAAACATAGTTAAATGCTTCTCAGTGTTACATATTTTGCTTTATAAACTTTCCCATGGTAACTGTTTCATTGTCTACCTATGTTTCTTTTGTTTTTTATACTCCTGAGGCACCAAAGAGCCAAACCATCTGATTCTTTGCCAAATACTTAATATTTCCCCTTTTATGTGTTTCCTATTAATGTTAACCATTCTTTCTCCTTCTATCTAAGCCCCTGTCCAAGATATAGGGTCATCAGTTGGTCCTCTATATCACGGAGGGCAAAAGAGTCCCCCACTACCTATTCTGGATGGAATCCAGGGTTTTTTGGATGGGTTTTATTTCTCCTCTAACCTCAACTTTTGGGTTTCTTCCTCACTCAATTCCCACATATCTTTCTCAGAATTCCCAAAGATGTCTTGTTGTGTAAGCCTCTCAATGCCTCAGGTGAGGAAAGCACCATCATATTGAAGCAAGTTTTAGATCTAATTTCATTCATACTTCTCAAGACTGCCCTCGCATTGGTTCCAGGTGCGGTAAACATGACAATGCACAAAATTCTCAAGAGTGGATTTAACAGCAGCAAATATTTGAGGGATGTTGGAAACCCTCTCTGAGAACCTCTCCTCTGCAGAAGCTTCTTCCACCAGGCTGTACCTTTGCTAGACAGCATGGCTGGGATGGCTCCCAACAATTATGAAATACAGATAAAAGTCCTATTTTTCCTACAAACCTTTCGAAACATAAGAATGGAGAAAAGAGAAGTGAACCCAACCCATATCTTCCCAAAAGTTGCCAGAGAGAAAGAGGGAGAATATTTGACCCACTCATTGGCCTGCTGAGGCTAGACCTGGGATCAAACACCTTGTAAGTAGATGTGCATGTGCACAGCGGAACATTTCTAACAGACTGTCCTCAGCATCTTGCAAAGATGATCAGCATTTCACTTACAAGGGATATCAGAGCAGGTGTTCTCTCTTTCAAAGCAGATCAGCGACATCTTGCAAGGAATATCAGCAACATTTTGGAAGGAAGATTAGATCAGGTCTTCTCACAACATCTTGCAAGGAAGATCAGAGACATCTTAGCAAAGAAGACCACAGCAGGTCTTCCATCAGCATCTTCCAAAGAATATCAGCAACATCTTGCAAGGACGATCAGAGCAGGTCTTCTATATTGCAAAGCAGATCAACGTATTTCAAGTCAGACCAGAACAGATTTTCTAATCACCATCTTGCAAGGCAGATTAGAAGTATCTTGCAAGAAGACCAGAACAGGTCTTAGCACCTTTTAAGCAAGACCAAGGATACCTGGAAGGCAGATCAGAGAGCAGGTCTTCTTTCATCAGAAGCATCTTGCAAGAAAATCAGAGCAGGTCTTCTCTCAGCTCCTTTTAAAGAAGATCAGCGGTATCTTTCAAGTCAGATCAGAGCAGGTCTTCTGTATGCATCTTCTAAGGAAAAACAGCGGTATTTTGGCAAGGAACATCAGAGCAGTTCTTTAATCAGCATCTTCCAAGGAAGATCATCAGCATCTTTCAAGGAAGATCACAACAGGTTTTCTATCTTGCAAAGCATATCAGCGACGTCTTGGAAGAAAGATAAGACCAGATCTTCTAACAGCATCTTGCAAGGAAGATCAGCAACATCTTGGCAAAGGAAGACCAGAGCAGGTCTTCAATCACCATCTTTCTTTTATTTTTTTAAAACATTTTATTAGGGGCCAATCACCATATTTCAAGGGTCACCAGAAGCATCTCGCCAGAAGATTAGAGCAGCTCTTCTCTCAGCACCTTTAAAGGAAGTCCAGGGACATCTTGCAAGGAAGGCCAGAGCAGGTCTTCAATCAGCATCTTGCAAGGCAGTTCGCAGCATGTTGAAAGGAAGATCAGATAAGGTCTCTAAGCATCTTTTAAGGAAGACCAGGGATACCTTTAAAGGAAGATCAGAGCAGGTCTTCTGTCAGCATCTTGCATGGCAGATCAGTGACAACTTGCAAGAAAGATCTGGGCAGGTCTTCTGTCACCATCTTGAAAGGCACATCAGAAGCATCTTGAGAGGAAGATCAGCAAAATTTTGCAAGGCAGATCAGAGCAGGTCTTCTCTCATAACTTGCATTGAAGATCGTGGCAGGGCTTCTGTTAGCATCTTGCAAGGCACATCAGAGAAGATCAGAGTAGGTCTTCTGTCAACACTTTTTAAAGAATATCAGTGACAGCTTGCAAGATAGATCAGTGCAGATTTTCCCAGCATCTTGCAAGGAAGATTAGCTACATCTTACAAGGAAGACCCTAGTAGGTCTATCTCCATCTTGCCAGGCACATCAAGGACATCCTTCAAGGAAGATCTGGGCAGGTCTCCCAGCATCTTACAAGGTAGATCAGCAAAATCTTGCAAGGCAGATCAGAGCAGCTCTTCTCTCAGGAGCTTGCAAGGTTGATCAGTGACATCTTTCAAGGAAGATCAGACAGGTGTTCTCACAGAATCAAGCAAGCAAGGTCAGCAACATATTGTCAAAGAAGATCAAAGCAGGTATTCTGTCAACGCCGTGCAGGACGATCACTGTACCAGAGGTCAATGTCTGTCCTTATGTAACTCTTCCCTGCTTCCTCCCCCAATCATTTAATTGGGGGCTCATACAACTCTTATCACACTCTTTATCTACATCCATGTATCAAGCACATTTGTACACTCGTTGTCATCATCATTCTCAAAACGTTTGCTTTCTACTTGAGCCCTTAGTCTCAGCTCATTGTTTTAAAAATCATTTTATTAGGGCTTCATACAACTCCTATCAAAATCCATATATAACATCAATTGTGTAAAGCATATTTGTACATTCTTTGCCCTCATCATTTTCAAAGCATTTGCTCTCCACTTTAGCCGTTTGCATCAGGTCCTCTTTTTCTCCCCCTCCCTCTCCAGTCCCCCCTCCCTCATGAGCCCTTGATAATTTATAAATAATTATTTTGTCATATCTTGGCCTGTTTGATGTCTCCCTTCACCCACTTTTATGTTGTCTGTCCCCCAGGGAGGAGGTCACATATAGATCCTTGAAATAGGTTTCCCCTTTCCAATCCACCCTCCTTTTGCCCTACAAGTATCTCCACTCATGCCACTGGTCCTGAGAGCATCATCCACCTGGCTTCCTTGTGTTTCCAGTTCCCATCTGTACCAGTGTACATCATCTGGTCTAGTCAGACTTGCAAGGTAGGATTCGGATCATGACAGTGGGCGTGGGGTGAGGGGAGGAAGCATTTAGGAACTAGAGGAAAGTTGTATATTTCATCGTTGCTACATCACACCCTGACTGGTTCATCTCCTCCCCAAAACCCTTCTGTAAGGGAATGTCCAGTGGCCTACAAATGTGCTTTGGGTCTCCATTCCACACTCCCCCGCTCATTCACTATGGTGAGATATTTTTGTTCTGATGATACCTGATCCCTTGACACCTTGTGGTCTCACAGGCTGGTGTGCTTCCTTCATGTCGGCTTTGTTGCTTCTGAGCTAGGTGGCCTCTTGTTTACCTCCAAGCCTTTAAGACCCCAGATGCTATATCTTTTGATAGCCAGGCACCATCATCTTTCTTTACCACATTTGCTTATGCACCAATTTGTCTTCAGCAACTATGTCAGGGAGGTGAGAATACAATATGATTTTTTTTCTTTGAAGCCTGATAACTGATGCCTTAAGCACCTCCTGATCACACAGGCTGGTGTGCTTCTACAATGTGCACTTTATTGCTTCTGACCCAGAAGGTCGCTTGTTTACCTTCAAGTCCTTAAGACACCAGACACTATCTCTTTTGAAAGCTGGGCACCATCAGCTTTCTTCCCCATATTTAGTTGTTTATCCACTTTGTCTTCAGTGGTTGTGCCAGGAACGTGAGCATCATAGAATGCCAATTTAATAGAAGAAAGTATTCTTGCATTGAGGGTGTACTTGAGTGGAGGCCCAATGTCCTTCTGCTACCTTAATACTAAACCTATAAATATGGCACATAGATCTATTTCCCCATCCTCATGTATAAATATTTTCGCATATGTACATGCCTTTACCTAGACCTCTATAAATGCCCTCTGCCTCCCAGCACTCCCTCTGTTTCCTTTGACTTCCCTCCTGTCCCACTATCATGCTGTCCCACCCAGAATTTCAGCCATTCCTCTTAGTTACATTACCCTTGGTCCCAGCCTACCAGATCCCCTTCACCCTCCTTACCACAGATTTGGATAGCTTGTTGTTCCCTTGTACCTGGGTTTATTAATACCACTACCTTCCCCCCCCCCACCTCCCCTTCTTCCATGTCCCCTCGTAACTATCGGTCCCTTTGTTTTCTCCTGCAATTGTTCATCCAGCCTATCTTATTTAGACAGACCTGCTTAGATAGTAACTTTCACAAAAACAAGACAGAGCACAACCAAGCAACAGTATACAACAAAACAACAAACCAATGACAAAAACAAAATGCAAGAAAGAAAAGCTTGTAGTTAGTTCCAGGATTGTTTGTTAGCCTTTAGGAGTGTTTTACAGTCCAGTCTTTTGGGGCACCATGCCCTGGGCCCAAAGTCCACCTTCAGCATTCCCTGGGGACCTTGCTGCTCCATTCCCTTGCTGTTCTGTTACACCCCTTAATGTTTTTCCTCGGTGTGGCGGGATCCAATTGGTTGCAATTACTTCGCTGTATCTCTGGTGTTGTCACCTGTAGGGCTATGGGTCAGTGAGGGACGTCATGCCTCATAGTGGGGCTGGCCATGTGGTCCTCTCTGTCGACTGGCTGTTCTATTTGGGAACATCGACCTCCTGGCCTGGTGGGCCATGATGTGCTCCACTCTCTCCTCTTCCCCCTCCATCTGCTCCCATGTGCTCCGATCAGATATGTCCCTCTTCCAGAACTGTAGATTCAGTGTCATCCTTTGATATAAATTCTTCTGAGGGGAGGGGCAAATGTCCCATTAGTAGTTGGGGTTGGGGCCGGCCCCCCAGACCTCTTCACTGATTTCTCACTCCAGGCGGGCATGTTGGATTCACATCTTGCAGCATCGGGTTGAAATCTGGTCCCTCTTTTAATTTGTGATCCCAGGCACACAGGCAGGAATTCCCCAGGAAGAAGTTGAGCAGAAAAAAATAAGTTGAGCAGAGTATCCCCTTGTGGGGGTCAGCAGGCCTTTTCCCAGCCTCCCTAGCTACACAGGGTGGAGCTCACCTAGCTGGGTGTGGCACAGGTGTAAATGCCCTAGGCTAAGGGAAGTGGTCTGGAGGTTAGCAATAGCTTGTGAGTGACCAAGAAAGAGGCAAAGAGGAGGAAAAAAGTTAACAAGCAAGCTCTGGATGCATGGGAGCAGGGGGAGGGGATATAGTGAAGAGATGGAAACAAAGCAACAATGTAGCTGAGTTAGATCCCTGCCAGTGTGGAGCTGCAGGGTTTAGTCCCTGCTCTGCGGCAGCATGCGGCAAGCTGTGGCTGTGTTGAGAAGAGGCCCCCTCCCTGTGCAGCCCTCCAAGATCTAGGGGTGACAGAGAGGAGCCCCATGGGTTTAGTCCCTGCCCTGAGGCTGGTGGTGAAAAACTGTGGCTGTGTTGAGACCAAGCCCCCCTACAGGCTCCACATGGTCCCGGCTCCAGCAGAGACAGTGGCGGGACCAAGGTGAAGCCCCAGCGACCTCCACTGAGGTAAGCCAAAAGACCCCAGCCCCTCAAAACCCCATCGGTCTGTGCCTACTTATCTTTATGATATTCCTTCTGCATTCCAACAGTGTTGAATTTCCCTGTGGAGTCCCTCTGGTATGTGTTACACCATCGCCATCTTGCTGGAAGTCTATTCCCTGCTTTTCTGGGTTGTAGTTCACCATGACTCTACCAATGTGAGTAGAAGTCACTCTTTTCTGTATTAAAGGGGAACAAGCTCTTTTATGTGGAAATGTTAGACTTGAGACCATGAGTCACTCAAAGGTAGGAGTCAGCAACCTAGATCCTTCGGGATTGACTGGACCTGTTCTTTGAGAAAATTCCACTAAAAATCAGTCACACAGGGGAAATTCTTAGTTATAATGAAAGTCAAGAGAGGTGAGGAATAGCTGGTCACCCGTCAAAGCCACACCTGTCAAAGAACAATACCAAAAGCATTAATTATTCTATGATTCTCTTATATTTCATTCTTAAATATATTTAAAATGTAAGCTTTATTATAAAAAGTCAAGAAGCGGTTATTTAGCCTAATGGACTAGAATGAAATAATAGAGAGTGAGACTTGCAATCAGGCATTCATGCAGACATACACAAGTTAGGAAGTGTGAATTAACTGTATCCTAGTGTTCTTTGTGAAGTTGTTTTGGTTTTTTTAGTCATATTATTGTGGGCTCGTACAACTCTTATCCCAATCTATACATCATTGTGTGAAGCACATTTGTACATTTGTTGCCATCATCATTCTCAAAACATTTCTTTCTACTTGAGCCCTTGTTATCATCTCATTTTCCTCTATTTCACTGTCCCTCCCTCACGAACCCTTGATAATTTATAGGTTATTCTTGTTTTGTCATATCTTAAACTGCCAGATGTCTCCCTTCACCCACTTTTCTGTTGTCCGACCCCCAGGGAGAGGATTATATGTAGATCATTGTGTTCGATTCCCCCTTTCTACTCCACCATCCCCTTCCCCTCCTGGTATGGCTACTCTCATTATTGGTCCTCAGGGATTTATAGAAGAAGGCTTTTGATGTGCATTAATGTATTTTTAGTAGCTCCCAGTTCTTTATTTTGTCTTCTATAATGTGAATATTTTTATTATGGCCATAGTGTGTTTATATCTTGTATAACTGCCCTCAAATTTGTCCCTAAATTTTTATTGTCTGGATGTATGGTCTAGGGTTTATATGTAGGTATTGGATTTATCATGCGTTCATTTTTGTATGTGGCATGAGGTATGGACTTTATTCCATTCTTTTGCAGGTGGAAATCCAATTTTTCCAACATCATTTGTTGAAAAGGATATCTCCTCTCCACTTAATGTGTTTTAGTCCTTTATCAAAGATTAGGTTGTCTATACGTACCTGGTTGTATATCTAGGTTATCAATTCTAATCCACTGCTATTCATATATACCATTGTACCAGGTTGCTTTAAGTGTCATGACTATATAACACGTTATTAAAGTTTTGTTTGACTTTTAAATAGTGTTTTATTTATCCTGTGTTTCTTTCCTTTCTATATTAACCTTACTGATTTCATAGGCTGATATTTATTCCCCAGGCATACAGTGGCAGAAAACCACATCAAACACCTTGAAAGAAGCCTGACGAGGATAGTTTGCTGAAAGTTCCACCAGCAATGCAAGTGGAGGGCACAATAGTTTTGGGGCTTATTGGTCAATCTAAAATCTAGTAAGAATCGTTTAAATAGCTGTTTCCAATGACAATAGCAGTAGGACTCTGAGAACGAAGAACATTTTGTATCTTTGACCAATGTTACTTCGTAATTCAGGAATAAAACATATAACTTTAAAAATAAAGATACTAGATCTTTCTAATGATGTGTTTCTTCTAAACGCAGTCCATGCAGATAATGCTAATACAGAGATCATGTATCTGAACTTTTTTTTCCTTTTCTTTTTTTTAATAACAGGGGAGAGCGTGATCGCAGTCCCCCACTACCACAAATTATGCAGTCGAGTTTCCCACATTTGGGGAAATCGCAAGGGTCAGCACATCCGGAGTGTAATGGATAAGCCTCGCCCTGGGAAAACCACCTTCGTGATCATGGTATCTCCCCTGCCAGGTAAGTATTCATGTATCTGAAAATTATCTAAACTCTTTGTCAAGATAGAATTTATTATTCTAATTTGCTGTTGTTGGTCTTAACCAAAAACCCACACAGCATGTCATTTTCAATACATCTGAATGTTTTTTCTATGTCCCATGTAACTTGGACTACGGTGAATTATAAATCCTTGTGCCTAAAGATGGTTGCTAGTTTGAAACAAACTAAATAATACATACCTAAAAACACCCATATGTGCTTAAGTTTTACTTTTTCTCCTTTTATAATCACTCATTCATGTTTTGATTTTATGAATAAGAAATATGGGGATATTCAAAGGTGAATTTTCTGTTAACTCTTTTGATTAAGCAATCAGGGAGGGGGAGGTGGTAGGAGGCTGATACCTGTAGTTTTTTTTTTTTAAGTACAACATAAGCCCGCTGAGGTAAGAATAAATAATTTTTTTAAAAAGCAAAAGTGGCATAGGGGAAAAAGCTACTGTATACAAACATTTTTGAGGCAAAGACTGTGTAGTATGGTAGAGACCAGACCAAAACCAGGCATGCACATGGTAGACCATGGTGGAGGAGGGGGGAAAGGAAAACAAAAGGATGAATATAAGGAAGAGAAAGGTAGTGGGGGCATGGGGCACTAATCCACCCAAGGGGAGGGTATTGTTTATATCTCCACAGGGAAAGTGGGACCAGACTTCAACCAAGTGCCGCAAGGTGTGAATGCAATATCCAGGCGTGGATTAGGAAACCAGTGGAGACATCTGGGAAGCTGGCCCCAGCACCATAAATGAAGTGGATTCCTGCCCTCCCCCAAAAAGAATTTGTTCCAAAGGACTACATTGACTCTGCAGCTCTGGGAGATGGACATATCTGATCAGAGCACATGGGAGCAGATGAAGGGGCAGGAGGAGAGAGTGGAACACAGCCTGGCCCACCAGGCCATGAGGAGGATGTTCCTGAGTAGAGCAGCCAGTCCACAGAGAGAACAACATGGCTGGCCCCACTATGAGAAATGATGCCACTCAGTGACTAAGGGCGATACAGGGGACAGCACCGGAGACACCGTGTGAGAATTACACCAGACCTGATCCCACCACACCGAGGCAAAGCACTGGGGGACTGCAGCGGAACAGCAAGGGAATGGAGTGGCAAGGTCCCCAGGGAATGCTGAAAGTGGACTTTGGGACCAGGGTGTGCTGCCCCAACAGACTGGACTGGAAAACGCTCCTAAGGGCCAGCAAATGATCTCTGAACTAACTACAAGCCTTTCTTTTGTGAAGTGTTTTGTTTTGTTCTTTGTCTGTGGTTTGTTTTTGTTGTTTTGTTGTCTGGTTGTATACTGTTGCTTTGTATTCCTCTGTCTTGTTTTCATGCATGTTAGTGTCTCCACAGGTCTGTCTGAATAGGACAGGGTTGAAGAACTATCTGGACGAAAAAAAACGGGACCGACAGTTCCGGGGGGACTTGGGGTGGCGGGGTAGGGGGGTAAGGAAGTGGGGTTAACAAACACAGGGACAAGGGAACAACATGGGACCCAAAATGGTAGAGAGGGGGGAATGGCAGGCATGGTGGGAAATGATCAAGGGTAAGGTTGCTTAGAGAAGAGGTATACTCTCGCCCAGGTGGCGACGAAGCATGGTAGTAGGGCAGGAGGCAAGTCAAGGGAGATGGAGGAAAGAGCTAGGAGTCAAAGGGCATTCATGGAGGTCTAGACAAAGACATGTACTTGCAAATATATACAGGAGGATGGGGAAATAGATCTACGTGTCTATATTTATAGGTTAAGTATTAAGGTGGCGGAAGGATCTTGAGCTTCTACTCAAACACTCCCTCAATGCATGAATACTTTCTTTTATTAAATTAGAACTCTATGATGCTCACTCTCCCGACACAATGGCTGGTGCCAAAGTGGGTGAACAAGTAAATGTGGTGAAGAAAGCTGATGGTGCCCGGCTATCAAAAGAGATAGTGACTGGGTTCTTAAAGGCTTGAAGATAAACAAGCGGCCATCTAGCTCAGAAGCAACAAAGTCCACATGGAAGAAGCACACTGGCCAGTGCGATCACGAGGTGCCAAAGGGACCAGGTATAAGGCATCATGCAAAAAATAAAAAAAATATATGTGTGTATATATATGTGTGTGTATGTATGTATATGTGTGTGTGTGTGTGTGTGTGTATACCATATTGACTGAAGGGGGGAAGTGCAGAGTGGAGACCCAAGGCCCAAGTGTTGGCCAATGGAGATCCCCTCACAGAAGGGTTTAGGAGAGGAGATGGGTTAATTAGGGTGCGAGGTAGTACCGATGAAAAACACAGCTTTCCCCCAGATCCTGGATGCTTCCTCCCCCCAACTACCATGATCCGAATTCTACCTTGCAGGGCTGGATAGGGCAGACTTTGTACACTGGTACATATGAGGGCTGGAGGCACAGGGAATCCAGGGTGGATGATACCTTCAGGACCAAGGGTGTGAGGGGCGAAGCTGGGAGAGTGGAGGGTGAGTGGGTTGGAAAGGGGGAACTGATTACAAGGATCCACATGTGACCTCCTCCCTGGGAGAGGGACGGCAGAGAAGGGGGGGAAGGGAGATTCCGGATAGGGCAAGATATGACAAAATAACGATGTATAAATTACCAAGGGCACATGAGGGTGGAGGGAGCGGGGAGGGAGGGAAAAAAAGAGGACCTTATCCAAAAGGCTTAAGTGAAGAGCAAATGCTTTGAGAATGATTGGGGCAAAGAATGTACAGATGTGCTTTATACAATTGGTGTATGTATATGTATGGACTGTGATAAGAGTTGTATGAGCCCCTAATAAATTGTTTTAAAAAAAGAAATGTCTGATGTGTTGTAAGATATTATTTCTGACTGAAAGCTTTACCATATTCATCGCATATATTAGGTTTTTTTCCAGTAGGCATTCATTGATGATCACTGAGGTTCTTCTTCCAGATAAAGGTTTTTCCACATTCACCACACACATGGGGTTTCTTTCCAGTATGAGTTCACTGATGAACAGTGAAAACATTCTTCCAGGTATAAGCTTTTCCACATTCACCACATACATAGGGTTTCTCTCCCGTATGAGTTCGCTGATGAACAGTAAGGTTGGTCTTCCTGATAAAGGTGTTTCCACACTCACCACATATATGCGGTTTCTTTCCTGTGTGAAATGTCTGATGTGATGTTAGGCATTGCTTCTGACTGAAAGCTTTACCACACTCACTGCATGCATAAGGAGTTTCTCCAGTATGACTTCGTAGATGAATTTTGAGATGTGCTATCTGAATGAAACCTTTGCCACAATCATGACATACATAGGGTTTCTCTCCAGTAGGAGTTTGCTGATGAGCAGTGAGATCACTGTTCCTGTTAAATCCTTCCCCACATTCACTGCATACACAGGGGGTACCTACCACATGAGTTTTCTGATGTTCCTAGCAATATGTATTACTGTGGTAATTTATGTGCTATTTGATAATGTACAGTGAGTTTGAATGCTTTGTCGAACCCTTGCCCACCCTGAATGCATTCATAAGTCTTATCTAGAATATGACTGAAGTGGTGCTCACAGAGGAAAGACTCCTTGAAGAAGGTTCTCCCACATTTATCACCTATGCGTGGTTTCTCAGTTTTGTCAGATTCCTGATGCTGAATGCATTGTGACTTCATACTACTGGATTTTTCACAATCAGGAAATTTCATTTCAGTATAAAATGGTTCCTGTTGAATATCGAGAAAAGTTTTCTCGTCTCCATTGAAAACAACTGACTTCTTTATTTTAGAATTGTGTAAACAATCCAAATGGTAAACACGGTTACTATAGAAATCAGTTTGAGTGTGAAAATAATGAATGAACACAACTTTGGTAGTTGCTTAATAGGACCGTGAAAATATAAAAAGAATATAAATACAAGCAAAACACAGACACACAAGGGTGGTAAGGCCTGCTAATTTCAGTTGCTTGAGATCAGATGTATTCATTCCATCAATCTTTACTGAAAGACAACTAAGTACTAGACAAACTGGAAATGTGAAAAATGCAGAATGTTCAACTTCGGAGAACACAATTTTACAGGTATATATGAGACTTATGGAAAGCCTACAGTCTATCTTACAAAACTCCTCTTCCAGTGTTTCCCTGTGGGGGTGTCCAGATTGCTGTGACATAGAAAACAATGCCACCAGTATTTAAAATATCATCAGGATCACACATGGTGCACAGGTCTAAGTAGAAATTCCAGAAATACAGACTAGGAGGAAGAACTGGTGATTAACTTCTAGAACATGAGCCCCTCAGGTTTAATGGCACTTAAATAACACTTTATAAGTACTAAGTTCTCAAAGTACAGTCAACAGTAATGATGTGGATGGAGTAATCCTTTGGGGACCTTCACTGTGTGACATGACAGGAGAAAATATAGCTGCCTACAAACATGTACTAATAATTGGAAGACAGAATATATGAAGCACTATCAAGAAAAATGGCAAGTTGTCAAAATGATATGTTTAAAAACTGATATTGTATGTATTATTGTACTTTAAGCACTAGTTATTTTTAGATTTAAGTGGTTTATAAGACTGAGACTGACAAATTCATTAAGATTGGTGTCATGCTCATCATCAAAAACAAGTACATTGCAAGATCCTTCCTGAATTACAATGTTGCCATGGGTGGGTTAATTTTCACATGCCTGCAAGTAAGAACAATGACTACAAGTGTTATTAAAATTTTTGTACCAACTCTTAAAGCAGATCCAGCCTCACAGTTAAATGGGTTCATAGAAGTAGCATGTGACATTTAGGAAGATAAAGCAGAGAGCAAAAAATAGAGTATAGCAGTCTGATCTGTAATGCTGATGAGTGATCAACGTCATTTAGCAGTGTTTATATAGGAGTGAGACATGCAAGTCTCTAGCAGCCAAATACATAACAGAATGGGCAAAGTGTGAATCTGGGACACCCTGAACGTTTTAAAACACTTCATGATAAGTATCAAGCTGTGAAATTGAGGACCAGGAAGAGAGCATTTGTAGATGAATTCTCTATTGTCTGCATTAAAGAAGCCTGCAAGGCCAGTATTCTGGGTGGAGGGAGGCCTTCATATTTGTATGTTAGAGAAGAGTCCCAGTCATATGGTCCTAATGAAAATTCATCCCCATCATCCCCACAATATCCTCCCATTGTAGTGATACCTTAATGATACCTCATAGGAGCACATGGCTAATCTCTAACAGCCACCAGCTTTATGTATAGAAGCAGACACACTCATATTATATTCCCAGTCAGGGGACAAGTTACTCCCCTCTAACTGCCCTCAGCACTGGTGTTAAGTTACTCAACCAATGAACTAAGGGACCTCCAGCGTAAAGAAACTTCCCACCTCATTATGTAGGTAGGTGTCTGTGTGTGTGTGTGTGTGTGTGTGTGTGTGTGTGTGTGTGTGTGTTGTGGGGTGGGGATGGGTTTGCATGCCCGGAGTTAATATAAATTGGTGAGTGTATATATTCTCTCTATCCAGCTCAGACCTGACATCATGGATGAGGTGACCGCAGAAATACTTTTCTCTCCCTTTTTATTTCTGCCCCTCAGTTACACAACTGTCTCTTAGGACCCATCCAGAAGGCTTGTAAGAGACAAAGGAATAGTTGACTCCTTGATAGCAACAAAGAGAACCTTATTGCTCTTAAAGCTAGGCATCTTTTAGATGAGTAGCAAAAGTTGGATGCCTTTAGGAGACAGCTTTATACTTTCATCTAACGGAAAGCAGTGTAGAGAAAACTCTTTGTACCTGGAGGATTGTGTGTTATCACCTTTATCTATATCCTCTGGACTCTGGACAATTTCCTCTAGCATTAGCCCTTGTCTTCTAAGCCCTGCTGGTCAGAAGTATAGAGAAGAGGCTGCTTACACTTTTATGAAGGTTCTGTTTTCCACAATAAAGAGATTGAAGAGAGGGAATAAAAGGGAGCTGATATCAAGGAGTTCTAAAATAAAGAAAATGTTTGGAAACATTGTGGTAGCAATTGTTTAATAGTGTTTCATGTGATAGAACTATGGAATGTTATGATATCTGTAAGACTCACAATAGAATAATTAAAACTATATATGTATTGAAAATTTAACCAAGGACT
Organism: Tenrec ecaudatus; assembly: GCF_050624435.1. Lineage (NCBI taxonomy): Eukaryota > Metazoa > Chordata > Mammalia > Afrosoricida > Tenrecidae > Tenrec > Tenrec ecaudatus. Next base: position 95,414,095 of record NC_134544.1, on the reverse strand, counting down.
TCTGGGAAGATGGCGGATCAGGAGACCAGCATACTCTGAGAGTACTTTCAAACAAGGCGGGTTTGCTGTCCAGGTAGCCGAGTGGAAGGAGTCTGATGAGTGAAATATCCCCCGGGACAGCACCCCACCCCATACATTAGTCCTGAGCCAGGGCCTCGGTAATCCAGGATCCGATTTGTGGGAAATATCATGTCATTAAGCTCCCACCACCGCAGCTCCGTCTAGCTATAGTCCCACTCCATCCCCAGACTGGGACCCCGTGCTCCGAGTTGCTTGACTGCTCTGCCGAAACAGGCACAGTGGTGGTGGGACCCCCTACAGCAACTGCCCACTCGAGGGACCCCACTTGGAGAGAATCTTCCCTTTCCTGTGGTTCCCCTCTCCCCAGATGGCACGGATCTGCACTTGGGCCGCATCCCTCACTCCATTCAACCAAGGCCTGGGTAATTGGTCTACAGGCTACTAGTGGCTGCCTGGGCAACCCCCACGGGGGACCATCCACCCCTATTGGTGCATGGGACCTCTCCACTGCCACCTCGTATGCCTGACCCCCAACCCCCCCCCCCCCCCCCACACACACCTTCCGTCAGCCTAGCTCCCGCTTCACTTCCCACCAGCAAGGGCCTTCACCCGGAGCCCAAACCGCTTCTGTCCCTGATGCTGCATTTACGCAGGAGCTACTGCAGGCTGACTTGCACCACCACAGAGCCCAGTGCCCGCAGCCCGGGGAGCGCTAAAGCCTCCTGCCTCGGGGCGTTCCTTCCAGCATTGACATCCCTGGGCGTAACAGTGGGCACTCCTGCCAGTTAGGAACGCGAGCAAAAGGGCTTTGTGGCCCCGCTGGAGCAGCTTTGCCTTCCCCGGTGTGCTGCGCGGTTTCCAGCAGCCTGTGGCTGAGTACTGAGCCTGTTCTGGTGCGTTCCTCCCAGGGTGGAGGGCAGACTCACCTCGGTCTGATCCAGCTCAGAACACGACGCTAAGGAGCCTGCGCTGCTCCCTGCCTGCAAGGAGCCGAGGTCGTGGCTCTGCGGTCCCCACCGGTACTGTTTGTATGCTCCAGCTGGCTTTCACCAGTGCAGTGCACTGCGGGAACCCCAGTACCAGCTTCTAAGCCTACCCCAGCCCTTTCCAGCTGGTACAGGAGGCAAGCACTGAGGCCTTTGCCTCCCTCAGCACCCCTTGTGGCCCCAGTCTTTTCCTGCCAGTGCAGGAAGCTTACCCCTCTGGGGCTTCTCCCGCCTTGGTAGCCTCTGCCCACAGGCTTAACTCTACAGGACTGCAGGGACCTGGGAGTGCTGGTTGATCGGAGGAGCATTTTTCACTCATATAGCCCTGCTCCAGAGCCCAGATCAGCAACATGTCCTGTGGTAGTGAGGACTGGCCCACCTCCGCCTTCTATAAGGCATTTCTAACTTAGAGGGAAAAGAATGGGGGAATTTAAATATATATATATATATATATATATATATATATATATATATATATATATATATATATATATATATATATACATCTTTTATCTCATGCTTGTTTTCTTCTTTTTTCTTTCACTTTCTTTGTTTTCTCTCTTTTTCTTCCTCCTTTTCATTATTACTATTACTTCTCTTCTGTCCCTTTTCTATAGGTTTTCTATCTTTTTTTGCTCCTTCCACTTTCACTTATCACTTCTTATCTCCTCTTTTATAGCTTCTCCTTCTGTCTTTCTCTATTTTTTCTCCCAATTTTTTAAAAAATTATTTTTTTAATTTTAACTTTTCCATTTTTATTACTAAAAAGGGGGGGGGTTATTAAGGGTATCCTGACAGAAAAGGTCAAAGCAGCCCGGGGGCACTCACTGAGGCTTCAGCCTCCACTCCAGTCGCTGAAACATCTCACCATTGCTGGTCACTAAGCCTTCTGGGAATTCTGCCTACACAGCAGTCTAACCCATCTTTAGAACAGGTCATAGGCATCGCCTGAAAGAATTCTTAACAATAACACAGATAAGGGCCCCCTGACCTCCCAGAAATATGGGGGCCTAAGATAGGGTCGAGGAAAAATCAACAGACTACATCACTCCCAACAGAAAAGAGAAAACATAGTAGCAGAGCTAACGTCTCTCATAGAATAAACAGATACAGATCTTCCCCAGAAGGAAATCTTCAGCCGTCTGCTGGCAATACTACAGGAACTGAGGGAAGCAACCCAGAATAAGTATACAATAATAGAGAAGTTGAAGTCCATAATAGAGGGGATGAAATCAACCCACCAAAGGGAACTACAGGAGCTAACAAAGGAGGTAGGAGAAGCCACACACAAAGTCACTGAATTAAGATTGGGCTTGAGGAGGCAGAGAACGATATCAGTGATCTTGAGGACACCCAAACAGACCTAAGCAAGTGAGAAAGACAGGAAAATTAAACAAGCAGAAGATAACCTGAAATCAATTACAGATGAAGAGGAATAATATTCAAATAATTGGTCTACTAGAGAACAATACAACACACAAGTCAACAGCCAAGATAGTAAAGGAATTTCTGGAAGAAAACTTTCCCACCCTAACAAGGAAAAGCAGGCACTCCTTAGAAGCAGAAAGGACGCCAGCTAGATTAGACCCCAAGAAGAACACACCAAGACATAGAATAGTAAAAGTATCCAATTTAGAGGGAAAAGAAAATTTTAAGAGTAGCAAGAGAAAGGAAGACAGTCACATACAAAGGAGCGCAGATAAGAATATGCTTAGACCTATCAGCAGATATCATGAAGAGGAGGAGAGAATAGAGCAACATCTCCCAAAAGCTGAAAGAAAAAAAACCTCTCCCAGAATCCTGTACGCTACCAAGTTATCCATTAAGGTAGATGCTGAGATAAGGGTCTTCGAGGACGAGGAAAGACTCAAAGGATATGCTTCAAGACACCCGACCCTGCAGAAGATACTGGCTGATTCACAATGACCAGAGGATCAATCTCCACCAAGAACTAACAGGAGACCACCATATAGCCCATCTCCATCTAGAAGCCAACATACCAGCAACAATTACCTGGACAACAGGGTCGCAGATGGAAAAGAAGACAAGATAGAAACTCTCCACTCAAACACAGTACACTGATATGAAGTTATCCAAAACACAAAACAGGATATGACAACTATGAATCCACAGATAGTGATAATAACTCTGCATTCCAATGGACTCCACCGATCCATTAAAAGAAAAAGACTTGAGGACTCATTCACAAAACATAATCCATCAGTCTGCTGCCTGCAAGAGACACATCTTAAGGCACAGCCATGAATATGCTAAGAATAGAGGGCTTGCAGAGAGTTTACCAATCCAATGGTAACTCAAAAAAAGGCAGGGGTGGCTATTTTAATCTCTGACAAAATGGACTTCAAGATCCAAACCATAAAAAGAAACAAAGAGGGGCATTACCTAATGCTCAAAGGTTAAGTAAACCAAGAAGCACTTAGCATATTGAATATTTATGCTCCTAATAATGGTGTGGCAAATTTTGTCAAACTATTAAAAAGATGAAAAAAGAAATCACATACTCAACAATCAAAGTAGGTGACCATAACACTCCACTATCAGATAAACACAGATCACTGGGAAAAAGCTCAGTAAAGAGGCGATAGAGCTAAACAATGTAATTAGGCAACAGGGCCTGATAGACATTTATAAAGCTTTTCATGCAAATGCAAAAGCGTTCACATGGATCTTTTACAAGAATAGACCACATGCTGGGACATAAGTCCAGCCTGAGTAAATTCAAACACAGATATTATCAGACATCCTTCTCATATCACCTTGCCATAAAACTGGAGATTAACAAGAGGACGTCCAGAAAAGCAAGGGCAACCAATTGGAGAATGAAACATGATCTCCTGTGACATGAATGGGTACAGGTCCAGATTAGAGAGGATATTAGGAAGTTTCTAGAAACTACGAGAACAAGAACACAACATATCAAAACATATAGGACACTCCGAAGGCAGTTAGCAGAGGTAGCTTGATATCATGAAATGCATATATGAAAAAAGGATATGCACATGACAGATACGGTAACACAAAACCTCCAACAACTAGAACAGAGTCAGCAGAACAACCCCTCCAATAGCAAGAGAAAAGAAATAATGAAAATCGGGGAGGAGTTAAACCAGTGGGAAGACAAGAGAACAATGCAAAAGATAAATGCAGCTAAGAGCTGGTTCTATGAAATAATTAACAAAATTGACAGTCCTCTGGCAAAGCTTACCAAGGATAGAAAGGAGGAAACATCAATAGCCAGGATGAGGGATGAAAGGGCAATAACAACAGATCCCAATGAGATTAAAAGGATAATCACAAAGTACTATGAAGGTTTGTACTCTAATGTATTCAGAAACATGGAAGACATGGATAAATATTTGGAAAAACAGTCTGTCCCTAGATTATTTCCGAGATCAAGAATCTCAACAAACCATAGTGAAGGAAGGAATAGGGTCATCAAGAACCTACCAACAAAAAAAGCTTCAGGGCCAGATGGCTTCACCGCAGAATTCTACCAAGCATTCAGGGAAGAGTTGACACCGGTCCTCCACAAAGTATTCCATATCATAGAAGAGGATGGCAAACTCCCAAACTCATTTTACGAAGCAAGCATTACTTTGATACCCAAACAGGCCAAAGATGCCACAGGTATAGAGAATTACTGACCAATATCTATCTCTAATGAACATAGATGCAAAAATCCTTAACAAAATTTTGGCCAATAGAACACAAAAGTATATAAAACATATCATCCACTATGACCAGGGAGGATTCATCCGAGGGATGCAGGGATGGTTGAACATCCATCAATATTATACACCACATTGAGAAGAACAAGGATAAAAACCATATGGTAATAGCCATAGACATAGACAAATATTTGACATCAAACACCCATTCGTAATTAAGACACTCATTGAGATAGGTTTGGAAAGTATATTCTTCTAGCTGTTACAAGCTATCTATGAAAGGCCAACAGCCAACATCATAGTCAATGGAGAAAAGACAAAAACAATCCCACTGAAAAAGGGCACAAGACAAGGATACCTCCTGTCCCCACTTCTATTCAATATTGTTCTGGAGGTTCTGGCTAAAACCATAAGACAGCGGAAGGACATTTAAGGTATCCAAATGTGGGAGGAGGAGGTGAAACTATTGCTATTTGCAGACAACATGATCCTGTACATTGAAAACCCCAAAAGCTCGACAGCTGGAGTACTTACAGCGATAGAGGAATATGGAAGATCAATAAACAGAAGTCGGCAGGTTTTCTATACACATCAGACAGAACCTTGGAAGAGGGGATTAAGAACGGAGTACCCTTTACAGTAGTTAAGAGCAAACTGAAATACGCAGCAATATAACAAAAAATGCTAAAGACCTAATTAAGGAAAACTATAGGACCCTACTACAGGAAACCAAAATCGACCTCCACAAATGGAATAACATCTCCTGCTCTTGGATTGGAAGGCATAACATAATAAAGATGACAGTCCTACCTAAATCACTTTACAAGTTCAATGCTATACAATTGCAAATATCATCAATCTTCTTCAAAGAAATGGACAAATTGACCACCATTTTCATATGGAGAGGGAAGAAACCCAGAATTAGCCGAGAACTCCTCAAGAAGGACACAGTTGGAGGACTTGCCTTACCCAATTTTAATGCATATTACACAGCTACAGTGGTAAAATAGCATGGTAATGGCACAATGAGAGACACTCAGACCAGTGGAAAAGAATAGATACCGCAAAACTAAAACCATCAGCATATAGACAACTGACCTTCGATAAGGATCTCCAAACCATCAAGTGGGAAGCAATGCCCTTTTTAACAAGTGTTGCTGGGAACAATGGATTTCTACATGTAGAAAGATGAAGCAAGACGTTTACCTCACCTCATGCACAAGAATAAACTCAAGGTGGATCACAGACCTAGAAGTTAAACTCCAAACCATAAGGACCATCAAGGAAGAAATTGGGAGTAAACTCAGAGCACTGACCCAGGGAACTCATAGTCTCACTGCAATAGAGAAGGGTACACACACAGGTGAACTGGAAATCAACAAATGGGATTTAATAAGAATAAAGTACCTGTGCACTTCGAAAGACTTCACCAAGAGGGTGACAAGACAACCCACAGACTAGGCGAGGATTTTTAGTAATGACACACCAGACAAAGGGCTCATTTATAAAATCTACAACACCATCATGACCTGCAAAAAGAGGAAAACAGTTAACCCCCTAAGGAAATGGGCCAAAGAACTGAAATGAACTTTCACTATGGAGAAGACCCATATGGCCAATAAGAATATGAGAAATTGTTCCAGGTCATTAGCCATAAGAGAAATGCATATCAAAACAACCATGAGATACCCCCTAACACCCCTGAGGCTATCCCAAATCAGAGAGCAACAAGTGTTGGAGGGGCTGTGGTGAAGTAGGAACCCTCCTCCACTGCTGGTGGTTGTGTAGATTTGTACAGGCACTGTGGAAAGCGATCTGGAGATACTTAAAGAAAATGGAAATTGATCTACCTTATGACCCAGTCATCCCTCTACTGGACATATACCCAGTGGAAACAACAAATAAAACACGACCAGTCATCTGTGCTTCCGTGTTTATTATGGCACAATTCACAATCTCAAACTCTTGGAAACAGCCTGAGTTTCCATCGATAGATGAATGGATTAGTAAACTCTGGCACATACACACAATGGAGTACTGTGCAGCACTGAAAAGCACGGAAGATCACGTGAAACATGTCGTTTCATGGGAAGAACTTCAAGGAATCATATTAAGCGAGTTAAGCCAAATTCAAAAGGCCAGGTATAACATGAGTTCCCTGAGGTAAGTACAATTAGAATGCCAGGAATAGAAGAATAAACGCTTATCTCGCAATAAACAGGTGGAAGCATTGATAGTTGGATTGAGAGCAGGCCACACCTAGGGAGGTACATTAGAATCCAACATAAATAAGGGAAGGGAGAATTGGAGTGGGGAGAAACTGAGTTCATGGCACAGGGGAAACAGGGCACTAACTCACCCAGGGGGAGAGTATTGGTTGTGTCCCCACAGAACTAGAAAATGCATACAGACCCCACCATGACACGCCAAACCAGGAGGGCAATGTAACGCACAGAGGAATCCACAAAAACACCCCTATGCCGGCCCTAACCAGAATCAGCCTGACCCCCATCATGGAAGGGAGTGCCACAGAAAATGAAAATAGATCATCTAGTGTGGGAAAGGAACTGACCACACCCATAAGGAAGCTGAAGCAAAGGAAGGAGGAAGAATGGAGTGGAGCAGACCTGGGCCCACCAAGCTCAGAGGAAGATAGCCCGGCTCGGAGGGCCCAATGTACAGAGAGGATCATATAGCTGGCCCCATTGTGAGATGCGACATCCTGCACTGACACATGGCCCTACACAGGACAACACTGGAGACATAGTGTGGGATATATGACTGAGCTGACCCCACCACACTGAGGCAAAACACTGGGGGCGTGCAATGTAGCAGTGGGGGAAGCAGAGCAAGGAGGTCCCGAGGGAGTATAAAGGATGGACTTTGGGGCCAGGACATTGCACCCCATCAGACTCATCTGGAAAACACCCTTGGAGGTCAACAAACAGATCTTAAACTATTACCACGCTTTCCCCCCCCCCTGGATTTTATTTATTTATTTATTTGTTTATTTATCTATCTATCTATTAATTTATTGTCTTTTTCTCCTTTTAAATTTTGTATGTCAGTGGCTTGTTTGTTAGCTTGTTGGTGTTGTTACTGTCATTGCCATGTTCTTATGTGCCACTTTGTTTGGTGCTGTCAAAGCCATCTGCAATTTTATGCACATAGTTCAGAATGAACCCATGGTTTGGGGATTTGCCAAATTCCAGAAATACATTAACCATTTCCTTCACATCCCTGCAATTGAGGGGCCACATGTGTGACCTGATTTGAGAGTTTCCACCACTATAAGCCAACAATGTGTGACTTTCCCATTTGGGTTCCTCGCCATCCCCTAACTTATATGACCAGATTCAACAACTTCAACTTGTGAGACAGTGAACTATTGTCTATCTGAGGATCTGGTTCATCACCATTTACAAACACATTAATGAGGAGAACCCTCCAGACTGATACATGAACTATGGATTTGGCACTCACCAGTTTCCAAAACCTGAAGAGTTATTTACTTGATAGCTATTTACTTTTGTGAGATACTGCATAGCAAATCACAGAACAGCTTAAACCTCTACCTCATAGGGACTGGTCTGATGTTCCTGCAAAATGAACTGTACTATTCATGTGTCAAGAGCTGTACCAATGGAGATAATGACCATGGCAGAAAAGACACAGCAACAGAGCCAATGGTGACAGGTCCATAAAGGGCATTTCAGCCAAGATAGTGGGGCAGGCGCATTTCAGCCAAGATAGAAGGCAAGATCAAGAGGAAGATATCCTCGAGGAGCTGAGAGGAGCCTATACAGATGGAAGTAAGAAATGAGCCTATCTTTAGAAGGGAAAATGTCTGATAGCAGAAAGAGAAAACAGGCCTGCCCTGAACAAGAGCAAATTTTGCCTCCATGTTTCCTTAGTAGGAACCCCAATGTGTAGCACATTGATTCTGATACCAAGTTACATTCTGTTGTTTAAAAAACTTGAACCTATGACTCCATACTATAATTGGTATATGGCCACTGGAAAGAATTCTGAAACTTAGAAGGAGAAAACTAAGGTAGAGATAACTGCTGTCAGAACTGGAAAGCCATTGAAGGGGACAGGTATGTTTAAGCTCTCTCATATAGGAATCAGAGCTGATGCTGATGGTTGATTCCCTCTCCTACATCTATAGTTAGAGGATGTTAGAAACTGTCAACCATTTTTAAACCACTATTGCTACAAGGCCCATTTTAGATGCATTAAAGAGAATGTTGATATTTGGGAAATTACATAACACATCACCTTCAGAAAGAAACATTAAAGAAACCCAGACAAAAATCCCATGGAATACTGAACTCTCCAAAAGACATGATCTTATTTCTCACTGAAAACAAGGCATAGCATTTAATTTGAATGATTCTCATGGGTTGGCCATAGAATAATGAATTATGAGTTGAAAGATACCATCATCCAAAAATCCTTAGCGACATATTATGCTCAATGTCAATAGTTTAGTGTTATCCCTATGATCAATATATTCGTAATCTTCTCCAGCCCAATGTTGAAATCAGAATAAAAGTTCATCTCTAACTTCTATTTCAAATTTCCACTTTTCCAATGAACTGAATCAATAATACACAGGCTCCTACAATTCCAGTAGGACATACAGAAAAGGATAAAATACGTCAGAATCACCTGAGCATTGGTCATTTTCTTTGGTCCTTAGAACTGCCGGCAAATGAGATGCTCTTATTTTTGTCTTATCTGGATCAGCTCTATTGATGTTCACAAATTTGAATCTCTCATGATGCCACCCCAGAAATAATAATAGTCAAACAAAGTACTTCTTCCTCTTTCCTCTAAGATGCTGGTGATGCACAATCTGGAGACTGATGGGAGAATACAATGTAATGCATAACACGTAGGTCCAGATGCTGTTACTATTCTTCGCACTTCTTAACACACAAAGTCCCCAATACTGGTAATGGTCTCTTTACTGAGTGACAGAAAATATGCTTATACCCTGAGCAATAAAATCTAAAATTCACAATTTTCAGACATGTGAATATAGGATGTCTTTATAACAAATGGAGATTGGACAATCAAATATACATGTCAAAAGGAAGAAACAAAAGAGCTTGATCCCTACCTCACAGAATACAGAATTATCAATTCCTTACTGTGTGACACAAGGAGAATGACAAGTCAATGAACTTTAAAGATGATTGTTAATTAAAGCATCTGGAAACATTTCAAATGAGCTATATAAAAAGCTGTTATAGATTTAAAATTATTTTCTAGGGGAACTATAAATTACAACATCACTTTAGAAACCCTTTAAAACACACCATCAAGTAGCGTTAGACATGTCAGCACCCTTTAGGACACAATAAAACTGCTGTGCAGAGTTTCTGCACCTTCAGAGCCACAAACATATATATATATATATACATATATATATATATATATATATATACACACACACACACACACATAGGCTTCAATCTAATATGATACATAAGTGCTTATTTTGGAGCCCTGGCTTTGACATGTAGTAAGAGTTGTGTGTGTGTGTATATATATATATATATATATGTTTGTTTTTTAAATGAAGTATACATTCGCCCATAATGAGTGCATTTTTCAATCCCAAGGTAAACAATGTTTTTAATGTAGCATTATTTGTAGTACTTAATGTAATTTGTTATTTGGCCTATGCAAGTATACAGTATTTCTAGCTATGGCCCCTTAAATCCTTCCAAATATTTACGTGGGTTTGGCATCCACCAAAGTGTATGAAAGAAATGAGTTCTGGTGGCACAGTGGTTACTGTTGGGCTGCTAACCCCAAGGTCAACAGTTGGAACCCACATATTTCTCCTAAAAAGAAAGATGGCACTTTCTCCTCCCTAGAGTGACACGGCTCTCTACCCTGCTAAAGAGATACAGTCTTTGAAACCTACAGAGGCAGTTCTACCCTGTCCTATAAGTTCTCTATAAGTCAGTGTTAACTTGATAGTATTGAGGTTGGATTTTCTGGTTTAAGAGGAGTGGGCAGCTTGCCCAACAATAGATTGGTACCCTTGTAGCTATGCAAATACGATGTCTAAAAACCCAACCTGGCAATTAGTCACATTGGACATCACGTTAGGCTTAATTGAGCCATTTCAGAAACAAATTAGGATCTCACTACCATCTAGAAAGAATAGCTAAAAATAGGGGCCTTTGTAAAGTAGATTCTTGTATTGATACTCTTCAACTCAGAAGACAGAGAACTGTGACACAAGAGAGAAAGCATTGGGAAGAAGCAGAAGCAGACATGGTGGCAGTGGTATCACGACACTGAGACAGAGCAGTGGAATTGCCAGGCCACAGAACAAGAAAACTCAGTGCCTTTGTGCAGAAGGTTAGTAGGAGAAGTGGTGTAAATATGAGAACTTATCTGGGGAACTAGATTTGGCAACCTATACAGAGTTGAGTGTATTTTGTCTGAGGCTAGGGGGTAGAATGAGCATTTATCTGCAGAGTAAAAAACCTTTGTAACATTTGCCCATTCAAGATAGAAACCAGGAGGCTGCAGGGCTTGACTTTACCTGCATTTATGTCTGTCAAGATTCTGTCTGAAAGAACAGTAGCTTGATTCATTTATGATCCTAAATTGTGTATTAAGGTAGAAAAGTGACCCTTATGCCATTATTATTTAAGGGGAACATCTATTAAACTTAAGAGATAGCAAAAGAAACAGGCACACACACATACACATCATATATTTTAGGGAGGCCATTAGCACGAGGTCAAAAGAACAACTGAGAATTCAGTTGGGACCCTGAGTAAATGGCATAGAACAAAAGGCATGTCACAGATCAGGATTGGTGGCAGATTAATACATGACAGGTACAAATGGGACTGCAGCAGCAGGAATTGGACCATGATTAGGACATGCACATTATTAGATAGAGGCACTTACAAGATAGGTTCAGAGCGTTCACACAAAGCCAGTTGAGGCAAGACTCATGGCAATGGCCCCTGTCCTGTCCTCAGAAAGTTGACCTCCATCAAGGATAACACCTAGGCAGTCAAGTGGAAAGGGGCTGGCTGGAAAGGAGTGCAGGCAATCTACTTCAAAGGCATTCTCCTCCAGGGGGAAGATGATCTACGTGCTTGGTTAATGATCAGAGAGTATTTAATGGCGGCTTAATCAAAGTTGTGACACAGCAAATAGACACTGAGTTTGTCACTGTTATAAGCAACCAAAACCTAAAGCCCCACTCAATGCCATCGAATGGCTTCCGATTATAGTGATCCTTTAGGAGAGGATGGAACTGCCCTTCGTGGTTTTCAAAGACTAACTCTTTACAAGAGTAGACACCCTGTCTTTCACCCCAGGTGTGACATACTTCTGCTCCGCTGACCTTGCAGTTAACAGCCCAATGTGTAACCACTACTCCATGAGCCTTTTGTAAGTTGGAGTATTCAGAACTTAACTTCAAATACAATTATATCAGTTACTTACCCAGTGAATTCTATCATTCAGGGACATGAGTAGAGACCTCGGAACCTGGCCATCAGGACAGCCTGGGCCCTTGTACACTGGAGCTCTCCTAGGGTCAGACTTCAGGAAACACAGATCCCTCCTGTTTCCCCTCTAGCTCCTCAGCCGGGGCTGTCCCCAGGAACTCCAGAGGGGATCACCCTGTTTGGAGTTAGGTGAATGGATTTGGGTCATATACCAGTCTGAAGATGAAATCCTTCCTTGTGATGCCTCACTGTGCAAGAGAGTAGTAAGAGTTTTCTAACTCCCTAGACTAGACCATATTTCTTTGTTCTGAACCAGAAGAGGAGTCATTGTTGAGAAAGGCATGTCAGGTTCTTGGCCTGCACTTCTTGTGCTAAATAGTAACCCCCCCCCCCCGGGATCGAAACCATGCTCCAATATGAGGGTATTTGCATTAAACAAGAACCCACTCTATCTTTACAGAGCAAGTTTACTAATTTATCATATCATTTTCAACTTTGGATCCACATCCTATCTATATAATATTTATTTCAGAATAAAGTAGATTTAATGCCTCAAAATTTTCAAGCTCCACTGAAGGTAAATATCATCTTTTCACCAGCAATCTAAATGAAGAAATGAATATTTTATGAAGAACGTTCATTACAAGCTCTTAAAGCACCTCAGACCATAATCCTTAACATATCTGGGGAAAGTGATCAAGCTGAATCATGCTCAAATATGCCACTCCAACACAGGCTGAGCTTTTCATCAAATTTAACCTGCCTCAATCCCTTTTCATCCTGGGTATTCATTACAATATGTATTGTGCATGAAGAAATGCCTATGGTTGAGTAGTCCATGTATTCACAACAGTGTGGTACCTAGAGAAAGTTGTGCAGGTGGACAACAAGAGACAGAGAGACACCAATAGGACATCCTAGAGGTACCTTGGCCAAGACAGAGATGTTCTATACAAGGAAACAAGCCAGGGGAATACTTATTTCCTACTCTTTAAAGCTCTTATGTTTATGGACGTCCAATTTTAACGCCTTTGTGAAAGACTGCAGCGTATAGTCAAGGAATATCAAGGGGTAGGTAAATGGGTCATGACAAGAGCCAAAGTGAGGGCAGAAGCTTAGAAATACAAGATGGATCCAGGAAAGAGACGACTGATCAAGCCTTGTGTCATCTTGGCCTAGATTCTGGATTCCAAACTCTAGGTAATTCTGACAGATGTCAGACAACACACACCATAGGAGAGGGCTTATTAGCTTGGGTTTTGGGATGTGCCATCCATAGTCTTGGTCTTCTAGGGAAAGGGCAAAAACTAGTGCCTAGGCTTGAGCTTGTGAAACATGTTCCACCAGGAAGCTAGTTTGGCAGGAAAACAAAATTCATGTGCTGGGAAGAGGCTGTGCTGTGATAAAGTAGGGCTGCATTAGCCTGAGTGGCTAGTTGGATATCATTGTCACTGCCCTTTTGCAACCCCCATGGTGTCTCTGAAGGCAGGGCTGTGTGAGGTTGCAGTTATAGGATAAGGGGTGTAGACTAGTGCTCCTCTAAAACTAATCAGAAAGTCAGGCTACAGAGAGAAGCACAATTTGTTTTAGACTCTCTCGTGTATACCAGTCATCAAGCATACCTTGAATATAAGGCTCACTGTCTTAAAAACAGGCTTAAACTCAGGGCTCTTACATTGGTTGGTTCCGGAGTAAAGTTGGTTTCCAGGCCCCGCCTAGAGCAACATTCTTAATTCAAGCTTGACTAAATTTTAACTCCTTCCAGAAATACTGTTAGCTTTTGAAAAAATATGCAAAAAAAAAACACCCCCAGAATGGTGATAGTAACAGCCAAGAGATCAATAGACACATTGTATTGGATAGATATGCCTTATTAGGCTTGTTTAGAGTGTTGGAGATCAGGGATCTTACTGTGATGACTAGGTTTACCTCACCCAAACTATGGCAATTTCAATTGTCTCATATGTATGTGGAAGTTGAACACTGAATAAGGAAGACTGAAGAAGAATCAATTTGTTTGAATTGTAATTCCGGTGAAGGATACTGAAATAATATTGGTCTCCAAAAGCACAAACCAATCTGGCTTTGAAGAATTAAGCTCAGAGTGCTAGTTAGAGGTAAAGATAGTGAGATTCATATTATGTACTTCGGACAATGTTGTCAGAAGGGAGCAGTTCCTAGTGTATGTGGCAAAGTAGAAGGGCAGGGACAAATAGGAATCCCCAACTAAATGGACTGACACAATGATGGCAACAATGGGTTCATCCTAAATTTTGAGTCTAGCAGAGGAGAAAGCATTGTTACCTTCTGTTGTGTACTGGATCCCCATGATGTGGAATCAACTCAATGACATCTAACAAAAACAACAACAACAACAACCTCAGAAACCACTAATCAGTACCCCAGACATGCACAAAATACCAGTGTGTTAGTTATGTTTACAAAAGTTATTTCCGTGGTAACAGATGCCGGACCTTTCATGTGACATTTAGTGGAACATAAGTTCTCTTACTTAAAAGAAGGAATGAGTTTCCTCTGTGTGTGTGTGTGTGTGTGTGTGTGTGTGTGTGTGTGTGTGTGTAACAAAGCAATGACAACATAACAGGAATTCCTGCCCCTCATTGATTTAGACAATTCTCCTTGAGGTGAGCTGAAGGAAATTCTCTAAGATCCACCCAGCATGTCTTCTGGCCGATTACTTCCCAAACTTGGGCTCTAGTGTGAGGTGAGCACACAGGCACTAAGGTGTGAGTGACCATTTTTCTGTCAAGGGGAGCATAAATCACAAAGTTCTCTACACTGAGGGGTCAGCTGCAAGACCAGAGGATCTAGGCACAGCTAGATCTGTGAGAGTTGAGTGGATTTCAGGATGCTCAGAAGGTCTATAATCAACTGAATCAAAATTACATTCCATGAAAAACTTCAAGGCTAACTGGAAGACAGATTAAAGTTGAAGATTCTGACAGCATGACAACAGTGTATTCACACAGTCTGAATAAACACCTTATGTTTTGTTTTCAAGTTCAAGTTATTGGGAGCAGACATAACAATGTTTGTGAGAGTATACTTAGTAACATTTTCTATGAGACCAGTAATAACCTGATATCAAGGTCAGATAATGATATTGCAAGTAAAGTGTACCCTAGTATTGATAATGGATCTACATGAAAAAGTTGTTTATAATATTGGGAACTGAGTCAGACAACACATTAAATTAATTATATACCACGATTAATTGAAATCTGTCCTCGAGTTGAATTTTAATATAAGAAAAAGAAATACTGTAATATAGCAATTAATGTAAAAAATAAATAATTCTCTAAATAGACACAGAAAACATACTAAATTCAAAGTCTCTAATGTTAAGGGAAAAAACCCTCTAAAATCTAAAATAGAACAGATATAGTTCAACATGTTAGTATGCTAATGAACATTCCTAAGGGGGGGTGAAAGTCAAAATATCATTAGAGGAATGAGAAATGTCATTAGAGGAATGAGAAACAACATCACCCCACCTCAGAAAAAGTATGAGAATATCCACTTTCACAACTGATACTAAAAACGGACTGTATATTAAAACTGCAGCAATCAGAATAAGATTGGTTAAGAAAGAACAGAGGCTTCCAAAGAGAAATTAAAATTCTTCTAATCATAAATTAATAATCATATCTATACTAGATTCAAGATATGACATAAATAGCTAACAAATATAAAAATGGTGTAGGCTACATTTCAACATGCAAAAATAACTTTTGATACTTAGTTCACAAACCATTAATTGCTAAACAACATCTCCCAAACTATTAACCCTTACAACTTAACATACTGGGCATCCTTACAACACACTGATCATTTCCTCAAACACTGAACCCCTAACTACCTGAAAAGCCCCTCACCATCCAGAATGGCTATTAACACCCTGAGCATTGCCTGATACCCATAACCAATTTGTTAAAAATTAGCCTAATTCATTTATCCCAATTTTTAAAATCATGAGCACAACTTAGAAGTCTCAAATTCAGAAACCAACTTCCAAAATGGTACTGTTTAAATCATAACTGTACATCTTTATACCATAATACATAAGACCTAAGCAACTGTAAACATAAGCTGTTAGGAAGGATACATTCTAAACATCAAGCCCTTTAATCTGTCCACTAACATCTGACTCTTAAGTCCTGACACTTAGGTTATGTTTCTATTCATTTACCCTTTTTCTTGAACAGGGAACATTAATCCCAAGACCTACATTCCAATCTAAGGTACAGACTCTGACTCTAACACCCTACAACCCTGAAGTGAACCCAAATCTAACCCATCAAGAAACTCCCATTGCTAATTACGTATGTGGTGCTGTCTTTTCTCTCAGACTTTACCTAAATGAAGGAACTAAGGTAGGTAGACAGACAAAACCAGGAATCACAGGCACATTTCCAGTAAACTATTAAATCATTTGCATCTGATACATGGCAGTGGCAAAATAAAGTGGTTTATAAATGTTTATATATGATAAACAACATCATGTCCATATCACAGGTCTCTTGTGGGTCTCCCTCTCCTGTGTCCTGGTCTCAAGGAATCTTTTCTGCTATTTGACATATGCAGTGATGTGTTATTCAATAAGCAAGGTGCCTGAGGGCTCAATTGTACTGATTTACTAATTTGTAAACCCCAATTTCATCTGGCTTCTTCCTCAAAGATGTAGCGAAACCCATGTTAAATAAGTCATATTAATTACTGGTTATTTTGTCATCGGAGCCAGCCGACGAGTTGAACAGTCCTGAAAGAGGGAGTTAGGATTAAGGGGGAAGAAAGAGAGACAGAAAGTATTGGGAAGGTGGGAAGGCAACAGTCAATACTGAAGCCCCAAGTTTATTCTACATAATCCTTTTATCCATGCAGAAACAACCAGGAGTTAATTATCTCATATTCAAGCCAGCACATTTGATACACATAGCAACTCTGTCTTCCTCCAAGCCAGATATCCTTGAGAAAATTAAACAACCTGTTTTCCCCGACCTTGCATACTTTCTTGTTCTTAATAGTCTGTTCAAAACGTAAAGCTGCAGAAGAAATCAGCAAACACTGACACATAGGTCATGAGATTCTCAGCCATTTCAAGGCTGAATCTTAATGGCTTTCAACAACCCCTTCCCTACCCTCAACCCAGAAGACACATCACAAAAGATGCAAGAGGCAGAAAATTAAAGGTACATACCATTTTGTATCTTTGTACCATTGTATCCATTTTTCAAATCTAACATTGGCCTTTTACTCAGACCTAGGGAAAGGGCTCAGAGAATGATTTTGTATACTCCCTCTACAAGTGTGCGCTGACAACCCTAAAATATTTGGCTCCAGGCATCCTTTAGATCTGCGTGAGCCAACAAATTAACCTCACAAGACATATTTGGTAGGGCTGTATCTTCCCTCAAAACTGGAAACATGTCAATCCTATGTACACCTTGTGTGTCCAGTGCCAGGAACTCGATGTCAGAGCACACTGGGGTTCGCCACTCATGAAGAAGAAAGTCCTCAAAGAGTCACTCATGATAACAACTGTGGGCCAACACTCCTCGGACCTAACCTGTGAAATGCTGACTGGACACCCGTGGCACATGGACATCTCAATAAACTCTGGAATCAAAGTGAGGCCTTGGGGTGGACAAATTAACAGAAGTCATTAGTGAATGCTTCATCATCAGGATGATAGCACAGGGATGAATACCTTTGGGCTCCACCTCAGGGGCTTCCAGATGCAAAATGCAGTGTTCCTCCCTGAGCCTGTCATACATACCTACTGGGTGAGGTTCCAGGGTCTCTTACCTTCCAGGAAGCATGAACCATCCAACAAAGAATGATCCACTATCGTTCCCCACAGCATAGTCTAATCTGAGATCCACATCTGAACGAATTTCACCACCTTGAATAATCTGCCTCCAGGATATCCTTGGTCTGAGCTCAAACTGGGAAATAAAGGGGAGGATAGACACAGATTAAGTGGTAATCACCCAAAAGTACTTTAGCATGATCAATACATCAATATAATTTATCCTTATTGGTACAGCCATCCTGGGGCTTGCAGTGGATTGCCCAATATAACCTGATGCTGTGCTAAGAATATGCAGACCTCATGGGAGACCTGATTAGTCATCTACAGAGAAGGTAACAAGGATGAGCTATATCTGTAAATCCATAGCTGGAATGTGGGACATGACCAGCTATTACTATGGGAGACACAGTGAGGGAAGTCAGTGTGAATAAACCTCACATTCAGGAATGGGCTACAGTGGGTGCTTTTTTTTAATTAATAAATCTTTTTATTGGGGCTCATACAACTCTTAACACAATCCATATATACATCAATTGAGCAAAGCACCCTTATATATTCATTGCCCTCGTCATTCTCAAAATTTGCCTTCCAGTTGGGTTCCTGGAATCAGCTTGGTTTCCTTTTTTTTCTTCCCCCTCCCTCACCACTCCCCCTTCCCCCTGCACTCTTAATAGGTTATAAATGATTATTTTATCTTATCTTACACTGCCAGGCATCTCCCCTCACCCACCTTCCCATTGCCCATCTACCAGAAAGGAGGTTACATATAGATCTCCAAAATCGGTTCTCCCTTTCTACACCCCCTTCCTTCCCGGTGTCCCCACTCCCACCGCTGGTCCTGAGGGGTTCATCCATCCTAGATTCCCTGTGTTTCCAGATCCCTACTGCACCGCTGTACATATTCTGGTCTAACCAGGTCCGCAAGGTAGAATTCGGATCATGATAATTGGGAGGGGAGGAAGCATTCAACAACTAGAGGAAGGTTTTGAGTTTCATTTTTGCTACACTGAACCCTCTGTGACTCATCTCCTCCCCACTACCCCTCTGCAAGGGATGTCCAGCTGTCTACAGATGGGCATTGGGTCCCTGTCACGCACTCCGCCTCATTCACGGTGATGTGAATTCCCTCTCCCCACCACCGCCGCCTTTGTTGTTTGAGACCTGGTCTCCTCTGCCCTTCACGATCACCCATGTTGATGTGCTGCTTCCGTGTGGGCTTTGTTGCATCTGGGCTAGATGGCCGCTTGTTTGCTTTCAAGCCTTTAAGTCCCCAGACGCTATAGCTCTCAGTAGCCGGGCACCATCAGCCTTCTTCACCACACTTGCTTATGCACACATTAGTCTTCAGCGTTTATGTGAGGAATGTGATCATACCATGATTGTTTTTGTTCCTTGGTGTCTGCTACCTGGTCCATTCAACACCTTGTATTCGTTTAGGCTGTGTGCTTCTTCTCTGTGGGCTTTGTTGCTTCTGAGCTAGATGGCTGCTTGTTTGCCTTCAAGCACAGGGGGTGCTTATGATCAAGTTAGCAAAAGAACCAGGCTCTGAGGCAGGTAGAGATGTGTTGTCTGGGTGGCTTTCCTGTTGTAGTCTCAGAATTCTCAGTTTCATAGTTTGCCCCAAGAAAACATCTCTATTTGTATTATTATGTTCCAAAGCCCTGAGATCTAAGAATTCAAGTATCAGGCCTACTTAGATGTTAAAATAATTTATGTGTAAACTATTTGCCTTCAAAAATGTTCACTTTGGTCAGAATCAGTTTTCATTTAAGAGAAAGTATAGAAATCGATGACCAGAAAAGACGGTGCTTACTGCAAGTCTGAAGGGAGTGACCTCACTTAGGTTGTAAACAGACCCTAGAAAAGTAGCTGCCTTAGAGAAGTGCTGAACTTGTCTTATAATTCTGTTCCTATCTCTCCTAGCTGTGAATATACCATTTGTAATAGGGGAAATGTTACTGTCCTACAGCAATGTCACAAGAAATAATCTTCAGCTTTATGGAGGTTCCTTAACAGGTGTTAACACCTTTCAAACAGTGAAGATGTGTGTGTGCTGACTGGAAGACAATGAACATGTAATAATCCAAAACACACTAAAGCCAAACTGAAGAGATGGGCACACAATGGCAACAGAGTTGTCTTGATGAATAAAACAGGTCTGTTAAACATGATTAAAGAAAACACTGCATGATCAAAAGTGCAAAATTATTCAGATTAGGACCCCAAAATACGGAATTTGTTTCCACCCATTTTGTGGGGACATTCATGGATTTAGAGTCCCATAGTTTTCTATAGCATTGAAGCTCCTCATATACTGATGAATGAATGAACTAAAACAAAAAATTTCTGTGCACAAAAACAGAAAAATAATTCTCATTAAGAATCACCATGTCAGAATGATGGGGCACCAAATATACAAAATGTGCTTGACGCAATGGATGTATCTATGGATTACAATAAGAGTTGTATGGGCCCCCAATAAACTGATTTAAATAATAATAATTATGATTTTTAAAAAAGAATCAGCATGTCTATAATGCAAAACATGTCAGCTTGGCAAATCTCAATTAGTTAGTGAAGAAGCCCTACTGCTCCGGTGGTTAAATGATTGGCAGCTCTGTAAGATGAAAGCAGTTGAGTCCCATAACATGACAATCTGTTCACATATAGATTATAGTCTAAAAACCATAAGGAAAAGGTTAAGGCCCCATGGCATCACTAACAGAATGCACTGGAGTGCACCCAAGAATAATAAAACGGCGAAGAAAACAAGCCTTCTATCAAAAACACTCGATAAAAGGTTAGAAAATGTAAGTACTACCATGCAGTGGGGCAGAGAAAATGGTAACCTCTTTTAAATAAGTGATATCTTACTATGTTTGAGAACTATACATCTGGATGTTGCTTGTACTAGGAACAATTAAAACACAATATTTTAAAATGAGGGTCTAACATTGAGACATAGTTCTGCACAGTAAAATCAAACAAATTGAAAAAGAAGCAGCTATATATATATATATATAAAAGGAACTTTCATATACTTCCTCAAGTTGTGGTGACCCCCAACCATAAAATTATTTCCATTGCTACGTCATAATTATAATGATCATACTGTTAATTGTAATGTAATTATCTAATATGCAGTATGTATTTTCCTTGCTACAAATTGACCATAATTAAAGCATAGTGATTAATCACAAAGCAATATATAATTATATATTGTGAAATATTTATTTCTGATTACAAATAAATGAAATTTTGTCTTGAATCATGGTAACAGTCTTCACCTTGGGGTACTCATATGTGCACGCATCTGCATATGGGTGGGCCTGCCTGGGGACAGACGAGCAGTGTCTCGGTTCCTAAGACCACCGAAAATATGTGTTTCCCATTGTCTCAGGTGACCTTCTGAAAGGGTCATTTGACCCCTGAAAGGGTCATAATCCACAGGTTGAGAGCTGCTGTACTAGGATAACTGATAAATGACTGATTAAATTTCTATGTCACTGTGAAAATAAAATAAAACAACAAAATGTAATGACCTTGAGGACATGTGTCACTAAAATATATTAATGTACAGAACCCAAACTCACTGCTGTTGAGTCAATTCTGCCTCATAGTGACTGTAAAGTGGAACTGAGGAGCAGGACAGGGAGGAAGACAGACATAACTGACAGGACAAGGGAGAGCAGAATCAGAAATAGCTTCTCAGACTATTTGTGAGTTTACTGGCAGAAATTGTCAAGATTTCAGAGGACATTGACATCAAAAATGCAGCGATTAAAGTTGTTACTTCCTGGAGCTTTCTGACCCCACCCTCCTGCCAGTTTCAGGGTGGAGACCATTGATTTGTGTTCTGCTTCCCTATCTGGGAGGTCTGTCAGTGGCTTGAAGTGTTGGCTAAGTGGAGGCTGAGCAGGGAAGGAGCCAGGAAGGAGAGAAAGAGAGAGAGAGAGAGAGAGAGAGAGAGGGAGAGAGAGAGAGAGAGAGAGAGAGAGAGAGAGAGAGAGAGAGAGAGAGAGAGAGACTCTAGGCAGTCTGAGGATTCTGGCTTGTGGTGGGGGTGGGTGTCGGGGGCACAGTGTCTCAGCCTTTTGGAGTTGAGGGGGTAATGGAGGAATGATGGGGAGGGGTACCCAGAATATGGAGGAAGCCTTACTGGGGGCGCAGATAAGAAGTCAGGGGGGTTGGAGAAAGAGGAAAGGGGAGTACTGCCTGGGCCTGATTAAGAGAGTGTTTGGCTAAGAGATCTTGAGCAGGGTAACAGGTAGTAGAGAGGGGCAGGAGGGAAGAAAGAAAAAGACCTGAGCATATGAAACTTTTGATTATTTGTGAGTTTGTTGACAAAAATTGTTGACGTTGAGGGGAACCTTAAAATTGAAAGTACTATTTTTTCTGGCTAGTATAACTTATTCTTCAATTGGCATTGAGGCCAAACTTGGTTACAGAAAAAGACCAGGCATTTAGGGCGGAGATCAGCAGCAAAAAAATAGTCGAGATTCAGTACGTCCAGGCCGCCTTTCCCCTGAGCTCCTGATCTTTTCTCTGTATTTCCTGATCACCTTCCCAAGTCCTCTTGACTAAATAAAATTCCTCCTCTCCTGCTTCTGGACCCACCTCTGGTGTCTGCCTTTTCGGACCTGCCTGAACACCTTGTCTCCCCTCATAAGTACCTTCTCCCTATTCTGGCCACCCAGAGCCCCCCACGTCTTCTTCTTCTGATCTATCTGTCTTCCTGGAGGAAGCTGAGTCTGCACTCACCTGGCCTGGTTAGCAAGCACATGCGCTCGAAGAACCCCCTTGTCATTTGTCCACTCTGGGAAGTGGCCAGGACTGAGAGTGTGGTCCAGTTCATGTTCCCTTTTCTCTCACTGATTTATCTTGGGTTGAAAAGGGTTCTGGCTCCTTTATCTCTATAATAATACCACCACCTATATTAAGGAGTTTCAGTATTTAACCCAAGCTTATGATTTGTCGTGGCATGATATTTTTGTCATCCTTTCCTCCCCCCTAACTGCAGATAAGAGGGAATGCATTTTTCTCGCTGATCAGCAGCACCCAAATCAGGTTCACTTAACCGACCTTGATCTAGGTTGTTTCCAGACAAAAACCTGGTTGAAATGATCAAATTAACAATCAAGCAGGTGGGGACAGACATGCCTGCTGAAATAAAATGCTTGAGTGTGCCCTGACTTGGCTTCAGGCCATTTCCCATATAGGAGTCAATTTTGATAATCTGAAAATCACTGAAAAGCCTGACGAAAATCCAGCCAAATTTTAAGCTGCTTAACTGATGCTTTACATTAAACGTTTAAAAAAGCAGAAGGCCCTCAAACCCTGGTCTGAGATTCTCTGCCACCATCAACAAACAAAAACCCAAAAAGTTTGTGTAAGAATTGGATTGCTTTGTGGGGTGGATAGGTGATGGCTGGGTGTTAGGTAGGGTAGGGAGAATCCAGGTAACACAATCCTCAGTGGCTTCCCTGGCTGGTGTGCCTGCCTTAAATGGAAATCAATCATTACTCCTCAAGGAAAGTCTATCACACACACACACACACACACACACACACAGGGTGGTCATGCGTGTACTCATGACTCCTTGGGTGGGTCAGTGGTTCCTGTAGCCACCTTGTAAACTCTTCTGCATATGCACCCCGCCTCACTTTTTGCTCTGATCACAGTGGTCACACCCATTAACGCTTCTCTGCTCCTACCGGCACCTGATCACTCCAGTGGAAACCTGCTGCTGCCAGTCGCTATCAGTTGATGGCAATTCTGCCCCATTGCTCTCTCTCCACTGATCGATTGATTCCCATGTGAGTGGCCTATTGACTGAGAATTCTTCAACAGACAGGCAGACAAACAGTAAGGCAAAGGTAGACTGACACACGGACAACAGAACCTTGGGAAGAGCTGTATCCATCGAAAGAGCCACACCACAATCAATCAAAAGAACTTTTAGTGAAATCCAGTGGGTGAATGGGTGAAGTGTAAGAGTCAATGGGCTCTGAGAGCACAGCAGAACACACTCAGCTTATTAGATTGCAAACCACCAGCAGGGAATGATGACCAATCATGGACCCACGCAATTCCTCGAAGTGGGATCTTTTGGGGGGAATTCCCAATGTTTGCTGGCCTCAGTCTGAGGTGTTCCTAGCCACTGATTATTTCCAAACTGGGCCTTGGATGTGTGAATGTTTGAGCACTGCGGGGGAATTGGTGCGCATTTATCTGGTCTAAAACTCCCTCTGTGCTAAAGAGAGACTTTTTTGAAGCCATTGGCAAGAAATATCCAGGCAAAAATTTTTTTTTTTTTTTTTTTACCAAATGACAGTAAAAGGGCAGGCAGGGCACTGGAGACTGATGTAGGGAAAAAACTGAGGTAATTTGCTTTGATACAATATAATCCTCACAGGTTAAACTCGGTCATTCTTTGTGTGTGAGCATGTCCCTTTTAGACATGCAATTTTGAATTTCGAACCCAGTTCAGGCCCCATTTGGTGAAACTGCAGGCTGAGAACTATGCTGGACCTAGGAGCAAAGAACAGACTTCTCTGCAGTGCAACCCTAAAAGTGTCCCAGGATTATTGCTTCTAACAGTTAACATTTACCCCAAGTGAGCTTCGGGATAACCGCCAGGGAAAATAACCAAATTACTCAATCATGGAAATGATGGCAATGGGTTTCCAAAAGGAAAGGAAAAGGAAAAAAACTCTCATCAGATTCAGCAAGGTGGCAGCGCAAGCAAAATCCAAGGAAGTCAGTCCTCACACAAAAGGTCCTTCAGCCCTGGGAAGTGAGCAGAAAAGGACAGGACACTTGGAAGACCTCCAGAAGATAAGAGAACATCCAAGTCTAAAGGAAAGCCATCTTTAAAATATATGTATGTATATATATATGTATATATATATATATGTGTGTATATATATATATATATATATATATATATATATATATATATATATATATATATATATATATATATTATTGGAAGCTCGTACAACTCTTATCAAAATCCTTCCATCCATCAAATGTGTCAAGCACATCTGTACCAGTGTTGCCATTATCATTCTCAAAATATTGGCTTTCTACTTGAGCCCTTGCTATCAGCTTCTCATTTTCCCACTCCCACCCTGCTCCCCCCTACCTCATGAACCCTTAATATTTAAAAATTATTAGTATTTTGTGATAACTTACACTGTCCAATGTCTGCTTTCACGCTCTCTTTTTCCTCCAACCCCCTAGAGAGGAGATCATATGTAGATACCTGTAAATTGGTACCCGTTTTCCACCTCACCCTTCGGCTACCCTTCTGGTATCCTCACTGGTCCTGAAGGAATTATCTCTCTTGCATTCCAGGAAATCCATCTGAAAGGAGATTCACCTGAGAATGGTGATTTCTTCTGTGTGTAAAAATAGACACACATCTGGCTCTCGAGTACTTTTGAAACTGTATTTAGGGAGTAGGGAGTTATAAGATCGGCTCTGCCATCTCAAAAGTTTGTGAAAGAGACACAGAAGAGAACGTTTTGATTGCAGAATGTTCTGTTGTGTCTAGTCGAGTATTACCACGATTGGGAAATCATCATCATCATCACCACCACCTTCATCCTCGATCACAGTGAAAGGGAAGAAAAAAAAACTCTACAATTTAATAGGATTGCGATATTGATGGTACAACATGCGGTTAAAGTGCAACTTTAAACGGTTTTAAAAATATACAAACAAGCAAAACACCTGATCTTTTTCCCCATCCCTAACAAACCAACCAACCCAAAAGTGTGTGTAAGAATATGAGTTTTTGTTGGGGAGGCAAGAGATGGGTGGGGGGTTGGTGTTAGGCAGGACAGGGAGAACTCAGGTGGTGTTATCCACAGTGGCATGGCTGGGTGGTGTGCCAGTCCTCAATGGAAATCGATATCACTCCGTAAGCAAGGGCTATCACACATACACACACACACACACACACACACACACACACACACACGGTATGCATGGGTCAGTCAGATTCCTAGAGCCACATTGTAAGGTCTTTGGCATACGTGCCACATCTCTCTGTGTTCCTGCCTCTTGTTCTGGTCCCATTCATAACTGTGGTTTCTGGAGGGGAAACCCATCGCAGTCACTCACAATTGGTTTTGTGGCAATTCTGTCCCTTTGTTCTGAACTCCACCGACTAATTGATTCCCATTTGAGTGGCCTAGCTACTGACTGAGAATCTTCAACAGACAGGCCGACAGACAAGCAGATAGGCAGATAGACAGATGGACAGATCATTGGGAAGAGTTTACCCAGTTGATTTCAAAGACAGTCCAATGAGCCACAACACAATAAATCCAATGAGCTTTTAGTGAAAGCCAGCGGGTGAATGGGCAACACAGAGGAGTCAGTGGGTCGCGAGAGCACAGCAGAATACACTCAGCTTATTGGGCATCAAACCACCAGCAGGGAAGGAGGATCAATCCTTAACACACCCAGTACCTCCAAGTGAGAATGTTTTGGGGGAATTCCCAATGTTTGCAGTCCTCAGGCTGAGGTGTTCCTAGCTACTGTTTAGTTCATAATTGGTCAACGTGTTTGTGAGAGTGAGGGCATGGAGGGGATGTGGTTGTAGTAGGCCATAAGCTGGCCCAGGTGTTTCTTGGTGTGCGACTAGTCCCCTGTGCCTCTGTTTACCTTGTAACTAAAAGCATTGTGAGATACCTAATTCCTTTCTGACCTGGCAGCTAAAAGCAGTGTGAGATAACTCAGTTATTTACGACCTCTTAAGATCCTTTTGAACCTTGCATGTCCTTGCGCTTATCCTTGAATATAGTGCTCTTATTATACAAATGTTTAGAAAGTGTGACTCGCTAAGTAACATTTGCATAGATTAGAGGTTAGGCATGTTTTTTAAAGCAAGTTCTCTGATGTTTGTTTTGTAACCATTCCCTTGTAAGAAGAGTGTAAAAACCAAGCTCTGAACATATTTTAGTCCATCAGACTGTTGTCCTCCCAATCCCATGCTTTGTATATGGCTCTATCTTTTTTTCTTTCACCCGCACGCCTCATTTCAGATGCAGCTTGATGGGGGATAAGCTGGACTAATCACCCGCATTTTTGGCGCCCAACATGGGAGCTTTGAAAACTGAGGACCCCGTGACAGACAGGCCGTGAAAGTTTACAGTGAAAATTAAGGGCAAGTGGTGAAACGTTGGGAGTAACAAATAATGGGACACACTTCTAGTAAATGTATGTATGTAAATGTGCTTCAAAATATGTTAAGAGCGAGAGGAGCAAAAGGAACCTACTAAAGATTAGAAGAGTTTTGAGATTTTGTGGTTAATGTATGTCACCTTCTGCTGCTGACTTGAAACGTTCAGGGAAGCACGTGCAGGGCCCTGATCTGCTTCAGCTTAGACCAAATTATGGTGTAATACTGAGAGCCTCGTGCATTGGAGCAAACATTGTGGGAAACAGTGAGGGAAGATGGACCCCTCGGGTTGGAGGGCACTCAGAATGGGACTGATGCCGCAGTCCAGCTGCAGCAATGTCCACGGATGCCTCAAGGTGGGTCACGGCGTCGGCGAGTGAGAGACAGAAACCACACGACTCAAAGGTTGCGGGTGACACTTCCAATTTTATTCATGCAAAGCTTCAAATTATAGATGCTTTTCCTTTGCTTAAATCTTACGGCTTGAGGTCATACATCAGGAAATTCTCAAGACCATGACAAGTTACATAATCACATTTCTTTACTCTCCATCAGATGCACATCAGGATTCCTGGTTAAAAATTAGCACATCTTGAAAGGAAAACTGTCCCAAACACAAGTGTGAAAAACACAAACCTTCTAACCATAAGTGAGCACACTTTATCACACTAGGGCATATTGTTCGAACTATGAAATCAATAAAGCATTCATGCATTTCATTATCAAACACCAAAATGACTTGACAGACTTTGGCTGTCCTTTCTGTTCCTTCTTAAATTGTTCCTCTGGGCTTTCATTTATTGTTTTCTTTTCCACTAAGTTCCCATAAATCAAACTCCCAATGGTCTTTCTGAACCAAGACACGAGTTGCCTCAAAATAGGTAGCTTTGCATCAGTGGACGTCAAGTTGCCTCACAATAGGTAGCATTCCTTCAGTGGACTCCAACCACCACGGGGGCTTCAGCTCCTTGCAATGAAGATCAGGGCGTCTTGCAAGCAAGTGTAGGGCCCGTGGGCAACTGACATCTCGTGAGCAATTCCAATCATTTCTCACTTGGGGAGGGTCCTTGGGAACTTTCGTCAGCCTGGGTGTCCTGCTGACTAGCTGGACTTGTCGTCTCATTCCGCTGTTGCTTCTCAGTTTGTAGTATCAGCACGTCCATCCGAACATAGGTTTTGGCTGTGTTTTGGTAAACCACCTCAGCCAGTGTGTCCCTGGGTCAGGCCCTGCCGGTGCATGATGCAACTATCCTTTTCGGGCACGTATGTGCGCGCAAGCACACACCCAGCGCCACACACAGGCACGCACACTCACACGGTCACGTTGTGCACTTCGGAAAGGCGCAGTCCCCCGGGTTTTTAAATATTACTTCGAAACATAAACAGTTTTAATTTAAAAATGAAAGGGATACATTTTTAAATAAAAGGGATATCTTTGAGAAATGAAACCAGAAACCAGAACTATGCAGAAGGAGCAGTTGGTGAATGCTCTATGGCGCTCGCCAGACAGTTGCAAACACGTGCCTCATCCCTATTGGCTGTGCTCATTCCCGTCGCCAATCACATCTTGTATATCGAATCAGGTGCTCGAAGGGAAAGCTATGTAAGAGCGGCGGCTGGCACTCTCCTTCGAAGAGCTCAAGTTCCGCTGGCCTGTCGGAGCCCACAGCCCTCTCTTCTCCCCCAGAACTGCTCCTCCATCCACAGCATGGCGTCAAAAGGCCCTCCTGCCCGTTCTCAGCGTACCCAAGACCGAAGAAAGAGGACTGTCTGGACCGCTTCTCAATCTGACATCTTAGAAGCCTCATTTGCTCGAGACCCGTATCCAGGCTTCACGGCCAGAGAAGAACTTGCCAGAGCCTTCGACGTGGCCGAGGACAGAATCTTCCTGTGGTTCAAAAATCGCAGAAGTCGACAGCTCAGGAGGAACCGACTGAGCTCCGTGCTGCCTCGCACCACTTCTGCAGCCAAAGCGCCGAAGGCAGACAGACGCAAGAGGACTGTCATCAGCAAAGATCAAAGAGCCCACCTGGTGCAAGCATTCCAGAAGCAGCCATTCCCTGGCGTGAAAGACAGGCAAGAGCTGGCACGCCACACAGGCCTTCCGGAAGCGCGGATTGACACGTGGTTCCAGAACAGAAGGGCCCGACACCCACCGCACACCAGGGTGCGGCTGGATCACCGCGGGCTCCAGCGACGCAGCTCCAGCCCGGTCTTCCCATGTCCGCTTCTGCAGCCACTGGAGCAAAGCACACCCCTAGATGCCCAGAGACCGCCCTCCCTGGGCTTCGGGGGCGGCGGCCGAGGTGATGGAGACAGCAATCCGTTAGCTTGCGTCATGGGAGGCCAAGCCTCTGTGGGCCCGGTGCCCCATCAGGGGCAAATGCCACAGGAGTTCACCCAGGCGGCAAGGCCTGCGGAGACAAGGACACACTACTTGGACCTTTCCAGCTGCGGAAACCAAGGTCCCAAACAACACGACATTCTTTCGGACGCCGCGCAGTGGAAAGACACTTCGTTGTGGGAGCATCCAAACCTGTTCTGGCAGAGCCCGGCTCCTGCACACACACCAGCCCCAGTGGGATGGGGGCCTGGCCTGGCCCTGAGCGTGAGTGCCCAGCGGCAGCTGACTGGGGAGACACACCTGCACAACCAGCAGGCCACACTGCTGCAGGAAAACTCTCCACTGCTTGCCCAAGCCTCTCCACAAGGCACCAGCTTCTTGGACCAACTCCTCGACGACCTGGAAATTCAGCAGAATGCCCAGCCATTGGTGAATCAGCAGGAAGCAGGCCTGCAATGGGAGCCACCACTGCAATTCCCCATCAGCGAGGAGCTCTATCAGGAGTACCTAAGAGACTTGTAAAACGCCCCGAAGGCCCGGAAGACTCACTAAAACCCTCTGAAAAGCACCAATCATACCTTATACGCTTAAAAAAATTAAAGAAAACACGAAACGTATTTAAAACCACCTTTAATGCCCCACAACCAGGAAAATAATAAACACACTGAAATCAGTAAGAAACAACAGCAACACAATGATACCCTAAAAAAGGCACCTGAAGGAGTAGATATCTATGTATATTTATATATTATATAAGTGATTCTATGTAAACGATTAATGTATAATACGTTTATAATTTATACATCATAGATCATTTATACATAGAGTACATACAAAATCTGAAACCCCCCCAAAACCATTCATAAACCGTGGAATACATTTGCAAAGACCCAAAGGGACCAAAGAAGCCCTTTAGGACCCCTTGGAGATCATTTGTAATTTCCTCCCCCCAAGAGAGTAAAACCTTACATAGACTTGGTCAGGTGTCCACTGAGCTTCTTCATGTCCCCGGCCCCACCAATTGAGGTCATCGAGCTGCAAGCTGATTAACAGGCTAAAGGCCATCCCTTCACTCTCAAGAGCCTCAAGTTCAGAGAACATCATGTATCTCTTGCTGCACACGTGTGACAGGAAAGCCCACCCCTAGAGTCCAGATGACAACCTAAGCTTGGTCTCTGAGCTGGCTTGACCTTAGTTGTCTTTGAATTCTTGTACAGGGCTTAATCTATGTGCCTGATTGAAAGGGTGTGGAGCCTACTTAGGGTGGGGCAGGAAATTGGTCTGAATGCTTTTGATAGCTGACCACACTCAGGCATGTAGCCATCAAGCAGTTGCCCTGGGAGTTCATGTAGTAGCGTAGCAACCTTGTGCTGTGAAGTGCCTTAAGCCTGGCTTTGTTATGGTGCGTGGTGGTGGTGTGGTGTTGTTTGTTGGGACACGGTGGGTAGCGACATTGACTTCGTAGACTGTGACTGGGATACACCTCCAAACCAGGAAAGTGAAAGTCCCCTCCAGGTGAGCCCCAGCCACCCAGACTACTTAACGGATGAACATTGACAGTTGGATCACACACACGGTCTTGAAGGTTGTGCTTCACACACTCTGGTGACTAGAAAACCCCAGATCTATGCTTGAGTCTCCGTGTGAATGAATGGATTCCATTTGAGCTTCCATTCTGAGCAATGTGTGGACGGTGGAAAACCAACATGCAATTTTCAGTGGATTTGCCTCTTTGGCTCTGACGACTGGATAAGGGGGTAGATTGGCAAAGGTCTAATGCTTTGCCTAGATAGATGGCAGTCTCTCTCTGTCTCTCTCTCTCTCTCTCTCTCTCTCTCTCTCTCTCTCTCACACACACACACACATACACACACACACACACACATACACACACACACACACACATACACACACACAGAGGGGTCATGCATTATCTTTAGACTGCTTGGGACAGACAGAGTTTTCTGGAGCTACCTTGGAAGCTCTTCTGTGCATGGATCCCATCTCTCTTGGTGTTCCACTCACATTGGTCAGACCGGTGCCCGCTTCTCTGATCTCATCCGCAACTGTCATCTCTTGAGTGGAAACCTGCCTCCGCCAGTCACGATCAGTTTGGTGGCAATTCTCTGACTTTGCTGTCTCTCTGCCGATCCATTGATTTCCATTTGACTGGCCTAGCTAGTGAGTGAGAATTCTCCAACATGCAGGCAGACAGACACCTCCTTCGGAATAGTTGTACGTGGTTGGTTTCACAGACAGTCCAAAGACCCACACCGCAATCAATCAAGTGAGATTTTAGTGAAAGCCATTGGGTGAATGGGTGAACTGGAAGAGTCAGTGGGTCATAAGAGCACAGCAGAACACGCTCAGCTTATTAGGCATCAAACGGCTAGCAGGAAATGATCATAAATCCTTGACACAAGCAGTTTCTCAACGTGGGAACATACTGGGGAAATTCCCACTGTGTGTAGTCCTCAGAATGAAGTGTTTCAAGCCAATGTTTATTTCAAAACAGGTTGGGGTGTGTGTAGGGGGTGGTGGTTGTGCACGCAACAGGTGTTGTGGTGCACATTTATCTGGTTTAAAACATCATTTGTGCTAAAGTGAGGCTTTTTTGATGCCATGGGCCAAAAGTTTCCAGCAGAAACTTTGCCAAATGACAGTAAAAGGCAAGGAAGAGCCCTGGAGACTGATCTAGTTCAGGCCAGTGGTGATTTGATTTGAAATAATGTAATCCTCAAATGTTACCCTCATCAATGTCTGTGTGTGTGTGTTTGTGTGTGTGTGTGTGTTTTGGATGTCCCACCCAATTCTGCTTCCGTACAGCAACAGTGCATGAAGAGAAAACCGCTGGACCAGGGAGCAGTTAAGTAATCCTGAGTGTGGATCCGGATTACTTCTTCTGACAGTTAACATTTACCCTGATGCGTCCTCGAGTTACCGCCAGGGAGCTTAACAACATAACACAATCACAAACAAAATGGATGTGGGTTTCAATAAAGAAAAGGGAATGAAAAACAAATGCTGATAAACTTCAGCAAGGTGGCAGGGCAGGCAAGGTCCCAGGAAGTCACGCCTCACACAAAAGTCCCTTGAGCCCAGGGAAGTGAACAGAAAAATGACAGGAGACTTGGAAGATGCCTACGGATAAGAGCATGTACACGTCCAAAGGAAAGCCATCTCTTTTTAAAATCCTTTTATTGGAGGCTCACACAACTCTTATCAAATTCCATCCACGCATCT
This sequence comes from Tenrec ecaudatus, assembly GCF_050624435.1. Taxonomy (NCBI): domain Eukaryota; kingdom Metazoa; phylum Chordata; class Mammalia; order Afrosoricida; family Tenrecidae; genus Tenrec; species Tenrec ecaudatus. Next base: position 95,381,290 of record NC_134544.1, on the reverse strand, counting down.
ATTCTTCCATCCATCCATCCATCCATCCATCCATCAACTCATCCATCCATCCATTGTATCAAGCACATATGTATATGTGTTGCCATTATCATTCTCAAAACATTTGCTTTCTGCTTGAGCCCTATCAATCAGATCTTCACTTTCCCCCTTCCTCCCATCTCCCCCTACCTCATGAACCCTTGATATTTAAAACTTATTAGTATTTTGTTATAACTTACACTGTCCAATGTCTCCTTTCACACTCTTTTTCTTCTCTATCTCCCCAGAAAGGAGATTATATGTAGATATTTTTAAATTGGTTCCCGTTTTCCACCTCACCCTTCCTCTACCCTTCTGGTATCCTCACTGGTCCTGAAGGAATTATCTCTCTTGGATTCCAGGAAATCCATCTGAAAGGAGATTCCCTGAGAATGGTGATTTCTTCTGTCTGTAAAAATAGACACACATCTGACTCTTGAGTTCTTTTAAAACTGTATTTAGGGAATAGGGAGTTAGCAGATCGGCTCTTCCGTCTCAAAAGTTTGTCAAAGAAACACAGAAGAGAACGTTTTGATTGCAGAATGTTCTGCTGTGTCTAGTCAAGTATTGCCACGATTGGAAAATAATCATCATAATCACCATCACCTTCATCATCAATCACAGTTAAAGGGAAGAAAAAATGTTCTACAATTTAAGGATGACAATAGCATGGCGGTATTGATGGTATGACATGTGGCTAAAATGCGAATTTAAACGGTTTTTAAAAAGTACAAACAAGCAAAACACCTGATCTTTTTCCCCATCCCCAACAAACAAACAAACCCAAAAATGTGTGTAAGAATTTGAGTGTTTGTGCGGGACGCAAGAGATGGCTTGTGGGGGGTCGGTGTTAGGCAGGACACGGAGAACTCATGTGGTATAATCCACAGTGGCATGGCTGGGTGGTGTGCCTGTCCTCAATGGAAATTGATATCACTCCTCAAGCAAGAGCTATCACTCACACACACACACACACACACACGCACACACAAAGACGGTGTGCCTGGGTTATCTGCTGACTGTTTGGGTCAGTCAGATTTTTGGTGCCACATTGTAAGCTCTTTGGCATATGTGCCCCAACTCTCTATGTGTTCCAATCACGGTGATCTGACCCCTGCCTGCTACTCTGGTCCCACTGAAAACTGTGATTGTTGGAGGGGAAACCATCACAGCCAATCATGATCAGGTTCCTGGAAATTCTGTCCCTTTGTTCTCAACTCCACCAATTAATTGATTCCCATTTGAGTGGCCTAGCTAGTGACTGAGAATCTTCAACAGACAGGCCAAAACACAGGCAGAGAGGCAGATGGACAGATCCTTGGGAAGAGTTTACCCAGTTGATTTCAAAGACAGTCCAATGAGCCACAACACAATAAATCCAATGAGCTTTTAGTGAAAGCCAGCGGGTGAATGGGCAACACAGAGGAGTCAGTGGGTCGCGAGAGCACAGCAGAATACACTCAGCTTATTGGGCATCAAACCACCAGCAGGGAAGGAGGATCAATCCTTAACACACCCAGTACCTCCAAGTGAGAATGTTTTGGGGGAATTCCCAATGTTTGCAGTCCTCAGGCTGAGGTGTTCCTAGCTACTGTTTAGTTCATAATTGGTCAACGTGTTTGTGAGAGTGAGGGCATGGAGGGGATGTGGTTGTAGTAGGCCATAAGCTGGCCCAGGTGTTTCTTGGTGTGCGACTAGTCCCCTGTGCCTCTGTTTACCTTGTAACTAAAAGCATTGTGAGATACCTAATTCCTTTCTGACCTGGCAGCTAAAAGCAGTGTGAGATAACTCAGTTATTTACGACCTCTTAAGATCCTTTTGAACCTTGCATGTCCTTGCGCTTATCCTTGAATATAGTGCTCTTATTATACAAATGTTTAGAAAGTGTGACTCGCTAAGTAACATTTGCATAGATTAGAGGTTAGGCATGTTTTTTAAAGCAAGTTCTCTGATGTTTGTTTTGTAACCATTCCCTTGTAAGAAGAGTGTAAAAACCAAGCTTAGAACGTACTTCCGTCCATCAGACTGTTGTCCTCCCAATCCCATGCTTTGTATATTGCTATTTCTTGTTTCTGTCATCCGCACGCCTAATTTCAAACGCTGCTTGATGGGGGATAGCTGGTCTAATCACCCCCATATTTGGCGCCCAACAAGCGGCTTTGAAAACTGAGGTCCGATGACAGACAGGCCGTGAAAGTTTACAGTGAAAATTAAGGGCAAGTGGTGAAACGTTGGGAGTAACAAATAATGGGATAGACTTCTGGTAAATGTACGTATGTAAATATGCTTCAAAATATGTTAAGAGCGAGAGGAGCAAAAGTAATCTACTAAAGATTAGAAAAACGTTTTTTAGATTTTGTGGTTAAGGTATGTAACCTTCTGCTGCTGACTTGAAACGTTCAGGGAAGCACGTGCAGGGCCCTGATCTGCTTCAGCTTAGACCAAATTATGGTGTAATACTGAGAGCCTCGTGCATTGGAGCAAACATTGTGGGAAACAGTGAGGGAAGATGGACCCCTCGGGTTGGAGGGCACTCAGAATGGGACTGATGCCGCAGTCCAGCTGCAGCAATGTCCACGGATGCCTCAAGGTGGGTCACGGCGTCGGCGAGTGAGAGACAGAAACCACACGACTCAAAGGTTGCGGGTGACACTTCCAATTTTATTCATGCAAAGCTTCAAATTATAGATGCTTTTCCTTTGCTTAAATCTTACGGCTTGAGGTCATACATCAGGAAATTCTCAAGACCATGACAAGTTACATAATCACATTTCTTTACTCTCCATCAGATGCACATCAGGATTCCTGGTTAAAAATTAGCACATCTTGAAAGGAAAACTGTCCCAAACACAAGTGTGAAAAACACAAACCTTCTAACCATAAGTGAGCACACTTTATCACACTAGGGCATATTGTTCGAACTATGAAATCAATAAAGCATTCATGCATTTCATTATCAAACACCAAAATGACTTGACAGACTTTGGCTGTCCTTTCTGTTCCTTCTTAAATTGTTCCTCTGGGCTTTCATTTATTGTTTTCTTTTCCACTAAGTTCCCATAAATCAAACTCCCAATGGTCTTTCTGAACCAAGACACGAGTTGCCTCAAAATAGGTAGCTTTGCATCAGTGGACGTCAAGTTGCCTCACAATAGGTAGCATTCCTTCAGTGGACTCCAACCACCACGGGGGCTTCAGCTCCTTGCAATGAAGATCAGGGCGTCTTGCAAGCAAGTGTAGGGCCCGTGGGCAACTGACATCTCGTGAGCAATTCCAATCATTTCTCACTTGGGGAGGGTCCTTGGGAACTTTCGTCAGCCTGGGTGTCCTGCTGACTAGCTGGACTTGTCGTCTCATTCCGCTGTTGCTTCTCAGTTTGTAGTATCAGCACGTCCATCCGAACATAGGTTTTGGCTGTGTTTTGGTAAACCACCTCAGCCAGTGTGTCCCTGGGTCAGGCCCTGCCGGTGCATGATGCAACTATCCTTTTCGGGCACGTATGTGCGCGCAAGCACACACCCAGCGCCACACACAGGCACGCACACTCACACGGTCACGTTGTGCGCTTCGGAAAGGCGCAGTCCCCCGGGTTTTTAAATATTACTTCGAAACATAAACAGTTTTAATTTAAAAATGAAAGGGATACATTTTTAAATAAAAGGGATATCTTTGAGAAATGAAACCAGAAACCAGAACTATGCAGAAGGAGCAGTTGGTGAATGCTCTATGGCGCTCGCCAGACAGTTGCAAACACGTGCCTCATCCCTATTGGCTGTGCTCATTCCCGTCGCCAATCACATCTTGTATATCGAATCAGGTGCTCGAAGGGAAAGCTATGTAAGAGCGGCGGCTGGCACTCTCCTTCGAAGAGCTCAAGTTCCGCTGGCCTGTCGGAGCCCACAGCCCTCTCTTCTCCCCCAGAACTGCTCCTCCATCCACAGCATGGCGTCAAAAGGCCCTCCTGCCCGTTCTCAGCGTACCCAAGACCGAAGAAAGAGGACTGTCTGGACCGCTTCTCAATCTGACATCTTAGAAGCCTCATTTGCTCGAGACCCGTATCCAGGCTTCACGGCCAGAGAAGAACTTGCCAGAGCCTTCGACGTGGCCGAGGACAGAATCTTCCTGTGGTTCAAAAATCGCAGAAGTCGACAGCTCAGGAGGAGCCGACTGAGCTCCGTGCCGCCTCGCACCACTTCTGCAGCCAAAGCGCCGAAGGCAGACAGACGCAAGAGGACTGTCATCAGCAAAGATCAAAGAGCCCACCTGGTGCAAGCATTCCAGAAGCAGCCATTCCCTGGCGTGAAAGACAGGCAAGAGCTGGCACACCACACAGGCCTTCCGGAAGCGCGGATTGACACGTGGTTCCAGAACAGAAGGGCCCGACACCCACCGCACACCAGGGTGCGGCTGGATCACCGCGGGCTCCAGCGACGCAGCTCCAGCCCGGTCTTCCCATGTCCGCTTCTGCAGCCACTGGAGCAAAGCACACCCCTAGATGCCCAGAGACCGCCCTCCCTGGGCTTCGGGGGCGGCGGCCGAGGTGATGGAGACAGCAATCCGTTAGCTTGCGTCATGGGAGGCCAAGCCTCTGTGGGCCCGGTGCCCCATCAGGGGCAAATGCCACAGGAGTTCACCCAGGCGGCAAGGCCTGCGGAGACAAGGACACACTACTTGGACCTTTCCAGCTGCGGAAACCAAGGTCCCAAACAACACGACATTCTTTCGGACGCCGCGCAGTGGAAAGACACTTCGTTGTGGGAGCATCCAAACCTGTTCTGGCAGAGCCCGGCTCCTGCACACACACCAGCCCCAGTGGGATGGGGGCCTGGCCTGGCCCTGAGCGTGAGTGCCCAGCGGCAGCTGACTGGGGAGACACACCTGCACAACCAGCAGGCCACACTGCTGCAGGAAAACTCTCCACTGCTTGCCCAAGCCTCTCCACAAGGCACCAGCTTCTTGGACCAACTCCTCGACGACCTGGAAATTCAGCAGAATGCCCAGCCATTGGTGAATCAGCAGGAAGCAGGCCTGCAATGGGAGCCACCACTGCAATTCCCCATCAGCGAGGAGCTCTATCAGGAGTACCTAAGAGACTTGTAAAACGCCCCGAAGGCCCGGAAGACTCACTAAAACCCTCTGAAAAGCACCAATCATACCTTATACGCTTAAAAAAATTAAAGAAAACACGAAACGTATTTAAAACCACCTTTAATGCCCCACAACCAGGAAAATAATAAACACACTGAAATCAGTAAGAAACAACAGCAACACAATGATACCCTAAAAAAGGCACCTGAAGGAGTAGATATCTATGTATATTTATATATTATATAAGTGATTCTATGTAAACGATTAATGTATAATACGTTTATAATTTATACATCATAGATCATTTATACATAGAGTACATACAAAATCTGAAACCCCCCCAAAACCATTCATAAACCGTGGAATACATTTGCAAAGACCCAAAGGGACCAAAGAAGCCCTTTAGGACCCCTTGGAGATCATTTGTAATTTCCTCCCCCCAAGAGAGTAAAACCTTACATAGACTTGGTCAGGTGTCCACTGAGCTTCTTCATGTCCCCGGCCCCACCAATTGAGGTCATCGAGCTGCAAGCTGATTAACAGGCTAAAGGCCATCCCTTCACTCTCAAGAGCCTCAAGTTCAGAGAACATCATGTATCTCTTGCTGCACACGTGTGACAGGAAAGCCCACCCCTAGAGTCCAGATGACAACCTAAGCTTGGTCTCTGAGCTGGCTTGACCTTAGTTGTCTTTGAATTCTTGTACAGGGCTTAATCTATGTGCCTGATTGAAAGGGTGTGGAGCCTACTTAGGGTGGGGCAGGAAATTGGTCTGAATGCTTTTGATAGCTGACCACACTCAGGCATGTAGCCATCAAGCAGTTGCCCTGGGAGTTCATGTAGTAGCGTAGCAACCTTGTGCTGTGAAGTGCCTTAAGCCTGGCTTTGTTATGGTGCGTGGTGGTGGTGTGGTGTTGTTTGTTGGGACACGGTGGGTAGCGACATTGACTTCGTAGACTGTGACTGGGATACACCTCCAAACCAGGAAAGTGAAAGTCCCCTCCAGGTGAGCCCCAGCCTCCCAGACTACTTAACGGATGAACATTGACAGTTGGATCACACACACGGTCTTGAAGGTTGTGCTTCACACACTCTGGTGACTAGAAAACCCCAGATCTATGCTTGAGTCTCCGTGTGAATGAATGGATTCCATTTGAGCTTCCATTCTGAGCAATGTGTGGACGGTGGAAAACCAACATGCAGTTTTCAGTGGATTTGCCTCTTTGGCTCTGACGACTGGATAAGGGGGTAGATTGGCAAAGGTCTAATGCTTTGCCTAGATAGATGGCAGTCTCTCTCTGTCTCTCTCTCTCTCTCTCTCTCACACACACACACACACATACACACACACACACACACATACACACACACAGAGGGGTCATGCATTATCTCTAGACTGCTTGGGACAGACAGAGTTTTCTGGAGCTACCTTGGAAGCTCTTCTGTGCATGGATCCCATCTCTCTTGGTGTTCCACTCACATTGGTCAGACCGGTGCCCGCTTCTCTGATCTCATCCGCAACTGTCATCTCTTGAGTGGAAACCTGCCTCCGCCAGTCACGATCAGTTTGGTGGCAATTCTCTGACTTTGCTGTCTCTCTGCCGATCCATTGATTTCCATTTGACTGGCCTAGCTAGTGAGTGAGAATTCTCCAACATGCAGGCAGACAGACACCTCCTTCGGAATAGTTGTACGTGGTTGGTTTCACAGACAGTCCAAAGACCCACACCGCAATCAATCAAGTGAGATTTTAGTGAAAGCCATTGGGTGAATGGGTGAACTGGAAGAGTCAGTGGGTCATAAGAGCACAGCAGAACACGCTCAGCTTATTAGGCATCAAACGGCTAGCAGGAAATGATCATAAATCCTTGACACAAGCAGTTTCTCAACGTGGGAACATACTGGGGAAATTCCCACTGTGTGTAGTCCTCAGAATGAAGTGTTTCAAGCCAATGTTTATTTCAAAACAGGTTGGGGTGTGTGTAGGGGGTGGTGGTTGTGCACGCAACAGGTGTTGTGGTGCACATTTATCTGGTTTAAAACATCATTTGTGCTAAAGTGAGGCTTTTTTGATGCCATGGGCCAAAAGTTTCCAGCAGAAACTTTGCCAAATGACAGTAAAAGGCAAGGAAGAGCCCTGGAGACTGATCTAGTTCAGGCCAGTGGTGATTTGATTTGAAATAATGTAATCCTCAAATGTTACCCTCATCAATGTCTGTGTGTGTGTGTTTGTGTGTGTGTGTGTGTTTTGGATGTCCCACCCAATTCTGCTTCCGTACAGCAACAGTGCATGAAGAGAAAACCGCTGGACCAGGGAGCAGTTAAGTAATCCTGAGTGTGGATCCGGATTACTTCTTCTGACAGTTAACATTTACCCTGATGCGTCCTCGAGTTACCGCCAGGGAGCTTAACAACATAACACAATCACAAACAAAATGGATGTGGGTTTCAATAAAGAAAAGGGAATGAAAAACAAATGCTGATAAACTTCAGCAAGGTGGCAGGGCAGGCAAGGTCCCAGGAAGTCACGCCTCACACAAAAGTCCCTTGAGCCCAGGGAAGTGAACAGAAAAATGACAGGAGACTTGGAAGATGCCTACGGATAAGAGCATGTACACGTCCAAAGGAAAGCCATCTCTTTTTAAAATCCTTTTATTGGAGGCTCACACAACTCTTATCAAATTCCATCCACGCATCTATTCTTCCATCCATCCATCCATCCATCCATCCATCCATCAACTCATCCATCCATCCATTGTATCAAGCACATATGTATATGTGTTGCCATTATCATTCTCAAAACATTTGCTTTCTGCTTGAGCCCTATCAATCAGATCTTCACTTTCCCCCTTCCTCCCATCTCCCCCTACCTCATGAACCCTTGATATTTAAAACTTATTAGTATTTTGTTATAACTTACACTGTCCAATGTCTCCTTTCACACTCTTTTTCTTCTCTATCTCCCCAGAAAGGAGATTATATGTAGATATTTTTAAATTGGTTCCCGTTTTCCACCTCACCCTTCCTCTACCCTTCTGGTATCCTCACTGGTCCTGAAGGAATTATCTCTCTTGGATTCCAGGAAATCCATCTGAAAGGAGATTCCCTGAGAATGGTGATTTCTTCTGTCTGTAAAAATAGACACACATCTGACTCTTGAGTTCTTTTAAAACTGTATTTAGGGAATAGGGAGTTAGCAGATCGGCTCTTCCGTCTCAAAAGTTTGTCAAAGAAACACAGAAGAGAACGTTTTGATTGCAGAATGTTCTGCTGTGTCTAGTCAAGTATTGCCACGATTGGAAAATAATCATCATAATCACCATCACCTTCATCATCAATCACAGTTAAAGGGAAGAAAAAATGTTCTACAATTTAAGGATGACAATAGCATGGCGGTATTGATGGTATGACATGTGGCTAAAATGCGAATTTAAACGGTTTTTAAAAATTACAAACAAGCAAAACACCTGATCTTTTTCCCCATCCCCAACAAACAAACAAACCCAAAAATGTGTGTAAGAATTTGAGTGTTTGTGCGGGACGCAAGAGATGGCTTGTGGGGGGTCGGTGTTAGGCAGGACACGGAGAACTCATGTGGTATAATCCACAGTGGCATGGCTGGGTGGTGTGCCTGTCCTCAATGGAAATTGATATCACTCCTCAAGCAAGAGCTATCACTCACACACACACACACACACACACGCACACACAAAGACGGTGTGCCTGGGTTATCTGCTGACTGTTTGGGTCAGTCAGATTTTTGGTGCCACATTGTAAGCTCTTTGGCATATGTGCCCCAACTCTCTATGTGTTCCAATCACGGTGATCTGACCCCTGCCTGCTACTCTGGTCCCACTGAAAACTGTGATTGTTGGAGGGGAAACCATCACAGCCAATCATGATCAGGTTCCTGGAAATTCTGTCCCTTTGTTCTCAACTCCACCAATTAATTGATTCCCATTTGAGTGGCCTAGCTAGTGACTGAGAATCTTCAACAGACAGGCCAAAACACAGGCAGAGAGGCAGATGGACAGATCCTTGGGAAGAGTTTACCCAGTTGATTTCAAAGACAGTCCAATGAGCCACAACACAATAAATCCAATGAGCTTTTAGTGAAAGCCAGCGGGTGAATGGGCAACACAGAGGAGTCAGTGGGTCGCGAGAGCACAGCAGAATACACTCAGCTTATTGGGCATCAAACCACCAGCAGGGAAGGAGGATCAATCCTTAACACACCCAGTACCTCCAAGTGAGAATGTTTTGGGGGAATTCCCAATGTTTGCAGTCCTCAGGCTGAGGTGTTCCTAGCTACTGTTTAGTTCATAATTGGTCAACGTGTTTGTGAGAGTGAGGGCATGGAGGGGATGTGGTTGTAGTAGGCCATAAGCTGGCCCAGGTGTTTCTTGGTGTGCGACTAGTCCCCTGTGCCTCTGTTTACCTTGTAACTAAAAGCATTGTGAGATACCTAATTCCTTTCTGACCTGGCAGCTAAAAGCAGTGTGAGATAACTCAGTTATTTACGACCTCTTAAGATCCTTTTGAACCTTGCATGTCCTTGCGCTTATCCTTGAATATAGTGCTCTTATTATACAAATGTTTAGAAAGTGTGACTCGCTAAGTAACATTTGCATAGATTAGAGGTTAGGCATGTTTTTTAAAGCAAGTTCTCTGATGTTTGTTTTGTAACCATTCCCTTGTAAGAAGAGTGTAAAAACCAAGCTTAGAACGTACTTCCGTCCATCAGACTGTTGTCCTCCCAATCCCATGCTTTGTATATTGCTATTTCTTGTTTTCTGTCATCCGCACGCCTAATTTCAAACGCTGCTTGATGGGGGATAGCTGGTCTAATCACCCCCATATTTGGCGCCCAACAAGCGGCTTTGAAAACTGAGGTCCGATGACAGACAGGCCGTGAAAGTTTACAGTGAAAATTAAGGGCAAGTGGTGAAACGTTGGGAGTAACAAATAATGGGATAGACTTCTGGTAAATGTACGTATGTAAATATGCTTCAAAATATGTTAAGAGCGAGAGGAGCAAAAGTAATCTACTAAAGATTAGAAAAACGTTTTTTAGATTTTGTGGTTAAGGTATGTCACCTTCTGCTGCTGACTTGAAACGTTCAGGGAAGCACGTGCAGGGCCCTGATCTGCTTCAGCTTAGACCAAATTATGGTGTAATACTGAGAGCCTCGTGCATTGGAGCAAACATTGTGGGAAACAGTGAGGGAAGATGGACCCCTCGGGTTGGAGGGCACTCAGAATGGGACTGATGCCGCAGTCCAGCTGCAGCAATGTCCACGGATGCCTCAAGGTGGGTCACGGCGTCGGCGAGTGAGAGACAGAAACCACACGACTCAAAGGTTGCGGGTGACACTTCCAATTTTATTCATGCAAAGCTTCAAATTATAGATGCTTTTCCTTTGCTTAAATCTTACGGCTTGAGGTCATACATCAGGAAATTCTCAAGACCATGACAAGTTACATAATCACATTTCTTTACTCTCCATCAGATGCACATCAGGATTCCTGGTTAAAAATTAGCACATCTTGAAAGGAAAACTGTCTCAAACACAAGTTTCATAAACATAAACATTCTAACAATAACTGAACACACTTTATCACACTAGGGCATATTGTTCGAACTATGAAATCAATAAAGCATTAATTCATTTCATTATCAAACACCAAAATTACTTGACAGATTTTGGCTCTTCTTTCTGTTCCTTCTTAAGGTGTTCCTCTAGGGCTTTCATTTATTGTTCTGTTTTCCACTAAGTTCCCATAAATCAAACTCCTAGTGGTCTTTCTGTACCAAGGCATGAGTTGCCTCAAAATAGGTAGCTTTACTTTAGTGGACTCCAACCACCATGGGGGCTTCAGCGCCTTGCAATGAAGATCAGGTTATCTTGCAAGCAAGGGCAGGGCCGGTGGGCAACCGATATCTGGTGAGCAACTCCAATCATTTCTCACTTGGGGAGGGTCCATAGGAACTTTTGTCAGCGTGGGTGTCCTGCTGAGTAGCTTGACTTGTTGTTTCATCCCACTGTTGCTTCTCATTTTCTAGTATCAGCACGTCTATCTGGACATAGGTTTTGGCTGTGTTTTGGTAAACCACCACAGCCAGTGTGTCCCTGTGTTAGGCTATGCAGGTGCATAATGCAACTATCCTTTTCGGGCACGCAATTGTGCGGGCACACACCCATCTCACACACTCACACATTGGAAATACCAGTGACATGGCCTCTGGCCTTCCTTTGTGTACCTAGCTGAAAATGGACAGATAATAAACATTTCACAGTTATTCACCAGTCCATGTACCACCCTTAGAGCAGCACTGGTGTAGACCATACATCCCTGAGTTCTCCTGCACAAGGAGATGGAGCCCTCGTGGCTGAGTGGTTACACACTGGTTGTAAGCCACCAGCTGCTCCAGGGGAGAAAAGGTGCCTTTCTATTCCAGTAAAGAGCAACCCCAGAAACCCACATGGGCAGTTCTACTTTGTCCTATAGAGTCATTATGAGCTGGAATCAACTCAATGGCAGGAGTCTGAGATTTTGGCTGTCATGTTATCCGGTGGTGGAAGATTGGTGGCCAGGGTTCTTGGTTTGGCTGCGGCACAAGTGGGGAGGGTTAAATTCCTTTGTGTACATTACACTAGAAGAGTGGCCACTTCCTATTTTTAGAATGTAATTGAAAAAGGACTGCAGTTAGTTCCAGTTGATAGTCAACCTGAAACCACTGTGAGACCAAGGGTAGGGTGTCCAAGCATATGCTCCTGAGAGGCCCACCCTAGTCTTTGCCCATCCCTTCCCAGTTAGTGACATTCTGGGCAGTTAAGGCAAATGCAAAGACTAGACGACGTGTACGGAAAAATGTTCCAGTGTCAAGGCTTCACTCTGACTAGTTTTAAATACAGAGGCAATGTGAGGTGGGCCCTACTTTACCTGCTGTGATAGTTAAGATTTATTAACTATTCTGGCCAAAAAACACATGTGGGGTTAATTGAAGGGCAGGGAGATAAATGCCTCAGTAAGTCTCGCCTTTCTTGTTCTCTGGTCTCTTGTTCTCTGATAGTCAGACCAGTGTGCCTTAGCAGTTCTTTACCTCAACTGGCAAGGCTCACTTACTGCGAGACATTCCTGAAGAGAAGCCACATGGGCCTACCTGATGCAGCCCTGGGTGCTGGAGAATCCTCCTGGAGACCCCTCCCAGCGCTGATATGCTTACGTGCTCACTGATTCAGCTTTTCTTCTGCAGCCAGCATCACTGCGTGTGTTTGGTAAGATGGAGGAGGACTTTGTATATTGGTGTGGAACATACGGGCTAATGTTGGACTTGTGGGCTTGGGCAGCACTGGGTTGGGATGTTTTCTTGATGTGCACTTACCCTCTATCTATAACTCTCTTTTATACATATGAGTTTCTGTGGATTTATTTCTCTATTGTACCTAGAATGCACAACTACTATAAGAAAAGCCAGGACACAAGTTAGCACCCTTGTCAGTTTGGGAAGGATACTAAATACACAAAAGCAATTTCCTCCCATGGCATCCCTGGGTGGCACAAACAGTTAAGAGCTCAATTCCTAAATAAAATGTACTTCTGAACCCATATGGTGGTGCCTCAGAAAACAGACCTGGTGGCCTGCTTCTGAACGCTCACACAGCCTTGAAGCCCCTACCTAACATGGTTCAGTTTGTCTCTGCACACAGGGTAGATCCGTGACTTGGAATCAACCCCACAGCAACCAGTTTGGATGACAGGTACTCAGTTCCTGAGTTATGACCGGTCCCATTCTGATGATTCTGTCATGAACCAGTCCTGACAGAAGTGAAATACCTCATTATTCTTGCTTTTTATTATCCTATTTACACATCTGACCTTTATTAGCCTGTGGGGGTTGAAAAAATTGCATATAAACTTACAGCTAGAACATCAGGGATATGTGCTATAGAATCCCAATTCTGCCTTGCGGACGTGGTTAGACCAGAGGATGTACAGCAGTGCAGTAGGGATCTGGAAACACAGGGAATCTAGGACGATTGATCCCCTTAGGACCAGTGGTAAGAGTGGCAACACCGGGAGGGAAGGGGGTGTAGAAGAGGAGAACCGATCTCAGGGATCTGCGTGTAACCTCCTTACAGGGGATGGGCAATGAGAAGGTGGGTGAGGGGAGATGCTGGGCAGTGTAAAATAATAATTTATAAACTATTAAGGGTTCAAGGGGGAGGGAAAAAAGGAAGATGCGCTGATTTCAGGAACCCAGGTGGAAGGCGAATTTTGAGAATGATGAGGGCAGCGAATGTATAGGGATGCTTTACTCAATTGATGTATGTATTGACTGTGATAAGAGTTGTACGAGCCCCAATAAAATGATTTATTAAAAAAAAAGAAAGAAAAGCAGATGGTCATAAAGCAGCTCATCATAACTTGAATACAGCACAAATCAGGGATTGTGTTTTCTGGGTCTTTGAACTGATATGAGCCAGTTCAGTTGTGGGTTGATGAAAAGAATGTGAAATAGACTTTTTCTTTTAAAGCTTTGATGATCTGGAAGACTAAATGGAATGGGGGCAGATATGGTTTAAATCCTGGAATTAGAGATTTGGGAACCTTTCAGGAACCTGTTTCATGACACCAATTTACTTCAAACACTGTGGAGAGCGACACACATTCAATGCAGCAAGTGCTTGGCTGCCATCTTTGAGCTGGGCACTATAATTTTCTACTCAGACTATCCAGACATTTACTTGAATGCTGGCCTTACTTTTTTTTTTAAGGGAAATAAGTTTATAATGGCCTAAATTTTTTTAAATTTCCATAGACCACATCATTTAATAAGAAAGAAAATTTTAAAAACTGAACAAAGGAAAAGGTGGCTATAAAGTAGAATCAGCAGGGTTGCTGGGTAAAAGACAGGGACTGCAGGACACAGGGTACTGGGAACTTCAGATTTGGGTGGAGACACTGATTTGGGCCAATGTGACTTAATGCTGGCCACGAGGAAACCAGGGTGAACCACTTTGAGAAGCTCTAGTGTTTTCTCTTTGTCTCCGTTGTCTGATTTACTCTCACCTGGAGCTTTCGATTCTATGTCTCCTCTTCTAAAGGCTAGTTTTTCAGGGGATTTGTCCGGAGCCATGAGGCCCGGCCATTACTTGGAATTCATTAGCCTGAGCTCCGGGTATTCTTCTACCCCAGCCTCCCCTTGATTGGGTAAAAGATTGTCCTCGCCCACGCCTGATTTGCATAAACATGCCACTCCGTGGCATACCTAATTGAAGACTGTAAGCCCTTAATGACTCACGGGCAGGGTGCGCTCCCCTAAACTCCCTGATTGGCCTGTTGCCAAAGTAGCCTAATTTGCATGTGCAGCGGATGCTTCCCTTCTTGCTGGCTGATATAAGCTGTAACTCTTTGTTCATTAAAACAAGACTTGATCAGGATACTGTCTTGTCTTCATTCTCCATGCCTCTTATACCCCCTCACCCCCCAATTCCCACTCTCTCCTCCAGGATCCACGTTGAAGTTCCCACGGGACAGGACAGGGATTGACAGCTCCTTCTAGACTTGTGAAAAACTCTTAGTCTGCAGGTTTGGAGTCGGGCTGGCTGCAGTTGTGTCTATGGGAGTGAGAGGGACATCCGGATTGAAGGGTCTATTCAGATGGTACATGTATCCTACTGGAGAAGTCAGATAGAACAGTCTGGTCACTGTAGTTGCCATCACTCCTGGGACAGAATTCTGGGTGTAGGAGAAGAAAGATAGGGATAAAAGTGATGAAAACACAAGCAAATATCTTTAATATATAGATCCCTTCAGACTCTGGTCTAGACATTGATCCTGTGTGGGGTCTTTACATACACTGTATCCTGATTTCAGAAACAGTTCTGAGGAGTCATTGATTATGCCTGAGTAGGAGGGCTCACTGCCTAGATATCACACTTCCTGGGTCTGCATGATGGCTCTTCCACCTCAAGCGGTGTCTTAGTGTACCTCTGTTTCCTTGTCTGTAAAATGGGGTTGATAGTTCTCTCACCTCATCCACTTTGTGGTTAGTTATTCAATAAACTAATCACGCTTATAGATTATTAAAGGTTATGGGGCTTGGCTGCTAACCAAAGGCTGGTTATTTGAATGCACCCAGAGGTGCCTTAGAAGAAAGGCCTGGTGTTCTACTTCCAAACTCTCAGCCCTGGGAAACCTATGAAGCATAATTCTATGACAGACATAGAGTCGCCATGAGTGGGTGTCAGCTAGATTGCCACTTTGTTTTTCCCTACTTGTAACACTCTTCAGGAGCCTGGAGGTGGAATGGGTTTCACATGGGGCTGCTAACCAAATGGTCAAAAATTCATAACCATTAGCCCCTCTTGGGAGAAAGAAGAGGTCTGCTATGCCCAGAAAAGAGTTCTAGCCCCCAAAACATACACAGTGGCAGTTCTTCCCTGTCCCATGGTGTCACTATGAGTCACCCCAACTCGATGGCTGTGAGTGTTTTGGAGATGCACTTCCAGCTGGGTTAGGCAGCAAGTCTACATGCAGCCTTGATTCACCCTTCTCAGATGTCTCGGTCAACATTGAGGCAACTGCTAGGCTTGAACCAACAGGGCCGCTGTTGTCTACCTGGAGATGTGACCAGGTGCCAGGTAGCTAACCCTCACCTCACCCATAGGTCTTTGCTCACTCCTGCAGCATGATTCACTGTTCCCATGTGGATGGAAGCCAATGGAAAGGAATGTGACTCAAGCTTTCTCTTTTCAGCTGTTAGTTCTGTGACCCTATGCAGGCTCTAGTCTACATAGATGGTCCCACCAACTATGTTCCTGCTGTTGCTATCACCTAGGAAAGAATTTTATGAGCATTGCCTATGTGGCCAGTAGGGCTTGTTCCTCAGGAGACAGATTCTAGTCACCCTTCCGTTAACCTCCTTAGGGAATATTTCTCCTCCACCAGTCCTCACCTGGGAGAAGGTTGTGGCTGTCTACTCCCATGGAGTTACAGTCTCAGCACCCCACAGGAGCAGTTCTCCTCTATCCTAGAGGTAACTAGGAGTCGACATGGACACGATGACAGTGACTTTGGTTTTGAGTCCTCACACGGCAGCCATGTGTAAGTGGATAACACGTTGGGCTGCTAACTGTAAGGTGAACAGTTTGAAACCACCAGCTGCTTCTTGGGAGAAAGAGGAGGCTTCCTATTTCCATAAAGATCTGAAATCTCAGAAACCCATAGGGGCAGCTCTACTTTGTCCCATAGGGACACTAACATCAGAACTGAATTGATAGCAGTAATTTTTTAGTTTAGCCCTCACACTGAGGAGCGCTGGGGGCGTAGTGTTTTGTGCCTGCTAACTGCATGGTCAGCAGTTTGAAACCACCAGGACCAAGATGAGGCTTTCCACTCCTGTAAAGATTTACAGCCTCAGGAACTCCAGGGATCAGTTCTACTCTGTCCACTTGATCACTATATATCAGAACAGATGTAATAGCAGTGAATGGCTTTAAAACTCAAGCAGAAACCATAGTGGTGCAGAATTTTAAGCATCTGGATGCTAACTGCAAGTTTGGTGCTAGAAACCCACCAGCCCACTCCCTAGGACAAAGTTGAAGCTGTCTGCTCCCATAAAGATCCACAGCCTTGGAAACCCCGTTGGGGTTTCCTTCTCTGTCCTGCAGGGTCACTATGAATCAGAGTTGACTCTAAGGCAGTAAGTGTGGTTTTGCTTCTGTCACTATTCTCAGTTTCCCAATTAATTCAGACTTATTTGCAACCATGGTTCATGTGTAAGGCTGTCAGGTAAAACTCAGGCTGCCCAGTTAAAACTGAATCCAAAATAAATAATGAAATTTTCTTAGTACACACATTCACACATAGTTATACCAAATATGACATATAATAAAAGTCTTTCTATTGTTTACCTGAAATTCTAATTTAACTGGGAATTCTATATTTTCATGTAAAGAACCTGGCAGGCAGGACCACAGAGGGCTCTTTTAGTATCATTGAAAATAACCAGTCCTCATTCTCTAGCAGTATAGGCATCTCCTGATGCCAAAATGAGGAAGCACTTGGGCACAGGTGGTTTGATTGAGAAGTGGGCCTGGAAAACACAGTGCAAGAGCAGCACGGTGAGACCAGGAAGGGAGAGAAACCAATAAGAGGGAGTCACTAGGACTCAATCCCCTAGGGGGCTTCCCAGCAACCAAGGAACTTTTCTTAGCATCAGGCCACAGGAGGAGAGAGGAACTGGGGCTGAGCATTGCCCTTGGGGCATTCACGCCTCTGCATTTCTGGGTTGCACTAGGTTGCCCCTGTGCTTGACTGAGCCTGCCCATGGCAGAGAAGCAGAGAGCCTCAGGCAATGGAGGTGGAAAGCTGTCAGTGTACTGGAAACTCTCTCCCACAGCTGATGAGTTACAATGCTACATCTGAACAGAGATTAAGGCGGATGTCTAGAGCCTCAGCTTGATTTGCCCAAAATCAACCTCTCAATCTTAGTAGGATGAAGCAACTTCTTTCTACCCTGGCCTGAGCCTCCTCTGCCTTGTGGTATCGCATCCCATAGCGTCTAACCAAATCCACGAAGCACTGTGAGCCCCAGACTACATGTGTCTGTCCTAGCTCTATTTAGATCACACCTAGTTCCAGACCCATTATCTGTCCCCTTCAAATCAGCAGTGGCCAGGGTTTGTGCCTGTGGCTGCTGCTGCTATTACACAGAGTCCTGGTGAGACAGTGGGGTAAGCATTGGGCTGGCAACTGTAAGGTCAGCGGTTCACACTCATCAGTTCATCCACTGGAGAACAATGTGCCTGGCTACTCCTGAAAAAATTCACAGTCGTAGAAATCCCAGGGAGTAGTTATGCTCTGCCCTAAAGGGTGGCTATGAGTCAGAATGGACTCCCTGGCAGTGATGTTGGTTTTGGACTTAGGTGGTTGTTGTTAATGGTCCTGAAGTAGGCTCCATCTCATGGTGACCTTATGTACAAAAGAACAAAACATTGACCATGCCTGTACCATCTTCAGAGCACTGGTGTGCTTGAGTCCTTTGTGAGATCTACTGTGTCCATTGGTTTCATGGATGAGCTCCCCTGGTTTGTTTACCCAATGTGCAAAGCATGATGTCTTTTTCTACCATTGGCCCTTAGTGATGACCTGTCCACAGTATGCAAGCCACAGTCTTGTCATCTTCGTTTCCTAATAGGGTTCTGGTTGTATTTCTTTGAAGATGGATTGTTCATATTTTTGATAGTCCACTGTAAATTCAATATCTCAAATATACCTGGGCCAACCTCTAATGTTCTATTACCACCCATTATAAAATAGCACCACTTCCTGGCAACCGGCTTGCTTGTTATTTATGTACTGGGTTAGCCAACAGGCTAGTTCAAGTCTTCTGGAACATTCCAGGGAGCATACATTCTTTCCTCCCACTTGGCCAACCCCAAAGTAATCCAGTATTACAAAGACTTGATCTGCAAAACTGACTTGAATTTAATGGAATATACACACACACAGCCACCACCACCACCATCCTTTGTACCTAGAGCCAATACTGAACTACTCAGCTGTCAGCAGTTATTGGGAATCATGACTGAGAGACCCAAACTGCATGTGAACATCACGTCTCTTCTTGCCACTCTGAGGCAGCAAGGACCCTTAAATACCCTTTAGAACATCCTCCCCCTTCAGAGTAAATAAATGCAGGTCTCTGATGAGGGAGCCAAAACTGGAGGCTGCCAAGCAATGGGTGGGTTTTTCCCTTGCCACAGCAACCTCTTCACTCATCGGAGGCTGGCTCAAGTTTTAGAGAAAGGAAGGGTGATAACTCATGAGATTAAAACAGGCCTGCTTCTCAGACATGTATTCTATATGAAAATGTAGTTTATGGGCATCAGGTTCACAAATCTAAAGTCCAAGCAATTCTACCTATGACCATCAGTCATGGAAGTTACACTCACAGAGCATGAAAATGTACATGACCACTATTAACCCATAACCAGCCATGGAGCAACTTCTACCGAGGAACCAGGTTTCCCTGACAACAACTATCTGCCCTGTTTTTACAGGCTGGTACCCAAACTAGTGGCATTGAGTCTCAAACAAGAGGATTTATCATGAGATGCTCTCAAGGCCCATCTCTGCTGTTTTGTAGGAGGGTATTAGATTAGGAGTCAGAAAAAAAAGGTTCAATTGCCACCTTGGCTGTTTATAACCCAATGTGAAACTCGGCCATTTCCCCTCTTTGTCTCAGTTTTATCCCCTACCTAGAAGTACCTAAGAGGCTGTGAACCTCCTTTGCAACAGTTGCTATTAGAACCGTCTTTGTCCAGAATAGCAGAGTGGTGAGTGAAGATCTCAGACATCAGATTACTCTTCTAAATCTAACTCTTCTATTGACTCACTCTGTAACCTTGGGCTAGTCATTTGACCTCTCCATGCCCTGACCTCCTCTTCTGTCAAATAACAATAGTACTTGCTTCATACGAGCATTTGGTGAATTGGAGGAGTTAATAATTGTGCAGGACTTACCCTCATCGCAGCCACCGGGCCCAAAAGTGACACTGTTGCTGTGCTGCAGGTCAAAATGCCACAGCAGGCGCAGGGTGGCAGGACCCATGCAGGGCTGTGTAGCAGGCGCGGAGCGCATGGGGCAGGCAAGGGATCCAGAGCTTGCACAGGGAGCCCTGGTCTGGCAAGCCCTGCTGCACCATTGAGCGCAGGAAGTCTGCGCACAGCAGGCCCGCTGCATTGTGGGCAGTGCAAGTGTAGAGCCCAGAGTCCAAGGGCCGCGCATTGCACAGTACAAGCTGCCGGATGCTGGTGACCACCATGTTGCCTTACATCTGGTCCGGGCGCAGGATCAGGTTCTCAGGCTGCTCACTCTGCTGCTCCCAGGTGATGGGGGGAAGGGGGCGCCCGCTGACTTCAAAGTGCAGGCTGGCCATGCCAAGAACAGCCACAGCCTGCTGTGATGGGTTGCTGAAAAGCACTGCAGCTTGGCTCTGGCACATCAGGTGACTTCCCTTGTGTGGTGCATGCTGTGGTCTCAGGCGGCTCCTGCGTGGTCCCTGGGTCGGGTGCACTGTAGGATCTGGAGGCCTGGGGCTGCTGGGGGGCCAGCCCAGAACTACCTTGAAGGGCACGATGCACAGGCCGCACAAACACGCCTCTGCTTCTAGGTGGCAGAGGTTTCACTAAGTGAGGCCTTCTGAGAGGCAGGTGAAGCTGGACTCCTTTCTGCATCGCTTGCGGCAGAGGCACATGGGTTGCCAGACCCAGATGCAGCAGTCGGAGCCCTGCTGCGTGAACATTAAGCCCTCACAAGAGGCAGTGGCTGGTGCTTTGTGGTCCCTGGGACCGAAGTGCGCCACCACGCAGCTCCGCAGGCCCCACACTTTGGGGCAGCCTCGCTCTGGGCCTGCGCAGTCCTGGGAAATAGAGGGAGTGGCTCAAGGTGGGCCTACTGGTGCTGCTGTGCTCCTGCCAGGACCGGTCCAAGCATCTAGCCTCCCAACCCAAGCCTAGGATTCTAGTGGTACATAAGCCCCCCCCCCACTCAGCCTCATTATTCTATTTCCAAGCCTGTCTGCTATCTGGAAAGCCGATGAGTCATGCTCCTCTTGTTGGGTGACCACAGTTATTGCACCCCTCCCTAGGACCACCTCCACTCCCACACCCAGGCAGCTTTCATTCTTCCAGGCCCAGAGCCTTCACCCCACTGCTCCCAGGGATACCTCTCTCACTTCCTAGGGCCACGTTCAGAGGCCAGAGTGCAGCACTAAGAGGTCTCCGTGTTCAGGTGGGAAGGGGTGAGATCCCAGAGTAAGGGGATCCTGGGGCAGAGCCTACATGGTACCTGCGGAAGGCCTATCCCCTGATGATCCTCTGTTGCTCTCCTCCCTAAAATTTTTTTTTAATGTGTAGGACTTAAAACAAAGCCCGACAAATGGTAAGTGTTAAATTCTACTTCCTTACATAAAATTCATTTACTCAACATTTATTGAGTGCTTATTATGGATCAAATACTCGCCCAGGCAGTGAGAATACAATAATTATGGAAACGTGGTCACCCTTTAGGGAGTTCACAATGGAATGTGGGAAGCAGGCTAAGGAGCCATTCATCCAAATAAATATTGAATCACGGAAATGCATAAAACATGAAGGCAAAGGGAACATGGACAGTGGAGCCAGAAGACAGACTTCCGAAGGCTTCACAGAAGACGTGGCATTTGTGCTGGTTCTCCAAGCAGGGACTGGATTGGCACTCCCCACAGGCACAATGCCTCATCAGAGCCATGGGAATGTGGAAGCACACGAAATGTGGGGATTCAGGTTCTACATGTGACTGTCATGTCAGATGGGACACAGGAATAATAGATCCAAAAACATTGCTCAGAACCGATTTTGAAAGGCTTTGAATTCCAAGTTAATAAGTTTTAATTTTACCCTATAAAATCTTGCCTTAGACCAAGGTCCCTGGAAGCCAACTATGAGCATGATTCTTATGGAAATGATTTATTAGGTGTTACCAGGAAAAGCTAGAATGGGAGAGAGAAAAAGGTATAAGGCAAACAAAATATGTCAAAGTGTGCTACCAAGTTCTATGAGAGACAATTTAGCTCAATCCTTCAGGGTCACTCTGGAGACAGGATAAAAGCATGGTCTCCATGGAAGTAAGAGAATTAGAGACTTGTAGCTACTCACCCCTCAGTCACTGTTTCTGGGCCCCCCTGGGTACTCTATGGCACAGGAGTTGTTCAAGCAGCCTGTTGTCATCAGAGGGTCTGAGAAGAGCATCTGCAGAGTTATGAAGAGTCATTGACATTTTAAAACCAAAGAATGATACAGCCTTATCTCCATGTCAGAAATCTTACTGGTAATGGCACACAAAAGTGGAGATGCATCTAAGGATGAGAAAATCACTCAGACAGCCATGGTCATGGTCCAGGCAAGAGCTACTGCGGGTCCAAACAAAAGGTTCCAGGTGAGGATGAACTAGAAAGGAGGAAGGGAATTGGAGAAGCATTTATGGTTAGGATCTGATAATCATTTGAATTTGAGGACGAGGTAGCTAACTTGTGTAGCCATAAAGGACTAAGGGACACAAAGTACATTAGCCAAGAAAGATGGGAGAATGATGCTGACCATGATGGATACCTGGAGGACACTCAGCTAGAAACACCCAATAGACTGGGGGAAATGTGGGCCTGGACATCAGGAGAGAGGCTATGGCTAGAGCCATACATTTGGAAGGCATTGACAGATGCCAGTTGTTGTTCTTGTTAGGTGCAGTTGAGTCACTTCTGACACATTGTGACCCTATGTACAACAGAACAAAACCCAACCCAGTCCTGCACAATGCTCACAATTGTTCTTATGTCTAAGCCCATTATTGCAGCCGCTGTCTCAATCCATGTTGAGAGCCTTCCTCTTTTTCACTGCCCCTCTATTTTACCAAACGTGATGTCCTCCAGGGACTTGCCTCTCCTGACAATATGTCCAAAGTTCATGAGCGAACTCTTGCCATGCTTGCCTCTAAAGAGCATTCTGAGTATACTTTACCCAAGATAGATCTGTTTGTTCTTCTGGCAGCCTATGGTACTTTCAAAATTTTTTCCATAATTCAAATATATCACTTATTCTTCCATCTTCCTTATCTAATGTCCAACTTTCACATGCATATGAGATGATTGAAAATGCCATGACTTGGGCCAGGAGAACCTTTGCTCTCAATGTAACATCTTTATTTTCAAAACCTTAAAGAGACTTTGTGCAGCAAATATATCCAACCTAATGCTTCATTTCATATCTTGATTGCAGCTTCCATGAGTACTATTTGTGGAGCCAAGAAAAATGAAAACCTTGAAAAATTAAATATTTTCCCCATTTATCATGATGTTACCTATTGGTCCCGTTGTGAGTATTTTGGTTTGCATTATATTGAGTTACAATCCACACTGAAGGTTGCCATCCTTGATCTTCATCAGTTGTTATTTTGAGGTCATGTCAGCTCTGACCCAAAGCGACCCAATGCACAACAGAACAAAACACTGCACTGTCCTGTGCTGCCTTCACAATTGTTCCTATGCCTGAGTTCATGGTTGTAGCTACAGTGTCAATCCATCTCAGGGGAGCCTTCCTCTTTTTCACTGCCCTTCCACTTTACCAAACATGTCCTCTTCCAGGGACTGGCCTCTCCTGACTATATGTCCAAAGTGAAGTCTTGCCATCCTTTCCCTCTAAGTAAGTGCCTCAAAGTAAGGCACCTTGACCTTACTTCTTCCAAGATAGATCGTTTTGTCTTTTTAGCAGTCCATTTAACGTTCTATATTCCTCCCCAGCACCACACTCAAATGCTTCTATTCTTCTAAGGTCTTTCTTATTCCATGTCCAACGTTCCCATGTATAGGATGCAATGGAGAAGACTGGGACTTTGAGGACTAAGGTGTGCCTGACCCAAGTCACGGTCTGCTCTTCAATCTAAAGCAGTCTTGAGCAGCAGCTTTACCTAAAGCAATACTTCTTTTGGTCTCTCAACTGCTGCTTCCGTGAACATTGATTGTGCATCCAAGTAAGACACAGACCTTGATGACTAAAATATTTTCTCCATGTATCATGGTGTTACCTATCGGTCCAGTGGTGAGGATTTGGGTCTTCTTTACATTGATTTGTAACCGATACTGAAGGCTGTAATCCTCGCTCTTCATCAGCAAGTGCTTCAAGTCCTCCCTTTCACCAAGCAAAGTTTTTGAATATCTGTATATCTCAGGTTGTTAATAAGCCTTCCCTTGAATCCTGATACCACATTCTTCTTCATGTAATCTAGCTTCTCTGATGATTTGCTCAGCATACAGATTGAAAAAGTATGGTGAGAGGATTCAACCCTAGCACCTTTCCTGACTCTAAGTCATTCAATGTGTCCTTACTCTGTTAACAGATCTACCTCTTGATCCATGTACAAATTTGTAACATTTTATTGTGTTCTGGAAGTCCATTCTCCTTAAAGTTATCCAAAGTTTATTATGGGTCACACAATTGAATGCCTTTGCATAGTAAATGAATCACAAGTAAACATCTTCCTGGTATTCTCTGCTTTGAGCCAAGATCCATCTGACATCACCAATAATATCCCTTGTTCCACATCCTCTTGTGAATCCAGCCTGAACTCCTGGCAGTTCCCTGTCAATATACTGCTGCAACCATTGTTGGATGATTTTTAGCAAAATTTTCCTTGTGTGCAATATCAAAGATATTGTTCTATAGTTGGAGCATTTTGTTGGATCACCTTGCTTTGGAATGGGGACAAATATTGATCTCTTCCAGCCAGTTGGCTGAGTAACTCTCTTCCAAATTCCCTAGGATTGATGAGTGAGTGCTTCCAGTGCTTTTTCAGCTTGCTGAAACATTTCTATGGTATTCCATCAATTCCTGGAGCCTTGTGCTTGGCTAATGCTTTCAGTGAAGTCTGAAATTCTTGTGTCAGCACCATTGGTTCTTGTTCATATGCTACTTCCTAAAATGGTGAAATGTTGACTAGTGCTTTTTTTGTACAGTGACTCTGTGTAGTCTTTCCATCTTCTCTTGATGTTTCTTTTATCATTCATTATTTTGTTTATAGAATCTTTCAAGATTGCAACTTGAGACTTGAATTTTTTTTCTTGACCTCATGCAGAGCTTCTTCATCAGTAGGAACCAGAAAAAAGAGAACACCAAAGAGTGTCAGCTCTTGAGATGAGGAAATGTTATGGATTGAACTGTATTCTTCGCCTCATAAAAAATATGTTGAAGAACCAGTCCACTTAAAACTCATTGTCATCAAGTTGATGACACCTCATAAAGACCCTATAAGATAGGGTAGAACTGCCCCGGTGGGTTTCCAAGACTGTAATTCTTTGCGAGATTAAAAAAGCCCCGTTTTTCTCCCAAAGTGCATCTGGTGGTGTCAAACTAATGACCTCGAGGATTGCAGCTCAGCTAAGCATTGTGAACATGACCTCAAATGGAAGTGGGATTTTTGCATGTGTAATTAGTTATACAAGGAGGTCATTAGACTGAACCCAAATCCTGTATGACTGATGCCCTCATGGGAAGAGAAGATCCACAGATCGATTCAAATGGAAAACTGTCAAGTGAAGAGAGAGGCAAAGATTGGAGTTGTGCTGTCATCAGCTAAGATTTCCCTGAGGCTACAAAAAGAAACCAAAAATTCCCTAGAGCCTTGGTAGTAAGCATGGCCCTGCCAACACCTTTACTTCAGACTTCTAGCTTCCAGAACTATGAGAGAACTAAGTGTCTCTTGTGAACTGGTGGCAATTTGTTACCAAAGCCTCTGGACACTCGTGGTGCCAGGAACAAGGTGAGTGAGTACTAAGGAGCATACAGCACTAGAAAAGACATGCAGCAAGGCAAAAGGAGCAGCAAACAGGAAAGCATGGTCCCTTGGCATTTAATGATACACAGAGGTCAATGGAGGCCAAAGGATGAGCAGGTGTCATTAGGCTAGACTATATTCCCAAAGCATTGCCCCCCCCATAGAAACAATTATGAAGGTGGAAACCATATTGTAAGAGGTTGAAAAGGAAGGGGAAGAAGAATAGAGGTGGCAAGTGAAAGTGTTATCTGTGGACCTGCAGCATCATCTGGGAAGTTGTTAAGCACAAACAGAGCATTTTAGGGCCTCACTCCAGAACGACTGAATTTAGAAGTCTGAAGGTAAAGTCTAGAAATCTGTCTTAAGAAATCCTCTAGGTGATTCTGATGCCTGCTCAAGTTTGAGGCCCACTGATGTCTAAAACCTTCAAGAAGTTTGTGAGCACAAAGCAATATGACAGAAGCCGATACTCATAACCTGTCAGTTTGTCATACTGAAGTGGCTTGTGTATTGGTGGGATGCTGGAAGCTGTATTATTGGTATTTCAAATAGCAGCAGGGTCACCCAAGGTGAACATTTTCAACAGAACATCCAGACTAAGAGCAGGCTACATAGAAGAAATAGGCTGTCCACTTTTGAGGACTTATCCACTGAAAACGTTATGAACAGCAAAGAACAGACAACCAAAATTTATCAGATGACATAGATAAGACTGACATCCACCCACAAATGGCTGAGATGAGTGCCCACTGGATATGTGACATCCATTTTTTTTGGGTGCACAGCCTCAACACATGGGCTAAAATTGTCAACTGTCTCTCTCCATCACAGTATGTTATAATAAATTGGTGACCGATGATTGCTGTGTGTACCCAGCATGAAATAAACCATCAACTAGGTCACACAAAAAAACCAATTGAATCTCTGTGTTTTCACAGGCAGAAAAGCTAAAATGAGTTTGTTGCCACAAATGGTGCATTACAGCCCAAATTCTCATTCCTAATGTCCAACATCACTCTAGTTTGTTATTATTATGTTTGTTGTAAAACCATCCACCCCAACCTAGCGCATAAAATATAAGGGTGGGAGTGGGAGGTGATCCTGGAGACGGATGGCAAGTAGTAACTAATTGGGCTGGAGGGGACCTGTGAGCAGCTCAAGCACCTGGTGAGCCAGGAGTGCCTGGCTTGCCTGCTTCCTGAGCAGGACCAAGAGTCAAGTCAAGGTCTGGTTCCAGAACCACTAGACCAGGTGCTGCAAGTGGCACATCGTGGATATGTGGTTGGTGAAGAGAAGACGGCCCTTGGACACGAAGAAGTTGAGGTGGGTAGCTCAGCCACAGAGGGTGGTGAAGAGTAAATCCGCTTGTGAGACCCCCAACTTGAGCAATGGAAAGATTCTGTGGGTGCGGAAGTGCAAAGGTTTCTCTGGTTAGCCCACATGGCAGCACTGTGGAGGGCATCTTGGGAAGACACAGGGAGCCCAGAACAATGAGGATAGGGAGTTATGGAGGGCAACCAGGGCTGTGTATGTGCAAGAATAAGGGAATATTGCTCCCTGGGATCCTGTTCATGCACAGGTTTATTCCAATAACACACATGGAAACATGTCTCTGCCATCAGGTGATGGCTACGGGTAAGTTCGCTCCCTAGTATACTTGTCTTAGAGGGATCCCCAGTGGAGTAGTGGCTACGTATTCAGTTTTGATCTGCAAGGTCAACCGTTCAAAACCACCAACCAATCCGCAGGAGAAAGACAGGGCTGTCTATTGCTGTAAAGTTAGTCTCAGAATCTCAAAGGACAGGCAGTTCTAACCCTGTCCTATCGGTTTGCTATGAATTGGCATCAATGGCAGTGAGGGTTTTTGTTGTTGTTTCTTTGTTTTGTTTTAATCTTGTTAGGTGTGTGACCCCTCCCCCCCCAAAAAAAAAGCTTCTAATCAAAACTGTGGCTTCTGAAGGGATCTGCTCTGCCAGTGAAATTCAAAACAGAGACAGCAGCTCAGAAGGTGATGGTGACTGTTTTGGTTTGGGGATCTGAAAGGGATCATCTGGATAGATTTCTCAAGGGACACAGTACGATCAAAGAACATGCCAAAGCAAGTGATCCATGTCCTTCAATGATGCCAAAACGACCCTGTTGGTCATGGTATGTCGTGTGACTGGAAGTGTATATAAGCAGAGAAGACCTCAGAGAATAATTACATAAGTCTATAGAGCAGGGATCAGGGATACACTGCGGGGCTCTCGGTCCACGCATGTGGCTCTGAAGTAAAATGGAAACCTTTCCAAGGACAGTTATTATTCAGATAATGGTGATTGAATTTGTAAAAAAAATATATTTTTATCTCTCTCAAAGAATCTTTCAATTGTTGTGAGGGACAAAGTTGGCTCTTCTGTCTCAAAAGTTTGCCTCCCAGGATGTAGACCAAGAAGGAGGCTATGTCTAGAAACAGTCGCTTCACATTTGGATGTTTTTGTTTAATAAAGTGTCTGTGGTTTTAGAGCAATGCTTTCTGACTTACCCGCACATAGTTTTACAGAATAAGTCATGAAGCAGCTGCTTGGACTGGGTGGGCACAGGGAAGCTGGGAAGGGTGAGGACCAGGAAGAATCACTAGATAATCAATAAATTATTTAATACATCTGCGTCAGGACTGTGGCTCCAGAGCTATAACCCCAGTGCATTTCTTCTGGTGTGAAACAAAATTGCAGTCAATTATTATCTTCCTTATCAGTCATTATTTCCTATGGTTCTGGGGATTGGCAGTACGAAGCTGGCAGACTCTTCTATGGAGTTTCCATCCGGCAATGGCTGATGATGAAGCCACCTCACACAGCTTCCCGACTGGTGTACCTGACAATGGCCACTAGTGTTCGCTGGGACTTTAAGAGGGACTATTGCCAGCATCTGCATGTGGCCTCTTCACCACACTTCCTCACAGCAAGGGGTTTGGACTCTGAGGGTCTTGTGCAGAGAAAGAGCCAGGTGGGAGCTATATTACCTCAGAAGTCGCATCGCACCTCACCTGCCATACTTTATTCCTAGAGAGCCATAAGGCCTGCATGGGTTCAAGGGAGGAAACATAGACTCCAACTTTGGATGCAGAATGACAAGATTCTGGAAGAGCTTGTAGGGAAGAAACAATCCCTTGAAGGCATTTTGTGAGCTACAATCTGCCCCAAGACATAAACCTTAAACGTGCAACTCAGTGATAGCCTTGCCCACTCTGGCTGGTGAGTTGCAGTGACTTTCTTTTGAAGGGAGGGAAGGCAAATTTGGAAGGGATCCCTCAGAAGCCCCCAAGTGGCCTGAAACCTCACCTTGGCAGACACCTACTGAGAGTTCCTTCCTCCTTCAGGGAGTTAAGCTGGGGGAGAGGATGGTTGCTGAACGGACAAAAGGAATTGATTAACACTCTGGAATTACATCACTCCCTCTCTTTGTTCATTTTTCACTGTTGTTCTTGTCCTGTGTTGAATTTATTTTTTCCTTACTTTCCCCTAGGAACTTCCCCTTAGATATGGGGTTGGGGGAGGGGTTGATTGATCTGTGCTGAAATCAGGGAGGTTTATATTAATAGCGGGATCATGTTACTCACCCCCATAGTTTCCATAGCAGCCGGGACCAATTGGTGGGAGGAATGGGCAGATAAAGGCCGCATTGAGGGGTTCGGTGCTTGGTGCAGGTGAAGGCTGACGTGTTTAGAATGGAGAGAGGAAAACAGTCTGTTGGGGAAATATTATTGGAGATGGCTTTGAGACTAGTCTTTGCTGGTCTCTTGCTCCTCACTCTCCCCTTGGTAGCAGAATGTGTGTCCCCTTACCCGCCATCTGCTCATCCCCACTTGGAGCTGTTCTGGCTATTATTTCCTCATGACAAAGCTGTCAGCTCATCATCCTGCTTTCTTCCATTCACACTTCTTTAGCTCCTTGCTGACTTCTAACTGGAGAGAATCAGAAAAGTCAAGCCCCCACCCCACGGGGCCTTTGCTGAAGGAGACAGCCCAGATCTGTGCTGCAATCTGGGTAGGGAATATCTCCTAGTTCACTCTCCCAATTCTCCCTAACAGGTTTTTCCTGCCACTGCTCCTGGCTAGAGGGGATGATGTGCTCGAGTGATGTCACAGAAGTCACAGAAAAATAACCAAGCGACTCCGCAAAGACCATTCATGAGCTGGAATATGCTAGAAGCTCTTGAATGGGAAGCCACCATTCTGGCATTGAACATGCTCCTATGGACCCTCCCAGTTCTAAGGCTTCAGTGCAGTCCCACCTGAGTGAGTTCTCCCCAGGTGAGTTCCTCCTAGAAGTGAAAGAGGGCTTATCCTTCTTTAGCTTTGAAGCTACTCCTTCTACACCTGGTAGATCCAGATATTGAGGATCTTCCCTTCCTGATTCCGGAACTCAACTGTGCTGATTGATAGCTGCATGGCCAAGGACACAGACACAGCTCTGTATTCTCCATTCATTCTCTTTAGGCCCCACTGTTTTCCTTTTGTCTAATTGTGCAACAGAAATCTCTGGGGATTGTTTTTTTTTCTAATGTTCTTCCAGTTCCTTAAAGGAGGGTATAGAGAAATGAAAAGTCTCTAACTGGAGTCTCTCCAGCATGCACTGACACCCCAAGGAGGCTGCAATAGGTCTCAACCAAAAGTGGGAGTCTGCTGCCTCACCCCTAGACAGGGAACCCATCATGGGTAGGGGCCAAGCGCTGTTTCTGTCTGGACCTTCAGGGTCTTCTCAGTGCCTGGCTCATAGAGAAAATGAAAAATGCTTGTTCCTTCTTAACCAGCCAGAGATTTACTATTATTCTTAGGTTCGGTCCAGTTGGTTCCCACTCATAACAACCCTATGTAAAACAGAACAAAATGCCCCCCGGTACCATCATCACAATTATTCTTATGTTTGAGGCCATTACTGCAGCCCCCATGTCCTTCCATCTCATGAGAGCCTTCCTCTTTTCCATTGCCCCTCCACTTTACCAAGCATGATGTCCTTTTTCTGGGCCTGGTCTCTTCTGACAACATGTTGAAAGTACATGGCCAAAGGGTGACAAAATCGGGCCATCCTTACTTCTAAGGAGAATTTGGCCTGTGCTTCATCCAAGACAAGTTTCTTGGTACTTCTGGTAGTCCATGGTACTTTTTTTCCCCTAGCACCAAATTCAAATGCATCGATTCTTCTTTGGCCTTCCTTATTCAATATCCAAATTTTACATGCATAGGAAGTGTTTGAACATACTATGGCTTGTGTCTGAACCTTTGTTCTCAAAATAACATCCCTGCTTTTCAATACCCTAAAGAGGTCTTGTGAATATATACCGAACACAATGCAATGCATTTTTAAACTCTCGATTGCTGCTTGCATGAGCGTTGATCAGGGATCCAAGGAAGAGGAAATCCTTGACCACCTCACAATTCTACATCTAAGTATATACCTCAAAGAATAACAAACAGAGACTCAAAGAGATAGCAGTATACAAGTTCACTGCAGCACTACACACAATAGCTGAAAGGTGGTGGTTACAAAAATGCCTGGGGCCCGAAGAATGGATAAACCAAACAATATCTAAGTCATACAATGGAATATTATTCATCCTCTAAAAAGGAATGATGTTTTGGAACATGCTACACCATGGAGGACCCTTGAAAACCTGAGTGAAACAAGTCAGCCCAAAATGAGAGCTTGATATGAAATATGCAGAATCCATAGGCAAATTCATTGAGACAGCAAGCAGAGTCACGGTTGAAAAGGACTGGGTGACGAAGGCAATGGGGAGTGACTGGTTAAGGAGCACTGGCTGTGTCTCCATTCAGAGTGATCCAAATGTTCTGAAACAAGATGGGGGTGATGGTTGTACATCATTTAGAATGTTCTTCAGGCCACTGGATTGTACAGGGCAAAAGAGCAAATGCTTGGTTTATGTCACTGCCAGAAAAGAGGAGGTTTGGGAGCAAGGTTATGTGTCTTTGTAGTCAGAACTCCAGAGCCTCAGAGCACTCTGCTGATTTTCTTTAGATGCCTTTCCTCCCACATACCCAACAACCTGTTCCTCTATTTTAGCATTGAAAGTCCCTCCACTCAGGCCAACTGTTCTGATCTTATATTCGATTTGCATAAAGCCCCTGCCCTCTCCTGAGGGGTAGCCTCAGCGAAGGCACTGTCAGGCTCAGAATCTTGGTTTCCTGACATGTGAGTGTGCTGGAAAGATTAGATGGGATGATAAATAATAACACTGATCACAAGCAATAATTATATAGCACTTACTATTGGCCAGATGTTGTTCCCCATCTGTGCTTCTAGCAGGCACACAAATGCAATGCCCTTGGGGCTTAACAGAAACTCAGATTCCACTTCAGCAGATCTGAAATGGAATTTCTAACCAGGACAACAGTGAGGACCAGGATTCTAAGAAGGATTGAGGCATTTGAATGACCGTGATGGCAAAGACTGTGTATTGAGCATACTGTGGGTGGCCAAAAGAATGGGAATCAGTCTTGGAGGAAATCGAGCCAGGACATTCTTCAAAGAATGTTCCTAGAAGAGAGGATGGCAACATTTTGTCATGCTGATTTTGGACATGTCATTAGGAAAGACCAATTGCGAGAAGAGGACATCATGTTTGGTAAAGTAGTGGATCTGTGGAAATTCTTCATGACACTGACTGGCACAATAACCGCAACAATGACCTCAAACCTGCCAATGGGCAGGAAGATTGCATAGGATCTGGCAGTAATATGTCCTATCAGACGTAAGGTCACAAGGAGTCAAATTTGATTTGCTAGCGACTAACAAGAAGGTATTTCTAGCATTCAATCTCAACCTCGAACACTCAAGCTAAGAACTATTTTTCACTTCCCTTCTACACACAGCAGCACAAAAGGGTTTCAATGATTTGTCAAAAGTCATGGAGCTACATGGATATAGAGCCAAGACTGGACAATGAAGTGATCTGACAACAGAGACAGTAATCATAAGCAGGGTCTTTGTCTTCCGCAAAGATCATAGGCATAACCATAACGGACTTGGCACAAGCCCTGCCACATGGCAACCTTTCAGCAGATAGGTGCTATCTTAGTGCCATCCAGTTGACACCAAATCAGCGACAGTATAGGACAGGGTAGAACTGTCTGTGGGTTTCTGACACTAAATATTTAGAGCAGTAGAAATCCTCATCTTTCTCCCACAAAAGTGCATACTATTGTTATTAATTCGGTCAGAAGTCACATTAATGGTTACCAAATCCTTCCTCTTCTTGGATTCAACATTATACCCCATCGCTCCTCTCCCCATACCAAAACAGGCACGAGAGAGTAGATTCTGACTCATGGTGACGCCATGTGTGCATTCCATAGGACTTTCAAGACTATAGGCTTTAAGCAGTTTGCCAGGCCTTTCCTCCAGGGTGTCCCTGGGTGGGTTCCAACTGCCAATGATTTGTTAAATAGTCGAATGTGGAACTGTTTGCCCCCCTTCAGGAACTCCAATATCCTTGTAGCTCTCTATTCACAAAGGACTTCCTTCCAAACAAGGGCTCAGAGTGCTTGTCTTCTCTCTGTCTTCTTTTCATCAAGTTGTTTGGGTCTCCCCAGGAGCTGGGTCCCAGGGACATATTGTACATAATTATGACCCTGTCATCTACAACATGATCATGATAAATGGAGAAAAGACTGAAGTGCTCCGGGCTATCTTCTTGCTCCGATCCACAATAAATGATCATGTGAGCCCCAGTCAAGAACTCAAGGGACGTATTGCATTGGGTAAATCTGCTCTATGAGACCTCTTCCTTTTAAAATTTTTTTGTAGCTGGGAAAGAGAAAGGGGAGACGGGTTCTTCTCCCAAGTTGGCATCCCTGCCAGGGCACCCCCCACTCAATTCTGGCGAACTCCACTCCAGAATAGAGTTCCCTGCCACTCCTGTAGAACTGCCCTGTGGAAGGAACAATGGCCTAAAGGTTCAGAATGAGAAGACAAGTTCCAAGAGCCACAGCCTAACCCCTTACAGCCAGAGTGTGACCGCACAAGGGCCCCCACAAACAGACACTTTCTAGGGATCTTACGTAGTTGGGGCTTAAGAAGAGGGGAATAGGGCTCTAGCAATCTAGGAGCCCATTCC
Organism: Tenrec ecaudatus; assembly: GCF_050624435.1. NCBI lineage: Eukaryota > Metazoa > Chordata > Mammalia > Afrosoricida > Tenrecidae > Tenrec > Tenrec ecaudatus. The sequence continues at coordinate 95,347,690 of NC_134544.1, read as the reverse complement.
AGGCTGGGGGTACATATCGCAAGCACTTGATGGGGAGGCCTCAGGTACCCAGTGGGCCCAATAGGGTTCTGGGTATATTGGCTTGGGGGAGGGGAGCCGCCTTGGGAGCTGGACCAACCTAGGGTATCCCAAGTGGGATGGGGTACAGGGGCCTGGGCAGGGTCCATCCTCCTCTCCATCCCCCATAGCCAGCCAGGCTAACACAAGGTCTTGGGCAGGCAGGGGGCCAGGGGCAGGGCCCACATGAGCCAGGGGCAAGCTGGGCAGGGGGTGTTTCCTGGGTAGGCAGAGGGTCTGGGGCAAAGTCTTTGTGGCAGGCCCAGGCACAGGTGGGCAGGGGACTGGAACAGGGATCCTAGGCGTGTGCCTGGCCTGGACTGGACCCTGTGTTGGGAGGGTGGGGGCAGAGGGCCTAGAGTGTGCTCCCAGGTGGGTGGGCCGGGCAGGGCGGTAGTACTGGTGGCTGGGCAGGTGCCAGGTTGGATGCAGACTCACATCATGGATCATGGTGGCAAGGCCCGGGTGGGCAGGAGTCTGGGAGGGGTCAGGGAGGCCACACAGGTCACACCTGGTCTGTGAAGTCCTAACCCTTGCCCATCAGGTCATTCTGGCCCACGGAGATGGTGCGGCTCAGAGGCTGGCTCACTCAGCGCTTAGACTGCTCAGCTTCTGAGGCCTTGGCCTCCATAGGAAATGCTGGCTGGCCTCCTGCCTTGTCCTTAATAGTGGCTCCAGCTGCTACCAAGTAGGCCAAGCCTTAAAGGGGCCATGGACTTCCACCTGTGCGCCCCGCCTCCTCACCCTTAATGGGGCCACGCGCTGGCACCAGAGACCTCTTTAAAAAGTGTTCTTCAAAGTATTTCAGAGCAAGGATGTTATATTGAAGATTAAGGTGCACCTGACTAAAGCCATCTTGGTCATATTTTCAATGGCCTTCTATGTACGTGAAAGTTAGACATTGAAAAGGAAGATCAAAGAAGAACCAATGCATTTATATTGCAATGCTGGTGAAGAATATTGAAATTACTATGAACTGCCAAAAGAACAAACAAATTTGGGTTAGAAGTACAGCCAGAATATTCCTTAGAAGCAAGGATGGTGAGACTTCCCCTCACTTACCTTGGACAGACTGTTAACGAGAGACCAGTCCCTGGAGGAGGAAGGACATCCTGCTTGGTGAAGAGAGAGGCAGTGAAAATGAGGTAGACCTTCAGTAAATGGATCGACACAGTGGCTGCAACAAGGGGCTCAAACATAACAACAATTGAGAGGATGGTGCAGGACTGGGTGTTGTTTCGTTCTATTGTCCATAGGGTAGCTAGGAGTTGGAACTGACTCAATGGCATCTAACAGCAGAAACAATGTTTCCACCCAGTACTAACAGGACTGGAAGTTTTCCAACCCCTCTCATCTCTCAATCCCAGGAACAGAGATGCCACCTTCTTTCTAGCTGTATTCCCAGTATCTAGAACAGAGCTCAGCAACGAAGTACCTAACAAACCTGAAGTAGCTGTTACTTAGCTCCATGCCTCATAGGCCTCAGTCCCCCAGCCCTAAAACATCAGTGTTGTTGTTTGTTGCCATCAAGTCGATTTCCACTTACACCTGCCTCATACCTGCCTACCTAGAACCCCCCATTATGAAAATAAGCCAGAACAATGATTCCTTCCCACGGTGTCTGCAGACTATGACACACCACTCTGAAGGCACTGTCATGTAAATGTTGAACTGCTAGCTAAAAGGTTGATAGTTCAAACCCACCAGCTGTTTCAAGGGAAAATGATGAGGCTGTATGTTCCAATAATGTTGTACAACCTTGGAAAACTTACTGTGATAGTTTATTGTGCCAGCCTGGCCGATAAACACAAGTAGGATTAATTGAAGGGCGGAGGGATAAATGGCTCGGTGAGCCTTGCCTTGCTTGCTCCGTGCCTCAATTTAAAGGGGCACACTACCTGTGGGATACCTAGCCTGTGGACTGTGTCACTGTAAGTTGAGGTCCCTTTAATCCCACACAATTGGAATGTTCGTCTCTGGAGCTGGGGACCGACAGTTTGTGACCTGCCTTGCTGTTTGCTGCCTTGGTATATATAGCCCAGCTTTCTCTACAGGAAGGGACTGGCAACTGGCGGCTCTCAAGCCTTAAGGGACTGCTAGTGTCTCACTGCTTTTGTAATTTAACTGTTAATTTCTTGTATTATCTATCTGTATATAATTTAACGGTTCATTTCTTGTATTATATATCTATCTTTATAAATATATTTATATATAATTATTAGCAATCTGGTTTGTCTCTCTAGAGAACCCTGTCCAACACATTTACATACGGTCTCCACGAGTTGGAATTGACTGGACAGCAATGGGTTTGCTGCAACCAGAGAAAGAATGAGAGGGAAGTCTGAAAAAGAAGCACCGCCCTGCCCTCCATCTGGTTGTTTTGTAATTTCTTGCAGCATATGGTTCGAAGGGAACAGGGAATGAAGAAGCGGAGTGCATGGCACAATTGAGGGCTATTTGCTATTCTGACCAAGTGCCTCTGTGAGAAAAGGGCGGGGCGGGGTTAGGCTTGACCTGGGTCTTGATCAATGTCCAAGAAAATATTTGGATTTCCAGAGTGGGGGAGGTTTCCCAAGCCAGGGTAGTAACAGGAGCTGACAGCTCTCACCTCTGACCCTGTGAACTCTGTTCAAAGAATCTTACCCTGGACTGGGTAAGAGGTGGGTGGTTAGGCAGAGAGACAGAGAGTCGAACTTCCTAGGGTTGTGTCTGGTCTAAAGGGTTTTGTAGACAGGAACTCTGGCTCTTTCCCAGCCTGAGCCTGAGCCCCTGAGCCTCCTCAACTCCACGTTCCCCCTTCCCCGGCCTCCACAGGGACACCTTCCAGAGTTCTTCCTGTACCCATATGTGGGTTTTGGCTCTTCCTCATTTTGGCTCTGCTCAGTGGCAGGGCATTTGAAGGGTGGTTGTGGGATTTGTACAGTTGTCATTAGGGTAAATGCATGATAATTTCCTAAATTTCTCCTCCTGCAGCTTTAGGCTATGTTTCCAAACTCTCTGTCCTCACAGAGACTCTGCAGAGGGGGAAATGACTCTGATTCCACCTGGAAGTTTCTGGTTGAGCACATGGATGTCCCATTCCAGTGTAGCCATGGCACTGGGGATCGGGGTGCTAGAAGAGGGGCAAATGGGTCCCCCAAGGGAGATGAGTAGTGATCACAAAAGTGACATACTTGTGGTCACCTACTAATTGTACATGGTGGTGCTTGCCCCTCTCAAGGTGGAAACATACACATTCACCTATGCCTCTTCTCTAAAAGCAAGTGTACTTGCTTGTGACATGAGGTTTTAGAAAGTTCTTTCATGGGCCAAAAAGAAGGGTGGGTGATCCAACCCTTCAGTAGCTCATCAATCAGTGAGTATCTCAAGCAGATTTAGAGTAGTGTCCAGAGATCTAGTGGTGAAAGGGGGTAGGAAGCTGTGGGGGGCTGGCCAGGGAGAGAATACGGAGTAATTTGAGCCAGACAGAGTAATGAATGGGAGGCAGGATGGATATGGAAGGAATCTGGGGAACGAGTTTGGATCTGCCTCTTGATGGATCTCACCATTCTCTCTTTTCAACTGGACTTGTCCACCTGCTTCCAATGCAGCCTCAAGCTGCCTGCTCTGAGCTTCCAAACCACGCAAGCGTCAATACAGACACACGCACACACAGGAGTGCACACACACATGTACAAATACACTCTCAAGAAGCAAAACCTACTTCTGGTGAATCCAGCCAATTCAGATGCATAGCAACCCTAGATGAAAGAGTAGAACTGACCCTGTGGGTTTCTGACACTATAAATTTGTCCATTGTCAGACGGCCTCATCTTTCTCCCTCTCAGAGCAGCTAGTAGGTTTGAACTGCTTGCCTTGTGATTAGTAGTGGGATGCTTAACCCACAGCATCACCTAAGCTCCTTAGCAAGAAGGATATTACCACGACCACAGCCACCACCCCTTTTTTCTACTTTTCTGAGAGATAGGGAGGAAAGAGTGCTGTCCAGCATTCGGCTCCATTGAAAGAAAATGGGAGATCCAGGGTGATGAAAGCAGATAGCTGGAACATTCCAGCCTGGCATCCTGGGCCACCGGAAATATTCTCCCTTGTGGGATCTGTGAAGCAGGCACACTCAAAGACCACAGGGCCTTGGTCTTAGCTGTCAGCATTGGGGCTTGGGTTTCTTGGACCTGCTGGTTGTGGAGGGGCCATTTATAGAGAGCCTCTTCACCTAGCATCATGGCTGCTCAGGCATGATACCTCTGAGTCGTGTAATTTATATTTCATACACAATTGAAGCAGCTAATGGTGTCATTATCCAAGGGGGAAACAAGTTTGTTACAGTGTTAATTACATTGCAGGTGTGTTCCCTCTCCTTTGTCCCAAAGTGTTCCAGGGAAAGTTACCAGGGAGCAGTCGAGTGGGTTTCCAAGAGAGTGGCTTTGGCAGGCTCCACCATGTCAGGGCTGAGGAGCAGTGGCAAGGCCAAGAATGCTTTCTCTGACTTCGTTGTGGTTGTGTTGGGGCAGTGGGAGTAGAGGTGGCAGCTAAAGCAACCCAATGGTCTCGCCATCCTTTTCTCACCTGTGCGTGTGGAATCAGGCAGGGCTGGATTGTGCCTGTTCAATGCTTAAGCTAATTTTGCTTGATAGGGGATGGTGGAGATTATGTGTAGGGGAAAGGAGGCAAAATTCAACCACTCGTAATCAAGACATCAGCAGAGGGGGGAACTAAGCCCGTAGTCTCTGAGACTGGTCTGCTGGGATTTGAATTCCAGCTCCCCCTTTGATAACCTTGTCACTCCTGGGCCGGACGGCCTCACTTCTCTGTGCATTCATGTTCTCACCTATAGACGGGAGCTGATGCACTACCAATGGGTCAGTCAATTCCAAATCATAGTGAGCCTGTAGAACAGAGTGGATCCATTCTATAGGCGTTCCCATAGGCTGTGCCTGGTACTGGAGCAAATTGATGCATCATTCTCATGGGAAGCTGCTGAGGGTTTCTCTGAGCTTGTGGTAAATAGTCAAGGGCTTCTCTATTGCCCCACAAAAGCCACCAAAACTCCACTGGTCTTGAGTTTACCCAGATGCATAGCAGCTCAGCAGGATAAACGAATAACTGTCCCTGCAGATGTCCAACCCTGAAAATCTTTATGAGAGCAGACAGCCCCATCTTGATCCCGAAGAACAGCTGGTAGGTTTGAACTACCAACATTCTGGTTAGCAGTTCTAATGCTTCACCCACACCACCACTATTGGGATGGAATGAGTGAATATACATGCAATTCTTAGAACACTAGTACATAACATGCACTTAGTAATTGTGAGATATTGTGGTAGGAGGGGAGTCCAAAAACCAAACCAAACTCACTGCGATCATATCCACTCTGACTCAACATGACCTGAGTTCTACCCTATAGGACAGGGTCCAACTGCTACTGTGGGTATTTGAGACTGTAACTTTATAGGATTGGAAAACCTCACTTTTTTCCCTAAGAGTAGCTGGTGGTTTTGAATTGTTGACTTTGGGATTAGCAGCCCAATATGTAATCGCCCACACCACTATTAAATGAGAGCAACAAGTTTCTGGCTTTTTCTGTGAGGTGGTCGAATTATATGCCATTCTTATATTTAAAGAAGGTAAATCTACTGAAACAGAACAATTGTCATGAGAGGAGAGATGCCAATTTTAAGGATATAGAGATGTAAGTCATCCCTGGATAGCACAAATGGTTAAATCCCTTGTCCATTAACAGAAACTTAGGAGGTTCAAGGGCACCCAGAAATACCTTGGAAGAAAAACCTAGCCATCTGTTTCTGAAAAGTTATGTCCATTGAAAATCCTATGAATCACCATGAATCACAATCAACTCTGTGACAAATAGTCATTTTAAATTTCAGGATGGTTCCTGGGAAGAAAGAAAAAAATCTAAGTTTTCCATTGAAGAGGTGGTTTGTGAGAGCACCTGGCCCATTAAAGCACAAAGACTGATGAGGAACTTCTGTGGGGTCACTGTAAACAGACCAGGCCATGCTTTCTCCAAATCTAGTTTTGTTGGATGCTGTCAAGTTGGTTTCAACTCATAGCGACTCTATGTACAACTGAAAGAAACACTGCCTGCTCCTGTGCCATCCTCACAATTGTTATGTGTGTTAGACAGGGTTCTCTAGAGAGACAAAACCAGACTGCTAGTAATTATATATATATTATATATTTATAAATTATACATATATTTATAAAGATGGATATATAACAAGAAAATGAACCATTATATTGTAGCTAGATAGATAGATAATACAAGAAATTAACAGTTAAATTCTAAATTATAAAGCAGTGAGACACTAGCAGTCCTTTAAGTCTTGAGAGCTGCCAGTTTCTTTTCTGTAACGAGAGTTGGGCTATTTATACCCAGGCAGCAAACAGCAAGGCAGGTCACCAACTGTCACCAACTGTCAGTACCCAGCTCCAGAGATGAGCATTCCAATCGAGCGTTCTTAAAGGGACCTTACCTTACAGTGACACAGTCCAGAGACTAGGTGTCCCACAGGTAGTGTACCCTTTAACTTGAGGCACAGAGCTAGCAAGGTGAGGCTCACGGAGCCATTTATTTCTCCGCCCTTCAATTAAACCTACTTGTGTTTATCGGCCAGGCTGGTAGAATAAACTATCACATTATGTCTTGCCTATTGTTGCAGAAACTGTATCCATCCATCTTGGTGAGGACCTTCCTCTTTTTGGTGCCCCTTTACCAAGCATGATGGCCTTCTCCATGATGTTGCTTCTAATAACTCCTGATGTCTAAGTATGTGAGGCAAAGTCTAGTCAGTGTTGCCTCTAAGGAGCATTCTGGATGCACTTCATTCAAGACAGATCTTGATCCTCAACTGAAATTCTTGCAGAGAGAGTGAAAGCACACCTGATTTACCTAGAGTCTCGTTTCCCAAAGCGGGCCACACCACCCACCTGCTGGGCACTGACAAATCCAGGGATCTACAAAGCAGATAACTACATTTTATCCTGGATGGTGGGCTATAGTACAAAATTCTTTCATTGCCGGGGGCCCTGAGTAATATTTTTTTTTCTGAAAAGAGGGCAGTAGGAAGAATAAGTTGGGTCTAGAGCGGGAGCTAGAAACCTGTTTTTCTGCCAAGGAGCATGTGGTGATTTATAACATCATTCATGGGGGGCATACAGGTAAAATATTTATCGAACTCACCCCTAATGTGATGGCTACAAATGCTTTTCTTTGGTGATATATGTGATGCTGGCAGGTATTGATGATTTGTGGGGTCATATACAACCCTTGGGCCATACATTGGTCTAGGGTAATGGATCTCAACCGGTGGGTTGTGACTTCTTTGGGGGTCGAATGACACTTTCACAGGGGTTGCCTGATTCATCACAGTAGCAAAATTACAGTGATGAATTAGCAATGAAATAATTTTATGATCAAGGGTGACCACAAACTGAGGAACTATATGAAAAAGTCACGGCATTGGGAAGGTTGAGAACCACTGGTCTAGGGAATGGTTGCGATCCCCATGTAGGACACACATGAACTTCATAGACAGGCAGTGTAGGGCTTGGGTTTCATTGGAGAGGAAAGAACTATTGATCATGTTTCAAGGGAAAACAAATCTGAAAGGAAATGCAATTGTGGATGAAAACCAAACAAAAGACAAACTCTTGAATGATTTCTGTATGCTAGAGAGATGAATTGCAATCAAGAAAATTAAATGATATATCTTAGGGGTCCCGCAGACAACAAACCATGCAGAGGTTTAATTAAAGAGAGTTTAATGAAGTCTATTCACGGTGGTGGGGATGGGGTTAAGGAAACCAACAAAAGATAGGGAGGCCCCAAGGGGCTAACAATAGCATAAAGCTGTTGCCACGTGTCCTATGGAATTTTCTCTTCAGCTTTTTGACTTCATCATTTCTTCTAATTATCTTAGCTACTCTATGATGTAGAGCAATTCTGACTCATAGGAATTTTCTACTACTGTCCTCTCCCAATTTCCTTTATTTTTCACCTTCTCCATATGTGTTAAAAATATGTAGTATTTCATCAGAATGTACTATGCTCTAAACCAGTGGTTCTCAACCTTGCTAATACCTTGGCACACTAATGAAGTTCCTGATGTTGTGGTGAACATCCATCCATAAAATTATTTTCATTACTACTTCATAGCTGTAATTTTGCAACTATTAAGAATAAGGCGACCCCTGTGAATGGGTAGTTCGACCCCCAAAAGCGGTCCTGATCCACAGGTTGAGAACTGCTGCTCTAAACTAAGAGGTGTTTCTTTTAAGATATATTTCAGTATATTGTTAGATGCTCAATTCTTGTTTTGGTTGTTGTTAGTTGCCATTGAGTGGGTTTCAACTCTTAACAACTCTATACAGAATACAATGCAATGTTGCCCCATCCTGTGCCATCCTCACAGTGGTTCCTTTGCTTGCTCTGATTGCTCCAGCCACTGTACTATTCTGTCCTGTTGCGGATTATCTCTTTTTTGCTGCCCTTTTACTGTACCAACATTTGTGTCTTCCTCTAGGACAGTGGTTTTCAACCTACTTAATGCCACGACCCTTTCATACACTTCCTCATGTAGTTGTGACTACCTAACCATAAAATTATATTCGTTACTACTTCATAACTCTAGTTTTGCTACTGTTATGAATCATGCCACCCCTGTATATGGGTCAGCTCACCCCCGAGGGGGTCAAAACCCACATGTTGAGAACCGCTGCTCTAAATTTAGAGGAGTTTCTCTTAAGATCTATGTCACCACACTGTTAGAAGCTCAAGTCCATTTGTTGTTGGTGGTGGTGGTGCCGTCGAGTAGGTACTTCTCATAGCAACTCTGTGCACAATATAATGAAACACCGCCTTGTCCTGTGCCCTCCTCACAGGGGTTCTTTGCTTGTGCTCATTGTGGCAGCCACTGTGCGAATCCAACTGTGGGTAGCTGCCTCTTTTTTGTGGCCCTTCTACTGTACCAAGATTTGTGTCTTCCTCTAGGGCAGTGGTTGTCAAATGTCCTAATGCCACAACCATTTCATGCCATTCCTATGTAGTGGTGACATACTACCAAGCATAAAATATTGTCATTGCTACATCACAACTATAATTTTGTCTCTGTTATGAATCAGGCCACCCATGTGAAAGGTTCGTTAGTCTCCACAGTTTGAGCATCACTGGTCTAAACTAACAGGAGTTTCTCTTAAGGTCTACTTCAGAATATTCTTAGAAGCACAAGTCCTGTTTTTTTATTGTTTGGTGCCTTTGAGTGTGTGCTGGCTCATAGCAACTCTATGCAAGATATAATGAAACGAGGATCCATCTTGTGCCATCCTCACAGTGGTTATTTTGCTTGTGCTCAGTGTTACAGCCAATGTGCTAATCCCACTTTCGGGGGGCTGCCTCTCTTTTGTTTCCCCTCTACTGTACCAAGATTTGTGTCTTCCTCTAGGACAGTGGTTCTCAAATTTACTAATGCCTTGACCCTTTCACACATCTCCTCATGTAGTGATGAACCCCCCAATCATAAAATTTTCATTGCTACTTCATAACTTTAATTTTGCTACAGTTATGAATTGGGCCTCCACTGTGAAAGGGTTATTCAAACCCCCATGGTGTCGCGAGCCACTGGTTGAGAACCACTTCTCTAAATTGAGGAGTTTCTTTTGGGATCTACTTCATCATATTGTGAGAAGCACAAGTCCTGTAGTTATTGTTATTAGGTGTTGTCCAGAGGGTTTTGGCTCACAGCAACTCAATGCACAATATAATGAAATTCTGCCCCCACCTGTGCCATCCTCGCAGTGGTTCTTTGCTTGCGCTCATTGTTGCAGCCACTGTGCTAATCCATCATTTTCAGGTCTTCCTCTCATTTGCTGCCCTTCTACTCTACCAATATTTCTGTCTTCCTTTAGGGCAGTGGTTCTCAACCTTCCTAATTCCATGACCCTTTCATACAGTTCCCAATGTGGTGGTGGGCCCCCAGTCATAAAACTTTCTTTGCTGCTATTTCATAGCTATAATTTTGCTACTCTTATGAATCAAGCAACACTTGTGAAAGGTTCACCCACTCACTCCCCAAAAGGGTTCATGATCCACAGGTTGAGGAGTTTTAGCAACACTATGCACAATAGAATGAAATGCTGCCACATCATGTGCAATCATCACAATTGCTCTTTGATGACACTCATTGTTGCAGCCACTGTGCTATTCCGTCTTGTAGGGTCTGCCTCTCATTTGCTGCCCGTTTGCAGTACTACGCTTTGTGTCTTCCTCTAGGGCAGTGGTTCTCAACCTTCCTAATGTCAAAACGCTTTCATACAGTTCCTCATATAATGATGAATTCTCAATCATAAAAACATTTTCATTACTACTTCTTAACGGTAATTCTGCCACAGTTATGACTCTGGCCACTACTGTGAAAAGGTAATTCGGCACCCTCAAAAGTGTCACGGCCCACAGGTTGAGAACCACTGTTCTAAACTAAGATGAGATTCTCTTAAAATCTACTTGAGCTTATAGTTAGAAGCACATGTACTGTAGTTATTTCTGTTAGGTGCTGTCCAGTGTGTTTCAGTTCACAGCAAATCTGTGAAAAATATAATGAAATGCTGCCCCATCCTGTGCCACCCTCGCAGTGGTTCTTTGCTTGCACTCATTGCTGCAGCCACTGATCTATTCCATCTTCTAGGGGCTGCCACTTTTTTGTTGCCCTTCTACAGTACCAAGATTTGTGTCTTCCTCTAGGGCAGGGGTTCTCCATCTTCCTAAAGCAACAACCATTTCATACCGACCCTCATGTAGTAATGATCACCCAAACATTAAATTATTTTCATTGCTACTTCAAAACGGTAATTTTCCTACTGTTAGGAATGAGCCACCCCTGTTAAAGCATCATTCGACACCCCAAAGAGGTTGCGACCAACAGGTTGAGAATTGCTGCTCTAAACTAATAGGAGTTTCACTTAAGGTCTTCTGCAGCATATTATTAGAAGAACAAATTCTTTTGTTGTTGTTGTTAGGTGCTGTCGGGGGCGGGGGAGGTTACTCATCGCAGCTCTATAACCAATATAATGAAAGGCTGCCCTCTCCTCTGCCATCCTCACAGTGGTTCATTTGCTTGCACTCATGGCTGCAGCCACTGTGCTATTCCATCTTATTGGGACTGCCTCCTTTTTGCTGCCCTTCTACTGTACCAAGCTTTCTGTCTTCCTCCAGGGCAGGGGTTCTCTACCTTCCTAATTCCACGGCCCTTTCATACAGTTCCTCATGGAGTGGTGCTCACCCAACAATAAAATTGTGTTCATTTCTACCTCATTAACTGTAATTTTCTACTGTTATCAATTGGCCCGCACTTGTGAATGGATCATTAGTCCCCCCAAAGTGGTCACCGCCCACAGGTGGAGAACAGCTGCTGTAAACTAAGAGGAGTTTTTCTTAAGATATAGCTCAGCACTTTGTTAGGCGCATAAGTCATTTTGTTATGGTTTTTAGATGCTGTCGAGTGGGTTTAGGCTCATAGCAACTCTGCGTGCCATACAATGAAACGCTGCCCCATTCTTTGCCATTCTCACAGTGGTCCTTTGCTTGCGCTCACTGCTGCATCTATTCCATCTTGTAGGGGCTGCCTAACTTTTGATGCCCTTCTGCTGTACCAACATTTGTGTCTTCCTCTGGGACAATGTTTCTCAAACATCCTAATTCCGTGTCCATTTCATACAGTTCCTGGTGTATAGTGGACCCCAATCATAAAATTATATTCTTTACTATTTCATAACTGTAATTTTGCTATTGTTATGAATCAGGGCATCACTGTGACAGGGTGTTTCTACACACTCCCCCACCCGAAAGTGTTCACGGCGCAAGGTTGAGAGCCCTGGTGTAAACTGAGAAGCGTTTCTCTTAAGATCGACATCAGCATATTGTTAAACACACAAGTCCTGATGTAATTGTTATTAAGATCCATCGAGTGGGTTTTGGCTCATTGCATCTCTATGCACAATATAATGAAGTGCTGCCCAGACCTGTGCCATCCTGACAGTGGTTCTTTGCTAGTCCTCATTGTTGGAGCCACTATTGTAACCATATTTTGGGGTGCTGGCTCTTATTTGTTGCCTTTCTACTCTACCAAGATTTGCATCTTCCTCTAGGGCAATGGTCCTCAACCTTCCTTTTGCCACGACCCTTTCATACTGTACCTCATATAGTGGTGACTGCTAAATCATAAAATTATTTCCATTGCTACTTCATAACTCTAATTTTTCTACTGTAATGACTGGGGCACCACTATGAAAGGGTCGTTAATCCCCCAAAGGGCTCATCACCCACAAGTTGAGAACCGCTGTGCTAAACTAATAGGAGTTTCTCTTAAGGTCTACTTCCGCATATTGTAAGAAACACAAGTCCTGTTGTTTTGTTGTTAGGTGCTGTCGAGTGGTTTTGACTCATGGCAACTCTGTGCTCAATATAATGTAATGCTGACCATCTTGTGCCATCTTCACAGTGTTCCCTTAGCTGTGCTCACTATTACAGCGACTGCTATTCCAATAATTCGGGCTGACTATATTTTGCGGCCCTTCAACTGCATCAAGATTTGTGTCTTCCTGAAGAACTGTGGTTTTCAACATTACTAATGCCATTACCCTTTCATACAGTTGCTCATGTAGTCTTGACCCCCAACCAAAAATTATTTTGTTGCTACTTCACAACGTAACTTTGCTACAGTAATAAATTGGGCCACAGCTATGAAAAGGTTGTTTGGCCCCCTAAGAGGTCATGACCCACAGGTTGAGGACCACTGCTCTAACTAAGAGGAGTTTCTCTTAAAGTCTACTTCAGCATATTGTTAGAAACACAAGTACTGTTGTTATTGTTGTTGGGTACTGTTGAGAGGGTTTTGCTCATAGCCACTCTATGCACAATGCAATGAAACGCTGCCCCTCCTCTGCAATACTCACAGTGCTTTATTTGCTGGTGCTCATTATTGCAGCCACTGTGCATATCCATCTTATTCGGGCTGGCTCTCGTTTGCTGCCCTTTTACTGTACCATGAACCCTTCATACAGTTTCTCATGTAGTGGTGACCCACAAATGTAAAATTATTTTCATTGCTCCTTCATAACTATAATTTTGCTACTGTTATGAATTGGGTCATGCCTATGTGAGGGTCACTTGACCCCACCAAAGAATTTACAACTAACAAGGTGAGAACCGCTGATCTAAACTAAGAGGAGTTTCTCTCAAGGTCTAGTTCAGTATATTGTTAGATGCATGAGTCCCCTTATTGTTGTTCGGGGAATTGAGTGGGTTTTAGCTCATGCACAATATAATGAAACCCTGGCTAGTCTTGCGCCATTCTCACAGTGGTCCTTGCTTGTGTTCACTGTTGCATCCACATTGCTAATCCATCTTGCTGGGGACTGCCTCTCTTTTGCTGCCCTTCTCCTGCACCACGTTTTGTGTCTTTCTCTGGGGCAGAGGTTATCAACCTTCCTAATGTCAGAGCCCTTTAATACCATTCCTCATGTAGTGGTGACCCCAATCATAAAAGTAATTTCATTGCTACTTTATAAATCTTATTTTGCTCTTGTCATGAATGGGCCACACCTGTGAGTGTTGTTCAACCTCCAAAATGGTTGTGACAGAGTTTGAAAATTGCTGCTCTAAAAGAAGAAGTGTTTCTATTAAGATGTAGTTCAGCACATTTTGAGAAGCACACATCCAGTTATTATTTTTAGGTGCCTTGGAGTGGGTTTTGTTTCACAGCAAACCTGTGCACAATATAATGAAACACTGGTCAGGCCTGTGCCATCCTCACAGTGGTTCTTTGCTTACGATCATTGGTACAGCCATTGTGCAAATCAATCTTGTTGGGGCTTCCTCTCTTTGGCTGCCCGTCTACTGTACTTGTGTCTTCGCCTAGGACAGTGGTTCTCAACCTATTTCTATGACCCTTCCATATAGTTCCCAATGTGTAGTGTTGGTCCACAAATCATAATTTTTTTCTACTGCTATTTCATAATTATAATTTTGCTACTGTTATGAATCCGTCCACCACTGTGAAAGGGTCAATCGACCAACCGAAGTGATCACGACCCACAACTTGATAACTATTTCTCTAAACTATGAGCAGTTTCTCCTATGGTCTAGTTGAGCATATTGCTAGATGCACGAGTCCTGCTCTTATTGTTGTTAGGGGCTGTCGAGTGGTTTGGCTCATAGCAACTCTATGCACAATATCATGAAACACTGTCCTGTCCTCTGCCATTCTCACAGTTTTCATTTGCTTTCACTCATTGTTGCAGTCACTGTGCTAATCCATTTTTTGGGGACTGACTCTCATTTGCTGACCTTCTACTCTACCAAGGTTTCTTTCTTCCTCTAGAGCAGTGGTTCTCATCCTTCCAAATGCCACGACCTTTTCAGACTGTTCCTCATGTATTTGTGACTCCCCAGTGATAAAATTATTTTCATTGCTTCTTCATAACTTTAATTTTGCTACAGTTTTTTACTTGGCCACCCCTGTGAAAAGGTTGTGTCCCCAAAGGGGTCGTGACCCACAGGTTCAGAACAACTGCTCTAAACTAAGTGGAATTTTCTTAAGCTTTAGTTAGGCACATTGTTAGATGCACAAGGCCTGTTGTTATTATTTTCAGGTGCCCTGGAGTGGTTTTTGGTTCATAGCAACCCTGTGAACAATATGATGAAATGCTGTCCAGGCTTTGGACAGCCTCGCAGTGGAACTTAGCTTGCGCTCATTGTTGCAGCCACTGTGCTAATCAATTTTCTGGGCTTACTCTCTTTTGCTGCCTTTCTACTGTACTTGTGTCTTCCTCTAGAACAGTGGTTCTAAACCTTCCTATTTCCACGATCCTTCCGTACACTTCCCAATGTGTAGTGGTGGTCCCCAAATCATAATTTTTTCTATTGCTATTTCATAACTGTAGTTTTCTATTGTTATGAATCCGGCCACCGTTATGAAAGCGTCTTTCGACCAACCTTGGTGGTCAGGACTCAGAGGTTGTGCACCACTGCTCTAAACTAAGAGTACTTTATCTCATGGTCTAGTTCAGCATATTGTTAGATGCACAACTCCTGTTCTTATTGTTGTTAGGGGCTGTCGAGTGGGTTTGGCTCACAGCAACTCTATGCACAATAATATGAAACACTGTCCCATCCTATGCCATCCTCGCAGTTTTCATTTGCCGTCGCTCATTTTTCCAGTCAATGTTCTAATCTACCTTTTAGGGGACTGCCTCTTGTTTGCTGCCCTTCTACTCTACAAAGATTCCTTTCTTCCTTTAGAGCAGTGGTTCTCAACCTTTCGAATGCCACGACCTTTTTAGACTGTACTTCAGGTATTGGTGATCCCCCAGTAATAAAATCATTTTCATTGCTACTTCATTACTTTAATTTTGCTACAGTTTTGAACTGGGTCACGCCTGTGACAAGGTCGTTTGTCCCCCAAAGGGGTTGCAAACCACAGGTTTAGAACTGCTGCTCTAAGTTAAGTGGAGTTTTCTTACGATATAGGTAGCCACAGTGGTCGACGCACAAGTCCTGTTGTTAATTTTAGGTGCCAAGGAGTGGGTTTCGGTTCATCGCAACCCTGTGCACAATATAATGAAACGTTGCTTTGGCTTGTGCCATCGTCACAGTAGTTCTTTGCTTCTGCTCATTGTTGCTGTAACTCTGCTAATCAATCTTGTAGGGGCTTCCTCTCTTGCTGCCCTTCTACTGTACTTGTTTCTTCTTCTAGGACAGTGGTTCTCAACCTTCCTCTTTCCACCACCATTCCATAAACTTCCCAATGTGTAATGGTGGTCCCCAAATCATAAAATATTTTCTATTGCTACTTCATAACTGTGATTTTGTAATTGGTATGAATCTGGACACCGCTGAGAATGGGTCATTCAACCAACAAAGTGGTCATGACTCAGGTTGAGAACTGCTGCTCTAAACGAAGAGTAGTTTATCATGTGGTGTAGTTCAGCACATTGTTAGATGCACGAGTCATGTTCTGATTGTTGTTAGTGGCTGTCGAGTAGGTTTGGCTGAATGCAACTGTATGCACAATATCATGAAACGCTGTCCCATCCTCACACTTTTCTTTTGCTTTTGCTCATTGTTGCACTCACTGTGCTGACCCATCTTTTCGTGGACTCCCTGTCGTTTGCTGACCTTCTATTCTACCAAGATTTATTTCTTCCATTAGAGCAGTGGTTCTCAACCTCCTGAATGCCATGACGTTTTCAGACTGTTCCTCATGTACTGCTGACCCCGGTCATAAATTTATTTTCATTGCAACTTCATAATAGTAATTGTGTTACAGTTTTGAACTTGGCCACCCTTGTGAAAAGGCCATTTGTCCACCCCAAAATGGTCACGACCCACAGGTTCAGAACTGCTGCTGTAAACTAAGTGAAGTTTTGCTTAAGATAGAATTAGACACATTGTTAGATGCACAAATACTGTTGTTATTATTTTATGTGTCCTGGATTGGGTTTCTGTCCATAGCAACCCTGTGAACAATATAATGAAACGTTGCCCCGGCTTCTGACATCCTTGAAATGGTTCTTTGCGTATGCTCAATGTTGCAGCCACTGTGCTAATAAATCTTGCAGGGGCTTGCTCTTTTTTGCTGCCCTTTTACTGTACTCGTGTCTTACTCTAGAACAGTGGTTCTCAACCTTCCTATTTCCACAACCCTTCCATACCCTTCAAAATGTGCAGTGCTGGTCCCCCAAACATAATTTTTTCTATTGATATTTCAAAATTGTAAATTTGCCACTGTTATGAATCAGGCCATCTCTTTGAAAGGGTTGTTCGAACAAACAAAGTGGTCTAGACACACAGGTTGAGAACTGTTGATCAAAAAAGGTGTAGTTTCTCCTATGATCTAGTCCAGCATTTTGTGAAACGCACAAGACCTGTTCTTATTGTTGTTAGGGGCTGTCAAGTGGGGTTGGCTCAAAGCAACTCTATGCACAATATCATGAAATGCTGTCCTGTCCTCACTATTTTCTTTTGCTTTCACTCATTTTTGCAATCACTGTGCTGATCCATCTTTTTGGGAACTGCCTCTCATTTGCTGACTTTCTACTCTACTGAGATTTCATTCTTCCTCTAGTGCATTGCTTCTCAACCTTCTGAATGCCACGACCTTTTCAGACTATTCCTCGTATATTGGTGAACCCCCAGTCATAAAATTATTTTCATTGCTACTTCGTAACTAATTTTGCTATAGTTTTGAATTTGGCCACCCCTGTGAAAAGATCATTTGCCCCCCCCCCAAATGGGCCGCGACACAGAGTTTTATAACGGCTGCTCTAAATTAAGTGCAGTATTTCTTAAGTTATAGTTAAGCACATTTTTAGATACACAAGTCCTGTTATAATTTTTAGGTGTCCTGGCATGGGTTTTGGTTCATATAACTCTGTGCACGATATAATGAAACACTGCCTGGGTTTGTGCCATACTCACAGTCGTTTTTGGCTTGTGCTCATTGGTACAGCCACTGTGCAAATCAATCTTGTTTGGGCTTCCTCTCTTTTGCTGCCCTTCTACTGTACTTGTGACTTCCTATAGGACAGTGATTTTCAACCTTCCTATTTCCATGATGCTTCCATAAACTTCCCAATATGTAGTGGCGGTCCCCAAATCATAAATATTTTTCTATTGCTATTTCATAACTGTAAGTTTGCTACTGTTATGAATCCGGTCACCCCTGTGAAAGGGTCAATCGACCACCCGAAGTGGTCATGACACACAGCTTGAGAACCGCTGTTTTAAACTAAGAGTTGTTTCTCCTATGGTCTAGTTCAGCATATTGTGACACACAAGAGTCCTGTTCCTTTTGCTGTTAGGGGCTGTCGAGTAGGGTTGGCTTATAGAAACTCTATGTGCAATATCATGAAACACTGTCCTCTCCTCTGCCATCCTCACAGTTTTCTTTTGCTTCCGCTCATTGTTGAAGTCACTGTGCTAATCCATCTTCTTGGGGACTGCCTCTTGTTTTAGGACCTTCTACTCTACCAAGGTCTCTTTCTTTCTCTAGAGAAGTGGTTCTCAACCTTCCGAATGACATGAACTTTTCAGACTGTTCCTCATGTATTGGTAAGCACCCAGTCATAAATTTTTTTTCATTGCTACTTCATATCTGTAATTTTGCTACAGGTATGTACTGGGCCACCCCTGTGAAAAGGTCATTTTTACCTCCAAAATTGTCGCAAGCCACAAGTTCAGAACTACCACACTAAACTAAGTGTAGTTTTTCTTATGATATATTTAGGCACGTTGTTAGATGCACAAGTCCTGTTATTATTTTTAGGTG
This sequence comes from Tenrec ecaudatus, assembly GCF_050624435.1. Classification (NCBI taxonomy): domain Eukaryota; kingdom Metazoa; phylum Chordata; class Mammalia; order Afrosoricida; family Tenrecidae; genus Tenrec; species Tenrec ecaudatus. Next base: position 95,329,292 of record NC_134544.1, on the reverse strand, counting down.
ACCTGGATCGGGTTTTGGTTCATAACAACCCTGTGCACAATGTAATGAAATGTTTCCCCTGCTTCTGACATCCTAGCAATGGTTCTTTGCTTATGTTCATTGTTACCCCCACTGTGGTAATCAATCTTGTGGGGACTTGCTCTCTTTTGCTGCCCTTTTACTTTACCTGTCTTCCTCTAGGATAGTGGTTCTTAACCTTCCTATTTCCACAACCCTTCCATACACTTCCCAATGAGAAGTGGTGATCCCCCAAACATAAAAATTTCTCAATTTCTATTTCATAAGTGTAATTTTGTTACTGCTATGAATCCGGCCACCCCTGTAAATGGGTTGTTCGAGCAAACAAAGTGATCTAGACTCACAGGTGGCAACCACTGCTCTAAAATAAGAGTAGTTTCTCCTATGGTCTAGTTCAGCATATTGCGAAATGCAAGAGCTGTTCTTATTGTTGTTAGGGGCTGTCGAGTGGGGTTGGCTCTAAGCAACTCTATACACAATATGATGAAACTTTGTCCCATCCTCTGCCATCCTCACCGTTTTCGTTTGCTTTCTCTCATTGTTGCAGTCACTGTGCTAATCCATAGTCTTGGGTCCTGCCTCTCATTTGCTGATCTTCTACTCTACTGAGATATCATTCTTCCTCTAATGCAGTGCTTCTCAACCTTCTGAATGTCACGACCTTTTCAGACTCTTCCTCATGTATTGGTGAACCCCCAGTCATAAAATTATTTTCATTGCTATTTCATAACTGGAATTTGCTACAGTTCTGTACTGGACCAACCCTGTGAAAATGTTGTTTTTTCCCCAAAAAGTACCACGAGGCACAGGTTCAGAACGGTTGCTCTAAAGTAAGTGGAGTTTTTCTTAAGATATACTGAGGCACGTTCCTAGATGCACAAGTCTTGTTGATATTATTTTAGGTGACCTGGACTGGGTTTCAGTTCATAGCAATCCTGTGCACAATATAATGAAATGCTGCCCTGGCTTGTGCCATCCTCACAGTGGTTCTTTGCTTGTGCTCATTGTTGCAGCCATTGTGCTAATCAATCTGTTGGGGCTTCCTCTCTTTTGCTGCCCATCTACTGTGCTTGTGTCTTCCTCTAGAACAGTAGTTCTCAACCTTCCGTTTTCACAACCCTTCCATACACTTCTGAATGTGTAGTGGTCATCACCAAATAATCAATTTTTCTATTGCTATTTCATAACTGCATTTTTGCCACTGTTATGAATTCATACTCCCCTCTGTAAGGGTCGTTCGACTAACCAAAGTGGTCATGACTCACAGGTTAAGAACTGCTGCTCTAAACTAAGTGGAGTTTTTCTTAAGATATAGTAAGGCACATAGTTAGACGCACAAGTCCTGTTGCTATTGTTTTTTAGGTGACCTGGAGTGGGTTTGAGTGAATAGGACCACTGTGCACAATATAATGAAACGCTGCTCTGGCTTGTGCCATCCTCACAGTGGTTCCTTGCTTGTGCCATAGTTGAAGCCACTGTGCTAATCAATCTTGTATGGGCTTCCTCTGTTTTAATGCCCTTCTACTGTACTTGTGTCTTCCTCTAGGACAGTGGTTCTTAACTTTTCTATTTCTACGACCCTTGTATATACTTCCCAATGGGTAGTGGTGGTTCCCAAATCATAAGTGTTTTTCTATTGCTATTTCATACCTGTAACTTTGCTACTGTTATAAATCCGTCCACCCCTGTGAAGGGGTCATTCGACCAAACCAAGTTGGTGAGGACTCACAGGTTGAGAACTGCTGCTCTAAACTAAGAGTAGTTTCCCTATGGTCTAGTTCAGCATATTATTAAATGCAGGAGTCCTGTTCTTATTGTTGTTAGGGGCTGTCGAGTGGGTTTGGCTCATAGGAACTCTATGCACAGTATCATGAAATGCTGTCCCGTCCTCTGCCATGCTCACAGTTTTCATTTGCTTTTATTCATTGTTGCAGTCACTGTGCTAATCCACCTTTTCCGGCACTGCCTCCTGTTTGTTAACCTTCTACTCTACCACATTTCTTTCTTCTCCTAGAGCAGCAGTTCTCAACCTTCTGAATGCAATGGTTTTTTCAGAGTGTTCCGCATGTATTGGTGAACCCCAAGTCAGAAAATAATTTTCACTGCTCTATAGAATGTAATTTTGCTACAGTTTTGGACTGAGCCATGCCTGTGAAAAGATCGTTTGTCCCTCCAAATGGTCACACCCCACACGTTCAAAACTGCTGCTCTAAACTAAGTGGAGTTCTTCTTAAGATATACTTAGGCACATTGTTAGATGTACAAGTCCTGTTGTTATTATTTTAGGTACCCTGGAGTGAGTTTCGGTTCATAGGAACCCTGTGCACAATATAATGAAAGTCTGCCCAGGCCTGTGCCATCCTCACAGTGGTTCTTTATTTGCGCTCATTGTTGCAGCCACTGTGCTAATCAATCTTGTAGGGTCTTCCTCTCTTTTGCTGCCCTTCTACTGCACTTGTGTCTTCCTCTAGGACAATGGTTTTCAACCTTCCTAATTCCATGACACTTCCATATACTTCGAAATGTATAGTGGTGGTCCCCAAATCATCAATTTTTTTCTATTGTTATTTCATAACTGTAAGTGTTCTACTGTTATGAATCCGGCCACCCCTGTGAAAGGGTCATTTGAACAACCAAAGAGGTTACAACTCACAGGTTGAGAAACGCTATTCTAAACTAAGTGTTGTTTCTCCTATGGTCTAGTTCAGCATATTGTGAGACACAAGAGTCCTGTTCTTATTGTTGTTAGGGGCTGTCGAGTGGGTTTGACTCATATCAAATCTATGCGCGATATCATGAAATGCTGTCCCGTCCTCTGTCATGTTCACAGTTTTCATTTGCTTTCGCGCATTGTTGCAGTCACTGTGCTAATCCATCTTCTTGGGGATTGCCTCTCGTTTGCTGACCTTCTAATCTACCAAGCTTTCTTTCTTCCTCTAGAGAAGTGGTTCTCAAACTTCTGAAAGCCACGACTTTTTCCGACTGCTCTCATGTATTGGTGACGTCCTAGTTTAAAATTCTTTTCATTGCTACTTCATAAGTGTAATTTTGCTACAGTTTTGAACTGGGCCAGCACTGCGAAAAGGTCATTTGCCCCCATAGCAGTCGTGACCCACAGGTTTAGAACTGCTGCTCTAAACTAAGTGGAGTATTTCATAAGGTATATTTAGGAACATTGTTAGATGCACAAGTCCTGTTGTTATCATTTTTAGGTCCCCAGAAGTGGATGTCGGTTTATAGCAGCTCCGTGCACATTATATTGAAAACTGCCCAGGCTTGTTCCATCCTCGCAGTGGTTCTTTGTTTGCACTCATTGTTGCTACCACTGTGTTAATCACTCTTGCAGAGGCTTCCTCTCTTTTGCTGCCCTTCTACTGTATTGTGTTTTCCACTAGGACAGTGGTTCTCAACATTCCTATTTCCAGCACCCTTCTATTTACTTTCCAATGTGTAGTGGCGGTCCCCAAATCATAAAATATTTTCTATTGCTATTTCATAGCTGTAATTTTGCTATTGTTATGGATCAGGCCACCCTTGTCAAAGGACCATTTGATCAACCAAATTGGTCATGACTCTCATGTTGAGAACAGCTGCTCTAAACTATGTGTAGTTTCTCCAATGATCTAGTTCAGCATATTGTTAGACATATGAGTACTATTGTTGTTAGAGGCTGTCGACTGGATTTGGACATAGCAACTCTATGCACAATATCATGAAATGCTGTTCCATCCTATGCCATCCTCACAGTTTTCTTCTGCTTTCGCTCATTAATTCATTCACTGTGCTAATCCATCCTTTTGTAGACAGCCTTATGTTTGCTGACCTTCTACTCTACCATGACTTCTTTCTTTCTCTAGAGCAGTAGTTCTCAACCTCCTGAATGCTATGATCTTTTCAGACTATTCCTCCTGTATTGCTGACCCCCCAGTCGTAAAATTATTTTCATTGCAACTTTGTAACAGTAATTGTGCTATAGTTTTGAACTGGGTCACCCCTGTGAAAAGGTTGTTTTACCCCCCAAGGGGTCGTGACCCACAGGTTGAGAACTGCTGCTCTAAACTAAGTTGAGATTTTCTTAAGATATAGTTAGGCACATTGTTAGATGCACAAGTCCTTTTGTTATTATTTTCAGGTGCCTTGGAGTGGGTTTCTGTCCATAGCAACCCTTTACACAATATAAAGAAATGCTGCCCAGGCTTGTGCCATCCTCTCAGTGGTTGTTTGCTTGCGCTCATTGTTGCAGCCACTGTGCAAATCAATCTTTTTGGGAATTCCTCTTTTGCTGCCTTTCTACTGCACTAGTTTCTTCCACTAGGACAGTGGTTCTCAACCTTCCGATTTCCAACACCATTCCATATACTTCCTAATGTGTACTGGTCGTCCCCAAATCTTTAAATTTTTTTCTATTGCTACTTCATAACTGTAAATTTGTAATTTTTATGAATCTGGACACCACTGTGAATGGGTCGTTTGGCCAATGAAGTGGTCACGACACCCAGGTTGAGAACCGCTGCTCTAAACTAAGAGTAGTTTACCTATGGTCTAGTTCAGCATATTGTTATACACACCAGTCCTGTTCTTATTGTTGTTAGGGGCTGTTGAGTGGGTTTGGCTGAGAGCAACTCTATGTACAATATCATGAAACGCTGTCCCGTCCTCTGCCATCCTCACAGTTTTCTTTTGCTTTTGCTCACTGTTGCAGTCACTGTGCTAATCCATGTTTTGGGGGACTACCTGTCACTTGCTGACCTTATGGTGCACCAAGATTTCTTTCTTCCTCTAGAGCAGTGGTTCTCAACTTCCTGAATTCCACGACCTTTTCAGATTGTTCTTCATGTATTGCTGACCCCCCAGTCCTAAAATTATTTTCATTGCAACTTCATAACTCTAATTTTGCTACAGTTTTGAACTCGGCCACCCTTGTGAAAATGTCCTTTGTCCCCACAAAGTGGTCGCGACCCACTGTTTCAGAACTACTACTCTAAACTAAGTGGAATTTTTCTTAAGATATAGTTAGGCACATTGTTAGATGCAGACGTCCTGTTGTTATTATTTTTAGGTGCCCTGGAGTGGGTTTTGGGCCATAGCAACTCTGTGAACAATATAATGAACCGTTGCCCTGGCTTGTGTCATCCTTTCAGTGGTTCCTTGATTGCGCTCATTGTTGCAGCCACTGTGCTAATCAATGTTGTAGGGGCTTGCTCTCTTTTGCTGCCCTTTTACTATACTTATGTCGTCCTCTAGGATACTGGTTCTCAACTTTGCTATTTCCATGACCCTTCCATACACTTCCCAATGTATAGTGGTGGTCCCCGAAACATAAAATTTTTTCTATTGCTATTTCATAACTGTGAGTTTGCTACTGTTATGAATCCGGCCACCCCTGTGAAAGGGTCATTTGAAAAAACAAAGTGGTCTAGATTCACAGGTTGAGAACTGCTGCTCTAAACTAAGATTGGTTTCTCCTATGGTCTAGTTAAGCATATTGTGAGATGCACGAGTTCTGTTCTTATTGTTGTTAGGGGCTGTCGAATGGGTTGGCTCATAGCAACTTTATTCACCATATCATGGAACGCTGTCAAGTCCTCTCCATTCTCACACTTTTCTTTTGCTTTCGCTCATTGTTGCATTCACTGTGCTATTCTATCTTCAGGGACTGCCTCTCATTTGGTGACCTTCTCCTCTACTGAGATTTCTTTCTTCCTCTAGAGCAGTGGTTCTCAATCTTCTGAATGCCATGACCTTTTCAGAGAGTTCCTCATGTATTTTTGACCCCTAAGTAATAAAATTATTTTCACTGTTACTTCCTAAGTGCAATTTTGCTACAGTTTTGAATTGGGCCACTACTGTGAAAGATCGTTTATCCCCCCAAAAGGGTCCGTGACCCACAGGTTTAGAACTTCTGCTCTAAACTATGTGGAGTTTTCCTTAAGAGATAGTTAGGCACATTTTTAGATGCAAAAGTCCTGTTGTTATTATTTTTAGGTGCGCTGGAGTGGGTTTCAGTCCATAGTAACCCTGTGGGAAATATAATGAAACACTGCTCAGGCTTGTCCCATCCTCGCAGTGGTTGTTTGCTCATGCTCATTGTTGCAGTCACTGTGCAAATCAATCTTGTTGGGGCTTCCTCTCTTTTGCTGCCCTTGTACTTTACTTGTGGTTTCCACTAGGATAGTGGTACCCAACCTTCCTATTTCCACAACCCTTCCCTACATTCCCCAATGTGTAGTGGTGGTCCCCAAAATATAACTTTTTTCCATTACTATTTCCTAACTGTATGTTTGCTACTGTTATGAATCCGGCCACCCTTGTGAAAGGGTCATTCGACCAAACAAAGTTATCTAGACTCACAGGTTGAGAACCGCTACTCTAAACTAAGAGTAGTTTCTCCTATGGTCTAGTTCAGCATATTGTGAGACGCATGTGTCCTGTTCTTATTTTTGTTAGGGTCTGTCAAGTGGGGTTGGCTCATAGAAACTCTATGCACAAGATCATGAAACACTGTCCTGTCCTCTGCCATCCTCAGTTTTCTTTTGCTTTCACTCATTATTGCAGTCACTGTGTTAATAATCCATCTTCAGGGGACTGCCTCTCATTTGGTGACCTTCTGCCCTACTGAGATTTCTTTCTTCCTCTAGAGCAGTGGTTTTCAACCTTCTGAATGCCACGACCTTTTCTGACTGTTTCTCATGTATTGCTGACCCTCAAGTCATAAAATTATTTTCTTTGCTACTTCACAACTGTAATTTTGCTACAGTTTTGAACTAGGTCACCCCTTTGAAAAGGTCGTTTGACAGCCCCCCCAAGGGGTTACTGCCCATAGGTTCAGAATTGCTGTTCTAAACTAAGTGGCGGTTGTCTTAAATATAATTAGGCACATTTTTAGATGCATAAGTCATTTTTAAAATTATTTTTAGGTGTCCTGGAGTGGTTTCTGTTGATCACAACCCTGTGCACAATATACTGAAGTGCTGTCCAGGCTTGTGCATTCCTCGCTGTGCTTCTTTGCTTGCGCTCATTGTTACCTCTACTGTGCTAATCCATCTTATTGGGGATTGCTTCTCATTCGCTGCCCTTCTACTCTACCAAGATTTCTGTTCCACTAGGGCAGTGGTTCTCAACCTTCCTAATATCACACCAGTCTCATACAATTCCTAATGTAGTCGTGAATGTCAAACTATAAATTTTTTCTTTGCTATTTCATAACTGTAATTTTTCTACTGTTATGCATTGGGCCAAGACTGTGAAAGGGTCATTCACCCCACACACCGCCTCCCACCCAAAGGGTTTCGTCCCATTGTTTAAGAACCACTGCTCTAAACTAAGAGGTGTTTCTCTTAAGGTCTCTGTCAGTATATTGTTAAAATCACAAATCCCTTGTTATTTTTGTTAGGCGCCCTCGAGTGGGTTTAGGCTCATAGAAACTCTATGCTCAATATAAGGAAACGCTGTCCCCCTTATGTCATCTTCACAGTGGTTCTTTGCTTGCGCTCATTGTTGCAGCCACTGTGCTAAACCATCTTTCTGGGGGCTGCCTCTCGTTTGTTGCCCTTCTCCTGTACCAAGATTTGTGTCTTTCTCTAGGGAAGTGGTTCTCAAATTTTCTAATGCTATGATCTTTTAATACCTTTCCTCGTGTAGTCGTGAATGCCCAGTCATAAAATTATTTTCATTGCTACTTCATAAACCTAATTTTGCTACAGTTATGAATGGGCCATCCCTGTGAAATTGTTGTTCGACCTCCAAAAGTTTGTGACTCAGAGTTTGAGAACCGCTGCTCTAAACAAAGAGGTGTTTCTAGTAAGATGTAGTTCAGCACATTTTGTAAAGTACAACCTGTTGTTGTTAGATACCGTGGAGTGGTTTTTACGCATACCAAACCTATGCACAATATATTGGAACGCTGCCTCATTCTTACCACCCTACTGTGGTTTTTTGCTTGCTCTCATTGTTGCAACCACTGTGCTAATCATTCTTGTCAGGGCTGCCTCCCTTATGCTGCCCTTCAACTGTACGTGTGTCTTCCTCTAGATGAGTGGTTCTCAACCTTCTTATTTCCATGTCCTTTTCGTAGAGTTCCCAATATAATCATGGTCCCCTGATGATAAAATTATTTCCATTGCTATTTCATAACTGTGATGTTGCTACTGTTATGAAATGGGCTATTCCTGTGAAAAGGTCATTCGACCACCCAAAGTGGTCACAACTCACGTGTTGAGAACCGCTGCTCTAAACTAAGGAGGTTCTCTTAAGGTCTAGTTCAACATATTGTTAGATTCACGAGACCGGTTGTTATTGTTGCTAGGGGTCATCGAGTGTGTTTGGCTCACAACAATTCTATACACAATATAATGAAACGATGCCCCGTCCACTGCCATCCTCATAGTGGTACCTTTGCTAGTGTTCAGTTTTGCAGGCGCTGTGCTAATCCAACTTTTGGGGGCTGCCTCTCGTTTGCTGCCCTTCTACTCTACCCAGGTTTCTGTCTTCCTCTAGGACAGTGGTTCTCAACCTTGGTAATGCCACGACCCTTTCATACCTTTTCTCAGGAATGCTGACTGCCAAATCATAAAATTATTTCATTACTACTTCATTACTCTAATTTTTCTACTGTAATGAATGGTCCACCGCTGTCAAAAGGTCGTTTGTCTCCTGAAAGGGGTCACGATCCACAGGTTGAGAAGCGCTGTTCTAAACTAAGAGGAGTTGCTTTAAGGTCTACTTAAGAACATTGTCAGAAGCACAAGTCCTGTTGTTTTTTTCTTAGGTGCTATTGCGTGAGTTTGACTCATAGCAACTCTATGCAAAATATAATGAAATATGTCCCTTCCTCTGCCATCCTGACAGTGGATCTTTGGTTTCTCCTTACTGTTGCAGCCACTGTGCTATTCCATCTTGTTGGGAGCTGTGTCTCATTTGCTGTCCTTCTACTCTACCAAGATTTCTGTCTTCCTCTAGTGGAGTGGTTCTCAAACTTCCTAATATCATGCCTCTATAATGCAATTCATAATGTAGTCGTGAATATAGAACAATGAAATTATTTTTGTTGTTATTTCATAGCTGTAATTTTGCTACTGGTATGAATCGGGTCACACCTGTGAAAGGTTCATTCACCCCTACCACGAAAGCGGTCACGATCCACTGGTTGAGAACCGCTACTCTAAACTAAGAGTATTTTCTCTTAAGGTCTTCTTCCGCATATTGTTAGAAGCACAAATCCTGTTGTTATTGTTTTTAGGTGCCATCATGTGGGTGTTGGCTCATAGCAACTCTATTCACAATATAATGAAACGCTGTGCCGTCCTCTACCATCCTCTCAGTGGTTCTTGGCTTGCGCTAATGGTTGCACCCACTGTGATAATACATATTTCTGGGGGCTGCCTCCCTTTTGCTCCCCTTCTACTCTACCAACATTTTGGCCTTCCTTTAGGACGGTGGTTCTCAACCTTCCTAATTCCACAACCCTTTAATACCATTCCTCATATAGTGGTGACCACCCAATCATAAAATTATTGTCATTGCTACTTCATAAATCTAATTTTGCTACTTTTATGAATGCGCCACCCCTTTGAAAGTGCCTTTCGACCCACAACAAGGTTCATAACCCAGAGTTTGAGAACCGCTGTTCTAAATGAAGATTTGTTTCTTTTTTTTAATTTTATTTTTTAATAAATCTTTTTATTGGGGCTCATACAACTTTCATCACAATCCATACATACGCCAATTGAGCAAAGCACCCTTATACATTTGTTGCCCTGGTCATGCTTAAAGTTTGCCTTCCACTTGTGTTCCTGGAATCAGCTCAGTTTCCTTTTTATCCCGCTCCCCCCTTCCCCCTGCTCCCTTAATAGTTTATAAATAATTATTTTATCCTATCTTACATTGTCCGGCGTCTCCCATCACCCACCTCCCCATTGCCCATCTCCCAGAAAGAAGGTTACACATAGATCTCCAAGATCGGTTCTCCCTTTATGCACATCCCTCCCTCCTGATGTCGCCACTCCCACCGTTGGTCTGTCCTAGATTCCCTGTGTTTCCAGATCCCTACTGCACCGCTGTACATCCTCTGGTATAATCAGGTCCGCAAGGTAGAATTGAGGTCATGATAATTGGGAGGGGAGGAAGCGTTCAAGAACTAGAGGAAGGTTTTGAGTTTCATTGGTGCTACACTGAACCCTGAGTGACTCATCTCCTCCCTGCTACCCTTCTGCAGAGAAGATTTGTTTCTTGTAAGATGTGCTTCAGCACGTTTTAGGAAGCACAAGTCCTGTTTTTTTGTTGTTGTTAGGTGGCATCGAGTGGTTTTCGACGCAAAGCAACTTTATGCACAATATAATGAAATGCTGACCCAATCTGTGCCATCCTCACAGTGGTTCTTTCTTTTGCCCATTGTTGTAGCCACTGTGCTAATCATTCTTTTAGGGGCTGTCTCTCTTTTGCTGCCCATCTACTGTACTTGTGTCTTCTTCTAGGACCGTGTTTCTCAACCTTCATATTTCCATGACCTTTCATACATTTCCTACTGTGTAGTGGTGGTCCCTCAATCAAAAATTTTTTCCCTTGCTATTTCATAATAGTAATTTTGCTACTCTTATGGATCTGGACACCACTGTGAAAGGGTTGTTCCACCAACCAAAATGGTCACGACTCACGCGTTGAGAACCACTCCTCTAAAGTAAGAGGAGTGACTCTTAAGGTCTAGTTCAGCATATTGTTAGATGCACGAGTCCTGTTCTTATTTTTGTTAGGGGTTGTTGATTGGGTTTGGCTCATAACAACTCTATGCACATTATCATGTGCATCCTATGCATGCTATCCTCTCCTCTGCCATTCTCACAGTGGTTCTTTTGCTTGCGCTCATTGTTGCAGCCACGGTGCTAATACATCTTTTTGGGGACTGCCTCTTGTTTGCTGCCCTTCTACTCTACCAAGATTTCTGTTCGTCTAGGTCAGTGGTTCTCAATTTTCCTATTACCATGCCACTTTCATACAATTCCTAATGTAGTCATGATGTCGAAATATAATTTTTTCATTGCTATTTCATAACTGTAATTTTGCTACTGTTATGAATCTGTTCAACCCTGTGAAAGAGTCATTTACCCACACCCACCTACATCCCCGCCCACCTCCCACCAAAAGGGGTTTGCGACCCACTGGTTGAGAACCGCTGCTCTACACTAAGAGTGTTTTCACTTAAGGTCTTCTCCAGCATATGGTGAGAAACACAAATCCTGTTGTTAGTGTTGATACATGCCATCAAGTGGGTTCTGGCTCACAGCAACTCTATGCACAATATAATGAAGCACTGCCCCATCCTGTGCCAACAGCATAGTGGTTCTTGTCTTACGCTCATTGTTGCAGCCACTGTGCTAATTCATCTTTCTGGGGGCTGCCCCTCTCCTGTACCAACATTTCTGCCTTCCTCCAGTGAAGTGGTTCTCAAACTTCCTAATGCCACAGCCCTTTAATACCATTTCTCTTGTACTGGTGATTGCCCAATCATAAAATAATGTTCAATGCTGTTTCATAACTATAATTTTGCTGCTGTTATGAATCAGGTCACCTCTGTGAAAGGTAGTTCGACCCCCCCCCCCCCCAAAGAGGTCGTGACCCATGGGTTGATAACCGCTGCTCTAAACTAATAGGGTTTTATCTTATTGTCTTCTTCAGAATATTGTCAGAAGCACAATTCTGTTGTTGTTTTTTTAGGTGGTGTTGTGTCGATTTTGACTCATTGCAACTCTGTGTCCAATGTAATTTAAGGCTGCCCCCACCTCTGCCATCCTCAAAGTGTTTCATTTGATAGTGCTCATTGTTGCAGCCACTGTGCTAATCCATCTTGTTGGGTCTGCCTCTTTTTGCTGTCCTCCTAGTGTACGAAGATTTGTGACTCCCTCTAATACAGGGGTTCTCAACTTTTCTAATGCCCTGACCCTTCCATACAACTCCTCATGTACTGGTTACCCCCAGCCATAAAATTATTATCCTTGCTAATTCATGACTCTATTTTTGCTACTGTTATGAATCAGGCCACCCTTATGAAATGGTTATCCGATCCCCAAAGTGGTTACAACTGACAGGTTGAGAACCGATGCTCTAAACTAAGAGGAGTTTCACTTAAGGTATAGATCACTATATTGTTAGACTCACGAGTCCTATTCTCATTTTTGTTAGGGGCAGTCGCGTGGGTTTGGCTCACAGGAATTGTATGCATAATATAATGAAACACTGACCCGTCCTCTGCCATAATCACAGTGGTTCTTTTGCTTGAGCTCACAGTTGCAGCCACTGTGTTAATCCATCTTTTAAGAGGTGTCCTCCTTTGCTGCCCTTCTACTGTACCAAGATTTGTGTCTTCTTATTGTGCAGTGGTTCACACCCTTCCTAATGCCATGACCCTTTCATACAGTTCCTAATGTAGTGGTGAATCCCCAACCACAAAGTTATTTTTGATGCTAATACATAACTGTAATTATTCTATATTAATCAGGCCACTCCTGTGAAGGGGTCATTCAACCTTCTAAAGGGGTCGAGACCCACAGGTTGAGAACCTGTATCTAAACTGAGGATTTTCTCTTAAGATCTACTTCACCATATTTTTAGAAGCACAAGTCCTGTAATTATTGTTTTTAGGTGCCATCCAGTGGGTTTTGGATCAAAGCAACTCTATGCACAAAAAAATGAAACTCTGCCTGGTCCTGTGCCATTATCACAGTGGTTCTTTCTACTTCTTATTGTTGGAGCCACTGTGATAACCATCTTTTGGGGAGCTGCCTCTCATTTGCTGCCCTTCTACTTTACCAAGATTTGTGTCTGCCTCTAGGGCAGTGGTCCGCAACAGTCCTTAGGTCATGACCATTCCTCATGTAGTGGTGACTACCAAATCATAAAATTATTTTCATTTCTACATAATACCTCTAATTTTGCTATTGTTACAGTGAGCCACCACTGTGAAAGGGTCTTTTGTCCCCCCCAAAGGACTTGTGGTCCACAGGTTGAGAACCACGGCTCTAAATTAATAGGAGTCTCTCTTAAAATCTACTTCAGCACATTGACAGAAGCACAAGTCCTGTTGTTTTTTGTTAGGTGCTGTCGGGTAGGTTTTACTCAGCAACTGTACGCACAATAGAATGAAATGCTGCCCCTTCATGTGCCATCCTGGCAGTGGTTCTTTTGCTAGCGCTCATTGTTGCAGGCACTATGATAATCCACCTTTTTGGGGACTGCCTCTCGTTTGCTGCCCTTCTACTCTACCAAGATTTCTGTCTTCCTCTAGGGCAGTGGTTCTCAACCTTGCTAATGCCACGACCCTTTCATACCATTCCTCATGTAGTGGTGATGCCCCAATCATAAAATTACCTTCATTGCTATTTAACAATTGTAATATTGTTACTGTTTTGAACTGGGCCACCATTGTGAAATGGTCATTCATCCCCCCAAGTGGTTGTGACCCACAGTTTTATACCTGCTGCCCTAAACTAAGAGGAGTTTTTATTAAAGATATAGTTCAGCACATTGTTGATGCTATTTTTAGGTGCCTTTGAATGAGTTTCTGTTCATATTAATACTGTGTACAATATAATGTAATGCTGCTCCGTCCTATAACAACCACTCAGTGGTTCTTGCTTGCGCTCATTGTTGCTGCCACTGGGCTAGTCCATCTTTCTGGGGGCTGCCTCTTTTTTGCTGACCTTCTACCGTACCAACATTTCTGCCTTCCACTAGGGCAGTGGTTCTCAACCTTCCTAATGCCACGACCCCTTCATACAGTTCCTCATAAAATTATTTTTGTTGCTACTTCATAATGGTAATTTTGCTACCGTTATGAATCAGACAACCCCAATGAAAGGGTTGTTTGAACCCCCAAAGAGGTCACGACTCTCAGGTTAGGACACGCTGGTCTAAAGTAAGAGGAGTTTCTCTTAAGATCTAGTTCAATATATTGTTAGATGCACGAGTCCTCTTTTTATTATTGTTAGGGACCGCTGAGTGGGTTTGCGTCATAGCAATTCTATGCACAATGTCATGAAACCCTGTCATGTCCTCTGCCATCCTCACAATGGTTTTTTTCTCGCACTTGTTGTTGCAGCCACTGTGGTAATCCACCTTTTTGGGGACTGCCTCTCGTTTGTTACCCTTTACTCTACCAAGATTTCTGTATTGCTCTAGGGCAGTGATTCTCACCCTTGCTAATGCCACGACCCTTTCATACCGTTCCTTATGTAGTGCTGACAGCCAAATCATAACATTATTTTCATTGCTACATCATAACTCTAATTTTTCTACTCTAATAAACAGGCTACTGCTGTCAATGGTTGTTTGTCTCCCAAAAGTGGTCGCAACACACGGATTGAGAACTGCTGCTCTAAACTAAGAGGAGTTTCTCTTAAGGTCTCGTTCAGCATATTGTTAGATGCACGAGTCATGTTGTTACTGTTGTTAGGGGCCGTCAAGTGGGTTTTGGTTCATAGCAACTCTATGCACAATATAATGAAACTCTGCCCCATTGGTGCCATCATGAAAGTGGATCTTTGGTTTCCCCTCACTGTTGCAGGCACAGTGCTGTTCCATCTTGTTGGGAGCTGCCTCTCATTTGCTGCCCTTCTAGTCTACCAAGAATTGTGTCTTCCTCTGGTGCCGTAGTTCTCAACCTTCCTAATGCCATGCCTCTTTTATACAATTTGGAATGTAGTAGTGAATGTCCAAATATAAAATTATTTTTGTTGCTATATCATAACTGTAATTTTGCTACTGGTATGAATCAGACCTACCCTTTAAAAGGGTCATTAAAAGGCCGGCAACCCAAATGCTGAGAACTGCTGCCCTAAACTAAGAGGAGTTTCTCTAAATGTCTTCTCTAGCACATTTTTAGAGAAACAAATCCCGTTGTTATTTTTGTTATGTGCCGTCAAGTGGGTTTTAGTTCATAGCAACTATATGCAGATTATAATGAAATGCTGCCATGTCCCGTGCCGTCCTCACAGTGGTTATTGGCTTGCACTCATTGTTGTAGCCATGGTGCTAATCCATCTTTCTGGGGGCTGCCTCTTTTTGCTGGCCTTCTCCTGTACAAATACTTGCGTCTTCCTCTAGGGCAGTGGTTCTCAAACTTCCTCATGCCACAAGCCTTTAATACCGTTCCTTATGTAGTGGTGACCGCCAAATCATAAATTTATTTTCATTGCTACTTCAGAAATCTAATTTTGCTACTCTTAGGAATGAGCCGCCCCTGTGATAGTGCTGTTCGACCCACAAATGGGTTCATGACCCAGAGTTTGAGAACCACTGTTCTAAACGAAGATTTGTTCTTCTTAAGGTGTAGTTCAGCACACTTTCAGAAGCACAAGTCCTGTTTTTATTGTTGTTAGGTGCTGTTGAGCGGTTGTTCACTCAAAGCAACTTTATGCACAAGATAATGAAATGCTGACCCCTCCTGTGCCATCCTCACAGTGGTTATTTCTGATGCTCATTGTTGCAGCCACTGTGCTAATCAATGTTGTGAGGGCTGCCTCTCTTTTGCTGCCCTTCTACTGTACTGTGTCTTCCTTCAGGACAGTGGTCCTCAACCTTCCTATTTCCAAGACCCTTTCATATATTTCCTAATGTGTAGTGGTGGTCCCTCAATCTTAAAATTTTTTCCTTCCTACTTCATAACAGTTATTTTGTTACTCTTATGAAACCAGAGACTCCTGTGAAAGGGTCGTTTGACCAAGCAAAGTGGTCACAATTCACAGGTTGAGAACCGCTGCTCTAAAGTAAGAGGTGTGTCTCTTAAGATCTAGATCAGGATATTGTTAGATGTACCAGTCCTGTTCTTATTGTTGTCAGGGGCTGTTCATTAGGTTTGGCTCATAGCATCTCTATGCATGTTATCATGAGACGCTGTCCTGTCCTCTGCCATCCTCACAGTTGTTCTTTTACTTGGGGTCATTGTTGCAGCAGCTGTGTTTATCCATCCTTTTGGGGACCGCCTCTCGTTTGCTGCTCTTCTATGCTAAACCAAGATTTCTGTTCCTCTAGGGCAGTGGTTCTCAACCTTCCTAATATCACACCACATTCATGCAATTCCTAATGTAATCGTGAATGTTCAACTATAAACTTGTTTTCATTGCTATTTCATAACTGTAATTTTGCTACTGTTATGAATCGGGCCAACCCTGTGAAAGGGGCATTCACCCCCACCCCACCCCCATTCCGCTTCCCCAACCGAAAGGGTTGCAACCCATTGGTTGAGAACCGCTGCTCTAATCTAAGAGGAGTTTCTCTTAAGGTCTTCTTCCACATATTGTTAGAATGACAAATCCCTTGTTATTGTTGTTAGGTGCCCTCGAGTGGGTTTTGGCTCATAGCAACTCTGTGCTCACTATAAGGAAACACTGCCTCCCCCTACCCCCCCACGGTACAATCCCCACAGTGCTATTTTGCTTGTGCTCATTGTTGCAGCCACTGTGCTAATCCATCTTTCTGGAGGCTGTCTCTGTTTTGTTGCCCTTCTCCTGTACCATTGTTTGTGTCTTTCTCTAGGGCAATGGTTCTAAGCCTTCCTAATGCAACAACTTTCTAATACCGTTCCTCAGGTTGTGGTGAGCATCCAGTCATAAAATTATTTTTGTTACTACTTCATTAATTTAATTTTGCTACAGTTATGAACAGGCCACCCCTGTGAAAGTGTCTTTCAACCCCCAAATGGGTTCGTGACCCAGAGTTTGAGAACCGCTGCTCTAAAGGAAGAGGTGTTTCTATTAAGATGTCATTCAGCATATTTTGTAAAGCACAAGTCCTGTTGTTGGTGTTAGTTGCCTTCGAGTGGTTTTTTACTCATAGTAAACCTATGCACAATTTAATGAAATGCTGCCCCATCCTGTGCCATCCTCACAGTGTTTTCTTGCTTGCCCTCATTGTTTCAACCACTGTACTAATCATTCTTGTCCGGCTGCCTCTCTCATGTTGCCCTTCTACTGTACTTGTGTCTTACTCTAGGAGAGTGTTTCTCAACCTTCCTATTTCCACGACCCTTTCACACATTTCCCAATATGTAGTTATGGTCCCCCAATCATAAAATTTTTCCTTGATATTGCATAACAGTAATTTTGCTACTCTTATGAATCCGGACACCCCTGTGAAAGGGTTGTTCCACCAACCAAAATGGTCACGACTCACGCGTTGAGAACCGCTGCTCTAAAGTGTAAGGTGTAGTTCAGCATATTGTTAGATGCACAAGTCCTGTTCTTATGGTTGTTAGGGGCTGTAGAGTGGATTTGGCTCAAAAGTACTCTATACACATTATCAAGAAATGCTGTCCTGTCTTCTGCCATCCCCACAGTGGTTCTTTTCCTTGTGCTTATTGTTACAGCCACTGTACTAATCCAACTTTTGGGGACTGCCTCGCGTTTGCTGCCTTCCTACTCGACCAAGATTTCTGTTCCTCTAGGGCAGTGGTTCTCAACCTTCCTAATACCACGACACTTTCATACAATTCCTAATGTACTCGTGAATGACCAACTATAAATTTGTTTTCATTGCTATTTCGTAACTGTAATTTTGCTACTCTTATGAATTTGGCCAACCCTGTGAAAGGGGCATTCGCTGTCCCTGCCCTCCACTGTGGTGAGTGCCCAGTCATAAAATTATTGTCGTTGCTACTACATAAGTCTAATGTTGCTACTCTTATGAATGTGTTGCCTCTGTGAAAGTGCCATTCAACCCCCAAATGGATTCATGACCCAGAGATGTGCTCTAAACAAAGAGATGTTTCTATTAAGATGTAGTTCAGCACATTTTTTAAAGCACAAGTCCTGTTGTTGTTTTTAGGGGCCGTCAAGTGCTTTTTTTTTATTCATAGCAAACCTAAGCACAATACAATGAAACGCTGCCCCATCCTGTGTCATCCTCATAGGGGTTCTTTGCTTGCCCTTATTTTGCAACCACTGTGCTAATCATTCTTGTTGGGGCTGCCTCTCTTATGTTATCCTTATACTGTACCTGTGTCTTCATCTAGGTGCATGGTTCTCAACCTTCCAATTGCCACGTCCATTTCATACAGTTGCAAATGTAGTGATGGTCCAACAATCACAAAATGATTTCCATTGCTAGTTCATAAGTGTGATTTTGCTACTGTTATGAATTGGGCCATTCCTGTGAAAGGGCCGTTCAAACCCCCAAAGTGGTCACGACTCACAGGTTGAGAACCGCTGCCCTAAACAAAGAGGAGTTTCACCTAAGGTCTAGTTCAGCATATTCTTAGATGCATGAGTCCTGTTGTTATTGTTTTTAGGGGCCATCAAGTGGGTTTGACTCAAAGCAATGCCATGCACAATGATATACTGAAATGATGTCCCATCCCCTGCCAACCTCACAGTAGTTCTTCAGTTAGTGCTCATTGTTTCAGCCACTTTGCTAATCCATCTTATAGGGGCCGCTTCTCTTTTTCTGCCCTTCTACTGTACAAAGGTTTCTGCCTTCCTCTAGGGTAGTGTTTGTCAACCTTCCTAATGCCACGACCCCTTCAAACAGTTCCTCATGTAGTTATTAAGTGCTACTTAATAACTCTAATTTTGCTACTGTTATGAATCAGGCCACCCCCATGAAAGGGTCGTTCAACCCCCTCAAAGAGGTCATGACTCACAGGTTGGGAACCCCTGCTCTAAAATAAGAAGTTTTCTCTTAAGTTCTAGTTCAGTATATTGGTAAATGCATGAGTCCTCTTGTTATTGTTAGGAGCTTTCAAGTGCGTTTTTGCTCATAGAAGTTCTATGCACAATATCATGAAATGCTGTCCTGTCCTCTGCCATCCTCACAGTGGTTCTTTTGCTAGTTCTCATTGTTGCAGCTACTGTGCTAATCTATCTTTTTTGGGGACCACCTCTTGTTTGCTGCCCTTCTACTCTACCAAGATTTCTGTCTTCCTCTAGGACAGTGGTTCTCAGCCTTGGTAATTCCACGACCCTTTCATACCATTCCTCATGTAGTGTTGACTGCCAAATCAAAAAATTATTTTCATTGCTACATCATAACTCTAATTTTTTTCTACTTTAATGAACAGGCCACCACTGTGAAAGGGTTGTTTGTCTACCAAAAGAGGTTGCAACACACAGGTTGAGAACCTCTGCTCTAAACTAAGAGGAGCTTCTCTTAAGGTTCTGTTCAGCACATTCTTAGATGCACGAGTCCTGCTGTTATTGTTGTTAGGCGCCGTCGAGTGGGTTTTGGCTAGTAGCAAGTCTATGCACAATATAGTGAAACCATGACCCATACTGTGCCATCTTGACAGTGGATCTTTAGTTTGCCCTCACTTTTGCCACAATTGTGCTATCAGTCTTGGCAGCTGCCTCTCATTTGCTGCACTTCTACTCTACCAAGTTTGTATTTTCCTCTAGTGCAGTGGTTCTCAACTTTCCTATCACCATGCCTCTTTCATACAATTCCGAATGTAGTTGTGAATGTCCAACTATAAAATTATTTTTGTTGCTATTTCAAAACTGTAATTTTGTTACTGGTATAAATCGGGCCACCCCTGTGAAAGGGTTATTTGCTCCCCCCTTGCCCCCTATCCCAGAAAGGGTCTCGACCACTGGCTGAGAACCGCTGCTCTAAACTAAGAGGAGTTTCTCTTAAGGTCTTCTTCAGCATATTATTAGAAAAACAAATCCTGTTGTTATTGTTTTTAGGTGTCATCGAGTGGGTTTTGGCTCATAGAAACTCTGTACGATATACTGAAACACTGCACCTTCATGTGCCATCCTCACAGTGGCTCTTTGCTTGCACTCATTGTTGCTTCCACTGTGCTAATCCATCTTTCTGGAGGCTTCCTCTCTTTTGCTGACCTGCTACTGTACCAACATTTCTGCCTTTCGCTAGTGCAGTGCTTCTCAAATTTCTTAATGCCACGACCCTTTAATACAATTCCCCATGTAGTGGTGATCCCCCAATCATAAAAGTATTTTCATTGCTGTTTCATAACTGTAATTTTGCTGCTGTTATGAATCAGGTCACCTCTGTGAAAGGTAGTTCACCGCCCAAAGAGGTTGCGACCCACGGTTTGAGAACCGCTGCTCTAAACTAATAGGATTTCTCTTATTATTATTTTTATTCTAGAAGTTTACTTTGATGTGTATCCTCCACATAAATGAATAATTGCATTTTACAGCACTCTTTAATTTCCCTGAAAATCACCTATTCGGTCGTTCAGTTTAGCCCAATTTCCTTCGGGGATCTAAGAGGGTCAGGATCTTCTTCTTCTTCTTTTTTTATTTTAACTTTTTTTTGCGTGTGTGATTTGGGTGAAAGTTTATAAGGCAGGTTGGTTTTTCATACGAATTTGTATATATTTTTGTTTCTTGACATTAATCACAATAGCCACAGTGTCACAGCACGCTTTCCACTTCTTCCCTGTGCTTGAATTTCCATTTGTCCTTCTTTGTTATCCCTTCCTGGCTTCTGAAGTTTGTTACTTGGGAAATGCTGCTCCTTTGATCCCCTAGAGTCAATTTTTTATGGGATGTGTACTGCCCTGTTGTTATTTTTTACCTTACCATCTGGGCTATTATTTTGATGGAAGTTGAGCCATAGAGGAAAGTTCAGTGCCAGGGTTGATGGGTGTCAAAAGATCATAGTTTCAGGAGTTGTGCTCTCTATCAGACCTATAAGGCTAGTCTGAGGATTTGAGTTTGGCTCCACATTTTGGTCCAATTCTATGCAGAATCGCGTAGTATGATCCTTTTCAGAGTGGTCAGTAGTGGTTGTCTCAGGATCATGGAGACTGGGGTTTATGTTGTCCAATAGTCTTTAGACTAGCAGTTGAATAGGTTTTTGATATTTTTATGATTCTTTGTTTCTTATACGGAGAGACCAATGGTGGCAGCTCAGATGGACACTCATGTAGCAGATCAGCAGATCTTTTTTTTTTTTTCTTGGCCATTGGTAACATTGAGTTAACTTTATTTGTTATTCATTTTCTTTTCTTTTTTCCCCCTTTTTTATTAAATCTTTTTATTGGGGCTCACACACCTCTTATCACAATCCATACATACATCAATTGAGCAAAGCACCTTTACACATTCGTTGCACTCGTCATTCTCAAAATTCACTTTCCACTTGGGTTCCTGGAATCAGCTCGTTTCCCTTTTTTCCCCTCACTCTCCCTCCCCACTCCCCACTTCCCCCTGGTCCCTTAATAGTTTACAAATAATTATTACATCTTATCTTACACTGCCCGGTGTCTCCCCTCACCCACCTCCAGATTGCCCATCTCCCAGAGTGGAGGTTACACATAGATCTCCAAGATCGGTTCTCCCTTTCTACACCCCCTTCCCTCCTGGTGTCGCCACTCCTACTGAGGGTGTTGAGGGGTTCGTCTGTCCAAGATTCCCTGTGTTTCCAGATCCCTACTGCACCGCTGTACATCCTCTGGTATAACCAGGTCCGCAAGGTAGAATTGGGTATAGAAGCACAATCCTGTTGTTGTTTTTCTTAGGTGGTATTGAGACAATTTTGACTCATAGCAATTCTATGTCTAAGATAAATTAAGGCTGCCCCCTCCTCTGCCATCCTCACATCTTTTGGGGGGCTGACTCTATTTTGCTGCCCTTCAACGCATCAATATTTGTTTGTTCTTCTGGGGAAGTGGTTTTTAACCTTCCTAATGCCAGGACCATTTCATACAGTTTGTCATGTAGTGGCGAATCCACAACCCTAAAATTATTTAGGTTCATAATTATAAATGTAATTTTGCTACTGTTTTGAATTGGGCCAGCCCTGAGAAAAGGTTGTTTAACCACCCAAAGTGGTCATGACTCACAGGTTGTGAACCGCTGCCTTAAACTAAGAGAAATTTCTTTTAAGGTCTAGTTCAGAATATTCTCAGATACATGAGTATTGTTTTACTGTTGTTAGGGGCCATCAAGTGGGTTTGGCTCATAGCAATTCTATGCACCATAATATACTGAAACGATGTCCTATCCTCTGCAACCTCACAGTTGTTTTTTGGGTAATGCAAATTTTTCCAGCCACTGTGCTAATCCATCGTATAGGGCTGCCTCTCTTTTGCTGCCCTTCTACTGTACCAAGATTTCTGCCTTCCTCTAGGGTAGTGGTTGTCAACCTTCCTAATGCCACAACCCCTTCATACAGTACCTCATGTAGTGGTAACCACACAACCATAAAATTATTTTCGCTCTACTTCATAACTGTAAGTTTGCTACTGTTATGAATCAGGCCACCCTTATGAAAGGGTCATTCAAATCCCAAAAGAGGTCACGACTCACAGGTTGAGAACTACTGCTCTGAACTAAGATGAGTTTCTCCTAAGGTTTTGTTCAGTATATTGTTAGATGCATGAGTCCTCTTGCTATTGTTGTTAGGGGCTGTCGAGTGGGTTTGGCTCATAGTAATTCTATTCACAATATCATGAAACACTGTCCCATCCTCTGCCATCCTCAGAGTTGTTCTTTGGCTAGTGCTCATTGTTGCAGCCACTGTGCTAAACCACCTTTTTTGGTGACTGCCTTTGTTAGCTGCCCTTCTACACTACCAAGATTTCTATCTTCTTCTAAGGCAGTGGTTCTCAACCTTGATAATGCCATGACCATTTCCTAGCATTCCTCATACAGTGCTGACTGCCAAATCATAAAATAATTTTCATTGCTACTTCATAACTCTAATTTTTCTACTGTAATGAATGGGCCACCGCTGTGAAAGGGTCGTTTGTCTCCCGAAAGTGGTCGTGACAGGCTGAGAAAAGCTGCTATAAACTAAGAGGAGTTTCTCTTAAGGTCTACTTCAGCACATTGTTAGAAGCACAAGTCCTGTTGTTTTTATGTTGGGTTGTGTCACGTGGGTTTGACTCATAGCAACACTATGCACAATATAATGAAAGGCTGCCCGTTCATGTGCCATCTTGAGAGTGGATCTTTGGCTTGCCCTCACTGTTTCAGCCACTGTGCAATTCCTTCTTTTGGGGAGCTGCCTCTCATTTGGTGCCCTTCTACTCCACCAAAACTTGTGTCTTCTTCTAGGGCAGTGGTTCTCAACCTTCCTAACGCCATGCCTCTTTCATGCAAATCCTAATGTAGTCGTTAATATCCAAGTATAAAATTATTTTTGTTACTATTTCATAATTATTTTTGCTACTAGTATGAATCGGACCATCCTTGTGAAGGCGTCACCGCCCCCCCCCCCCCGAAAAAAAAGGGCGGGTGGCGATCCACTGGTTGAGAAGCGCTGCTCTAAACTAAGAGGAGTTTCTTATAAGCTCTTCTTCAGCATATTATTAAAAGCAGAAAACCTGTTGTTATTGTTGCTAGGTGCCGTCGAGTGGGTGTTGACTCATAGCAACTCTGCGTACAATATAATGAAAGACTGCCCCCACCTTGTGCCATCCTCACAGTGGTTCTTTGTTGCCCTCCTTGTTGCAGCTACTGTGCTAATCCATCTTTCTGAGGGCTGCCTCTCTTTTGCTGCCCGTCTCCTTTACTAATATATGTGTCTTCCTCTAGGGCAGTGGTTCTCAAACTTCCCAATGCCACAAACCTTTAATACCGTTCCTCATGTAGTGGTGACTGCCCAATCATAACCTTATTTTCATTGCTACTTCATAAATCTAATTTTCTACTGTTATGAACAGGCCATACCTGTTAAAGTGTCGTTAGACCCCAAAATGAGTTCGTGACCCGGAGTTTGAAAACCACTGTTCTAAAGGAAGATTTGCTTCTTGTAAGATGCAGTTCAGCACATTTTCAGAAGCACAAGTCCTGTTTTTGTTGTTAAGTGCAATCGAGTGGTATTTGATTCATAGCAACTGTATACCCAATATGATGAAGTGCTGCCCCATCTTGTGCCATCCTCACAGTTATTCTTTGCTTGCGCTCATTGTTGCATCCACTGTGCTAATCAATCTTGCAGGGACTGCCTCTCTTTTGCTGCCCTTCTACTTTACTTGTTTCTTCCTCTAGGACAGTAGTTCTCTACCTTCCTATTTCTATGACCCTTTCATACAATTCCCAATGTGTAGTGGTGGTCCCCCAATCATAACATTTTTCCCTTGCTGTTGCATAACTGTAATTTTGCTACTGTTCTCAATCTGGCCACCCTAGTGAAAGGTTCATTCGACCAACCAAAGTGTTCACGACTCAAAGATTGAGAACTGCTGCTCTAAACTAAGAGTAGTTTCTCTTATGGTCTAGTTCAGCACATTGTTAGACACCCCAGTCCTGTTCTTATTGTTGATAGGGGCTGTCGAGTGGGTTTGTCCCATAGCAACTCTATGCACAATATCATGAAACGCTGTCCTGTCCTCTGCCATCCTAACAGTGGTTCTTTTGCTAGGGCTCCTTGTTGCAGCCACTGTGCTAATCAATCATTTTGAGGACTACCTCTCATTTGCTGCCCTTCTACTCTACCAAGATTTCTGAATTCCTCTAGGGCAGTGGGTCCCAAACTTCCTAATGCAACAACCTTTTCATACCATGCCTCATATAGTGCTGACTGCGATATCATAAAATTATTTTCATTGCTACCTCATAACTTTAATTTTTCTTCTGTTTTGAACTGGGCAACCCCTATGAAAAGGTTGGTTGTCCCCCCAATGGGCTTGCGACCCACAGGTTGAAAACTGCTGCTCTACACTAAGAGGATTTTTTCTTCCGTTATTGCTAGGCACATTGTTAGACACACAATTTCTGTTGTTATACCTAGGTGCCTTCGAATGGGTTTCGTTTCATAGCAACTCTGTGCACAATAAAATTAAATGCTTCCCAGGCCTGTGCCATCCTTGCAATCATTCTTTGATTGTACTCATTGTTGCAGATACTTTGCTAACCCTTCTTGGATGAGCTGCCTCTCTTTTGCTGCCCTTGTACTGTACCAACATTTCTACCTTCCTCTAGGGCAGTGTTTCTCATCCTTCTTAATGTCAAGACACTTTAATACCATTCCACCAGTAGTGCTGAACCCCCAATCATTAAAAAATTTTTGTTGCTATTTCATATCCGTAATTTTGCTATTGTTATGAATTTGGCCAACCATATGAAAGGGTGGTTCTATGCCCCCAAACTGGTCACAACTCACAGGTTGAGAACCGTTGTTGTAAACTAAGAGGAGTTTCTCTTAAGCTCTAGTTCAGTATATCATGACATGCACGAGTCCTCTTGTTATTGTTGTTAGGGGCCATCTAGTGGGTTTTGGCTCACAGCAACACTATGCACAATATAATGAAATCCTGCCCCGTCAAATGCCATCCTCACAGTGATTATTGGATTACGCTCATTGTTGCAGCCACTGTGCTAATCCATCTTTCTGGGGGCTCCCTCTCTTTTGACCCCTTCTCTTGTACCAAGATTTTGTCTTTATCTAGGGCAGTGGTTCTCAACTTTCCTAATGCTATGCCCCTTTAATACTGTTCCCAAAGTAGTAGTCATCCCCCATTCATAAAATTATCTTCATTGCTGTTTCATAACTGTAATTTTTCTACTGTTAAGAATTTGTCCCCCTGTGAAAGTTTCGTTTGACTCCTCAAAGAGGTCGCGACCCACAGGTTGAGAACCGCAGCTCTAAAATATTAGGAGTTTCTCTTAATGTCTTCCTCAGTATATTGTTAGAAGCACAATACTGTTGATTTTCTTAGGTGCTGTTAAGTCGGTTTTGACTCATAGCAACTGTATGCCCAATGTAGTCAAAGGCTGCTCCCTCCTCTTCCATCCTAACATTCGTATTTGCTTGTGCTCATTGTAGCACATGAGCCACAATCTTATAGGGACAGCCTCTCTTTTGCTTCCCATCTACTGTACCAATATTTCTGTCTTCCTCTATCGCAGTGGTTCTCAATCTTCCTAATGCCACAACCCTTTGATACCATTTCTCATATTGTGGTGACCACCCAATCATAAAATTATTTTCGTTACTACTTCACAAAACTAATTTTGCTACTGTTATGAATGGGCCACCCTGTGAAAGTGTCATTTGACCCACAAAATGGTTCGTGACACAGAGGTTGAGAATTGTTCTAAACGAAGATTTGTTTCTTTTAAGATGTAGTTCAGCACATTTTGAGAAGCACAAGTACTATTTTTATTGTTGTTCAGTGCCATCCAGTGGTTTTTGACTCATAGGATCTCTATGCACAATCTAATGAAACGGTGGCCCATCTTGTGTCATCCTCACAGTAGTTCTTTGCTGGTGCTCATTGTTGCACCTACTATCCTAATCCATGTTGGAGGTGCTGCCTCTCTTTTGATGCCCTTGTACTGTAGCAACATATCTGCCTTCCTCTAGGGAAGTCGTTCTCAACCTTCCTAATTCCACGTCCCTTTAATGCCATTCACCATGTAGTGGTCATCGCCCAATTATAAATTTATTTTCATTAGTATTTCATAACTGTAATTTTGCTACTGTTATGAATCGGCACCCTCGTGAAAGGTTCCTTTGACCCACCCCACCCCCAACCCACCCAAAGAGGTCAAGACCCACAAGTTGAGAACCGCAGCTCTAAAGTAATAAGAATTTCTCTTATTGTCTTCCTGAGTATATTGTTAGAAGCACAATACTATTGTTTTCTTAGGTGCTGTGGAGTCGGTTTTGACACATAGCAACTTTATGCCCAATAAAATCAAAGGCTGACCCCTCTTCTTCCATCCTCACACTGGTGTTTGCTTGCGCTCATTGTGGAGCCACAGTGCTTATCCATCTTATTGGGGCAGCCTCTCTTTGGATGTCCTTCTACTGTATCAAAATTTCTGTCTTCCTCTAGGTTAGTGGTTCTCAACCTTCCTAATGCCATGACCCCTTCATACAGTTCCTCATGTAATGGTGACCCCACACCATAAAATAGTTTTCGTTGCTACTTCATGACTGTAATTTGGGTACTGTTATGAATCAGGTCACCCCTATGAAAGGGTCGTTCAATACCACCAAGAGGTCACGACTCACAAGTTCAGAACCACTGCTCTAAACTAAGAGGAGTTTCTCTTAAGGTCTACTTCAGTACATGGCCAGAAGTATAAGTCCTGTTTTTTTGGTGGTTTTTTTGTTTGTTTGTTTGTTTGTTTAGGTGATCTTGAGTGGGTGTTACTCAAAGCAACTCTATGCTCAATACAATGAAAGGCTGCCCCTTCCTGGGCCATCCTGAATGTGGATCTTTTGCTTTCCCTCACTGTTTCAGCCACTGTGCTATTCCATCCTATTGGGAGCTGCTCCCATTTTCTGTCCTTCTACTCTACCAGGACTTGTATCTTCCACGAGGGCAGTACTTCTCAACTTTCCAAATGCCACACCCCTTTCATAAAATTCCTAATGTACTCGTGAATGTACATATATAAAATTATTTTCGCTGCTATTTCATGACTGTAATTTTGCTACTGCTATTAATCTGGCCACCCCTGTGAAAGGGTCATTCGGCCAACAAAAGTGGTCATGACTCACAGGTTGAGAACCGCTGTTCTCAATTAAGAGTAGTTTCTCTTACAGTCTAGTTCAGCATATATTTGATGCATGAGTCCGGTTCTTATTATTGTTAGGGGCTGTCGAGTGGGTCTGGCTCATAGCAACTCTATGCACAATATCATGAAATGCTGTCCTATCCTCTGCCATCATCATAGTGGTTCTTTTGCTTGCGCTTATTGTTGCAGCCACTGTGCTAATACACCTTTTTAGGGACTGACTCTCATTTGCTGCCCGTCTACTCTTCCAAGATTTCTGTATTTGCCTAGGCCAGTGGTTCTCAACCTTCCTAATGCTAGGACCTTTTCCTCATGTATTGGTGACTCCCCCCACAATCATAAAATTATTTTCAATGCTACTTCTTAAGGTTAATGTTTTGAACTGGACCACCCCTGTGAAAAGGTCGTTTGTCCCCCACAAAGGGGTCATGACCCAAACATTGAGAATCACTGCTCTAAATTAAAGAGGCCTTTCTCTTTAGTTCTTCTTCAGCATATTGTTATAAGAACAAATACTCTTGTTATTGTTGTTAGGGGCCATCGCGTGGGTTTTGGCTCATAGCAACTCTATGCAAAATATAATGAAATACTGCCCCGTCCTGCGCCATCCTCACAGTATTTCTTTGGGTTGTGCTGATTGTTGCCGCCACTGTGCTGTTCCTCTTTGGGTGGAGGGGGGGGGGGCTGACTCTATTTTGCTGCCCTTCAACTGTATCAAGATTTGTATCTTCTTCTAGGGCAGTAGTTTTCACCCTTCCTAATTCCATGACCCTTTCATACCATTCCTCATGTAGCAGTGAACCCCCAACAATAAATTTCTTTTCATTGATAATTATAACTGTAATTTTGCTACTCTTATGAATCAGGGCACCCCTATGAAAGGGTTGTTCGATCCCCCTCTGTTGTCACGACCCACAGTTTGAGAACTGCTGCTCTAAAAAAAAGAGGAATTACTCTTCGGTCTTCTTCAGCATATTGTAAGAAGCACAAGTCTTGTCCTTTTTTGTTAGGTTCCCTAGAGTGGGTTTGGCTGATAGCAACTCTGTGCACAATATAATGAACCAATGTCCCGTCCTTTGTGATCCTCACAGTGGTTCTTTTCCTTGCGCTCATTGTTGCAGTCACTGTGCTTATCCACCTTTTGGGGGCTGTTCACTTTTGATGCCCTCCTATTTACAAAGTTTTTTGTCTTCCTTTAGGGCAGTAGTCCTCAACCTTCCTCATGCAAAGACCCTTCCATCTAGTTCCTCATGGAGTGGTGTTCACCCAATTATATAACTGTACTCATTGATATTTCATAACTGTTATTTTGCTACTGTTATGAATAGGGCATCTCCTGGGAAAGGGTTGTTCAAAGGCCACAAGGGTTCACAATTCACAGGTTGAGTAACGCTGCTCTAAACTAAGGAGTTTCTCTTAAGGTCTTCTTCAGGATATTGTTAGAGAAAAATCCTGTTTTATTGTTAATTGCTGTTGAGTTGGGTTTTCTCATAGCAACTCTATGCGCAATATAATGAAACGCTGCACTGTCCTGTGCCATACTCACAATGGTATTTGCTGGCATTCATTGTTGCAGCCATTGTGCTAATCAAACTTGTAGGGGCTGCCTCTCTGTTGCTATCCCTCTTCTCTTCCAAGATGTCTGTATTCCTCAAGGGCAGTGGTTCACAACCTTGCTAATCCCACGATCCTTTCATACCGTTCCTCATGTAGGGGTGACTGCCAAATCAAAATTATTTTCATTGCTACTTCATAACTCCAATTTTGGCACTGTAATAATCAGGCAACCACTGTGAAAGGGTCATTTGTCTTCCAAAATGGCTTGTGACCCACACGTTATGAACCGCTGCTCTAAACTAAGAGGAGTTTATCTTAAGGTCTACTTCAGCACATTGTCAAAAGCACAAGTCCTGA
Source organism: Tenrec ecaudatus (assembly GCF_050624435.1). Taxonomy (NCBI): domain Eukaryota; kingdom Metazoa; phylum Chordata; class Mammalia; order Afrosoricida; family Tenrecidae; genus Tenrec; species Tenrec ecaudatus. Next base: position 95,299,932 of record NC_134544.1, on the reverse strand, counting down.
AGTTTTTTTGTTGTGTGCTGTCGAGTGGATTTGACTCATAGCAACTCTATGCTCAATATAATGAAATGTGCCCCTTTCTGTGCCATCCTTACAGTGGATCTTTGGCTTTCCCTCAATTCATTCATCCACTTTGTTATTCGGTTTTTTTGGGAGCTGGCTCTCATTTGCTGCCCTTCTACTCTACCAAGATTTGTGTCTTCTCTAAGGCAGTGGTTCTCAATCTTCCTAATGCCACGTCCCTTTCATACACTTCCTAATGTAGTGGTGAATATCCAACTATAAATTTATTTTCATTGCTATTTCATAACAGTAATTTTGCTACTGTTATAAATCGGGCCACCCCTGTGAAAGGGTCATTCAGCTACATGAAAGGGTTCTCGACCTACTAGTTGAGATCCGCTGCTCTAAACTAAGAGGAGTTTCTCCTAAGGTCTTCTTCAGCATATTGTTAGAAGCACAAATCTTGTTGTTATTGCTGTTAGGTGCCATCGAGTGGGTTTTGGCTCATAGCAACTCTGTGCTCACTAAAATGAAATGCTGCCCCGTTCAGTGCCATCGTCACAGTGTTTCTTTGCTTGCGCTCATTGATGCAGCCAATGTGCTAATACGTCTTTCTGGGGGCTGCCTCTCTATTGCTATCCTTCACCTTTACCAAGATTTGTGTCTTCCTCTAAGGCAGTGGCTCTCAACCTTACCAATGCCACAACACTTTAATACTGATTCTCATGTAGTGGTGACTGCCCAGTAATAAAAATATTTTTGTTGCTACTTCATAAATCTAATCTTGCTAGTGTTATGAACGGGCTGCCCTTGTTTAAGTGTCGTTTGCCTACCAAAAGGGTTTGTGACCCAGAAATTGAAAACCGCTGTTCTAAATGAAGATTTGTTTCTATTAAGATGTAGTTCAGCACATTTGGGGATGCACAAGTCCAGTTTTGGTTGTTGTTTGATGCTGTTGAGTGGCTTTTGACTCATTGAAACTCTGTGCACAAATAATGAAACGCTGTCCCATCCTCTGCCATCCTGACAGTGGTTCTTTGCTTGTGCTCATTGTTGCAGGCACTGTGCTAACCAGTCTTGCAGGGGCTGCCTTTCCTTTGCTGCCCTTCTATTGTACCACATTTCTGCTTTCCTCTAAGGCAGCGCTTCTCAAACTTCCTAATCCCATGTCCCTTTAATACCATTCCCCATATAGTGGTGACATCCCAATCATAAAATTATTTTTATTGCTGTTTCATAACTATAATTTTGCTGCTGTTATAAATTGGGCCACCCCTGTGAAAGGGTCGTTTGACCCCAAAAGTGTTCGCGAACCAAAGCTTGAGAACCGCTGCTCTAAAATAATAGAAGTTTATCTTAATGTCTTCCTCAGCCTATGGTTAGAAGCACAGTCCTGCTGTTTTTGTTAGGTACTGTTGAGTCAGTTTTGACTCATAGCAACCGTATGCCCTATATAATAAAAGGCTTCCCCTCCTCTGACATCCTCACAGTCATGTTTGCTGGCACTCATTGCTGCAGGTACTGTCTTAAAAATCCATCTTATTGGGGATGCCTCTCTTTTGCTGCCCTTCTACAGTACCAAGATTTCTGTCTTCCTCTAGGACAATGGTTCTCAACCTTCCGAATGCCACGACCCCTTCATATAGTTCCTCATGTAGTGGTGGCCCCACACCCATAAAATTATTTTTGCTGCTACTTCATAAGTGTAATTTTGCTACTGTTATAAACTGGTCCACCCTTATGAAAGGTTCATTCGACCCCCCCCTCAAAGATGTAACAAATCACAAGTTGAGAACCGCTGCTCTAAACTAAGAGAAGAAACTGACAAACTTCCTCTAGCACTTAAATGCTGCCTCCCCCCCAACCTATAATCATCCCAATTCTACCTTGCAAACTTGGTTAGACCAGAGAATGCACAGCGGTACACATGGGAACTGGAAACACAGGTAATCTAGTCAAAATTAACCCCTCAGGACCAGCGGGGAGAGTGGTGATATCGGGAGGGAAGCAGGGATTAAAAGGGCAAACCGATCACAAGGATCCACATATAATCTCCTCTCTGGGGGCTGGGTAACAGAAAAGTGGGTGAAGGGAGACTCTGGGTAGTGTAAGATAAGATAAAATAATAATTTATAAATTATTAAGTGTTCATGTGGGAGGGGGGAGGGGGAAAGGGGAGACAGGAGAAAAAGGAAAATAGGAGCTGATTTCAGGATCCCAAGCAGAAAGCGATTGATTAGAATGATGAGGGCAATGAATATATAAGTGTGCTTTAAACAATTGATGTGTGTATGGATTGTGATAAGAGTTGTATGAGCTCCAATAAAATGACTTTTTTTTAAGGTGAAAAAAAGGGAGATTCCGGGAAGATGGCAATGGAGTGACACATACCAGAGGGACTCCGCAGAATCCAGCCCAGGAGAGTTGCTCAGAGGGAAATTGAACGCCACTGGATCGCAGGAGGCGCATCATAAAGATAAGTAGGCACAGATCCACGGGGTTTTGAGGGGCTGGGGGCTTTTGGCTTACCTCAGTGGAAGCCGGCTGGGGCTCGACCCTAGCCTAGCTGCTGTGTCTGCCCAAGCCTGGACCATTTGGAGCCTGTAGCAGGGCTTGGCCTTGGCGCAGCCACAGTTTCCCCCTGCCTGCCTCAGGGCAGGGACAGGGCCCTTGAGGCTCCACTGGCAGGGATTGGTGTTTAGCTGCATTGTTGCTTCTGTTTGTATCTCTGCTCTATATTCCCATGCAGCCTTGGAGGGCTTTGCAGGTGCTTTTTCGGGGCACAGCCACAGCTTGTCGCACCGCGTGGGCTGAGCAGGGACTGAACCCAAACCCCCACAGCTCCATAGGCAGGGATCAAGCTTCAACTATATTGCGGCATCTGCTAACATCTCTGCTCTCTATCCCCCCACTTCTCTGGGGGCTGCTCAGCAGCTTTCTTGCGACTCTTCTTGGGGCTCAGCTATGGATTGCTGCTGGGGCTTGGGGCAGGGAGTGGGCCCTTGCAGGTCCACAGGCAGGGAGTGGGACTCAGCTGCATAGTTGCTTTTCCTTCCCTCACTTCCCTGTACCCCTGCACAGTCCAGTCTCACTTTTTAATTTTTCTCCCCCTCTTGTTCCTGAACTGCTCTCTCACACTCCATTGCAGACTTACTGGACACTCCCATTGCCCTAGGGCATTTGCGCCTGGGCCACACCCAGATAGGTGAGCTCCACCCTGCATAGATAGCCCAAGGCTAGGGAAAGGCCTGCTTGCTCTCCAGGGGATACTCCTCAGACTCCTCACCAGGGAGTTCCTGCCTGTGAACCTGGGGACATAAGGCAGCTCAGCCAACACTTATCAATATTCAAACCAATAGCAGGAACTTCAGCCCAGCCTCTGCAACACTGGGGCAGGCAGCTGACCCGCCATCTGGGGCACTCCCCTGATAGGGAAGCCACAGGAAGATAAACTGGTTGGCTAATAACTTAGCAAAATCAGCTGTAGGCAGTTCGAAGAAGTATTCCTAAAAGTCTTCCAGAGAGAGACTAGAAAATGACACCTGGTCCCTCAAAAACAACTCAACGCAAACAGCCATCAGCCAAAATGACCTCAATGAAAAAACAGGAGAAACAAAAGACAAAGGCAGAAGATGTGCTGAACATAGCAACATACATAGAAGAAGCAGACATTGAGATGCCATACAAAAAACTCTTAGAATGCTGCTTGGAGCCATGCAGGATATGAGGGAAACAATACAGAAAAAGGATGAAACGATAGAGGAGATAAAAGCCATACACCAAAGGGAAATACAGGAGCTTAGGGAGGAAATAACGAAAAACAATAGCAAAATCATGTTCCTTGAGAATCGACTGGAGAAATCAGAGAACCGCATCAGTGTCTTGGAGGACAACCAAGCAGACTTTAATAAACGTGAAGAAAAATCTAATAAGAGCATCAGAGAAGCCGAAGAAAACCTAAGAGCTATGTCTGATGCTATGAAGAGGAACAACATTAGAATTATTGGCTTACCGGAGGAAGACACAAGAAAGAAGTCATCTGCAACAGTAGCGAGAGAATTCTTGGAGGAAAACTTCCCCAGCCTAATGAATGAAAACCAAGCAACCATCCAGGAGGCTGAAAGAACACCAGCACGACGGGACCCCAAGAAGAAATCACCAAGGCACATAATAGTTAAACTATCCAACTTTGAGGAAAAGGAGAAAATCATGAGAGCAGCTAGGGCAAAAAAAGCAATCACATATAAAGGTCACCACATAAGGATATGTTCAGACCTATCAGCAGAAACTATGAAAAAAAGGAGAGAGTGGAGTAACATATTCCAAAAGTTGAAGGAAAACAACGCAAATCCAAGAATACTCTACCCAGCCAAATTATCGATCCAGATCGATGGAGAAGTAAAAGTCTTCGCAGACAAGGGAAAACTCAAAAAATACGTTACAACAAACCCAGCCTTACAAAAGATCCTCGCCGACTCAGTATGGGCAGAAGAACAACACTCACCAAGCACAAATAAGAGACCAACACATAGAAAAACTTCACAAAACAGGCCCCGAGATAGCAATGGCTTAAGGATGGAAAGAAGTCAAGAATGAAACACACACAAAACACATACTAATGATAAAGGAAAGTAGGAAAACTCCCAACACAAAAGGTATAAAATGGCATCACAGAGTCCGCACATTGAGATAAAAACCCTGAATATCAATGGCCTGAACTCAGGCATTAAAAGACTGAGACTAGCAGAATGGCTTAGAAAACACAACCCATCAATTTGCTGCCTACAGGAGACACATCTCAAGGCTACAGACAAAAATAGGCTGAGAACCAAAGGCTGGAGAAGGAACTACCAAGCAAACAGCAATACAAAAAAAGCAGGTGTTGCAATTCTTATCTCGGATAAAATTGACATCAAAGTGCAAACCATAAAAAGAGATAAGGAGGGACACTATAATGCTCAAGGGAATCATAGACAATGAACCTCTAAGCATTGTAAACATATATTCCCGGAATGAGAGGCCAGCTCAATACGTCAACCAAACACTCCAAAAGATTAAGAAGAAATTACAGACTCGACAATATAGTGGGCGACTTCAACACACCACTCACTGAGAAAGGTAGATCACAGGGAAAGAAACTCAACAAGGAGACTAGAGAGCTAATCTCCACAATTAGACAATTTGACCTAATAGATATTTACAGAGCTTTTCATCCAAATAAAAAAAATTCACATTCTTTTCAAGTCCCCATGGCACATATTCAAAGATAGACCACATGCTGGGGCATAAGGCAAATCTACATAAATTTAAGCACATTGAAATAATACACACCTCTCTCTCTAACCACTGTGCCATAAGACTGGAAATCAACAAAAAGAAGACGAAGAAAATAAGAGCAAATAATAGGAGGATGAATAACTCTCTACTGCAAAAGGAGTGCATACTGGTGCAGATCAGAGACGAAATCAGGAAATTTCTAGAAACCAACGAAAATGAGCACAGGATGTACCAAAACTTATGAGACACAGCAAAGGCAGTCATCAGAGGAAGGTACATAGCAATACAAGCACACCTAAGAAAGGAAGAGAGAATCATGATACATACGCTGACACAAAATTTACAAAAACTAGAGCAGAGTCAGCAGGACAACCCTACTAATAGCAAAAGAAAAGAAATTATAAAAATCAGGGCTGAGATTCAGGAGAAGGAAAATAAAAAAACTATGGAAAAAATTAATATCGCTAAAAGTTGGTTCTTTGAAAGGATAAACAGGATCGATAGACCACTGCCAAACCTAACCAAAGAAAGGAGGGAACAAATCTCAATAGCAAGAATAAGGGATGAAAGAGGGGTCATTACAACAGACCCTAATGAAATCAAAAGGATAGTTACACAGTACTATGAAGGATTGTACTCCAATGAATTCAACAATTTGGAAGACATGGACAAATTCCTGGTAAAACAATCCCTCCCTAGACTATCCTCGGTGGACATCAAGAATCTCAACAGACCCATAGAAATGGAAGAAATAGAAAAGGTTATCAAGGGATTACCAACAAAAAAAATCCCCTGGACCAGATGGCTACACTGGAGAATTCTACAAAGCATTCAGGGAAGAACTAATACCAATCCTACACAAATTTTTCCAGAACATAGAAAAAGATGGCAAACTCCCAAACTCCTTCTATGAAGCTAGTATAACTCTGATACCCAAACCAGGCAAGGATACCACAAGAATCGAGAACTACAGACCAATATCCCTAATGAACATCGATGCAAAAATTCTTAACAAAATACTAGCCAACAGAATACAAAAGTATATAAAACAAATAATTCACCATGACCAAGTGGGATTCATACCAGGGATGCAGGGATGGTTCAACATACAAAAGACCATTAGTATTATTCGTCACATTGACATGAACAAGTATAAGAATCACATGATTATATCAATAGACGCAGAAAAAGCATTCGACAACATTCAACACCAATTCCTGTTTAAGACACTAGCGAAGATAGGAATGGAAGGAAAGTTCCTCAAGACAATACAAGGTATACATGAAAAACCAACAGCCAAAGTGGTAGTCAATGGAGAAAAGACTAACACAATCCCACTGAAAAAGGGGACCAGACATGGATTCCCCTTGTCCCCACTCCTGTTTAATATTGTGCTGGAGGTTTTAGCTAACAGCATAAGGCAAAGAAGTGACATCAAAGTATTTGACTGGGGAAGGAGGAGGTGAAACTATCGTTATTTGCAAATGATATGATTCTATATATGGAAAATCCCAAAAGTTCCACAAGGGGAGTACTGGAAGCAATAGAGGAGTTTGGCAGAGTGGCAGGATACAAGATCAACAAACAGAAGTCCATCGGACTGTTATACACATCAGATAAGACCACAGAAGAGATCAAAAAGGTGGTACCCTTCACAATAGCCAAACACAAATTGAAATATCTAGGGATACACCTGACTGAAAAAACAAAAGATCTGTATAGGAAAAACTGTAGAACACTATTACAAGAAACCAAGAGCGACCTCAACAAATGGAAGAATATTCCATGCTCTTGGATTGGGAGACTTAATATAGTTAAGATGTCAGTTCTGCCAAAAGCACAATATAAGTTTAATGACATCCCGATACAATTACCATCATCTTTCTTCAAAGAAATGGAAAAACTGATTACCAACTTCATATGGAGAGGGAAGAAACCCAGAATTAGCAGAGAATTCCTCAAGAAGAAGGACACCGTGGGAGGGCTTTCTTTACCTGACTTTGGCACACACTATGCAGCCACAGTTCTCAAAACTGCATGGTATTGGTACAATGACAGATACTCAGACCAGTGGAAGAGAACTGAAAACCCAGAAATAAAAGCATCAGCATACACACAGCTGATTTTTTATAAGGGCCCCAAATATATCAAATGGGAAGCCAATGCCCTCTTTAACAAGTGGTGCTGGAAAAAATGGATATCCACATGCAGAAAAAAGAAGCAAGACCCCTATCTCACTCCATGCACAAGAATAAACTCAAGGTGGATCACAGACCTTAAAGTTAAACCCCAGACTATTAGGGCCATCAATGAAGGAATTGGGACCAACTTGAGAACTTTGGCGCAGGGAATACGAGGCACAAATTGACAAATGGGATATACTGAAGATAAAACACTTGTGTACATCTAAAGAATTCACCAAGAGAGTAATAAGAGATTCCACAGACTGGGAAAACATCTTTAGCAATGACATATCAGACAAAGGTCTTATTACTAAAATCTACAATACTCTGATAGCTTCCCAAAAGAAAAAAAACCAATAGCCCACTTGAAAGGTGGGCAAAGGACTTGAACAGAAATTTTACAGGGACAGAAATCCGAATGGCCAACAAACATATGAGAAAATGTTCCCGATCTTTAGCCATAAGAGAAATGCAAATTAAAACAACAATGAGGTACCACCTGACACCCTCAAAGGTAGCCCAATTCAAAAAATCAGAAACAACAATTGTTGGAGGGGCTGTGGGGAGACAGGAACTCTCATCCACTGCTGGTGGGCCTGTAAGTATGTACAGCCACTATGGAAATCAATCTGGCGATACCTAAAACAGATGGAAATAGAGTTACCATATGACCCAGCAATCCCCCTACTGGGCATATACCCAGAAGAGGCAAGGAACAAACCAAGACCAGACATCTGTGCTCCAATGTTCATTTCGGCACAGTTCACAATTGCAAGGAGTTGGAAGCAACCCAAATTTCCATCAACTGACGATTGGATTAAAAAACTGTGGTATATACATACAATGGAGTACTATGCATCACTAAAAAGCAGTGATGAACGTATGAGGCACATGGCGGCATGGGAAGAACTGGAGGAAATCATGCTAAGCGAAGTAAGTCAGGCACAAAAGGACAAGTACAACATGAGCCCGCTGAGGTAAGTATTAAAAAAATTTTTTTTAATGCAAAAGTGACACAGGGGAAAAAGCTACTGTATACAAACATTCCTGGGGTGAAGACTGTGTAGTATGGCAGAGACCAGACCAAAACCAGGGATGCACATGGTAGACAACAGTGGAGGAGGTGGGGAAAGGAAAATAAAAGGATGAATATAAAGAAGAAAAGGGAAGTGGGGGCATGGGGCACTAATCCACCCAAGTGGAGAGTATTGTTTATATCTCCACAGGGAAAGTGGGACCAGACTTCAACCCACTGCCACAAGGTGATCCCGGTGTGGAGTAGGGAACCAGTGGAGAGGTCTGGGAGGCTGGCCCCACCACCAAAAATTAAGTGGATTCATGCCCCTACCCCGAAAAGAATTTGTTTCAAATGATGACATTGATTCTGCAGCTCCGGGAGATGGACATATCTGATCAGAGCACATGGGAGCAGATGAAGGGGCAGGAGGAGACAGTGGAACACAGTCTGGCCCACCAGGGCGTGAGGATGATGTTCCTGAGTAGAGCAGCCAGTCCACAGAGAGAACAACATGGCTGGCCCTACTATGAGACATGATGCCCCTCAGTGACTAAGGGCGGTACAAGGGACAGCACCGGAGACACAGTGTGGGAATTGCACCTGACCTGATCCCACCACACCGAGGCAAAGCACTTGGGGAGTGCAGTGGAACAGCAAGGGAATGGAGTGGCAAGGTCCCCAGGGAATGCTGAAAGTGGACTTTGGGGCCAGGGCGTGGTGCCCCAACAGACTGGACTGGAAAACGCTCCTAAGGGCAAGCAAACGATCCTTGACGAACTACAAGCCTTTCTTTTGTGAAGTGTTTTGTTCTTTGTCAGTGGTTTGTTTTTGTTGTCTGGTTGTATACTGTTGCTTTGTTTTCCTCTGCCTTGTTTTCGTGCATGTTAGTGTCTCCACAGGTCTGTCTGAATAGGACAGGCTGGATGAACTATCTGGAGGAAAAACAATGGGACAGACAGTTCCGGGTGGGGGAGGGGGTGGAGGGTAAGGAAGTGGTGTTAACAAACACAGGGACAGGGAACAACATGGGACACAAAATGGTAGTGAGGGGGGAGTGGCAGGCCTGATGGGGAACGATCCAGGGTAAGGTTGCCTAGAGAAGAGGTATAGCTGTAGCCCAGGTGGGGACGGAGCATGGTAGTGGGGCAGGAGGAAAGTCAAGGGAGATGGAGTAAGAAGCTGGGAGTCAAGGGGCATTTATGGAGGTCTAGACAAAGACATGTATATGCAAACATATATATGAATATGGGGAAATAGATCTAAGTGTCTACATTTATAGGTTTAACATTAAGGTGGCTGAAGGATCTTGGGCCTCTACTCAAGCACTCCCTCAATGCATGAATACGTTCATTTATTAAATTGGTACTCTATGATGCTCACTCTCCCGACACAACTGCTGAAGCCAAAGTGGGTGAACAAGTAAATGTGGTGAAGAAAGCTGATGGTGCCCGGCTATCAAAAGAGATAGTGACTGGGGTCTTAAAGGCTTGAAGATAAACAAGCGGCCATCTAGCTCAGAAGCAACAAAGCCCACATGGAAGAACACACCAGCCTGAGTGAGCGAGTGATCCCAAAGGGATCAGTTATCAGGCATCAAAGAACAAAAAATCATCATATCATTGGCTGCACACCTCCATGATAGGATCGCTGAAGACAAATGGATGCATAAGCAAATGTGGCGAAGAAAGCGGATGGTGCCCGGCTATCAAAAGAGATAGTGTCTGGGGTCCTAAAGGCTTGAAGGTGAACAAGCAGCCATCTAGCGCAGAAGCAAAAAAGCCCACATGGAAGAAGCACACCAGCCAGTGAGATCACAAGGTGCCCAAGGGACCAGGTATAATGCATCATGCAAAAAAAAAAAAAAAAGAATATATGTATGTGTATATGCCATATTGAATGAAGGGGGAAGTGCAGAGTGGAGACCCAAGGCCCAAGTGTCGGCCACTGGAGATCCCCTCATAGAGGGGTTTGGGAGAGGAGTTGGGTCCGTCAGGGTGCGAGGTAGTACCAATGAAGAACACAGCTCTCCCCCAGATCCTGGATGCTTCCTCCCCCCAACTACCATGATCCGAATTCTACCTTGCAGGGCTGGATAGGGCAGAGGTTGTACGCTGGTACATATGAGGGCTAGAGACACAGGGAATCCAGGGTGGATGATACCTTCAGGACCAAGGGTGTGAGGGCCAATGCTGGGAGAGTGGAGGGTGAGTGGGTTGGAAAGGGGGAACTGATTACAAGGATCCACATGTGACCTCCTCCCTGGGAGAGGGACGGCAGAGAAGGGGTGGAAGGGAGACTCCGGATAGGGCAAGATATAACAAAATAACTATGTATAAATTACCAAGGGCACCTGAGGGAGGGGGGAGCGGGGAGGGAGGGAGGAAATAAAGAGAACCTGATGCAAAGGGCTTAAGTGGAGAGTAAATGCTTTGAGAATGATTGGGGCAGGGAATGTATGGATGTGCTTTATACAATTGATGTATGTATATGTATGGATTGAGATAAGAGTTGTATGAGTCCCTAAAAAAATGTAAAAAAAGAAAAGGGAAAAAAAAGAAAAGAAAATGATTAGGGCAAAGAATGTAGAGATGTGCTTTATACAATTGATGTATGTATATGTATGGATTGTGATAAGAGTTGTATGAGCCCCTAATAAAACGTTTAAAAAAAAGGTGAAAAAAAAGAAATTAAACTAAGAGGAGTTTCTCTTAAGTTCTAGTTCAGTGTATTGTTACATGCATGAGTCCTCTTGTTACTGTTTTTACTGGCCATCGAGTGGCCTTTGGCTCCTAGCAACTCTAGGCACAATATAATGAAACCCTGCCACATCCTGTGCCATCCTCACAGTGGTTCTCTGCTTGCGCTCATTGTTTCAGACACTGTGCTAATCCACCTTTTTTGAGGACTGCCTCTCATTTGCTGCTCTTCTATTCTACCAAGAGCTCTGTCTTCCTCCAAGGCAGTGGTTCTCAAACTTGCTGTACCATGATCATTTCATACCGTTGCTTATGTAGTAGTCGCAGCCCAATCATAAAATTATTTTCATTGCTACTTCATAAATCTAATTTTTCTACTGTAATGAATGGTCCACCGCTGTGAAAGGATCATTTGTCTCCTGAAAGGGGTCACAACCCACAGGTTGAGAAGTGCTGTTCTAAACGAAAATTTGTTTCTTTTAAGATGTAGTTCAACACATTTTGAGAAGCACAAGTTCGGTTTTGGTTGTTTTTAAGTGTTGTTGAGTGATTTTTGACTCATAGGAACTCTATACACAATATAATGAAACACTGTCCCATCCTGTGCCATCCTCACAGTGGTACTTTGCTTGCACTCATTGTTGCAGCCATTGTGATAATCAGTCTTCTAGGCTGCCTCTGTTTTGCTGCCCTTCTACTGTACTATGTGTTCCTTTAGGGCAGTAGTCCTCAGCCTTCATATTTCCACAATCCTTTCATATATTTCCCATTGTGCAGTGGTGGTACCCCAATCATAAATTTTCCCTTGCTATTTCATAACTGTAATTTTGCTACTGTTATGAATCTGGCCACCCCTGTGAAAGTGTCATTTGACCAACCAAAGGGTCAAGACTCACAGGTTGAGAACCGCTGCTCTAAAATAAGAGTAGATTCTTTTACAGTTTAGTTCAGCATATTGTTAGGCACACGAGCCCTGATTTTATTGTTGTCAGGGGCTGATGAGTGGGGTTGGCTCATAGCAACTCTCTGCAAAATGTAATGTAATGCTGCCCAGGCCTGTGCCATCCTCGCAGTGGTTCTTTGCTTGTTCTCATTGTTGCAGCTACTTTGCTAATCCATCTTGTAGGGGCTGCCTCTCTTTTGCTGCCCTTATACTGTACCAACATTTCTGCGTTCCTCTGGGGAAGGGGTTCTCAACCATCCTAATGCCACGTTCCTTTTATACCCTCCCCCATGTACTGGTGATCCCGCAATTATAAAATTATTTTAATTGCTATTGCATAACTGTAATTTTGCTACTATTATGAATCAGGTCACACTTGTGAAAGGGTCATTAGACCCCCCCAAAGAGGTCACAACCCACAGTTTGGGAACCGCTGCCCTAAAATAATAGGAATTTCTCTTAATGTCTTCCTCAGAATATTGTTAGAAGCATAATCCTGTTGTTTTTGTTAGATGCTGTCGGGTCGATTTTTGACTTATAGCAACTGTATGCGCAATATAATGAAAGTTTGCCCCCTCCTCTGCCATCATCACAATGGTATTTGCTGGTGCTTATTGTTATAGCCACTATGCTAATCTGTCTTACTGGGCTGCCTCTCTTTTGCTACTCTCTACTGTACCAAGACTTCCTCTAGGGCTGTGGTTCTCTACCTTCCTAATGCCATGACCCCTTCACACAGTTCCTTATGTAGTGGTGACCCTACAATCGTAAAATTATTTTCATTACTCCTTCATAACTATAATTTTTCTACTCTTATGAATTGGACTACCTCTATGAAATGGTCATTTCACACACACACACACACACACACACACACACACACACACACACACACACACACACACCCAAGGGGTCACGACTAACAAGTTGAGAGCCGCTGCTCTAAACTAAGAGGAATTTCTCTTAAGGTCTAGTTAATTATATTGTTAGATGCACGAGTCCTGTTTTTATTGTTTTTAGGGGCCGTCGAGTGGGTTTGAGTCAAAGCAATTCTTTGCACAATATAATGAAATGCTGTTTCATCCTCTGCCATCCTCACAGTGGTTTTTTGGTTAGTGCTCATTGTTGCAGCCACTGTGCTAATCCACCTATTATCTCCCATTGCTGCCCTTCTACTCTACCAAGATTTCTGTCTTCCTGTAGGGCAGTGATTCTCAACCTTGCTAATGACACGACTGTTTCATACCATTCCTCATGGTACTGGTGACTGCCAAGTCATAAAATTATTTTGATTGTTACTTCATAACTCTAATTTTTCTACTATAATGTACAACCCACAACTGTGAAAAGGTCTTTTGTCTCTGAAAAGGGGTCGCGACCCACAGATTGAGATCCGCTGCTCTAAACTAAGAGGAGTTTCTCTTAAGGTCTACTTCAGCACCTTTTTCAAAAGCATAAGTCCTGGTTCTCTATGCACAATATAATGAAACGCTGCCCCTTCCTGTGCCAGCCGGACAGTGGACGTCGGCTTATCCTCACTGTTGCAGCCACTGAGCTATTCCATCTCATTCATAGCTGACTCTCATTTGCTGACTTTTTATTCTACCAAGGCTTGTGTCTTCCTCTAGGGCAGTGGTTCTAAACCTTACTAATGCCACGCCCCTTCACACAATTCCTTATGTAGTCTTAAATGTTCAACTATAAAATTATTTTCATTGCTATTTCATAACAGTAATTTTGCTACTGCTATGAATTGGGCCACCCCTGTGAAAGGGTCATTTGGCCCCCTCCAAATGAGTCGCGAACCACTTGTTGAGAAACGCTACTCTAAGCCAAGCGGAGTTTCTCTTAATGTCTTCTTCAGCTTATTGGAGAAACACAAATCCTGTTGTTATTGTTTTTAGGTACTGTCATGGGTTTTGGTTCATAGTAACTCTATGCACTATATAACGAAATGCTCCCTCGTCCTGTACCATCCTCACAGTGGTTCTTTGTTGTGCTCATTGTTGCAGCCACTGTGATAATCCATCTTTTTGGGGGCTCCCTCTCTTTTGCTGCCCTTCTCCTGTACCCTGATTTGTGTCTTTCTCTAGGGCAGTGATTCTCAACCTTCCTAATGCCACAATTCTTTAATACCATTCTTCAAGTAGTGGTGAGCACCCAATCATAAAGTTATTTTCGTTGCTCCTTCATGAATCTGATTTTGCTACAGTAATGAATGGGTCGCCCCTGTGAAAGTGTCATTCAACCTTCAAAAGGGTTCATGACCCAGACATTGAGAACCATTGTTCTAAATGAAGACTTTTTTCTTTCAAGATGTAGTTCTGCCCATTTGAGAAGCAGAAGTCTTGTTTTTGTTGTTGTTAGGAGCCGTCGAGTGGTTTTTGACTCATAGGAACACTATGCAAAATATAATGAAATGCTGCCCCATCCTGTGCCATCCTGACAGTGGTTCTGTGCTTGCACTCATTGTTCTAGCCACTGAGCTAATCAATCTTGTAGTGACTTCCTCTATTTTGCTCTCCTTCTACTGTACCTTCGTCCTCTTCTAGGACAGTGATTCTCAACCTTCCTAATTCCACAATACTTTCATACACTTCCCAATGTGTAGCTATGGTACCCCAATCATAAATTTTTTCCCTTGCTGTTTCAGAACAGTAATTTTGAGACTGCTATGAATATGGCCACTCTTTTGAACGCATCATTCTACCAACCAAAGTGGTCACGATTCACAGGCTGAGAAGCGCTATTCTCAACTAAGTAGAGTTTCTCTTAAGGTCTAGTTCAGCATATTGTTAGACGCACGAGACCTGTTCTTCTTGTTGTTAGGGGCTGTCGAGTGGGTTTGGCTCATAGCAACTCTATGCACAATATCATGAAAAGCTGTCCCATCCTCTGCCAACCTCACAGTGGTTCCTTTGCTATGACTCATTTTTGCAACCACTGTGCTAATCCATCTTTTGGGGGCCTACCTCTCATTTAGTGCCCTTCAACTCTATAAAGATTTATGTCTTCCTCTCAGGCAGTGGTTCTAAACCTTCTTGATGCCATGAGCTTGTCATACCATTCCTCATGTATTGATGTCCCCCAGTCATAAAATTATTTTCATTGCTACTTCATAACTGTAACTTTGCTACTGTTGTGAATGGGCCCCGCTATGGAAAGGTCGTTTGTCCCACCGAAGGACTTACGACCCACAGGTTGAGAATTGCTGCTCTAAATTAATAGGCAATTTTCTTAAGATATCATCAGGCACATTTTTAGATACACAAGTCCCGTTGTTACTCTTTTTAGGAGTCTTTGAGAGGGTTTGTGATCAGAGCAACTCTCTGTAAACCGTATTGTAATGCTGCCCAGGTCTGTCCCATCCTCACAGTGGTTCTTTGCTTGTGCTCATTGTTGCAGCTACTTTGCTAATCCATCTTGTAGGGGCTGCCTCTATTTTGCTGCCCTTTTACTGTACCAACATTTCTGGCTTCCTTTAGGGCGGTGGTTCTCAACCTTCCTAATGCCACATCATTTTAATACCATTCCCCATGTAGTGGTGATACCCCAATCATAAAATTGTTTTCATTACTGTTTCATAGCTCTAATTTTGCTACTGTTATGAATCAGGCCACCCCTGTGAACGTGTCATACAATGCCCCCAAAGAAGTCACGACCCACATTTTCAGAACCGCTGCTCTAAAATAGCAGGAGTTTCTCTTAATGTCTTCCTCAGCATATTGTTAGAAGCAAAATAATTTGTTTTGTTTTTTTTAGGTGCTGTCGAGTCGGTTTTGACTCATAGCAACTGTATGCCCAGTATAATGAAATGATGCCCCTCCTCTGCCATACTGATAGTGGCATTTGTTGGCGTTCATTGTAGGCACTGTGCTAATCCATCTTAATGGGGCTGCCTATCTTTTGCTGCCCTACTGTACTAAAAAATCTGTCTTCCTCTACAACAATGGTTCCCAACCTTCCTAATGCCACGTCCCCTTCATACAGTCCCTCATGTAGTCGTGACCCTACACCCATAAAATTATTTTCATTGCTACTTTGTAACTGTAATTTTGCTACTGTTATGAACAGTTCTACCCCCATGACAGGTTCATTTGACCCCCCCAAAGATGTACCAACTCACAGGTTGAGAACAGCTGTTCTAAACTTAGAGAAGAAATTGACAACCATCCTGTAGCTTTTAAACGCTGCCCCCACCATCCTATCATCATCCCAATTCTACCTTGCAAACCTGGTTATACCAGAGGATGCACAGAGGTACAGATGGGAACTGGAAACACAGGGAATCCAGGACAGATGAACCCCTCCGGAGCACCAGGGAGAGTGGCAATACCCGGAGGAAAGTGGGGACAGAAAGGGAGATGAGGTGACTAGTCCTGCCTCATGACGTCGAAGACAGAGTCGAACGATGCCTGGCCCTGCTTCAAAGGAGCTGGACAGTGGGAGTTGGCTGCCCAAACCCGCTCTTGACATGTATTTGGACTTGTTTGATTGGCCTTGCCATAATTATTTGGAGTGCTTTTGTGCAAGATTCTAAAAAAGTTTATCATCCTCTTCCCATGGTTTTTCCCTTTCCTTATCTTGGTTACCGCATAGGGGGAAGAATACGGCATCCCCATCCAGGAAATAACCCAAAGAGAAAAAGAGTTTCTGGCCCTGATTTACCTTATACAGGGATTTACAATGAAAATGGCATAAGAATAGTTAACAAAGAAAGGTGTAAAAGTTCTTTTTAGTAGTTTATTTTTATGGAACAGTTAGCAAGAAGAGGGCCTTCGTGATGTTTGAAGTCCACTGAAGCAAAGCTACCTATTGTGAGGCAACTTGAAGTCCACTGAAGCAAAGCTACCTATTGTGAGGCAACTCATACCGTGGTACAGAAAGACTTTGGGGAGTTTAATTTATGGGAACTTAGTGGAAAAGTAAGAACAAGAAATGAAAACCCAAGAGGAACAGCCCAAGAAGGAACAGAAAGAACAGCCAAAGCTTGTCAAGAAATTTTTGATAATGAAATATATTAATGCTTTATTGATTTCATAGTTAGAACAATGCGCACTAAATAAATGAAGTATGCTCAGTTACTGTTAGAAGGTTTATCACCCTTGTATGAGAAAGTTTTATTTTCTAGATGTACTAATATTTAACCAAGAATCATGATGTGATTGATGTAACTTGTTACGGTCTTGTGGCCTGAGAATTTCCTAATGTATGATCTTAGGCCATAAGCTTTAAGCCAAGAAAAAGAATATATACGTTGAAGCTTTGCATGAATAAAATTGGAACCGTCACCCGTAAACTTTGAGCCGTGTGGTTTCTGTCTTCCGCTTGTTGATGCCTTACCCACCTAGCAGGGGACCCAAACCTGCTGCTGCTGTACCATGGCAGGGAGAACCAATCACAAGGTTCTATATATAATCTCCTCTCTGGGGGGTGGGCAACAGAATTGTGGGTGTAGGGAGACTCTGGGCAGTGTAAGATATGATAAAATAATAATTTATATATCATTAAGTGTTCATGTGTGAGGAAAAAGCGGGGAAGGAGGGGCAGGAGGAATAGGGAAATGAGGAACTGATTCCAGGAACCCAAGCGGAAACCAAATGTCAAGAATGATGAGGTCAGTGAATGTATAGGTGTGCTTTAAAAATTGTTGTATGAACACTCCCTCAACGCATGAATACCTTCTTTTATTAAATTGGAACTCTATGATGCTCACTCTCCCGACACAACGGCTGGAGCCAAAGTGGGTGAACAAGTAAATGTGGTGAAGAAAGCTGATGGTGCCCGGCTATCAAAAGAGATGGTGACTGGGGTCTTAAAGGCTTGAAGATAAACAAGCGGCCATCTAGCTCAGAAGCAACAAAGTCCACATGGAAGAACACACCAGCCTGGGTGATCGAGTGGTCCCAAAGGGATCAGTTACCAGGCATCAAAGAACAAAAAATCATATCATTGACTGCACACCTCCATGATAGGATCGCTGAAGACATATGGGTGCATAAGCAAATGTGGTGAAGAAAGCTGATGATGCGCGGCTATCAAAAGAGATAGTTTCTGGGGTCTTAAAGGCTTGAAGGTGAACAAGCGGCCATCTAGCTCAGAAGCAAATAAGCCCACATGGAAGAAGCACACCAGCCAGTGCGATCACGAGGTGCCCAAGGGACCAGGTATAAGGCATCATGCAAAAAAAAAAGATATAAGTGTGTGTATGTATGTGTATATATGTGTATATGTATATATGTATATATATATCATATTAAATGAAGGGGGAAGTACAGAGTGGAGACCCAAGGCCCAAGTGTCGGCCATTGGAGATCCCCTCATAGAGGGGTTTAGGAGAGGAGATGGGTTAATTAGGGTGTGAGGTAGTATCGATGAAGAACACAGCTTTCCTCCAGATCCTGGATGCTTCCTCCCCCCAACTACCATGATCCGAATTCTACCTTGCAGGGCTGGATAGGACAGAGGCTGTACACTGGTACACATGAGGACTGGAGGTACAGGGAATCCAGGGTGGATGATACCTTCAGGACCAAGGGTGGGAGGGACGATGCTGGGAGAGTGGAGGGTGAGTGGGTTGGAAAGGGGGAACTGATTACAAGGATCCACATGTGACCTCTTCCCTGGTAGAGGGACAGCAGAGAAGGGGGGAAGGGAGACTCCGGATAGGGCAAGATATGACAAAATAACGATGTATAAATTACCTAGGGCACATGAGGGAGGGGGGAATGGGAAGGGAGGGGGGAAAAAAAGAGGACCTGATGCAAGGGGCTTAAGTGGAGAGCAAATGCCTTGAGAATGATTGGGGCAGGGAATGTATGGATGTGCTTTATACAATTGATGTATGTATATGTATAGATTGTGGTAAGAGTTGTATGAGTCCCTAATAAAATGTAAAAGAAGAAAAGAGAAAAAAATGATTAGGGCAAAGACTGTACAGATGTGCTTTATACAATTGATGTATGTGTATGTATGAACTGTGAAAAGAATTGTATGAGCCCCAATAAATTGTTAAAATAAAATTTAAAAAAAGAAAAAAAATTGTTGTATGTATGGATTGTGATAAGAGTTGTTTGAGCTCCAATAAAATGATTTTTTTAAAGGTGAAAAGAATAAAAAAATAAATTAAGAAAAATTTCTCTTTAAGGTCTAGTTCAGTATATTGTTACATGCATGAGTCCTCTTATTAATGTTGTTAGTGGCTATCAAGTGGTTTTTGGCTCTTAGCAACTCTAGGCAGAATATTATGAACCCCTGGCCCGTCCTGTGCCATCGTCATAATGGTTCTTTGCTTGGGCTCATTGTTGCAGCCACTGTGCTAAACTATATTTCAGGGAGCTGCCTCTCTTTTGCTGCCCTTCTACTGTACCAAGTTTATGTCTTTCTCTAGGGCAGTGGTTCTCAACCTTCCTAATGCCACAACCCTTTAACGCCAATCTGAATGTAGTGGTGACCGCCGAGTCATAAAATTATTTTTGTTGCTACTTCATAAATCTAACTTTGCTACTGTTATGAAGGCCCATACCCTGTGAAAATGTCGTTCTCCCTCAAAAGGGTTTGTGACCCAGAGATTCAGATTCGATGTTCTAAAGTAAGATATGTCTCTTTCAAGATGTAGTTCCACACATTTTGCTAAGCACAAATCCTTTATTTTTTTAGGTGCCGTCAACTGGTTTGTGACTCCTAACAACTCTATGCACAACATAATGAAACACTGTCCCATACTGAGCCAACCAGACAGTGGTTATTTGCTTGTGCTCATAGTTCCAGCCAATCAATCTTGTAGCGGCTTCCTCTCCATTGCTCTCCTTCTACTGCACTTTCGTCTTCCTCTAGGACAGTGATTCTCAACCATCCTAATTCCACAACCCTTTCATACACTTCCCAATGTGTAGTAGTGATACCCCAATCATAAATGTTTTCCCTTGCTATTTCAGAACTATAATTTTGCTACTGCTATGAATCCTGCCACCCCTGTGTAAGGGTCTTTTGACAAACCAAACTGGTCAGGACGCCCAGGTTGAAAACCACTGCTTTCAACTAAGTGGAGTTGCCTTAAGTTCTAGTTCAGCATATTGTTAGACGTTGAACACAAGAACACTTTGGCATACCCACACTTATTTCTGACCGATAAGGTCATCAAAAAATGATTATTGGGAGAAACCGGTCGAAGAGCAACAATCCGATACTCTGTTTTGTAAGATTTCTAGAAGCAGAAAGGTGGATCCAGTGAACAAAATGACCTTTGGAAATTTCTGGGCCTGATCACTACTTCAGGAAGTCGTGGCCCAACGCTTGCAGAAATGGTACTGGACCAGGAATAAATTACTTGCCACTCGGTTTTCCAGAGTCATCATATTAGAATAGAGATATTTGTTGATTATGAAATTATTTTACTTCACAAATAATGAAGAATTTGGGTACAAAAGTACTGATATTATTAGACGGCCAAGGAAGTTAACTGCTCCCCTTTCAAGTGTTGTTCTCCCAGTGGAGGATAGCCAGAGAAGGGCGAGACTGGGAGGAAGAGTGGTACTGTGTAATCCTTGAGGATTATATTGTTTCTAAGCAAAGCACCTCAGATTTATCCATAGAGTAGTCTCCAGTGCCTGCTGGCCCTTTTAATGACATTGGGAAAATCTTCTGACTGGAAATTTTAATCCATGGCAACAAAAAAGTTTAGATGTAACCCAAAAGATATTTTAGACCAGAGAGAAAGCAGCGACAGTGACACAGCATTATGCACAGAATTGCACTATAGTGTTTCCTCGGGAAATTCCTAATCCAACACTGTCACTGCTCAGAGAAAGGATGACAGTGAGGAAGGTTCCGAACCTGAGCTCTGCAATGGGCAATCGAGATGCTCTATTGTCTTCCGGTATGGATGGGCCTGCTCAACCAAGATTCTCATTTACTGGAGCACCTGTTATGTATGTAGATGTTGAACACAAGAAAGCTTTGGCGTACTTACAATTATTTCTGACCGATGAAGTCATCGAAAAATATGATTACAGAGAGGAACCAGTCGAAGAGCAACAATCCGATACTCTGTTTCATAAGATTTCTAAAAGTAGAAAGAGGGATCCAGTGAACAAAATGACCTTTGAAATTTCGGGGCCTGATCATTACTTCAGGGAGTGGGGGCGCAACGCCTGCAGAAATGGTATTGGACCAGGAATAAATTACTTCCAACTCGGTTTTCGAGAGCTGTCATATTAGAATCCTGATATTCATTGATTATGAAATTTTTTCACTTCACATATAATGAAGAATTTGGGTACAAAATTGCTGATATCATTAGACAGCCAATGAGGTTAAATGCTCCACTTTCCAGTGTTGTTCTCCCATTGGAGGATAGCCACAGGGGGGCAAGAGTGGGCGGGATAGTCAATAGGGCATGTTTTAAAGAGACATACAGGCATAGAGTTATACTGTGTAATCTTTGAGGATTATATTGTATCCAAGCAAAACACCTCAGATTTATCCATGGAGCAGTCTCCAGTGCCTGATTGCCCTTTTAATGACACTGGGGAAATCTTACTGGAAATTTTAGTCCATGGCATCCAAAAAGTGTAGATTTAACATACAAGGAGTTTTAGACTAGAGAAAAAACAGCGAGAGTGACTCAGCATTATGCACAGAATTGTGTTATAGTTCCTCGGGAAATTCTTAATCCGACACTGACACTGGTCAGAAAAAGGATGACAGTGAGGAAGGTTCCGAACCTGAGCTCTGCGATGGGCAACCGTGGTGCTCTATTGTCTTTGGGTATGGATTGGCCTGCTCAACCAAGATTCCCATTTACTGGAGCTCGTGTTATGTATGTAGACGTTGAATACAAGAAAGCTTGGGTGTACCTACAATTATTTCTCACCGATGAGGTCATTCAAAAAAATTATTACGGGAAGGAACTGGTCTAAGAGCAACAATCCGATACTCTGTTTCATAAGATTTCTAAAAGTAGAAAGAGGTATCCAGTGAACAAAATGACCTTCGAAATTTCTGAACCTGATCATTACTTAAGGGAGTGGGGATGCAATGCCTGTAAAAATGGTATTGGACTAGGAATAAATTACTTGGAACACGGTTTTCAGGAGCTGCCATTTTAGCATTCTGATATCCATTGATTATGAAAATTTTTACTTCATAAATAATGAAGAATTCAGGGACAAAATTAGTGATATTATTAGACAACCAGAGAGCGTAACTGCTCTCCTATCCAGTGTTGTTCTCCCAGTGGAGGATAGCACTGGGGGCGGGTGAGACTGGGCAGGGAATTCAATAGGGCAAGTTTTAAAAAGACATACACAAATAGAGTAGTAACGTGTAATCTTTGGGGATTATATTGCATCCAAGCAAAGCACCTCAGATTTATCCACAGAGCAGTTCCAGTGCCTGCTTGCCATTTTATGTCATTGGGAAACTCTCCTGACTGGAAATTTTAGTCCATGGCATCAAAAAATGTGTCATTTTAACCCAAAAGGGGTTTTAGACCAGAGAAATAACAGCGACAGTGACTCAGCATTATGCACAGAATTGTGCGATAGAGGTTCCTAGGGGAAATTTCTAATCCAACACTGACATTGCTCAGAGAAAGGAGGACAGTGAGGAAGATTCCGCACTTTAGCTCTGTGATGGGCAAATGTGGTGCTCTCTTGTCTTTGGTTATGGATGGGCCAGCTCCACCAAGATTCCCATAGACCGGAGCACCTTTTATGTAGGTAGACGTTGAACACAGGAACGCTTTGGCGTACCTACAATTATTTCTGACTGAGGAGGTTATCGAAAAATGATTATGGGGCCAACCTGTCGAAGAGCAACAATCCGATACTCTGTTCCATAAGATTTCTAGAAGCAGAAAGAGGGATCCAGTGAATAAAATGACCATAGGATATTTCTGGGCCTGATCATTACTTCAGGAAGAGGGGGCGCAACACCTGTAGAAATGTTATTGAACCAGGATTAAATTACTTGCAACTTGGTTTAGGAGCCGTCATTTTAGAATTCTGATATCCGTGCATTATGAAAATTTTTCACTTCACAAGAAACGAAGATTCATGTACAAAATTAATGATATTATTAGACGATCAGAGAGGTTAGCTGCTCCATTTTCCAGTGTTGTACTCACAGTGGGGGATAGCCACAGGTAGGGGGCGGGGTGAGACTGGGCAGGGAATTCAATTGGGCAAGTTTTCAGGAGACATACACACCTAGATTGGTACTGTGTAATCTTTGAGGAGTATATTGTATCCAAGCAATGCACCTAAGACTTATCCATTGAGCAGTCTCCAGTGCCTGCTTGGCCTTTTAATGTCATTGGGAAAATATTCTGACTGGACATTTTAGTCCATGGCATCAAAAAAAGTGTCATTATAACCCATAAGAGTTTTAGACTAGAGGCCACACAGGATATTCGCAAGAAAGTCCAAAAAATAGTGCAAAAGCCTGAAGGAGCTACCCTAGAGGAGGTGGTGGCTTATGCCAATACAGCTTTTTACAACAGGGAGCAAGAAAGTGAGGCTCGAGCCCGGGAAAAGGACGAAAGAAAGGACATTAAGCATGCCCAGATATTGGCTGCACTCAATAGCAGACTCTCGTTGAATGCCTCCCAGGTTACCCAGACCTTTGAACCAGGTACCAAGTGCTACATTTGCCGGCGACCAGGTCATTGGGCTAGGAACTGCGCTGACCGGAACGAGCCTCCTCAGGCGCCATGTGTCTATTGCGAGCAGATTGGCCACTGGGTTGACCTCTGTCCTAAGGTCCAAAATCTGAAGGGGAGGCACCCACAGGCCAGCTGGCAGCTGGCAACAGTGGAGGAGGACTGAAGGCACCCAGTCTGACGGCCCAGCAGCAAATGGTAACTATTACTGGTCTGAAACCTAGTGTGGGCATCAGCATGGCAGGAAGGTCAGTAAACTTCCTTTTAATACTGGAGCCGCCTCTGCCCTTATTTCCTTCTCTGGACCTCTGGCACCCCGCACCGGCTCCATCCTGAAAGTGTCCAGAAAGCCTGTAAACATTTTACTGAGCCCCTCAGATGTCTTTGCGATAATTTCTATTTTTCTCATAGCTTCCTATTATTACCTGAATGTCCAGCTCCTCTCATAGGCCGAGACTTGCTGTCCAAGCTGCACACCTGCATAGTCATCGGGCCTCATCAAGGTCCCTCTATAGCTTCCAGTTGTTCCTCACAGTGGAGGAGCCTCAGATTCCCCCACAGGAACCATGGGAGCAGATGAATACTCCTGTGAGCCACAGGATGGTCTTGGGATGATATTTTATCGCCACTCCAAGTCAGAGGAGGGCTGCACAGATGATTCTACCTCAGACCCCTCACAGCCTTTAGGCCAGTGAATACCTTTCCTCCGTTCCTGTGTTTACAATGACCAAACTCTGTGACACTAACGTAACTTGAAGGGCACTGCCACCTCACAATCTTACCCATGTCTCACTTAAGCTGTTCACCTGCTTGTTTCTTTGTTTTCCAGTTTTCAGCTTACTAAGTCCTCTAACCAAATGTGCCAGCTACAGGGTCAGCACCTTCTAAGCCCACCTCGATCTTATCTATCCTGGGCTCTAAATGGAAAACCCCTTATAACAGAGTAGGAAGATTATGGACCCAAAACCCCACTTCACCCACTTTGCCAGCAGGAAGTAGCTAGAGATGTCGTTGTCCAGTACTCTAAAGATTTGGGTCCATATCTCTTCAGGGGGAAATATTAGGCAGAGAGGCAGGGATTGGATGCCCATTGACGCAAGCCCAAGAGAGCCAAGCATGAGAACAAAGGGCGGCGCACTGCACATGCTCAAAAGTCTAGGTTTCCCACAGTGGGCATGGGTGGGCTTATTGGCTCACCTGGGCCAGGTGATTGCAATTCAGTCAATGGGGTCGATCTGGGGTCGTCCACCAGGTCTCTCCCTGGAATCCTTGAAAAGGCAGGAACCAGTGGGGGAGAGGAGGAACTGGGGAGAGAACATGAGAAAAAACTTGAAGCAGGACTTTTGGAGGAGAACTTGGGAAACAGATCTTTGCGTGACACCGAGCAGTCTCTGCCAGCCTGCATGGTGGGGAAGAATCCGATGGGTGCCACATACACCTGGAACTTCTAACTACCATTAAACTCACTTGGATCAGGAGCCAGGCTTCGGCGTGAATTCTTTCTCGTGCAGAGCCAAGGAACGAGGTGTAACTCTATCACCATAGAGATCTTAAAGCATCAAAAAAAAGTATTATTTTAAACAAAAGAGGTTTTAGACCAGGAATAAATTACTTGCTACTCGGTTTTTGGGAGCCCACATGCTAGAATACTGATATTCGTTGATGAAGAAATGTGTTCACTTCAGAAAAAAATGAAGAATTAGGGTACAAAATTACTATTATTTTAGACAGCCAGGGAAGTTAACTGCTACCCTTTCCAGTGTTGTTCTCAAGAGGAGGATAGCCACAGGGGGACTACACAGAGAGGGAAATTCAATAGGGCAAACTTTAAAGAGACATACACACATAGAGTGGTACTGTGTCATCTTTGAGGATTATATTGTATCCAAGAAAGCACCTCAGATTTATCCCTACAGCAGTCTCCAGTGCCTGTGTGCCCATGTAATGTC
The DNA here is from genome assembly GCF_050624435.1 of Tenrec ecaudatus. Lineage (NCBI taxonomy): Eukaryota > Metazoa > Chordata > Mammalia > Afrosoricida > Tenrecidae > Tenrec > Tenrec ecaudatus. The sequence goes on along the minus strand of NC_134544.1, from coordinate 95,274,204 downwards.
ATTGGGAAAATTTTCTCGCTGGAAATTTTGGTTCATGGCATCAAAAAGGTGTCATTTTAACCCGAAAGGGGTTTTAGATCCAAAAGAAAACAATGTCAGTGACTCAGCAATATGCACACAATTGCACGTTAGTGGTTCCTCTGGAAATTCATAATCCAACATTGATACTGTTCAGATAAAGGATGACAGTGAGGAAGATTCTACACCTGAACTCGGTTATGGGCAAACGTGGTGCACTATTGTCTTCAGTCTTCGGGTATGGATGAGCCAGCTCCACCAAGATTCCCATTCACTGAAGGAACTGGTATGCAAATAAAGCATGACCACTACAAACTTTTGGAATAACTACAATTATTTCTGATTAATGCAATCATTGAAAAAATTATTACAGAGTCAAACTGGTTAAAAAGCAACACTCCGCTACTCTGCTTCACAAGTTTAAAAGGAGCAGAAAGAACTATCCAGTGAAAAAATAGGACATTTGGAAATTTTGGGGCCTGATCCTACACCAGGGACTGGTGGCACAATGCCTAATGAAATGGTATTGCACCACCAATAAATTACTTGCAAGTCCATTTTTTGAAAGATTCATGTTACAATACTGATACTCATTGATTATGGGATTTTTAACTTCAAAAATAAAGAAGAATTTGGCCATAAAATATGGACAAAATTAGACAGCCAGTGAGGTTAACTGCTCCCCTTTCCAGTGTTGTTCTCTCAGTGGAGCATAGCAACAGGGAGGCAGAAATGGGACAGAAATTGAACAGGGAAAATTTTAAGGAAATACACACACACATAGAATGGTACTGTGAAACCCTTGGTGATTACATTGTATCCAAGCAAAGCACATCAGATATGTCTGTACAGCAGTCTCCAGTGTCTGTGTGCCCATGTAATGCCATTGAGAAACCCTTCTGACCTGAAATTTTAGTTCATGGCATCAGAAAAGTGTCATTTTAATCCAAATGGGGTTTTAAACAAGAGAAATAGCAGTGAGAGTGGCTCAGTATTATGCACAGAATTGTGCAATAGTGGTTCCTCGGGAAATTCCTAATCTGACACTGACACTGCTCAGATAAAGGATGACAGTGAAGAAGATTCTACACCTTAACTCTGTGATGAGCAAACGTGGTGCTCTATTGTCTTCGGGTATGGATGAGCCAGCTCCACCAAGATTCCCATTTACTGGAGCACCTGGTATGTATGTACACGTTGAACACAAGAACGCGTTGGCATACCTACAATTATTACTGACCAATGATGTTATCGAAAAAAATGATTACAAGGAGGAACCTATTGAAGAGCAACAAACCTCTACTCTGTTTCATAAGATTTCTAGAAGCAGAAAGAGGGATCCAGTGAACAAAATGACCTTTGGAAATTTCTGGGCCTGATCATTCCTTCAGGAAGTCGGGGCGCAATGCCTGCAAATGGTATTAGACCAGGAACATATTACTTGCAACTCAGTTTTCAGGAGCTGTCATGTTAGAATACTGATATTCATTGATGATGAAATTTTTTCACTTCCCCATTATTGAAAAATTTTGGGGAAAATTACTGATATTATTAGACAGCCAAGGAAGTTAACTGAGCCGCTTTCCAGTGGTGTTCTCCCAGTGGAGGATAGCCACAGGGGGACCAGACTGGGAGGGAAATTCAGTAGGGCAAGTTTTAAAGAGACATACACACATGGAGTGATACTGTGTCATCTTTGAGGATTATATTGTATCCAAGCAAAGCAGCTCAGATTTATGCATAAGCAGTCTTCAGTGCATAGTTGCTCTTTTAATGCCATTGGGAAAACCTTCTGACTGGAAATTTTAGTCCATGGCGTCAAAAAAGTATCATTTTAACCTAAATGGTGTTTTAGACCAGAGAAATAACAGCGAGAGTGACCCAGCATTATGCACAGAACTGAGCTATATTGGTTCCTCGGGACATTCATAATCCGACCCAGACACTGCTCAGAGAAAGGATGACAGTGAAGAAGATTCATTACCTGAGCTCTGTGATGGCCAAACGTGGTGCTTTGTTGTCTTTGGGTATGGATGAGCCAGCTCCACCAAAATTCCCATTTATTGGAGCACCTGATAAGTATGTAGACATTGACAACAAGAACGCTTTGTGTACATCCAATTATTTCTGACTGATGAGGACGTCGAAAAAATGATTACTGGGAGGAACCTATTGAAGAGCAACAATCCGCAACTCTGTTTGATAAGATTTCTACAAGCAGAAAGAGGGATCTAGTTAACAATTTGACCTTTGAACATTTCTGGGCCTGACCATTAATTCAGGGAGTGGGGGCGCAATGCCTGCAGAAATGGTATGGGACCAGGAATAAATTACTTGCCACTCGGTTTTCCAGAGCCGTCATGTTAGAATAATGATATTCGTTGATAAGGAAATTTTTTCACTTCACAAATAATGAAGAATTTGGGTACAAAATTATTGATATTATTATACAGCCATCGTGGCTAACTTCTCCCCTTTCAAGTGTTGTTCTCCCAGTGGAGGATAGCCACAGGGGGAGAGACAGGGTTGGAAATTCAAAAGGGTAAGTTTTAAAGAGACATATACACATAGAGTGGTACTGTGTCATCTTTGAGGATTATATTGTATCCAAGAAAGCACCTCAGATTTATCCCTACAGCAGTTTCCAGTGCCTGCGTGCCCATGTAATGTCATTGGGAAATTTTTACTCGCTAGAAATTTTGGTTCATGGCATCAAAAAAGTGTCAATTTAATCCAAATGTAATTTTAGACCAGAGAAATAACAGCGAGAGTGACTCAGCATTATTCAAAGAATTGCGTGATATTGGTGCCTCAGGATATTCATAATCCTACACTGACACTGCTCAAAGAAAGGATGACAGTGAAGAAGGTTCTACACCTGAGCTCTTTGATGACCAAACGTGGTGCTCTATTGTCTTCCCGTATGGAGGAGCCAGCTCCACCAAGATTCCCATTAAGGGAGCACCTGTTATGTACATTGATGTGGAACACAAGAACGCTTTGGCGTAACTACAATTATTTCTGACCGATGAGGTCATCAAAAATGATTACTGGGAGGAACCGATTGAATAGCGAAAATCTGCTACCCTGTTTCATAAGATTTCTAGAAACAGGAAGAGGGATACAGGGAACAAAGTGACCTTTGGACATTTCTGGGCCACATAATTTCTTCAGGGAGTGAGGGCACAATGCCTGCAGAAATGGTATTGGACCAGGAATAAATTCCTTGCAACTCTCTTTTCAGCAGCCATCATGTCAGAATACTGATATTCGTTGATTATGAAATGTTTTCATTTCACAAATAATGAAGAATTTGGGTACAAACTTACTGATGTTTTAGACTGCTAGGAAGGTTAACTGCTCCCCTTTCCAGTGTTGTTCTCCTAATGGAGGACAGCCACAGGGGTGCAAGACTAGGCAGGAAATTCAACCGGGCAAGTCTTAAAAGAGACATACACACATAGAGTGGTACGGGTAATCTTTGAGGATTATATTGTATTCAAGCAATGCACCTCATATTTATCCGTAGAGCTGTCCCCTGTGCCTGCTTGCCATTTTAAGGTTTTTGGAGAAATTTTCTGACTAGAAATTTTAGTCCATGGCATAAAAAAGTGTCATTTTAACCCAAAAGGGGTTTTAGACCAGAAAAATAAGAGCGACTATCACTCAGAATTATGCACAGAATTGCGCGATAGTGGTTAGTCGGGAAATTCATAATCCAAAATTTACACTGCTCAGAGAAAGGATGACAGTGATGAAGATTCCTCACCTGACCTCTACGATGTGAAAACGTGGTGCTCTATTGTCTTCGGGTGTGGATGAGCCAGCTCCACCAAGATACCCATGCACTGGAGCACCTGGTATGCAAGTAGAGGATGACCACTACAAACTTTTGGCATAACTACAATTATTTCTGATTGATGAGGTCATTGAAAAAATTATTATTGAGACAAACCTGTTGAAGAGCAACAATCCGCTACTCTCCTTCACAAGTTTCCAAAAGCAGAGTCATTTCAACCCAAAAGTGGTTTTAGACCAGAAAAATAACAGCGACAGTGACTCAGAATTATGCACAGAATTGTGCGATAGTGATTCGTCGGGAAATTCATAATCTGACACTGACACTGCTAAGATTCATGAAGACAGTGAGGTTGATTCCGCACCTGAGCTCTGCAATGTGCAACATGGTGCTCTATTGTCTTCGGGTATAGATGAGCCAGCTTCACCAAAATTCCCATTTACTGGAGCACCTGGTATGCAAGTAGAGGTGGTCACTAAAGCTTTTGGTGTAACTACAATTTTTTCTGATTGATGACGTCATTCAAAAAATTATTACGGAGACAAACCGGTTGAAGAGCAACAATCCACTACTCTGCTTCACAAGTTTGCAAAAGGCAGAAAGAACTATCCTGTGAAGAAATATGATATTTGGAAATTTCTGGGCCTGTTCCTACTCCAGGGACTGGTGGCACAACGCATGCAGAAATGGCATTGGACCACGAATAAATTACTTCCAACCTCATTTTGGGAACCTTCATGTTAGAGTACTGATATTCATTGATTATGAATTTTTTTCAATTCAAAAATAAAGAAAAATTTGGGTACAAACTTATGGACATGATTGGACAGCCAGGGAGGTTAACTACTCCCCTTTACAGTGTAGTTCTCTCAGTGGAGCATAGACACAGGGAGGCAGAAATGAGACAGAAATTGTAAAGGGCAAGTTTTACAGAAATATATTCGCACAAAGAGTGGTACTGCGTAACCCTTGATGATCACATTGTACCAAACAAATCACATCTGATTTCTCCCTACAGTAGTCTCCATTGATTGGTTCTACTACATTTGCATTCTAGGATGCAGACTTCCCTACACGACCACTAAAAACAAAATGGTTCCATAAGCAAATGTGTTCAAGAAAGCTGATGGTGTCCAGCTATCAAAAGATATAGCATCTAAGGTCTTAACAGCTGAAGGCAAACAAGCGGCCATCTAGTTCAGAAGCAACAAAGCTCACATGGAATAAGAAAACTATCCTGTGTGATAACGAGGTTTGAAAGGGATCAGGTATCAGGCATAATCAGCACAAAATATCGTATAATTGCGAATGAGCAGGGAGTGCTGGGTAGAGACCCAAAGCCACTGGACATCCCCTTAAGAAAGATTTCGGGGAGGAGATGAGCCAACACATGATATGAGACAGCAACAATGAAACATAACTTTCCTCTAGTTCATAAATGCTTCCTCTCCCCTCCACTATCATGATCCCAATTATACCTTACAAATCTGGCTAGACCAGAGAATGTACACTTGGACAGATAGGAACTGGAAACACAGGAAATCGAAGGTGGATGAGCCCTTTAGGACCAGTTTTATCGATGGAGACACTGGGAGGGTGGAGGGAAGGTAGGTTGGAAAGGGGCAACCAATTACAAGGATCTACATTTAACCTCAACAGAAAAGTGGGTGAAGGGGAACATCGGATAGTGCAAGGTATGACAAAATAATAAGTAGTAAATTAACAAGGACTTCTGAGGGAAGAGTAGTGGGAAGGGAGGGGAAAATGAGGACCTGGGGCCAGGGGCTTGGGTGGAGAGCAGATATTTTGAGAATAAAGAGGGAAAAGAATGTACAAATGTGCTCTACACAATTGATGTATGCATGGAGTGTGGATAGTGCTGTATGAACCCCTAATAAAACGATTTTTTAAAAAAGATCTAGGCAGAGGACTCATGCAAGGATGTTCTCAGGCTGGATTAGACCTATTAAAACAGCTACTGGAGTCGCCTCACCCTGGGTTTATTCCTGAGTCACGCATGAAGCTTACAGTCCACAGCCCCAGGAACTAGACAGTGAGGGAGGCGGGGCTCTGAGGCCATTCCACAGGGGGAATGGACCTCCTGTCCTGCAGGCACACCTTCCTCTGTAATCCTGCTGTGTGGGGCATGACTTTCATGGATTCCACAACATGGCAGGTGTACAATTCCTGGGGGATTGTCAGGGAGCCTCTGTTCATGCACACACACTACCACCTAGCTGGAGGAACTTGCTGAACAAAGCCTGAGGCAGACAACAAGCCCACTAAATGATACTGTAAGAGATACAATCAGCATCCATAAACCGGCACCTGGGAGTAAGAGGCAGCATACTTTGGTCCCAGCCCCTCCCACTGTAATCTTCAAGGAGAGACACTCCAAAGCAGAGGATTTTCAAAAGGCACTGCCAGGACTGTGAAATGAGCAGCTCATTTGTGGACATGGATATTATGTGATCCAGACGTACTACCTCCTCCGTTCCAGTCAGCTGAGACAAAAATCCTTCCAAGCAGAAAGCCATGAATCTGAACAGTATCCACCAGCCACTCATGTCTAGTCCTGCTGCCTTCAAAGATCCTTCCTGGGTTTGTCGGATCTCTCTGGGGACAGATAGACCTCGGTCTTTGGCTCTGCATGAGAAAGAATTCACGCCATAGCCTGGTTTGTGATCCAAATGAATTTTAGGACAGTTAGGGAGGCGTGGTGGGCAAATCTGGTCGATCCCAGTGGCCGAATTGAATGTAATTGGCCTATATGGGTCAATGCAGATGCAGCACCCACCCAGGTGTACCTACCCTTCCTGGCCGGAAATCTGGTCATTTGAGCACGCTCAGTGTGCCTCTCCATCCTGGGCCACTAGCTTGGCCCTCCGAGTGTGTGTAATGGACACTCCAGTCCCTATGCTAGCTAACTAACATTTACACCCTGAAGAGATATGGACCCAAATCTTTGTGGTACTGGGCAATGACATCTCTAGCTACTTCCTGCTGGCAAAGGGGCAAAGTGGGGTTTTGGGTCCATGCCCTTCCTACTCTATTGGAAGGGGTTCTCCATTCAGGGCTAGGATGTAAAAGGTTCAGGTGTTCCAGGAGATTGTGGTCCTGGAGCTGGCACAGTTGGTTCAGAGGCCTTGGTAAACTGAGAACTTCTGAAAAACCAAACAAATGGACAAAAGGTTGAACAGTTTAACTGAGACAAGGCTAAGATTGTGACGTGGCAGTGCCATTGAAATTAGGCGAGTGTCACATGAAATAAGTAAAAAAAAAAAACATAGGATTATCAGGCATGTGTGTTTGTTTACTCTAAGTACAGGAATGGGGGTTAAAACATTCACAATTTCCCCTAGAAGAGTACAGGATTTGGGCACTACTGGGTGCAGTGGGATCACTGCTTCATTTATGATCCTAAGGTTTTGGGCCCGCTGATAAGAACCATCCTTTTTAACCCTATAACGCCTCAATTTTTAATTTGGGGGGAAAATTTTGTTTTTATTTTTCACTTTCATAGCTATCTATCTATCTATCTATCTATCTATCTATCTATCTATATACATTCCATTAAATGTTATGAAAACATCATGCTCGGCGTTATGGGTTAAATGGTAATATTGGGTACTACAGGGGGAGTCAACAGGGATCAAATGAAGAGTAATTCCCTAAGTCATTTTTAATTTTCTTGCGTTCAATTTGAGTAAAAGGCTTGTAAATTACCCGGGGACCAAATTCCCCTGTGCCTCTATTATGGGTAGAATGTTCAGGGAGGTTTCAGAGATGGGAGAATAGTAACTTCCAAGTCCAGGATCACTTACGGTAGGGGTCTTCAAACTGTTCACACAGGGGTCAGTTCACTGTCCGTCAGACCACTGGAAAACCAGACTATAGTTTTTTTTTAAAAACTATAAACAAATTCCTATGCACAATGCATGAGTTGGCTGCTAAGCAGGACAGGCAGTGGCAGCAAGAACACCCTGAGGGCGGGATAATTGGCGTCAGGCCACATGTGCCCCAAGGGCCAATTTGAGGACGCCTGCCTTAGGGGTCCTGGGTACACAGGGGGATGAAGGTCTCTACTGCTCATCAAAAGGAGAAATGCTCTAACTTATGACATCTCCACCGACTTTCCCATCACTCTACAGAACTGTTCCAGCTGAATCAGGGTTGGAAGGGAAAGTGTACCTTTCTCTGGCCACCATTCTCCTATCTCAAAAAGCTACTGTGGCCAAATATAGTAGCAAAGTGTATCAGCTATTGTTTGTCCAGCCTCTCTATATCAAATCTACTCAATTGGACAGGATTCATGCAAGGGGGCAATTCCTGAGTATCAAGCTGCTAAGTCCCATCTAGAAAGCACAAAACAATGAGGCCATTCAGAGCTTGCTGCCTCAAGGTAAAAAACCCCCACTTGAAAGTACATCCTTGTGTTGCCCTGAAACTGATGCCTCACGCAGATATCCTAGCCCGAGGTAAGGGGTCAAAGACCAGTCGCTTAGGGCAACTTTTGGTCGACCTATTTTTCTAGACAGCAAGCTAGGAGGACCACTGCTTGGGATGGCCCCACGGGTCTCCAAGATGCCTGCTGGTGGGAGTAGACTCTCAAATCTCTAAAGTGAAGGGACATATGGAAGCTCAGGGAAGCTTCAAGGAAATTGGAATTTCCAGCTGGAACATTTGCAGTCCACTGCACAACAACTTACAGAAGGTTCTCAGAGAGGAGATGAGCCAAGAAACGGTACAAGATAGTAAATATGAAACACAACTTTCCCCTAGTTCCTAAATGTGTCATCTCCCCCACTATCATGATCCCAATTTTACCTTAAAAATCAGATTGGACCAGAGAATGTACACTGGTACAGATAGGAACTGGAAACACAGGGAATCCAGGGTGGATGAGTCCATTAGGACCAGTATTATGAGTGGAGACATTGGGAGGAGGGAGGCAGGGTAGGTTGGAAACGGTGAACAGATTACAAGGATCTACATTTTACTTCAACGGAAAAGTGTGTGAAGGGGGACATCAGACATTGAAAGATATGACAAAAGAATTAGTTAGTTACAAAGGATTTATGAGTGAGGGGCAGCGCACATGGGGTGCGGGGGAATGAGGAGCTGAGGTCAGGGGGTTGGGTGGAGAGTGTATATTTTGAGAATAATGAGGGCAATGAATGTACAAACGTGCTTTACACAACTGATGTATGCATGGAATGTGGTTAGTGTTGTTTGAGCCCCTGATAAAAAGATCATAACACCAAAAAAAAATCTATCTGGGCAAAGGGCTCATGTAAAGATGATCTCAGGCTGGATTAGACCAGTAAAAACGGGTAATGGAGTCGCCTCACCCTGTATCTATTCCTGAGTCAGGCATGAAGCTTCGCGCCACAGCCGCAGAGCTGGACACTGAGAGATGGGGGATTTTAGGCCATTCAACAGGGGGAATGGCCCTGCTGTCCTGCAGGGCCCACGCTGCTCTGTAATCCTCCTGTGTGGGGCATGGCTTTCATGGAGTCCACACCATGGGAGTGCTACTATTCATGGGGGATTGGCAGGAAGCCTCGGCTCATGCACACACACCACCACCTAGCTGGAGGACCACGGTGAACAAAGCCTGAGGTAGACAACAAGCCCACTAACTGATCCTGTAAGAGATACAATCAGCATCCAGAAACCAGCAACTGGGAGTAAGAGGCAGCATACCTTGGGCCCAGCCCCTCCCACTGTGATCTTCAAGGCGTGACATTCCAAAGCAGAGGAATTTCAAAAGGCACTGCCAGGACTGTGGAATGAGCAGCCCATTTGTGGACATGGATATTATGAGATCCAGACGTACTACCTCCTCTGTTCCAGTCAGCTGAGAAAAAAAACCTTCCAAGCAGGAAGCCATGCATCTGAACAGTATCCACCAGCCACTCACGTCCAGTCCTGCTGCCTCCAAAGAGCCTTCCTGAGTTTGACAGATCTCTCTGGGGACAGATAGACCTTGGTCTTTGGCTCTGCGTGAGAAAGAATTCACGTGGAAGCCTGGTCTGTGATCCAAGTGAGCTTTAGGAGAGTTAGAGAGGCATGGTGGGCAACCCTGGTCGACCCCAGTGGCTGAATTGAATTTACTAGGCCTAGGTGGGTCAATCCACGTACAGCGCCCACCCAGGTGTACCACCCCTTCCTGTCCGGAAAACTGACCCTCTGAGCGTGCACAGGGCACCACTCCTACCTGGGGTCTTAGCCTGGCCCTCTGGGCATGCATAATGGATGCCCCAGTCCCTAGGTTAGCTACCTAACATTTACACCGTGAAGAGATATGGACCCAAAACTTTGGGGTACTGGGCGACGACATCTCTAGCTACTTCCTGCTGGCAAAAGGGGCAAGTGTGGGGCTTTGGGTCCATACCCTTCCTACACTGCAAGAAGTGGTTGTCCATTCAGGGCAACGTTATCAAAGATGGATAAGATTTAGGTGGTCCAGGACATGGTAGCCGTGGAGTTGGCACACTTGGTTCAGAGGCCTTGGTACCCTGAGAACTTCTGGAAAAACAAAGGGTCAAAGAGTTGAACAGTTTGACTGACACAAGGCCAAGCTTGTGAGGTGGCACTGCCCTTGAAATTAGGTGATTGTCACAAGAAATTAAAAAAAATCTTAGGATTATCAGGCATGTGTGTTTGTTCACTGTAAGTACAGGAACAGGGGTAAAAGCATTCACAATTTCCCCTAGGAGGGCACAGGGTTTTGGCACTACTAGGTGCAGTGGGATCACTCCTTCATTTATGATCCTAAGGTCTTGGATCCGCTGATAAGACCCATCCTTCTTTTTAAACCTATAACAATTCAATTTTAATTTGGGAAAAATTATTTTTCATTTTGGTTCTTTAATTTCATAGTTATCAATATATCTATATTAATATACACATTTCTTTTAATGTTATGAAAACGTCATGCTTGGCGTTATAGAGTTAAATGGCAATAATGGGGTACTACGGGGGAGTTAACACAGATCAAAAGTAGAGTAACTGCCTAAGTCATTTTTAATTTTCTTGGGTTCAATTGGAGTAAAAGGCTTGTAAATTACCCGGGCACCAAATTCCCCTGGTGTTTTAGGGCTGCGAGATTAGTAACCCCTAAGTCCAGGATTCCTTATGGCAGGCGTCCTCAAACTGTTTACATAGGGAGTCAGTTCACTATCCCTCAGACCGTTGGAGGGCCAGACTATAGTTTTTTAAAACCTATGAACAAATACATATGCACAGTGCACATCTTATTTTGAAGTTAAACAAAATAAATAAATGGAGCACAAACACCAGGCAGACAGTACTAATGTCCTCGGCTGTCTGCATGTGGCACACAGGCTGTGGTTTGAGGACACCTGCCTGCTCTCGGTGCTCATGAAGAGGATGTGGTTTCAACCCAAAAGCTTGGAAACTCCGCAATTTGTTTAAAGGTGATTGGGCAGATGGAGTCCCTGATTCACCCATGCACGACTCCTGGGAACCAGGACATCACGATCTGATCCCTTAAATTCATGTGTGGATTGACATTGCCACTAATAAGCCAGCACGTATAAAAGCCTTACTCCCTCCCGCAACAGAAAGGTTTCTTGTTTCCAAGATTTCAGGAAACATGGCAGGCCCGGAAAAACAACCGCTCCAAGTTCCTAAAACCACCAAGATGGAGGCCAACCCTCCCCCTGCCCTCTCCATACCCCTCCCCATCTGCTTTATCCCATTTTGCAGGAGGACTCTGGGAGTGGGAGAGCTGACTTCCGACCCTTTGGTACGACTACCACCTATCAGTTTCCCGGGGGTTGGAGAGAGAAAAAGACTCACAAGCCATTTTTGAGTCCCCCCACCCCACAACACACACTAGGGCTTGCACGTCTTATCAACCGCCCAAAATGGATGACTCAACAGTGTTCCATTCTCCCCCTAAGGAAAGCAACCCCAACACCTGGGGAAGACCCCCAAGTCCCTTTTTGGGTTTAGTTCATCCCCTTTTATTCCAGGGATTTGTATAATTGGAAACAACAAACTCCCTTTTTCTGACAAACCACAAGGTCGGGTTTCTTTGCTAGAAACAGGTTTCCATACTCATCAGCCCACCTGGGACGGATTGCCAGCAACTTCTCTAGGTACTGTTCACAACACAGGAACAGGAGCCCTTCCAGAGAGAGGCCCAGAAGACAGTCAATGGACCTGATGGTCAGCCAGCAACAATTCCCCACTTGAGAGAAACTCTTTTTGCCACTACACGAACAATGTGGAATACAAACTCCTAGCAAGGAACGGAAGGCTTGACCAGGTATTACCACTTGCTCTTACAAGGCCTCCGCGGGAGAGCTAGGAAACCTATGAATTTATCTAAGGTCAGTGAGAATTTTCAGGCTCTTACAAGAGAATGTCCACCTGCCTTTTTAGAGTGGCTTATGGAAGGCTTCAGGCTTTATACCCCTATTGGCCTGGAGGCCCCCGAGAACAGGTGGGCAATAAGCATTCCCTTTATTACCCAGTCTGCCTCAGACACGGAAACGAAGTGGGAAGGGTTTGAAGGGGAAAATCTTAGTGATTGGTAGAAGTGTCTCAGTGGCTGTATAACAACAGAGATGACCCAAACACGGGAGACATAGAAACTAGCGAAAATACTAATAATTGCCATGAGAGACCCCAGAGGCTCGGGAAAAGGAGATCAGGGCCCACTCACGGAGAGACTGACCTGTGGGCACCGCCAAGGCCTAGGGAAGGATCAATGTGCCTACTGCAGAAAAGAAGGACATTGGAAAAACCAGTGGCTTGAAAACCCGAGGAGAGGTGGACGACCCTCCACTAGAGAGGACAGGCCTCATCCTCACCTAGAAAAACCCAAGTAAGTAACAATAATGCTTGAAGAATCTGAATGAAGGTGTCAGGGCTCTGTGCCACTTGGTCCCCAGGACCCCAGGCTAACTCTCCAAGTAGAAGGCCAGCCAGTAAATTTCTTGGTGGACACAGTGGCCACCTCCTCAGGTTCAGAAAACAGTACGGGCACATTGACAAAAGGGATGATTTGAATTACTGTCAGCATATGATTGCTTCCAAAAATTACTCACACCACAATGTTTGCATGGAGTTTGGGTGGGCTTCCCAAGATATCAAGATAAAAAATATCTATCTGCCCTCTGTGCCAGTTAGCAACATGGTTTTGATGGCACTGGTTCCTGGCTCAGCTGCTGAGCCAGTGAAGCAGTTATAGCAGGAGAGGGTAGGTGGCCGGTGGCCATCAACTGAAGGACAAAATCTCCACAGTGGGCTTCCTCTTTCAATATGGATCCACTTATGTCACCTGCTGGACACTATCTCTATCCTGGACTCAGAATCGCTACCCCAGGTCTAGAATGCAGCTGGCAGGTACACACTATTTGAAACAGTCTCTGGTTAGCACACGGAGCAGAAGAAGAGGGAGAAGAGGAGACTGGAGCACATCCTGGCCCACTAGACCTTGAGGATGATGTTCCCACTCAGAGAAGCCAGTCCACATAGAAGACCACATGGCCAGCCCCTTGATGAGACACGACATCGCTCAAAGACCCATGGCCCTAGAGGGGACAACAATGGAGACACAGTGTGGGTATTGTGGCCAAACTGATCCCACCACACCAAGCATAACACTAAGTGGGTGCAGCAGAAGAGCAAGGAATCAGAGCAGCAAGGTCCCCAGGGAATGCCAAAGGTGGACTTTGGGGCCAGGACTTGGTGCCCCAACAGACTGGACTGGAAAACACTCCTAAATGCCAACACACAGTCCTTGAACTAACTATGAGCCTTTCTTTCTTGTTGTGTTTTGTTTTCTTTTATTGTCATTGGATTTTTGTTGTTTTGTTTCTTTTCCTGCTTGGCTTAGCTCAGTCTGATTTTGTGCGTGTTATTACCTCTACGGGTCTGTCTAAATAAGATAGGCTGGATGAACAATCTGGAGGAGTAAACACGGGACCAACACTTCAAGGGGGGCAAGGGAGAGAGGAAGGTGGGGGGAAAGGAAGTGGTGTAAAGAAACCCAGAGACAAGGGAACAACAAGTGATGCAAATCGGTGGTGAGAGGGATGTAGGAGGCCTGGTAGGGCATGATCAAGGGTAATGGAACCAAGAGGAATTACTGAAACCCAAATGAAGACTGAGTATGGCAGTGGGCACAAGAGGAAAATCACAGAAGAGTGAGCTGGGAAGCAAGGGCCAGTAAAAGACGTCTAAATAAAGGCAGGTACATATATTTATAAATGAGCACGGGCAAATCGATCTACGTCCATATATGTATAGATTTAGTATTAAGGTAGCAGATGGACATGGGGCCTCCACTCAAGTACTCCTTCATTGCAAAAATACTGTTGTACTAAATTGGCATTCTATGATGCTCACCTTCCCTACACGATCACTGAAGACAAAGTGGCTGTGTAAGCAAATGTGGTGAAGAAATCTGATAGTGCCCAGCTATCAAAAGACATGGCGTCTGGGGTCTTAAAGGCTTGAAGGTAAACAAGCGGCCATCTAGCTCAAAGCAACAAAGCCAATATGGAGGAATCATACCAGCCTGTACGATCACAAGGATTCAAAAGGTTAAGGCATCAGGCATCATGAGAACAAACTATCTTATCATGGCGAATGAGCGGGGACTGCCTGGTAGAGACCCAAACCCATTTGCAATCCAATGGACATCCCCTTACAGAAGGGTTTCAGAGAGGAGATGAGCCAAGACAGGGTATGAGATAGGAACGATGAAACACAACTTTCCTCTAGTTCTTAAGCTTCCTCTTCCCCAACTATCAGGATCCAAATTCTACCTGACAAATCTGGCTAGACCAGAGATTGTACACTGGTACCGATAGGAACTGTAAACACGGGGAATCCAGGGTGGATGAGTCATTTAAGACCAGTACTATGAGTGGAGATACTGGGAGGGTGGAGGGAGGGTGGGATGGAAAGGGAGAACCGATGACAAGGATCTACATTGACCTCAATAGAAAAGTGGGTGAAGGGGGACATCAGACAGTGAAAGATATGACAAAAGAATTAGTAAATTACCAAGGATTGATGAGGAAGGGGTAGCAAGCATTGAGGGGAAAAAATGAGGAGCTGAGGCCAGGGAATTGGGTGGAGAGTGGATATTTTGAGAACAATGAGGGCAATGAATATACAAATGTGCTTTATACAACTGATGCATGCATGGAATGTGGTTAGTGTTGTATGAGCCCCTGATAAAAAGATCATAAAACAAACTAACAACAACAAAAAAAGATCTGGGCAGAGGGCTCATGCAAGGATGATCTCAGGCTGGATCGGACCAGTAAAAATGGCTACTGGAGTCGCCTCACCCTGTGTCTTTCCTGAGTCAGGCATCAATCTTAGGGCCCACAGTCCCAAGCGCTGGACAGTGAGGGAGGCGGGGTTCTGAGGTCATTCCACAGGGGGAATGGCCATCCTGTGCTGCAGGGCCCACCCTCCTTGTAATCCAGCTGTGTGGGGCATGGCTTTCATGGAGTCCACACCATGGGAGCGCTACTATTCATGAGGGGTTGGCAGGAAGGCTCTGCTCAAGCACACACACCACCAACTAGCTAGAGGACCTCGGTGAACAAAGCCTGAGGCGGAAAACAAGCCCACTAACTGATCCTGTAAGAAATACAATCAGCATCCAGAAACCAGCAACTGGGAGTAAGAGGCAGCATACCTTGGGCCCAGCCCCTCCCACTGTAATCTTCAAGGTGTGACATTTCAAAGCAGAGGAATTTCAAAAGGCACTGCCAGGACTGTGGAATGAGCAGCTCATTTGTTTACATGGATACTATGTGGTACAGACGTACTACCTCCTCCGTTCCAGTCCTCTGAGACAAAAACCCTTCCAAGCAGAAAGCCATGCATCTGAACAGTATCCACCAGCCACTCACGTCCAGTCCTGCTGCCTCCAAAGAGCCTTCCTGAGTTTGACAGATCTCTCTGGGGACAGATAGACCTTGGTCTTTGGCTCTGCGTGAGAAAGAATTCACGTGGAAGCCTGGTCTGTGATCCAAGTGAGCTTTAGGAGAGTTAGAGAGGCATGGTGGGCAACCCTGGTCGACCCCAGTGGCTGATTTGAATTTACTTGGCCTAGGTGGGTCAATCCATGTACAGCGCCCACCCAGGTGTACCACCCCTTCCTGTCCGGAAAACTGACCCTCTGAGCGTGCACAGGGCACCACTCCTACCTGGGGTCTTAGCCTGGCCCTCTGGGCATGCATAATGGATGCCACAGTCCCTAGGCTAGCTACCTAACATTTACCCGTGAAGAGATATGGACCCAAATCTTTGGGGAACTGGGCGACAACATCTCTAGCTACTTCCTGCTGGCAAAAGGAGTGAACTGGGGCTTCGAGTCCATACCCTTCCTACATTGCTGGTTGCATAAGTTTGAGGTGATCCAGGAGATGGTAGTCGTGGAGTTGGCATACTTGGTTCAGAGGCCTTGGTACCCTGAGAACTTCTGGAAAAACAAAGGGTCAAAAAGTTGAACAGTTTGACAAACACAAGGCTAAGTTTGTGAGGTGGCACTGCCCTTGAAATTAGGCGAGTGTCACAGGAAATAAAAAAAAATCTTAGGATTATCATGCATGTGTGTTTGTTCACTGTAAGTACAGGAACAGGGATAAAAGCATTCACAATTTCCCCTAGGAGGGCTTTGGCACTACTACGTGCAGTGGGATCACTGCTGCATTTACGATCCTAAGGCCTTGGACCCGCTCATAAGACCCATCCTTCCTCTAACCCTATAATGCTTCAATTTTAATTTAGGGGAAATTTTTTTGTTTGGGTTCTTTATTTCATAGTATCAATATATCTATATTAACATATACATTTCTTTTAATGTTATGAAAACGTCATGCTCGGCGTTATAGAGTTAAATGGTAATGATGGGGTACTACAGGTGGAGTCAACAGGGATCAAAAGTAGAGTAACTGCCTAAGTCATTTTAAATTTTCTTGGGCTCAATTGGAGTAAAAGGCTTGTAAATTAACCGGGCACCAAATTCCCCTGGTGCCACCTACTATGGGTGGAATGTTCAGGGGTGTTTCAGGGCAGGGAGCTTAGTAACCCCTAAGTCAAGGATCCCTTAGGGCAGGGGTCCTTAAACTGTTTACACAGGGGGCAGTTCACTGTCCCTCAGACCGTTGGAGGGCCAGACTATAGTTTTTTAAAACCTATGAACACATTCCTATGCACAGTGCACATCTTATCAATGTCCTTGGCTGTCTGCATGTGGCTCACAGGCTGTAGTGTGAGGACCCCTGCCTGCTCTAGGCACTCAGGAAGAGGATATGGTTTCAACCCCAAAGCTTGGAGACTCCACAATTTATTTAAAGGTGATTGGGCAGAAGGAGTCCCTGATTGACCCACGCAAGACTCCTTTTCCCTTCCCCTATTACTCAGAGTTCATAGTTATGTTTAGGGGGAACCAGGACATCCCGATCCGACCCCTTAAATTCGCGTGTCGATTGACATTGCCACTTATCAGCTAGCATATAGAGAAGACTTACTCCCTCCCCCAACTGAAAGGTTTCCTGTTTCCAAGATTTCAGGAAACATGGCAGGCCCGGAAAAACAACCGCTCCAAGTTCCTAAAACCACCAAGATGGAGGCCATCACTCCCCCTGCCCTTCACACCCCCCTCCCCATCAGCTATATCCCATTTTGCATGAGGACTCTGGGAGTGGGAGAGCTGAATTCTGACCCTTTGGTACCGCTGCCACCTATCAGGTTCCCGGGTGCCAGAGAGAGAGAAAGACTCACAACCCATTTTTGAGTCCCCCCACCCCACAACACACACTAGGGCTGGCATGTCTTATCAACCCCCGAAAAGGATGACTCGGCAATAGCCATTCTCCCCTTAAGGCAAGCAGCCCCTACACCTGGGGAAGACCCCCAAGTCCCTTTTTTTAGTTTAGGTTGACCCCTTTTATTCCAGGGATTTGTATAATTGAAAACAACAAAATCCCTTTTTCTGACAAACCACAAGGTCGGGTTTCTTTGCTAGAAATAGGGTTCCATACTCATCAGCCCACCTGGGACGGATTGCCAGCAACTTCTCTAGGTGCTGTTCACAACATAGGAACGGGAGCCCTTCCAGAGAGAGGCCCAGAAGACAGTCAGTGGACCTGATGGTCAGCCAGCACGCACTCCCCACTCTTGAGAGAAACTCTTTTTGCCACTGCATGAACAATGAGGGGATCCAAACTCCTAGAAAGGCCAGGAGGGCTTAACCAAGTATCACCAGTTGCTCTTACAGGGCCTTCGCGGGAGAGCTAGGAAACCTATGTATTTATCTAAGGTCAGTAAGAATTTTCAGGCTCTTACAAGAGAATGTCCGCCTGCCTTTTTAGAGTGGCTGATGGAAGCCTACGGGCTTTATACCCCTATTGACCTGGAGGCCCCCGAGAACAGGCGGGCAATAATTATTGTCTTTATTACTCAGTGTCCCTCAAACATGAAAAAGAAGTGGGAAGGGTTTGAAGGGGAAAATCTTAGTGATTTGGTAGAAGTGACCCAGCGGGTGAATAACAACAGAGATGACCTTATCTCGACAGAGGCAAAGAAACTAGCGAAAATACTAGTAATTGCCATGAGAGACCCCAGAGGCTCGGGAAAAGGAGATCAGGGCCCACTCAGAGAGACTGACCTGTGAGCACCGCCAAGGCCTGGGGAAGGATCAATGTGCCTACTGCAGAAAAGAAGGACATTGGAAAAATCAGGAGAGTTGGATGACCAACCACTATAGAGGATACGCCTCATCTTCACCTATAAAAACCCAAGCAAGCAACAATAATGCTTGAATAATCGGAATGAAGGTGTCAGGGCTCTGTGTCACTTGGCCCCCAGGATCCCAGACTAACTCTCCAAAAAGGGGGCCAGCCAGTAAATTTCTTGGTGGACACAGGGTCCACCTTCTTGGTTTTGGAAAAGACTACAGGTTCATTGTCAAACGGAAATATTTTAATTACAGGGGCCACAGGCCAGACCCAAGCACACCCATGGACAATGGCCAGAATAACAGATTTAGCACAAGAGACAGTTACACACTCTTTCCTGGTAATGCCTCAATGCCCCTATCCCCTAATGGGTCGGGACTTATTACGATAAATGGCGGCCATAATTACTTTCTCACATCTGCAACCACCTTAACCCTTGAATTTGAAAAGGCAAAGGTTTTGCTCACCGCTCCAATTTCAGAGGGATCTGTGTTTTATCAAGGAGCAGAAGAGACCTCCTCAAAGGAACTCCGTGATAAATGGGTAAAAGATATTCCTTTTGTTTGTGCATAGAACAACCTGCCAGACCTTGCTGAACATCAGGTATCTGGGGACATACAATTTCTGAGCTCGGTCACACTGGTGAGTGTCAAGCAAAACCCTACTCCATGGAAAGCAAAGGTGGGTATTATGTTCACATATGCAGACTAAAAAGGACAGGCATTTTGGTGCCCTGCAAGTCCACATGGAATGCTCCCCTGCTGCTGGTGTAGAAGCCAGGAACTGAGGACTTTCAACCGGTGCAGGGTCTCGGAGAGGTAAATCAAGGGTAGAAACTGTCCACCCCACGGTACCAAACCCCGAGACCCTCCTGAGTACTATTCTGTCAAACTGAATTTGTTATACTGTTTTGGACTTGAAGGATGCTTTGTTCTCCACACCCTTGTCCCTGTAAGTCAACCCAGTGAAGACTTACAGGAATATAAGGAGGAACGCCCCCAAAACCCCTTATTCCTGTATGCAGGTGACCTCCTCCTGGCCTCTGAAATCCTGGAGGAATGCCAAAGGGCTACCGAGGACCTGTTAATAGTCCTTGGCCAATTTGGGTCCAGGGTATCTGCAAGAAAGGCTCAACTGCGTGTCAATAAAGCTGTATACCTTGGCTACCAACTGGAGGAGGGAAAACGGACCTTTTCCCCTAGCCGCACAGAGGAGATCCTCAAAATCCCAGTACCTGAGACTTCGAGGCAGGTGCAAGCGTTTCTAGGAGCTGTGAGGTACTGTCCATTGTGAAATTTTGGATTTGCAAATGTAACCAAACCAAACATTTCTGGGGTGAAGACTGTGTAGTATGGCAGAGACCAGATCAAAACCAGGGATGCACAAGGTAGACAACAGTGGAGGAGGTGGGGAAAGGAAAATAAAAGGATGAATATAAGGAAGAAAAGGGAAGTGAGGGCATGGGGCACTAATCCACCCAAGGGGAGGGTATTGTTTATATCTCCACAGGGAAAGTGGGACCAGACTTCAACCCAGTGCCGCAAGGTGTGAATGCAATATCCCGGCGTGGAGTAGGGCTCAGCACCAAAAATTAAGTGGATTCCTGCCCCTTCCCCGAAAAGAATTTGTTTCAAATGATGACATTGATTCTGCAGCTCCGGGAGATGAACATATCTGATCAGAGCACACGGGAGCAGATGAAGGGGCAGGAGGAGACAGTGGAACACAGCCTGGCCCACGAGGCCGTGAGGATGATGTTCCAGAGTAGAGCACCCAGTCCACAGAGAGAACAACATGGCTGGCCCTACTATGAGACATGATGCCCCTCAGTGACTAAGGGCGATACAGGGACAGCAACGGAGACACAGTGTGGGAATTGCACCTGACCTGATCCCACCACACCGAGGCAAAGCACTGGGGGAGTGCAGTGGAACAGCAAGGGAATGGAGTGGCAAGGTCCCCAGGGAATGCTGAAAGTGGACTTTGGGGCCAGGGCGTGGTGCCCCAACAGACTGGACTGGAAAACGCTCCTAAGGGCCAGCAAACGATCCTTGAACGAACTACAAGCCTTTCTTTTGTGAAGTGTTTTGTTTTGTTCTTTGTCAGTGGTTTGTTTTTGTTGTTTTATTGTCTGGTTGTATACTGTTGCTTTGTTTTCCTCTGCCTTGTTTTCGTGCATGTTAGTGTCTCCACAGGTCTGTCTGAATAGGACAGGCTGGATGAACTATCTGGAGGAAATACAATAGGACAGACAGTTCCGGGGGTACAGACAATTCCGGGTAGGGGAGGGGGATGAGGGTAAGGATGTGGTGTTAATAAACACAGGGACAAGGGAACAACATGGGACCCAAAATGGTAGTGAGGGGGGAGTGACAGGTCTGATGGGGAACGATCAAGGGTAAGGTTGCGTAGAGTAGAGGTATAGCTGTAGCCCAGGTGGGGACGGAGCATGGTGGTGGGGTAGGAGGAAAGTCAAGGGAGAGGGAGGAAGAAGCTGGGAGTCAAGGGGCATTTATGGAGGTCTAGACAAAGACGTGTACATGCAAACATATATATGAGGATGGGGAAATAGATCTAATTTTCTCCATTTATAGGTTTAATACTAAGGTGGCAGAAGGACCTTGGGCCTCTACTCAAGCACTCCCTCAATGCATGAATACTTTCGTTTATTAAATTGGTACTCTATGATGCTCACTCTCCCGACACAACTGCTGAAGCCAAAGTGGGTGAACAAGTAAATGTGGTGAAGAAAGCTGATGGTGCCCGGCTATCAAAAGAGATAGTGACTGGGGTCTTAAAGGCTTGAAGATAAACAAGCGGCCATCTAGCTCAGAAGCAACAAAGCCCACATGGAAGAACACACCAGCCTGAGTGAGCGAGTGATCCCAAAGGGATCAGTTATCAGGCATCAAAGAACAAAAAATCATCATATCATTGGCTGCACACATCCATGATAGGATCGCTGAAGACAAATGGATGCATAAGCAAATGTGGCGAAGAAAGCGGATGGTGCCCGGCTATCAAAAGAGATAGTGTCTGGGGTCTTAAAGGCTTGAAGATAAACAAGCGGCCATCTAGCTCAGAAGCAAAAAAGCCCACATGGAAGAAGCACACCAGCCAGTCCGATCACGACGTGCCAAAATGACCAGGTATAAGGCATCATGCAACTAAAAAAAAAGAATATGTGTATGTGTATGTGTATATATATATATATATATATATATATATATATATATATATATACCATATTGAATGAAGGGGGAAGTGCAGAGTGGAGACCCAAGGCCCAAATGTCGGCCAGTGGAGATCCCCTCATAGAGGGGTATAGGAGAGGAGATGGGTCAGTCAGGGTGCAAGGTAGTACCGACGAAGAGCACAGCTTTCCCCCAGATCCTGGATGCTTCCTCCCCCCAACTACCATGATCCGACTTCTACCTTGCAGGGCTGGATAGGGCAGAGGTTGTACACTGGTACATATGAGGGCTGGAGACACAGGGAATCCATGGTGGATGATACCTTCAGGACCAAGGGTGCGAGGGGCGATGCTGGGAGAGTGTAGGGTGAGTGGGTTGGAAAGGGGTAACTGATTACAAGGATGCATATGTGACCTCCTCCCTGGGAGAGGGACGGCAGAGAAGGGGGGGAAGGGAGACTCCGGATAGAGCAAGATATGACAAAATAGCGATGTATAAATTACAAAGGGCACATGAGGAAGGGGGGAGCGGGGAGGGAGGGGAAAAAAAGAGGACCTGATGCAAAGGGCTTAAGTGCAGATTAAATGCTTTGAGAATGATTGGGGCGGGGAATGTATGGATGTACTTTATACAATTGATGTATGTGTATGTATGGATTGTGATAAGAGTTGTATGAGTCCCTAATAAAATGTAAAAAAAGAAAAGGAAAAAAAAAGAAAGAAAAGAAAATGATTAGGAAAAAGAATGTACAGATGTGCTTTATACAATTGATGTATGTATATGTATGGACTGTGATAAGAGTTGTATGAGCCCCTAATAAAAAGGTTAAAAAAAAAAAGGTAACCAAACCCCTATATGCAAGTACTGGGGAAAGGAAAAAGAACTTAAATGGACTGAAGTAGAACAGCAAGCCTTTGAATTCTTAAAAAAGTCACTCATATGGGCATCCTCTCTTCCCCTTCCAGACATAGAAAAGCCCTTCCAATTGTCTATGTATGAGTCCAGAGGGCACAGCAAAAGGAGTGCTAACCCAGAACCTGCAGCCATGGAAGAGACCTCTGGCCGATCTTTCAAAGAAATTGGACTCTGTAGCTGCAGGATGGCCAAGCTGCATGTGAGCTGAGGCTGCCACCGCCATCCTAGTTATAGAAGCTAGGAAGCTTACACTGGGACAGGATATTGCTGTGGTAGGGGGACATATGGTTGAGCCCCTCCTAACCAGACCCCCGGACCGGTGGATCTTGAACGCCAGGATTATGCAACCAATCCCCCTGAGGTAGTGACCGTCCTCATGCCGTCCCCAGTGTTACTGCCACAACCTACATACTCGGAACAAGATCCAAAGGTAAGCCAAGAGCTGGGTTGCCAAAGACACTCGGAGCATCCAGTGGTGCTGCTCCATCCTTAAGGAAGAAGATTCATGCCAGAAGCTCTGGGGAGAGATCTGATTCAAGGACTACATGAAGGTATGCACTCGGGATCCTCTAAATTGTCTCAGTTGCTCCTCAGGTACTTTTACATACCCAGCCTTGGACACGGTGGCAGGTGTCACCCACCGTTGATTGCACTGTGCTCAGGGAAACAACTCTAGAAAAGAAAAGGAGCAACCCCAACCACAAGCTCGAGGTAGTAGTACTGGAGAATTCTGGAGGTGGACTTTATGGATATCAAACTTAGAAAGTATGGCTACCAGTATTTGC
Organism: Tenrec ecaudatus; assembly: GCF_050624435.1. NCBI lineage: Eukaryota > Metazoa > Chordata > Mammalia > Afrosoricida > Tenrecidae > Tenrec > Tenrec ecaudatus. Next base: position 95,250,749 of record NC_134544.1, on the reverse strand, counting down.
TGGTGTTCGTGGACACCTATTGTGGATGGGTGGAAGCCTTCCCAACGAAGAAGGAAACCGCTGCCACTGTGTGTAAATTATTAGTAACAAAAATTGCCCCTAGATTTGGCCTTCCCACCATCTTGGGGTCTGACAATGACCCAGCATTCATTGCTCAAATTACTAAAGTATTAGCAATGCTTCCAAATATTAACTGGAAGCTCTCCTGGGCTTATAGGCCCCAAAGTTCAGGGCAAGCAGAAAGAATAAACAGAACCATAAAGGAATTGTTAGTTAAGTTGCATTCAGAAACTGGCGAGAACTGGGATGATCCTTTCTTTACCTTTTGCCCTACTTTGAGTCCGCTGCACTCCCTATGTGAAAAGCATGACACCATTTGGATTTATGTTTGGCAGACCTTCCCCAATCCTCCCAAGGTTGAAGGAAGTAGAAATAATGGAATTCACCAACCGGTCCCGCATCAAGTGCCTGCAGGTTGTGCAGCAGGTGAGAGACAAATCAACTGCTCTGACACCTTCATTTTGCGTCCAACCAAGGGAATGGTGAAGAGGCAGCCCACAACTTGCAACCTGGAGACTGGACGTGGGTAAAGAAGCACCAACCCGACACCTTAGAACCTAGGTGGACTGGCCCATACTAGGTGATACTTACAACACCAACTGCTGTTAAAGTAGTTGGGAAGGGGGCATGGATTCATCAGTCACAAGTAAAAAAAAAGCCCTCCCTGAGCATATCCTGAAAAGATGGACACTCAGAAAGACAGAAAAATCCTCAAAATTAAGGCTTTACAGAACTTAATTGTTTTGTCTGAGTATTGCTGACAGCACCAGACATTTCCCCCAACCAGAAACACATCTGTGGACTGCTATTCGAACCTCCAGCAGTGAATATGTAACCTCTTATACTGGGTATGGCCCCGTTTTCACTTTGATTTGTTTGACTTGCTAGGAAAGAGTTGGCATTCCGGATCCTTTAAAGATAAAGGGCACAATGGGGCCCATAACCGGAATCCCATCCTATGAGTGCAGAATACCCTCTATAGAAAGAAGGCTCCAAACAAACCATATCTATATATGCCTGGCTGATGGAACCCCTAACTGCCAAAGGGAGGGACATTACCATTGTGCAGCTTAGGATTGTGAAACTATCATCTTCAGGGTGGAAACTTGTTAACGGCGACCCTATTATTTTTATAAGAATGGGACTAAAGTCGGAGGGGTTTGATTCCACCACGTGTATAGTTTCCAAATGTAACCCAATAAGAATTGGATTCAAGCGTTATTGGGTTCACTGGGAAAACATGGGGAATTCAACATTATGTAAATGATAGAGATCCCAGGGCAACTTTTACTATCCAGCAAAGTAAAATATGGCAACCTCCCGTCCATAAAAAGGCCCAAACCTGGTGATAAATCCTGAAGAGCTACAGCTGGGTGTCACTAAGATTCTTTTGCCGCACCCTCCAGACTTCAGTAACTTTCCCGTTCACCGCTAACCCAACTCAAAGGGCCCTTCCCATTCAGGAACCACCTCAAGGTTTTATGTTTGATACTCTGGATGCTGTATTCCAAATTATGAACTCAAATCCTAACCTCACAGCTGATTGTTGACTTGTCTGAACCCTGCTCCCCCTTACTATGTAGGCACAGGTACAAATAGCACTATTGGTGCAGAGTGTAATCAAATTAAAAATGTTAGTATGAAGGATTACACGAAGCAACAGTCTGTAGGTGAGGTTAGAATGGACTCAGTTCTAAGCTCACTTTAAAATTTGCAAGGGCAAGGGCTGTGTTTTTATTCATCTAATTAACCCTTAAGTATATCAAGATATCGAGATTTTTGCCTTCAAGCTGTTCCCATTGAACCAAATGTTAATCCTTATTTGTTATCTGCTCCAATGAGTACTTGCTTTACTCGTTCCACAGTACTAACACCCTGTCTCTTTTCCCCAGTATTAGCAGCGGACTCAGGTATTTGTGTACAGTGCATGTTGTTCCTCAAGTGTACCTGTATTCTGGTGAAGGAGGTAGGGATCACTTTGGAATTTCTGGATGAGTTAAAAGAGTCCCAATTTTGGTCCCATTGTTAGCAGGGCTTGGGATTATGGGATTAGCTGCAGTCGGGTCAGGTGCTTTAATACGAGGACATTTAAACTATCAGACTCTTAGTCAGCAAATTGATTTAGATTTACAGGGATTAAAAAACCCTGTTTCCCATTTAGAAAGATCCTTAGACTCCCTTGTAGAAGTTGTGTTGCAAAACCGCTCAGGGCTTGACTTTCTCTTTTTGAAAGAAGGAGTGCTGTGCATGGCATTGGGAGAAACTTGTTTTATCCAAACCATTCGGGAATCATTAAAGATAGGTTAGCCCTGGTTAGGAAAAGATTAGAGGAAGGAGACAAGAAAAGAAATGAAGGAACCAATTGCTTTGAAAAGCTATTTAATTGGTCAACCTGGCTAACTACCCTAATAACGACCCTAGCCGGACCCCTAATCCTCCTCCTGCTAAGCTTCACATTTGAACCAATAATAACCAATAAGCTAGTGGCATTCCTTACACAGAAAGTACAAGCCATAAAATGCTTAGTGCTGAGCCCACCATACACTGGGCTGACTACTGCAGATTCAATGATTTCAACTTGGCTAAAAACAGGAGGGAATGTAGCAGCTCTGGGAAAAGCTCAAACAGCCTGACAAGAGAAGCCAGTTTGAGCTGACAGAGCCATTATGAATGGTAAATAAACTAGCTATGAACTGTCAATGAACTAGCTGATATTGGGGAGGTAGGCTGTGCAGACGTAGCCCAAGGGAATGTACAGAAGGAAATGGATATTCAGAAGGCTTGCGAGAACGACCAGAGCAGTTTTTGTTCAACTAAGGATGGCTAACCACAATACCCCACTTCTGTGCTCTGCTTGCTTGCTTGCACACCTGCACATTGCAAAAGTATAAAAACCTTTGCAAAATTAGACTGGAGGCCACTCAGTCTCCTCTCAAGAGAGCTGACAGTCCCTGAGCAGGAAATGAAACTTGTTCTGTTGACCTTGCCAGCGGTCTGGGTGGTTTTCTTTCTGGGAATGGACAGTAGCTACAACAGACACAGGTTGGCGCCATTCTGCCTGGGAGTGGGTCACGTGGCTTGGAAAATGGAGGCCGCAGGTTATGGCCTAGCCACAAGCCAGCCTGGGGCCAGCCACCCAGCCAGAGTCCTGCCAAATCCAACAGGGTGGACGCGGGCGCCCCCAGCCATCCGCTGGCCAGAGCCCCGGCACACCACTGAGCTGCGAGAAGGCTTTGGGAATCAAAATCCTCCCAGCCTCCAGGCAGCAGTGTCCCAGTCCCCTCCCCAAATGCAGCCTGGGGAGGCAGGCGAGTTCCCGGGAAGGTAGGCACAGAAAGGCACTTCAAGTCCCGCACACCAGCAAGAAACGGTGCAAAGATGGACACAAAATGCTAGGGCTGTGGCAATACTCTAGAAGTGTCCACAGGGGCCTCCACGGTGTTGGGTGGGCACGGCACCTGGATTGGCACACCTAGGCCTGGCGAATTCAACTCAACAATTCTCCTGAGGGTGGTGAGGTGAAAGGAGCCAGAGGGGCTCGCAACCCGTGAGACCAGGATGGGAGGGCCCACTCCTGGGGCCGGCTTACATCATAGCTCCAAGTCAGACAGCACAGCTTCTGTTAGACCTCTCCGGGGACAGGTATGCCTTGGTACTTGGCTGCACCTGAGAAACAGCTCATGCCGAGGCCTGGTTTGGGATCCCTGTGAGTTAGGGAGGCGTGATGGATGAAGTTGGTCAACCCCATTGGCTGAATTGTTTAATTGAATTCACCTGGCCTTGGTGAGCCAATGCAGGTGCAGCACCCACCCAGGAGTATCTCCCCCTCCTGGCTGGAAACCTGAACTTCTGAGCATGCAGTGTGCCACTACTTCATGAGCCGGTAGCTCGGACATCTGAGCATGGGTAGTGGATGTGCCAGTCCCTATGCCAGCTCCCTAACAGGTTTCCCAGCCAAAGGTCTGCCTTCTGGAGCTTTTCTATAGAAAGCACTTAGTTCCGGACCTCTACGCATTCGGGGTGATGGATGCCTTTGTCTCCGTGCTTGCTTCTTTGTAATTCTGGAATGGTGCTTGTTTCACAAGATCGGCGAGGTCAGGATTTCTGAGCTGGTTGGCTACCAAGCACAAAAAAATAACCAACAGATTGATATAGCAACTCCTATTTGGTTTATTATGGACCATACAAACGTGTGTCTGATACGTCTCTCCTAAATTTCTGAACCTTGACCTCCTTGCCACGTGTACATGGAAAGCAAGGATTCCAAACTCTGATCACCACATCTGACTGTTCCCCCAGCCCCTCTGAGCCTCCCCCCCGCCCCTTGTCTTCCAGAGGCGCACTGTCAACCAGCAAAGTCGGACCTCTCCATTTCTCAGAAGGTGAAGATTGTTATGTGAAATTACCCTGTGTTTAAATGTTAGTGATTATGCTATTTAAAAGACAAATGTGTGAGCCAACTGGGGGCAAACAAAACTCATTTCAAACACCAGCTCTGTGTCCTCTAAGGGCCCGTGTACAACTGCTACAACACAACAATGGGTCCTGCTGGGTCCCCATTAGCATCTGGGAGGAAGGCTGTTTATTTCAGGGAATCCTACCTTGGTCCCTTGGTGTTAATTGCAGACTCACTGAGTGACAGATTGTATCTGACATGCACCATGTTTACGGCAGCAAACACCAACACTTTGTCAAACTCCGTTTGGTATTGCTCCATCCCTCCATCATTCTCCCTAATGAAAAAAATAATTAACACATTCATATAAAAGCACAGGATGAGGAGAGCTTTAATTTATTCATCTAGTTCAGCGTCATCCCTGTTATCAATATATGACAAGTTAAAGAGGCTTAATTAAAAAAGCAGCAGTAAAGTAATTTAGGAAACTGAGGGATTGTCACAAGTCCTGGTTGTGACAGCATGTTTTGTGCATCATGGAAGATAACAGATTTACCTTCTCTGGTATCTCATATCCATCATCCCCAAACTACCTGCTCTTCGGGGTAGAGAGAGCGAGCTTTTCTTTGAAAAAAGTGCCTGGGTTTGGTAGCTGCTCACAGGATGGCAGGTGTAACGTATTATGAGAACTTAACAAGGCTCTGAGAAGGTGGTTATTGGAAGGTCTGGCTGGAGAGTAAGGTCATGACTCCTGAAGGATTCAGGATCCAAAAGTCAAGTCATAACTGGATGCCAGAGACTTTCTCAATCCAGCCCTCTTTGCCCCTCCCCTAAAGCCAATACATTTTTTTTTTTTTTTGCATCGGGAGGACTCCTTATACTCTTCTTACACAAGGGAATTGGTTACAAAACAAACATCAAAGAACTTGAACATTCCTAAACTCTTTTTTTTCTTTTTTTAAAAAATTATTTAAAAACATTTTATTGGGGGCTCATACAACTCTTATCACAATCCATCCATCTATCCATTGTGTCAAGCACATTTGTACATTTGTTGTCATCGTCATTCTCAAACATTTGCTTTCTGCTTGAGCCCTTTGGTTTTTTTTTTGTTTTTTTTGTTTTGTTTTTTTAATTTTAAAAATTTATTAGGGGCTCATACAATTCTTATCACAGTTCATACATATACATACATCAATTGTATAGAGCACATGTGTACAGTCCCTGCCCTAATCATTTTTTTCTCCTTTCTTTTTTTACATTTTATTAGGGACCCATACAACTCTTATCACAATCCATACATATACATACATCAATTGTATAAAGCACATCCATACATTCCCTGCCCCAATCATTCTCAAAGCATTTGCTCTCCACTTAAGCCCCTTGCATCAGGTCCTCTTTTTTTTCCCCTCCCTCCCCTTTCCCCCCTCCCTCAAGCAAATACATTTCTAAGGGTTATGGATTCGACTTCAGAATCTTTCTCAAACCCAGGACCCTCTTCACCATTATTGGCTAGACCTGTTCACCTCTTGCCTTATATATAAAAATATGGGTTTATTGTAAGTCTGGGTCTGTTAGGTTTCTCAGGTAGGACATGTCTCGGTCCTTGGCTACACACTAGAAAGAAAGTCACACCAAAGCCTGGTTGGTGATCTGAGTGGATTTAGAAACAGGAGAGAAGGTTCCAGCATTACAGTAAACTGAACACGGGCACCCTCATGACACTGCACACCCAGCCCTGCTGAGTGGAAGGCAGGGAAGCAGCTGAAGGGGAGGGGCGGTGGTCTCCAGGTTCCAGCCTTTTAAGGGCTTTCAGCTGCGTGGTGTCAATTGCGCTCTCCTGGCTTGGGCTTGAATTGGTGTATGCCCCTTAGCCCACATTGGCTTCCAACGTCCTGTAGGGGGCCCCGTAAGTATGGAGAGGAACAACACGTTGTCTTGCTACCTAACAGGTCTATATTACTGTATGGCTACATTGAGATGGAACTAGCCTCTTTAGACAGCCTATGTGGTTCACCAGGAGCCACAGGCCCCAGCGTTCCCTGTTACCACCTTAAACCTTAAACTACTGTTGGAGTTTATATTACGTGTGTGTGTGTGTGTGTGTGTGTGTGTGGGCATGGGACGTTTCCATGCCAGAGACCTGAAGTTTCACAAATAGGCATCCAGAACAGAACTCATACAGGCTCTAATAAGATGCTCAGATGCTTCTCACTAGGATGAGAATTCATCCAAGTGTGTGAGCAGTTCATATCTTGTAAGGGAGAACAGGTCAGTAGTGTAACCAGAGAAGAGAGCAAAGGTCAGGGGAAAGGGAGGAAGCGCGCAGATATCTGTGCTCTGTGTTTGGTCACAAGACAAGAAACCAGGCCTCCCTGCAAAAGAAAGCAAAACAGCAGGTCCCTCGGATCTAGGACATCTTTAAACATGACCTATACAACACTCGGCTCAGGGAGGCACCTTGGAAAGCCATAAAAGCCCGAAAAGAGGGACAAGGAGAAAGCCCGAATCTTTGGCTTTCCCTGCTGTGCTTTCAGTATTGAAATGTGTGTGCATGAAGCCTTTGAAATTGAGTGGATTCACAAGCGAAGCTCCTGCTTTATTCTTCACTGCATTTTAGCCCAACTCCTTGGTGAGACATGTAACAGAAATTCTGGACTTAGGAGCCACTTGATCCTTGGAAACTAGGAGATTTCAGTGGAATCTGAAACAGGGCTCTAACCACCAGCTGGACTGGCCTAGGAAGCCCAAGTATTCAGTCTCCCAAACACCAACCTCCCGTTGCTCTTCATCTGCTTCCACCTTGTTCAGCTTTAGTTGTCCGTGGAAATGCTTGGCACCCACCTGATGCTTCGGAACCCAGAAAGAAGGAAAGGTAAAACTGGGATTCAAATGAAACAGACTGAAGCAGGACCATAGCCAAGATGTGCCCAGGGCTCCCCGCAGCATTTGTCACCGTCATTCCTCTCTTCAGACTCAGATGTGGCAAGGTTCAGAAACAAGCTTTACCAGAAAGAACAGCTGTGAACCCAGCCTGCTTCCACGTGAGAAAAAGCCCTTTACACATGAGTTCCTGAGGTCAGCCCAGCCCCTTCCCTCCCAGAGTCCCCTACTCTCTGGTGAAGCATTAAAGCAAGTCGAAGTAGAGATTTGCTTAGAATTAAAAAAATCACTTTTCACAATAGCACGGCACATTCTGGATGGCAATCACGGCTGCACAAAATGTATCCGTCCTCCAGCCATAATGTTGGTGCCTCAGTGACCACACACACACATTGTGTGGCAAGACTCAGATTCTATTCCATTTGTGATCAATTGTTTCCTCCCTCTCCATACTTTGCACGTATGAGACATGCTCTCTGGAGATGGTTGAGGCTTGTCTTGTCACCAAAAATCATCTCTGATGCCTTCCTTTCCAGTCACTAATTAGATGTCTTCACTCAAAGAATTGCCAATAATTTGAGGTTGTGGAGGAGAGCTCCTTGAGCTCCCCCAGACAACAAGGAAGCCAAGTGTCACCATCATTTTCTTGAGCTTGGAAGTGAGCATTAGTGTTCCAGAGGCTGGGGATCCGTCACTGCCTGCCCACTGCACAGACAGGGCAGGTGATGATTATAATTGCTTCTAGACGTCCTGCCATGGTCAGTTGAAAGACAAACCCTTAAACACTGCCCGACTAAAATAAAATGGGAGTACACAGACATTTCTGCATCATTGCCGGGTGAAAATATACTGAGTGGAGTTGGATGAGATGGCAGCAAGTGCTTAAAGAAGGGATGCTGTGGGAATACCAACAAGATGACTGTCAGTCTCCGTTTATTCTCTCATCTGCTTTTTTTTTCTCTTTCTTTCAGGTCCAAAAGACATGACAGATATGTAAGGAAACAAATGTGTCCATTTGCAAAGGAGTTTCCCACCCACCCACCCCCATCCACCCCCGGATTCCTTTGAGCAAGTCAGTAGAAGTTGCTTTTTGTTTGTTTTTTTTTAAACCTGGTTTCTACTATGGCAATTTCCGGAGCTGCTATGTGGCTGTGTTTAAAAGTCTCCTTTGGGATCCAGAGTGCAATCTGAGTCACAGAGGCATCCTCCCAGGCCCAAAGAGCAATGTGACCTCATTTCAGAAGGTTGTTCTTATTTCCATAGACGCAGAAAGGAGTTCAAGCTGTTGATCTTGACCATGGCTGTCGAGTCAGCTTCTCATGGGCAGCGGAGAAAACTGTGCCAGTCTGTGCTACCACCATGGCTGGAAGGGTCGATGTGTGGATGGAGATGATCAGGTATTTCGTCCTTATTCTATTTCAGTCTGGAAACATCGCTGAAGCCTGCTCAGTGTCATAGCAACACACAAATCTTCACTGACAATCTGGGGCACTTAGGCTGCAAATCGAACATGGGTCTTCCCGGTGAAAGACGATAAGAGATCTACCACTTATGCACCGTGGCCCTCACCTCAAACCAGAGCAGTCATTTCCCACAGATCTACCGGAGTCCAAACCAGACCACAATGCAGAATGACGGAGATTGCCACCAGAATCTGATATTGATGTAGAAAAAAACTAACTACCGTTTTATTGACTCCAACTCATACTGACCCAATAGGACCAAGAACTGGCCCTTTGGGGTTTTGAGACTTTAAATCCTTACAGCAGCGGTTTTCAACCTGTGGGTCGCGACCCCTTTGGGGATCAAATAACCCTATCACAGGGGTCACCCAATTCATAACAATAGCAAAATTACAGTTCTGAAGTAGCAATGAAAATGATTTTATGGTTGCAGGTGACAACAACATGAACTGTATTAAAGGGTGGGGGCATTCAAAAGGTTGAGAACCAGTGCCTTACAGAAATAGACAGCCTCATATTTCTCCCATGGATGGGCTAGGCAGTTCAAACCCCTGACCTTGCGATTAGCAGCTTGATGCATAGTCCACTACACCACCTGAGCTCCTAATGATCTAATAAGAGACACTATTGTTAGATCTCTCGTGGGAGAGATATACCTCAGTCCTTGGCTTCACGCGAGAAAGAATTCACTCTGAAGCCTGGATTGTGATCCAAGTGAGTTTTTTGAGAGAAGTTTCAGGTTTATATAGGCACCTCAGGGCCTCTCACACCACCACCACCCCCACCCACCCCCAGCCTGCCTAGAAGCTGCTGGAGAGAAAGTCACTCAGTGGGCTCTGGGATCCTGCCTTTCCTTTTTCTTTTTTTGTAACAATTTATTGGGGCTCATACAATTCTTATCACAGTTCATACATATACATACATCAATTGTATAAAGCACATCTGTACAGTCTTTGCCCTAATCATGTTTTTTCTCCTCTTTTCTCTTTTTACATTTTATTAGGGACTCATACAACTCTTATCACAATCCATACATATACATACATCAATTGTATAAAGCACATCCATACATTCCCTGCCCCAATCATTCTCAGGGCATTTGCTCTCCACTTAAGCCCCTTGCATCAGGTCCTCTTTTTTTCCCCCCTCCCTCCCCATTACCCCCTCCCTCATGCTACCTTGGTAATTTATACATCATTATTTTGTCATATCTTGCCCTATCCGGAGTCTCCCTTCCCCCCTTCTCTGCTGTCCCTCTCCCAGGGAGGAGGTCACATGTGGATCCTTGTAATCAGTTCCCCCTTTCCAACCCACTCACCCTCCACTCTTCCAGCATTGTCCCTCACACCCTTGGTCCTGAAGGTATCATCCACCCTGGATTCCCTGTACCTCCAGCCCTCATATGCACCACTGTACAGCCTCTGTCCTATCCAGCCCTGCAAGGTAGAATTCGGATCATGGTAGTTGGGGGGAGGAAGCATCCAGGATCTGGGGGAAAGCTGTGTTCTTCATCGGTACTACCTCGCACCCTAATTAACCCATCTCCTCTCCTAAACCCCTCCATGAGGGAATCTCCATTGGCCGACACTTGGGCTTTGGGTCTCCACTCTGCACTTCCCCCTTCATTTAATATGGTATATATGTACATATATACATATATACATATACACATATATACACACACTTATATCTTTTTTGTTGTTGCATGATGCCTTATAACTGGTCCCTTGGCACCTCGTGATCGCACTGGCCGGTGTGCTTCCTCCATGTGGGCTTTTTTGCTTCTGAGCTAGATGGCCGCTTGGTCACCGTCAAGCCTTTAAGACCCCAGACACTATCCCTTTTGATAGCCGGGCACCATCAGCTTTCTTCACCACATTTGCTTATGCACCCATTTGTCTTCAGCGATCCTATCATGGAGGTGTGCAGTCAATGATATGATTTTTTGTTCTTTGATGCCTGGTAACTGAATTCTTCGGGCCACTCGATCACACAGGCTGGTGTGTTCTTCTATGTGGACTTTGTTGCTTCTGAGCTAGATGGCCGCTTGTTTATCTTCAAGCCTTTAAGACCCCAGTCACTATCTCTTTTGATAGCCAGGCACCATCAGCTTTCTTCACCACATTTACTTGTTCACCCACTTTGGCTCCAGCCGTTGTGTCGGGAGAGTGAGCATCATAGAGTTCCAATTTAATAAAAGAAGGTATTCATGCATTGAGGGAGTGTTTGAGTAGAGGCCCAAGGTCCTTTCGCCACCTTAATACTTAACCTATAAATATAGACACATAGATCTATTTCCCCATCCTCCTATATATATTTGCATGTACTTGTCTTTGTCTAGAACTCCATGAATGCCCTTTGACTCCTAGCTCTTTCCTCCATCTCCCTTGACTTTCCTCCTGCCCTACTACCATGCTTCGTCGCCACCTGGGTTAGAGTATACCTCTTCTCTAAGCAACCTTACCCTTGATCATTTCCCACCAGGCCTGCCACTCCCCCTTTTCTACCATTTGGGTTCCCATGTTTTTCCCTTGTCCCTGGGTTTGTTAACACCACTTCCTTACCCCGCTTACCCCCCCACCCCAAGTCCCCCCAAAACTGTCGGTCCCATTGTTTTTCCTCCAGATAGTTCATCCAGCCTGTCCTATTCAGACAGACCTGTGGAGACACTAACATGCACGAAAACAAGACAGAGGAAAACAAAGCAACAGTATGCAACCAGACAACAAAACAACAAAAAGAAACCACTGACAAAGAACAGAACAAAACAGTTCACAAGAGAAAAGCTTGTAGTTTGTTCAGGGATCGTTTGCTGGCCCTTAGGAGCGTTTTCCAGTCCAGTCTGTTGGGGCACCACGCCCTGGCCCCAACGTCCACTTTCAGCATTCCCTGGGGACCTTGCCACTCCATTCCCTTACTGTTCCGCTGCACTCCCCCAGTGATTTGCCTCGGTGTGGTGGGATCAGGTCAGGTGCAATTCCCACACTGTGTCTCCGATCCTGCCTTTTCTTCTACTTTTTTTTAGTCGTTTTATTAGGGGCTCATATTACTCTTATCACAAACATATATATATATACATATATATATATATAAATTGTGTAAAGCACGTTTGTACATTCATTGCCCTCATTATTCTCAAAACATTTGCTCTCCACTTAAGCCCTTGGCATCAAGTCCTCATTTTTCCCCTCGCTCCCCGCTCGCCCATCCCTCATGAACCCTTGGTAATTTGTGAGTGGTGATACTGGGAAGGTAGAGGGAGGGTGGGTTGGAAAGAGGGAACCGATTACAAGTATCTACATGTGACCTCCTTCCTGGGGGATGGACAACAGAAAAGTCGGTGAAGGGAGAAATCGGACAGGTCAAGATCCTGCCTTTTCACTTCCTCCATAGGGAGGCATAGTTGATGGTGCTGGTCAACCCCATTGGATAAATTGAATTTAACTGGCCCAGATGGGCCAATCCAGGTGTAACGGCCACCTAGGTGTACCACCCTTTTCTGGCCAGAAGTTGGAACCTGAGCATATGTAATGGATGACCCAGTCCCTATGCTAAGCTACTTAACAGTATTTGCAAGATGCCTAGCACTGTTCTAAGCTTTTTGTATGTAATAATGCAATAATTCCACTTAACAAGCCTATGTGTGGAGTCTATTCCTGCCTCATTTTACTGATGAAAAATCAGTGGCACAGGATAACAAAGTCATGAGCCTATGACCACACAGTGAGGAAGTGGAAAAGAGAGATTTGAACGTAGGCTGCAGAGCCCGTGCCCTGGGTGCCTACAGCTGCCACATAGGACACAGAAAAGCATGAAACAGACTCGGCATAAGACATTAGGGAGTTGGGAGGACTGTAGCATGCATGTATGTGCTAGGACTTTATGAGAGTAGCTGCTACTCAGATCCAGAAGAGAATAAAAGCCTTTTGCAAAAATTATTTTTGCCAAGAGAGGGTGGAAATCTGCATCTTGTGTGAAATCCCCCAATCTGCACATGTGCATAGCTACTTCAGAAGGTTCCAAACGATGTGTGCTGTGCGGCAAAGCAAACTGAGCTCAGGGGGAGCTAGTCTGTGGGTTATGTTAGCCAGAAAGTGAGCAGTGTGAACTCACCAGCCACCACTCCAAGGGAGAAAGAGGAGGCTTTCTGCTCCCATGGACTTACTGTGTTCAAAGTGGCAGGGAGAAGTTCCCTGCGGCCTATGATTAGGATCTCGGAGGGTGAGGGTGGATGGACTTGGTTGAGACCTGGCTTCAGGGCATTTCCCAGAAGGGCTTCCTCCAGTGGCTCTGCCTCCATGAATATCTGATGACCCTGAGGGCAGCAAAGTCCTAAACACACTCGGGCAGTGGTTCTCAACCTTCCTAACACAGGGCCTCTTGTTGTGGTGACCCCATGACCATTAAATTATTTTCTTGCTACTTCATCACTGTAATTTTGCTACAGTTATGAACTGAGTGAGCCCTGTAAAAGGGTCATATGACTCCCAAAGGGGTCGCAACCACAGGTTGAGAACCACTGCACTAAGGTTTCTCCTTCTGGGCAGCTCTACCAGTGTCTGGTGTGCATAGTTCTGTGAGGTGAAAGAAAAAGAGAGAAATGAACTTAGTGTCTGCTTCTGGTGACAGTTGACGTGGGTGGGCTTTCTCCCTTTGTCAAGACCATCTCAAGCCGTTTGTCACCACAACAGAGGGAGCCACGCACATAAAGCAAGAAGAGGAGGCAGCACGGCAGGACAGTAAGCAGAACAAAGATTGAATAAGCACAATTCACGTCAATCATGAATCGGGTCCCCTTGAGATTTCAGGAAGACCCCAGTCTAGTGACATTATATCAGGTTTAGGTATTGAGTGAAGGGACCCTCTTGGCTCCCCTCAGCCCCTATCTTGCTTTCCCATTGACCCTGACCTTTGCATCGTGATTGTTCCTTATTCCAGCAGGATGGTTGGTTTCATAATCACGGCATATGGGAATGTGTTAGTTGATAGGTAATACAGGCACAGCCTCTGGAATGGGTAAGTGAGGAGGCGATTTGGGCTTGCTCTAGTTGTCCTTGACATGACTGGCGGAATGCATCATGTGAAGTGATTTGAGATCGGTGTTCAGACCTGATAGGTCATCCAGGCCTCTAGCGAATCCTGGCAGTACCTTAGTTTAAGGAAACAGAATGTTAGGCGTTTAAGTCGTATTTGAGCTTAAATTTTGACCAGTAGGCTGTGGCTCACAGTGAGAGTCTATGAGAGACCCTACATCCATTTTGAGGGGCCACAGATTCATCCAGCATTGAGTTCTTTCCTACTGCTGACTGGCAGTGGAAAGCTGGGCCCTCAGGCAGGGTGCTTGCATCCACTCCCCGGGCCAGACTCAGCGACATACAGTAGTGTGCACATCCCAATGAAGGTCCCGCTCATGCTCTCACAGGCCCTCCTGCAACTCCAACTCTATGAATTGATCTGTCTTCAGTCACAGTTTTGTGACAAAGCTGTTTGTTTTCCATGTCTTATTTAAGCATTCAGGAGCCCAGGTGGTAATGCTGGATAGTGTTGGACTATTAGCAGCAAGGTCGCTGGTTCGAAGCCACTAGTCATTCCACACGAGAAAGATGAGGTTATCACTTCCTGTAAAAGTAGCAACTTCAGGATCCCTACACAGAGTCATTATGAGTCAGAGTCAGCAGAACAGAATGGGTGTCATTTTATTTAAGTAACTGTGGCTGTGGGTCCTTCCGACACCATTGTGGCCTCATGCGGATGCTCTCCTTCATCGAGAACATCAGTTTTAGCCTTTTTCTTATGTAAAACTTAGCAAAGGAGTTCCTAATAAAATATAGTTGAATTGGGAGTCATTTTCCCCTAAAACAAAGCAAATACATAAATAGAAATGAGACAATGGTGCTAATAACCAGTTGGAGAGTTGCGAAAAATGAACTCTCAATCCTGATAGAAACCATTGTGACTTTGAGTGCCTGCTCAAGGTCATCCACAACCTATGAGGTTGAGTGTTGAGTCAGACAAAACAGATGTGTTGGGGAGTAATTGTGTACATTAAGTAAAAAATTTATCTTTCTAAAGATTCTGTCTAAAACTTACTTTAAATAGTAAGTTTTCCCCTGGGCTAGGGAAAGGTCAGGGAACTTAACCCCCTAGTATGCACCCCCTCTCAGCATTCATCATGTTAGCCCCGAGGAGCCAAATCACTCTCACTACCCAGGGAGCGCTGCTTCCAAAAGCACATTGTCTGTGCTGGGGCAGAGGGCAGGTACCTAGACAAGAAATGCCCATGGAGTGGAACCAGAGAGCTCATCCACCAGCTTCCTGAGGGAGCAGCTGGGGTGGTTGACTTCTGAATGAATGTGTTTAAGCAAAGGCCAAGGGCATGACTTGGGTAGCAGGAAAAGCAGATGTGTAGAGTTTGTTTCCTACATTCCAGAAGTTCACACACTTCCCAGAGGCTCCTTGGCTCAATGGCAGGAAGTCATTGGTGGCTTCCACCTTCAATCCCAAAAGTCCTTTTCCATCAAGCGGATTCAACCACAGTGACCCTATATGGAGTTTTCAAGACTGTAAATCTTCATGGGAGACAGCAATCTCATTGTTCCCCTTCGGACAGGGAGCTAGCAGCCTGTTTCGCCACCAGGGCTCCTTCCTCTCTAATTCTGGATCCAGTCCCTCCAAATATCCTGCCCTGCCCTTGTCTAGGCTTCTTAAATGCTTTCCACACTGCTTATGTTAGTCTGGGTGCATTAGGGAAACAAATCCACAGAAACTCGTATGTATAAGGGTGCACATCAAGAAAACATGCCTGCATTTGCTTATGTACCGCTTTGTCTTCAGCGATCATGGCAGGGTAGGCTGCTGTGCTTCTTCCATGTGGGCTTTGTTGTTTCTTAGCTAGATGGCCCCTTGTTTATCTTCCAGCCTTTAAGACCCCAAACACTATATCTTTTGATAGCCAGGCACCATGGTGTTTAACCACTACACCACCAGGGTTCATTAGCATGTGACTTATCTCCTGCCATTCACACTAGATGCTCAAAATAGCAGGAAACCAGGTTTCTTCTTTGTGGCCACACCAGGTACTGACAGAACCAAGAACAGAGACACACTTAGTTATATATCTTGACTATCATTTGTATATTATATGCCAGGCAATCTGTAAGCCTTCACTCGCCTGACCTCTCATAGCCTCGGTAAAATGAAGCTTATAAAAGTAGTGATCACACAAGCTTGGTAAGAGACTAAAC
The DNA here is from genome assembly GCF_050624435.1 of Tenrec ecaudatus. Taxonomy (NCBI): domain Eukaryota; kingdom Metazoa; phylum Chordata; class Mammalia; order Afrosoricida; family Tenrecidae; genus Tenrec; species Tenrec ecaudatus. The sequence continues at coordinate 95,234,700 of NC_134544.1, read as the reverse complement.
AACTCACGTAAGGCTACATAGCCCATCGACCAGGAGGCGAGATGAGGCAGTGTGCGGCTGCTGAACACACACCCTTCACAACACCTCCATTTAAAATGACTCAGGGCAATGGGGAACCAGAAAGAAGCAGATTCACACCCCAGAATTAGTCAATTAAACTGCCTATTGTGCCTGACCCTTATATCTCCGATCTTAGAAATGGGGTTAGCAACAACAAAACACTATAGAAGAAATGTCCAGCAGGTGCCAGGCACATGATTGAAGAACAAAAAATAAATCACTTAAGTTGAAATTCTAACTCCTGGAAACCCTCACATGCATGCAGAGAAGGATTGAGCCCCATAAGGTGTTTTCAGTGTCCCCGCCCTTCCCACCTAAAATGAGCATTTGATATGGTAATGCCTGGATTGTTCCAAGCCCAAGAATGTGGAGAATTGTAGGAAAACCCAGCATTATGAGTCTTAGAGCACAGCCCTGCTGGGAAACCGCCCTGCAGCCACTTACTGTTGATGACTGGAGGAGGTGCAGGAGGAGGGAGAAGAACAGAGACTGAATATAAGACTTAAGCAGGGACAGCCTACATTTCATAAAACAAAAAAACTCAAAAGTCTGCTTTTCTGGTGCCAGAAAGTTAGAACCCATTCCGTGCAGTTGAAAACGGGGGTGGGGATGAGTCCAAAGGATGAACTCCATCTGCAATTGTGTCACCAACTGCTTTCCCCTGCTAGCCACACAATATTTGTGGCTGGCCTGCCCTGCTTTTGTTATCAATCCCAGAGAGGGCAAGAGACTAGCTGCTGCAAACTTGTAGTGTGACTTTGAGCATTGCTCCGTATGTCTGTGTGTCTTCAGTGATGCACACAGGTAACGAATTGGCTTTTAATAGCATGCTTGGAAGGTTGAGTCCACCCAGTGGCACCTAGAAAGAAAGGCCTGTCAATCTACTTCAGACCAAGCAGCCTTTCAAGATCCTGGGGAGCATAGTTCTGCTCGGACACATAAGGGGGCCAGGAGTTGAAGTTGATTGCATGATGTAGTTGATTCTATGGTTACTGGTTGTAGCTATACCTAGAGTCACATCCACATTCATGTTTATATCTCTTCACGCCATGGAGTGTTCATGGCTGCAACTCTTCTGAAGCAGACCACCAGGATTTTTTTAAGGGACCTCAGGATAGGCTTGAACTGCCAAACTTTTGGTTTTTAGTTGAGTGCTAAACAACTTGTGCCATGAAGGGGGTTAAGCTCAGAAACTCAGTTGGTGCTTGATGACCTCAGTTGGAATTATAGAGAGGGTCAGTGATGACCCATTGACTGCTGGGTAATTGTTGATGTAGTCTCCCTGTGCAGACATGTAAAGTACCTGAAAACTTAAAATACAGCTCATCGAGTGCATTATCCTGACGTGCTCCAGCCCAGCAGCGTGCTCTGCAGGGGACATTTGGCCATGCCTGGAGACATTCTGCAGAAGGGAGTCCCACTGTCGTCTAGTGGGCTGAGACCAGGGATGCTCGCTTAGAATCCTGGTGCAGGGAACAAGACGGCCCCACAGCAATGATGTTGCCCAAAATGTCAGCAGTGCTGCCACTGGGAAAATGGTCTAGTCCAAGCCCTGACCTTCAGAGAGGAAGAAAGCCAATCCAGAGCAGCTAAGTGACCTGCTGTGGGTTGCACAGTCTGATTCCAAGTCCAGTACTCCAGCCAAAGCTCTGTTACCACGTCCAAAATTAAACAGCAATACCTGCCCAAAGGCCTCTTCGTTTGAGGACCAAGTAAGACAGTAAATGAGAAAGCCCTTTGACAAATGTGGCATGCTGCACAAATATGAGATTTTATTACCCAGGATCTTTTAATATATGTAAATAGATCTTGTACTAGGTCAGTCAATTTTCTAACTACTCTATCTGAGGTTTCAGATGGTAGCACCTCTGTCCAACTCAGTAAAGGTCTCCTGTGCAGGCTGAGCAGCCCTGGAAAACGTCATGCCTGGCTTCTCCCACCCCTCAGCTAATCTCCAAGTGATTAATAAGGTCTCTGACTATGTTATGCCTCCCAGCTGACAGATGCTAGTCTATCAAAGCATTCATATCACCACCTTTATGCCTGAGGAGTAATATAGTTTAGTGTGTAAGAGAAGCCACGAATATCTCCTTCTCACAACTATACAGCAAACGAGATCTCCCAGTCTGATTTTCAGCCCTCCTGTCTTTCCAAGTGAAGTGGATGGTTCATTTCACGTTGTCTCAAGTCTCTGCACATTTTATGCCAACATTGCAATACAGGGTGCCGCTGTGGGTCTTATTAGACAAAGCCCCCACCCGGAACCCTGCCCCCAAAGCTCCTTGGTCACCCTACACAACATGGGTCCAGGCTGGGCTCCACACTGCAATGTGATCCACCCTGACCCTCCAGTGTGGCCGTCCTCACACCCTCCCACAGCCACCTAGAAGGTCTGGAGATGAGAGATTTCAGAAGCTCCCTGCCTCATCTGCCTCCCTCCCCAGAGTGACAGAGCAGCTGTAACTGATGAGGCAGGATGCAGCCTCCTTCCCAGTCCCCACCCTCTCTGGGAAAGCTAGGCTGTCTGGCACCTCATCCAAGGTCTTTCCCCTGTGATCTCATTACTGAGGAGCTGCTCTTCTACCGCCCACCTCCGTCACCTCATGTAAATACGGGGGAGATGACTATATCTTCTTTGCTGCTCCTTCCCTGACTCCATCCCAGGAGCTCCCTGAACAGATCATCAATCACTTCTCATTACACCTGCAGCAGCCTTCAGATACTGCTGAAAAGAGACAGGCGCCTCCCCTGTGCTGCCAGGCTCCAGTGCACATGTGCACACACACGTGTGCACCCATTGTACAGGCACACTCACATGTACACACATGCATGCATACACATGTGCACAAACTTTGTTAAGAGGTGGGAATTCTGCCCATTTTTGCCTCTAATATTGCAATTCAAGAGTGATAGAATAATGAAAGATGAAGGTGGATGAAGGAAGATCTATTTATTCCCTTACTTGTTACATAAACCATTCAGGGCTCTTTTTTTTCCGTACAAAAACCCCACCACCACCATCAAAGATAATAAAGTAGTTGTCATGTATGTAGTGCTGCCCTATTCAAGGCGGTGCTGAGTATGTTAGGAGGATTCTCTCTAAAGCACAGCTCTGAGGAAGTCAGTCTCCTTCGCACTTTTACACAAGCAGGGAGAGGAGCCTGCAGGAGGCTCCGCGAGTTGGGTGAAATCACACGATGAGTGGGGAGACCGAGTGTGAAGCCAGGGGAGTGAGAGCCCAGAGTTCACCACTTCACCATGCTAGTGTGCGGAATCGTTGAAAGGGTGGCTGCCAACAGCAGGACAGAAAAAAAAAAAAAAAAACTACTGCTATCAAGCACCTTCAGACCCAAGACAGAGTAGAGCTCTCCGAGTGGGCTTCCAAAGCTGTAAATCTTCACAGAAACAGAATACCTCCTGTGGAGTAGCTCGTTGGTTCAAGCCAGCAACCTGGCAGTTAACAAGTACTTCGCTTGTACCTGTAATACCTGTATAAAGTGTATTAAATATGAACTACTCCTGGTGTCTGATTTTAAATTGAATTACTGTGCCTGGAACTTTTTTTTAATAGCTAAGAATGGTGAAATCAGACTCCTTTCGATGTTATGATAAGATTACACACTACACAGGGCTTGGACCCAACTCATTTTAATTCAAAAGAAAGCAAATTATTTTTCTTCTGCTTCCCAGAAGGTTCCGCAGCAGAACGTGTGTTAAACAAAATTGTTTAGATATGGAAAAGAGCAATCTCTTCTTGGGAAGGTTCTGGTAGAAAGGGACTTTGGTTATATATCCAGCTCAACCCAGCCCCAGAGGCCTCGTCATGTTTTATTTTGTTTGGCCCTTGACACTGATTGTCTTGGGAACTGTGACCCCCCAAGCAATGGCCAAGAATTCAGGTTTCTTGATGTAAATCCACTAATACCGCCTACTATGATTTTCAGTGCCAATGGTAAGCCCCACCCAGTGGCTTCAACATGCCCCTGAGCAGACACGTCAGAGCAGATGAGAGCATGAGACAGCGTTGAAGAGAATGGTAGGATGGTCCTTGACTTAGCTGTTTGGCCTCTCCTCAGAAATCATTTGTGACACTGACTTGCTGCAGTCATGGGTTTCATTAAGAACAAGTCTATCTTTATCAAAGAAAACTGCAAAGTAAGAGGACTTTAAGCTCCAGCTACATATGTCCCCAAACTTACTTGCCTGTTGTCCTGTTTTCAGAAGAAAAAAAAATTACTCAGTGCCTCCCTGGCAAATAAAAACTTTGGTACTACAACTCACAATCCCAGATAAAGTGTAGCTATCTGCTTTGGCAGCTTCCCTGGATTTAGCTGCTCCAGTAGCTCTTCACACCAACCCTGTGAAGAGATGATCAGTCAGGATAGCCTAGTCTGTTGTGCAGAAAGAGGCTACTCCTGAAACCTCAGTGGCTTAAAATCTAGTTTATTTCTTGTTCATGCAAATTCTGACGCTGGAAGGGCAATTCTACAGGGTGTTTATCCTGCACAGTCACTCAGTGATTCGGGCTGCTTCACATATATGGTGCCACCAGATCAAAAGGTGGATTCCAGGTCATCACAGCAGAGGAAGAGAGAAGTGGGGGTTGTGGATCAGTCTTTACATGCTTTGAGACTTTAGTTGACATAGTTCACTGGATAGTGCTGCTCATATAAAGGTTATCAGTTCAAACCCACCTAGCTGTACCACAAAAGGAAGGAGTCATCTGCTTTCATAAAGGGTACAGCCTAGACAACCTTATGCAACAATTGTACTCTGTATCACAAGGGGAGAGCAGGAGTCAGAACTGACTTGAAGGCAACAGGCTTTTTGTTTGTTTGTTTGTTTGTTTGTTTGTTTGTTTGGTTGGTTGGTTTGGTTTGGTTTGTTGGGTGGGAGGTGGTTCTACCTACAGCGTATTAATCTGAACTAGTCACTTTAGTTTTTTTTGTTTGTTTTTTGAGAGATGTGGAAAAGTTCTTTGGCTTTAATGGAGAGTTATCTCTGCCAAGGACGGCCTCCTCAAAATTTCCCTCCCCCTTCAGAAACTAGCAGAGATTTTCAATGAAGGAGCTCTGCTGGCACCCGCTGGACATCTCCCTGAAAGGTCAGTCCTTTGGAGCCCTGGGATGGAGAACAATGAGACTTTCTATTCCCGTAAAGAATTCCAGCCTCAGAAACCCGCAGGGGGTAATTCTACCCTGTCCTCTCGGGTGGCTCTGAGTCAGAATTGAATTTATGGCTATGAGTTGAATTTTAATTCCATTCACTTACTGCTATTGATAAGCTGCTAGATTAGGGCTTGTCTTCCCAAATGCCAACACTAAACGAAAGTGAGCTGTCCAGGCCACAAAAAAGGGGTTGGAAATAAATCAGGCACACTAATTAGACACCTATGGCAAAATTCAGAACTGAGTATGCTCTGACCCAAGTCATCTAGGCCCAGGTGGAAGGTCCACCTGGTCACACAGAATATGACATCACACAAGTGCGCCTAAATCAGCCAGTAAAATCGACCAATGCCCTCCAGTGGTGCTGGCAGGTGATAGAAGTAGGCCTGGGCTCCTTGTTGCCCTCCCTTTTTCATGTGCTCTGCAAGTGGAGGGTGAGGCCCTTGGGGGTTCCTGCCGTGGCTCCTCAGCTGGTTCTGCACTCCTGCTCAGGTATTCCTCCCATGAAACCACCATATTCAGCTGCAAACTTTCCCCACCCCTGCCATGCAGCCCGGCGTACTTTCCGGAGATAGCTGTCCTTTTTGAGACTGCGATACCTAAACTTTCCTTCATAAAATTCACTTGGATTTACAAAAGTGCTTCTGCCATGTGAATTCTTTCAGCATTGCTAAGCAAGAACTGAGGTCAACCACCCCAGAAACCTAACACTGTCAAGTCGATTCTGACACATCAATTTAGGGGGTCCTCAAACTATGGCCCGTGGGCCACATGGCCCTCCGAGGACATTTATCCAGCGTGCTGGGTGTTTTTGCCCCATTTTGTTTTTTACTTCAAAATAAGGTATGTGCAGTGTGCATAGGAATTTGTTCACAGTTTTATTTTTACACTATAGTCCGGCCCTCCAACGGGTCTGAGGGACAATGAACTGGCCCCATTTAAACAGTCTGAGAACCCCTGAAAGGACAACGTAGAACTATGCCTGTAGGTTCCCAAGGTTGTAAATCTTTACAGGAGCTGAGAACCGCGTCTTTCTCTGTGAGCCACTAGCGATTCCAACTGGCTGGCCTCATGGTCACACACATTCCACCAGGCTCCTTCAGCCTTAACTTGATCATTTAATGAAACGATACTTCTTCCAGTCACATTGTATCATTGTCTATAATCTTGCTATTCTAATATCAAATTTAAAATAAGGAATATATTTAAGCTCCATATCCATAAGCAATCAGATCATTAAATCTCTTTGGACACTATTACTTAAAAAAACTCTGTACAATTATTTTCAGCACAGAAAAGTTTCCAGCGTTTACAGCTTAGTATTTCATTGCTTTTTCTCTTCTTCTTTTGCATTGCTGAATCATTTTGAGCTTATAATAATTTCAAAATAAATATTTTTCAGAGCCTCCAGGCATTCACTGTGCAATGATCATTTAAAAGATTTCTTGGTTAGAGGGTTCTCAAAAGAATAAAAACCTTGTCCGCATCCCTGGTAATTTCTGAATTCAAAAGAGGAAATTGCTCATATAATGCTACAAGTCAATTTCTTTCTTCAGCAGAACTGCCCATTTTAGCAAAGATTCCATCACTGAATTAGGCAAATGGTTCTACATTTCAAAGTCAACAACGATACTCTTTTCCCTGTAACATGAGCATCTTAAATAGCTCAAAAGTAGCCGCGCTCTTTATTATGGATTTTCCTGAGGAAACTGGTTTGTTGTTTATTTTATCTATTCATTTAGACTTTCGCTTTAAGATTTGTGTATTTTAAGTTCTGCTAGTCAGGACATTTTAAATGGAGCCAGATTTTTTTTTTTGCACTTTGTCTTTTATAATATAATGAGGCTGAGCAGTACATTCCATAATAAAATATAAAATCTTCCTATTTCTGTTTGTTTGTAATTTCCCTAAGGATAACTGTTAATGTAATAAAACCAAAACCCCCCATAATGAATTACATTTGGTCTACTGGGGGTTGTGGCCAACCTTTTGGTAGAAAAGCCTAGAGATTCCCTTCTGCATCTCCTTTCCCAACCAAACCCCGGTGGCTGGAGGCTGGAAGGAAGAGAGAGGCTGGGCTGCTAGGGTAGGGTGTGGAAGGGGTGACCTTGCAGATTATTTCAAATTCTACTCTGAAGGCAGAAAGTTATCCAAATGAGATAGCTAGAGATTCACTTCCTTAGAAAAAGATTAAAATTAATTTGTCCCTCAGAAAAGCCAAAGGAAAAGTCATTATTAATTTAGGCAATTGAAGAACTTTGAAAGCCATATCTAGTACATAAAAACCTCTCCCTGGAGCCCATCGGCCTAGGAAACTGAATTTTTATACCATGTAAAATAAAGAAGGGTTATTTCTTAGACTTGCTCAACAGAAGATTGGCATTTTAAACCGGCTACTTTAATGAGAAGCTGGGTTTCCGTAAAAAGGAATGAATGCTGGAGTGAGTTTGAAATGAAATTAGAGGTGCATATTCTGCTGATCACAGCATTTTCGGAGGAATCAGTGTTCCTGTGACTGCTCTTGCTCTGTCTCGTGCCTTCTGGAAAACTCACAGCTTAGTGCCCACATCTAGTCTCTCTGACTTTCTTGTCAGCTTTTGAAAGGTGTTGAGTCTGTTGGATCTGTTGCACAGAGACAGCATGCAAGTGGACCCTTCCCAGATTCCTCATGGAACAGCCCCCCAATGTAAAGCTGTCCGTGAGGTTTGATGACCTTTGCCCCTTCTGCATCTCACATTCTTTGACAGACCCAAGCGCTCCCCCAAGGCATTACCGAAGCACCTACCCCACAGTTTGCAGATGGTGGGTATCAGCCTTGTGTGCTCATTTGAATTGCCAGAGAGCTTTCCAAAAGACATTTTGTCTCATCTCCATTGAGTCTGATTTTATTGGCCTGGAATGCAGCCTAGGTACTTGGATTGTTTTTCTCCCTGAAGTTTTTATTGTGAATTGGTGAAGGTTTACCAAGATCATCAGTTTTCTATTCAACAATTCATACACATTGTGTTTTATGCCACTTATTGCAATCGCCACAATATAATATCACTTATTCCACTTCCTACTTGTGTCTTCTATTTCCATTCCTCCTCCCTTCCTACCCTTCTGAACTTGGTCCTTGGATTAATACTGCCCTTTTGAGATCAAATGGTTTGCTATTTTAAGGTTTGTGTACCTCACTTGTGTTATTGCTCCCATTATAGACCAATCTATTCTTTGGCAGAATATTGAGCCACAGGTATGGGTTCATTTTCAGACTTAGTGAATAAGGACCATAGTTTCAGAGGTTCCGTTAGTCCCTATCCAGCCAATAAACCTGGTCTCTTTTATGACTGTGAATTTTGCTTCACTATCTAGGACCTTTTGATATGATCCCTTTCAAAGAAGTTGGAATTGATAGTTAGAGATCATCTAGCTTAAAGTCATGAAGTCTAATGTTCATGTGATCCATTCACTACTCTTCTTTCCTCCAGAGTGAGGGTGACAATACATGCCCCCTAGATGGCCACTTGTGAACTTCTAAGATCCAGCTGCTACTCACCAGCCTGGATGTCGAACATTGTCTTTACAGTCTAGGTTATGACAATTGACCTTGGTGTCCCTTATGACTATAATCCCCAGCCCCCAAGACCAGTAAAGCACTCCCTCCAGTTGTTTGGTTATGCCTAAGGAGTTTTTATATCTTCATCCTCTACGTGCTCCAGAATATTCAATTCCCTGGATGATCAGAATGCTCAGTCAGGGCTCAGAATCTTGGTGTTAAGGCTCCTGGTGAGATCCTGGTACATCAGACACAAAGTAGAGGGTGTGAGGCTCGAGGTTGGGAAGAAAGGGGATCATACTGGGTCTAACAAGAAAAGAAAATGAAGGATATAAGCAATTAAAAGCAAGAGCATAAATAGATACAAATACACAGATGTCCCTTGCAACATTATTCCCAATCTCGCAAATGTGTAAACAGTCTAAATATCCATCAGTAGATGAATGGATAAGTCAACCATGTTGCCTACGGTATATACAATGGACTACTACTCATCCATAAAGAGAAATGAAGTCCTGACCCAGGCTACTAGAGGAATGAACCTCATAAGCATTATGCTGAGTGAAATAAATCAGCTTCAACAAGGACAGATTTTGTTTAATTCCACTCACATGAAATATCTGGACTAGGAAAATGAATAGAGACAAACACCTATCAATTGTTTCTGGGAATAGGTAGGAAGGTAAGTATGGTTGTTACATAATTTCATGTCAATTAGATAAATAAGTGGGGTGGAGTCTTTCTTAAACCTATATGAGTGTCCTTGGTTTCTTTCTCTAGACAACCCAGCCTAACACAGTAGGAGCTGGAGGGGAAGTGCCAGCCCTGAGATGATACTGACCTTCCATATGGGCGATGGCATAATTTTGGAATAGGTAAGGATGATATTTGAACAACATGCAGAATGTCACTTAATTATAATCTTGTAGAGCGTGGAAGTGTCAAATGTTTTGATGCATGTATATTGAGTACAATTTTTAAAGAGTGTATGCAAAAGAGCATATGGCAAGTCTGCATTACCATTTGCTGTTGCTCAGCTAAAAGTGATTTGGGCCTATGTAGTCCAATGGGAACCACAGAGGCTCAGGAGGAACTGGTACCATCTGGAAACTAAGACTTGTCTGACCAAATGCAGAGTCTCCCTTCAAGTAACTGACAGATCAGAGGCAGCTGATCTCTGCTGCAGAAGCAACAATTTGTCTTAATTCCTAGACCACTGCCACAACCATGCCTTGTTGCCCTCGGTGCCCTCCTTCCCAACCACAATAAGTCACTAGAATGCTGTGCTTCATTTAAAAATAAACAAATACCTTCTGTCTCCATCCTGGCACTATTTTAGCTTATTTAGCATCATAACACATGTCATCTGCTTCCCTAAAATCTAACATGGACATGGCACGATGGGACTGATGATTTAGGCAAATGAGAAACAGCCTGCCCTCCAAACACACACGATGGCATTTGATTTGCTGTCAGTAGATGCTATCGTGTTTCTTCTCCTGTTTCCTGGAAAAGAAATAGAGAAAAGAAAGAGGAAATGAAAAGGGCTGCAAGATGTTTAGCTCTGGTCCTTCTAGAAAGTCTAGGAAAAATATATGGACCCTGCCTGCCTTTAGATACCCCACTCATCTGGCAAACAAGGATTGCACACGGACTATGGACAAGATATGTGGATCTGGGGGGAGATATAACAATTGCCCCACCAGCAAAGTGCTTCTAGATTTATGGGAGAGCACAGGCCAGAACAGCTCGTAAAAAGAACAAGAAGAATCACAAAGGAGGGTGTGCACCAGCAACACTTCGTCCAGCTGCAGACACATGAAGGAAACGCTTCCTTTGCTTTGAGACAAGTTTATGATTTCTGCTGCATCCCTTACCAACACCTTCACAAAGATCTAGGTTCTTGGGTTGTTTCGTTCCAGGGCTGACATCTCCTTGGTAAAGCCATACTTTATGGACAGCTCATGGTCCAAGAATTCCACCTATCTGTTCTGAAAGGGGGCCATGCTAAAACCCCTGGCTCAGACTTTCAGGACTGGGCACAACACAGCAAACCCACCATGGGGACACTCTCATTTCCATCACAACCTGGAATTGGCAAAGCTATTTTCTTCCACTCACCATCTTTCAGTCAATATTTACTCAGCTATTAATTTATCCCTGAACATCAGAAAAGTGTTCAAACATTATCGAATTGTCCATCTAATGGTAGAGGTGTGTACAAGGGATACAAGAGCAAGAGGCTCAGAGGTGATCAGTGGGTAACGAGGGAGGGATTCACCTTTGTCTTTTGTAGGAAGCCCCTGAGGTTTAGTCACATCGGCAGACTTTCCCTGGAGCAAGCAAATAAAGCTGCTCCCGATTCAGTTCCATTCCTGATCTGGTCTTGCCATGAGACTATCCAGGCTTTGTCCCAACACCACTTCCTGGAAACCACAAGTGGAAGGAGGTGGACCTTGGGAATATCATTAAAAAGAATGGGAATTACAGAACACTTCATTGTACACATATGGAACTTATACATAGAACAAGAGATAGGACAAAGTGAGACTTTGAACAGGACAAGGTGATACTGCATGGTTTAAAATCAGAAAAAGGTGTGCATCAGAGTTTTATCCTTTCACTGTTCTTATTCCATCCATATGCTGAGCAATTAACACAAGAAGCTGGTCTATGTGAAAAGGAACATGGTATCAGGATTAGAGGAAGGCTTATTTAATAACTTGTGATATTCAGATGACACAACCTTGCTTGCTAAAAGAAGGATGACTTGAAATAATTTCTGATGACACCCAAAGATTGAAATCTTCAGTATTGGTTGTAACTCACTGTAAAGAACACCAATATGCTCACAAGAATAGCACGATCCACATAAAATAGGGAACATCAAGACAGATGGAGAAAGATTAAAATTGTCAAGGAGTCCATTTTTCTCACATCCACAATGATGATCATGCACATGTTATACAAAATATTGCATTGGGTAAATCTGCTGCGCAAGACCTCGTCAAAGTGTTGAGGGCCAAGAACATCACCTTGAAGACTAAAGTGGACCTGACCCAAACCATGGTATTTTCAATCACCTCGTGTATATGTGAAAGTTGGGTAAAGAATCAGGGAGATTGAGGAAGAATTTGTGTATTTGAACTCTGGTGTTGATAAAAAATATTGAAAAGTACGGTGGACTGCCAGCCAAACAAATACATCTATCTTGGAAGACATATTTAGCATGCTTCTTAGAAGCCAAGAATGGAAAAACTTCATCACACATACTTTGGGCATGCTATCAGGCGAGCGCACTCCTTGGAAAAGGACATCGAGCTTGTTAAAGTGGAGGGGCTTCAAAAAGAGGAGATGGATGAACAAAGTGACTGTTTCAAGGGACTAAATTCAACCCAATTCTGAGGACGGCACAGTACTGGACAGTGTTTGGCTCTGTTGTGCATAGGTTCACGAAGCGTCAGAACTTAATAACATGCGCTTGTTGGACTACCAAGGATCAGCAAATACAGCGCAAAGACATATGCAGTGCTTTGAGTATATACAGGTAGCTCTGAAGTAAAATGAAAATTTCTAAAATATCTAAAATTATTCAGATAATGGGGATTTCATTTGTCTAGAAAAATATATTTATGTCTCCAGAATTCTTCTTAAATGCTTGTCAGGGACAGGATTAGCTCTTCCATCTCAAAGGCTTGCCAATCCCAGGTCTAACCTAATGCTTCTTCCCTGCTCCAGGTCCTTAGTCATTCATTCCCACCGAAATATTCACTACCTGGTTCTTGTAGACCCCAAATTCCTCTACAGTCCCGAGGCCCATGCTCAGTAAATGTTTAAGGATATTTTTCCATTCTCTCAGGGGGTAAAAAGATTGAACATAAAAATTGTCACCGTTCATATTATTCTCAAATAAGTTCTAAATTTCTCAGTAACATGCAATGTTATGATGCAAAGTCTCTCACCTAAAATGGTACCAGGTCTCTGCTGTGTGTTCCACTAAAAGAGGAGAAAGCTGGAAAACAATTGGGCTCAGACTCAGGCAGATCCAGTAGCCAGACTGATCCGAGTGGGGAGAAGTGTCTGGCGGTGAAAGTACTCTCTGCTCACCTTTTCCCAACGTCTAGTCTCCTTAAGGTGAAATGAAAGAGACCTAGATGGACAAAATCGAGAGCAGTGAACACTGATCACAAGGAGACAGACTGTAGCCTATTTGAAACAGAGCGCTCAGGCACAGAATGAATTGGCATGGAAGGTGGTGATCTCCTTGGCGCGGGGGACATGCAAACAGCTAATAGATCATAAATGGGTGAAAATATATATAAAAGGAGATGAAGGAAGACGAAGAACTTTGCTCCTGCGTCAATTAGGTGTCAGGCACTCTGTTTGAACTTTGAATCTGTTACATCATTTAATACCCACCATAGTGCTGAGGAAGATATTGTCATTTGCACTGTGCCCACGAAGCAACTATAGCTGGAAGAAGGGAGACAACATTAAAATGCTATAACTGGTGAGTTGGCCTGATGCCAAAGCTCATCCTTTTTCTATTGGAACATACTGCCTCCTTAGCAGGGACCAGGGACAATGTACAAGATTGATTTGTTCATATATGCAAACATCTGGGAGTTTCCACAGATTGGAGTGGACCTGGGGACACAGGAGAAAATGCCTGTGACACCAGTATAATGGAAGGCAGTTCCAGCAGCTGCTGAGCCCACCAAAAGAAGGACTTGCTGGGCCAACACTCCTTCTCCTATGTATGTATAGGTCGTGATTAGAGCTGTATAAGCCCCCAGTAAAATGAGATTTTAAAAAAACCATTTTATTAAGAATGAATCTAGATATCATGCCATTCTATAGTTCAATAATATCAAGCAGTACTGTAAAATTGCTACCACAGTTTTAAAACATTTTCTTCCTTCTTGAACTCCTTGATATCAGTTCCCCTTTATCCCTACCCACCACCTCCCCTACTGCACCTCCCAGAGATCTTTATTCTAGTTTTCTCTGTAGGTTCATCAATCCTCAATTTCATATACCAAAAAACATAGAAAAACAAAAAATGAGTCAAGGTTACCCACAATGTCAAAAGGCAACAGAGATAAAGCCCAATATGAAAAAAAGAAAGAGGAGAAAATATTAACGTTCAGATCAAGTCTACAGTGTATCAGAGAGAAAATCAAGAGGAAAGGTTCTAACCATTAAAGTCAGATTTATCATTCTAATCTACTACAGTCCTTTTGTCTCCTAGTCTCTCTGTCTGATAACCAAGTTATTCCCATCCTCAGTTATGGGTAGAGAAATTACTGGAGGAGGTTTATTCCCCATGTAGATCCTGAAAATGTATTTTGGAATTCCACTGTCATCCATAAACTCTGCACATCAGAATCTCACAATTTAAGCTCTGATACATCTATTCCCTCTTTCAGATTTGGATTTGCAATCCTTGAATCATGGATGTTGCTGTGCTTCTTCCATGTGCCCTTAGATGACATCTTACTTAAATGGCTGCTTGTTTACAAACAAGCCTTTAAGATCCCATGCATTATTTTATCTGATAGCTGGCATCATCTAATTTCTTCACCACACATTGCTAAAGCACTCATCATGAGGGTTTCCATCATGAGGGTGAGTATCAAGTGCTAATGTTCCTTTTGACCAGCCTACTGACAAAAGCATACAAAAAAAGTGCTCCCCTCCACAATAAAAAAAACCCACTGCCATCATCAATTATGATTCATAGCAATCCTGTATGGCATAGTAGAACTGCTCTATAAGGTTTCTGAGACCATAAATCTACATAGGAGCAAAGAACCTCATCATCCTCTCCTGGAGCATTGATCTTGTGATGGACAGCCATATATTTAATCCACTGTACAGCCAAGGTTCCTTGTGTCTAAACAGGGTTACCCAAAGGTGATTTTCCCATTTTTTTCCAATTCATTCACCTAGAAGCAGCATTTCCCAAAGCAAGTCCCCAGAACACAGAGCCATAGTCTGTTGCTTAGACTAAGATGATGATGGGTCCAAGTGGTGAGCTTTCCTGCAGGTTGCTCTTGCCACTGGAAGGTATCAATAAGTGCTGGTCCCTAGCAGAACTTCTTAAACATTTTCCACTCTCCACCCCTTCTTGCCTGAGCAAATTTTCTTCAATCTCAGGTATATAGGTACATAAAACAGGTAGACAAATCAAATGCTTGTAGTAGTAGTTGTTATTGTGTGCCATGAAATTGGTTCCAACTCATAGTGACCCCAAGCACAACGGAGTGAACCATTGCCCAGTCCTGCATCATCCTCACAAGTGTTCCTGTGCTTGAGCCCATTGTTGCAACTATGCTGTCAATCCATCTCCTTGAGGGACTTCTTCTTCATTGGCCTGCTGCTTGACCAAACATGATGGCCTCCTCCAGGATCTGGTTTCTCCTGACAACATGGCCAAAGTATGTAGAAGGAAGTCTCTCAATCTTGCCTCTAAGGAGCACTCTGACCTTACTTCTTCCAACACAGACCTGTTTGCCAATTTAGTAGTCGGTAGTATTTTCCATAGTCTTCTTCAGCATCAAAATTCAAATGCATTGGTTCTCCTGTTTTCTTTTCCAACTTTCATATGTATATGAGGCGATTGAAAATACCATAGCTTGGGTCACCTGTACCTTGGTCTTCAAAGTAACATTCTTGCTTTTCAGTACTCTAAATAAGTCTTGTGCAGTAGATTTACCTAATGCAAGTCTTCTTTTGATATATTTTTGACTGCTGCTTCCATGAACATTGACTGTAAATCCAAGCAAGCCAAAATCCTTGACAGCTTCAAACTTTTCTCCATTTAGCATGCTGTTACCTATTGATCCAGCTGTAAGGCTTTTGGTTGTTTTTACATTGAGTTATAATCCATACCAAAGACTGTAATCCTTGGTCTTCATCAGCAAGTACTTCAAGTAATCCTCCCTTTTCTTTCACAGTTCTATGAACCAAATATTGAATGATGAGGAAGCATCCAAAGAAGCGGGAAAGAATACACAGATTCACTGTAACAAAAAGAACTCGTCAACACTCAGTGAAATGCCTTGGCATAATCAACGAAAACCAAGTAGACATTTTGTGGGTATTATCTGTTTGGGCCAAGGTCCAAATGATACCAGCAGTGATATCCCTTGTTCCATGTCCTTTTAAGAATCCAGACTGGGACTTCTGGGAAGATGGCGATGGAGTAACACATACCAGAGGGACTCCACAGAATCCAGCCCAGGAGAGTTGCTCAGAGGGAAATTCAACGCCACTGGATCGCAGGAGGTGCATCATAAAGATAAGTAGGCTCAGATCCACGGTGTTTTGAGGGGCTGGGGGCTTTTGGCTTACCTCAGTGGAAGCCGGCTGGGGCTCGACCCTAGCCTAGCCGCTGTGTCTGCTCAAGCCGGGACCATTTGGAGCCTGTAGCAGGGCTTGGCCTCGGCGCAGCCACAGTTTTCCCATGCCTGCCTCTGGGCAGGGACAGGGCCCTTGAGGCTCCAGCTGCAGGGATTGGTGTTCAGCAGCATTGTTGCTTCTGTTTGCGTCTCTGCTCTATATTCCCACGCAGCCTTGGAGGGCTGCACAGGGGCTTTTTCGGGGCACAGCCACAGCTTGCTGCGCAGCGAGGGCTGAGCAGGGACTGAACCAAATCCCCCACAGCTCCATAGGCAGGGATCAAGCTTCAGCTACACTGCAGTGCCGGTTAACATCTCTGCTCCCTGCACCCCCACTTCTCTGGGGGCTGCTGAGCAGCTTTGTTGTGAGTCTTCTTGGGGCTCAGCTGTGGATTGCCTCTGGGGCTTGGGGCAGGTAGTGGGCCCTTGCAGGTCCACAGGCCGGGAGTGGGACTCAGCTGCATAGTTGCTTTTCCTTCCCTTGCTTCCCTGTACCCCGGGACAGTCCTGTCTCACAGTTAAATTTTGCTCCCCCTCTTGTTCCTGAACTGCTCTCTCACACTCCATTGCAGACTTACAGGACACTCCCATTGCCCTAGGGCATTTGCGCCTGGGCCACACCCAGATAGGTGAGCTCCACCCTGCATAGATAGCCCAAGGCTAGGGAAAGGCCTGCTTGCTCTCCAGGGGATACTCCTCTGACTCCTCACCTGGGAGTTCCTGCCTGTGTACCTGGGGACATAAGGCAGCTCAGCCAACACTTATCAATATTCAAACCAATAGCAGGAACTTCAGCCCAGCCCCTGCAACACTGGGGCAGGCAGCCGACCTGCCATCTGGGGCACTCCCCTGATAGGGAAGCCACAGGAAGATAAAGTGGTTGGCTAATAACTTAGCAAAATCAGCTGTAGGCAGTTCGAAGAAGCACTCCTATAAGTCTTCCAGAGAGAGACTAGAAAATGGCACCTGGTCCCTCAAAAACAACTCAACGCAAACAGCCATCAGCCCCAATAACCTCAATGAAAAAACAGGAGAAACAAAAGACAAAGGCAGAAGATGTGCTGAACATAGCAACATACATAGAAGAAGCAGACATTGAGAAGCCATACAAAGAAACTCTCAGAATGCTGCTTGGAGTCATGCAGGATATGAGGGAAACAATACAGAAAAAGGATGAAACGATAGAGGAGATAAAAACCATACACCAAAGGGAAATACAGGAGCTTAGGGAGGAAATAACGAAAAACAATAGCAAAATCATGTTCCTTGAGAATCGACTGGAGAAATCAGAGAACCGCATCAGTGTCTTGGAGGACAACCAAGCAGACTTTAATAAACGTGAAGAAAAATCTAATAAGAGCATCAGAGAAGCCGAAGAAAACCTAAGAGCTATGTCTGATGCTATGAAGAGGAACAACATTAGAATTATTGGCCTACCGGAGGAAGACACAAGAAAGAAGTCATCTGCAACAGTAGCGAGAGAATTCTTGGAGGAAAACTTCCCCAGCCTAATGAATGAAAACCAAGCAACCATCCAGGAGGCTGAAAGAACACCAGCACGACGGGACCCCAAGAAGAAATCACCAAGGCACATAATAGTTAAACTATCCAACTTTGAGGAAAGGGAGAAAATCATGAGAGCAGCTAGGGCAAAAAAAGCAATCACATATAAGGGTCGCCACATAAGTATATGTTCAGACCTATCAGCAGAAACTATGAAAAAAAGGAGAGAGTGGAGTAACATATTCCAAAAGTTGAAGGAAAACAACGCAAATCCAAGAATACTCTACCCAGCCAAATTATCGATCCAGATCGATGGAGAAGTAAAAGTCTTCGCAGACAAGGGAAAACTCAAAAAATACGTTACAACAAACCCAGCCTTACAAAAGATCCTCGCCGACTCAGTATGGGCAGAAGAACAACACTCACCAAGCACAAATAAGAGACCAACACATAGAACAACTTCACCCAGACCACAACAATGAGAAAACAGGCCCCAAGATAGCAATGCTTTAAGGATGGAAAGAAGTCAAGAATGAAACACACACAAAATGCATTCTAATGATAAAAGAAAGTAGGAAAACTCCCAACACAAAAGGTATAAAATGGCATCACAGAGTCCGCACATTGAGATAATAACCCTGAATATCAATGGCCTGAACTCAGGCATTAAAAGACTGAGACTAGCAGAATGGCTTAGAAAACACAACCCATCAATTTGCTGCCTACAGGAGACACATCTCAAGGCTACAGACAAAAATAGGCTGAGAATCAAAGGCTGGAGAAGGACCTACCAAGCAAACAGAAATACAAAAAAAGCAGGGGTTGCAATCCTTATCTCGGATAAAATTGACCTCAAAGTGCAAACCATAAAAAGAGATAAGGAGGGACACTATATAATGCTCAAGGGAATCATAGACAATGAACCACTAAGCATTGTAAACATATATTCCCCAAATGAGAGACCAGCTCAATACGTCAACCAAACACTCCAAAAGATTAAGAAAGAAATCACAGACTTGACAATTATAGTGGGCACCTTCAACACACCACTCACTGAGAAAGATAGATCACAGGGAAAGAAACCCAACAAGGAGACTAGGGAGCTAATCTCCACAATTAGACAATTTGACCTAATAGATATTTACAGAGCTTTTCATCCAAATAAAAAAAATTTCACATTCTTTTCAAGTCCCCATGGCACATATTCGAAGATAGACCACATGCTGGGGCATAAGGCAAATCTACATAAATTTAAGCACATTGAAATAATACAGACCTCTCTCTCTGACCACTGTGCCATAAGACTGGAAATCAACAAAAAAAAAGACAAAGAAAATAAGAGCAAATAATTACAGAATGAATAACTCTCTACTCCAAAAGGAGTGCATACTGGTGCAGATCAGAGATGAAATCAGGAAATTTCTAGAAACCAATGAAAACGAGCACACGATGTACCAAAACTTATGGGACACAGCAAAGGCAGTCATAAGAGGAAGGTTCCTAGCAATACAAGCACACCTAAGAAAGGAAGAGAGAATCATGATACATACGCTGACACAAAATTTACAAAAACTAGAGCAGAGTCAGCAGGACAACCCTACTAATAGCAAAAGAAAAGAAATTATAAAAATCAGGACTGAGATTCAGGAGAGGGAAAATAAAAAAACTATGGAAAAAATTAATATCGCTAAAAGTTGGTTCTTTGAAAGGATAAACAGGATCGATAGACCATTGCCAAACCTAACCAAAGAAAGGAGGGAACAAATCTCAATAGCAAGAATAAGGGATGAAAGAGGGGTCATTACAACAGACCCTAATGAAATCAAAAGGATAGTTAACAGTACTATGAAGGATTGTACTCCAATGAATTCAACAATTTGGAAGACATAGACAAATTCTTGGAAAAACAATCCCTCCCTAGACTATCCTCGGCGGACATCAAGAATCTCAACAGACCCATAGCAATAGAAGAAATAGAAAAGGTTATCAAGGGATTACCAACAAAAAAATCCCCTGGACCAGATGGCTACACTGGAGAATTCTACAAAGCATTCAGGGAAGAACTAATACCAATCCTACACAAACTTTTCCAGAACATAGAAAAAGATGGCAAACTCCCAAACTCCTTCTATGAAACTAGTATAACTCTGATACCCAAACCAGGCAAGGATACCACAAGAATCGAGAACTACAGACCAATATCCCTAATGAACATTGATGCAAAAATCCTTAACAAAATACTAGCCAAAGGAATACAAAAGTATATAAAACAAAAATTCACCATGACCAAGTGGGATTCATACCAGGAATGCAGGGAAGGTTCAACATACAAAAGACCATTAATATTATTCGTCACATTGACATGAAAAAGTATAAGAATCACATGATTATGTCAATAGATGCAGAAAAAGCATTCGACAACATCCAACACCAATTCCTGTTTAAGACACTAGCAAAGATAAGAATGGAAGGAAAGTACCTCAAGACAATACAGCTATATATGAAAAACCAACAGCCAAAGTGGTAGTCAATGGAGAAAAGACTAACACAGTCCCACTGAAAAAGGGGACCAGACAAGGATGCCCCTTGTCCCCACTCCTATTTAATATCGTGCTGGAGGTCTTAGCTAACAGCATAAGGCAAAGAAGTGACATCAAAGGTATATCTGGGGAAAGAAGAGGTGAAACTATCGTTATTTGCACATGATATGATTCTATATATGGTAAATCCCAAGAGATCCACAAGGGCAGTACTGGAAGCAATAGAGGAGTTTGGCAGAGTGGCAGGATACAAGGTCAACAAACAGAAGTCCATCGGACTGTTATACACATCAGATAAGACCACAGAAGAAGAGATTAAAAAGGTGGTACCCTTCACAATAGCCAAACACAAATTGAAATATCTAGGGATACACCTGACTAAAAAAACAAAAGATCTATATAGGGAAAACTATAGAACACTATTACAAGAAACCAAGAGCGACCTCAACAAATGGAAGAATATTCCATGCTCTTGGATTGGGAGACTTAATATAGTTAAGAAGTCAGTTCTGCCAAAAGCACTATATAAGTTTAATGCAATCCCGATACAATTACGATCATCTTTCTTCAAAGAAATGGAAAAACTGATTACCAACTTCATATGGAGAGGGAAGAAACCCAGAATTAGCAGAGAACTCCTCAAGAACTAGGACGCCGTGGGAGGGCTTGCTTTACCTGACTTTGGCACATACAATGCAGCCACAGTTCTCAAAACTGCATGGTATTGGTACAATGACAGGTACTCAGACCAGTGGAAGAGAACTGAAAACCCAGAAATAAAAGCATCAGCATACACACAGCTGATTTTTTATAAGGGCCCCAAATATATCAAATGGGAAGCCAATGCCCTCTTTAACAAGTGGTGCTGGAAAAAATGGATATCCACATGCAGAAAAATGAAGCAAGACCCTTATCTCACTCCATGCACAAGAATAAACTCAAGGTGGATCACAGACCTTGAAGTTAAACCCCAAACTATTAGGGCCATCAAGGAGGGAATTGGGACCAACTTGAGAACTTTGGCGCAGGGAATACACAGGTTATCAGAAATAGGGAAGGACACAAACACAGAGGAGGCACAAATAGACAAATGGGATATACTGAAGATAAAACACATGTGTACAGCTAAAGAATTCACCAAGAGAGTAATAAGAGATTCCACAGACTGGGAAAACATCTTTAGCAATGACAAATCAGACAAAGGTCTTATTACTAAAATCTACAATACTCTGATAGCTTCCAAAAAGAAAAAAAAAAAAAACCAATAGCCCACTTGAAAGGTGGGCAAAGGACTTGAACAGAAATTTTACAGGGACAGAAATCCGAATGGCCAACAAACATATGAGAAAATGTTCCCGATCTTTAGCCATAAGAGAAATGAAAATTAAAACAACAATGAGGTACCACCTGACACCCTCAAAGGTAGCCCAATTCAAAAAATCAGAAACAACAAGTGTTGGAGGGGCTGTGGGGAGACAGGAACTCTCATCCACTGCTGGTGGGCCTGTAAGTATGTACAGCCACTATGGAAATCAATCTGGCGATACCTAAAACAGATGGAAATAGAGTTATCATATGACCCAGCAATTCCCCTACTGGGCATATACCCAGAAGAGGCAAGGAACAAACCAAGACCAGACATCTGTGCTCCAATGTTCATTGCGGCACAGTTCACAATTGCAAGGACTTGGAAGGAACCCAAATTTCCATCAACTGACGATTGGATTAAAAAACTGTGGTATATACATACAATGGAGTACTACGCATCACTAAAAAGCAGTGATGAACGTATGAGGCACATAGCGGCATGGGAAGAACTGGAGGAAATCATGCTAAGCGAAGTAAGTCAGGCACAAAAGGACAAGTACATGAGCCCGCTGAGGTAAGTATTAAAAAAAATTTAAATTAAAAAAATTGTTTTTTTTAATTTTTTTAATGCAAAAGTGGCATAGGGGAAAAAGCTACTGTATACAAACATTTCTGGGGTGAAGACTGTGTAGTATGGTAGAGACCAGATCAAAACCAGGGAGACACATGGTAGACAACAGTGGAGGAGGTGGGGAAAGGAAATTAAAAGGATGAATATTAGGAAGAAAAGGGAAGTGGGGGCATGGGGCACTAATCCACCCAAGGGGAGGGTATTGTTTATATCTCCACAGGGAAAGTGGGACCAGACTTCAACCCAGTGCCACAAGATGTGAATGCAATATCCCGGCGTGGAGTAGGGCCCAGCACCAAAAATTAAATGGATTCCTGCCCCTCCCCCGAAAAGAATTTGTTTCAAAGGATGACATTGATTCTGCAGCTCCGGAAGATGGACATATCTGATCAGAGCACACGGGAGCAGATGAAGGGGCAGGAGGAGACAGTAGAACACAGCCTGGCCCATGAGGCCGTGAGGAAGATGTTCCTGAGTAGAGCACCCAGTCCACAGAGAGAACAACATGGCTGGCCCTACTTTGAGACATGATACACCTCAGTGACTAAGGGCGATACAGTGGACAGAACCGGAGACACAGTGTGGGAATTGCACCTGTCCTGATCCCACCACACCAAGGCAAAGCACTGGGGTAGGGCAGTGGAACAGCAAGGGAATGGAGTGGCAAGGTCCCCAGGGAATGCTGAAAGTGGACTTTGGGGCCAGGGCGTGGTGCCCCAACAGACTGGACTTAAAAATGCTCCTAAGGGCCAGCAAATGATCCTTGAACGAACTACAAGCCTTTCTTTTGTGAAGTGTTTTGTTTTGTTCTTTGTCAGTGGTTTGTTTTTGTTGTTTTATTGTCTGGTTTTAAACTGTTGCTTTGTTTTCTTCTGTCTTGTTTTCGTGCATGTTAGTGTCTCCACAGGTCTGTCTGAATAGGACAGGCTGGATGAACTATCTGGAGGAAAAACAATAGGACAGACAGTTCCGGGGGGACAGACAGTTCCGGATGGGGGAGGGGGAGGAGGGTAAGGATGTGGTGTTAATAAACACAGGGACAAGGGAACAACATGGGACCCAAAATGGTAGTGAGGGGGGAGTGACAGGCCTGATGGGGAACGATCAAGGGTTAGGTTGCGTAGAGAAGAGGTATAGCTGTAGCCGAGGTGGGGACGGAGCATGGTGGTGGGGTAGGAGGAAAGTCAAGGGAGAGGGAGGAAGGAGCTGGGAGTCAAGGGGCATTTATGGAGGTCTAGACAAAGACGTGTACATGTAAACATATATATGAGGATGGGGAAATAGATCTAATTGTCTACATTTATAGCTTTAATATTAAGGTGGCAGAAGGACCTTGGGCCTCTACTCAAGCACTCCCTCAATACATGAATACTTTCGTTTATTAAATTGGTACTCTATGATGCTCACTCTCCCGACACAACTGCTGAAGCCAAAGTGGGTGAACAAGTAAATGTGGTGAAGAAAGCTGATGGTGCCCGGCTATCAAAAGAGATAGTGACTGGGGTCTTAAAAGCTTGAAGATAAACAAGCGGCCATCTAGCTCAGAAGCAGCAAAGCCCACATGGAAGAACACACCAGCCTGAGTGTGCGAGAGATCCCAAAGGGATCAGTTATCAGGCATCAAAGAACAAAAAATCATTATATCATTGGCTGCACACCTCCATGATAGGATCGCTGAAGACAAATGGGTGCATAAGCAAATGTGGCGAAGAAAGCTGATGGTTCCCGGCTATCAAAAGAGATAGTGTCTGGGGTCTTAAAGGCTTGAAGGTGAACAAGCGGCCATCTAGCTCAGAAGCAAAAAAGGCCACATGGAAGAAGCACACCAGCCAGTGCGATCAAGAGGTGCCAAAATGACCAGGTATAAGGCATCATGCGAAAAAAAAAAAAGAATGTGTGTGTGTTTGTGTGTATATATATATATACCACATTGAATGAAGGGGGAAGTGCAGAGTGGAGACCCAAGGCCCATGTGTCGGCCACTGGAGATCCCCTCATAGAGGGGTTTAGGAGAGGAAATGGGTCAGTCAGGGTGCAAGGTAGTACCGACGAAGAGCACAGCTTTCCCCCAGATCCTGGATCCTTCCTCCCCCCAACTACCATGATCCGAATTCTACCTTGCAGGGCTGGATAGGGCAGAGGGGCACAGAGAATTCAGGGTGGATGATACCTTCAGGACCAAGGGTGTGAGGGGCGATGCTGGGAGAGTGTAGGGTGAGTGGGTTGGAAAGGGGGAACTGATTACAGGGATCCACATGTGACCTCCTCCCTGGGAGAGGGACGGCAGAGAAGTGGGGGGGAGGGAGACTCCGGATAGAGCAAGATATGACAAAATAACGATGTATAAATTACAAAGGGCACATGAGGGAGTGGGGAGCGGGGAGGGAGGGGGAAAAAAAAGAGGACCTGATGCAAAGGGCTTAAGTGGAGAGCAAATGCTTTGAGAATGATTGGGGCGGGGAATGTATGGATGTGCTTTATACAATTGATGTATGTATATGTATGGATTGTGATAAGAGTTGTATGAGTCCCTAATAAAATGTAAAAAAAGAAAAGGGGAAAGAAAGAAAGAAAGAAAGAAAGAAAGAAAGAAAGAAAGAAAGAAAGAAAGAAAGAAAGAAAGAAAGAAAGAAAGAAAATGATTAGGGCAAAGAATGTACAGATGTGCTTTATACAATTGATGTATGTATATGTATGGACGGTGATAAGAGTTGTGTGAGCCCCAAATAAAATGTTTAAAAAAAAAAAAAAGAATCCAGACTGAATCTCTGGTAGCTCCCTGTAATGTACTACTGTAACCATTGTTGGCTGATCTTCAGCAACATTTTACCACCATGTGATATCAGTGATATTGTTTTATAATTTGAGCATTCTACTGGGTCTCCTTTCTTTGAAATGGGCACAGATATGGATCTCTTCCATTCAGTTGGCCAAGTATCTATCTTCCCAATTTTCTGGCATAGATGAATGAGGGATTCAAGTTTTTAATCAACTTAATGAAATATTTGGATTGGTATTCCATCAATTCCTGGAGCCTGTTTTTGGCTAATACTTTCAGTGCAGCTTGAACTTCTTCCTTTAGCACCATTGGTTCTTACTCGTATGCTACCTCCTGAAAGTGATAGAAGGTTGACTAGTTCTTTGGGGTACAGTGTCTCTGGTGAATTTTTCCATCCTCTTTCAATACCCACATCCATTCCACTTTGTTCAATATTTTATCCATAGAATCTTTCAACATTGCAATTTGAGGTTTAAATTTTTTTCTTGAATCCTTTCAGTTTAAGATATGCTAAGAATATTCTTCCCTTTTGGTTTTCTAATCCTAGGTCTTGTACCTTTTATTATACTATTTTTATCTGTCTGCCCAAGCTACCCTTTGAAATTTTATGTTCAGTTCCTTGACTTCATTCTTTCTTCCATTTGCTTCAGCTATTCTATGATTAAAAACAAGTTTCAGATTCTTCTGACATCCACTCTGATCTTTGCTTTAATTCTTGTCTTTTTAATGACCCTATGCTTTCTTCATGGATGACCGTCTTGTTGTCCTCCCACAGTTCATCAGGTCTCTGTCATTATTGTTCAATGCAGTAAATCTGTTCTTGAGATGTTCTCAAAATTTAGGCGGGATAGACTAAATGTTGTATGTTGGATCCATGGTTTTATTTTAATTTTCTTCAGCTTTATCCTGAACTTACATATGAGCAATTGATGGCATGTTCCAAAGTCAGCCCCTAGCCTGGTTTTAGCTGCTGATATTGAACTCTCCATCATCTCTTCTCACAGATGTAGTTAATTTGATTTCTATGTACTCCATCTGTGGAAGTACATGTGTATAGTCACCTTTTGTGTTGTTGAATAGAGGTATTTGCTATGAGCAAGTTGTTGCTTTTGCAAAATTCTATCATGTGATTTCCAAGTCCATCTTTTCCAACTAATGTAATGTTCCTTCCATTTCGTTTCTATGTTTTGCATTCCAATCACCAATAATTATCAATGCATCTAGATTGTATGTTTGATCATTTTCTGACTGAAGCCATTGGTAGAATTCTTCAGTTTCTTCATCACTTACTTTTGTGGTTGGTGCATAAAGTTGAATAATAGTTGTATTGATTGGATTTTCTTGAAGGTGGATAGATAAAATTCTGTCACAGATACCATTGTATTTCATGATGGATTTTGCATGTCCTTTTTGACGATGAATGTCACACCATTCCTCTTGATTGTATTATTCCCGACATAGTAAACCACACACTTTTCTGATTTAAAATGGAGAATACCCACCCATCCACTTCAGCTAACTACTGCCCAGCATATCGACCATTATCCTTACATTCAATTTTTGACCACCTCCAATTTCCCTTAACTTCACACATTTCAAGTTCTGATCATTTGCAAATGCTTACACCTGTTTCTCCTTAACCTGAGTCGTGCCTTAACAGGAAATGAAGATCCTGAAGGCTACACTCGCACAGCCTTTACTCAACCGAGGTCGTACTGGAAAATGACTCTGCGAAAGTAGCTCTTCCTCAGTGACCTTTCTAGTGCCTCTGACCTGCGGGACACATCCCCCAACAATCTCCCATAATGCTCTGCTTCCATTCATTAGGCCTTCACTCTCTGACAATGTTTCTAAGCTGTGTACTAGATTTTCAGTGGCTCCTTCCTCTGACGTGGGGAAACGAGCCCTTCTATGTTGTTTGTTCTTGGTCTGGAAATTCTGCTGAAACCTGTTCACTTTGGGTAACCCTGCAGGTCTTTGAAATCAATCAGTCACATAGCTTCCAGCATCACAGCAATACACTTAGTTAATAATAAGTCAGAAAGAAATTTATTTTAAAGCATTCTTTGGTATACATATCTTACCATTTATTAAGACTAAAATTTGCATAGTAATGAGATGTATGTGTTTATTTATTTTTACATAAGGAATTTAACCTTGGTGGATTATTTGATATTGCAGGACGCAGAGCAACTCTAACGCTTTTCAGAGTTTAGCAATATTTTGATTTTATAATCATCAATGCTGAGAACAACATATGTAGCACAAAATTGGAGAAGTTTGTTTAGGGCTATTTCAAAAATTGTTAGAAATTCTGTTCTAGTCACAAGTCAGATTTTATTTAACAATTCTTTTTGGGAACTCAAGTTTTAAACCTGTGTCACTTAATAATTTGGAAAATTCTTCATGAACTTTTAATGACCGATGATTGGCATTTTTTACTATTATTTCAACTGAGTATGGGTAACGAACCCAATTTTTTTTAATCAAAATTTGAAGTGAAGTATTTCTGAAACTGTATCTCCAGGGACTTCTGATGATCAATTGTAACTTACAATTAAATATTTGAGAAGGTTATTTTCAATTTAAAAATAATCTGTAGCTGTAAACATTTCTGAAGAACTTTTTTCCACCTTATTCTTCTAAATGCAAACTCTCCTTGTCAAATTTTCAATTTTTATCCTTTAACATAAACATGTTATACTTTTTTCCTCAAAGAAACATATCAACCCTCAAGATGTCGCCGCTGCCAAGGCGAGGCCTCTCAGAGGCGGGACCAGCGCATGCGCAGAGCGGAGTCCCGGGCCGGGACACAAAGTGGCGGCAGCGGCACTGGGGAGGGCGAGGCGGAGGCGGCAAAACGGGCGGTCGAGCAGAACGTGTAGTAGCGTCCTCTGGAGTCCGCTCTGGGCAGCTGCTGACAGAAGGAGTCCACGGGGCCCCTGTCCAGCCCTCTGCTGACCAGCCCAGTCACCTGTGCTGAGCCTTCCCGCAGGCCTCCCTTCTGCCTCTGGGACCCCGGAACTGGGGTCCATTTGGTGAGAGAAGAAAACCCTCTCAAGCTAGCATTGCAGACCCCAGAGGGTGAGAGAGAGGGGGGGGGGCTTCGTTCAGCCTTGAAAACCATGGGCTCAGCCTCCAAGGCACCAGGATTCCCTCCCCAGAAACCGAGGCACTCATGGCCTTTCTCCCCTCTGTGATTCCAGAGCTTTCCATCTCCATGGCCCCTGTGCTGCAGACACGTCCTGTTGCCACCGTCATTTTGTCTGCCAGACTGTACCGACAGAAGTAACCGTTCATATTCCCCTTTCCAAATTAACAACTGACATCCATATCTGAGTGTAAATAAAGTCACTGTCCCAACGCTTCCTATGATGTCATCAACAGCCAATCAGAACTTCTGACCAGCGAGTGATAACGTGACCTCACTGAGTTGATAAAAGTTTCAGCAAGCAAAAAAAAAAAAGAAAAGAAAAGAAAGAAACATGTAATTGAGTTCTTCAAAAATAATGGACAGATAACATAGTTTTGAAAGTCATAATTCATTATGAAAAATTTAACAAATTTCTTATTTATGCTCCGTCAAAAATATAGTTTCTCTAATCTGTTTAACCTTTGCCCTCTTGAGAGCCACCCTGCTTCTGCATGCAGTAAGAAGACTTGTAATTGGAGTCCACGACTTTGCATAAGTTTAAAAACAAACAACCGTTAAGGATACTTAATGAAGGTAATAATTTTGATAGTAGCTTGAAGTACAACATCTAAGTCTGGTGATTAATTTGTATTTCAAAAGCCTCCTGTTGGATCATGTGGTGAGTAAAAGTGGTATGCTCAATGCCACGACCTTTAACTGTTGCTACACGTCCAACATTCTCATGCATCTTGCTTCAGCACTGTACAGACACCCATGTAATTTTTCCAATGTAAACCCTTTATTTGTGAAGAATTCCTTGACTTTAAGATATATTTATATATATTCTTTCCTTGTGTGCCCTTTCAAAGGGCAGACAGACAGTAATTCTTCATGTATGCTTCTTTCAGAGACATATCTTACATAAAGTAATAGCTGTGCTATATTAGTTGTTTCATCTAACTGAATTGCAAACTTTTGGCTTCCCTTAAGCCTGATAAGAAGCTGATGCAATTGGTCATCACTAATTTCAGAAATCCTTTTGGAAATAGTATCATTCAATAAAGGAATTTCATGAGTTTCTTCCCATACTTTATCCCATGAACTATTTCTGACATTTTAATTACAGCAGGTAACACAATATTTTCTTCTATCACATAGTTTTTTTAAATAGCAATTAAATAAGAAGTTCCATTAGATGAAAGTAAAGAGTTTCCATTAACATTAACAAAATTTTCAATACATTATTTTTCTTTAATTTTGGAGGCATTTAAAATATTCCTTTGGTTTATTGCAGTATGCTGCATAATTGCTATTAAAAGGTCATTTTCATTTTGCTGGTTTCATGCTCTCCACAGCTAAAATTTCACTACAAATTAAACAAAGAGGCTTCTCCACACCATCACCATCATTAGAAGTAAATTCATATTGCAAAAAGGCTGCCACCTGTTTCCTTTCTCTTGTTAATGTAGGTGCACTCAACCTACTAGTGAAGACTTAGCTGCCGTATCATCAGTATTTTTACATCATCCGTCTAAATTTAGTCACTTATCCCTAATAAAAATATTTTATCTTAAAATATAGATAAATATTGATAATACTTTCTTACCAACAGACATGCACTTGCCTACTCCAAAATGTGCATACCCTTTTCCCCTATCTTGACTTGACTTTCCCTTCAGCATCGCTTATCTTTCTGGTAGGAATGTCTGTTCGTTTTGGGTGACCTTAGCATAATTTTGTTTGTCAGCAATTAAAAGTCATCTCCCACTCGCCCAATCTTGAAAATCTGACCCCAGCTGAAGTGAGGCCTCCTCTGTCAAAGTGATTTTTGAGAACTGAATATAAAGAGGATGCTGCATTTCAGCACGATACAATCCAGGGATATACTCTACTAATTTGATATTTATATGCTGAGGAATGACAGTAGAAAAATATTAAAAGTCTTTACTTTCTGTTATTAAACTATTATGTCTCTGCAAGAAACCGTGCAATCCACAACACAAAACTGTCTCGACTCTGAGTCGAGGTGCTTATAGCAGCACTCGGTGGCATTGCCTGGCGTGAGGGCGCAAAACATGCAAAGTGAACATGCTGTGTGTTCAGAACCAAGGCTGCAGCAATGCAATATGGATAAACACTGCCTAAAACAGCTCAGATCCATTACATATTTGATTTTGGATTAAGTTTTGGTCATGGTGCATTCAGAAACTTTATATTGTTGCCAAATTTTTCATGACCCACAGGTTGAGATGTTTTCGACTACCCTTGGGCCGGCCCCTGTGAAGTCTCAAGCTCATTTCCAACTTGCATCCTGAGAGGGTTCACTGCTCTCTTTAAAACCATTACTTCCCAGGACAGATGATCCCTTCAGGACCAGTGCTGAGAGTGGCGATACTGGGAGGCTAGTGTGGAAAGGGGGAACCGATAACACAGATCTACATATAACCTCCTCCCTGAGGGATAGACAACAGAAAAGTGGGTGAAGGGAGACTTTGGAGAGTGTAAGACATGACAAAATAATAATAATTTATAAATTATCAAGGGTTTATGAGGGGGGAGCGGTGAGGGAATGGCGAAAATGAGGAGCTGATACCAAGGGTTTAAGTGGAGAGCAAATATTTTGAGAATGATGAGGGCAACGAATGTACAAATGTGCTTGACACAATTGAGGTATGTATGGACAGTGATAAGAGTTGTATGAGCCCCCAATAAAATGATTTTTTAAATTGCTTTCAAATTTATTTGACTGTGGCATTTCATATTCAGTCCTACGCAAATCACACCACTAAAGCCAATGTATAATGAAACAATACTTATCATTATTGTGTGGGACGACTGCAAATAGTTTCTGTCCTGTTTTCTTTTTACCATGGCTCAAGACCTTCTAAATCAATTTCGTGACACCATAGTTTGAAAACACTGATCGAGAAACCATCCTGATTGCTAGGTACACTGACCCAACTCTAAATCAGAGGTTCAGAGAAAAGGTCACAGAACTAAGAATCAAGACTCCAGCCCTAGCATCCCTGCTTCCTGGCAGCAAGACCTCAATTCAGTGGCTTCTCCTCCCTGAAACCCTGATCACTTCCATCCATGCTGGTACAACCTGGAATCAGACAGGAAGCAGATGAGGTTCTCAAGGAGAATTTAAGAGACATAAGCATTAGTAGCTGGATCAAACGCACCAGCCACTCTTCTGGAGAAAGTAAAGGTCATCCGCTCCTGCGAGAACCCTATATAAGCCAACATAAGTAAGGACAGATGGTAGGACGGCAGTAAGAGAGTACAGAGACGAGAAGAGGAAGCATATGCTGGAACCTGGAGGGAGAGCTGTAGGGGGACCCCCCACAGAACACAGCCAGTACCCTTTAAGATGGATCCATTGCTGCATGGATCAGGTATCACATCTGATAAAGCAGAGGCAGTGTGGAGAGGGGCAGACTCCCTGTGAGGGGATTAGCAAAAGAACTACAGCAATGACCTGGACATGATAGCAGACTGAGCAGCATTTCTTTGTTGTACCCAAGGTCACCAGAGCCGGGCAACCTGAAGGCAGCCGACAACAACCCAGTATCCGTGGTGGTTGTCTCTGGTGGTCTTTGAATGGAAGGTACTACAATAAAGAAGGGATGAATTCCATAGCAGGGCTTCATCCATGGGGCGGACCCTCTAGGACTGGACAGATGCAGTGGCCTTCCACTCCTGTCAGTGAGGGGATCTTAGCAGAACCATGAAAGTTCAAGGTCCTGGGCCTATTTCAGTAGAGGAAAGCACTGGGATTTTCCAGAGGAACATAAAGAAAGGGTTGCTAACTTTTAGACTTCAGTCTCTTGGAAGGATTTTATTTTAAGCAGGGAAAATGACACAGCAAAAGCTTTCTTTAAAAAAAAAAACTTTTTTAAAAAGAAAGAAAGAATTCCATCTAGCAGCTCTGTGGAGGATAGAAGGGAGAGATATTTTGGAGTCTGTGAGAAGGGATTAAATTGGAATGACCCGGCCACTTCAGTTCCCTGCTGGACTGTAGGTAGCAGGGCTTGGGTGATAGAGAGGTGTTTTCGCCTTCAATTTCTGCAAATTTAACGTGCTCGTTTTCAGCAATAGTGAAAGAATCTAAAAATCACCAGTTTCCAGATTGGTTTGTGGGGCTCAGAATGGAACTACGAATATCCTTGCCCTTGGCCGAAAGCACACAAAGGAAAGTGTTTGAGAACAGATGAGATGGCTGCTTTAAAAAATATCACACACATGTGTCTGAAGAGAAAATTCATCCAATGTTTGTGGATTGAATTCCCCATCAGTCATAGAAGATTTAATTTTAATTAATGGAAAAGACGGGTAGAATACCTTTGGTTTCACTAGGGGAAAATATTTGAGTCTGGAAGATTTGTTCAAGATGTGAGTATTTGCTTGGTGCAAAAGAGCTAAGTAAGATGAGAAGCTCAAAGCTAGCTAATTTTGAGTGTTAACTGACTCCCAGGTTGCAATGTTTTATTGAACAATATTTAGTACATTTGCCACTTGGGTGGAAAACTTTTCATTCCAGCAGTACTCCCAATCATCCCTCAGAAGGTACTCTGAACACCTTAATTAGCACCTATGAAAAGTGGCCCAAACGTGAACTACAAAAAGTGAAATAATAATTGGGGGATTTGCCATGCTTCAAAGCAAAGCCCTTCCCTATTCCTAGTTGGCAAGGATGTCTGCTGGGTTTCATGAATGTTGCATGCCATGTGTAATTATCTTGAATAATCACAACTCACCCAAGCTCCATGCCTGATGACGAATGGGCTGTGGCAGGCTCTATTTCTGATGTTCGTGTGGAATTATTCAGTAAGTAGACTTTATGGTGTTTGGGCACATAATCATACATATTTATCTCAACCCCTTGCAAAACTGACACCATATACTTTAAGACACTATCCTATTTGTGGGTAATCAGTACTTCATGAATATTAGATTTCTGTCTCAATTTCACTATCATTACTTTTTTCTTGGAAGGGAAAAGTCAGGACTCAATCATGTTCATGCCACTAGCAAGCAGCAGGACAAACTCCTGTCCCGGGCAGAAAGATGTTATCATGGAAGAGGTGAATTAGATCTTTCATCTACCTCTTTACCCTGACAGTCTCCTAGGTTCTCAATGAAATTCACTAACACCTTGCCTCATTGTCCAAGCCAAAAAGCTACCAAGTCAACCTCAAGTCGTGGTGGCTCCATTGAGTGTCGAAGTAGGCCTGTGCTCCATAGGGTTTTCTTTGGCAGCTTCTTTTAAAAGTAGATCAGCAGCCCTTTCTCCCCAGGAGTCTCTGGATGGACTCAATTCACACTTTCCATTAACAGCCGAGTGCTTTTTGCCGCAACTGTAAGATACACTAACAAACTCATCGCCATGGAGTACATTCTAACTCATAGCGACTCTGTAGGTCTGAGTAGAACTGCCCCTTTGGGATTTCCAAGACCTTATATCTTTCCATGAACAGACAGCCTAATTTTTTTCCCACAGAGCATCTCGTTGGTGCAAAATTACTGACAGCGTAGTGAGCAGTTCAGGGCTCTTTGCCCCACTCATAGAGCAGTAAGTGATTCTTACTAAACGACACAGCAAAGATGTGCCAATGGCACGATGACTGGAGAATAAAAATTATAAGGAAGTTGTTGGGTGACGCTTGTGCATTGTCCAATGGGCACTGCATGGCAGCCCAGCTGCAGTTCCTCAAGAGGCCAAACCCACTGAGAGATGTTTCTGTCACCAAGATGGCTCCAAGAATGTGTTTTTACATCTGACAGATGCTCAAAACTTCCCCCTAAATCAGGCACTTTCAACAGATAGAAAAGGAGACCTAATTTTAAAAAGAAAAAGAAACATTAAGGGAATTAAGCAGTTGAACTCTGGGAGATGGTCCAGGGCTAGACTAGGCCCTGATAGCTCCATCACTGTCTTCTGAAAAACTTCTGCCCCATCAGGTAGCCTTGAATTCATTTGGTTCTCATTAGATGAGCAGACTATCTACCAAGCATGGCCCTAAGCACTGGCAAACAAAGATGAATTAGACAATCTGTCAGCCTGTGAGTCATTCATTTACAATCATTAATTTACTGGTCTCCTCAAGGGTGACAAACACTGCCATGCTCTGGGTTTACTGTGAAGAACAAACCAGATGCGGACCTATCCCTTTTATGCTGAAAGTTTGTGTGGGTAGATGTGTGATTGTGTTTTTATTTGTTTTGTGACTAATTAAAATTGTGCTAAGTATTATCATCAAATCAAGGAACTATATTTCACAGCAAGGGTAACAGGAAAGTTCTGATCTGGCCTGAAACATCAGAAAAGGTCACTATGAAGAAGTGACATTTGAACTGAGATGTGAAGAGTGGGACAAACATCTACGCAGTAGGGAAAAAGGTATAAAGACTTTGGCATAGCAAGAGTTTCACATGTTCAAGGAGGCAGTGCCAGAAGGCCTCTGCTGGGGCAGAGGCCATGAGGAAGGGTGGCAAGAGATGGAATGGGAAGGTGGTAGAGCCTGACTAAGGAAGGTAAGCTGGAATTCAAAGACCCCCACCAAGAATGGCTTTCATGGGAATTTTTAAGAAGTGATGTGTCAGTTCTCTGGCTTCACAACTCAAGTGTCAACTCATTGCCATCAAGTTGATTCCAACCATAGCAACCCTGTAGAACTTCTCTCTATTTCTGAGGATGTAAATATTTTATTTTTATTATTTTCTTAAATTTTAATAAATCATTTTATTGAGGGCTTTTACAGCTCTTATAACAATCCATACATCAATTGTATCAAGCACATTTGTACATATGTCGCCATCATCATTTCCAAACATTTTCTTTCTACTTGAGCCCTTGGTATCAGCTTCTTTTTAGACTGCTTCATCCCCACCCCATCCCTCCCACCCTCTTGAATCCTTGATAACTTACAAATTATTTTCATCTTCATATTTTATACCATCACTGTCTCCCTTCACCCATCTTTCTGTTGTTCATCTTGCTGGGTGGGGCAAGGGACAGTTGTATGTCCATCATTGTGAACAATTCCTCCTTTCTCCCCTTCTCTCCCAACTTCCCCCTGCCCTCATGGTATCGCTACTTTTATTTTTGGACCCGAGCGATTTATCTGTCCTGGATTCTGTGTGTTCAGAGCTCTTATCTGTACCCGTGTACAGTCTCTGGTCTAGCCAGATTTGTAAGGTAGAACTGGGGTCATGACAGTGCGGGGAGGAAGCATTAAAGATGTAAAGGAATGTTGTATATTTTGTTGGTGCTTTAGTGCACCCTGGCTGGCTTGTCCCTTCCTTGTGACCCTTCTGTAAGAGGATGTCCAATTGTCTAGAGATGGGCTTTGAATCTCCATTCCACCTCCCCTCATTCACATAGAAATGGCTGTTTATTTGGGGTCTTCTAATGCCTGATACCTAATACCATCAACACCTTGTGATCAAACAGGCTGATGTGCTTCTTCCATGTGGCTTTGTTGATTCCCTGATAGATGGCTGCTTGTTTAACTTCAAGCCTTTAAGACCCCAATGCTATATCTTGTAATAGCACCATAACTTTCTTCACCACATTAGCTTATACCCCCATTTTGTCTTCATCAATCATGTTGGAAAGGTGAGCATCCCAGAATGCCAGGTGATTAGGACAAAGTGTTCTTGCATTCAGGGAGGACTTGAGTATAGGCCTGGTGTCTGTCTGCTACCCTAATAATTAACCTATAAATATATGTATATAGACCTATATTCCTATCGTTATATAGTAATAAATTTATACACATACATGCCTATGTTTATACCTCTATACATGTCTTTTGACTGCTAGTTCTTTCCTCTATTTCCTTTTACTTTCCTCCTGTCCCACTATCATGTTCGACCTTTATTCTGCTCTCTGTACTTCAAGGCTATAAATCTTCATAGGAGTAAAAAGCCTCATGATTTTCCCTTGGACTAGTTGGTGGGTTTGAACTGCTGATCTTGTGTTTAGCAGCCCAAAATATAACCCACTACACCACCAGGGCTCCTCTGGCTTCACAACTCACTGCCATCCTGTCAATTCCGACTGAAGGCAAAACTGTGGGACAAAGTAGAACTGCCCCCTGCTCATTTCTGAGACTGTACATCTTTATGGAAGTAGAAAGTTTCATCCTTCTCTGGTGGCTTCACAGAGGGGAAGGAAAATCACCGCCATCCGCATCACCTGCTATAAGCCGGCTTCTAGGAGGCTGGGGTCTGACATGCCTCCACCCTCCAGCTGTCCTTGTCATTTCGAATATCAGTCATCCCTCCCACAGCACTCTCTAGCATCTGTGCTGGCCACTTCCTGTAATGGCCACACAGACAACATTCAAGATTATGGGAGTTGTTAACAAGCTACAAATGCTCAGGATACAATTATTTAGCAGTGACTGCGTGCAGGCAAGTCTCTCTCTGGTCTTTGGTCTCTCAGCTACATGGTCCCTTGGCCTCTACCCTGCTCATGCAATGTGACAAAATTCTTTAGGGATGACAATAAATGCAAAAGTGCATGCCACTCCACTGTAAGCCTCAGTTTCAAGACACTCAGCTCTAGCTCTGTGGATCAGCAAACCCAGCTCTTTTAATTATATGCTTGGAGAAATCTCATTCCACTAGGCAACCAACGGTAATCAGCTTGATTTCCTCCATGGGCTGGGAAGCCAACTGCCATGTCTCATTCTTTGACTCTTGATTCTGCTGTATCACTCCTCTGTCCCTCATTGACTGCCCCTCCTGGATCAAGGAGTTTCAACACACAGGGATCTCAAGGTTCAAAGGACTCATTTCTGGCTCTTTTCAATTGGCAGAGGTTAATAAGATCCTCCTCCACCCTCTTCTTCTGAGATGGTTCATTTTATACCCAACAAGATGACAGTCACAATCAGCAGTCACTCTTAACTGAATCCTATCAGCATCTCACCACACATGGTCCCTTGGTCTCTACCCTGACTGAGATCCATAAAGAAGATGTTTGTTGGGAATAACAAAGACCATGGCTAGAAATGCCATGTTAAATAATTCACTATGCTGAAGAAAATGGTCAAGATGTTCTCTAGCCTCTAACTGAAATGTAGTTGTCTCTGTGACTTTGCCATCAATAGGAACTACAGGTGTTTTCAAGTCGCATTACAGTTGTTGCAAATGTAGTGCTGTATCATTTACACCCACAACTACTTTGAAAGTAGCACGATGACCATAATCGCACCCATATCCTTTCTGTAGTGTGGCGCTAAAGAAAGACATGAAGAAATTGAATTGTCTCCAAGATCTCAGACACCAAAAGTGAAAGCATGAATGCGGATCCCTGTCAGATACTATTCATGGCCAGACATAGGAGGTGAGGCAATGTGCTCTGCTAAAGAAAATGAGATTTGGAAGGGAGCCAAAACAAAAGAGTCTGAATGAGAATCCTGGATTGGTGGAGGAATAAGGGGCAATTGAGCAGGGTCACCAGGGGACTGCAAAGCCTTTACAAGCCCCAGACAATGTCTCTCTTAAGGTTCATTGAAGAGGAGCTGTTCAAGAAAAGGTATTATCATATGACACAGGTCAAAGTCTCTAGAAAGGTGGGAGTGATGCTTGGATCCACAGGGGATCCAGAGGTATCCAACACAGCAGATGCATCAACTGTAAGTCTACACAGCAGGTGCTTTCTTGGTACCACCTCTTACTACTGCTCCTGTACTGAGTGCGGTAAAGTTCCCCCAAAGTAACTGAAGGAAATGCGTACACAGGTTGCTGCTTGGAACAGTTTTGCATCTAGGCCTATAGCCCTGCCTGAACCCTCAAGCCATATCAAGATTCCTGGAACGGGACTCCAGGCTACTCCTTTCCACTAGACCATGCAGAGAAAGTTGGAACAGAGAACTAGAGAGTGATCCAATTGCTTGTTCATATGGTGGAAGTATTATAGACACCTTGGTCTCTACTGCACATTCTTTCGGTCTTCCTTCTGATGCGGACATCAATGAAAACGCCACGGAAAGCTTTGCCCACCCAAACAGATCAGGAAACAGAGTCTCAAGAAGGTAGTTACCATGCCTATAAACTTAGAAAATGCATCGTCTCATGTGCAGCAGGCCTCATGACCCTCCAGAGGGCTGCGTTTGATCTCCTGGGAGGGTTGAATCAGAGGACAAGAGGCCCTGTGGATGTTCCTGCTTTTAGTATCTGCACACTAACTACCCGTATCTTATTCTAGCCTCTCTTCTCAACCAGAGGGACACAACAGAAGAGGCAGTGCTGCAGAAAGCAGACATCCGAACCCAAGCCCTCCAAGTTTTCTACCTGTTGAACAGAGCTGATGAAGATACCAAGTTGTTCAGTGGCTAGTTTGTCAAAAAGTACATCAGCATATTTAGGAAGGGCCACAGGTTGGGAGACAATGGCTAGATGAGGATGAGGACTCTGATGACAGTTTGTGACAACCTTGCCCTTTCCTAGATGACTGGGTCATGAAGAGGTGCCTTCATTTTCTCTGAGCATAGTGACAGGTGCAAGTGCAAGGAACTAAAGATGATGGAGGACAGAGTAATGGTCCCAAGTTGAACTGCTACATGTCCTGGAAGATAGAAGAGATGAGACAGAAGGGAGGGGACCAATATGCCAGTGGAACCCACCCCATTTAGGAGAGACGGTCATGGTGTAGGTTTCTCGGATGGATTCCCCTTGTTCCTGCTTCTCAATGCTGAAAGAATTCATGGGGCAGGAGCATTTTTTTTTTTTTTTTGTAAATCTAGTAACTTTTAGGAGGGAAAGGAAAGTTTCAGGTAATACACTACAATCCGAATGTGCTACATGCAGATAGCACATGCTATCTCTAGAAAGTGTGTAAGGCCCCATGGTGTGCGGGGAGGGTTCACAACTGAAAATGGCCACTTTGGAGGAGTTCAAAAAACCACGTGGGAAAATGGCTGGTTAAGAGGAGGCCTAGAAACGCAGTGAGAAGTGCTGGGACCCAAGGAGAGCGCCTGCAGAAAGAGAGCAAGCTGTGGAACCGAATAGGGGGAGAGGGCGTGTATGCAGGCCTCGCCTAAGGGAGAGACCCCGCCCTCCAAATTGAAAGAGAGGGCGCCTGTCCTCCTTTCTGCTTCTTATTCTCTCCTACCTATACGTGGCAGGGAAGACCCAATGTGACCAGTTTTCTGATTTTTAGAGACCTGAGAGGTCTGTTCATTCATGTGATAGCTTCTGGTTTTTGAATGCTGACACTAAAGTCCTATTATAAAACAAACAAACCCTATGCAAGGTTTATGTGTTTGCACCTGAGAGCTGGATGTAGAGGCCACCCTGGGGTCACTGGTGAGACTGGGTTCATCCCCAAAGGGATTCCTTGTACCTTGGGCCCAGTGTCAGGATCCAGAGCCTCTTTTTGGGGAAAAGGCGCCCAGGTTCAGAATTGTTTTTAAAAGCTGATTGTAAATGAGCTGGAAAAGAAAGGAATTAAAATGATTACAGTCACTCTAAGAAAGCATTGCTAGTCCATGGATCATTTACTATTGGTCATCGAAACACATGCAACTGTGCATGCCCTATGGCTGGCTTTCTTTTTTTTTTTTTTAACAATTTATTGGGGCTCATACAATTCTTATCACAGTTCATACATATACATACATCAATTGTATAAAGCACATCTGTACAGTCTTTGCCCTAATCATTTTTTTCTCCTATTTTCTTTTTTTACATTTTATTAGGGACTCATACAACTCTCCTATGGCTGGCTTTCAAACCTCTGTATCTTTGGAGTTTTTAATTTATTTAGAAGCACTATAATAAGCAGCACATGACAATTACTTCCTTCAGTACTCCTTGTACTCAAGATAAATTATCTTGCTATTGATGAGAATGAGATATGAAAACCTATTGAGTTCTCTAGAGGAGGATAAACTCCACATTATGCTCACCATATTTGAATTTTGCAGCAAAATCATTTTGGGGTCAATCAAAAACTCATTCCCCCAAACTTCTATTGCCATTCATCCGAAGTCACATCCAGAAATAATTAACAAACCATACCAACAAGTTAGTGTTTAGCCTAGCAGTGAATTGTCTTGCTATTATTACTAACCCCTTATAGAGCACTTATGCCCTCAGACCAGTGGCATCATTTGACACTCACAGGTGTATTATTGCAAATGCATTTACATATTATTCATATTTATTTACAATTCCTTTCCTTCCACTGTCAAACCACTTCTTATGAAAACAGAAAGTAAAATTAACTATATAGGAATTTTTGTAAACACAGTAAATTCAATTTGCATTCTCTCCCCTTTCATTTCTCCCTCTTATTTTATTAATACTTTTATTAGGGGCTCTTAGAAATCTTATGGCAATCCATACATTCATCCAGCTTGTCAAACATATTTGCATATATGCCGCCATCATCATTTTCAAAGCATTCTCTTCCCACTTGAGCCCTTGATATCAGCCCCTCCCCCCATTTCTTCCCTCTCCCTACCGGACCCACACTCCCTCACAAACCCTTGATAAGTTATAGATTATTATTTTCATGTCTTACATCGTCCTCCATAGCCCCTCATCTACTTTTGTGTTATTCATCCCCCTGGGAGGGGGTCCTAGTTTGATCCTTGTGATCAATTCCCCCTTTCTGACCCCACCCTCCCCTAATCCTCCTGGTATCTCTGCTCTCCTTGTTGGCCCTGAGGGGTGTATCTGTCCTGGATTCCCTGTGTTGCTGGCTCTTATCTGTAGCAGTGTGCATGCTCTGGTCTAATCTGATTTGTAACATAGAATTGACGTTATGATAGTGGGGGGAAGAAAGCATTAAAGAGCCAGAGGAAAGTTTGTATTTCACCAGTGCTATACTGGCTCATGTCTTCCCTGGGACCTCTCTGTGAGAGGATGTCCAGGTGCTTTGCATTTCCTAGCTAATGTCTCTTTCACCAGAAATGGGCCTTCCATGGTGGTCCTTGTTCTTCCCGCCCTACGCCCAAGCTTTCTGCAGGCCAGTGGGACGCCCTTCAGGGCAGACCCCTCCAGGCAATCTTGAAACTCTTCGTGTACCTAACTTCTCCTGTGCTAGTGCAATTTAATTTGTTTTCCTCTTACTCCACATCTTCATTACAAAAGCTCCTTCTTTTCAGCCATCTTTCAGTCATATCTTCCCAAGTGACTTCTCAGTTGCAGTTTTCCCAATCCTCCCCCTGCAAAGAAGGCTGCGGTGAGAATGGAGGAGAGGAGACAGGACAGCAAGGGAGCATCAGCCGCATCAGCAAACACTCCCGTGTAATCTCAGTGGTGAGCCCTGTGCGGTAGGAGTGTGTGTGATCTTATTTTATTGGGTTCTCTGTTTTTTGGGATTTTACCACTTGTTGTCAGTGAAGATATGTGCTTGGTCAGTGTCCCTAGGAAAAAGGAGTGCGATAAAATTTGTTTCTTCACACTTGACTGGAGGAGCATTCTCGGGAAAGTGAAAGTGCATCTAGAAATCCAGACCCATTGCCATCAGTTGGAGGCTGTGGCAGGGAAGGTTGGGTGGAAATGGAAAGCTAATAACGTTGAGTGCCAGAATGAAGAAAATGAACCTCTCCCCAAACTATCATGATCCCAGTTCTATCTTACAAATCCGGCCAGACCAAAGCATGTACACTGGTACTGATAGCAACTGGAAACACAGGGAATCCAGGGCACTCTGGACCCCTCAGGATCAGTGGTGAGAGTGGTGATACCAGGAGGGTGGAGCGAAGGTGGGGTGGAAAGGGGGGAACTGATTACAAGGATCTACATATAACCTCCTACCTGGGGGAGGGACAAAAGAAAAGTTGGTAAAGGGCGACGTTGGACATTGTAAGATATGACAAAATAATAAATTATCAAGGGTTCATGAGGGAGTGGGGAGCGAGGAGGGAGAAGGAAAAATGAGGAGCTGATGCCAGGGCCTTACATGGAGAGCAAATGTTTTGAGAATGATGAGGGCAACGAATGTACAAATGTGCTTTACACAATGGATATATGGATTATGATGAGTTGTATGAGCCCAAATAAAATGAATTTTTAAATGAAGAAATGTTCTAGAACTGACTGTAGTGATGATTGTACAACTTCTTGATATGAGTAAATTATTGAATTGTGTGATATTTGAATTATTTGCCAATAAACTGTTAAAAAATTGATCAGCTCATAGAGACCCTAGAGAATAGACCTTCCCCACAGGGCTTTCCAGACAACCATATTTACAAAAGCAAACAGCACATCATTCTCCTACAGCGTAGCTGCACCGCCATGGCCCCATAAACATATCCCAAATGGTGCAAGTTGTTCCCAGCTTCACCAGAAAACGTGCCTAATTTCTCGGTCACTTCGACAGGGCTTCGCACACTTTCCTCACTCTTAACCGCTTCTCACCCAAGAAATTTGCAACGCTGGCTGCCACGCACTGCCAGAAACCCTTCACATTCATTACAAGTTTGATTTTGAATTAATTTTTGGTCGTGGCATATTCAGAAACCTTTTACTGTGGCCAAATTGTTCACAACCCCACATTCAGTTAGGTGACCCCAGATGGGGTTGCAGCCCACAGCTTAAGCTTTGACTTGGAACATATCCAGAATGGCCACCAGCAACGATGTCACTTGCTGGTGCCTTTGTCTCTCCTATTGGCTTGCTAACTGCCCCACAGGTGCAGCTCATGCTACCCAACTCCTTGGGGAGCCCCTGGAAAAGCAAGGGCGTCTTCCATGATCAGGCCCACGTGGTGCACAGGAGCAGCCAGCCCTCCTTCTCTCCCTGCCATATGAAGGGACTCCTTGGCCTGCAGAGCTGACAGTGGGAGCAGGAGCAGGAGCCAGGGCTTTGTGAGCACACTTACAGCCTGAGCTATTTCCAGGGTTGCTCCAGCCAAAAGCAAGGCACACAGCCAAAGCCCAGTGACCACATTTACTTCTCTCTGATAACAATAAAAATTGTTCCTTAAAACAGGCCATTAAATTTAAATGTATCTATCCCTTTAGTCTTTGCTTCTTGACGGCCTATTCCAACTCCTTTACATCCCAGGTACAAACTAGACACAGTGCTTTGAGACAGAGGTTGTAAACCACAAAGCCCACAGGGGCCAGACCAGTAGCATAAATAGTGACACGCGCTCAGAGGCGGCCATGACAAGTGCAAGGGCTGTGGCATGTAGATTCGTTCATAACTGCTCAGCTCCAGTCTAGCATTGTCACAGCTCATGTCTACTCTCCAACGATTTTAAATTGAAAGTCAAGACTGGCCTGGATTATCTTTTATTTTATTGTTGAGATCAAATAAATGTGCCTGGTCCAAATATTTGGATCAAATAAAGCATGTCAGTTGACACTAGATTTTTATCTATCTGACCGCAAACCTGTGACATTTGTTTTTAAAAGAACAGTGTCAAATGTAGAATAAATTCATTTGTTCAGCCTTTGTATTGCCCCTAAATATTATTTTATACTTACTGAGCATGTTCATTTACATAACATTATTCAATGTAATGCATGGACATCCTTCTTAATTTTCAGTACACTCTTATTCTACACTGATCACATTGCTGACGTCAGGTCATCTTGGCTCAAAGCAGAGAATACCAGAAAGATACTTACATGTGTTTCATTGACTATAAAAAGGCATTTGACTCTGTGGATTGTAATAAGCTGCTGAAAACCTTGAAAAGAATGGGCATTCTAAAACACTTCATTGTACTCATGTGGAACTTGTACGTGGATCAAGCG
The DNA here is from genome assembly GCF_050624435.1 of Tenrec ecaudatus. Classification (NCBI taxonomy): domain Eukaryota; kingdom Metazoa; phylum Chordata; class Mammalia; order Afrosoricida; family Tenrecidae; genus Tenrec; species Tenrec ecaudatus. Next base: position 95,190,903 of record NC_134544.1, on the reverse strand, counting down.
GCAGTGTGCAAAGAGGTCAAGGGGATCTTGCATGGTTTAAAATCAGGAAAGTTGTTCAGCAGGGTTGCCTCTTCTCACCATACTTGTTCAATCTACATACCGAGCAAATATCAGGAGAGCTGAACTATATGAAGAAGAGTGCAGCATCAGAATTGGGAGAAGGCTTATTAAGAACCTGTATAAGCAGATGACACAAGTTTACTTGCTGAAAGTGAGGAGGAACTGAAGTACTTGCTGATGAAGATCAAGGATAGTAGCCTTCAGTATGGATTACAACTCAGTGTAAAGAAGGCCAAAATCCTCACAACTGTACCAATAGGTAACATCTTGATAAATGGAGTAAAGGTTGAAATTGTCAAGGATTTTGTCTTACTTGGAACAACAATAAATGCTCGTGGAAGCAGCAGCAAGAGATAAAAATGATGTATTACAGTAGTTAAATCAGCTGCACAAAACCTCATTAGAGTATTGAAGAGCAAAGATGTTTCTTTAAGGACTAAGTGCCTGACCCAAGCCATGGTACCCTCCATTGCATCATATACATGTGAAAGTTGGACATTGAAAAAGGAAGGACTAAGAAGAATAGATGAACTTTAACTGTGGTGCTGCAAAAGAATACTGAAAGTACTATGGACAAAAAAGGGAAAACCGGGCCTGTCTTAGAAATAAGGCCAGAGTGCTCATTAGAAGCAAGGATAGCATGACTTCAGCGTACATATTTTGGACATATTGTCAGGAGAGACCAGGCTCTAGAGAAGGACATCATGTTGAGTGAAGTGGAAGGATGGCAAAAAAGAGCAAGGTCCTCAAGGAGAGGGATTGTCACAGTAGTTGTCTCAATGCACTCAGGCGTTAAGGATCAATTGTGAGGACAGCACAGGACCATGCAGCATTTGAGTCCATTTTAAATAGGGTCACTATGGGTAGGAGCCAATTCAATGGCACCTACCAAAAATAACAACACTATCACCCTCACTAGACTACTTGTCTGTCAGTTGGTTTCACTGAGCTGTAAATTAACCAAAAGTGTCCCTACGCGTAATGTGCACAGAAATCCAATCTGTAGACATAGCTTTTCTTTTTTTTAAGAAAGAAAGAAAATAAATTTGTTGAGAAGCTCTGAGCAAGGATCCAAGAAGATTCCTGGGTTTTCAAATATCGAGAGATTTTCAGAAGTACAGGGAAATAGAGAGGTAATTTATACATACTCACAAAAGATGGTGAGGTAAGACTAGGGATTGGGTGAATTTATGTGCGCTTCCATTTGTAAAAGTGCTATGTAACTTTTAACTTACTGTGCAGGCATTCAGGAAGCACTGTGGTTTGGACTCCAGGAAACCAGGAAGTTTACCTGAAGGGTTTAATAAATCTGACATTAATCCAAGTTGCAATCAAGATGTGTTGATAATTATTGATTATTGGAATGTAAAAGTGGCAAACAGAGATGAAGGATAACTCAAAACTCACTTCTGTCTAGTCAATGCCAACTCATAATGACCCTTAGGATAGGGTAGAACTCTCCTTGTGGGTTTCTGAGACTGTAACTCTTTCTACAAGAAAAGAAAGGCCTAAAGCTGCTGTTTGGCACAACTAGTGGTTTTGAACTGCTAACCTTGTGGACTGCACCACAACACATAACCACTACACCACCAAGTCTGGTTTAAAAATAAGTCCTTGATGATAGAAATTATGCCAGAGAGCACATAATAAAACTTTAAAAGATCAATCACTTATTCACTGCAATTACTTTTTTTTCAACAACATAAATGACAGCTATGCATGCAGGTCCTGCCAGATGGAATAAACAAGAATCAAGTAGACTACATCTGTGGAAAGAGACAATGGAAGGGCTCAATATCATCTGTGTGAATAAAATCAGGGCCCAACTACATCAAACTTTTTCTTGAAATAGTCTAAATTTAGGTTTGAACTTCCAAATGATCAATTCATGGAATTTTACACTGAACTTAAACAAAATCAAAACAAGTCCAGGGAAGCCAAATTACAGTCTTGAATCCATTCTATCTAAATTAAAGACTATTTCAAGAATGAATTCAAGACATTGGATACTAATGACAGAAGACCACACAACTTGTGAGATGGCATCAAGGACATCATACATACAGAACTTGAAAGGTCATTAAAAAGAAAGAAAAGACCAAAGCAGATGTCAGAAGAAGCTCTGACACTTGCTTTAGAACAAAAAAAAACTAAAGCGGTAGAGAAACAATGATGTAAAAGAACTGAACAACCACATTGCCAGTCCCACTATGAGATATGATGTCCCTCACTGACCCATGGCCCTGCAGGGGACAGCATCGGAGACACAGTGTGGGAATTGTGGCCAAACTGATCCGACACATCGAGGCAAAGCACTGGGGGAGTGCAGTGGAACATCAAGGGAATGGAGCAGTAAGGTCCTCAGGGAATGCTTTAAGTGGACTTTGCGGCAGGGCATGGTGCCACAAAAGACTGGACAGGAAAAGACTCCTAAACGCCAACAAATGATCTTTGAAATAACTGCAAGCGTTTCTTTCTTGCTGTGTTTCCTTTGTTCTTTGTCAGTAGTTTGTTGTTGTTGTTTTGTTGTATACTGTTTCTTGGTTTTGATATGTCTTGTTTTTGTGCATGTTATTATCTCCACAGGTCTGCCTAAATAAGATGGAGTGGATTAACTATCTGGAGGAAGAACAACGGGATCGACAGTTCCAGAGTGACATGGGATAGGGGGAGGTGGGGGGTAAGGAAGTGGTGTCAACAAACCCAGGGACAAGGGAACAACAAGGGATCCAAATTGGTAATCAGGTGGATGTGGCAGGCCTGGTAGGGAATGATCAAGAGTAAGATAACGAAAAGGTATAGCTGAAACCCAGGTGGGGACGGAGTATGATAGTGAGACAGAAGGAAAGTCAAGGGAAAGAGAGGAAAGAGCTAGGAGGCAAAGTCATTTATAGAGGTCTAGACAAAGATGTACATATGCATATATATATATATATATATATATATATATATATATATATGGATGGGAATATAGATCTATGTGCCTATATTTATAGGTTTAGTATTAAGGTGGCGGAAGGACCTTGGGCCTCTACTCAAGCACTCCCTCAATACATGAATGCTTTCTTCTATTAAATAGGCATTCTATGAGGCTCACCCTCCGACAAAACCGCTGAAGCCAAAGCAGGTAAAAAAGCAAATGTGGAGAAGAAAGCTGATGGTGCCCGGCTATCAAAAGAGATAGTGTCTGGGGTCTTAAAGCCTTGAAGATAAACAAGCGGCCATCTAGCTCAGAAGCAACAAAGCCCACAGGGAAGAACACACCAGCCTTTGTGATCACTTGGTTCCAAATGGATCAGTTATCAGGCATCAAAAAACAAAAAATCATATCATTGGGTGCACACCTTCATGATACGATCGCCAAGGACAGACCGGTTCATAAGCAAATGTGGTGAAGAAAGCTGATGGTGCCCGGCTAACAAAAGAGATAGTGTCTGGGGTCTTAAAGGCTTGAAGGTGAACAAGCGGCCGTCTAGCTCAGAAGCAACAAAGCCCACATGGAAGAAGCACACCAGCCTGTGTGATCACGAGGTGTCGAAGGGATCAGGTATAAGAAATCATCCACACACAAAACAATCTTACCATAGCGAATGAAGGGGGGAGTGCAGAGTGGAGACCCAAATCCCATTTGTTGGACACTGGAGATCCCCTCTCAGAGGGGTCTAGGGGAAGAGATGAGTCAGTCAGGGTCTGATGTAACACCAATGAAGAATACAGCTTTCCTCCAGTTCCTAAATGCTTCCTCCCCACAAACAACCATGACCCGAATTCTGCCTTGCAACTCTGGTTAGAGCAGAGAATGTACACTGGTGCAGATAGGACCTGGAGGCACAGGGAATCCAAGGCGGATGATACATTCAGGACCAGGGGTGTGAGGGGCGATACTGGAAGGGTAGAGGATGAGTGGGTTGGAAAGAGGGAACTGATTACAAGGATCTACAAGTGACCTCCTCCCTGGGGGACGGACAACAGAAAAGGGTGTGAAGGGAGACGCCAGACAGGGAAAGGTATGACAAAATAATATTTATAAATTATCAAGGCCTCATGAGGGAGGGAGGAGCGGGAAGGGAGAGGAAAAAAGAGGGCTTGATGCAAAGGACTTAAGTGGAGAGTAAATGCTTTGAAAATGAGGAGGGCAAAGAATGTACGGATGTGTTTTATACAATTGATGTATGTATGGATTGTGATAAGAATTGTATGAGTCCCTAATAATTTTTTTTAAAGAAAAATTATTACAGAGACACACTGGTTGAAGAACAAAAATCCGCTACACTGCTTAACAAGTTTACAAGAAGCAGAAAGAACTATCCATGAATAAATATGACAATTGGAAATTTCTGGGTCTGATCCTATTCTAGGAATTGGTGCTTCAACACCTGCAGAAATGGCATTGGACCTGTGGCCGACACTTGGGCCTTGGGTCTCCACTCTGCACTTCCCCCTTGATTCAATATGATATATATATATATATATATATATATATATATATATATATATATATACACACACACACACACACACACATATATACACATAAATATATATATCCCTTTTTTTTGCATGTTGCCTTACACCTGGCCCCTTTGGCACCTCATGATCCCACTGGCTGGTGTGCTTCTTCTATGTGGGCTTTGTTGCTTTTGAGCTAGATGGCCGCTTGTTCACCTTCAAGCCTTTAAGAAGCCAGACACTTTCTCTTTTGATAGCCGGGCACCATCAGCTTTCTTCGCCACATTTGCTTATGCACCCTTTTTTCTTCAGCGATCCTATCATGGAGCTGTGCAGCCAATGATATGATTTTTAGTTGTTTGATGCCTGATAACTGATCCCTTCGGAACCACTCGATCACACCGGCTGGTGTGTACTTCCATGTGGGCTTTGTTGCTTCTGAGCTAGATGGCCGCTTGTTTATCTTCAAGCCTTTAAGACCCCGGTCACTATCTCTTTTGATAGCCGGGCACCATCAGCTTTCTTCACCACATTTACTTGTTCACCCACTTTGGCTTCAGCAGTTGTGTCGGGAGAGTGAGCATCATAGAGTTCCAATTTAATAAAACAAAGTATTCATGCATTGAGGGAGTGTTTGAGTAGAGGCCCAAGGTCCTTCCACCACCTTAATACTTAACCTATAAATATAGACACATAGATCTATTTCCCCCATCCTCATATATATATTTGCATTTACATACTTTGTCTAGACCTCCATAAATGCCCTTTGACTCCTAGCTCTTTCCTCCATCTCCCTTGACTTTCCTCCTGCCCTACTACCATGCTCCATCACCACCTGGGCTACAGCTATGCAACCTTACCCTTGATCATTCCCCATCAGGTCTGCCACTCCCCCCTCTCTACCATTTTGGGTCCCATGTTGTTCCCTTGTCCCTGTGTTTGTTAACACCACTTCCGTACCCCCCTAGCCCCCTACCCCAAATCCCCCGGAACTGTCGGTCCCATTTTTTTCCTCCAGATAGCTCATTCAGCCTGTCCTACTCAGACAGACATGTGGAGACACTAAAATGCATGAAAACAAGACAGAGGAAAACAAAGGAACAGTATACAACCAGACAACAAAACAACAAAAACAAACCACTGACAAAGAACAAAACAGAGATGGGTCAGTCAGGGTGTGAGGTAGTACCGATGAAGAACACAGCTTTCCCCCAGATCCTGGATGCTTCCTCCCCCCAACTACCATGATCCGAATTCTACCTTGCAGGGCTGGATAGGGCAGAGGTTGTACACTGGTGCATATGGGGGCTGGAGGCACAGGGAATCCAGGGTGGATGATACCTTCAGAACCAAGGATGTCAGAGGCAATGTAGGGAGAGTGGAGGGTGAGTGGGTTGGAAAGGGGGAACTGATTACAAGGATCCACATGTGACCTCCCTGGAACATGGACGGCAAAGAAGGGGGGAAGGGAGACTCCGGATAGGGCAAGATATGACAAAATAACAATGTATAAATTACCAAGGGCACATGAGGGAGGGGGGAGCGGGGAGGGAGGGTAAAAAAAAAAGAGGACCTGATGCAAAGGGCTTAAGTGGAGAGCAAATGCTTTGAGAATGATTGGGGCAGGGAATGTGCGGATGTGTTTATACAAATGATGTATGGATTGTGATAAGAGTTGTATGAGCCCCTAATAAAATGTAAAAAAAGAAAATGATTAGGGCAAACAATGTACAGATGTGCTTTATACAATTGATGTATGTATATGTATGGATTGTGATAAGAGTTGTATGTGCCCCTAATAAAATGTTTTTTTAAAAAAAAGAAAGAAATGGCATTGGACCATGAATAAATTACTTGCAACTCAATTTTTGGGAACCTTCATGTTAGAATACTGATATTTGTTGATTATGGAATTTTTTCAATTCAAAAATAAAGAAGAATTTGGGTATAAAAGTACAGACATAATTAGACAGCCAGGGGGTTAACTGCTCCCCTTTTCAGTGTTGTTCTCCCAGGGGAGGATAGCCACCGGCGGGCGAGACTGGGTGGGAAATTCAATGGGGCACGTTTTAAATAGTCATACAAACAAAGATTGGTACAGTGTAATCTTTCAGGATTATATTGTATCCAAGCAAAATACCACAGATTTATCCATGGACCACTCTCCAGTGCTTGCTTGCCCTTTTAAGTCATTGAGAAAATCTTCTGACTGGAAATTATAGTCCATGGTTTCAAAAGAGTGTCATTTTAACCCAAAAGGGGTTTTAGACCAGAGAAGTACAGTGACCTTGACTCAGCATTATGCACATAATTGCTGGATAGTGGTTCCTCAGGAAATTCACAATCCGAAAACGACACTACTCAGAGAAAGGATGACAGTTAGGAAGATTCTACACCTGCTCTGTGATGGGCAAATGAGATACTCTATTGTCTTCAGGTATGGATGAGCCAGCTCCACTAAGATTCCCATTTTCTGGAGCACCTGTTATGTATGTAGACGTTGAACAGAAGAAAGCTTTGACGTACTTACAATTATTTCTGACCGATGAGGTCATCGAAAAAAATGATTACGTGGAGGAACCGCGGTCAAAGAGCAACAATCCGCTCCTCGATTTTATAAGATTTCTAGAAGCAGTGAGAGGGATCCAGTGAACAAAATAACCTTTAGAAATTTCTGGGCCTGATCATTACTTCAGGGAGTGGAGGGTGCAACACCTGCAGAAATAGTATTAGACCAGGAATAAATAACTTGCCACTCGGTTTTGGGAAGCCGTCATGTTAGAATACCGATATTAGTTAATTATGAATTTTTTTGACTTCACAAATAATTAAGTATTTGGGTACAAAATTACTGATATTGTACAGCCAGGGAGGTTAACTGCTCCCCTTTCCAATGTTGTTCTCCCAGTGGAGTATAGCCACAGGGGGGGCGAGACTGAGCGGGAAATTCAATAGGGTACATTTTAGAGACATACACGCAGAGAGTGCTACTGTGTAATTTTTGAGGATTATATTGTACCCAAGCAAAGCACCTCAGATTTATCCATAGACCACTCTCCAGTATCCGCTTGCCTTTTAATGTCATTGGGAAAATCTTCTGACTGGAAATTTTTGTCCATGGCATCAAAAACGTTTCATTTTAAGCCAACAGGGGTTTTAGACCAGAGAAATAACAGCAACAGTGACTCAGCATTATGCACAGAATAGCGCGACAGTGGTTCCTCAGGAAATTCATAAGCCAACAATGACAGTCCTCAGAGAAAGGATGACAGTGAGGCGGATTCTACACCTGAGCTCTGTGATGGGCAAACGTGGTGCTCTATTGTCTTCAGGAGTGGAAGAGCCAGCTCCACCAAGATTCCCATTTACTGGAGCACCAGGTATGCAAGTAGAGGATGACCACTACAAACCTTTGGCGTAACAATTATTTTGATTGATGAGGTCATTGAAAAAATTATTATGGAGACAAACCGGTTGAAGAGCAACAATCCGCTACTATGCTTCACAAGTTTACTAGAAGCAGAAAGAACTATCCTGTGAACAAATACATCATTTGCGAATTTCTGGGCCTGATCCTACTCCAGGGACTGGTGGCGCAACGCATGCAGAAATGTTATTGGACCACAAATAAATTACTTTCAACTCCATTTTTGGGAACCTTCATGTTAGAATACTGATATTCATTGATTATGAAATTTTTTCACTTCAAAAATAAAGAAAAATTTGGTTACAAAATTATGGACATAATTAGACAGCCAGGGAGATTAACTGCTCCCCTTTCCACTGTTGTTCTCTCAGTGGAGCATAGCCACAGGGAGGCAGAAATGGGAAAGAAATTGAAAAGGGAAAATGTTAAAGAAATATACACACACATAGAGTGGTAGTGTGTAACCCTTGATGATCACGTTGTATCCAAGCAAACACCTCAGATTTGTTCCTACAGCAGTCTCCAGTGCCTGCCTGACAAGGTAATGTCATTGGGGAAATTTTCTCACTTGAAATTTTAGTTCATGGCACCAAAAATGTCATTTTAAACCAAATGGTGTTTTACACCGGGGAAATAACAGCGAGACTGACTCAGCATTATGCACAGAATTGAGCCTTATTGCTTCCTCAGGAAATTCATAATCCAACACTGACACTGCTCAGATAAAGGATAACAGTGAGGAAGTTTCTAAACCTGAGCTCTGATGGGCAAACGTGGTGGTCTAATATCTTCGGGTATGGATGAGCCAGCATGTTTAGGGAACCTGTATTCTAGCTTACACCACTTGTCTCTCAGTGTTGTCCTGCGGTGGCTTGCATGTTACTGTGATGCCATAAGCAGTGCCACCCAGTATTTCAAATAGAAGCAGGATCACCCATGGTAGAGAGGTCTCAGTGGAATCTCCAGAAATAAGGATGGGGAGGAAGACCTGGTGATTTACTTCTGGAACATGAACCCTTTAGGTTTAATGACAAGGAAATAATACTGACGAAGTACTAAATCCTCAAAGTAAAGTCAACATTAATGACGTGCATGGAGGAAAACACTGAAAATGAGAAAAAAATAGCTGCACACATATTATCAAAATGTGAAGATGGTATATAAGAAGTGCTATCAAGAAAAATCTGCAAGTTGTCCAAATAAAATGGAATGTTTAAAAATCAATTGTTTATGAATTATAAAACTTAGTGTGGTATTGTCTATTTATACTTAGATAATCAAGTAGTTTATAAGGCTGAGATTGACAAATGAAAGAAGCTTGGCATCGTATTCATCATCACACAGTACATGGGAAGATCTTCCTTGAAGAATAATTCTGTCAGAGGAAGGTTAATATGCATATGCCTGTAAGTAAGACCAGTTACAAGTGATATTTAGATTTGTACAGCAACTGTTTAAGCAAACGTAAACCATGAGATCCAGCCCCACAATCAAATGGGCCCTTAGGAATAGTGGGTGCAATTAAGGAAGATAAAGCAGACAGCAAAACCGAGTAGAGTGGCCTCATCTCCAATACCGGAATAAGATAGCAAGGTCATTTAACAGTGAATTTATATAGAAGCGAGTCATGCAAGACTCCAGAAGGCACAGACACAAACAGAATGGACAAATGTGAATGTTGAAATATCCTGAATTCTTTTAAAACACTCCATGATAAGTTTTAGGCTGTGGGAAACTGAAGACCATGAAGAGAGGATACAGACTAATTATTTTTTCTCAAAATTAAAGAAGATTGCAAGGCCAAGTATTTGGATGGAGAGAGGAATTCACATTTTTAAGTTGAAGAAGAGTCCCCGTCACATTTTCCTAATTAAAAATTATCCTCATGATATCCTCTCATTCTAGTGTTACCTTAATGATACCTCATACAAGCACATGGCTTATTCCTATCTGCCAGCAGTTTTAACTACAAGAGCAGACATGTCATTGTTCTCTCCACTCAGGAGACAGTTACTTCAATTCACCTGCCCTCAGCACTGGTCTTAAGTTGCTCACCCAATTATTTCAAGAACCCCCAGGGTAAAAGTTGTCCCTACGTTGTTAGGTTGGTAGGTGTGTGTGTGTTTTTGTGTTTGTGTGTGTGTGTGTGTGTGTGTGTGTTGGGGGTGGGGGTTATTGCTATCCATAAATAAATGAAAGAATATAAAGCCTTTTTCTTTCTGTCCTTCAATTATACAACCGTCCCATAGGACCCATCCAGAGGGCATTTGGGAGACGAAGTGATAAAGGGAAGCTGATTGCTTTTAAAGCTAGGCATCTCTTCGCTGAGTAGCAAGAAGTCAGGCGCCTGTAGGAGCTGTATACTAACATCTTAGTATAGGGTAGCTGTGGAGAAAACTCTATCTGGAGATTGTGCATTTCGGCTCTAGCTTTATCCTTGGAGCTTGTGGAGGTTTTCTTCTAACACTAGTACTGTCTTCCAAGCCCTGTGATCAGGAGCATAGAGATAAGGCTGCTTTCATCCAGGTTCTGTTTTCCAAAATAAAGAAATTGAGGACGGGGAAGGGAGGGGATAAAGGGGAGCTGATATCAAGGAAGTCAAGAAGAAAATGTTTTGAAACTGTGGTAGCAATTGTACAGTACTGCTCCATGTGATTGAATTATGAAATGTTATGATATTTGTAAGAGCTCAAAAAAATGATTAAACAGGAAAAAAGAAGATGGCCGACCGGAGTACCCACATATTCTGAGAGCTCCTCCGAGTTTGGTGTCCAGGTAGCTTAATGGTAGGAATCTGGTGAGTGAAATATCCCCCCAGGGACAGCACCCCAGCCTCACCCCATGCATTTCTCCGAAGCAGGGGTCTCGGTGAAACAGGACTGTTGGGACATCTCAGGTCGCTAGGCTGCCACCATCACACTGGCCACTAGCCTAAGCTCCATCCCCAGACCGGACCCCAGCCCAGAGTCACTTGCCTGCCCTGCCTGGACAAGCACAGCAGGTCGCGTGATCCCCTACACCAGCTGCCCACTCGCAGGACCCCACTAGGAGAGAAGCTTTCCTCTCCTTCATGGCAGCCATCTTCCTTCGGGCCCGCGTCCCTCCCTCCATTCATCCAAGCTCCGCGTAACAAACCTGCGGGTTGTCTGGCGACCCCCACGAGGGATCATCCACCCACACTGCTGCCGCGGATCTCTCCACTGGCCCTCCGTGTCCCCGGCCTCCCATCCCCGGAAGCCTAGCCCCCGCTACACTCCCAGCCGGTATCCTGCGCTGAGCACTTCCTGCTGGCACGAGCCATAGCCCAACCCACACCTACCCACGACCCTGCATTTCCACGGAGTACCGCGGCCCAGGCCACTGAGTCTGCCCGCTGAGGGCCCCTCCCAGCGCCTGGTGCTGGAGTGGGTGCCACTGCCAAGAGAGCATGAGTGACAGAGCTCTGCACTCCAATGGACTGGCATAGCACACACTCCCCACCCCCCACCCCCCACCCCCCCGTGAGCTGCAGGGATGCCAGCGGCCGCGGCTCTGAGCTCTGAGCCTGGGTGGAGGAAGGGCGTCATTTCTCTCTGCAGTTTTGCGCCAAGCCGCTGCTGTCCATGTGGCTCAGCTGAGAAGTCGGCCCGCACAGCTCACAGCCAGGGCAGATTAAACAATAAACATTCTGCCTGCTGGGGAACCTGGGACTCGGCTTTGCATTAACTGCAGAGCTGTCTGTGTGCTCCAGCTGGCTCACACCACATAGGGGCCCAGTGGGGTCCCCAGTGCCAGCTTCTAAGCCTGCTGGAGCACTCCCCAGCCACCACAGGAGGCAAACACTGTGCCCTGTGCCTCCTCTCAGTATCCTTAGCTGCCCAAGCACTTTCCAGCTAGTGCAGGACCGCCAGTGGGGAGCGGTTCCCACCTGTGTAGCCTCTGACCACAGGCTCAACTCTATAGGCCTGCAGGGACCTGGGAGGGCTTGCTGAGCTGACGAGCACTCCCACCACCTCCCCACCACCACCACATAGCCCCGCTCCGGAGCCCAGATCAGCACCACGTCTTGGGACAATGCGAACTCAAGCACCTGCGCGTTCTATTAGGCATCACCAGAGCTTAGAGGGAAAAGAGGAAATTTTTACATACACACATCTACATATATTCCATCTAGCATTGTTTTTTATCTTTCCTTTCTTTTACTTTCTGTGCTGTATCCTCTCTCTCCTTCCTTCCTACTTTTTTCATTATTACTAGTACTTCTCTTCTGTCCCTTTTCTATAGATTCTCCTTTTCTCTCTTTTTCCTTCTCCTTCCACATCTATTATTATCAGAGCTTGTCCCTCCTCTTTTAAAGATTATTTTCTTCCTCTCACTCCAATTTTTTCTTCCTCTGCCCAATATTTTGTTAAAAACTATTTTTAAATCGTTAACCTTTTAAATCCTTTTTTATTACTATCCCCCCTCCCCCAAAAAAGAGGGAGCTGCTAAGGGTACCCTGTCAAATGAGGTCAAAGCAGCGTGAGGGCACTCACTGAGGTTCCAGACCCCACTCCAGATGCTGAAACACCTCACCACTGCGGGTCACCAAGCCGTCGGAGAACTCGGCCTACACAACAGCCTGACCCACCCTTAGAGTAGGTCATAGGCAATTGCCTGAAAGAATCCTTAACAATAACATAGATAAGGTTACCCCGGTCTCCCAGAAGCATGGGGCCCATGAAAGAATCAAGGAAAAATCACAGACCACATCACTCCCAACAAAAAAAAACAAAAAACAGAGAAACGAGAACAGTAACAGACCTAACATTGCTAATAGAAGAAACAGATATAGATCAGCCACAAAAGGAAATCTTCAGAACTCTGCTTGCAGTAATGAAGGAGCTAAGAGAAGCTACCCAGAATAAGGATGCAATGATAGAGGGGGTGAAATGCACAATAGAGGGGATGAATTCTACCCATGAAAGGGAACTGCAGAAACTAACAGAGGAGGTATCAGAAGCCACACAAAAGGTCACAGAAGCTACGTTTAGGCTTGAGGAGGCAGAGGATCATATCAGTGAACTCGAGGACACTCAAACAGAATGAAGCAAGCGAGAAAAACAATCAGATAGGAAAATTAAAGAAACAGAAGACAGCCTGAGATCAATGACAGATGCTATGAAGAGGAATAATATTCGAATAATCAGTTTACTGGAACACAACAAAACACACAAGTCGACAGCCAAGATAGCAAAGGAATTTCTGGAAGAAAATTTTCCCAACCTAACAAGGGAGATACAGCCACTCATACAGGAAGCAGAAAGGACGCCGGCTAAGCTAAATCCCAAGAAGAACACGCCAAGTCATATAATAGTAAAATATCCACCTTAGAGGGAAAAGAGAAAATTTTATGAGCAGCAAGAGAAAGGAAGACAGTCACGTACAAAGGAGAACAGATAAGAATATGCTCAGACTTATCAGCAGATACCAAGAAGAGGAGGAGAGAATGGAGCAACATCTTCCAAAAGCTGAAAGATAAAAATGCCTCCCCCAGAATCCTGTACACTGCCAAGTTATCCATTAAGATAGAGGGTAAGATAAGGGTCTTCCAGGACAAGGAAGAACTCAAAATATATGCTGCAAGTCATCCGACCCTGCGGAACATACTGGTTGAATTCCTATGGCCAGAGGATCAAGTTCCACCTAGAACAATCAGGAGACCACCATATAGCCCATCTCCATCTAGAACCCAACAACATGCCAGCAACAAGTACCAGGACAACAGGGTCTCAGATGGAAAAGAGGACATGATAGAAACGCTCCACTCAAACACAGCACAATGATATGAAGGGAGATACGTAAAGACCCAAAACATAAAACAGAGTATCGCAACTATGAATCCAGAGATAGTAATAATTACTCTGAATACCAATGGACTCAATTCGTACATTAAAAGAAAGAGGCTGGAGGACTGGCTTAGAAAACATAACCCATCAATCTGCTGCCTGCAAGAGACACATCTTAAGCGAGCAGAAAAGAATATGCTAAGAATAAAGGGCTGGCAGAAAGTTTACCAATCGAATGGTAACTCCAAGAAGGCAGGAGTGGCTATCTTAATCTCTGACAAAATGGACGTCAAGATCCAAACCATAAAAAAAGACAAAGAGGGACACTACATAATGCTCAAAGGCTCAGTAAACCAGGAAGCACGTTGCATATTGAATATTGACGCACCTAATAATGGTGTGGCAAATTTCGTCAAACAATTAAAAAGATGACAGAAGAAATCACGGAATCAACAATACTAGTGGGGGACTTTAACACTCCACTATCACAGAAAGACAGGTCACTGGGAAAGAAGCTCAGCAAAGAGACCAGAGCGCTAAACAATGTACTTAGGCATCAGGGCCTGATAGATATCTATAGAGCTTTTCATCCAAAAGCAAAAGGTTTCACATTCTTCTCCAATCCACATGGTTCTTTTTCAAGAATAGACCACATGCTGGGACACAAGTCCAGCCTGAGTAAATTCAAACACATTGATATTATCCAAACATCTTTCTCAGACCACCATGCCATAAAGCTGGTGATTAATAAGAGGGCATCCAGAAAAGCAAGGGCAACCAATTAGAGAATAAACAAGGATCTCCTGCGACATGAGTGGGTACAGGCCCAGATCAGAGAGGATATTAGGAAGTTTCTAGAAACTAACAAGAATGAGCATACAACGTATCAAAACTTATGGGACACTGCAAAGGCAGTTATTAGATGTAACTTGATATCATTAAATGCATATATGAAAAAAGAAGAAAGGCGTATGACAGATACGTTAACACAAAACCTCCAACAACTAGAACAGAGTCAACAGAACAACCCCTCCAATAGCAAGAGAAAATAAATAATAAAAATCAGGGCGGAGTTAAACCAGTGGGAAGACAAAAGAACAATGCAAAAGATTAACGCAACTAGAAGACTGGTTCTATGAAAGAATCAACAAAATTGACAGCCCTCTGGGAAAGCTTACCAAGGATAGAAAGGAGCAAACATCAATAGGCAGGATGAGGGATGAATTGGGGGCAATAACAACAGACCCCAATGAGATAAAAAGTATAATCACAAAGTACTATGAAGGTTTGTATTCTAATGAATTCAGAAACCTGGAAGACATGGATAAATATTTAGAAAAAACAATCTCTCCCTTGATTATCTCAGACAGCGATCAAGAACCTCAACAAACTCATAGCGAAGGAAGAAATAGAGACGGTCATAAAAAACCTACCAAGGAAAACGGACCCAGGATCAGATGGCTACACAACAGAATTTTACCAAGCGTTCAGGGAAGAGCTCATACCGATCCTCCACAAAGTATTCCATAACATAGAAGAGAACGGCAAGCTCCCAAACTCATTTTATGAAGCCAGCATTACTTTGATACCCAAACAGGGCAAAGACCCCACAGGTATAGAGAATATACACCAATATCTCTAATGGACATAGATGCAAAAATCCTTAACAAAATACTGGCCAATAGAATACAGCGGTATATAAAATATATCATCCACCACGACCAGGTGGATTCATCCCAGGGATGCAGGGATGGTTTAACATCCGAAAACCCATCAACATCATACACCACATCAAGAAGAAAAAGGATAAAAACCGTATGATAATATCCATAGATGCAGAAACGGCATTTGACAACATCCAACACCCATTCCTAATCAAGACACTCAGGAAGATAGGATTGGAAGGTAAGTTCCTCAAGCTCATACAAGCTATTTATGAAAGACCAACGGCCAAGATCATAGTCAATGGAGAAAAGACAAGAACATTCCCACTGAAAAAGGGTACAAGACAAGGATGCTCCTGTCCCCACTTCTATTCATTGTCATTTTGGAGGTTCTGGCTAACAACATAAGACAGCGGAAGGACATCAAAGGGATCCAATTGGGAGAGGAGGAGGTGCAACTATCGCTATTTGCAGAGGACATGATCCTATACATTGAAGACCCCAAAAGATCCACAGCTGGGGTACTTACAGCGATAGAGGAATACGGAAGAGTAGCAGGATACAAGATCAATAAACAGAAATCGGTAGGTTTTCTATACACATCGGACAGGGCCATGGAAGAGGCAATTAAGAGGGAAGTGCCCTTCACAGTAGCTAAGAACAAACTGAAATACCTAGGAAAATATTTAACAAAAAATACTAAGGAACTATATAAGCATAATTATATAACCCTATTACAGGAAACCAAAAGCAACCTCCACAAATGGATGACCCTCCCCTGCTCATGGATAGGTAGGCTTAACATAGTAAAGATGACAGTTCTTCCTAAAGCACTTTACAAATTCAATGCTATACCAATTCAAATACCATAAACCTTCTTCAAAGAATCAGAAAAACTGTCCACCAACTTCATATGGAGAGGGAAGAACCCCAGAATTAGCAGAGAGCTCCTCAAGAAGAAGGACACAATTGGAGGACTCGCCCTACCTGATTTTAATGCCTATTACACAGCTACAGTGGTCAAAACAGCGTTGTACTGGCACAACGATAGACACTCAGACCAGTGGAAAAGAATAGAAAGCCCAGGAGTAAAATCATCAGCATATAGACAACTGATCTTCGACAAGGGTCCCAAAAACATCAAGTGGGAAGCGGATGCCCTCTTTAATAAGTGGTGTGGAAACAATGGATATCCACCTGTAGAAAGATGAAACAAGATGTTTACCTCACCCCATGCACAAGAATACACTCAAGGTGGATCACAGACCTAGAAGTTAAATCCCAAACCATCAGGACCATTAAGGAGGGAATCAGGACTAATCTCAGAGAACTGGCCCGGGGAGCTCTTGGCTTACTGCAACAGGGAAGGGTACACACACAAGTGAACTGGAAATCGACAAATGGGATCTAATTCGAATAAAGCACCTGTGCACCTCGAAAGACTTCACCAAGAGGGTGACAAGACAACCCACAGACTGGGAGAAGATTTTTAGTAATGACACATCAGACAAAGGGCTCATTACCAAAATCTACAACACCATCGTGACCTGCAAAAAGAGGAAAACGGTTAACCCCCTAAGGAAGTGGGCAAAAGAACTGAAAAGAACTTTCACTAGAGGAGACTCATATGGCCAATAAGCATATGAGAAAGTGCTCGAAGTCCCTAGCCATAAGAGAAATGCAAATCAAAACAACCGTGAGATACCACCTAACACCCCTGAGGCTAGCCCAGATCAGCAAATCAGAGAGCAACAACTGTTAGAGGGGCTGTGGTGAAATAGGAACCCTCCTCCACTGCTGGTGGTCGTGTAGATTTGTACAGCCACTGTGGAAAGCAATCTGGCAATACTTAAAGAAAATGGAAATTGATCTACCTTATGACCCAGCAATCCCTCTACTGGACGTATACCCGGTGGAAGCAGCAAATAAAATACGACCAGTCATATGCGCTGCAATGCTTATTGTGGCACAATTCACAATCGCAAAGACTTGGAAACAGCCCAAGTTTCCATCAATAGACGAGTGGATTAATAAACTTTGGCACATACTCACAATGGAGTACTATGTAGCACTGAAAAGCATGGATGAGCACATGAAACACGTTATTTCATGGGAAGAGCTGGAAGGCATTATGTTAAGCGAGGTAAGGCCAGACTCAAAGGAACAGGTACAACATGAGTCCCCTGAGGTAAGTGCAATCAGCATGACAGAAATAGAAGAATAAACATCCATCTCACAATAAATGGGGGGAAGCATAGATAGTTGGAGGGAGGGCAGGCCACACTTAGGGAGGTACATGAGAGTCTAGCATAAAGAAGGAGAAGTGGGGCAGGGGGAGGGAAAACCAGGATGGGGAGAATCTGAGTGGATGGTATGGGGAGGAACAGGGCACTAACCCACCCGGGGAGAGTATTGGTTGTGTCCCCACAGAACTGGAACATGCATGCGGACCCCACCATGACACACCAAACAAGGAGGGCAATGTAAAATATGGAGGACTACACCAAGAGGCTGGACCATACGCTGGCCCATTCCAGAATTGGCCCGACCCCCACATTCGAAGGGAGTACCACAGAAAATGAAAATAGATGATCTGGTGTGGGAAAGGAACTGACGCACCACAACACATCCAGAATGAAGCTGAAACAAAGGAAGGAGAAAGGATATAGTGGAGTACACCTGGGCCCACCAAGCCCACAGATTGATAGCCCAGCTCGAAGGGCCCATCGTACAGAGAGGACCATACAGCTGGCCACACTGCAAGATGCGAAATCCTGCACCAACACATGGCCCTACATGAGACAGCACTTGAGACACAGTGGGGGATGTGCGACTAAGCTGAACCCACCACACTGAGGAAAACACTGGGGGCGTGCAATGGAGTAGCGGGGGAAGCAGAACAAAGAGATCCCAAGGGAGTATAAAGGATGGGCTTTGGGGCCAGAACGTGGCACCACACAAGTTTTATCTGGAAAACACTCCTAAAGGCCAGCAAACAGACCTTGAACTACTAGCATTTTTTTTCTTTTTTCGCTATCTTTTTGTTTTGCCTTTTGTTTTACCTTGTAAATTTTGTATGTTAGTGGCTTTTCTGCTTATCAGCGTGTTGGTGTTGCTGCTGTCGAAGCCATGTTCATATGTGCAACTTGGGCGCTGTAAAAGTCATCTGCATTTGTATGCACATATTACTATATCAGCAGTGCACCTAGAGAAGAAAGGCTGGACAAACAATGAGAGGAGAATATAACAGGCCCAACGGTCCTGGAAGGACATGAGAGCGTGGGAGGTAGGGGAGGGGAGGAGGTGTTGGCCAACACAGGGACAAGGGAGTGGTTCAAAACCAGAGGAGGGAGGGGATGGGAGGACTGGTAAGTAGTGACCAAGGGCAAGGTAACTGAGAGGAATTACTGAAACCAGAATGAAGGCTGAACATGGTAGTGGGACAGGCAGAAACCTAAGGAAATAGAGGAAAGGAATAGGAGGCAAAGTGCATCCAGAGAAGCCTAAATACAGACATGTACATATGTAAATAAATTTATGATTACAGGGGAAATAGACATGTGCATATATTTATAGGTTCAGGAGTAGGGTAGCAGATGGACATTGGGTCTCCTCGCGCACACTCCCTCAATGCAATAGCACCTCGCCCAGCTAAATGGTCATTGCATGATACCCACCTTCCCGACATGATCACTGAAAACAGACATGTGTGTAAGAAAACGTGGTGAAGAAAGCTGATGGTGCCCGGCTATCAAAAAGATATAGAGTCTGGGGTTTTAAAGGCTTGAAGGCAAACAAGCAGCCATCTAGCTCAGAAGCAACAAAGCCCACAGAGAAAAAGCACATGGCCTAAGCGAATACAAGGTATTGATTGGACCAGGTAGCAGACACCAAGGAACAAAAACAATCATTGTGTGATGACCTTCCTCACATAAACACTGAATACGAAATGTGCATAAGTAAGTGTGGTGAAGAAGGCTGATGGTGCCCGGCTACTGAGAGATATAGCATCTGGGGACTTAAAGGCTTGAAAGCAAACAAGCGGCTATCTACCCCAGAAGCAACAAAGCCCACATGGAAGCAGCACACCAACATGGGTGATCGTGAAGGGCAGAGGAGACCAGGTCTCAAACAACAAAGGCGGGGGATGGGGGGAATCACTTCACCGTGAATGAGGGGGAGTGCGTGATGGGGACCCAATGCCCATCTGTAGACAGCTGAACATCCCTTGCAGATGGGTAGTGGGGAGGAGATTAGTTACTCAGGGTTCAGTGTAGCAACAATGAAACTCAAACCTTCCTCTAGTTCTTGAATGCTTCCTCCCCTCCCAATTACCATGACCCCAATTCTACCTTGCAGACCTAGTTATACCAGATGATGTACAGCGGTGCAGTAGAGATCTGGAAATAGAGGGAATATAGGACCGATGAACCCCTCAACACCAGCGGTGGTAGTGGCAACACTGGGAGGGAAGTGGTTGTAGAAAGGGAGAACCGATCTTGGAGATCTATGTGTAACTTCCCTCTCTGGGAGATGGGCAATGGGAAGGTGGGTGAGGGGAGATGCCGGGCAGTGTAAGATAAGATAAAATAATTATTTATAAAATATAAAGGGAGCTGGGGGAAGGGGGGAGCGGGGAGGGAGAGGGAGAAGGAGAGAGAGGGGGAAAAAAAAGGAAACGGAGCTGATTCCAGGAACCCAAGTGGAAGGAGAATTTTGAGAATGACGAGGGCAATGAATGCATAAGGGTGCTTTGCTCAATTGATGTATGTATGGATTGTGATAAGAGTTATATGAGCCCCAATAAAAAGATTTATTAATTTAAAAAATTACTAAACTTGATTACAACATCCTAGTTACCATAATAAAACAAACTACACCATTCAGATTATAACATCCAAGGGAACAATATGGAATTAGAACTAAGGCTATAATGAAGATTAATCAAAACTAATTGATTTGTCCAGAACCTGGGAACATGGGAGTGCATTCTAAAGTTAACCACCAGCAGACACTTTCCCATAAAGAGAGGGAAAATGGGTGGGTCAACTCGGTCAATTTTCTGAGAAGGGAGGGAGGAACAGGCAAATTTCTTAGCAACTTACAAAAATGGAGTTTCTTTTGCTAGTCTGCCTCACAAGCCTCAGCAGAAGGTAAATGTTTAGAAAATAATGGTGCAACATATGTAAAAATATTCTTGCTAAAATTGATGTATGGATTGTTATAAGGAATTTAAGAGCCCCCAATAACATTTTTAATAAAAATTAGTGTTGAGGGCAAAAAACCCCATCTAGCTTCTCTGATTATTTTTTCAGAATATAGATAAATAACTACAGGGAGAGGTCACATAACATTCCTGATTTTAAAACATGCAGTATTACCCTTGTTCTGTTTCCAAAAGAGCTTCTTGATCTATGTACAGGGTCTACAGGAGCACCATGAAGTGTTCTGGAATTCCCATTCTTCTCAAAGCTACCCATAGTAAATTAAAATCAACACAGTCAAATGTCTTTACAGTCTGGGGTCCTCTGCTTTCAGCCAAGATCCATCTCACCTCAGTAGTGGTGAGCCCTTGTTCTACATCCTCTTCTAAATGCAGCATAAAGCTCCAGCAGCTCTCTGTCAATGTCCTGCTGCAGTCATTGCATAATTTACAGCAAAATTTTACTTCAATGTGACATCAATGTTATCGTTTTACAAGGTGAGCATTCTGTCTGGCCACGTTTCTTTGGAGCGGGTACAAGAATGGATCTCTTCCAGTCAGTTGGCCAGTGAACTGTCCTGCACATTTCCTGGCATAGACGAGTGAGTGTTCCATGTTGGAGCCACTGTGTCAATATCTCATGTCAAGGGCCTTGCTCTTTTCAGGGTCCTTCTCCAAGGACAGGTCTTTTCTTAAAATAGATTGAAAGTATGTAAGAGGAAGTGTCACCATCCACACCTTTAAGAAGAATGATGGTCACACTCCTTTCAAAACTGATATGTTTGTCCTTTTGGCACACTTTTCTTGATTTAAAACCATGCAATATTGAGTTGTTCTATTCCCACATCTGCTTCTTAATCCATGTAAAGGTTGTAGATAAGCACAGTGTAGTGTTCTGGAATGCCCATTCTTCTCAAGGATACCCACAGTTTGTAGTGATGCACACAATTCCTGCGTTGTAGGAAGCTGGAATTTATTGTGCTGTGACTTCCCATTGATGTGGATATCCTCAAAATGGTGCAGCCAGATTATATCCAAAAATAGGTGGTGGGTTACAGCTGGAATCTCCTCAATCTGAACTGCTTTGCTCCCTATTTTGGTCAGATGGTTCATCTGAGAAGTCTCAGACTCTCTGCAAACACCCTGGACTTGACACATTCCTAGGGACCAGGAGGTGGAATGCCAGGACCCTAAATCTTAATAGAGACAAGGACCTTGCCTCAGGGTCAACTGTAGTTAAAGCCATCCCTTATAACCAGTCACCTACATTTATCTTTCTATCGACACAAACTGGGAGAGAATAAATTTCTGTTTGTGAAAGTCTTACATAAGTTGAATTACTTTCTTATATAATGAGCTTATGTAACATATTCTGGTGTCTTTGGGGGGGGAGAATTGAGTGTATTCTATTGGATTCTGAAATATATGTGTTTACTTGCTCTACTTAGTATAAACAGAGCAAACAGATTTGCGTGTACTCTTCACTATCTCTTTCACACCTCATTATCTGTTCAGGGCCTTCAGGACATGTCTTAATATTTTCGCTGTGTGCAGTGGCTCATTGCCTGTATTGACTTGACTTCTTGGGATCATAATTCTCAGTAGTGTGGCAGTTATTTAGTAGTGTCAGATTTGGATCTCTGGTCGAGTAGTAGGCGGTCTTGGTCTATTAATCAAGAGTTGGAGGCTTCATATGCACCAGGTCTCCAATTGAGAAAGATGAGAATTCTGCTCCCATAAAGACTTATTACAGTGTTTACCAAAGTAACTGATACTGCTCCTTGAGGGAAATGGAATGGTCCTGTGGTAGAAAGCAGATAACTGTACTTTATTCTATGGGAGAAAGATGTGGCTTTCTACTCCTATAGCTACAGTCTGAGAAACCACAGGGTAAATTCTGCCCTTTACTACATAGTCGCTATTAATCTGCTCATACTCAACGGAAGTGAGAGTTATTTTCATTTTATTCTGAATTATGTGCTATAATACAAACGTTTTCAATTGGCAGCTAGGTGGTGGGTGATTTTCTTTTTTCCTGAGAAGAGGGTATGCAATAGGACCAATTATTTTGGGAGCCTGTGATTGGTAGCATTTGGAAACTAGGGAGCAGTTCTAATTTGTCCATAGGTCGGCTATGAGGGGCAATGGACACAATGGCACTGGATTTGGTTTATTTGGTTTTTATGATAAAATGTGGCACTGCAGAATGGATCAGGTATAATGGAATCATGTAAGAAAGAATTCCATGGTACAAGGATTCAGAGTGTGGCAGTAAATCCTTTATTTCTTCACAATCTTTCTGAGATAAAGAAAGGTAAGGGGATTTTCCTGAGGTGTGACTCCACAACCTTTCCTCTCTGAAAGCATTATAGAGAATTGAGAAGGCAGGACATGACTACAGCAAGAAAGGAGAGCTGTATCAGAGTTCTTCTGTGCACCAGAAGACCCTACCCAGTGAACCTCTTAAACCCAAAGTAACGCTGATGCCAACATACAGATTGCTGTCTAAGGCAGGTCAGGCCCACAGATGTTGTCAGCAGACAAGGACCTTGCCTCAGAGTTAACGGAGATGACGGCTTTATCCTATGGCTGATGCCCTTAATTTGAATTCTATGCACCTAATCTGTAAAAAAATGAGTGTTGGATGGTAAAACCCACAATTAATGATGCTTCCTTAAACACATTTAAGAATTACAAAAAGGTGCTGGACTTTTCTCTAGATGGCAATCCTCTAAACACATTCAGTGGGATGAATGACTGTTCCTGTACTATAGAGAAATGAAGCTCTGGAAACATAGTTGATTAGGTCTTGACTACTAACCATAAGATCAGTGGTTTGAATTTACCAACCCATCACTGGGGAGAGATACGAGGCCATCTATTCTTGAAATGAGTTACAGTATCATAAACACAATGTTATCTCAGGTGGTGTAGTGGTTAAGAGTTGGCCTGTGATCCCCAAGGTCTGCACTTTCAAACAGCCAATTGTTCCGGGGGCAAAAGACAGGGCTTTCTACACTTGCAAAAATTACAGACTCAGAAAAGGACAGGGCCGTTTTACTCTCTCCTGTAGGGCCGTTTTACTCTCTCCTGGATGGCAGTGAGTCTCAGTGTTTGCGAAACCGAAAGGGGCTAGCTAAGAAGCAACAAAGCCCACATGGAAGAAGCATGCCAGCCTGTGCGATCATGAGGTGTCGAAGGGATCAGGTATATGGCATCATCTGACGAAAAAAAAATCTTACCATTGTGAATGAAGGGGCAAGTACAGAGTAGAGACCCAAATCCCATTTGTTGGCCACTGGATATGCCCTTGCAGAGGGGTCTAGGGGAGGAGATGAGTCAGTTAGGGTGCCATGTAGCACTGATGAAGAATACAGCATTCCTCCAGTTCCTGAATGCTTCCTTCCCCCCTCAACTATCATGATCCGAACCCTGCCTTGCAAGACTGGATAGAGCAGAGGATGTACACTGGTGTAGATAGGACCTGGAGGCACAGGGAATCCAGGGAGGATGATCCCTTCAGGACCAGGGGTGTGAAGGGAGATACTGGGAGGGTAGAGGGTGAGTGGTTTGGAAAGAGGGAACCGATTACCAGGATCTACGTGTGGCCTCCTCCCTGGGGGACGGACAACAGAAAAGGGGGTGAAGGGAGATGCCGAACAGGGCAAGATATGACAAAATAATAATTTATAAATTATCCAGGGCTCATGAAGGAGGGAGGAGTGGGGAGGGAGGGGGAAAAAAGAAGATCTGATATAAAAGGCTTAAGTGGAGAGCAGATGCTTTGAAGATGATGAGGGCAAAGAATGTGCAGATGCGCTTTGCACACTTGATGTATGTGTGGATTGTGATAAGTGTTGTATGAGTCCCTCCTAAAATGTTAAAAAGAAAGAAAGAAAGAAACCCAAAGGGGCACTTCTCCTATTTTCTAGAAAGCGGCTCT
Organism: Tenrec ecaudatus; assembly: GCF_050624435.1. NCBI lineage: Eukaryota > Metazoa > Chordata > Mammalia > Afrosoricida > Tenrecidae > Tenrec > Tenrec ecaudatus. The sequence goes on along the minus strand of NC_134544.1, from coordinate 95,166,350 downwards.
GAGTAGCACTCGACATAATGACAGTGAATTGGAACTAAGTGCAGGAGCCAGCTTGATAAATATTCAAAATGTCAAAGCCATAGGGTGTACATGAGATTCAGTTTCATAAAGCTATTTCTGGAAGGTTATTGCTCCTCCCTCGTTCCCTTTTACAGTTTTTATGTTATTGAAATCACTTGGGTTAATGGCACAGTGGGTCATGTGTAAGGACTGAGTTTCTGTGTCGACTTGGCTCGGACATGATGTCAGCCTACATAACAATGTTTGACATAATGCCATCACTTCCATGAAGAGATTTTCTGTCAGCAGCCAGGAGTGGGAGGTGGTATCCTGGTGGGTGTGGTTCCCCCAGTATAAATATAAGTGGATTCTCTCTGAAAGCTGTGCAGCTTTTGGCCAGGTCCAGAAACTCACCAGATGTGGATCTCCAGACGTGAGACAGCATCTTGCCATATTTCCTACATAGCTTGGATTCATCGTTTGCACAGCCTGTGAGGAATCAGCCTACCATCTAACCTGCCCATCTGGAATTCATCAGGCCCTCAACCTACTTGAATCAAGAGAAGGCTCCAGAGTGATATCTGAGACTTGCCAGCCTCTACCACTGTACACTGAAAAGGTAAGTAGTGTGACTAGAACTTTTTCCTAACTATTTCTGACAGGTTGGAGGGGTGGGAGAAAAACTTGGCTTTATACTCTGGTAAAAGGTACAGACTCAGAAACTCACAAGAGAAGTTCTACCCTGTCCTATAGGGTCTCTATGAGTCAGCATTGACTCAATGTCTTTCAGTGACTAAGGGTCCTGGAGCCTAGATTGCAGAGGTCTGGGCTCACCCACTTGGCTTTCCCTGAGGTCTGAGCAGATGCAGTTTAACCTTCACAGGTCAGGATTCCTTTAGGAGTAGATTGGTCAGAATGAGCACAGGGACCCACTCAGCATCTTGGAGCTTGCCATCCAGAGTTATGTTGCAACATTTCACTCATTCCCTCTCTGGAGTGGCTGTCCATAGAATTTTCCCACCCTTGTTCACGGCAGCTGTTGTCTGGAAATAGGGAGACCGTGAAAGTCATCGTGGCAGGCTGGTCCTTCATCTCACTGCCCCTGGTTGTTCCAGTGACAATTTCAGAGGACATCTTTTAAAGCTTGTGATAGTTGTCTTCATATTCGCAGTGTCAAGAGTTTTTAGATAATTTGATATCCGGTTGTTTTTAACTTACGGTGTCACATGTTTGTAAAAGGAGAACCGTGCCTCATAGTGTCTTCAAAGTTTTTTTTTTTTTTTTTTTTTCAAAATATGTCACCAGGCCTCTCTGAAAGTACTTTTGAAGACAAACCAAAATAAATCATCTTCTAAGTTAGCTTCTAAACATTCTAACTGTTTGCGTTATTAGGGGTTTCAAATTTAAAGAAGTGAACTATGATTTTCACATTTATTCAACAAAAAATGACATACGTATTTTGGAGATTTTAAAGAACTTTTTTCTAATTAAATTCTTCCTTTTAAGAGTTTTTGGGTTTGCAATTAAATATGTTTTGTTCCATTTTCTAGTGAAATTCTCTAAGGCTTTAGGAAAAAGACATTGCATTTAGTTTGTTTTTGCTGATGTTTCTCAGATGATTACTAGGTGTGGCATAAGAGTGGATCAATGACAAGGTGGGTGGAGATAACACAGGCCTAATAAAAGACTGATAGGATTTTCACATTGGAATCTGGGTGGGTCTAATCCAATGAAAATTGTCCTGGGAGATTTTCATTCCTGTGGTGAGAATATTTCTTTTAGATGCATAATTCATAAATTACATTTTATTTATGGATCCTAAAATACATGTCTTTGACTGGATGTTTTAGGCTGTTATTGTTCTGGGCTATGGAATTGGTCCTGATTCATACTTACCCTCAAGTCTTACTCATAGTTAGCCTATGTCAAGATGGAATCAATTCTGCCCAAAACATGGCCATCCTTACAATTGTTATGCTGGAGCTGATTGCTGCAGTTACCATGTCATTTCATCTCAACGAACATCTTCCTATATTTTCGCTGAACCTTTTATTCAACAAGCCTGCAATTTTCCAAGGACTGAAATGTTAATCTAGTAAAGGTCAATGCCAGTTCCTTGATATTTTTTCCTTCAAATCATAAAATATTGAAACAATATAAATTCGTATCAGAATTCAGATTTTTTGTTTGTTTTCTTTAAGAAAAGCTTTCTGTTTGAGTTCAATGAAATACACTTTGTTTCTGATTGCGAGTCATAATTTGATTTTAATTTGACTCTCTCTAATGTTCACCTACTGAGGATAAATGCATCCAATGATGCAGATTATTTGTGACATAGACATGTTTTGTTTTCTGTTTCAATTTGATGCTTCTCATGCACATGGAATCAGGAGAGGCAATGATTTTAAGCTCTTAGATGCAAAATACTAGTCATTGGTTCAAGCTGATCAACTGTTTCTTGGAGAAACAGGAGAGAGGGGTGTCTATTTGAAAATGATTAGGGCAAGAATGTACAGATGTGCTCTTTATACAATTGATGTATGTATATGTATGGATTGTGATAAGAATTGTATGAGCCCCTAATAAAATGTTTTTTAAAAAAGAGAGAAAGAAAGGATGCCTAGAGAGAAATGGCACAGACTCCATAAAGGTTACAGCCTTAAAGCTAATCTCCTGGTGCAGTGCTACTATATTCTACGGGGTGTTTATTCTGTGATAGGGTTACCTTTCTTATCTTAGTAAAATGAGGTGGGTGTATTTTTCAATGATCTGACGTAAGTTGAGTTTGAACTGCCAGGCTCTGTGTTAGAGACAAAGCTGTGGATCATTGACCTCCATCCCACTCAGGGCTCCTTAAGCTATGCTTTCACTTTTTTAAAGATAATTGTATATCTAATTTTAATCCTAAAATGTCTCTAAAGATAATATAACTTAGGAATTAGACTAAAATTATTATATAACACATATTTAACAACTTCTAAATTGCTTGGTTTTGCCCAATTTTTTTTGTTACTTTTGAGTGTATAGCCAGGGCATGGGTGGGGTGGTGGGGGCGGGAGTAGGATGAGAAAGCCAAGACTAGATTGGACTGCCCATTATGGTCAATACTGAGTTTCAAATTTGCTGGTCATTATTTCTAAATACTATGTACTTAAGAGGCAATCATCCCAATGGTAACACAATATTTGAGAACTTTCACTACATTCAGGTCTCCGTATAACACATAAGGTTATACAAATATCTTTCATAGCTAAAGTTTTCTGTATTTCTACTTGTTTTTCCAAGGTTCAGCTTTTAGTGTTAATCAGGATAGCTATTGCATGTTTCTCTGAAAGTGCTTGATGAATTATATTTCTGTTGCTTAATTTTTAAAGATAATTCATCCAGTTTTAAGTTGACTGTTGAAGTCATTTTACATAAATTTTATTTTTCCTATGAAGTTCACTGAAATGTTCACTTTTTCTGTCCTGTATTGGAGCCCTCTTGGAGCCCCATTGGGCTGCCAACCCAGCAGTTCCAAGGACCAGTCGCTCCATGGAGAAAGACAAGGCTTTTAACACTTGTCAAGAGTTACAGCCTGAGGAAAACACAAGCACACCTCCTCCATGTGTTACAGGGTGAAACTGATGTCAGTGAGTTTGTCTGGTTAGTTGTCTTGGTTCATATTTTACATGAAGTGTGATTTTTGATATTAGCATCTTCAGGCTATATTTATTCACCTGATTTTTTACTAGCACTTCTCATAACATTCACTTATGTCAGGGGTGTCAAACTGGTGGCCTTCCGGCTGCCTGCGACTGCTCAGGTAATTTTTTGTGGCCCCAAATTCTCTGAAATAAAATGAAAATAGAAAAAAATTGTTATAAAGAAAATAGCCCTTAGGGGAGATGGAGGCAATACTGTACACACAATTCCCTCTTTAACCCTTTAACTACAGAAGACCACTATACAGGTGGCCCAAAGCCTTTTCTGGAGGCCTGTGGACGTTTCTAGACACGATCATTTCCGGTAACGTTTTAAAGCGATGTCTGCCACTCTCATTGCATAATAAAAACAGATCCTAAGAGTGAAAAGGTTAAAAACAGGATTCGAGGATATGCTGTTAGGAGTCATACCTAGCGGCAATGCTAGTTAACATTTTTAAAGGGAAGCCATTACGATTGTGCATCACATTTGTCAGCTGTCCAACATTTTGTGTTTTTTATTACTTTGTTATATTTTCCGGTCACACCATAAGAGGCAAGGGAAAGCTAGTAGAAGGAAAGTGCTGGCAAATTTCCGGTTAAAAGCATAATTTTAGTTTTATAAATAAAACAAATGTTTAAATAAAAACAATTATATAGGGTTTTAATTATCCTATCCATATTTCTGAATCCTCACTTCAAAATAAAAATTCAACAAAATTTGTAAATGTGATGTGGCCCACTTAATCTTGCCTGTTGCACCACATGGCAAGCATTTTAATTGAGTTTGACACCCCTGACTTCTGTTGAATGTTACTGAATTACTGTCTTTAGATTTACTTTTTAAAAATCCCTTGAGACACTCCTTGTTAGTGGAATTAGAAATTTCCCAGGATTGCAACAGAAGCTAAGTATCAACAGATAGAGACACCCTTCCAACTGAATAAACTTCCAGAGCAGCATAATGAGTCAGGAGCAATCTGGGAAAACCCACTCCATGTGCACAAATCCTGTCTCTTTGAGGGAAACAATAGTTGTCCATCATAGTAGAATTCCCTTGGTCAATCAGCATGCCTGGGGAGAGTGCATTTGCTCTCACAGAGCCATCAATACACTGCAAGAGATTTTCAGACAGAAAAAGAAACAAAAGCACAGCATCCCAAATACACAGAACATCCATAAGAACCGGGTTTTCTGACTTTATTTTGCAGCCATGAATTCCCAGAACTATCGAAGCCAGAACTCAAGCCTTAAAATCATGACTTTCCGGCCTACCATGGAAGAATTTAAGGATTTCAACAAATACATTGCTTACATGGAATCCAAAGGTGCCCATCGTGCAGGCCTGGCTAAGATAATCCCACCCAAACAGTGGACAGCCAGAGAGAACTATGACGATGTGGATGACATCCTCATAGCCAGTCCTGTGCAGCAGGTAACTACTGGGCAAACAGGTGTCTTTTTGCAATACCATAAAAAGAAGAAATCCATGACCGTGGAGGAGTATCGCCACTTGGCCAACACTGACAGATACCGCACTCCCACACACCGGGATGTTGACGATTTGGAGCGGACCTATTGGAAGAGCCGCATGTACAATTCTCCCATTTATGGGGCTGGAGTATGTGGCTCCTTATTTGGTGAAAACACTGAGCATTGGAACCTCAGACACCTGGGGACGATCCAGGATCTGCTGGAGCAGGAGTGTGGAGTTGTCATCAAAGGCGTCAATACCCCCTACCTGTACTTTGGCCTGTGGCAGACCACCTTCACTTGGCACACGGAGGACATGGACCTGTACAGCATCAACTACCTGCACTTCGGGGAGCCCAAAACGTGGTATGCGGTGCCCCCTGAGCATGGAGCCCGCCTGGAGAGACTGGCCAGGGAGCTTTTCCCTGGCAGTTCCACTGGCTGCGCGAACTTCCTGCGGCACAAGGTGGCCCTCATCTCACCCAGAGTCCTCAGGGAGAACGGCATTCCTGTTGGTCGGATCACCCAGGGAGCAGGCGAGTTCATGGTCACATTGCCCTACGGCTACCACGCTGGCTTCAATCACGGTTTCAACTGTGCGGAATCCATCAACTTTGCCACCCTGCGCTGGGTTAATTACGGTAAAGCTGCTTCTCAGTGCAGCTGTGGGGAAGCCAGGGTCACATTTCCCATGGACGCCTTCGTGCGCATTCTGCAACCCGAGCGCTATGAGCTGTGGAAACAGGGCAGGGACCGCACCTCCGTGGACCACGTGGAACACACAGCACTGACCAGCCCGGAGTGGACGGCCTGGAAGGGAGCCAGGACTCGTGCGATGGTCAAGGGGCGTCTGCGGTCCTTTAAGCCACGCAGGGCCAGGCGTCGCTCTCTGACTCTGGCTGCAGACAGTGGGCTTGGGGGCTGTGCACTGGTATGTCCTCGTCCCACAACCCACTCCTGGGCAGACAGCTCTACTGTGCAGCCTGAGGACCCTACCTTCATGGGTAGCAGTCCTACAGGATCCAGTGTCTCCCTACTTCCCACCTCAGTTCCATCTGCCCAGTATCTCCAGGCTTCACTAAAGGGTACTCGCACTAGGCGTCCTCGGGACTCCGATGCCCACCAGCAGTCTGTGAAGTCCAGGGCCAAGAGCCACACAGCAAGCACATTTGTACACCTGCCCACTCAGGCATTGCATGAGAATCAATAATCAACAGATGACTCTGGCCCTCGGAGATTTGAGATCCAGCATGCTGTTAAAGCTTCTCGGTGCTGCTGTGACCCCGATCTTCAGCCCATGGGACCCCCACTGAGTCCTGATTCTCTGATGCACCCTGGCCCCTGCCTGAAGTCACTGGACAACATCTCAGTGAATCTCCCGGACATGCTTGTGCTGAGTCCTCCTAATGAGTTTTTGACTTCTAAAATATTCTCCTGCTATGCCTCTATGCACAGTATGGCACCTCTGGACTCCCCTCGGTGCTATTGCTATGGACCCCCTTAACCTTCTATAATCCTGCCCTCAGATGAGGTTCTGCAAATCTACTTACATAGATCCTTGGAGACAGACTCGATGGAACTTCACTTCCTAAATCCTGAAAGGTTGTCACCAGCAAAGATCTTCTTGTTGTGAGTTTAGCTAAACTGAAGTTTTTGTCAAATGTGATTGTCCCTTGGACTATCTCTCACCTTCATGAAACAGAGACACACCCAGCCAATCTTCAACATGGGAATTGTAATCTGTGGTGATTTAATTGTAATCTGTGGTGATCCTTGACCTCTCAGTGCCATGTTGATAGGTTGCCTAATACTTGCTCAGACTATGGACTCCACTAAAATGTGTTCTAAGGACTCACAGACCAACTGGATATATGTGTGTCCCTTGATTCTTCCTAGGTTTGGGAGTTGTCCTTGAAAAGAACTCCCTGTGCAGAAATCATTAAACCCATTGCTTTCCAGCGTGTCTCTCCACATGGCAATCTCAGTGATCAAGACCCACTGTTTCAAAGTTGGACTTGGGGCTAATATTTAAGGAGGCCCATTGCCAAGTCTTTCTTTGATAATGCAGGAGGTGGGTTCAAACTGCTAACCTAGTCCTCACAAAAATTGGAGCCAACATTGGACGATGCTCAGAATCTGAGGCTCAATCCATCTGCACTTCCGAAGCGCTGACCCGGTCTTCTACCGGTGGTCACAACTAGACCTTCTAATGAAATTCAAGCCTTTAACACACTCCAATAATTCTGACGTGGCCACCCTTCAACCCACCAACCAAGCAATTGCTCACGTAGAAACTGCACCTTTGAATGAATGATGTCTGTTGCCGTTTGGGGATCAAGGATACCTATTTGTGATTATTAATTTCATTGTTCTTAGTGTGTATCTGAAAGGAAATAAAATACCTTAAAACACATTTGGAAAGTTTGACTATGAGAGGTATGTGAAAAACAAAGTGACTCATCACATAGCCAGAGAGAAAGAAGTAGCTAGGTCCCAATGAATTCACCAAACAGTCTGTCCTTGTACCTAGAGTAGTCCATGAGGGAATGGAAGAAAATTGTACAACAAAACACCACCACAGCAAAACAACAAGTCAAATGATGGGGAGAGCTACTGCCCAGAGTTCCCATCTAATCATTGAGCTGAAATTACTCCTGGAGTCACTTTTTCATAAAATCACACATTGGCATTGACTTGGGACTCCATTTCCCAGAAACTCTTGATACCCCTGTTGGCATTGTCTCTTCAACTCATGTATTTAAAAGCCTGTTTTCAGGTCTGCAGCCAGAAAAATAAGCATCAGAGAGCCTGTCATGGAGGGTAGTGTGGCAAATTTTCTCTCTTTCTTGAAAGACTCTTAAAAATTTTTTTTCTCTACAGGAACCCATCCCCTGCCCCCACCCAATTGCTTAATCAAAAGAGGTAACAGAAAACTCACTTTAGAAACTCCCCAAATTTCTTATTCATCAGATCTAACCATTAATCTGAGTGATTATAAGAGGTGAAAAAGTAAAACTGAAACAGATATGGATTCGTTTTTATTTAATTTTTTTTGAACAAACATCAGTTTTAGGCCCAAGTATTTATAATTTACCATAGTCAATGCTGCATGGAACTATGAGACATAGAAGAAATTCAGATATGTTCGTGTTGCATTTAGAACAAACACTTATCCTTTGAAAGATCTAGATTTTAGATTGACCAATAAGCCCCAAAACTGTTTATTGTGCCCTCCACCTGCGTTGCTGACACCGCTCTCGGGAAACTATTCTAGTCAGGCTTCCTTCAAGATGTTTGTGGTTTTCTGCTACAGTATCCCTGGGGAATAAACATCAACCTCTGAAATTAGTAAGGTTAGTACAGAAAGGAAAGAGACACAGGATAAATAAAATACTATTTAAACATGAAACAAAACTTTAAAAATATATAATTAGCCATGATACTTAAAACAGCCTGGTACGATGGTATATCTGAATACCAAAGGAGTAGAATTGAGAACCTAGAAATACAACCAAGTACCTATAGGCACTTAATCTTTTTTTTTTGACACCTAATCTTTCACAAAGGACTAAAACCCATTAAGTGGAGAGGGGATACCCATTTCAACAAATGGTGTTGGAAAAACTGGATTTCCATCTGCAAAAGAATGGAACAAGGTCCATACCTCACATCATATACAAAAATGAACTCAATATAGATCCAACACCTACATACTAATCCTCGACCACACAACCAAACAATTGAATTTAGGGACAAGCTTGAGGGTATTTAAGCAAGGTATAAACACACCTATAGAAGCAGACATTCCTATTGGCTCTATTTCTTCCCGCTGCAGCATCCAATCCCTCTCATACCTTCCTCCAGTACCAGATGGGCCTACGGGGATTTTATCCCCCATGCCTGAATTAAAAATATTTTCCATAAACCTGAATTTTTGGCTATCTTAATTGGATCATGAAGTTTCACATCGACAGCTTTCAATGTATAGAGAATAACCATGTCGCCCATGTGGCTCTTTTGAATTGTATTATAAAACAAAAGGGGGAATTGTGGGAAACAGAAAGATGTCTCTCAAGCCTCCCTCAAATATATGTTAGACTTAGGACACTGCTTGCAGCTAATGGTAAATGATTGGCCAGGTACCTCCCTGAAGGCAGTCAGTTGCCAGACTACTGTCTGGTCCCACCACAAGTAGAACCCACTCCCTGCTGTTAAGGAGAGTGGGCTTCTTCTCCCTAATGGCTTGTGGCTATCAGTTTAGTCCCTTCAGGGCGGGTTTACAACCTACTCATAATGGTTTCTATAGTGATCCAGGAAGAGGTCAAACCAGATCAGTGACATCCAAAGTTAGTCTGCCACGCTGAAGCTAGGATCTGCCCACATTGTCACATGTATATTCCTAGTCCCTCCTCTTCCTATTGCGTGGATACCCCTAAAACACCCCCATACCATTACTGTATTACCTATAGCACAACCCTTCCTGTGATATATGTCTTCACCTGTAATTAGGGGTCTCACGTGTCCCAAGAGAATATAAATGCCTCGGTAGCAATAAATATTGCTCTCTCTCCACATGGATCACCAACTGAGGCTGAGGTGAGCGTGTGAGCATGCCACCATGAAATGTGTCTGACTCCATTATTTCAATCTCTGTTCTATCTCTCATGCTCTCTATAACTTTACTATAATCTTTACTTATTATCACTGTACAGTTGCACCTACTGGACCCTTGGTGATGTGTTAGGGGCTGGTTTCCCTCACAAAGCAGGAAACTGGCTAAGGCAATTGCACTCTGATCCAACCATCACAAAGAAACAGACCAGAGAACTATAAAGGCAAGGTTCACAGAGCCATTTATCTCTCAGCCTTTCATTAATGCCACATGTGTTTATTGGCCAGGTTTTCACAATGAAATTTAACTATATCAAGGGTTACACAGAAATCAGTTACATTCCAATCACTTTAGCATTAATTGATATGTACAAAATCTTGACCCTTTAGACTGTTTCAATAGTCCTTCACTAGTGTATAAAATGTTCAGTGATAATAGCATCCCAGATTGTTCCTTAGGCAACATCAGCAATGGTAGAAGTGTCTCAGTAGGCAGCAATTGCTATTCTCACGAGTCTGTGAGGCGTTGATGCTTTGGGTAACCAGTAACAGGACAGAGGTCTTTGGGCTGTTTTCTTAACTCTCAGGTCACATCATCAACTGCCTTTCTTCTGGGACTTGCTGGCTGAAGAGAAATCTATCTATCTCCTTTGCCTCTGAAAAGGTAAACAAATAGCCCCTCCTTTTGGGCAATTAACAGCATGGAAACAGAATCGTGGTTAAGATTGGGTGTTTTCCTCCTTCAATGCAGGAATACTTCCTTCTATCAAATTGGCGTTCTATAATGCTCACCCTCCCAACACAACCGCTGAAGACAAAGTGGGTGAACAAGCAAATGTGGTGAAGAAAGCTGATGGTGCACGGCTATCAAAAGATATAGCATCTGGGGTCTTAAAGGCTTGAAGATAAACAAGGGGCCATCTAGCTCAGAAGCAACAAAGCCCACAACAAATGCTGGTGGAAGAACACACCAGCCTGTGTGATCATGAGGTTCTGAAGGGATCAGTTATCAGGCATCAAATAACAAAAAATCATATCATTGGGTGCACACCTCCATGATACGATCACCAAAAACAAACGGGTGCATAAGCAAATGTGGCGAAGAAAGCTGATGGTGCCCGGCTATCAAAAGAGATAGTGTCTGGGGGTGTTAAAGGCTTGAAGGTAAACAAGCGGCCATCTAGCTCAGAAGCAACAAAACCCACATGGAAGAAGCACACCAGCCTGTGCAATCACGAGGTGTCGACGAGATCAGGTATAAGGCATCATCAAAAAAATACCATAGTGAATGAAGGGGGAAGTGCACAGTGGAGACCCAAAACCCATTTGTCAGCCACTGGATATCCCCTCACAGAGGGGTCTAGGGGAGGAGATGAGTCGGTCAGTGTGTGATGTAGTACCGATGAAGAATACAGCTTTCCCCCAGATCCTGGATGCTTCCTACCCCCCCAACGACCATGATCCGAATTCTACCTTGCAAGACTGGGTAGAGCAGAGGTTGTACACTGGTGCATATAGGAGCTGGAGGCACAGGGAATCCAGGGTGGATGATACCTTCAGGACCAGGGGTATGAGGGGCGATACTGGGAGAGTAGAGGGTGAGTGGGTTGGTAAGGGGGAACGGAATACAAGGATCTACATGTGACGTTCTCCCTGGGGGATGGACAACAGAGAAGGGGGTGAAGGGAGATGCCAGATAGGACAAGATATGACAACATAATAATCTATAAATTATCAAGGGCTCATGAGGGAGGGGGGACCGGGGAGGGAGGGCAAAGAAAAAGAGGACCTGATGCAAAGGGCTTAAGTGGAGAGCAAATGCTTTGAAAATGATTAGGGCAAAGAATGTACAGATGTGCTTAATACAATTAATGTATGTATATGTATGGATTGTGATAAGAGTTGTATGAGCCCCTAATTAAATATTTAAAAAGAAACAAGGGCAAATGGAAAGGCAAACACAGGGAAGATGCAGTTACATTGTGTGGAATGCAATCAATGTCACAAATCAAAGTATGTATGAATTCTCCAGCATAAAACCAGTCTGCTTTGGTAACTTTTATCCAAATTACAAAAAAAGTTAAAGAAAAAAATTCATTATGTTTCTATATACCATCAATAAATTATTTGAAAACCAAAAAAAAAAACCTTGGGTGCTTTCTTCATATTTTCCTTGTCCTTCATCTTTCTCCAAATGTTTTTGCGTCCTTTTTACTACTGTTATGAACAGTGCGAATGACCCTGTGAAAGGGTCATTCAACGCGCCCCCCTCCAAGGGGTTCGCAACCCACAGGTTGAGAACTGCTTTTCTAAGGGGAGTCCATCAGCTTTCTTCTGCAAAAATATAAACGAATCGTCCTTCCTACACGTGATTAGTGGACTGGGATCCCAAAGGGGATTTCCATCTTCCTGGGACTTCTTATGATCAGCTAATTTCTATAGAGGTGAAAATGTGTCTATCTGCCCTAATTTTGTTACAAGCTTTTAGTAAGGAGAAAATTGTTTTAATTCAAATGACTAAATGAAATTTATTAGACATAGAATTTCCTTTCATCTCTTCCGTCTGTTTTAACAATGGAGACTCTAAGACATTGTAACCAATCTCAGGGAACTTGCCAGGTTCCAAACCAGTGAAACTTTAAAAAGTCATTTTATTGGGAGCACATACAACTCTTATCACAATCCACACATACGTCAAATGTGTAAAGAATACTTGTACATTTGTTGCCCTCATCATATTATGTAAATTTCAGCTGTTAGCTCTCAGAAAATCAAGAGCGCTCACTAGTTGTACTTAGAACTTCTTAAACACAGGATAATTTTAAAGACTGATAAAATCTTAATAAATTTGCACAACTGTTTTTGAACTAAGTTACCAAACAGACATGTTTCCTTTAAGTTTCTCAGTAAGGTTACAGGCTCAATTAAGACGTATGGACCTTCAGGAGTTTTATATCGTAGGATTTTACAATCTTGCAATATTCTGTCTTGATTAAGTTCGCTCATTCCATGTTGGATTTAGGTGGGGTTAGTAGGTGGGTCTTAGACTCTCAGGAATGCCCTAAGGAAGAGACCCCATATACCGAATTGGAAAAAAAAAAAAAAAAAACATTTTCCTCCAATTTCTAATTCCATGTGAGGGTGCTGTTGTTTCCCCACAACAGTATTCCAAAAGACCCCTTGATCCACAGGGTGGTCAGACTTCTCAGATGCTCTTTCCTGATAGGTATACACTTTAACTCTAGAAATTCAAAGAAGCAGGAATTGGCTTAAACTGGCTTATTTATTAACCATGGTATATCAGATTTTATTACTGCCCTAATTTCTTCTTCATAATCCTGATCAATACTTTCAGTAACAATCTGAACTGCATGAGAATTTAGGTTGGACCTTCCTAACACACATCCTATAGTTCTCTTATGTAGTGGACCCCAATTACTGCTCTTAATAATTTCTGGTTTAATTACATTTTTCGCTTCTCCCTACACCTGTGAATAACTTCAGTATCAATGTGAACTACATCTTAATGTAGAGAAAGCCCAAATCCTTACCATGGGATCAATAGAAAATACCACGAAAAGTGGAGATAAGATTGAAGCTGTCAAGGATTTCACCTGCCCACGATCTACAATCAGTGGTCATAGAAGACATAGACATATGATGCATTTCATTGGACAAATCTTATGAACATGATCTCTCCAAAGGTTAAAAACAATGTTTCTTTGATGACTAATATGTACTAGGCCCAAGTTATTTTACTTTCAACTATCTCATATGCCCCTGAATGTTGGACAACGAATGAGAAAGTTTAAAGGAGAAATGATGTATTTGAATTATAGTGCTGGTGAATAATTTGATAGTGTGGTAGAGTGTCAATTATATCTTGGAAATGTACAGTTATAATGCTTCTTATAATGGAAATATGAGTATTTCATCTTAAGCATGTTGTACATCAGAAAGATCAATCCTTGGAAAAAGACATCATGATGGTTAAAGTATAAGGTCACTAAGAACAAACAAACAAACAAAAGGATGAACTTCGACAAGATAGAACATCATAGTAACTGCAAAAAAGAGCTCAATTGGGCAACTGTGAGGATGAAGCAAGACTCATATGTGTTTCATTCTGTTTTATCTAATGTGGCTGCGTGTCTCAATAATTTGAAAGGACTGACCTAGCAAAATGTGATGCCTATTACAAGCATTTTGCTCAATTGTGAGCTAATGAAATCATTACTTTTACAGATGGGAACCTGAAAAGGTTTATTTAATAGTGTGCTGAAAGTGTTAACTGCAGCTATCAATCAACAGATAAAATTAAGGCATCCAAAATGGCAGCAAAGAAGTAAAGCTCTATAATTGCTGTTGATGTCACTTGAAATATTAAAAGCCCCAAAGAACCTATGAGAAACATATTGCATCTAATTGAAAGGTTCAGCAATCTCATGTGTAGAAGTCAATGTAGAAAAAGAGTTTGAATCCTGTGTAGTAGTATAGAAAGCTCTGAAAAGGGAATCAAGAAAATAATACCATTTACAACAGCCAATAGGAAAATGAAGCTCCACAGTCACCCCATGTTGAGTGCTCTTTGGTCTCAGTGGTTTAGGTGCAACCTATATGGCAATGTCCTTGTTTGATGTTGTGCCAGGGGAGATGGCTTCAGCTTTCAACTCTAAAGGGCACTTGTATGTGCACACAATTCACATTCATGAATGTACTTCTGGTCTGCAACAGGTACAACTAATAGGAAACCTATTTAACACTAAAGAACCACACATGGGGAAAGCAGAGCTGCACATCTGAAATGTGGTCTGGAGCCTGATGCTTAATGGTGGGTATATCTCACCAAGCGGGCTAGCAGCTAGTCATGACTGATGCAGATGTATCCACTTACAAACGACTTCATAGATGAGATCTGACAAAACAAAGTCTGAAGATCTAATACTGAACATTCAAGGGGGCCAATTCTCTGTGTCTGTCATGAGATGTAATGATTTCTCACTATGTGCGTGTGTATATATGTGTGTGTGTGTGTGTGTGTGTGTGTGTGTGTAGGGGGGGGTCTTACTCACTTTACTATATCTTCCTCACTATTATGCTTTACGGAATGAATGGTTTTTCATTAATAGTCAGCTATATCCTCAACAAGCTTACATTTTCTTATTCATTTAAAATAATTTAAACAAAAACGTCATTTTAATGGGTTTACGTTTTGCTCATTTCCTCTCCTCACATAAAAACCAGTCCACAAAACAAAAAGTAAGAAATATTTTAAAAATATGTAAACTCTTCAAAAACCATACAAAGCCAAGCAATACAATCTTTAAAATATAGGAAATATTTTATTTATCACCACATTATTTGATATTATTTCCCAAATAAATAAAATTCGTTTGGAAGATATATTAAAGATGTATTAATAAGATTAACAGAAGTTGTTAGTTTTAATTTCAAAATATAATAACAGTGCTGTAAAAAAAAAGAAAGAGAGCCCATAAATCAGGATATATCACTACAAACTCAGAAAAACTTCAATTGTATAGTACACATTTTCAAAGAAAATACGTCCTATTGTAAATGGTCCTAAAACAACTCAAGTGATTAAAGCTCATGATTAAGGCTTGTGAGAACCAACTAACCATTGGATGTTCTTCATTTAAAGGCCAGGACAATGGTTTAACAGTTTTAAGCTACAAGAACAAAGTATAAGTGTTGATATACTGTAGATCACAGTTTCTTGATGCTGGGCTAAGAGGCACTTCTATAATATCCATTCACATGGAGATTACCTCGACTCTCTCTAACATACCCACCCTGGGCCCACTCAGGACTCCTACCACTCCAGTTCCACTTAGGACCCCTGCTCTGACTCTCTTAACCTGTCTCCTCCTCCTCTGACGCGCTCCTTATTCTGCAATGTGAGCCATGGGCACACTGATCCTGGGATTCACTGCACGCACCCAAACAGAGAGCTGAGGTGAATTAGCATATCGAAATGCCATTCAAAATCTAAAAAGGGGTACATTAAGAGAGGCACAGCAGCGATCTTATCTGGATCAGAAGCCTCTGAAGCCCTGTAGTTGACCAAATACATCAATTAAAATGTGGTAGATTTCTAGAGACTGAGTATTGATTCCTGTGACAGGGGGAAACTACTGGGATCACTCATTACTGGAGCCCCGCATTCTATGGGCTTTGACTTTAAACCCCTCTGGGTTCTCAAGGGAACATTCAAAACAAACCCTCGGGTTTCTGCCACTGGAGAGGAGGGCCATTCTCAATTCAAAAGATTTCTCACCAGAGGAAGGTCCATTTCATTGCCATTTCATAGTTGGTGGTGAAATGTTTCCACTATCAACCACACACCTCATTTCCTACCCATGACACCTAAGGGTGGGGGGCCATACTCAGCAGGTATAAACATTTCAAAGGTAAAGAAAGGGGAGACTGCACTAAAGAAACCGAACACGAACGGGGGAAATATAAACCACAGCACAGGCCTGAAGGTCAGAGCCCCACCACCAGGTCCTAAGCAACTTTCAGGCTCAATCAGAAGATCACACAGAGCACTCACTTCATCACCATCCAGGTGCCCAGCATAATGACCGCGGGTTACAATTTACAAAGGCAACTGTGTTCTCCTCTGAGGAGGAAAAACAAACGAGATGCAACAAACATTCCTACTGTCTCACTCCTGCCAGATTTGCCAAGATCCTCACAACACTTAGCTCTGAGAATAGGGTGATAAATGTTTCCACCTTGAGGGAATAGATCAAATTTTCATTGATCAGAATATGTCATTCTCACTTGAACATTATTTTCAGTGGTTATTATTTAGTCTATGAAATTGTGACACCTCAATTAACACATAAGCCTTATTTAAAAAAAAAATTGGGGGCGCTCTTACAGTTCTTATCACCATCCATCCATACATATATCCATTGTGTCAGACACATCTGTACATCTGTTGTTATTATCTTTTCCAAAACATTTTCTTTCTACTGGAGCCCCTGGCATCAGCTCCTCATTCCCTCCTACCCCCATGAACCCTTGAGAATTTAGAAATTATTGTTTTATTCATGTCTTACACTGAGCGCTCTCTCATTTCACCAACTTTCCTGCTGTCCGTCACCCTGGGAGAGGGGCCATACATCGACCTTTGCATCCCCCTTAATCCCCACCCCCTACCTTACCCTCCTAGTATCACTGCTCCCTTTTTTGGTCCTGAAGGATTTCTCTGCTCTGGATTCCCTGCGTTGTGAGTTCTTATCTGTACCAGTATACAAGTTCTGGTCTAGCCAGATATTTAAGATAAAATTGGGGTCATGAAAGTGGGGGAAGGTGGGATGTGGAGGAAGAATTAAAGAAAACCAGAGGAAGGTTGTTTGTTTTCTCAGTGCTATACTGCACATTAGCCTTATTGAAGGTTTTCAAATTTTATTTTATATTGAAAAATGGACTATTCTTTTCAGTCTCAAAAACAACCAATATTCTTTAGAAAATTGCTGTACATTTTCCGACAGCAGTATGGACACATGGTGCTGGGAATGGAGTGCTGTATGAAACAGAATCGTTCTTCATAGAAGAGGAGACCGTGGGACAAAATGCTCTGCAGAGCACATTGAAATCTGCAAACAGAGTATGAAGACTAAGCCAAATGCAGCAGTGAACAAATATAAATAGTAATTCATGAATTTCAAACGCATTATGAAAGTAATGCCTGAAACCAAATGGCCCAGTAAAATCTGTCAAGTTTTAAAGACAAAACGAAAATTATTTATGATACATAAATAGTATCAGAGAGAGCAAACTTATTGTTATCCTAAAAGGTTGACTAGGACTAGAATTCAGAATCCAGAACACCAGGAAGGAGACATGAGGGTGATATATTTTACGGAGAATCCAGACAGCATCGTACTTGAGAGTGACTGAGAATCGTCCTTGCTACAAAGCCCGACTCTTCTGGAAACATCTAGACATAATTGTGAGTGACTTATATTCAGGTAATAATACAGACTGGAACTGCCCCGATAGGGTTCCCTAGACTGTGACCTTTGTGGACCCAGATTGTTAGTTTTTGTGTTTGCCCAGGGACAAGCTGGTGGGTGATAACTGCTCATTCTTCAAATAGCATGCACGGTCTAAAACAAGTGGCACCCGGGATTGCTATGTGGTGGACTACAAATGTAGGGAGAAACCCAAGGTAAAAAAAATAATTGATATATTAGTATTAGTGTGTTAACAAATATACTATTAATTGTATCATAAATCTTGCACAGAAAAAGGTTGCATAATTAAAACACGATGTAGGAAATTATATGGGGACCAGAATAATGAGGGGAAAATAGCACAAATACTGACAATAATATTAAATATGATTAAACAAAATACAGAATAAAACAAAGTAATAAAGATAAGGAAGCAAATTAAGATACACATTGAGAAACTCAGTTACCATAACCCAATGGTACCAAGTGAATTGCATCTCATAGGACAGAGGAGAACGGCTCCTTCGGGTTTCAGACACTGAAAATTTGGGGGGAGCAAACAGCCTCATCTTTCTCCCTTGGAGTGAATGGTGGTTTCAAACTCCTGAGCTTCCATTTAGAAGCCCAATGTAAAATCCATCATGCCACCAGGGATAGTGATTTGTATATAGTGTTTATTTGTACATAGTCTTTATTATTTATTTATTACACTTTCTTTTCCTGGTTGTTTGATAGCCATATAATTGTACCTCACTTTGGGCTGATATATTTATTGAATTAAAATTGCTAAATAATTTTAACACTTCCTCAACTTAGAAAAAGTTGTACTATATTATTATTTTAGGAAATTGCATTTGGATAAACAAAATTAATTTCCATTTCTGCACCTCATTCCACCAGATATGTTGTTAATAGCCTTTGATTCCAGACATGTTGTTAGTTGCCTTTGATTCAGTTCTTACTCATAATGACACTATAGACAAAAGAAAAGAAAGAAAAACGGTTCAGTCCTGAACCATCCTTGCACTTGCTCCTCTGTTTGAGACCATGTAGGCCACCACTCTATCTGTGCATCTAATTGAGCATATTCCTTTTTCTTGCTAACACTTACCAAACAGGATGTACTTCTCCAGAAACTGGCCCCTGATAACCTGTTCAAAATATGTGAAGAGATTTACTGTTCTCTATTCCAGAGAACATTCAGAGATACAAGCCTGCAGTGTCCTCCCCTTATGGCCCACTTGCTTATTTTAGAATCAGAGTTCTCCTTCCACTGAGTGTGTCCTTCACTGTGACCTAATCAATTATCTCAGAAATGAGTCCTCCAACCAGATCAGTCATTCCAGTTCACGTGCTTCCAGAGTTCGGGCTCTCTCTATGCCTGGAACCCTTGTTTCTGCATCAAGGGAGACGATGGGTAGCAAGCATCACTGAAGACACGTCACAAAGTTAACCCCAGAAGTCTCCACATTATGTTATCGTACCTAGAGAACATCAGTCAATTACTACCCATAATGCACAGGGAGTAATGCAGAGAGACACCTCCTGAGAGACCAGACGGTGAGCTGTAATAGATCAATGACCTCGGGACATTTAAAATCATGCATTTCACTCATGAATCTGCACATACTTGTATTTCATTGTTAACATATTTTGAGTAACAGATGATATGACAATGATAAACTCTTTCCCACGAATGAAAATGGGTCATATAGGATGATACTGAAAGGTCAGAGTCACTTTTGATGTTTATACTGCAGAGAAGGCAAGTTCTTCCTCTCAAGCTTGCAGTGAAGAGGCAATATTGAGAAAGAAAAAAAAGAAAGAAAGAAAAACCTGTCTCTGGAGATGCTGAGAGCTAAGAGAGGGAGCCGTGATTCCAACAGGAAATGCTCCCTGTCATCCTTCTGTGCCTGTCTAGGGCTGGGTGTCTGTGCTCTGGGGGTCCTGCACGCTCCCTGCGGCCCAATGTATCCCCTGGAGGGGAGGTTTGTGTATGGGATCGCACTAACTTTCCCTTACTGGTCTCCTTGCACAGTAATACAGGGCCGTGTCCTCCTCAGCAGTCACAGAACTCAGCTGCAGGAAGAACTGATTCTTCAATGTGTCTCTGGTGATGGAGAGTCAGCTTTGGAAGGATGGGTTATAACATGTATTACCATCATAATCTATGTATCCCCTCCACTGCAGCCCTTTCCCTGAGGTCTGGCAGATCCAGCTCCATTAGTAACCACTGCTGGTGATGGAGAAACCAGAGACAGTGCAGGTGAGGGACAGCTTCTGGGAGGGTTTCACCAGTCCTGGACCTGACTCCTGAAGCTGCACCTGGGACAGGATGTCTACAAATAAAAACGGATGATCGCTGTCAGTCACTTGAAGTCACAGCCGTCCCCGTAGACCTAGGTCAGATATCGCAATCACCCACCTTTCTTTCCAAAGGGACCTATAGTCCTGTCTGAAGAGAACTGGTAGCTTTCCGGCCCAAGGGTGATTTTTACCTTAGTATCTAAAGAATAATCTGCATGTGAGGGAATCCTGTCTTTATTAACAGAGAATGATAGCGACCAGACTCCCCTCTAACTTTTGATCATATTGTAGGGTAACTCTTTGAACTTATATGCATATTAGTGTCAGATGAGGAGGCACTTGGCCAAAGATGTGTGGGGGGAAAGTTCAAAGGAAAGCCAGTGATTTCTGAGCTCAGTGTTCTCTCTCTTCAGCCCCTCAGCCCCTGCCCTGCCTTGGGCGCCTATATGCCCTATGCCCCAGAGGGTGGACGGGATAGAGTTTAGTGAACGCATCAGGTGGACACCAGGGTATCTCCACTACCCCACACTCTCCAAAACGCCTTTTCTTCTTCACACAGCAACCTTATTACCAGTACCTGAGACCCACTGCAGACCCTCCCCTGGAGCTGCTTTCATGGTGAATGGAGAGACTGGACAAGAGAGCCTGAGAAATGTTCTTGACTGACTCAAGTTTCCCCCAAACTCTACTGGCTGCACTTTTCCGTGGACTTTTGCAAACGCAAAGATTTCCTGTCCAGGAAACTCTCACACATATCCATTGTTTATCTAGCCATTGTTTATACCTGCTCAGTGAATGGGCAGACCAGGGCATGCCATGGCTGTGTCTTCTATCCTCAAGTGGAAGGCTTGGGCTAGGCTGGTTTTATCAACAGAAGAGTAATGTCCCTCTCGTGTGTCCATCTATTTTAAAGCTATATGAGGGATATATATGAGTGTCTTAGGAGAAGTATGTGGAAATTATGATATCTGAAAAATATACTTGATTTCTTATCATACAAGTTTACTCAACTGTTGGAACTCCATTGAGACCAAGAAGAACAGAGGAAACCATAAAGATTTCTACTAGAATATAACCACTCTCATCCACAACATGTAAATGCCTAAGTGTACAAGTGAATGACACCCAAATGGGAAGTTATGGGCACATGTGGCTAACTACTGCAGTTAAGGGGGAAACAGATGAGGGTTAAAATTGTAACAAGAGAGAGAGAGAAAAGCTATATCCCAGAAGAGGGTGAGGCATTTCACCTGGGTTCATGCTTGCCCCTCAGGGAGACCAAGGGTCCTTTTAAGGTCACACCCCAGAAATAGGTTCAAAATGCCCATTTAAGAAGGAGGCATGGTCAGATTAAATTAATCACTTCTCCCTTTAGCAAAGTCCCATCCCCCAAACAAAAAGTAGTAAAACATAATAATCCCTAGAATTCACCTGAGAGTGCTGAAACATCAGGTGAATTATTTTGGGATTGGGATGAGGTCTGGAAAGTCTAAAGCCAGGAGCAGCAAAGAGAAAACTTCAACACTGATATCCATGGAACTGAACCTCTAATATCATTCCCTCCTCTGATTTTGGCATTACCATTTGAAATCCTTGGACCATGCTCTGAAGCCCAAAGCTTTGGCATAACAGTCCTTTGTGCTTCCCACACCAAGTTGTTTCGCTTTAATGTCGAGGGAATAGTTCAGTTTCTTTAATGATACTCTTGTAGGATACTATTAAATTGGGGTCACCCTGAGATGTTACTGAATGACAAGAGGCATTTTGTCTTTTGCATTTCCTGCTAAGTGACAAATTGTCCACATCTGGGGTGGAATCTTCACTAAAGGAATGTTATTTCGTTTAAGATGTACAAGTGAGGAAGTGATAAACAGTACCTAGGATATCATATTAAATGATTTCATAATTTCAGAACAGGTGTCAAGCTCTGTCTTTGCATTTTAGCTAATACTGGTGTCATAAAATATATGCCCTCTAGAGACTGAATACTTTCACTCAGCATAAAGTTCTCTAGGTCTATCTATGTCACGACAAGCTCTCTGGTTTCTCCAGTGTTTTTAGACATGTAGAGCATACACACAAATGAATGCCCTAGAAGGATTTGATGAGAATAATATTTGGGAACGATTTGTTATGTGATAGTGAAACACAGAACGTAGTCATGTTCACATTATTCCAAATACCATAGTTATTAATATATAAATCATTTTCTTATTGCTTAGCTTATGTCACTAAATTTATATACTTTACGTGGGAATAGACCCATAACTTTATAGCTATCCAGCATGAATTTATTTTAATGGTAAATATCTTAGAGCATGAACACGTGTATGCCACAATTTATTTATTATATTCATCTGTTTGGGGTCGTTTAGGTTGTTTCTCATTTCAAGTTGAAAACAAAAATGGAGAGGAGGGGGAGTGGAAGGCATTCACATTCTTATTCTCACAAATCACCATAACAAGCATGGTCATTCTGTAAACTTTTCTTAACCACAATTGTAAACTTAGTAACATTTAAAACAATAAACATTGTATTTTAAGAGAGAGGGTTGTTATTAGGAAGAAAAAAGAGCAATTCCTTACCTTCGCTGGAGAAGATGTCTTGGATGATTACTTAAGTTGTATAAAGGTTAGCCTGAAACATTTAATAAATAGCCAAAAGTTTCTAGTGTTAAAGTGATTAGGATCCCCAGGAGCACACAGACTTCAGACAATACGTGTTTTATAGCAGAACATTCCCTTAATGTGTAGATCAGGGGCACTCACACTTTTTCAGCATGCGAGCTACTTATAAAATGATCAAGTCAAAATGCTCTACCAACCACAAAAATGCAAAACGTATATTTATTTATTTAGTACATTTATTCATAAATGCTTTGAGAATTCTTTATATGTACAATGCATGTTTATGTACCTTACATAACTGCATGAGTCCAAATTGCACAACACAATTAACTATGTAAATTTTCTAGAAGTGTTCTTTATTTTTCTATTATAATTGTCTCCCACAAATAAATACCCACTTTATGTTTTTGTTTTCATTATGTCATCTTTGTGACCTTGTTTATGATATGATTTAGAATACATTTATTGACAGTTTCCTTTATATTTTTTTATCATATCACACTATTTAGTTTGAGTTTCATATTTAACTTTATGGCACCCGTCTCCGTGTCAAATAGGTGTAAGGAAAACAAAAAATACACTGAAGAGAAGATAATGGAGCAGAGTGCAGCTCAGAATCCTGTCTTTACCTGGAGTTCTGGAGTCACACTGCCTTCTCCACACGTCCTTTCACAGTGATGCATAGCAATGGCCTGCGCAACAATGGAGCTCAGCGTTCAATGAAAGGGGTCATGGAGGATGTGTACTCAGGACATCAGAGTAGGAGTGTAGGTTGTGCTCTCACCACTCCATAGTATACAGACCCACCACTGGTTTAAGAGAATCTAGAGAAAGAACCGGTGAGGCACGATGTCTGTGAGTCCTACAAGTCCTTGACCAACCCCTGCAAGCTGCACGTGGAGACAGTAAGGCAGGTGCTCAGATAAAGCATTACCAAAATTTCACGTTTCATCCCTGAGCTGCTCACCTCTGAGAACTACCCCCAAGAAGAGGAAGAAACTGACATGCTCTAGGAACGAAGCCCATGATTCCCAGGTGTATTATCCAGAGTGAGTAAGACCTAAATTTAAACAAATACATCATGAGACACTATCTGATGGACTATGTGGAGGATGGATGTGAGTCGTACTTTTGTAATAAAGTTAAAAGGGGGATCATTTGGGATGAGAATGTTGACTATTTCCTCTGAGAACACAATCCTGTCCATGACTTCTCCATTCATCAAGCCCAAGGTCCAGTTTTCCTAGGCCACAGAAAGTGACGAGGAAGATGGTTGAGGAGGTAGACATGGATTAGGATGGAGGATGACTTCAGAAATAAAGGCAGTGATCATGTACTCTCATGGATTTACACATTTATAAAATACAACAAATCCAAGGATATTTAAAATGTCAGATATGCATTTACTCTTCTGCATTAGATAATGGTAATATAAAATATTCAAAATTTTGAAGATCAGCTAAATCTAGCAATCTCACTGAATTCAGCCAAAAGTGACTCCAATTCAATGTTTGTTGTAAATAGGAATAGCTTTTGTGAGTCAATATAAAGGAAGAACTTTTCTTCAACCGCTACACTGCTGTGTCTACTCAAGAGTCATTCTAGTGTGGAAAGAGTACATGTCACACTGAAGCAAATTACCCTTGACACAAAGATATTTCTTATCTAGAAAGTAGTCGATAATAATGTCATTCACACCCAAAATTATACCGAAATATCTGAAATTGTTCACCTAAGGTTTTGTGTCCCTAGATACTGGAAATGTTACCAATATCATACAATAAATTAGTAGCAAACCACCAGAAGTAGTGTGAGGTAATCCGAACAAATAATCTGGTAAACAGCACAAATGTGGACCCCTGGGTGAAATCAGTGGGATAACATTCTGTGGGATTGTGAAGGTGAAGCTTCAACATCTGACACGAATAACGGAATTATCCTGTTTGGCCCTAGAGATCTCCCTGAACCCTGAATTCACACAGATAAGTTTGTGTCTGCCTTGACAATCATGGGCAACAGTTTCTGGAACATAGACAGATACAATCATAGGCCACTATGGTTAAGAAAAGCAAAAACAACAGACAACAACAAAAACAAAATATCTGTCATTTGAAGAAACAATTCAATAAAAAATACGTTGACTGGCTATACTGTGACTGAACCATTGTCAGGAAGTCGAACAACATGTGGTAGAAGAATACACTCTCAAACCTTGAGCCAAGAGTCAAACACTTCATAGTCATATTTACCCCCATTTCCCCTGAGTCTGATTGGAAAGAATTTATGTGAGCATCATGGGAACTCTGATACAGGGACCCCTGGAAGAATTACCAGAATTACCTCTTGTCCTTAAGGCACAGTCTGTTTGTTGCTGTAATATAGACTATATTCTTCTGTTACAATATAACTTTTGAATTCACAGATATCAAGAGTTGGCTCAGAATTGTTTTTTTTAAATTAGGGAGAGATTCCTTAGGGAAACTGATATTTAGAAGCAACCTCAGATCATCACAGGAAACCAGTCTTGAAGCTTCAGCTGCACCTGCTCCTGGGTCTGAGTCCTATGCTCTGTTGATCCTGAGCGCCCCCTGGAGACCAGTCTCCTCTCTGCAGGGGAGGTTTGTGTCTGAGCTCTCACTGACTTTTCCTCACTGTGTCTCTTGCACAGTAATACACGATTTCAAGTCTTATCAGGTTTCTAGTTGTCTCTAGATAGGGTGAATCTGCCCTTTACTGAGCCTGTGTAGTATGCATCACCACCAGGATTAATAGCTGAGACCCACTGAAGTCCCTTCCCCGGAGCCTGGCGAACCCAGTTCATCCAGTAGCTACTGACAGTGAATCCAGAGGCTGCACAGGAGAGTTTCAGAGAACCCCAGGCTTTCTTAGGTTGCCCCCAGACTCCACCAGCTGCACCTCACCCTGGACACCTGCAAACACAGAGGCACTGTGATTAGATGACACAAATACAAACACATGCACTCACAATTACCTAGACACAGAAGGATCTACAATGATTCCCATGTAAAATGGACAAAATGAAAGCCAAGGTTGTTGCAAAGTTCACGATGTGTCCTCTGGACTAGCTCCTGGGCACAAATGGAAACAGCAGAGACCCCAGGGACAGGACTATCCTCTGAAATCTCTCACATCAGGGGCTGTGACTGGTTTATCAGTGGCAGAGAGCTGCATTTGCATGTTCCCTGATATTTAGAAGCAGTTAAGTAGAGAATATGGGCAAGAGTTCTCCCTCAGAATCAGAGAAACACAAGCATTTGCAAAGGAAAACATAGCTCTTAAACAAGTTATTATCAAGTATTGCTTTAATTGTTACATATTATCAATATTTTAAAGTAGTTTTTAATTTATAAACTTTATATTATATACACAACAAACTTTGTGGTATGAGAGTTCACAGTGCATCCTCTCTCGTTTCCCTGAAGATGTAAATACACATGGTGATAGTAGACGGCTCTCTTATCTGTTTCTTATGTGGGTACATTATTAGATTTCATGGTTGTTCTCCAAGGAATTTCCACATTTCAGTGGTATTTTTAAACAGTGTGCATGAAGTTGATCATAAAACTTGCCCAGAAACATGTGGAATGGTGCTTCCTACCTGGTTTCTGTTTTGGGGGATTCTGGTCCTCCTTCTTTTGTCATGATCACGAAATCTGGATATTTACCACCTGACTTAATCTTCCAAAACCGTCCGTTTTCTTTACTCTTTTTAAAGATAAACTTATACTTGTTTAAAATATTTTAAATACTTCTAACCTACTCTTCACCTGTTTCAATTTCAGGTGTGTATCTTTAAGTTCTTTTTAAATATATATATATATATTAATCATTTTATTGGAGCCTCTTACAGCTCCTATAACAATACACACATCAATTGTATCAAGCACATTTGTATATATGTTGCCATCATCCTTTTCAAAAAATTTTCTTTTGCTGAAGCCTTTGGTATCAGCTCCTCTGTTTACCCACCCTCCTCCAACCTCCCATCCTCATGACCCTTGATAAATTATAAATTATTATTTTCATATCTTACAATGTCCGCTGTCTCCCCTCACACAGGTTTCTGCTGTTTGTGTGTGTATGTTATATATACATCAATCATTGTGATAGGTTCTCCCTTTCTCTCCCTTCTCCCCCTACCAACCCTCTACCCCCTACCCTTATGGTATCACTATTCCAATTATTGTTCCCGAGGGGTTTATCTGTCCTGTATTCTGTGTCGAGAGCTCTTATCTGTACCAGTGTACAGGCTCCTGTCTAAGCCAGTTAGTAAGGTAGAACTAGGGTCATGATAGTGGAGAGGAGAAACATTAAAGAACTAGAGGAATGTTGTGTACTTCATTGGTGCTATACTGCCCCCTGGCTGACTCATCCCTTCCTTGTAACTTTGCTGTGAGGGGATGTCTAATAGTCTGCAGATGGGCTTTGGGTCTTCGCTCCGACCCCCCTTGCTTGCATCTATGTGATTGTTTTGGATCTTTTGGTGTCTGATATTTGATGCTATCACCACTTCATAACCACACATGCTGGTATGCTTCCTCCATGTGGGCTTTGTTGCTTCCCTGCTAAATAGCCGCTTGTTTAATTCAGACCTTTATGACCCCAGGTGTTATATTTATAATAGCCAGATACCATTAGCTTTGTTCATCACATTAGCTTATGGACCCATTTTGTCTTCAGCGATTGATTCAGGAAGGTGAGCATTGCAGAATGCCAGGTTATTAGAACAAAGTGTTCTTGAGGAAGGACTTGAGTAAAGGCCCATTGTCTGTCTGCCACCTTAATACTTAACATATAAATATATGTTGCATAGAAATCGTTATAGGTTAATATGTTTACATATATACATGCCTATATTTAACCTATATAATTGTCTTTGTCCTCCTAGTTCTCTCCTCTATTTCCTTATACTTTACTCTTTTCCCAGTCTCGTATTCAACCTTTATTTGGCTCTCAGTAATTCCTCTCAGTTATATTGCACTTGATTAACCCCCACCAGGCATTTTCGCCCTCCTCATCATCGGTTTTTTAGATCTCTTGCTGTTCCCTTGTTTCGGGTTTGACTCTCCCTCTCCCTTTCCTCTACATTTCCCCTGTCCCCCAGGAACTGTCAGTCCCATTGTTTTCTCCTCCAGATTGTTTATCTTGCTTACCATACAGAGAGAGACATGAAAAGAAAAGAAGTCTGGGTTGGGGGAAGAGGGCAGCCAAAAGTAGCAAACAAGTCTGCCTTCTGATCTGAATGAATGTTTTCCTATGGAGTCTGATGCCCTCCAAATCTTTAGTCTATTTTCTGGATTCCTTGGGGACTTTGTTGCTTTGCTCCCCTTGCTGCTCTATTGTGCTCCTTTGTGTTTGACCAGGTGTTGGCTGGTCAGACCTGGCACAATTGTCGCATTGCATCTCCAGCGTGGTCCCTGCAGCGCTGTGGGTCAATGAAGGGCTATCATGTCTCACGTGGTGGGGCCGGCCCCATGGTTTTCTCTGTGCCTTGACTGCTGTGGGCAGGAGTGTCATCCTCACATCTTGCTGGATCAGGATGCATTTCTCTCTTGCTCCCTCGCTCATTCTCCCTCTTAGTTTGTTTCTGGGTGGTCTGGGCAGCCCTGCCACTCTCCCAGAGCTGTATCTTCAGTGCTGTCCTCTGTCGTGCACTCTTCTGAGGAGGGTGTCATGGAAGATGGGTTTGGGGCGGACCCCACAGACCTCCCTGTTAGTTTGCTGCTTCATACCGCTATGCTGTCCTCAAGGCGTGGTGTACCAGGTTGAGGTCTGGTCCCTCTCTCCCGTTCCTGTGGAGACAAACAGTACCTTCCCCCCCAGGTAGGTTAGTGCCCTGTTCCCCCAATATCCATGTCTTCTGCTTCTTCTTCTTTCCCCCTCCTTTTTAGTCAGCTGGTACCTTCATCCCTGGGTGGGTTTGACCCATCCCAGAGTGCCCGGGCCTCATCCCGGGAGTTTATGCCTTTAGTGACTTGCCCCCTATGCCCCTTGTCCTTGTTAAGCTTACCTCAGTGGGCTCATGTTGTACTTGTCCATTTCTGCTTGGTTCACTTTGCTTAGCTTAATTTCCTCCAACTATTCCCATGCGATGATATGCTTCATGCACATTCATCAATGGTTTTAAAAGGATGTGTAGTACTCCATTGTATGTATGTACCACGGTTTTATAATACCTTCATGTGTTGATGGAAATTTAGGTTGCTCCAAGGTCTTCTTGAACTGTGCCGCAATGAAGACTGGAGCGCAGATGTCTGACAATGGTCTATCTCTTACCTCTTCTGGGTATATGCCAAGTAGGGAGATTGCTAGGTCACATGATAGCATGATTTCCGTTTGTTTTAGGTATTGCCAAATCGATTACCATAGTGACTCCACATACCTACAAGTCCACCAGCAGTGGATGAGATTTCTTATCTCAGCACACCCACTCCAACACTTGTTGACGTCTGATTTTTTTAATTGGACCATCTTTGAATTTGTTATGTAATATCTCACACTTGTTTTCATTTGTTTTCCCTTATAGCTAATGATCTGGGACATTTTCCTCATATGTTTATTGGCCACTTGGATTTCCACCCCTGTGAAACTTCTCTTCAGGTCCTTTGCCCTCCTCAGCATAGAGCTATTTGTTGTTTTTTTGTTTTTGTAGACTGAGTATTGTATTTTAGGTATAAGGCCTTTGCCTGATATGTCCTAGTTAAAGATGTTTTCCAAGTCTGTGGGCTCTCTTACTACTCTCTTGGTGAAGCATTTTGTTGTACACAGGTGTTTTATCTTCAGTATATTCCACTTATCAATTTGTGCTTCCTCTGTGTTTGTGTCCTTCCAACAGTCTGTTTCCATATAATTGGGTTGCTTATATTTCCTGGTATTTAATTTATTTGAGTTCCCTTATTTATTACTTTCCCCTACTAGCCTATGATATGGCATGCTCATCATTTTCTAGTTCTGTTAGATAGAAACTGAGGTAATTAATTTTAGACTTTGAGTTAGTTTATTGTACCAACCTGGCTGATAAATACATGAGAGATTAATTGAAGGGTGGAGGGATAAATGGCTCGGTGAGCCTCGCCTTTCTAGTTCTCGGGTCTCTTGCTGTGTGATAGTCGCACCAGGGTGCAGCTGCCTTAGCAGTTCCCTGCTTCAGCTTTCAAGGCTAACTTCCTGCAAGACATCCCAAGGAGAAGCCACAAGAACCTACCCCGATGCAGCCCTCGGTGCTGGAGCACCCGTGTGGAGACCCCTGCACTGCTGAGATGTTTACACATTCACTGATTCAGCTTTCCTTCTGCAATCGGCATCATTGCGTCTGTTTTCTGAGATGGAGGAGGATTTTGTGGATTGGTGTTGGACATGTGGGTTAATGTTGGACTTATGGGCTTGGGCAGCATTGGGTTGGGATGTTTCCTTGGTGCACACTTAACCTTTATATAAAACTCTCTCTTATACATCAGTTTCTGTGAATTTGTTTCTGTAAAGTACCCAGATTAACACAGAGTTGTATTTCTGCATTATCCTGGTATATGTTGCTACAAAAAGCCCACTTCTGTTGAAGCCCATATAGTGTGTTATTTTGTGCTTTCATTGTCATTCAGTCCAATACATTTACATGTAGAAACTCTATAAAGCAATGAATATTGCAATATTTTTTTCAAGGTAAAAGCTAAATCCAGGTATTTTTCATTTGTTTTCTTTTTTAAACATCATTTTATTACAGGCTCATAGAAGCCTTATCACAATCCATTCATACACCAATTGTGTAAAGCACATTTGGACATTCATTGCCCTCATCATTCTCAAAACATTTGCTCTCCACTTAAGCCTCTGGCATCAGCTCCTCATTTTCCCCTCTCCCTCCCCGCTCCCCCCTCCCTCAAGAATGCTTAATAATTGATAAGTTATTGTTTTGTCATATCTTGCCCTGTCCGATGTCTCCCTTTGCCCACTTTTCTGTTGTCTGTCCCCCATGGAGGAGGTCATATGTAGATCCTTGAAACTGGTTCCCCCTTTCCAACCCACCATCCCTCTACCCTCCCAGTACTGCCACACTCACCACTGGTCCTGAAGGGATAATCCACCCTAATTCCTTGTTTTTCCAGCTTCTAACTGTACCAGTAAACATCCTCTGGTCTAGACAGATTTTTACGGCACAATTGGGATCATGATAGTGGGTGGGGAGGAAGCATTTAGGAACTAGAGGAAAGTGGTATGTTTCATCCTTGCTACATTGCACCCTGACTGGCTCGTCTCCTCCCCGAGACCCTTCTGTAAGCGGATATCCAGTGACGTACAAATGGGCTTTTGGTCTCCAGCCCACACTCTTCCCCTCATTCACAACGATCTGATTTTTTTGTTCTGATGATACCTGATCCCTTTGACACCTCGTGATCAAACAGGCTCGAGTGCTTCTTCCATGTGGGCTTTGTTGATTCTGTGCTAGATGGTTGCCTGTTTACCTTCAAGCCTTTAATACCCCAGACACTATATCTTTTGATAGCTGGGCACCATCAGCTTTCTTCACCACATTTGTGTATGCACCCGCTTTGTCTTCAGCTATCGCATTGGGAAGGTGAACAACATAGAATGCCAGTTTAATAGAACAAAGTATTCTTGCATTGACAGAGTTCTTGAGTGGAGGCCCAATGTCCATCTGCTACCTTAATACTAAAGCTATAAATATATGCACATAGGTCTATTTCACCATCCTCATATATAAATATGTTTACATATGTACAAGCCTTTATTTAGACCTCTATAAATGTCCTTTGCCTCGTAGCTCTTTTCTCTATTTCCTTTGACTTTCCTCTTGGCCTACTATCATGATCAGTCTTCTTTTGGGTTTCAGTAATTCCTCTTGGATCCATTACCCTTGATCATGCCCTACCAGGCCTCCTACACCCTCCTCACCACCGATTTGGATCACTTGTTGTTCCCTTGTCCCTGAGCTTGTTAACATCACTATCTCCACCCCCCCACCTCCTCCTCTCTCATGTCCCCCTGGAATTGTAGGTCCCATTGTTTTCTCCTCCATATTGTTCATTCAGCCTATCTTATTTAGACAGACCTGTGGTGATAATAACATGCACAAAAACAAGACAGAGCAAAGCCAAGCAACCAAAGAAAACAAAGCAACAACAGCAACAACCCAATGACCAAAAAAAAAATGCAACAAGAAAGAAAATCTTGTAGTTAGGTCAAGGACTGTTTGTTGGCCTTTAGGAGGGTTTTTCAGTGGACTCTGTTGGGGTGCCAAACTCTAGCCCCAAAGTCTATTTTTGGTATTCCCTGGGGACTTCTTTGCTCTGTTTCCTTGCTGTTCTGTTGCACACCCTTAGTGTTTTGCCTCAGTGTGGTAGGATCAGATCGGGTAGAATTCCCACACTGTGTCTCCAGTGTTGTCTCCTGTAGCGCTATGGGTCAGTGAGGGATGTCACGTCTCATAGTGGGGCTGGCCATGTGGTCTTCTCTTGATTGGTTGCTCTGGGCGTGAATATTGTCCCCAAGGCTTGGTGGGCCAGGATGTGCTCCACTCTCTCTTCCTCTTACCCATTTGCTCCCTTGTGCTCTGATCAGACATGTCCCTCTCCTGGAGCTTCAGATTCAGTGCTGTCCTCTGAAATAAACTATTATGAGGGGAGGGGAAGGTGTCCATGTAGTTGGGATTGGGGCTCGCCCCTCAGACCTCTCCACTGGTTCCCAACTCCATGCCAGCAAGTTGCATACACATCTTGGAACACTGGGTTGAAGTCTGGTCCCTCTTTCCCTGTGGAGATATACACAATACCCTCCCCTTGGGTGGGTTAGTGCCCTGTGTTCCCGCTACCCTTTTTTTTTCTATTTCCCCACATCCTTTTAATTGGCTACCATATGTATCCCAAGATTTGCTCTGGCCCCTGCCATACTACCTGGTCCTTACTCAAGGAATGTTTGTATACAGTAGCTTTTTCCCTATGTCTCTTTTGCATTTTTTTTAAACTTACTTCAGCGGACTCATGTTGTACTTGTCCTTTTGTGCTTGGCTTACTTCGCTTAGCATGATTTCCTCCAGTTCTTCCCATGTAGCTATATGCTTCATACATTCATCACTGCTTTTCAGTGATGCATACTACTCCATTGTATGTATGTACCACAGCTTTTTTTTTTTCAGGAAATAAATGATAATTCAATTATGGGCAGTGCATGCTGTATATGTAAATTAAAATATCATTTTATTGGGGCTCATACAACTCTTATCACAATCCTACATACATCAATTGTGTAAAACACACATATATTCATTGCCCTCATCATTCTCAAAATTCGCCTTCCGCTTGGGTTCCTGGAATCAGCTCCTCATTTTCCTTTTTTCCATGCCCTGCCCTCCCTGCACCCCCCTCCCTCATAAACCCTTAATAATTTATAAATTATTATTTTATCTTATCTTACACTGCATGGCATCTCCCTTCACTCACTTTTCTTTTGCCCATCCCACAGAGAGGAGGTTATATGTAGATCCCGTGATTGATTCCCCCTTTCTACCCCCTGTCCCCTTCCCTCCCGATATCACCACTCTCACTGTTGCTCTTGAGGGGTCCATCTGTCCTAGAGTCCCTGTGTTTCCTGATCCCATCTGTACTGCTGTGCATCCTCTGGTCTAACAAGGTTTGCAAGGTAGAATTGTGTACCACAGATTTTTAATCCACTCGTCATTTGGTGGAAATTTGGGTTGTTTCCAACTCCTTGCAATTGTGAACTGTGCTGTAATGAGCATTGGAGCACAGATATCTGGCCTTGGTTTGTTTCTTGCCTCTTCTGGGTATATGCCCAGTATGGGGATTGCTGGGTTGTATGGTAACTCGATTTCCATCTGTTTTAGATATCACCAGATCTATTTCCATAAGAATATTGAAATATCTATGGGGTTTTGAAACAAATATTAAGGAAGAAAGAATTCTTGGAGGAAACAGAAATCCTAGATGCTAACAGGGTGGTCCTTGTTCCCATGCCTCCCACATTGCACTGGTCTCAAAAGTCGTGCCTCTGTGCTTTCCACTACACCATTATCCCTATAGTACTATGTCATTATGGCAGGGACATTGTGTTTGCGACAAAACTGAGTCCTCTAACTGTTCCTCTCACACAGTAATGGACAGCTGTCCCCTCAGGGTCATTGAGCTCAGCTGCAGGGAGAACTGTTTCGTAGACATTGTTCTGGACTTTGAGCATCAGCTCCTTAGATATGAGTGGTTGTTTTTTCTATTAAAAATATTGGTAACACCTACTCCAAACTCTTCTGCAGGCCTTGGAAGATCCAGCTCTGGCAAAATGGGCTCATCATACCTAACTAAGCTTAGGGAGAGGACCTGTGAGGGATTCATCACTCCTGGGCCCAATCATGGACAACTAGGAACAGGGAAAATAATCACTAGTGACAAGTAAGGGACACCTCATTATGACAAGCCACTTTTTTGGAATCTCAACCCTCCCAGAGAGAAGAAACTGCTAGTCAGAAGAATATTCACAGGAAACACATGACTTATGGACAAGGCCTGTGGATCCTAGAGAACCCTGTTCACGACATAATGTTTTTCACCCGGTTTGAGATTTTACATGGATATGTATAAAATGCTCTGCATATTAGAAGCCCCAGAAATAAAGTAGAGACATTTCCAGACTTCTCAGAAGCTGACATGGGATAGTCTGACCCCATCTTCTTTGTGATAACACCCATACCACACTCACTGCCACTGAGTTGCTTGCAACTCATAGTGACTCTGTATGACCAGGTAGAGTTTTAGGTTGAAAAACACACTCGGCAAAAGGAAATGTGTGGCATGTTACCAACACCACTCTGTCTGAGAAACAAAGACAGGGCTGCATGACAGTGAAAGGGGACCGCTTTACTTACATCAAGCAAGGACTGAGCCAGAAGATTCCCCAAGGTGCGCTCCAGAGGAAACGATGGTGGGTGTGGTTTAAAGTTGTAGGCAAGCACACCCATAAGTAAATGTATCGGATTATGGACGTGGAACAGATTTCAGTTTTACATTTTCTGACAGATTTTGCATTTTATTAGAGATTCACCATTTTATTATAAATTAATGCAACATAAGTTACATGTTGCTTAATTTGCTGTCCACGGTGTGTACTCCTGATGCTGCAACACACCACAGGACCCACTGGAGCTTCATGAACTTTCCTTTTTGTTGCTTCAAATTCACAATGCTGTTAGAGTACATAGTGTGTTGACAAATTATTGTGTTTCTTCTTTGATATAAAAATGTATTAAAATATAAAGTGCACTTCTAGTTGAGTACAGAGTACTAACAATTTTATCTGTGATGTGGATATGCCCCTACAAAGAGAAAACCCTGGAAACAAAAGACCCTCCAACACCTTCCAACACTGTGTATAAAGCACCCGTTGACATATTGCCCAGGGAGACAGATTTTGATGGACAAGATGAATTATGTCCCCCTTGGCTACTAATATTCAGTAAATATTTGTGTTCTCCCTCCCATCTTTGTTTTGTTAATGGTTTATCTGGGGTCAGGGTTCCCAAATCACCTGGATTGTATAAATAAATTTAAATAAATAAGAGTTTTGTGTGCTTTTATTTTTCATAGTCCTGTGGGTTACCAAGACAGTAAATTCTTAAAAGAGCAGAAAGCCTCATCTTTCTCCAAAGAAGTAATCAGTTGATGTGGACTGCCAACCTGGTGGTTAGAAACATACATGGAAATCACTCAACAGCCAGGACTTAGGAAGTAAACTACAGTTTAATAATGAGCAGTGCGTGCTATATGTGTAAATTTACACATCCCTTATGTCCTCTGCCTTTGTTCCTTGGACATGCTGTGGAATTTACAGGTGTACACAGGGCTAATGTGTTTGGGAAGTTATCTACATTTATATGAAGTGAGTCTGGAAGTGATCCTTTAAATAATTTTCTCTGTGATTGGCTCATTGGCCACTCACCCCACACATTGAGATTCTCGCCCTGCTTTTCCAGTGGCTGCCTCCACGCTGATGGTGAACAAGCCAGGAAACCACATTCCTGACTGCATCCTCGCTTGCCTGCCCTCAGGAGGTCCACATCCACATAACATCCTGGGGGGAGAGGTGTATTCAGTGAAATCAGGAAAGGTGTTTCCTTGGGCAGATAACTTATTAAGAATACTTTTACCTCAAAAACTCTGAAAACTTGTGCTATAGGAACAGAGAAGTTGTAGCTCTGGTCCAGACAGACATAAGTACAAAAAAACAGAGGATGGATGGATAGATGGAGATGTTGAAAATAAATTCTGGAGTCTGTGTGTCTTTAGCTGTGCTGGGGTTCAGTGAGGCACATCATTTAATAGATAGCACTTCCTTTTCAAGGATTCTACAAATGGGATATTAGTTATTCAAATCATGACAGGAGACCCCTCACAGTATCTAGCATTGGCGATAGAATCTCCTACTGAAGAAATCAGGGTTTCATTGCTGTGCTCCAGGTTACGGATATTGATTGAGAAGACAGTGGGGAAAAGACCCTTTACTTAGGCACAGGATACAGACGACTGGTCCCAGGCTTCATGGCACTGCCTGGAACATAGAAGGAATTCAGATTCATTAAAAAAAGCAGCCTGTGAGGGTTTGGGGATAACAAAAAATCGGAGATTAAATTCTTATCCAGATATCCAGTTTATGGAGATTTGATTATTTCATAAGAATCATCCACAAGGGATGGTTCTTCAAAGATAGACATCCTTCTCAGAATCCAGGGTTTGGGTCTTGAAGTATGGTTGTTCGATTTTTATTGCTTTTTCATTTTATTTATTTAAAATTCTTTTTTTCTTTTATTTTTTAAATCATTTTATTTTGGGCTCTTACAATTCTTATCTCAATCCATACATCCATCTATTGTGTCAAGAACATATGTACATTTGTTGCCATCATCATTCTCAAAACATGTGCCTTCTGCTTGAACCCTTAATATCTGCTGTTCATTTCCCCACTCCCTCCCTACTCCCCCCTACCTCATGAACCCTTCATCATTCATATATTATTATTATTATTATTATTATTTTGTCATATATTACACTGTCTGATGCCTCCCCCCGCCCTCTTCTCTGCTGTCCCTCTCCCAGGGAGGAGGCTATACGCAGATTCTTGTAATCAGTTCCCCCTTTCTACCCTACATCAAAACCTGTTTCACAAAGAAACAAGAATGAAGTGTCACAAGCTACACTGCTTACAGTCTTGAATGTACAGCTTAATAATTCTCCGGCTCAAGTGGGAGGAAAACCACAGCCTCTGGCAGGAAACACCTCACCACACACGTGTCTGCTCCTGGGGATGGTTTAGTAGGGCATGAGCACCCCCTGTTGCTCCATCCTTCACTGTAAGTGAGATTTGTGTCTTGGTTTACACTAAATAGACTTCAGTGTGTGTGTTGCACAGTAATACACGTCTGTGTCCTCAGATTTCAGTACATTTACTTGCAAATAGGTGATGCTTTTGGCATTATCTCTTGAAATGGTGAATCTGCCTTTCATGAATGAAGCATACTCTGTTGATTGACCTTTTGCTGCATTTCTAATAAAACCAACCCACTCCAGTCTCTATCCTGGAAACCGCCGGATCAAATTAATATAATAGTCACTGAAGGTGAATCCAGAAGTTGCACTGGAGAGTCTCAGAGAACCCCCCCCTTCCCGGCTTTTTCAGGCCGTCTCCAGATTCCACCCGCGGCACCTCACACTTGATACCTGTAAACACAGAGACACTCTGATAAGACCACTTCCCTCTCCCCACCCCACAATTCTACATACAACCACACAGCATTGTCGTCAATTATTACCATGTAGAATGGCCTAAATGTAAACCCAACCCCGTCCAAAATTCATGATGTGTCCTCTGAGTTAGCTGAAAATGGAAAGAGCAGAGGCCCTTTGTAGTGAGGCTTCCTGCCCAGAGCTCCCAGGTAAGAAGCTATACAGGTTTCACTGGCACACGGAGAGAGCTGCATTTGCATGTGACCCTCCACTCAGAAGCAGAGGAGTGGACTACCTGTGTTGGAGTTCTCCTTGTGACCCAAGAAACCGAAGCACCCTCACAGGAGAATGGAGGCTTTTATAAAAGCTGCTTATACACATGGTACTGAAGCACTGCTGCTGCTGTAGTTAAAAGCTAGCAATACTTAATGGCATTTTAAATTGATAAACACTATCATACATAAAAGAGAACCTCTGTGGCATGAGAGTTCAGAATGTATCCTTCCTCCTCAGGGTGGATGCACAGATGGTTACTCCTCATGTGAACACGATGACAGATAGCTCTGGTATCTGTTTCTTGTTGGTGAACATTATTATCCTTATCACTGTCTTCCAAGATATTTCCTCCTTGCTTTGACATTGAAGGTTTTTTTTACATAAAATTGTTCATAAAGCATGCCCATTTTATCTTTTAGAACCCAGCCACTACAAACTGATGCCTCCCCTCTTAATTCTGCCATGCGGGAGTCACTTGTCCTGTGCCCTGTGCACCCACCTTTCTGGTATAGCCCTGCCTTATTCCTGTATAGTAGTTTGTGTCTGGGCCCACTGACTTCCACTGTTCCATACAGTAAAAGTGTCTTGTCTTCAGTGGTCACAGAAAGGAACTATAGATAGAAGGAGTTTGTGGGCTCACTTCTGGAGATTGAAGGTCATTTCTTCAGAACTCCAGTGCAGTTTTTTTTCCCGACAACCCAAGCCTATTTTTAACAGTCACTCTGACTCCTTCCAAAGGTATCGGCTGGTCCAGCTCCAGTAATACTAAGTGATCATGGTGTGTGTGGAGAAGTCGGCACAGGTTAGGGAGAGGATCTGGGAGGTTTCACCACTCCTCAGAGGGCTTCCTGCAGCTGGAATGGAGCAGAACAACTAGGGAC
Source organism: Tenrec ecaudatus (assembly GCF_050624435.1). Classification (NCBI taxonomy): domain Eukaryota; kingdom Metazoa; phylum Chordata; class Mammalia; order Afrosoricida; family Tenrecidae; genus Tenrec; species Tenrec ecaudatus. The sequence continues at coordinate 95,127,741 of NC_134544.1, read as the reverse complement.
AGGGGAATAGTAAACAGGCAGTGAGGACAAATAGTAGACACCCATTCATAACAGGCTATTTTGAGAAACCCACAGGGAGGCTCTAACACCAATAGACGAATGCACACAGAAAAACACAGCATGCTGTGTAGCGTACAGATTCTAACTGTTAGATGGCTTGTCACCGTGATTGCAGCAATGAGATCGAGTATAGCAAGGACTGTGAGGATGACACAGGACAGGACAGGATTTCATTCTATCGTACATGGAGACACTAAGATTGCAACCAAATCAATGAAAGTGACAATAATAATAGTATTTGCATTGAGGAAGCATGATTTCCTATTCAATAAAACTGTAGTGCAAGGTTATTGGTAGATAGGTTGAGAAAAGTCAAGATTCAGTTATAGAGTCCTGGGGGAGCGATTGAATTGGATCACTGCTCTAGGTCAACCCTTGCTATCTGACAGGCTAATCATGAGTTTCAAAGAGCAATCAGTAATTATCCTATCCACTGCACCTGAGGCTAGGTGGGTTCCTTTGCTTCAAGTATCCTAAGAACTCCCTATAAACCTATCACTTCTTTGTGGAAGGTATGTCTTTGGTTCACCATGAATAACACTCACTGGGGATATATGAAGAATGATCAAGTGTACTTGAATTTCAATATAATGCTGAGTTAGTTATGTTTTCTATTTCTGAGGGAGTGCGGGTAATCAAGTACACCTAAGTCCTTAAAGTGAGATCCTTGCACTTCAATACTCTGAAGAGATCTTGTACAGAAGATTTGTCTAATGTAATATATCTTTTGGTCTTTCAACTGCTGATTCCATGAGCATTGATTGTGGGTCCAAGCAAGAAGAAAATTTCTGACGAACATTTCTCAGGGTGGTGTGGATGGGTCAAGAGATTTTGTGGTAGTGGAATCTGGGGAGGTGTCAGGATTTGCTTTGGCCTTGGCAGGGTTTCGACAGCATTCCTGCCTCACTACAGGGTCTTCTGCAGATGAAGAGGAGGCAGAGTTGACCTCTGAGTCCAGTCCCTGGTGTGATCAAGAGAATTAGGACCAGGGAGACAGTTCTTAGCCCAAAGGGGTGTTCTGAGCAGGTGAGGTCGTGTGGTGCCACATCGAAGAGCAGGTGGCTTTCCTGTTGCATCATTGATATTGATGTAGTTCCCTGGACCCTGCCCCACGATGTAATAACTCAATTCTGAAATGCAGATGGAGGAGGCAGTAGAGGAAAGTCCAGTACCTTCTGGAGTCTGAAGTGCCACCCAACTCACCCGAACAAGAGACCGCCCAGGCAGAAGATGGGTCTGTAGAACTGGAACCTCAAGTTCCAAAACATGTTGTTGCAGATTCTACAGTTCTCTCTGCAATGCCTTGCTCATCGATGGAACTGAGAAGGGATTCTTCTGAGTCTCAGAGTCTGGGGTTTGGGTTATACACAGGTCAGAGGCATGAATGGATGTCATCTGGTCAAGCCTGACTAACAAAAGGAGGAAATTTCATGAATCCTGACAGCATTAATAGAAAAGTGGGTTCGAGATGCATGGGAAGATATTCCAGAAGACATGGTGCAACGTGCCTTCCAGAAATGTAGTATTAGTAATGCTATGGAAGGCAGTGAAGACTGCACTTTGTATGAAAATGACAGCAGTGATGGCGATGATGGCAATCTCAGTGAGTACAGCGTCTATGATGACCTCACACCAGCTGAAGCTCTGCATTGGGATATGGATGATGATGAGGAATCCAGTTTTGAAGGATTTTAACTCTTTACATTTTAGCTTGGTTGCTGATTGAGCTCAGAGAATAGTACTCTTAAGGTATATCATTGTTCATACCTTATTAATTTTGCTGAACCTATTTTCCACTTACTGTGTTGGTTTACTAATGTTAAGTGACTTGTTGCCCTTTTATTTATGGTTTTTACATAAAATAAATATTTAAATACATTACTCCACTAATGTCTCCATTTTTAGTAATTTTATTTTCATTTGTTTTGATTATTGAAACTCGCCGATGGCTTCTGCATTTTCCACCCTAGGTTTATACTCGAGTCAGTCAGTTTTTCTGGTTTTCCAGGTAATAATTAGGTGCCTTGGCTTAAACTCAGGTCGGCTTATATTCGAGTATATACGGTAATTTTATGGTGGGGTGGCCATCACAACATGAGGAACTGTATTAAAGGGTCACAGAATTAGGATGGTTGAGAACCACTGATTTAGAGGGAAGGGTGAAAAATGAAAAAGAAAAAATGGCCCTGGGGATGTTGAGAGCTGGTGGAGGACACATGGCTCTGACAGGAAATCCTCCCTGTCATCCATCTGTGCCTGCCCAGGGCTGGGAGTGTGTGCTCTGCGGGTCCTGCGCATCCTCTGCTGCCCATTGTCTTCCCTGCAGGGGAGGTTTGTGTCTGGGCTCACACTGATTTACCCTCACTGTGATCCTTGCACAGTAATACATGGCCATGTCCTCAGCAGTCATGGAGCTAAGCAGCAGGGAGCACTGATTCTTCTATGTGTCTCTGGTGATGGTGAGTCGGCTTTGAAGGGTTATAATCTGTACCACCATCAGGCCATATGTGTCCTATCCACTGCAACTCCTTCCTCGAGCTCTGGTGGATTCAGCTCCAGAGATAACTACTGCTTGTGATGGAGAAACCAGAGAGACAGCGCAGGTGAGAGACAGCCTCTGGGAAGGTTTCACCAATCCTGGACCCGACTCCTGAAAGTACACCTGGAATAGGACAAGTGTAAATAAAGACACTGATCTCTGTGTCAGTCACTTGTAGTCACAACCATTCCCATAGACCCAGGTCAGATATCTGAATCTCCACATTGGGGAACTGTCACCAGGCACAGGAGCTCACCAAGCAATAGCAAATTGGCAGTTCTAGCTCTGGCAATATGGAGTCCTCAGAGACAGTGAAGCTTAGGGAGAGGATCTATGAAGGGTTCATCAATCCTGGACCCAAACCTTGGGCAACTGGGAACAGGAAAAATAATCACTGATGACAAGTAATGGAACCCTAATTATGTCAAACTATTTTTGGAATCTTGACATGACTAGTGAGAAGTTCCCACTAGCCTGAAGACTCTCCACAGGAATTTCATGACTTATAGACAAGGTCTGTGGATCCTACAGAACCCTGGCCATGATGTAACATTTTCACTAATTTGAAATTTCACCTGGAAATGGGTGAGGTGCTCTGCATACTAGAAGCCTGCAGAATAAAATAGAGATGTTCATAGTTTTCTCAGAAGCTGAAAATAAATTATGACCCCGTCATCTTCTTTGGGATAAAACCAAAGTGAAACTCACTGCCATTGAGCTGCTTCTGACTCATAGTGACTCTAGAAAACAGAGTATAATTTTATGTTGAAAAACACTCAGCAAAAAGAAATGTGTGACATGTTACCAACACGACTCTTGCTGAGAAACAAAGACAGGAGCTGCATGACGGTGAATGGGGACCGATCTCCTTGGAGCAAACAAGGACTGAGCTGGAAGATTGCCCAAGGGAAGCTCCTGAAGAAGACAGTGGACCATGTTAACACTTGTAGACAACTAGTCCAATAAATTGGTATACCAAAGTATAGGATGATGAATGTTTAACACATTTCATAGGGATGGTCATGATTATAAATTAGGGTGGGGTTGTAATTCTTTTTTTTAAACAATTTATTAGGGGCTCATACAACTCTTATCACAGTCCATACATATACATACATCAATTGTATAAAGCACATGTGTACATTCTTTGCCTTAATCATTTTCAAAGCATTTGCTCTCCACTTAAGCTCTTTGCATCAGGTCCTCCTTTTTTTTCCCCTCCCTCCCCGTTCCCCCCTCCTCATGAGCCCTTGATAATTTACAGATTGTTATTTTGTCATATCTTACCCTATCCGGAGTCCCCCTTCCACACCTTTTCTGCCGTCCATCTCCCAGAGAGGAGGTCACATGTGGATCCTTGTAATCAGTTCCCCCTTTCCAACCCACTCACCCTTTACTCTCCCAGTATCGCCCCTCACACCCCTGGTCCTGAAGGTATCTTTCACCCTGGAATCCCTGTGGTTCCAGCTCCTATATGCACCAGTATACAACCTGTGCCCTATCCAGTCCTAAAAGGTAGAATTCGGATCATGGTAGTTGGGGGGGGAGGAATCATACAGGATCTGGGGGAAAGCTGTGTTCTTCATCGGTACTACATCGCACCCTGACAGACCCATCTCCTCTCCTAAACCCCTCTATGAGGGGATCTCCAGTGGCCAACAAATGGGACTTGTGTCTCTACTCTGCACTTCCCCCTTCACTCACTATGATATATATATAAAATTTTTATATATATATAAATTTTTTTTCTGCATGATGCCTTATACCTGGTCCCTTTGGCACCTTGTGATCGCACAGGCTGGTGTGCGTCTTCTATGTGGGCTTTATTGCTTCTGAGCTAGATGGCTGCTTGTTCACCTTCAAGCATTTAAGACCCCAGACACTATTTCGATAGCCAGCCACCATCAGCTTTCTTCGCCACATTTGCTTATGCAACCATTTGTCTTCGACTATCGTATCATGGAAGTGTGCAGCCAATGATATGATTTTTTTGTTCTTTGATTCCTGATAACTGATCCCTTCGGGACCAAGAGGTCACACAGGCTGGGGTGTTCTTCCATGTGGGCTTTGTTGCTTCTGAACTACATGGCCGCTTGTTTATCTTCAAGCCTTTAAGACCCCAGACACTATCTTTTTTGATAGCCGGGCACCATCAGCTTTCTTCACATTTACTTGTTCACCCGTTTTGGCTTCAGCAGTTGTGTCGGGAGGGTGAGCATCATAGAGTGTCAATTTAATAAAAGAAAGTATTCATGCATTGAGGGAGTGCTTGAGTAGAAGCCCACGGTCCTTCTGCTACTTTAATACTAAACCTATAAATATAGACACATAGATCTATTTCCCTATCCTCATACATATATTTGCATGTACATGTCTTTGTTTAGACCTCCATAAGTGCTCCTTGACTCCTAGCTCTTTCCTCCATCTCCCTTGACTTTCCTCCTGTTCTACCATGCTCCGTCCCCACCTGACCTACAGCTATAACTCTTCTCTACATAAGCCTACCCTTGATCATTCCCCACCAGGCCTGTCACTCCCCCACCCCCTCACTACCATTTTGGGTCCCATGTTGTTCCCTTGTCCCTGTGTTTGTAAACACCACTTGGTTGTTCTTATTCTGTTGTCAGATTCTATATATTTATTATACTTACAACAAATAGAATCTTGCCACAAAAGATTAGTTATTGAAGGCATAAAGATAACGTTTCCCAGAGATAGTGAGTCTATTGTTAAGAATTGTTTGTTTTTTCTATCTCTCTTTTTTTTAAGGAATTTGGAAGTGATTGGTAGACATCATTTCTCAAGAAATGTACATAGTATTTCCTTTTTCTCCTCCTCCTTCCAAAGACCAAAATGAAATCTGAGTTAATAATCAAAGGGTTTATTGATGAACCAAGCAGTTCTGGAATGGACAATGATAATTGTAAGGATGCAGAGTACTGCAGTGAAGGACATTTTCAGATATGACTTCAAGAAGATCCAGGAACATACAAGAAAATTCCACTTATTTGATCTTTATTACTTTTGTCTCAAATAGACAAGGAAATATTGAAGTCACTTTGTAAAGACTGAGTAATTTAAAAGTGTCTTATTTGTTTGTTTTTAAATATTGGGGGTGAGAATGAATGCTCTCCCTCACAGCTGTTGTGAGAGTCACTGGGAAGAAGGAAGAAGGATGCCTGAAGATTTCCTGAGCTTTGCTGATTTTAAAAGTCAGTTCAAAATAAACAGTAATCATATACAACTAAAAAATTTTGGAATCTGGCCTGCATCTCTTGTAGACCCCCATCCTTGTTTGAAGAGAGCTCTTTTGTCCTCTTCACCGGGGAAAAATAAGGTGGGGGGGGGCGAGATTCACAAAATCATGGCTGGTGAAAGATTGAGTAAACACAGCCTCAGTTCTGACTTCAGGAGGAAGAGAAGGACCATGATTAGGATAGGGACAGCAATGACATTTTAAAACCTTACAAGATTGGATAACAGCCCTCTGTTTTCCAGGTGTGATTCACAAAATATTAGCCTAATACTCCCATACTTGTCAAAGGAAATCCAGGATACGTAAGCTCCTGAGAAAGTGCTAAAGTGAGTAAGTCCTCTCCTATCCAGAAGAGGCTTACCAGCACTCTTCAGAGTTCCTTTACATTACCTTTTTTGACATTGCAGGTAAGTGGTCAGAAATAAGCAATTGCGGCTGACAGTATGTGAGATTCAAACTGAATTTGGTGGTCTCATTATGCTCATTTGCATGAAGGTACTAGGAAAGGGTGCTGCTAGTACTATGGATTGCCAGAAGAACAAACCAATCTGCCTTGACTAAAGTACAGCCAGATGCTCTTTGGGTTCAAGGATGGCACAGACTTTGTCTCATGTATCTTGGACATGTTATCAGGAGAGAGAGTCCCTGGGAAAGGACAACATGGATGGAAATGTACAGCAACTCAAACAGTAAAATTCTCAAGAAGATGAATGGACACATTGGCTACAACAATAGGCTCAGACTGAGCCACAATATTCAGGATGATGCAGGACTTGGCAGTGTTTCAATCTGTGAGCATAAGGTCAGGGATTCAGACCTGACAGGAGAGCACTGTGTTGGTCTGGGTAGATTAGAGAAACAAATCCACAGAAATTCATATGTATATAAGAGAGAGTTTTATGTAAGAGTTACGTGTACATTAAGAAACCATCCCAACCCAGGCCAGTCCAAACCCATAAATCTGACATTAGCCCATATATCCAACACAGATCTACAAAGTCCTCCTCAAACTCACAAAACATATGCAATAATGCCAAATGCAGGAGGAAAGTCAAATCAGTGAGTGTTTAAGCATCTCAGCCCTGGCAGGAGTCTCCACGCTGTTCTCTAGACCCAGGTCTGCATCTTGGCAGGTCCATGTGGCTTCTCCTCAGGGATGTCTCCCAGGAAGTGAGCTTTGCTAGCTGAGGCAAAGAACTAGCTAAGGCAGCCGAACACTGGTCAGACCATCAGAGAACAAGAGACCAGAGAATAAGAAAGGCGAGGCTCACCAAGCCATTTATCTCTCTGCCCTTAAATTAATCCCATGTATTTATCAGCCAGGTTAGCACAATAAACCTGAACTATCACAAGCAACTAACAACAACAACTTGTGCAAACCTCAGACTTCCACAAACGTAGGCCTCAGAATTCAATCCCTAAGTTAAACTCAATTTAATAGCAGCTTATTATAAGTTAATGCAAGAATACAAAGTACCCGTTTCTTAATTTGCCGTCCGCAGCATGTACTCCTGATGCTGCAACACATCACAGGACCTCACTGGGGCTTCATGCACTTCCCTTTTCTCATTTCAAATTTGAAAATTTGTTAAAGAGTACACGATGTGTTGACGCACCGGTGCTACTCCTCCTTTGAAATAAAAACTTAAGCCCGCTTCTATTTGAAGGACAAAGTTGCTAACTTTTTTAGCTGGGATGTGGATAGACCCTTACGAACAAGGAGAAAAACCTGAATACAAAAACTCCATTTCAAGTTGGCTTGCTAGAGCATCATCATCCTTAAGCACTGTCTATAAACACCCCAGCCGTGTTGCTCAGGGAGAGAGATTTTGATGAACAATGTCATCCTGAGTTCTACTATTAAATAAATATTTGTTCTCTGTTTTTTTTTTACTGTTTTAGTTGGGGACAGACTGTCCAAATCAAGTTGACTGCATAACCTAATTTAAATAGATAAGGCAGATTGTGGAGCACTTTTGTGTGTTTGTTTCAGACATACTCCCCCAGGCTCCCAACCAGTAAATCCTTAAAAGAGTAGGAAGCCTCATCTTTATCCAAAGAAATGACTGGTTGATGTGGACTGTCAACCCTGTAGTTAGAAACATATACGTAAACCACTAAACAAACAGAATGCAGGAAATGAACTACGGTTTAATTTTAGGCAATGCATGCTGTATATGTAAATTTAAACATGTCTCATATCCTTTGGCTTGGTTCATTAGGCAACATGTGGAATTTACAGGGTTACACAGGAGTAACATGTTTGGGGCGCTGAGTGTGGAAATATCCCTCTTCATGATTTCTCTGTGACTGACCTATTGGCCATTCACATCACACACTGTGAGCCTCGCTCTGCTTTTCCAGTGGCTGCCTCCATGCTGATGGTAAACAAGCCAGGAAACCACCTTCCTGGCTGCGTCCTAGCTTGCCTGCCCTCAGGAAGGCCAGTGAGGCTTGGGGAATAACATCCCAGGGGGACAGGTGTACTCAACGGGATCAGGTTTTTCCTTAGTCATATAACCTATTAAAAACACTTTTACCACAGAACTCTGATAACTAGGACTCTGAGAACAGTGCAGTAGTTGGTCTGCACCAGACAAGACATAAGTAGAAGAAACAGAGAAAACATAAATAAATGGAGACATAGAATTATGGAGACTCTATGTCTTTAGCTGTTCTAGGGTACAATGAGACACATCCTTGTGTTCAAAACTTCATCATACATTTGGAATGCTGGTTATTCACACCATGACAGGGAGGTTTGGGGGAAATAGGGAGCTAAAAATATGAGTACAATAAAGGAGTGTGTGTATATGATATGTGAATTATATATCAATAAAACAGTTAAAACACAAAGTAAAAGCTCAAGCTATTACCTCTCCTCCATGCACAGTCTTGTTGTAGTGCATCAGTCAGATTCCAACTCACGGTAGAGCCAATGTGGCAAGGCAAAGCTGCCCCACAGGGTTTCTCAGGCTATTGTCTCTGCAGGAACGAATGGCCAGGTCTTTCTTCCACAGCACTGCTTTCAGTTAGCGGCTGAGAACTACTTAATGTAGTGCCATCAGAGTGTCCTCCACACATACTCTGGCTTCCCATGACCTACTTCCCATGTTATAACTAGAACATTCATTTGAAAGAGAAAACCATTTTATGTCAAAGTCTTCCCTCTCCATCTCAGAATCAAAGCTCCAGTCACAATGATCTCTTAAATTCCCTGAAAATTGCCAGGCTCTCGCTTACCTCATAATCATCCTAATTATCCTTGGTGGCAGAGTGGCTCTGTGTTGTGCTGCTAACTACAGGTCAGCAGTTCAAAATCATCAGCTGCTCCTCAGGAGAAAGACGAGGCTTTCTAATCCAGTGAATAATCACAGTCCCAGAAACCCACAGGGGAAGTTCTAGCCTGTCCTAAAGGGTTGCTGTGAGTCAGCCTTGAGTCCAGGGCAGTGAGTTGTTTGAGTTTTGTTCTTATTTTTCTCCTAACTCAAGTCCTTGGATGGAACAGTCCATGCCCGTGACTGATCAAGAGACTGACAGTTTAAATTCACAAGAAACACCACCGTGAAGAAAGTCCTGGCATCGTACTTCAAAAATATATTGACCATTGAAAACCCCAAGAAGGGTATCTTTCCTCTCTCACACGTGGGTCTCTGAGATTTGGAATCCCCTGGACGGCAATTGGTTGTTTGACTTTGGGCTAACTAGCTGCTACTTAAGGAACCCAGATGGTGTAGTATATTGGGCTGATAAGCACAAGGTCACAAGTTCAATGCCACCAGCTGCTCTGTGGGAGAACAATGAGACTATCTTTTGACAAAAAGAATTTCATAGGTTCACAAACTTGTTTGGCTAATTAGCCCTTTACAGAAAAAGAATAATCACTCAGCACTTCTCTGGTAATAGAAAACTTCTGTAGTATCGCCCATAACCTGGGATAAAGTGTAGGTATCTGCTGTTGCAACCTCCCTACATCATTCCAGTGACCCCAACCTCCACCTCAGAGGAATGCTTTTACTCACTTTGGGGAACACTGACTTGCAAGCTCCGGAAACACCAGGGGTCACTTCTAAGTCTGTCTTACAGGGTCCCGATAGTTAGAACTGACTTGCTGATGGTGGTGTGGTTTTAACTCCCACTCCTGCAGGTATCAGCGGCAAGGTTGGTTTATCTGGAGTCACAATGAGGATGAAATCTCAGCCTTGGTACTTATTGACTGTGTAAGTCCGGGCAAGTTCACCTAAGTGTCCTTACTGTTATGATTAAAGCATTCTGTCCCTTTCAAGCTCTCCTAACACGTGGCCAGTTCCCACATATGCTTCATTCTTCTTTTGAAATCCTGTCTTAGGAAAAGCATATAGGTTTTGACTTATTTTATTGATAGTTAAGTTATAAAAAAAGAATCCCTTGCTGGTGTCCACAAGGTTTTACCTCACATAAAAATTGCTTCTGAAAAATTTCTAGTTGGCATGAGATAACCTGGCTGACACATGTGGGGTTAATTGAAGCACGGAGGGATAAATGGCTCGGTGAGCCTCACCATTCTAATTCTCGGGTTTCTTGCTTTCTGATGGTTGGACCAAGATGCAGTTGCCTTAGCCAGTTCCCTTCTTCAACTGGCAAGTCTCATTTCTGAAAGACATCCCCGAGAAGAAACCACATATATCTACCCTGATGCAGCCCTGTGTGCTGAAGAAGCCATGTGGACACCCCTGCCAGCGCCGAGATGCTTACTAGCTCACTGATTCTGCTTTCCTCCTGCAGTCAGCGTTATTGCGTGTGTTTTGTGAGATGGAGGAGGATTTTAGGGATTGGTGTCGACGTAGGGCTAATATTGGACTTGTTGGCTTGGGCAGCACTGGGTTGGGATGTTTTCTTGATGTGCATTTACCTTTTAAATAAAACTCTCTTATACATGTTTCTGTGAACTTGTTTCTCCAATGTACCCAGACTGACACAATATGATTGTGGTTTTTTATTTTTAATGGAATAATGTACTGTAGTCTGAAATTGCAGTGCTAAGTGTGTCATCGTGTCCTGATACACAGTCTTTAAAACATGGGAACACATGCACAATGTTTCATTCTTGCCTCTGTGAGAGCTATCTCCAGGAATTGTAACAGAAGTCTTGTGTTTCCTGGACGTCTAACAAATAAGAAGGTGAATGATCTTGGTCTCGATTCAAATATAGAGAAATGATCCAACAAAGGTCATTTTGGCAAAGAAGGGGCTTATGAAATAATTTTGTATGTGGGTGGGTCGGGGGGAGTCTGGAAATGAGACCATTTAGCCACCAGAGTGGGCTTCTAAGGGAGGTAATGCCGTCTCCTGTTTGAATATTTGGGTGCATGTGATATGTTCTCTTTGATTTTGGTGAATATTGGGGTTGGGAGAACTGACTCATATTGGAGTGGTTCTCAAGCCTGGTTAACCAGTATAATCACTTATAACGGAGCTTTAAAAAAAAAACCCAGTGGACCATACCACAGTCCAAATCAATTAAACTTCTGACGTGAGAGCTAGGTGATTCCTGAAAGCAGTCCATATGAAGAAGAAGTAAGCTGTCCACTTGTGGAGAATTAGTCACTGCAACCTCACGAATAGCAAGAGAACTCTGTCATATATAGTGCCAAAAATAAGACCTCAGTTCAGAACTCAACTCATTGCCAGTCAGTTGATGTCAACTCTTAGTGACCCTACAGGACAGGATAGAAATGTCCCTCTGTGTTTCCCAGACTGTAACTCTTTTTTTTTTCTTCTTTTACATTTTATTAGGGACTCATACAACTCTTACCACAATCCATACATATACATACATCAATTGTATAAAGCACATCCATACATTCCCTGCCCCAATCATTCTCAAAGCATTTGCTCTCCACTTAAGCCCCTTGCATCAGGTCCTCTTTTTTTTTCCCCTCCCTCCCCATTCCCCCCTCCCTCATATGCCCTTGGTAATTTATACATCGTTATTTTGTCATATCTTGCCCTATCCGGAGTCTCCCTTCCCCCCTTCTCTGCTGGCCCTCTACCAGGGAAGAGGTCACATGTGGATCCTTGTAATCAGTTCCCCCTTTCCAACCCACTCACCCTCCACTCTCCCAGCATCGTCCCTCACACCCTTGGTCCTGAAGGTATCATCCACCCTGGATTCCCTGTACCTCCAACCCTCATATGCACCAGTGTACAGCCTCTGTCCTATCCAGCCCTGCAAGGTAGAATTCGGATCATGGTAGTTGGGGGGAGGAAGCATCCAGGATCTGGGGGAAAGCTGTGTTCTTCATCGATACTACCTCACACACTAATTAACCCATCTCCTCTCCTAAACCCCTCTATGAGGGGATCTCCATTGGTCGACACTTGGGCCTTGGGTCTCCACTCTGCACTTCCCCCTTCATTTAATATGATATATATACATATATACACATACATATATACATATACACATATATACACATACATACACACACTTATATCTTTTTTTTTTGCATGATGCCTTATACCTGGTCCCTTGGGCACCTCGTGATCGCACTGGCCGGTGTGCTTCTTCCATGTGGGCTTATTTGCTTCTGAGCTAGATGGCCGCTTGTTTATCTTCAAGCCTTTAAGACCCCAGTCAATATCTCTTTTGATAGCCGGGCACCATCAGCTTTCTTCACCACATTTACTTGTTCACCCACTTTGGCTCCAGCCGTTGTGTCGGGAGAGTGAGCATCATGGAGTTCCAATTTAATAAAAGAAGGTATTCATGCATTGAGGGAGTGTTTGAGTAGAGGCCCAAGGTCCTTCCGCCACCTTAATACTTGACCTATAAATATAGACACATAGATCTATTTCTCCATCCTCCTATATATATTTGCATGTACATGTCTTTGTCTAGACCTCCATGAATGCCCTTTGACTCCTAGCTCTTTCCTCCATCTCACTTGACTTTCCTCCTGCCCTACTACCATGCTTCATCGCCACCTGGGCTAGAGTATACCTCTTCTCTAAGCAACCTTACCCTTGATCATTTCCCACCAGGCCTGTCACTCCCCCTTCTCTACCATTTGGGGTCCCATGTTTTTCCCTTGTCCCTGGGTTTGTTAACACCACTTCCTTACCCCCCCTACCCCCCCACCCCAAGTCCCCCCAGAACTGTCGGTCCCGTTGTTTTTCCTCCAGATAGTTCATCCAGCCTGTCCTATTCAGACAGACCTGTGGAGTCACTAACATGCACGAAAACTAGACAGAGGAAAACAAAGCAACAGTGTACAACCAGACAACAAAACAACAAAAACAAACCACTGACAAAGAACAGAACAAAACAGTTCACAAGAGAAAAGCTTGTAGTTAGTTCAGGGATCGTTTGCTGGCCCTTAGGAGCGTTTCCCAGTCCAGTCTGTTGGGGCATCACGCCCTGGACTGTAACTCTTTAAGGGAGTAGAAAGCCCTGTCTTTCTCCCAAGGAACTGTGGTGGTTTTGAAATGCTAATTAGTAGTTCATAGACCAATGCATAACTACTACGCCACCAGGGCTCTTTCTCAGGACAGAAGGCACTCAAAATATGGTCAGGGAAGAGCTGCCAGCTCAAAGCAGAGTTGATCATAATGACGTGGATGGAGTAAGTCCGTTGAGACCTTCATTTGCTGATAGTGGATGTCTCAAAATAGGAAGGAGTGACAATGATCTAATCATTGAAACTCAGAATTATGAAGTACTAATACAGAAAAAACAGAACTCATAAAATATTACATGGAACTCATGAAGATCAATGTGCTAGGTATTAGTGAGCTGAAACAGACTGATATCTGCCATTTTGAATCAGACAGTCAAACAGTTTGCTATGCTGGGAATGACACATTCAAGAGGAATCACATTCATCTTCCTAAAGAACATTTCAAGATCTACTTGAAGTACAACGCTATTGTGATAAAATACTATCTATCTGCATACAAGATAATCCAGTCAATACGGTTATTTAAATTGATGCACCAACCAGTACAGCTGATGAAGAAAGTGATGAATTTTACCATCATCTTCAGTCTGCAATTGATCAAACACAATCTGAATTCATGGATAATTATTGGCGATTGGAATTCAAAAGTTGGAAACAAAGAGGAAGAAACAATAATTGGAAAATATGGTCTTGGTGATAGAAATAAATCTGGAGATCACGATACAATTTTACAAGACTAACAATTTCTTTATAGCAAATACCTGGAGTGGGCATACACAGGAATCCAACTGTCTACAACAGTGGGAAGAGAAGATGGAGAAGCTAAATGTCAGCAGCTAAACTCAGTCCGGGAGTCAACTGTGTAACATGCCATCAACTGCTCATAGCTAAGTTCACATTCAAGCTGAAGAAAATTAAAACAAGCCCACAGGAGCTAAATACAACCTTGAGTTTATCCCACCTGAATATTAAGGTGTCAGGAGCAGATTTGACTCACTAAACAAGGAAAGGACACCTGATGAGCTATGGGATATCACCGAGAACATGAAGAAAGCAAAAGATCATTGAAGAGACAGGAAAGAAAGGATCAAACTGGATGTCAGAAGAGACTCTGAAAAGTGCTTTCAATCATGGAGTAGCTAAGGCACTTCATATGAAATGAAGCCAAAGAGCTGAACAGAAACTTTCAGAAAGGACCTGGAGAAGTATTACAATGAAATGTGCAGATACCTAGAGTGAGAAAACCAAAATGAAAGAACATATGCACTACATCTTCAATTAACTGAAGAAAACAAATCCAAGCTTTAAGGAGCTATATTGAAATATTCTATGGGGAAAATATTGAACGATCCAGGAAGCATCAAGTGAAGATGGAAAGAATACACATTATTCTACCAAGAAGAACTAGTTGGCATTCCACCATTTCAAGGGGAAGCATATAAACAAGCACCAATAGTACTAATGGAAGATATTCAAGCTGCACTGACGGAATTCGCCAAAACCAGTTGCCAAGCATTGACTGAATTCAATTTCAAAAGTTTCAACAAATTGATGAAGCACTGGAAGCATCGGTGGAATGATGTTTTGGGGTTCTGGGATCCTGCTGGAATGATGCTCTGAGGGATCCATGACCCTGCCAGAATGATGCTGTTTGGGGTCCAGACCAAAAGAGAACGATTCTCTGAGTCCGGGACCTGCCAGAAAAATTTTCTGGTGTATCTGAGACCTCTCCAGAAAGTTGCTCTCCCAGCAGAGAGATGCTCTGGGGGACCGGACTCCTCCGGAACCATCATCCACTAATTGCATGCTTCTATGGGGGTGCCGAAAACCCACTTCCCTCAAGCATATTTCTTGCAGTATTTCCGCTCCACAACACTCCATCTGCACACTCTCAGCACAGACTGGGGCCGACAAAAATTAAGAACAATTATTGTTAGTAGGCATTATGTTTGGCCCTAGAGAATCTTTAGAATAAAAGACTTACTTAAAGCATAAACTCTACCGAGCAAGCCAAACTATTTAGACTGTAATAAATGTCAAGTTTATAAATAATGTACTATAGTGGAGCAGGAGTGAACTTTGCATAAGATGTGAGAAGGCTAAACATTTAAACTGAGATCTGAGCAAATAATGAGCCATGTACAAAGCTGACGTTTTCATGGCTTGGTAGACTGATTGTTATCCAGAGGCAATATTCTACAACTCATCTACAGATTCAACCTCATTCCTCTCAAGGTTTGCTTTTCCAGAAAATGACAAGCTGATTCTAAAATTTCTATGGACATGTGACAGTTTTAGTATAGCCAAAATAATCTTGAGAAACAATAAAATCTAGGTGGAGAATGCTCATTGCCTGATATGAAAACTTACTCAAAAGTTATAGTAATTATACTGTGTAGTACTGACATAAAGGCAGACGTACTGATGTAATATAATTGAGAGTCTAAAAATTCAACCTCATACATACATAGCTAAATGATTCAAAAAGAGTGCACAGAGAAGTTCCTGTGATTTCAGCAAATGCTGTCGAAACAACTAGATTACAGGAAAAAAGAATGGGTTTTGACTCCCACCTTGCACCATATGCAAACACTAACTCAAAATAGATCTTAAGACCTAAATGTAAGAGCCAAATCCTAAAACCCTTAATAGAAAACATATACATAAATGTCTGTGACCCTGGATAAGGGAATGGGTTCTTAAGATATCTTGCATTTTAAGCAATTATGACATCTTAAACATAAGCAGCCCAAGTTCAACATAAGTTGAACTTCATCAAAATTAAAGTCCCTTATAATTGGACACAATCAAGAATTTGAAAAAGGCAACCTACATCTGTAACTATTCATGAGATAGCTAATAATCTAATATTCAGACTATATAAATGTTATGTCAGCAACTAAAACTCCACAAATTAAAAATTAGTCAAGAAGTTAGTCACTACTCTAAAGATAAAAGTATGCTAAACATAAACTACATAACTCTACTATAGATTTACTCTGAAATTTCTGTAAATTGAAACTGAAAAATATTAAAACAAGTCTACAAGAGCTAAAATAATATTTTGAGGCTATCCAATCTGAATTTAGGTAACGTTTAAAGAAGAGACTTAATGAAATGAACACTAATGACCTGGGGGAGGGGAGGGGCGATATAAAGAACATCACATGTGATGGAAGCAAAAGGTCATTAAAGACAGAAAAGCAAGAAAAAAATCAAAGTGGATATCAGAAGAGACATTGAAATTGCTCATTGCAAATGGAAGAAATGATGGAGTTATAGAGTTGAACAGATAATTTCAAAGGGTACCTCAGGAAGACACAGTATTAAAATTTCATCATTTTTTCACCTTATATGCTACCAAGTCCTGCCAGCCACCTCCACCCCCATCTGCCCCAACCCAAAATGTCTCTGATATCACCCATCAGCCTCCACTACAATCCCTATGCACAGCCACATTCTTGAACTATCCCCACAACATCCCCACTGCTCTCCCTGCATCCACACCTATATCCTTTCTCCAAGTACCTGCACCAGGCTCCACACTGAAGCCCCAGTGATATACCTAATATTGCCCTGTCCATGTCACTGCTCCACTCAACTCCCTCCCAAGGTTCCCTGCCCTCATCAGGAAGCCGGATATGAGTTCTGGGAGGCCGGTTAGCACCAGGACCTGGCTGACCTGTGCCCAGCTCCTTCTTCTTGTCCTTTCAAATGCCTGTGTCCCTGAGGCATTTGAAAGGGAGGACAGGCCCCCACAATTTTCCTTGACCTTCACCCTCAGCTGTAAGTGTCCCATGTCCTCACTTCCACTCAGTCTAGCATCATTAGGATGTGTGTGCATGTCTCTGCAGCACGGATCACATCAGCAGCCACTGACTGCCTGCCAAACCTGCACTGAGTCACTTAATCCACAAACATCTGGCCCACTTTAGAGACGAATCACTAGGGGCTCAATGAGGCTCAAAGACTTTCCCAAGGAAATCAGCTAATGAATAGAAGCACTAGAATTTGATCTCAATTCGGACGGTAGGGCCTATCAGCCTACACAGACATGCTGGAGGGCTTTTGCCTCTACACAGGAGCTGGGATCTAGAAAGTACAGTGTGAATCTTCACGGAATGAACAAGAGCAGGTCTCTGGACAGGAATCCCCCTCCACACTCAGGCAGGGGCTGGAACAGAACTTCCCCCGAGTGAGATAGCAAAGTTTACTGGTAGTGAACAGGGTCAGTAAGCAGAAAGTGGGGGGTGGAGGGTAGAGGTGATGGAAAAACTACAAGGATCATGGAATGTTAGCTTGCAAACAGATTTTTATAATAGCTGTCAATAAGGCTTAAACCTGTAAATACTGAAGAGGCAAAAGTTGTGAGATAGGTACAAGGGGGCTTCAAAAATTTTGTGGGAAACTTCCATTCTTTGCAGATTTGTTAGAGTCATCACTGGGGCTTTTTCTTGCTTCTGGTTCCTTTGTTGGTCTGCTTTTGCACCTGCATGACCAGGTCCAGGGCCTTCTTGAAAGCTGGAATGACATGGTCCACTGGGGTGAGTGGTGTCCCCCAGGTCCCATACTCACTCAAGGCACAGCTGTCAACACCTGTAGTTGTTCAGGAGCCAGCAGAACCCTCGCCCACTCCCAAGCCCCGACACCCCACACCCCCTTGCAACCAGCCTCACCTTGCAGGTAATTGAGAAGCAGGTCTACAGCGGGTTCTGCTTTGTTCTCAATTTTCCCCGGGTTGTAGTCTGGCTGCTTGGACATCTCGGGAGAGCTTATCAGGTTGGACCTTGCTGCAAAACAGAGGGAAAAGACCCAGCCAGTTCAGTAACTGCCAGTCAACGTAGCAAGTTATTCCTGGGGTCCTGACTCAGGTAAGGAATGCAAATGCCTGCATAAGATGGCCACATCCTGCCTCCTGATCCTCATCCAGGAGGCCCCCAAACTTTGCCTACATCACAAAGCTGAGGATCAGCTTTATTTCTTGACCCTGTATGCTACCAAATCCTGCCAGCCACCCCCCTCTATCATCTGCCCCAACGCACAATAGCTCCGATATTTCCCGTCAGCCCCCACCACAATCCCTATGTCACAGCCACACCTCCTTTCTGAAATATCCCAACCTCTGACCCACTCTTCCTGCAGCCACACCTGCACCCTTTCTCCAAGTCCCTGCACCAGGCTCCACACTGAAGCCCCAGTGATATACCTCATGCTGCCATGGCCATGTCACTGCTCTGCTCAACTCCCGCCAAAGGTTCCCTGTGCTGATCAAGAACTAGGATGAGTTCTGGAAGGCCGGTTAGCACCAGGACCTGGCTGGCCTGTGTCCAGCTCTTCCTTCGTGTCCTTTCAAATGCCTGTGTCCCTGAGGCATTTGAAAGGGAGGACAGGCCCCAGCAATGTTCCTGGACTTTCATCCTCAGCTGTAAGTGTCCCGTGGCCTCCTTTCCAATTGGTCCAGCATCATTAGGATGTGTGTGCATGTCTCTCTGAGGCACAGATCACATCAGCAGCCACTGACGGCATGCCAGACCTGCACTGAGTCGCTTAACCCACAAATATCTGGCCCACTTCAGAGACGAACCACTAGAGGCTCAAAGACTTTCCCAAGGAAATCAGCTAATGAATAGAAGCACTAGAATTTGATCTCAATTCTGAAGGTAGGTGCCTATCAGCCTACACAGACATGCTGGAGGGCTTTTGTCTCTACACAGGAGCTGGGATCTAGAAAGTACAGTGTGAACCTTCACAGAATGAACAAGAGCTGTTCTCTGCAAATGAATCACCCTCCAAACTCAGGCAGGGACTTGAACAGAACTTACCCCTGGCCAGGGGACTGTAGGAAGTCCCATGTAGCATGGGGATGAGTTTTCCTAGAACAGCTAGATTGGGTGGAGAATTAAGACTACAGTAGAGACCAGGTGTCCCGGTGTCTGATGGGTTACATGCTGGACTTCTAACCACAAAGCCATCAGCTGGAAACCACTGGCTGGAAAAAGATGAGGCTTCCTACTCCTGTGAAGAGTTACAGTCTGGGAAACCCCCACGGGAAGTTCTACCCTGTCCATAGGGTCACTGGGTCAGAATCGCTGCCAGTGAGTTTTCATGGGAGCGCTGCCTCTTGTCATGCCAGCATGTATGTGTTCAAGGAGTAGTGTGGAGCACCAGGCCAGCCCCTCAGTCCCTCACTGGCAGAGGCACACCCCACCTGGATGGTCTCCTTGAGCAACTCTATAGCCTCCTTCAACTCCCAGATCTGGCTCATGGCTTCGGTAAAGCTAGAAATTTTCCTAAAAGTGCTTATTGAAAACTAAAACCAAACCAAAAGTACCCTACAAACCAAGCAACACACTCAGGGAATTTTCATTAGAACAGGGATAAAATGACTCCAGGTGGGAATACACAGTTAAAATGGAGTCGGCATAAATCTAAACATTGGCCAAGCTACTTCTTCAGAGGCAACAGAAACAGAAATATCCCTTTGGGCAATAACCAGGAGCAGCTCCCACACTCCCCCACACTAGCACATTTGCAGAAATAATGGATCCAGTTCAATTGCCTGGATGTCTTCTACTGGCTACTTTCTCTGCATGAAAAGCAATTAATTACTGATGGCAAGTTTCTCCTGTCCCTGTTAAAGAAACCTCCCCTCCAGCTGTCTGTCCTCCACTAAGAAGCTTTCCTCCAGCTTCTTTCTACTGTTAAAAACAAACAGGGTTTTGTAAAAATTAAAGAAATAACAGGCAAAATTTTTGAAGAGTGTATGTGGGAATGGGGGATCTTCCGTACTTGAGGGGTCTTGCCCTTCTTTGGAGACTTATATGCATTCCCAAAGAAAGACTGGCCCTCTTTTTGGCTGAGTTCCTGCTCACTGGACCCCATCTTTGTACAGCTGGGCCTGTCTCTTTCTCCTTTTACTTGCCACCTGCCATACCGTTGACTGGTAGCCACCAACCTGGGTCACCTCCCTTGAGGTCCCAGTCCTGGACTTAACCCCAGCAACCTGGGAATGCCAATCATACCTCAATGCGCGGTGGGTGCGCTGGATTATCACTTCAACACCCTCATGACTGAGCACGCTCCCCACTGCCGCCCTCCCGGCTGTCAAGAATGAGCCAGGGCGTTTCCGGACTACCTGGTGCTCCCCTCCCCCTCCCCTTCCCCGTTCCCGGAGACGGAACCGCCCAGGGGACCAGACTGGGCAAACCTCCGGAGGAAGCCATAACGTTTTGTGCTCCAGCTGCAGCCACTCGTTTCCTGAACAGCAGTCACTTCGTGGTGAGAGAAGCCACAGACCCGGGGCTCACCTGTGAGCGGAAGACGTTCTAGGAGTTTCAGGGAGGAGCCACCGCTGTGTGAAAGGAAACAATGGAGGGGGGAGACACGCAAAGTTCCCGCAATGAATCGGGAACCCCGACGCCTAAAGCCCCAGTCTGGGATCCTCCTTTCTCCAACAGGAATTCTCCCCAGGAACCCCAACCAATCCCAAAACTGGGGGATGGAAGTAGCCCCTGGGACACCCTCCCACATCTCACCACGCGAGGGGCGCTGACGGAGCGGGGGAGGGGGAAGCAGGGCGCTTGCACCCAGCCAGGCTGCTGTGTGCACCAGGGTCACCCCAAACTGGTCACCGCGCGACCCCTCACCTGGGCGTGCCCACTACACAGTGCTTAGGCTGCAGGCGCTTCTCTGGCTCCACGCCCCAGGCACAGCAAGTAGGACCCACGGTAGGAACCTCACTTCCGGTTAGGACACCGCCACTTCCGGCCCGTCTCAGCGTGACCAGGAATGGGAGGAGAGTAGTCATGGGTGTGATCCGGTAACACATAAGTGAAAAAGCAGGCAGGAGTTAAGGCTTCATTAAGCTGCATAGACATTCAGGAAAATAAGAATCTTACTTGATATGGCAGAGATTAATATGTCATCATTCCCACCAACATTATTTGAAAGTTTGTTCTTCATTACACTGACCATACAGGAAGGGATTGCGGTGAATTGGAAATAATAAAATATGGAGGTCTTAGTGGGCAAAAAACCGCAAACACTCAGATTCTTATCCTGACAAACGGATAGATTATTATCAGATGTATGATCAAAGTCACATACCTCACAGACATCACTGACTGAGCTAAAGGCACCAACTTCCCTATGGGACACTGAATATCCACATGGTAAAAGGTGTGCTCAGGGCCACATAAAAGAATAAGCAATATACTTCTACCACCGCAACACATTTTAATGTTACACAAAACAAACTGAATATTTTCTTTTTTTCTTTTTAAAAATATTATTAGGGACTCAACAACTCTTATCACAATCCATACATCAATTGTGTAAAGCACATCTGTACATTCTTTGCCCTCATCATTTTCAAAGCATTTGCTCTCCACTTAAGCCCTTTGCATCAGGTCTTCTTTTTTTTCCCCTGCCTCTACGCTCCCCCTTGCCTCATGAGCCTTCAATAATTTATAAATTATTATTTTGTCATATCTTTCCCTGTCCAAAGTCTCCCTTTACCCCCTTTTCTGTTGTACAAACTGAATATTTTTTTCATCTCTTAAGATATTGAAGTACACTTTAACTTCCATGTGGTGCTTATGCATGTCTGAGACTGAGAAAAAAAAACACTACATCATCGGTCTAGTTTTGGACTCTTGTTTATAAGAACACTACCTGCTATGGTAAAGATGAAACAGTATGTTCTATAAAATGGAAAAAAACAAAAGCCTAAGGAGCTTTTACTCTGCTCTCTATGGTTCTATGAGTCTAGAATTCATATGACAGGTCTGACTTTATTGTTATTTTAAGTATATGTTCTTATTCATATACGTAAAACCTTAGTGTGTTTGTGTATTTGAAAACTGGAGGTAAATACAATAGTAACATCACATTGAAACTGGTGCTTGGTAAAGTAGAGGGGCAGCAAACAAGAAGAAAACTTTTTAGATTGACAAAGGCTGGAACAACGGGCTCAAATATACGAACAATTAAGAAGATGGCATAGGACAGACCAGTGTTTCTTCCTGTGGTACACAGGGTCACTATGATTTAGAACTCACTTAATGACACCAAACTATAACAATTTCCATTATACACTGGCTCTAAGTACAATAAGTAATAAAATGTTGAGTATTTCTTTTAAAAATAAGCATGAATGTAATAATAATTCAGAACAGTTGTTGAAACCATATAATCATGGTTTTAAAATATATAACTGCAAGATTAATCATGAGTTATGGACAATATTGAACAACTGTAGATCTGCATGAGAACTTTATTTTTTTATTTTAATACACAATTTTACAACTGCAGAGAATGTAAGGTAAAAGCATTTAAAAACACACTCTACAATGGGATATATTATATTGGTGTTTTAACAACACAGTAACAAATTTGATGATTACATGACTCTAATTATTTGAGGAGAATGATTACATCATAAACCCTAACAGTTTATGTACAGATTTGTGGAAATGGGATGGATTGAGTTAGAGAGCACCTTGAGTTCATATTTCACCTTTAATGAGTAGGATTATTACCAGGGATGCTGGGATGTTTCAACATTAGAAAAATATTAATGTAACCGACTACATAAACAGGAAAAAGAATAAGAGCCCTCTGATCATGTTAATAGATTCAGAAAAGATATATGACAATATCCAACACCCATTCCTGATAAAAACACTCAATAATATGGAAACGGAAGGGAGAGACCTCAACACAACAAATGTATTAAAGGAAACACTGTTGGTGAAGGACAATGAGATGACTGGAACTTGCTGGAAGTAAGACACTTACGCACACAGAAAGGTTTCATCAAAAGAGTAATACAGAACCCACAGATGGGGGGGGGTATATGTCTTTAGCAATGAGGAGATGGAGACCGAGGGGGAGGGGACAAGGAGGAGCAGAAGACAACTGTGGCATTTTCAGGAATCTCTAATCTAGATGCTAACCTGAGCATGCACCTGGGAAAAGGAGGCTGGAGTCTGGGTGGTCTAGCATAGGGAGCAGAGCCTGAAATCAGTGTCTGAGGATCAAGTTTTGTATAGGGTCTTTCTGTTGTGGCTCTTGAGTCTACTAGGCTTAGGCCTCTTTGACTTGCGTGATTGGAGGAGTTCATGAGAAAGTCATATGGTGCCAGGAGAGGCACGGTCAAGTGGAGCAGATGGCATCAGGTGCTGTCAGGTATGTCTCTGCAATCCATACAATGAGAGTGTCTCCTAGGGATATTCCCAGTTGAGATGCCTGCTCTCCACCCACCACTTTCTGTCAGCTTACCTTTCAGTCATGGCTTGTGTGTTGTTGTGTTTCAAATGCAGGCAGGGTCACCCAAAATGAACAGGTTTCAGCAGGGCTTCCAGACTATGCAACTAAGAATGAATCAGTTGCCACTCCAGGAACTGAAGCTCACGTCTCGGCCCCTCCCTCCCTATCTCCTCCAAGTCACACCCCTTAGGACAGACTCCATCCCAACCCCTACCTAGGTGATGCAATTTCCTATTGAACCTACTTCCTCTGACTGAGAAGGTTCAGAGTGAGCTTCCCACAAGTGTAGGTGAGTCTCTATGTTTCCATGTGGATTCCATGAGTGGAGACCCCTGCAGGGTGACGTCCCCAGCTGTGTCTTGGTTCCTGAGGACATTACAATTCCCGCACCCTGTCCGCCCCTGTTCCAGGATGCCATGATCCCCTGGGGCGTTTCCATTTAAATCCTTTCTGAGCTGGGTACAGTTCTCTGAGCATTCACGCATGGGAATACTCTGTCTCCTTTATCCTGCCCAGAACCCCTCATGCACCCTCACCCCTCAAGCCAGAAAGGCCCGATTGGGGGTAGGTTCTTGTCTGGTGTCGTTCCCTCCATGTCAGGTGTCAGGCATGAGAGCAAGTGGCCTTTACCGAAAGGAGCGGCCAGCCTTGCAGTCATCAGGCCACCCCATGATGACTGCGGTCTGTATTAGAGTTTAACTTCCCAGCACCTTGCTTTGCAAAAGGGTGCCATAGAAGTCACAGCCCCAAACCCCGCACACTTTAAGTCCTCGCATAGAGTAAACCTCCATTGAGTTCGTTCTGCCCAGGAAGCAAGGCTGTAGGTAATCTGGCCCTCAGGCAGAGGGCTTGGGAGAGTGGATTACCTTCACCTCTCCAGGCAGCCCAGGGAGGGGCAGTGTCTCTTGGATGTTTGCCTGCATGTGTGTCCTTGATGGAGGTCACCAAACGGTATAGGGGTCTCCTAGACAGGAGCCATGTCCTATCAGCCTTGCCCTTACTGCATTGGTCAGGAGGCCCTGGACCCATCTTGTAAGCCTGCTATCTAAGGATAGAAGAGTCTGTCATTGTGATGTATTCATTGACCACCAATCATGCTTTCGTGGCAGTTTCATATGCCCTGCCCCACCCCTACACACCCTTTAATTCACATTTCAAATGTGAACCTGGGAAGCCATTTCCACCTCCTGTTGGTGGCTTCCCTCATCCAGATAGATGATTTGTGTCTTTACTTTGTCTTTCTCTCTTATGGTTTAACTAATATTCTTTTTGAACTATGTTTAAAATGGGGTCTCCTTTTTACTCCAAAACAGATCTTGACTGCATGTGCTTCCTTAGTCATGTCTGCCCATCGGAAACTAGCTTGTGCTCTGTTTCGGACTGCAAAAGGTACTCCAATCTCAAATAGAATTTAAGGAGAACACTTATTAATTATCAGCAATAGTTTGGTGGAGGATTTAATTCCTGGGGATCCCCTTCAAATGGACTTTAGGCATGCACTGCCTTCCACAGCCCTTTACTAACTTGGGGTGCTGACTTAAATCTCTACTACAGCTCCTGGGTTTTATCTCTGCTGATGCTGTACCTTTCCACTTGGAGTGTGAAGAGCACCTCAGCTCAGACATTGGTTGTGTTAATGGCTCATCTCTTTATCACTGCGCTCTTCTACCCATGCCACCACCCCCTTATCTTCCCTCGTGACTCATAGAGCATTGCTGGCCCAGATTTAATGTCCACTCATTTTATTAATAGGGAATTTTGGTTTCCTTTATCATCCTTTTGATTTGCAGAATCCAGCAAATATTTTATTTGTTTTCAGGTTCCTTCGTGTATCAAGCTGGAGAAAGAATAACGTTTCTCCAACTAAAGAGGTTCAGTTTTGAAAATCTAGGAAGCAGTTCTATCCTGCCCTATAACGTCACTATCAGTCAGAATTGACTCGATGGCAGTGAATTTTGGTTTTGTGCATTAATATTATCTTTCAGTGACACATGACTTCAAGGTAAGCAGTTTTTTGGTTGTTTTGAGTTATTTTCACCGTGACAGTATTTAAAGTGCTCATTTATCAGTTATCCTAGTGGATACAATGTTTCATAGAACCCAATTCTAATTATGCAAATTCATGTAATCCTTTTGATTGATTTCATTTGTTAGCTGTTTCTTCTTCAATTTGTTTGATTTGACTGTGTAAGAACTGTGTCCAACTAAGGTTAGCTCCTCATTTTTTAAAATTGGGTCACAATTATTCCTAATACAAGGTAACATTCAGATATATAATTCTTATATAGAGTAAGATATCATCTTATTTAAAATAAAGTTACCATTTTCTATCTCCCACTGCATGGGCATACTTAATTTTTCTAACCTTTTATCCAAGTATTCTTGATAAAAGGCTTGCTTTCTTCACTGCTTTATTGTTCTCAGGTGCACTCTGTGATGCCATAGGACCTTAAATTCTTCCTTGTGGTTTCTGGGCTACAATTAATATGTGACCAGATTGCCACATCATGGGATACAACTGCTTACATTTCGTGGTGCTGCCATACATTTACTGTAGCAGTAGGACTAGTTCACTAAGTAATTTAGATATGCCAAATTCTCAGTAGGCTTACATGTTTTTCACTATGGGCATGGTGATTCTTAATGAAAATTGTTTTTGTGTTTCTGATTTAGTCATGTTTTCAACATAAAACCAATGTGTGTCCATAGATATGAATATGCTTTCATCATGTTTGTTTTACCTTTGGTTAGGTGTCATGTCATGTTAATTCCATCTCAGAGCAACCTCATGTGTTATGTAGTAGAACAATACCATAGCGTTTCTGGAGTATCATTTGGGGAAACAGATCTCCAGTCCTCTCTTCCACAGCAATGCTGGCTGAATTTAACCCATCAACCCTCAGTGGAACAGTCTAGCTCAAGCTGTTTGTGCCACCTACAAACCTTCATTGTCCTTAACCCCAAAAAGTAAACTCACTGCCACAACGTCAATTCTCACTTATAGTGTTCCTATGTAGGTTTCTGATATTCAAAATCTGTACAGGAACCACCAGCCTCGTTTTTCCTTTAAAGATCTGCTGGTGGAGTTTAACTGACAGCCTTGAGGGTAGCAAATGAAGCCAGGATTCTCCCACACCCCTAGAAATTAACCCGGCCAAATAGATGCCATCAAACCCACACCAACTCCTTCAGACTCCATGTGTGTCAGAGCTCCGGGATGTTGCAGAGGGGTTTCAGTGGCTGGTTTCTCAAAGTGCATCAGCCAGGCTTTCTTCCCGGAGACTCTGAGTAGACAGAAACTTTGAATCTCTCCATGAACACCTATCCATGGTAACCATTATAATGTTCAAGGACATCAAAAACTAAGCCAGGCACACATTCGTGCACGTGCACACATGCCAGAACCTATGGGACCTGGCATTCTTTCAAAGAAGGAAAACTCAAAACTATATAATGAGGTTGGATTTTTAACTATAACATGAGAAACCACCTTTTGGAATATGCAAAATTTGCAGGACTCAGAAAAATTAAGCCATTTTGTTAATTTTCAGCTCTCACAAGTTTCTTTGTGAATTGTACAGATATACTGTAACCTAACTGGTCTCTTTACCATAGCTAGAGAATAGAATTAATACCAATTATAATAGATCTTCAAGAAAGATACTCTATGTAAATTTCTTAGTATTCTTTCTGAGTTTTTATGGAAAATGAACAGGTTTCTTAAAGATTTTTAAGATGTATAATTGAGGAATTATAAAAGATTTATTACATTATTCTGTTTAACAATAATACTACACTCTTTAGCATTATTTATTAGGGACAGACATGCAGAGGATTCAAAAGGATCATGGATAAATTTCACTATATTTATTCCATTTTTCCATGATCTTTTTGAAACCCACTTGTGCATTGATGGCATGAAAGATTCGCTACCTATGAGCTCCTTGTATTTAAATTAGATAATAATTCAATAATTAGCGATCATTTGGCCCACCATTTGATTCTGTATGGTGACCATTGTGGTTTCAGAGTAAATCTATACTCCGTAAGATTTTTAATGGATAACTTCCGAAGGTATTTTCTCCTGGAACAAATTCTTTTGGTCTGTCTCTTAGTTAATCCCATCACATCCTTCAAATCACAGTTTTCAATGAATTCAATTAATTAGACTATTGAGGGCATAGGGTGAAAGCCACCACTAAACAAAATGGTCCCATAGGCAGGGACATAGAATGATTTCACAGTAGCGATCAACTGAGAGCGTACCTACCTATGTGTACCTACCCCCTCTTTTGAGGACCGATGTTTGGTCTGGGTCCTAACTAGATCAATTAATTAGAGACATTGAAAAGAATACCTTCCTTGTGGTTAGCTGCCATCTAGTTTTCTCCAGTTTATAAGAACACAATGAACCCATGGGGATGTAGCGGGTTTTGTGATGGATTGCTAACCACACATTCAGCAATTCAAAACCATTAACTGGTGACGTTTTCTAGTCCCTTAAAGAGTTGCAGTTTCAGAAACACACAGGTTCTTTTGTACTCTGCCCTGTAGAGACTTTATAAGTCAGAATTGACTCAATGAGAGTTTTTTTTTTTTTTTAATGCACAACAGAACAAAACCATGCCCTGTGACCTCAGTATTCTGAGTTCAATCTGGTCACCTTTTTTTCTTGGGGATTGGAATGGTGACGTTGGGCTCTTCACATATTGGTCATAAACCTGAAAGTCCTCATTTGCATTTCTTCTAACTATTGCCCCTTTTGTTTTACTTTTTTACTAGTGTTTCTTCATGATCCATTTATTTTTCCAGTGTGGGGATTCCCATGTGTACTTATTGCTAATGAGCTTTTCATTTCATGTATATAGAATATTCATATACAAACATGTATGAACCACTTTATTTTGCCACCTTCCATGAATCAGATGCAAATGCCTTAAAAGTTTACTGAAAATTTGCTGTGATTCCTGGTTTTGCCTGTCTACCTACCTTAGTTCCTTACATTTAGGTAAAGTCTGAGAGAGCAGACAGTTCCACATACATAATTAGCAATGTGGGTTTCTTGATGGGTTAGATTTGGGTTCAGTGTAGGGTTGTAGAGTGCTAGAGTCAGAGTCTGTACTTATGATTGGAATCTAGGTCATGGGATTAATGTGCCCGGTTCAAGAACAACAGTCAAAGGATAGAACTAGAATTTAAGTGTCATGAGTGGAGAGTCAGATGTTGGTGGACGGATTAAAGGGCTTTATGTTTAGAATGTGTTGTGTCTACAGCTTATGTTTGGAGTTGCTTAGGGGCTTATGTGTTATGGTATAAAGATATTGAGTTAGGGTTTAAACAGTATAGTTTTGGAAGGTGGTTTCTGATATTGAGACATTGTGTCATAAAGTTAACATTAAAGTTATAGAATATATTCAAAATTGTGTTCCTGATTCAAGCAATTGGGATAATTGAATTAGGTTAGTTTGAGCGTGTATGGCAGGGGTCTTCAAACTTTTTATGCAGGGGGACCGTTCACTGTCCCTCAGGCCGTTGGAGGTCCAGACTATAGGTTTGTTGTTTTTTTTTTAACTATGAACAAATTCATATGCACACTGGACGGGTCAGCTGCTAAGCAGGACAGGCAGCGGCAGCAAAAACAACTGGCGCGCCTGTTAAATATCCTCGGCAGGCCATATGTGGCCTGCGGGCCTAGTTTGAGGACCCCTGGTGTATGGTGTTAGCATTTCTTAAGGAAATCCAATTTTTTTCCCACTTGGCTGTGGGTATCAGGGAATGCTCAGGATGCAAATAGACATTGTGGATGTAAAGAGCTTTTCAGGTGGTTAGGGGTTCGGTGTTTTAGGATATTATCAGTGTGCTGTAAGGATGCTTAGCGTCTTAAGGTATAAGGGTTAATGGTTTGGGAGTTGTTGATTAAAAATTAATAGTTATTGGGTTAAGTTTCAAAAGTTATTTTGGTGTGTTGAAATGTAGCCTACAACGTTTTTATATTTATTAGCTATTTATGGCATATTTTGAATATTTTATGGATATGAACATTAATTTATGATTAGAGGCAATTTCATTTTGGAAGCCTCTTTTCTTCCTTAATAAATCGCATTTTGATTGCTCTAGTTAGAACATACAGTCAATTTTTAATATCAGTAGTGAAAGTGCACATTTATGTTTGTCCTTTTCTGAGATGAGGTGATGTTTTTCTCTTTCCTCTAAGTATGACATTTTCATTTTTTTAAAATAAGAATGTGTCTTATCATATTCACATATTGAACTATATTTTTTCTTGTTAGATTTGCAGAGGTGTTTTTTTTTAACATGAAAACCTCTGATTTTTTTTTAGTACTTTTAATGTGTCTATTTAGATAGTTAATCCTTTTTTGCATTAATTGCTATATTACAGAGCTTATTTTCTTATGTTAAATAAACTCTGGGGAAGATTCCAATTAATCATGGTATATAATTATTTCAGTGTGTTTTCTGACTCAGTTCCCAATATTTTCAAGCACTTCTTCATGTGGATCCATTACAAATATTGGTTTACAGTTTTCTTGAAGTATCATTATCTGACCTTGTTAACAGTTTATTCCTGGTCTCATAGAAAATGTTAGTAAGTGTACCCTTACAACTATTGTTATGTTTTCACCCAATAACTTGAACTTAAGGAAAAAAAGAGTTTATCCATACTGTGTGAATCCTCTGGTCTTTAATCTATTTTAGATTTAGCCTTGAAGTTTCTCATGGAATTTAATTGTGATTCAGTTGATTCTGGACCCTCTGAGAATCTTGAAACCCACTCAACTCATAGATCACTTGTTCTGGAGGAATCCTCACGTCTTGCAGCTGACCCCTCAGTGTAGAACAGTGTTTCTCAAAATTCCTAATGCTGTGACCCTTTAATACAGTTCCTTATGTTGTGGTGACCCCCCCAACCATAAAATTATTTTTGTTGCTACTTCATGACAATAATTTTTCTACTGTTATGAATCCTAGTGTAAATATCTCATATGCAGAATGTATTTCTATTGTTACAAATTGAGCATAAATAAAGCCTAGTGATTAATCACAAAAACAACATGTAATTATATATTGTGAAATATTTCTAATTATAAATAAATGAAAATTTGTCTTGAAGCCTGTTGTAGCATGGGTAACAGTCTTCACGTCAGGGATTCATGTGGGTGTACCTGCATGTTGGCAGACCTGCCTGGAGATGGATAAGGTCTCTGTTCCTACGACCATCAGAAATATGTGTTTTCCGATGGTCTTAGGCGTCCCCTGTGAAAGGGTCGTTCAACCCCCAAAGGGGTTGTGACCAACGTGTTGAGAACCACGTGCGTAGAGGTATAAATGATTTACAGTACTCTTGATGGACAAATAGTCACTCACACCTGAGAGACTGTGTGCTACCCTCACACTTGGGCCCAAGATGGGAAATACTCTGCCATAAGACATGCTGGGTGGATCTTAGAGAATTTCTTTCAGCCCACCTCCAGGAGAATGGTGTAAATCAATAAGGGACAGGAATTCCTCAATGATTTTATCATCACCTTGTTCTATTTTTTTTATAGCGAAGGAAACCCATTCTTTCTTTTTAATAAGAGAGTTTATGTTGCGGCAAATTTCACATGAAAGGTGTGGCATCTGTTATCATGGAAATAACTTTTGTAAATATAACTATCACACTAGTATTTTGTGCCTGTCTTGTGTATTGATTAGTGGTCTCTGAGGTTGTCAATGTTAGGTGTCATTGAGTTGATTCCACATAGCAGGGACCCAGTACACAACAGAAGGAAACACTGCGTTCTCCTTTAACAGACTCTCAATTTAGGATGAACCCATTGTTGCCGTCACTGTGTCAACCCATTTAGTTGAGGGGTTCCTATTTTTCACTGCCCCTCTACTTTACCGGACATACTCTCCTTCTCCAGGGACTGCTCCCTTCTGACAACACTGTCCAAAGTATGTAATATGGGCTCTCACTCTCTTTACCTCTAACTAGCATTCTGAGCTCATTTATTCGAAGACAGACTTGTTTGTGCTTTTGGAGAACAATGTTATTTCAGTATTCTTGGCCATCACTACAATTCAGTCAAACCTATTCTTCTTCAGTCTTCCTTATTCAGTGATCAACTTCCATATATGAGGCCTTTGACAATACAGTGGTTTGGGTGAGGTGAACCTACTCCTTAAAGTAAGATCCCTGCTCTTCAACACTCTATAAAGCCAAATAAGGTTTATTCATCCAATACAATGTATCTATTGATCTCTTGACTGGTGACAGAATGACTATCACCATTCTGTTGTTTGTATGTTTTGCATAGACTAACAGTTTTCTGGAAGGAGTTAGAACTTAGTCAAGCTTAGATTAAGATTGTTGCTCACGGAGGGGTCTGGAAGTCAACTGTTCTCTGTAACCGACCAAAATAACACCCCTGAGTTGAAACCTGTTCTTAAGACTTGGTGGTATGGTGAGCCTTATATTTAAGGTATGCTTGATGACTGGGCATTAAACAAATTGTGTTTTTCTCTAGTGGCCTGACTTGCTGATTAGTTTCAGAGGAACACTAGTCTACACCCTTTATCCTATAACTGCAACCTCACACATCTCTCCCTTCAGAGACACCCCGGGGGTTGCAAAAGGGCAGTGCCAATAATGTCCAACTAGCCACTCATGCTACTGCCTCCCTATTTAATCACAGCATAGCCTCTTCCCAGCACATTCATTTTGTTTTCTTGCCAAACTATGTTCCTGGTGGAGCATGTTTTACATGATCAAGCCTTGGCACTAGTTTTTCCCCTTCTCCCTAGTAGACCAAGACTATGGATTGGCTATCCTTAAACCAAAACCAATAACCCCTCTCCTACAGTTTGTGTTGTTTGCTATCTGTCAGCATTACCTAGAATGATTGGAGTCCAGAATCTAGGCACAAACATGTTGATAAGTCATCTCTTTCCTGGATACATCTTGTATTTTTAAGCTTCTGCCATCACTTTGGCTCATGGCATCACCAATCTACCTATCCCTTGCCATTCCTTTAGTGTAGGCTTCAGTTTTCACAAAGGCTTTAAAATTGGACAACCATAAACCCAAGAACTTAAGAGAGGAGCAGATAAGGATTCCCCTGGCTGGTTTTCTTGGTTAGGATATCTCTGTCTTGTCCAATTGGTGTCCCTCTGTCTCATTGTCCACCTCTACAGCAAGTTTCTCTAGTTACTACAATCTACTGTGCATAAATGGGCTACCCAACCATAGGCATTTCTTCACATACAATAGATATTCTGAAGAGTACCCAGGAGGCAAGGGGATTGGAGCAGGTTAAACTTGATGAAAAGCTCAGCATTGTCTGAATGGCATTTATGAGCATTATTCAACATGATCACAGTAGCCAAATAAGTCAAGGGTTATGGTCTGAGGTGCAATGCAGGCCGAAAAAGAACGTTCTTCGTAAAATAAACCTTTTTTTCCAGTTAGAATCCTGGTGAAAATATGTTTACCTTTTATAGAGTTTGCGAGTTTTGAGGCCTTTAAAACTTCCACTTTATGCTGAAAATAAATATTGAATATATAAATGTGGATCTAAAGTTGATCATGATATTTGAGAAATTAGTAAAATTGCTCTGTAAATGTAGAGTGGGTTTTGTTTTTAATCCAGACTCCCTCAGTTTAGAACATGATTTTGATCCTAGGGGTTGGGGGTGGTCACTATTTAGCACGAGAAGTACAGGCCAAGAACCTGTCATGCCTTTCTCAACATTGTCTGCTTTTCAAAAAAGATTTGCCACAGAGAAATACAGTCCAGTCTAGGGAGTTAGAAATCTGTTACTATTGTCTTGTACATTGAAGCATCACAAGAAAAGATTTCAACTTCTGACTGGGTTGTGAACCAAGTCCATTCACCTGACTCCAAACAAGGTTAGCAACCCTGGGGCTCTAGGGGGGCAGAGCTGGAGAGGGATCCATGCTTCCTGGGATCTGACCCCAGGAGAGTGCCAGTGTACAAGGGCCCAGGCTGTCCTGCCCATCAGGGTCCTAGATCTTTTCGCATCTCCCTGAATGATAGAATTCACTGGATAAGTAATCAATTTGCAAAAGGCCTGGTGGCTGCTTAGTGGATACAGATAGGGCTGCTACCTACAAGGTAAGCAGTTCAGAATTACAAGTAACACCTGGGGAGAAAGACAGGGTATCTACTCTTATAAAGAGTTACAGTCTCAGAAACCCACAAGGGGCAGGCAGTTCCACCTTCTCCTAAAAGGTTGCTGTAATTGGAATCCACTCGATGGCAGTGAGTTGGGTTTTAGGTTTGGGTTGCTGATTACAGTGATAACTCAGTGTCTGTTTGCTGCAACCCCACTTTGATTAGGTCTCCATTGAATCCTTTCTGATAATTAACCAAAGATGGAGATCTTTTTCCCCTCAGGGAGAATGCCTTAGAAATAGATTGCCTGCACTCCTTTCCAGCCAATTCCTCACCATGGGCCTGCCTAGGTCAACTATCAAACTGCATTAGGTTACAACAAATAATACTACATTTAAAACATTATTTATCTTTGGATTCAAAAGTGCACTCACTATGGGTGATGTATACTTCTTACTTCTTTCCAAAATCTCCATATAAATTTCAGTCTGATAGATGATATATGTGTTTATATGGAGCCCTGGTTTTGACATGTGTTTAGAGTTGGACTGCTAATCTCCAGGTCAGAGGTACAAACCAATTAACTGGTTGTCATGGCTTTACAGTCTTCGAAACTCTGTAGGGAAGTTCTCCTGTGTCCTATCAGCAGCTTACGCATCTAACTCTACTTGATAGTGAGTTTTACAGTGTTTCTGAAGTGATTTTATGATTTATAGTTCCATCTAGAAAGTAATCTTCAGTTTACAATAGCTTTTCATATAGCCCATTTATAATGTTTCCAGCTGTCTTAATTAACATAACCATCTTCAAGGTTCACTGATTTATCATTATTCTTGAGAATCACACCGTATGGAATTGATAGTTCTGTATGCGGTGAGGTAGGGATCTGGCTTTTTTGTTTCTTCTTTTTGATAGCTTATTTGACGTTGTGCAATGTATATTTGAGTGTCTAATCTATTTATTTGAAAGCCATCTTTTACTCACGTGTCTGAAAATTAAGAGTTTTAGATTTTATTGCTCGTGTTAAAAGCATGTTTTCCATCACTCAATAAGGGCACCATTAACAGTATTGGGGACTTTGTGTAAGAAGAGGAACAGAACTGTAACCGCATCTAGACCTACAGGTTGTGTGTTACTCACAATGTATTCTCCCATCAGCCTACAGATTGTGCATCACCAGCAGCGGCATACAGGAAGGAAGAAGAAGTGCCTGGTTTGGGTATTATTATTTCTGGGATATCCTCATAAGAGATTGAAATTTGTGAACATCATTAGAGCTGATCCAGATAAGACAAACATAGAGTACCCCAGTTGTTGGCAATGTCCTAAGGACCAAAAAAATGACCAATGCTCAGGTGATTCTGATGTGTTTTATCCTCTTCTGTATTTCCTACTGGAATTGTATAAGCCTGCATAATACTGATGCAGTGCATTGGAAATGTGGAAATTTGAAATAGTAGAAGTTAGAGATACACTTTGACACTAATTTCCACATTGGGCTGGAGAAGATTCGTAATATACTGATCATAGGATTAAAACTAAACTTTTTACATTGCGTCCTTGAGGATTCTTTGGATGACATTATCATCCAATTCTTAATTCATTATTTTGTGGCCAA
Organism: Tenrec ecaudatus; assembly: GCF_050624435.1. NCBI lineage: Eukaryota > Metazoa > Chordata > Mammalia > Afrosoricida > Tenrecidae > Tenrec > Tenrec ecaudatus. Next base: position 95,092,421 of record NC_134544.1, on the reverse strand, counting down.
CCCATGACAATCATTCAAATTATATGTTATGCCTAGTTTTTACGGGGAAATAAGATCATTTCATAAGAAGAGTTCAGTATTCCATGGGATTTTTGTTTGATTAAATTTCTTTAATGCTTCTTTCTGAAGGTGATGTGTTACATAATCTCCCAAACAGCAGCATTTTCATTAGTGCATATAAAATTTAAAACGCAAATTTTTAACCTCAGCCAATAGTGGTTTAAAAATGGTTGACAGCTTCTCACCTCCTCTAACTATAGATGCAGGAAACAGATTCAACCGTCAACATCAGGTCTGATTCATATGAGGTAGAGCTTAAGCATACCTGTACTCTCCAATACTTTTCAGTCATGGCACCAGTTATTATTCCCACAGGCCTCTCCTATTCAGCTCATTAATTTCTTTGCCGTGGTCATGTACAACTTATAGTCCAGAGTCACAGGTATAAGTTTTATTAAGTACCAGCATATAATTTTGTATCAGAATCAATAGGCTGTACATTGGGATTCATATTTAAAATCCGCGTAGGCTAATTTGATCTTCTTCAGGGAAGGCCTCTTCTCTCAGTCCCTCTCAAACATTTTGCCCCCTGAAGTTAGGCTTATTCATAGTTCCATCTGCATAGCCTCCTCTCATCTCCTTGGGGGATATCCTCCTCTTTATCTTGCTTTCCTGTCCCACTATCTTGGCTGAAAAGTCTTTTCTGGACTTATAACCACTAGCTCTGTCACTCTGTCCCTTCTGCCCTGGTCATTATCTCCATTGGTTTAGTTCTTGAATCATAAATGTTAAAGTTCATTTTGCAGGACCAGTAGTAGACAAGTACCTAGGAGGTAGAGGTTCAAGATGTTCCATGATTTGCTCTGCAGCATCTCATAAAACTAAATAGCTATCAAGTAAATAAATACCTCCTCAAGATGTGGAAGCTGGTGAGTCCCAAATCCGTATAGAGGTCAGGGGTCAGTCTGAAGGGTTCACCTCATTAATGTGTTTGCAAAGGCTGATGAACCAGATCATCAGATCAGACAACAGTCCACTGACTCACAAAGTGAAATTGCTTAATATGGTCAGATAATAAGTGGCAGGAGCTGAGGAATCCAAATGGGAAGGTCAGAGAGCAAGCTGTTGACTCATAGAGTGGAAGTATCTCTCAAGGCAGGTCACACAGTGGCTTGCAGTTGTTCAAGGAAATGGCTCATAAATTTCTGGAAGCTGGAAAATCCCTAATCCATTGGGTCATCCTGAACCATGTGGCTGCAGAGGCTAACAAAACCAAATCAACAGGTCAGATGACAGGCCAATGTCTCACTGTCCCTTCTCAAACCATGCCTGCAGGCATTCTCTCTCTCCCTCTTCTTATGATGGCTTCTTGGGCCAACCTAGCACCTTCCCTGCCTAGGCAAGGTTAGAAGGGATCCAGGAATCCACCCAACAGAACTAGGAGGGGCCCCTTGGAGAGCATGTGTTAGACAGGGTTCTCTAGAGAGACAAACCAGATTGCTAGTAATTATATATAAATATATTTATAAAGATAGATCTGTAATACAAGAAATGAACCATTAAGTTATATACAGATAGATAATACAAGAAATTAACAGTTAAATTATAAAGCAGTAAGACACTAGCAGTCCCTTAAGGATTGAGAGCCGCCAGTTGCCAGTCCCTTTCTGTAGAGAGAGCTGGGCTATATATACCCAGGCAGCAAACAGCAGGGCAGGTCCCCAACTGTCATCAACTGTCGGTCCCCAGCTCCAGAGACGAACATTCCAATCGTGTGGGCTTAAAGGGACCTCAACTTACAGCAACACAGCCCACAGGCTAGGCATCCCACAGGTAGTGTACCCTTTAAACTGAGGCACAGAACAAGCAAGGTGAGGCTCACAGAGCCACTTATCCCTCTGACCTTCAATTAATCCTACTTGTGTTTATCAGCCAGGCTGGCACGATAAACTATCGCAATCCACCCCTTGCCAACCTGGCATCTGTATACAACTCTTTACCCATTCATACGTATATAATTTCCAGATATTAATGAAATCACACTTATACTTATCATCAATCATCTATCATACATGTAAATAAAACACACTGAGTCAAATTATATCTGATATATCATACTTGAACAAAGGAAATATATGCAATAATCACATACAAAGAAAATACATTGACAATTACAAGCCTCGCTTTTGCAATTGATCATGTGGTCGTAATTGATAGGTAGAAGTACCTTTTACTGCTACCCATTCTGCATTACCATTGCCCTCAGCAAGCACCTCAGCTGGCTGTGGATTTTGGCCTGGTTGGGTGACCCAGACCTTCATTCCTGAGGAGTCTGGGTCATTATAAGTCCTGTTAGGATTGGTTTGCTGTAACTTACCATTTACTTTAATAACAGAGCATGGTAACACTCAGAGTCGGCCTATGGGATCTCCTGGATTCCAGACATATTCTTCTTTACCTCCATTATGTAGTACCAGTCCAATTTCTCCTTGGTAGTCAGGATCAATCACACCACTAAGTACGGTGACACTCTTCCTGCCCTGTTGATCCAAAAGCATGAGAAGTCGAAAGTGCCCAGGGGGCATTCTCAGCTGCCAGTTCAGTGGAATCCATGCTGTGTTTCCAGGTGGGAGAGTTCCTTTCTTCAGGACCAGGACCTCCAGGCCTGAGGAACACAGAGTTGCCGGGACAGGAAGCAAAAATGCTGCAAGAGGATCACTAGGAGTAATAGTGAGTGGTGCCACTCCAGTTTCCAACCCTTGGTTCCTGGACCCATGAATTCTGGCTCTTGGAGGCACAGCACCATAGATTGGCCATTGGTTTAGAGCATGTACAGCTTCCTGGAGAACATTGCTCCAGCCCCGCAAGTTGTTGCCAACTAGTTGGCACCGTAATTGTGTCTTTAGGAGCCCATTCCATCATTCTATCAAGCCGGTAGCTTCAGGATGATGAGAAACATGATACGACCCGTGGATTCCGTGTGAGTGGGCCCATTGCCGCAATGTATTTGCTGTAAAGTGAGTTCCTTGACCTGAAGCAATGCTATGTGGGATGCCATGCCGGTGGATGAGGCATTGTGTAAGTCCACGAATAGTAGTTTTGGCAGAAGCATCACGTGCAGGGAAGGCAAATCCATATCCAGAGTAGGTGTCTATTCCAGTAAGAACAAAATGCTGTCCCCTCCATGATGGAAGTGGTTCTATGTAATCAACCTGCCACCAAGTTGCTGGTTGATCTCCCCCAGGAATTGTCCCATATCTTGGACTTAATGTTGGTTTCTGTTGCTGGCAAATGGGACACTCAGCAGTGGCAGTGGCCAAGTCAGCCTTGGTGAGTGGAAGTCCATGGTGCTGTGCCCATGCATAACCTCCATCTCTGCCACCATGTCCACTTTGTTCATGTGCCCATTGGGCGATAACAGGAGTAGTAGAGGAAAGAGGAGGACCAATCTCTACAGCGCATGTCATCTTATCCACTTGATTATTGAAGTCCTACTCTTCAGAGGTAATCCTTTGGTGAGCGTTCACGTGAGATACAATTAACTTTACTTTCTTGGCCCATTCAGAGAGGTCTATCCACATACCTCTTTCCCACACCTCCTTGTCACCAATTTTCCAATCATGGTCCTTCCAATTCCCTGACCATCCAGCCAAGCCATTAGCCACAGCCCATGAATCTGTATACAGTCTCACATCTTGCCATTTTTCCTTATATGCAAACTGAACGGCCAGGTGCACTGTTCAAAGTTCTGCCCATTGGGAAGATTTCCCTTCACCACTGTCCTTTAGGGAGATCCCAGAAAGGGGCTGTAGTACTGCTGCTGTCCACTTATGAGTGGCACCTGCATATCGTGCAGAGCCATCTGTAAACCAAGCATGACATTTTTGGTCTTCACTTAAAGTATGGTAAGGAACTCCCCAGGAGGCCATAGGTGCAGACTGAGAGAAAGGAGGCAATGTGACAGGAGTAGAGACTGTGGGCATTTGGGGCACTTCTTCATGCAACTTGTTCCTTCCTGTCCTGCTTTGGCCCAATCTCATATATACCACTTCCATTTGACAAGGGAGTGTTGCTGCGCACGTCCAACTTTATGATTATGTGGGTCAGACAATACCCTGTTCATGATAGGTAATTCAGGCCTCATGGTGACTTGGTGGCCCATGGTGAGGCGTTCAGTCTCCACCAAGGCTCAGTAACAGGCCAACAGCTCTTTTTCAAAGGGGGGGGGGGAGTAGTTGTTTGCAGAGGATGGCAAGACTTTACTCCAAAATCCCAATGGTCTACGCTGTAATTCACCATAGGGGTCTGCCAAAGACTCCACACTGCATCTTTATCTACAACTGACACCTCTAGCACCATTGGATCAGCTAAATCATATGGTCCCAGTGGCAAAGCAGCTTGCACAGCAGCCTGAACTTGTTGAAGAGCCTTCTCTTGTTCTGGGCCCCACTCAAACATGGAGGCTTTTCATGTCACTTGATAAATAGGTCAAAGTAGAACACCCAAGTGAGGAATATGTTGCCTCCAAAGTCCAAAGAGGCCCACTAGGCATTGTGCCTCCTTTTTAGTCGTTGGGGGAGCTAAATGTAATAGCTTATCCTTCACTTTAGTAGGAATATCTTGACATGCCCCACACCACTGGACCCCTAGAAATTTTACTGATGTGAATCTTTGTTGGGTTAATTTCCCAACCCCTTGTACGCATATATTGTACCAATGAATCTAGAGTCTTTGATCCATCCTCCTTAGTGGGTCCAATCACCATAATGTCATCAATGTAATGGACCAGTGTGACATTTTGTGGAATAGACAGATGGTCAAGGTCCCTTCAGACTAAATTATGGCACAGGGCAGAAGAGTTGATGTACCTGTGGGGGAGAGTTGTGAAAGTATATTGTTGCCCCTGCCAGGTGAACGCAAGCTGCTTCTGGTGGTCCTTTGAGACTGGTATTGAGAAGAAGGCATTAGCCAGATCAATAGCTGCATACCATGTACCAGGAGAAGTATTAATTTGCTCAAGCAATGTAATCACATCTGGGACAGCAGCTGCAATTGGAGTCACCACCTAGTTAAGTTTACCACACATGGAATGCACTATCACAATAGTTTTTATTACTGTTTTGTTTTCTTTACTATAAAATATATTTTTTTAATCTTCAAGTGTAAAATACGCCATTAAATTGACTCCTCTTACTACAGGAATCACTGACATTCAATGATGTGACTGTAAAGTTCACCTGGGAGGAATGGCAGCTCCTGAACCCTGCTCAGAAGGCTCTATATCAGAATGTGATGTTGGAGAACTATCACAACCGGGTTTCCATTGGTGAGGAGAATTCTGAAGTCATTGGCCTCGTCATTGGCTCTTCCTGTCTTATGTGTTAAAATCTTTGCAGTGTCTGTGGTGTTCTCAAAGGGAACACCTGAGAATTTACATTGTGAATTGTAAAATAAATTGGAAAACACTAAGGATATTTCTTTATTAAGGTCCCCAGAGAAAACATAGGATAAAATATTGTTAGCTGATGAGTCAATTATGACTTATAGTGATCCTAAATACAACAAAATGAAACACCACCCATTCCTGAGGCAATCTCACAATTGTTCTTATATTTTAGCCTTAAGTTGTAGCCCCTGCACCTATCTGTCTTTTCCAGAATCTTCCTGTTTGAGTGGATAAAATATCTGCAGCAAATACACACATATTAATGCATATATATTATCAATCACATACTCACATACAGGCGAAATGTGAACACACGCTAACAGGAAACTCACATAATGACATTTGTATTCTAATAGCCATATTAACATACATATGCATACTATGAACAAATGAGCACATATAGTAGAACTAACAATTCTTCATACAATATCCTCAGATTAATAAATACACATGCATTTACTTAAAAAAACACAAAGACACACTAAAATATACTAGAATTATAATAATAAAATAAATGCAGAACAGACTACAAATTCTATCACATAGTATATCACATAGTAGTTCATGTATATTAGCACACACATAAACAAACATATAAAGTACATACAAGAACATACAGACACTGAGCTACAAGAATGTGTAGGTCTGTGGCAGAGACGTTTTCTGTGCAGGTAGAGTAAATAGGTTGAGAATTTAATCCTGCTTAGGCTCCTCTGCATTTTACCCGCAAAGACCCCTGTTATCTGTGGGCTTTGAGTGATCCCTGAGCCCCACCCTCTCCCTGCATGGGTGTTTGTGTCTTGGTTCCACAGCCTTTCCCTCTGTGTGTGTCTGACTCAGAAATATGCAATCATAACTACAGCAGCCACAGTGCCAGTTGAGGGAAAATCCATCCCTGTGCACATCTCTAGAGAAGGATATTCTGATCTCAATAATACGTGGAGGCATAGCCACCCACAGAACTCATAGGGAAGCTGTGGGTGCCCTGTACAGAATAGGACTTGTACAGCCCATGGACAAGGGGACATAGGGAAGGAAGGAAGGTGAGTTATGTGGAGGCACATTGACCCTAAGCATAAAAGGTGTTTTGTCTCTCTTTTCGCACGCTTGTATCAATATTCAAAACTACTAAATTAAACAAACAACAGACTGCATTTGTAGAAAAAACTGACTTTCAAATTAGTCTGTGGGGAAAAGGGCAGACAGGAGCTGTGAATTAATAAAACGAATGAACTCAGAGAAGAAAATATCTGGATGAATGGAGACAGGTGACTTGATCTAGGATTTGGCTACTGTTGTTAAGTTCTTATATTATTTTGTCTTAAATATATATAAATATAATAAAGTGAGATCCTGTGCACAGCAAGGCCTGTTATCCCGAGGTAGGAGGGAACACAGGAAGGGTATTGAAAGCATCGTGTAAAGTGTTTGAGGAAGCAGATGATGTGAAGAGAATTCATCCTAGATGTAGGAATTTCCAATTAATACGGGACATTTGGGGGGAATTAGAGGGGGGAACAGAACAGAAGCTAAGTTCAAAATCATCCTACCATCACAGGGAGATTGGGTGAGTGTTTCAGAAAGAAGTGAGGAGATGCACCGATTCCCTGAGGGGTGCTGAGAAGGAGAAGAATCCCCAGACACAACAGGAAGCCAGTGGTCAGCTCCACCTGCACCTGCTCTTGGGTCTGGGTCCTGTGCTCTGTGGGTCCTGAGGGACCCTGCAACCTAACCTCTTCTACTAGGGTACGTTCATGTCTGGGTTAACTCTGATTTCCCCTCACTGTGTGTGTTGGTCTGGGTAAACTAGAGAAACAAATCCATAGACATACGCATATTGTGTATAAGAGAGATTTTTATATAAAGGGCAATTGTACATTAAGAGAGCATCTCACCCCAGTCAGGTCCAAGACTGTAACTCCAGTATTAGTCCAGTTATCCAATCTATATAGTCCTCTTCAGACTCATGAAATACATGCCATGATCCCAAATGCAAGATGATCACAGGCCAGTGGGTAGAAAGTCTTTGGATCCAGTAGCACTGTAAACTTCTAAGTGCTGGCAGGGGTCTCTACATGGATTCTCCAGCACCCAGGGCTGCATCGGGGTAGGTCCATGTGGCTTCTTCTCAGGGATGTCTCACAGGGAGTCAGCCTTGTCAGAAGGGAGTCTCCTAGGGAGTATAGAGAGTGTCTTCTACCTCCAAGAAAGGAATATTGGATTCCCCAGAATTCACAGAAGACCATGCCCACACAGAAGCCTCATTGGCCATGCTCCGATTGACAGACTAGACTCCACCCCTTCAGTCTTTATCCTCTCAAGTCCCACATTTATACCAGATTATGTAACTACAACACTGTGCGTCTTGTGCACAGAAATACCCAGCTGTGTCCTTGAATTTCAGGTTGTCCATTTGAAGATATAGTATGTTCTTACCATTGTCTCTGGAGATGGTGAATTGGCCCTTCAGAGAGTCTGTGTGGCATGTCCTACCAACAGTATTAATGTATGAAACCCACTTCCGTCCCTTCGCTGGAGCTTGGCAGACCCAGTAAATATTATACATACAGAAAGGGAATGCAGAGACTGCAGGGTAGAGTCTCAGAGAAGCCTCAGGCTGCCTCGTCTCCCTCAGATTACATAGGTACACCTCACAATGGACACCTGCAAACACACAAACATCCTGATCATGAAAATCATAATATATTCACTGGCTCTCACTCACGCCCCCTCATACACACTTGCTCTCCATCAAAGTACCATTTGAAATTCTAAAAATGAAAATTGAGCTCAATGCAGATTCCATGGTGACTAGATGTGTTCAGTCCTGAATGGGGGCACTTGGGAATTCCAGAGCTGGAGCACCTCTCCAAGAGCTTCAGAGTTGGGACTGGGATGGTTTTCATCCACAGGAGAGGGGTCTATTTGCATACCTTTTACTTATATAGCCATAAGTGGTGTTGAATGACTTCTAAGACAGTTACTCCAAGATTAGATAAGGATGTTCTAGATATCTTGGAGAGCCCTGCATGTGGGGTATATTATGCAGTGGACTGCTAAATGCTAGGTCAGTCATTCTAAATCAACAATGGCTCTGCAGGTGAAAGAGAATGCTCTCCACTCCCATGAAGGTTTACAGAATCAGAATCCTCCAAGAGCAGTCCTACTCTGTCCTATAGGGTTGTGATGAGAAAGAAATGGCTTAATGTAAATGTCAACCACAGTTAGAGACACTCCCTAAAAATGCGGGCCCCATCTTCACCGCTTTTAGTGTGGTCCTCATTCTTTTATTAAACCAGTTAAATATTCCCTGTAGAATTCGATATTTAAATTGACACAAGCATCCCTTGTCAAATTCTGTTTTAAATTACATTTTGGAAAAGGGAATGCCACATACCAAAAAGGAAAACCCACCCAGCCCCCTCAGAACCTGCCTTTAATTGTTCCCTTCAGCTGGATATGACAGTGGCTCCTGAGCCTCGCTCCTTCCCTGCAGGTATGTTGTACTTTCACAAGGCCTCTGCACTCCAAGCATTTGAAGGTACGGAGTTAACCTTAGAAGTTCTATAGATGCTGAAGCTCTCTGCATCCTCCAGAGAAGTCAATGCTGTTTGTGAATTTGCATAACACATCGGGATGGTTCCAGGGCATCTTCCAAAACTAGAGGAAGTCTCCCATGTTTGAGGAGTTGATTTTGCTCTCCAAATCTAGGTATTATGCTTTACGATACTAATGTTTTATTTTTTATTAAATACTTTTATTAGGGGCTCTTATGGCTCTTATCATAATCTGTACATTCACCCATTGTCAAGCACATTTGTACATATGCTGCCATCATCATTTTCAAAGTGTATTCTTTCTACTTGAGCCCTTGATATCAGCTCCTCATTTTCCCCTCCCTCTCCCACTCTTCTTCCCTCATGAACCTTGATAAATTATAATTTTCATATCTTTTTTTAACTTTAAAATATTTATTGAAATACATTTCACATACCATATAATTCCAGGAAAAGATCCTTGTCTCTTCCTAGGTCTGTAGCCAAAGTTGCTTGGAGATCTTCAAACAAACCGTTGTGCTTGCTTGTCATTTTCAAAGCATTTGCTCTCCACTTAAGCCCTTTGCATCAAGTCCTTTTTTTTCCCCTCTCTCCCTGCTCCCCCTCCCTCGTGAGCCCTCGATAATTTATAAATTATTATTTTGTCATATCTTGCCCTACCCAGTGTCTTGTTTGCTAATATTTTCATGTGTTCACCTGTGTGCATGTGTGTCTGTGTGTGCAAGGTGTTCCCAGAACTGCCATGTGTTTCCTAAAAACACCTCCCACAGCAACTTCACCCAATCCACCCCGGGTTTATTCTGTTTTCATCTGGACCAGCGGTTCTCAACCTGTGGGCCGCGACCCCTTTAGGGGTCAAACGACCCTTTCACATGGTTCTCCTCATGCATAACAGTAGCAAAATGATACCTATGAAGTAGTAATTAAAATAATTTTATGTTTGGGCATCACCACAACATGAGGCACCGTATTAAAGGATCATGGCCTTAGGAAGGTTCAGAACCCCTGATTTTCTGGACTCACCAAAGGATGGATATTCCAATGAGGAAGACTCCTAGAGTATAAATTACGTCAATTTAATAATGATGCTGAAGTAATTACAGGTGATTACCCTTTAATCCGCCTCTCACATTCCCTCCTTTATTTCCAGCTCCTGCTCAGGATCCAGGTGAACCTGGACGCAGATAATTCAAGGTGCTGAAATTGGGGCAGATTTGGATTTCAGATCAGGCTGTGTGTGGAAAGACAGTGGATCATCCTTGCTTGGATGTTTGTTTTGTGCTTCCTGGAAGGTAAAAGTACCTGGAACCTGGGCATGGGGACCTATTCCAGGCCAGGTACCCTCAGCTAGTAGGTATGTAACACAGGCTCAGGGAGGAACATAGCCTCTTGCCTCCAGAAGCCCCAGAGTTGAGCTCAAAGATATTCAGCCTGTGCTAACACGCTGACTCTGAAACCTCCACTAATGGCTTCTTGGTTGCTGATTTGTCCACATCCGGGTCTCACTTTCATTCCAGGGTATATTTAGATATCCGTGTACCCAGGGGGCCTGGTCAGGATTTAACCGATTAAGTCAGCACTGGGTTGGCCTATTGTTATCACAAGTGATTCTTTGAGGACTTACTTCTCCATGAGTGGAGAGCCCAGTGTGCGCTGAGAGGGAGCTCCTGGCACTGGACCCACAGGATGTCCCTGGGATGAACATCTTTACACTTAAGGGGTGAAGCTACAGCTCCTACTTGAAGTATGTCTTGTAAGGTTAAGTGGTTGGTTTACTGGAAACTCAAGTAGTCACAGAACCAAATAATTTAGGGTCAGAAGGATGTACTACATCTTCCTCACAGCCCTTAAGTCTGAGGGAAAAGTCCAATGTTATGAAAAATGGAGATCATGGTTCCAATAAAGGAACTTTTAATTTGATACCACCTTGATCTCTAGTGACATGAGGGTCCCTGGGAAAGAGGGAATGGAGGGGATCAAAGGTAGAATAACCAGTTATTTATTTGTTTCATTAAACACGGTTTCACTACATCTTTGAGGGAGAAACCAGGTGAAATTGTGACCTACAACTTAGTGAGTAAGTACAATTGAGCTCTTGGTCACCTTGGTTATTTGGCAACACATCCCTGCATTTGTTTAACAGCAGAGAAGGCTCCTTGAGTGTAGGACACGGTAGAGCTGAGGACCACAAGAGTCCTGTGATAGACCTTGGTCATAATGCTTTATGTCATATTTAAACATTTATATATCCCTTCATTTTGCCAAATTTCATGAACCATTTGTAAAAGTTAACTGAAAACAGAGGATGTGTTGGTGTTTCCTAATTTTGCGTGTCTACCTCTCGCAGTCCCTTACATTTAGGTAAAATCTGCGAGAGGAAACAGATCCACACACGTAATTAGCAGCATGAGTTTTTCAGTGTGTTAAGTTCAGTGCTTAGCTTAGGGTTGTAGTGTGCTAGAGGCAGAGTCGGTACTTAAGATCAGAAGCCAAGTCCTGAGATTAATCAGTGTTCCTGGCTCAAGAACAAGAATCCAGCAATAGAATTAGGAGTCAGTTGTGATGATTTGAGATTCAGGTGTTGGCGGACAGATTAAAGGTCATTATGTTTAGAAAGTTTCTGCCTAACAGATTATGTTTTGAGTTGATTAGGAGCGTACATGTTAAGGTATAATGATGTAGAGTTACTGCTTAAGGATTAGAGTTCTAAGAAGTAGTTTCTGAATATGAGATTTAGGGTCATACGGTTAGGATTACGTTGATAGACTCCAGTCCAGGCTGTGACTCTGATTCAAAGAATTGGAATAACTGCATTAGGTTACATTTAGTGTGCATGGTCCTTGGATTTGTTAAGCACGTGTTAACGTTGTTGTGGGCATCAGGTGATGCTCAGGGTGTTAATAGAAGTTCTGGAGGATGAGTGGCTTTTCAGCTAGTTATTAGTGTGTTGTAAGGATACTCAGCATGTTAACATATAAGGGTTAACGGTTTGGGAGATGGTGATTAGCAGTGAATGTGTAAGGATTGAAGTACCAAGTTAACATTGTATGCTGAAATGTAGCCAACAACATTTCTCTGTTTATCAGCTATAGTGTTGATGACATATTTAGAATCATTTATGTATAAGATCATTTTTTATGGATAGAGGATTTACATTTTTTCTCTTTGGAAACCTTTTTTCTTCCCTACAAACAAAAATGCCTTGTTTTCGGATTCACAGGCTCGTCCACCACCTTGCTACAGCTCTGCCCAGCACGAAACCCAGCTCTCCCTGGAGCTGCTGCTGGGACCTCACAGCCCAGCGTGGTGTTTCAGCAGCTGCTGAGCTGCTTCCTACACTGCTGCAGTCAGCCTGCCCTCAGAGTTCCCCAACAGAAGGGACCGCAGCCCGCAGCCTGCACCAGGCCCAGGGAGCTGAGTCAGGGAGGATGTCAGCCTCCAGGGTGGCGCGGAGCAGCAAGAGAAAGACCAAGAAGAAACCTGAAGCTTGGGAAGAAGCGAAATTGTTGGTGGGCTCCATGGCGGTCATGATTGACATGCGAAGACAGAGAACTTTGTGTGATGTGATTCTCATGGTCCAGGAAAGAGAGATCCCTGTTCATCGTGTGGTCCTGGCTGCAGCCAGCCGTTTTTAACATCGTGTTCACAACTGAAACACTGCAATCAAAGTCCTTTGACATAGAACTGAAAGATGCCGACCTGACATTATTGAACACCTGGTGGAATGTGCTTACACTGCTAGGATCTCTGTGAATAGCAACAACATGCAGTCTCTGTTGGATGCCGCAAACCAGTACCCGATTCAGCCTGTGAGGAACATGTGTGTTGATTTTTGAAAGAGAAAGTGGATGCTTCAGACTATCTTGTTCTAAGCGTTCTAGCAGCGTGTCTAGACTTTTCTGAGTTGAAAGCCACTGCAGATGCCTTTATTCAACAGCATTTCACTTAAGTATCCAAAAGTGAGGAGTTTCTCCAACTTGATGCTCAGCGAGTAACACGTCTCCTCAACCAGGACCCCTGACCGTGGCTCAGAGGAGCAGGTTTATGATGCTGCTGTCAGGGGCCTGAGACATGATGCGCCGAATCGTCAGCCATTTATGGTGGAGGTCCTCTCTACCATCAGATTTCCTCTCATCTCAAAGAATTTCTGCTGTAAAACCGTCCCAACTGAGCCCCTCATTCAGGACAACCCTGAGTGCCTTAAGATGTTGATGAATGGAATGCGGTATCATCTACTGTCTCCTGAGGATCGGAAAGAACTGGCAGATGGAACAAGACCTCGAAGACCACAGTTTTGTAAATATTTTAACCCAAAGTTGGAAAAAGGTGCATATTGCACACGATCCTGTAGGGAGAATGTAACTTGTGAAATCTCATTTGATGCGTGTTTTGCTCTTTAAAATGACCTGTGTTGATAAATATTTTGTATATTCAACCACACGCTTTTGGTCTTCAAGAAGAACAGTTTAAATAACTGAAGAATTGATCCCTGATTTTCCAAAAAGTTTCATTCAATGAGGTATGTTGTTCCCTGAAGCCAGTATTATTAGAATTATGTCAAAATATGTATTAGGTATTTATATTAAATGTGTCTACCCCTCCCTTGTTTTTGTTATAAAACTTTGTCTTGGAAATATTTTGCCATTTACTAGGACTTATCTATATTTTTTCATATTAACTATTTCTAATATAATAATTGCAGAGGCAGCTTTTGTTAGAAATCATTTACCTTGCCTCATCCAAAGTGAACAATAATTTATAGTCTGATGTAAGTAGGCTACGTGTTAAACAGGATTGTTAAGTAATTATTTTTAAATTCTTGTACTTGGCATTGTTCAGAAATGTTGGAATGATATTAGCTGTCATTGAGTGAGACCCACCCATAGCTGCCCTATACCTGCCAGGAATGGTGGCTTTTCATCATTATTATTAAATAGATCTCCTTCAGAGAACATTTTCAGTAGTAACGTGTAATTATCCAGAATTAAGCCAATCTACTTTTTTGAGCTAATAAACGTATACACTATTATTTCTATATAGCTTAGATTTCAATGATGACAGGTGGGAAATGTGCATTAATTACTGGCTAGAAAATGATAGAAAAGAAAATCTTAATCTTTTTTCTGAATATTGTCAGGAAATGACCTCTTGGCTCTTTATTTTAAAGGTAAATCATACAATTCCCAGGATGCCAGGGAAGAGAGAAGAACTTCTAATTTATGAAAAAAGGATAATTGAGTTTCAAATAGTTCACTGAGAAATGTAATTAAAAAATAACAAGTTTTTTCTCTCTCACAACATTTGGAAGACTACTTTATGATCCTGAGGGAAGGAGAAGGGGGGTATGTTGGGCAGAAATTATATTAACCGTTGTGCATTTCCAGGAAGGTTCGGGGCTCCTCCTTGGGCTTGCTATCTCTGCATAATGTAGGCGATGCCTTCCGTGGTCCTTTGTGTCCACTGTAGTTTGAGAAAATGGCAGGCCATTCTTAGGCCTGACACATTCTTGTTAGATTCCTACCTAGAAAATCTACTGATTTTATTTATTTTCCCTCTTACCATACATATAAATGTTTGGGATATATCTCTTCTATTGATTATATGGAGTTGTGTATTTCTCAACCTACTGACATTCACATGTGAGACAACTTCCAATTCTGTTTAAGACCATTGCCTCTATCATTTTCTGGGAATTTTATTACATATCCGGAAGTCACTCAAGACTCTTGTCTACATTTTCTATTTATTAGACATTCTATAATAAATGTTGGATTTTGAGTGTAAACAAGGCAAAAGTAATTTCTTTCTTGTATTCTAACTAGGACCAACAACTCTGTTTTTTCAATAGATTGTGAATCATGTTTTCTTAATAAACATTTTCATAATTGTTTGATAGACAAAAAACATTTTCATCTGTTGAAATCTACTATGTGTTTCATTTTGCATAAGCATGAATATAAATGTAAGACCGATGTAACAGTACTGAATAAAAAGAGGAATGAAAATAATGAGGTCATCTCTATGAAAGTCACAGAGAGCATGTTCTCCCTTCATTTCCAGCTCATAGCTCAGAAACTGTTAGCAGAGGTTACTGTTCTCAGCCCAGAGTAGGTGGGGGATAGGATTGAGATGGAACAACCCTTGCTTACAGTCAATTAAAAGTTTTTGTCAACTGTATTTCTCTCTGTATTTGTAAGTGATGATGTAGCAATCCCTGACGACACAAAGTTCAAGATCATGGATGCTGTTTGAAAGGTGAGCAGCTACCACCCACCAGCTGGTCCCTTGCACAATTAAACCGACAATCGGTTTCCAAAAAGATTACAGTTTAGAAATCCCTATGGGGAAGTTCCAGTCTCTAGTAAAGGGTGACCTTTAGTCAAAATGGACGATACATATACAAAACATGTCATTCTCAAATATGATGCAGTCTGGATTCTCCCTAAAAGATATTAAACACATGTTTCTTCCTGGTGCTCCTAATCTGAATTCTAGTCCTAGTCCACTGTTTTGGATAATGACAAGTTTGCTCTTTATGATAGTACTTAGGTATCATAAATAATTTTCATTTTGTCTTTTAAACTTGGAAGATTTTCCTGAAGCCTCTGGCTTGACATATTACTTTCATTATATTTGGAAATTAATTCATTGCTATTTGTTTTCTTTATTCACTGCTACACCTGACTTACTCTCTATTAGAATATGATCATCTCTTAAGTCTCCTCATTTTAAAAAAAAACCCAAAACATTTTATTGAGGGCTCTTACAGTTCTTGTACCCGCTCAGCAATTGTATCAAGAACATTTGTACACATGTCACCATCATTATTCCCTAGACATTTCTTTTCTTCTTTTTAAAAAATCAATTTATTGAGGGCTCGTACAACTCTTATCGCAATCCATACATACATCCATTGTCGTCTTCTCACTCTTTGTTTGCAGATTTCAATGTGCTCTGCAGATGATTTTGTCCCACGGTCCCCTCTTCTAAGAAGAAGGACTCTGTTTCACACAGCACTCCATTTCCAGAACCAAGTGTCTGCGCACTTCTAGTGACAAACTACAGCGATTTGATAAAGAATATTAATTGGTTGAGAGATTGAAAAAATATGCAGTTCCATTTTCAACGTAAAATAAAATGTAAAAACATTTACCACAAATAATGAGTTAAATTTGAGGTATGTCAACACAGAAAATCAATCTACAAATGAGATGAATTCCGATGAATGAAAATTTATCTTAGTATTTAGTGTTTCCTCGAGGTAGAAACATTTTTCACCCTTTTCTCAGAACTAAGTTTGTGGGGATTCATGCTAATCTGGGAGGTGTTAGACCATAGTCATGTTTGCTATATGTAATTTGTTCTGTTTGTTTTTCTCCTCAGAGAAGCAGATTCTTCCCATTCTAAATTGTAATGCAGGATTGTGATGAAGTGGGAGAACAGGGAGTTTTCTGTGTGTTCTTCTGATTGAGAATGAATCTTTTATAGCACCTGGGCAGTAAGGCTCTGACCTTCATGACTGTGGTGTAGTTTATAGTTTGGCCTGTCCATGTTCCTTCCCTGCATTTCAGTACATCCGTTCTTTATCTTTGAGTATTTAATACCTGTTCACTATACCCTCCCACTTAGGTCTCATGGGTAGGATATGGGGTGTGTGGTTGATAGGGAAGATATTTCACCTCCAGCTATGTCAGTGTAATTGACATTCCTCTGGTGCTAAGTCTGTTGAGATGATGAAAGTCTCCCCCTCCAGTGTCTGAAACACAGGGCTTATTTTGAATATTCACTTGAAAATCTGGAGGGGTTTTATAGGCAAAGCCCACAAAATGTGAGCTCCACTGATGACTGGCCCAGGAGTTTCTCATTGTCACAGTCAACAATACTCAGTCTCTAGAAATTTATAAAATTTGAATTTACATTTTTGTTTTATTTTGTTTTGTATTTACAAATACATGGGTTTGGTAGCTTCTGATTCAGGTAAGCAGAACCCAGCTCTTCCCATCTGAGTAGACCTCCTCTAGATTTCGGATGACATTTGATATGTCAATTCACTTCAGTTCTCTGATGGTGCATGCAAGGACTCCCAGCATCAGTGCACCCACGGCTCATGTTGCAGAATAAGGAGCAGGTGCCTGACTCAGAGAGGAAGAGACAGTCCAAGAGAGACAGAGCAGGGGTCCAGAGTGGAAATGAAGTGTCAGGTGTCCAAGAGGCCCTAGAGCTTGTTTATGGGCAGAGAGTTGTGGTCATCTCCACATGACAAGACATTGTAGAGGGATGAGTGGACAGATAATATAGGATGTTTCATCACCCAGCAGTGGGAAACTGATCTACATTTGATCAGCCCTATGTTTTCTCCCTAGGTTCTTTGAGCTGAAACCTGAGAAATCAGTTCCCTGACCTGTAAACGAAGATCATCCAATAAGTAATGGGTTTCCTCGAGCCCTGAGCACTTGAATTGTTTTAGGACCATTCAGGCAAGGAAGGATTTTTTCTTCAGAAAATAGGTGCTGTACACTAGAAAAAATCTGAGTTTGTAGAAATATGTCCTAGTCTTATGGGCTCTCACTAATCTTTTTTCACAACACTGATATAAGTTTTAAATTAAAATTTACAACTTATGTTAATTTTATTAATATATCTTCAGTACATCTTGCACAATTATTAAATTTATTTGGGGGATTCTATCAGACTTATGGGGATAAAGAAATATTTCCTTATATTTTAAAGATTGTATTGCTTGGTTTTGTATGTTTTCTGAGTACTTTACATACTTTTGTATTATTTCATTGGTTGTTTTTCAATTTTCTTATAATACGTTTTGTGAGCTGGTTTTTATGTGAGGAGAGGAAATAAGAAAACGTCATGTCTATTAAAATAACATTTTGGTATACATTATTTTAAATGAGTAAAAAATATAGAAGTTCATGGAAGATATAGCTATTTGTGAAAACACACTCATTCCATAAGTAGTAATAGTGAGGATTATATAGTAAAATGAGTAAGACTCCCCCCACACCCACCCCAGTGAGTCAGTGAAAAATCACCATACCTCATCACAGACACAGAGGAATGGCCTTCTTGATTGGTCAGTATTAGTCCATGAGAAGCTGATTTTGTCAGACCCCATCTTATGAAGTCAGTGAACTTATAGGGGTGGAGTATAAGTGGATACATCTGTAGCAGTCGTGACCAGCTGTCAAGCCACATCGTGAGATACACCCACCACTATCCAACAGGATTCCAGACCACATTTGAGATGAGCAGCAGAGCTATCCTGGTGTGTGGCTCTGTCAAGTTCTCCAGTTTTCTCTTATTTATACCTGATGTAGACCAGAAATGCATTCATGAATGCGAATTATATGTACGCACAAGAGCCCTACAGAGTTGAAACCTGAAGTCATCTCCTTTGATACATTATTAAACAAGGACATTTCTGCATAGGTTACACCTAAACCTCTGACACCAAAGTGCACTCATCAAGGAGTGACTGTGGAGCATTATTTTCCTATTGGCAGTCTCCCTGGGTAAGATAAGACATGGGGCTGGAGAGAAGACTGTAGCAGCTCCAGAGCCCTCACCTTCTGGTTTACTTCCTCACAGGTGTGCATGCCCAGATGCAGTTAGTGCAGGCTGAGGCCGAGGTGCAGAAGCCAGGAGAGTAGGTGTCCTGCAAGACTTCCGGATCCACCTTTTCCAACTATGGTACGAATCGGGTGTGATGAGCACCAGGAAAAGTCCTTTAGTGGAAGGGCTGGAAGTCAACATATGCCCAGGGCTTCACACAAGGCAGGAAGACGTCTCTCGGGTTGTGTCAGTCAGCACAGCTTATCTACAGATCTGCAGCCTGAACTCCGAGGACACTGCCACCTCTTCCTGTGTGAGACACATGCTGTTGAAATCCACATCCTGAGAGCATCAGGACACCTGAGGGGAGGGAAGCTGTACTCGCTGAGGCAGTGATGCAGGATATTTAGTTGAATCTTCTCTTTATTTACCGATTATGAACTTTGAAGTGAGAAACAAAGAAATTCATTTCCTGTGAAATTATCATTACAATACTGTGAAATGAAACAGCCCCTCAAGGGGGGAGAATAATAAATACCTTGGGGAAAAAAAAATAAATGCCTTGGTATGTAGCCTTTCCTTAGCTCTCTGTGTAAATACTTCCATCTCTGTACTGACAACTATGCAGACTCCATGAAGATTCTATTACCACCTCCAGAGAGAATGACAAAAACACAGTTTATTGGCAAATAGAAGGTTAGAAAATGGAAGGCAAGGTCATCTAGTACTCTGTGAGAAAAGAGGGAGAGGGAGCCAGTGTGATCCCAGACACAAACTCCTTGCTGGGAGAGACATGAGCCGCAGGGGCCACTCAGAATCCACAGATCACAGGACACACCCCAGGGGCAGGTACAGATGCATAGTTTCAGGGCTGGTTTCTTGTTGTGGTCTGGGGATGCTTCTCCATCGCACTGTTTCCCCCAGGAAATTATCAATTTTTATGACATTGGAATGCAAGATTAATGAATAAGAAATATGTAAAATCAGACCTATTACATGTAGGATATATAATAATGGAATTGAAATCTCAACAGCAGAAAGTGGGGAGGAAGGAGCACAAAAAATATAATTTTTATTTATTAGTCTTATACCTCACTTATTTGTATGTTAAAGTTTACAGCAAATGCATTTTTCAAGTACTGCTTGATAATAGTTGAATTGGTTGGATTTCCTTGAAGGCAGATATGATCTTATCACAGACAGTACTGTATTTCATGATGGGTTTAGCAAGATCCTTTCAGACAATGAATGCCATCCCCTTCTCTTCATTGTGTTGTTCCTAGCATAGTAAATCTTATGATTTCCTGATCAGCTTGCAATATCATCTAAGTTCATTTAAGCTCAGAATGCCTAGGATAACAAGCAAACTTCAAGCATCCCATTTCATCTTTGGCCCCTTCCACTTTTCCTAAATTTATAGTATGCAAATGATCAGTTTTGATCATTAGAAGACTTTTGGAGCTGTTTATCTTTACCTGAGTCATGCCCCATCAGCAAATGACGATCCTGATGGGTTGATTCCCAGAGGCTTTACCCAAATTACGTCCTCATGCCCAACTCCCCCCCAAGAAACCAGCTTGACTCCAGTCACATTTTGAGTGTCCTTGAACCTGAAGGACCCATCCTCTGACAGTAGCTTCAACAATTTCCTAATTCCTTTCTTTAGACTGTCAGTATTTAACAATACTTCAAAGGTATGAATACGATTTTCAAACTTCTTCCACTGAAGAAAGTAGTGGGGTCCTTCTGCATTGTCTGTTCTTAGTCTGAAAGCTTTGATGAAATCTGCTCACTTTGGGTGACCCTGCTGGCATTTGATATAACAGTGACATATTTTCCAGCATCCCAGCAACACACAAGCCACCACAGTATGATGAACTAACAGACAGGTGCTGAGAATATAACATTATTCCTTCAAAGTATATCATATAAATTCTGGCTAATATTTTAAATGCAATAAATATGTAATAGCAGAACTCCACCAAATAGTGAAGTAATTCAATTTAATATTTTCAATTATGGTCTTAACAATTAGATAAAAAGCCATGAGGACATCAAGAATTTAATAAGTAAACAAACAAACAAATGGGTCTAGCAAACTAGAATCAGTGACCAATATATAGCATACTCATCCAAAAGCAAAACATATAGCTCCTGTTAAGCTTGGATTTATTTCAGAAATAAAATTAAGCAAGAAATGAATGGAAACATAAACATAGATAATAAAAATATAGATACATGAGAGATATGAGATATGGACAGGCTATATAGAGAAAATTGACAGCTAAATCGATAGTTCAGCAGATTGATAGAACAATTAACAGATTTATGATAGAAAGATAGAAAGATACCAGATAGGAAAATGTATAGATGGATGACAGAGGGAAAGAGAAACTCGTTCAACAGACACCAGTGTCATTGTGCATTCAGGTTTAGGGGTTTGGGCTGAGTCCAGGCAATGTTGTTCAGAGAACACTCTTGTCTATCCTGAGATAAACTGAACACTAAATGCACAAGCTACTACATGAGGTGTGTCATAAGGAGGAAGGATATTATAAAACAATGACTCACTCTTCAAGAGATTATCTCAAGTACCTGGGTCCCCACAACAGGAATATAGCACTTATTTTATGCGCGTGGTAATGCAGACAAAAGTAGGTCAGGGGAGCTATGTGAGACCAGATTGTAAGCACCATGAAGGGAAGGTTGGGATGTATTGCACAGGGTCTCAGGACAAACAGGCACATGACCCAGATTCCAGACTCAGTGCATGGGGAGCAAGATACAGGTTTCCTAGCCGCCTTTGGGCCTTCCCTACCCTAGTTTCCCCTTTGTCATGCTTTTTAGTCCTCTTCCTGTCTCTGAGAACTGATATTTACATGTTTTTTAGCATAACCATCAGCTCCAGAGAGCAGAGGGAGGAGAATGAACATGGAATTAGGGCATCTTCTCTGGGTCCTTGTTCTTGACTTGGGAGACCCCGAATTCATAAACAACAACCTGAGGTGCTCTCTCCCCATCAGAGGAGAATTAAGGAAAACATTTTAATATTATTTTCTATTTTTATCCTTACACTTTCTTGTGAATTGCGTGAAGGTATATTGAGAAGATTAATGTTCATTCAACTATTCATACACTCTTGTTTCATTTCATTGACTGTAAATACATACAAGCTCCTGTTACAATTACCTTTTCTTTCCAAACATTCTGAATTTTCCCCTGGATAAATGATACCCTTTTAATCACAGAAGTTGGATTATTCTAAGGTAATTGTATCTCCCCAAGAGCAATAGTCCTCTCTGGTAGGCTTGTCAATTATTTGACTGGATTATTTGAAGGGGTGAGTTCAGTCCCAGACCTGAAGGGACGCTGGCAGCCATAGTCTCAGGACTTCCACAAGTCTACCCAAGCAGTAAGCCTAGGCTTTTTATGTTTCTTTTTGTTGTGTGTGTGTGCGTGTGTATTGTTTTACTTTTTGTCTCATTCTACCCAAGACCTTCTAATGCTACCTTATCCAAAGACGTAGGTACTGATAGCAAGGTACCATTTATTTCTTCTGGTCTTAGAGTTCAGGAGACTCTATCCATGATTTATTACAGCATGGGATGAATGGTTTCCATGTGTCATCAATTATCATCACTCTGGAAAGAGAGAGACATTTAGCTGCACATCATGTGTTTTAAAGTCCCCAGTCACTACCTTCAAAACCCAGATGTAGAACATTGTCTTTTTGGGCAGTTAAGTCAGCGGTTCTTGGTGTTCCCTGGACCCCAAGGCCTCCTCCTCAGAGAGAGAAAAGTTAACCCATTGATGGATTTCTTTAGTTTAGATCATAGTAGATCAGAGAAATGTTTAGACAGATTACTAAACTGATGAAAGTGAAATGTTCCCCATGTTTGACTTTTAACTTCTCTTCTGAATGGAGCTCCACTGTCAGAGAGACGGTGACAAGGGCCAGGTTGACCATGAGTATTCAGAGTGACATACTCATCTTTGACTTTAAATCTGCACAGGTTTGTCTGACACTCCGAGTAAAGCTGACATTCCCTGAGATTTGTCTACCCTCCTCAGGCAGCAGGAAGCACAGGGCAGATCTGGGCGCTAGGACACACCTGAGAGGTCTGCTGAGAAGGGATCATTTGGGCGATCAGATTCTTCAAAGTATTCACTAAGGAGACAGAGATACATTCTATCCTGAACATAATTCCCCACGGACCGTAAGGAGGGACTGTCTGTGAGGGCCTCAGCTTCCTCGGGCTTCAGTCTCACACCCTGTTTCAAACCACTCTCCCCTGAGTGTGGACTGAGAGATGTACTGGAAAGCCACAGTTCAATACTGTCTGGGGTTAAGATGCCAATGTGTGTGTGTGTGTGTGTGTGTGTGTGTGTGTGTGTGTGTGTGTGTTGTGTGATGTTATTAGGATCAGGTTCTGTCCTTCCCAGCAGTCCCAAGACCCACACCTCCCCCTGCCTTGGGTTTCCAGGGTTTTAATGTTGGAGGAGTGTGACATAGAGGGCAGGGCAGAAATATGCAAAGTGGAAGATGTCCATTTTATACACACAGGCCACCTCCACATGGAAGCAGGCTCCTCACCCAGCTGGGAACCTCCTTGCAAGATGGGGTCTGCCCCCCTAGCTCTTCTCATTGCTCTTCTCCCAGGTCAGGATTGCCACAGGGTCTGAGATGGAGGGTGGGGTTGTGTGTGTGTGTGTGTGTGTGTGTGTGTGTGTGTAGGGAATCTCTGATCTCTGAATCCTATCTCCACAGGGGTCTGTGCCCAGGTCCAGCTGGTGCAGTCTGCGGCAGAAGTGAAGAGACCTGGAGTACCTTTGAGGATCTCCTGTAAGACATCTAGGTACAGCTTTACCAGCTACTATTTGCACTGGATTAGGCAGACACCTGGAAAGGGCTTGGAAAGTCTAGGAAGGATTGATCCTAGAGACTCTGAAACCAGGTACAACCCATCCTTCCTAGGAAAAGTCACCATTTCCACAGACAACTCCATCAGTACCATGTCCCTGCAGTGGAGCAGCCTGAAGAATTCAGACACAGCCATATATTACTGTGCAAGATACACAGTGAGAGAAACCCCTTCCTGAGAGGGGCAGAAACCCTCAGCCTGAAGCAGCTGCAGAGCGGGAGTCTCAGAGGCATCTCAGCTGCTGAGCGGAGAGAAAAGCTGTCTGCTGTCTCCTAGAGAGTGAGAACATGAGATCATGCCACAGGTCACTGACATGACAGGGAGTCATCTCCCCACATGGGGGCACTGATGCCTTGTATTGGATTGGACTCCCCTGGAGTAGCCCAGCCTGTGACAGCTGAATAACAGCAGTGCTGCAGAGCAGATGAGATGTGGTTTCATAATGAAATTCTCAGAGTTCAGCCCTTGCTGCCCTTGAAGAATGAGCAGGTGCAGTGTCTTATAGGAAAGAAAAACCTCAGCTCAAATTTCCTGGCCTTTTTCTCACAATGCCATTCCCAGTCTTTTTAGAACTTCTTCCTGATAAGTAGCCATAATCACCACTTGTATTCAATTGTTTGCTTTCTAACTTGATTCATCTGCCTGCATTCAAACTGATTTGGAGACAGCTTTATAAAACTCTCCTGGTGGAGCGGTGGTGCTGTGGCATTAGCAAACTGCTCATGGATCCCAGACCTTATACCAGTCAGTTACACTCATAGGGATATACTTGGTATAGTTTCCTGGTTAAAAATGACCTCCCCAGAAGGAGACTCGAACCTACTGTACTTGGTTCAGAAATGTTTACCTCCTTCCTTCCCCTCTTTCTCCTGAAGATGCTGGTCCTACCATGGGGTCAGTGTCAGGGAACAAGTGTTTTGGATTGGTTAGATTCAGGCAGCACCCAGGGAGAGACCATGGTGTACAGGGATCTCCTACTTGTGGTCACTGTAATGCTGACCTTGACTCTTCCAATAAATATTTCTACCTACCCATGACCTCTGTGAGCACTGAGGACACATCTGTGCATTACAGTGCAGGTGGACACAGACAGGGCAGTCAGTGTGGCCCTCACAGAACAGCTCTGGGGTTGGACTGCATGGTGCATTCTGATCAGCAAGGGGCATTCAAGACAAACAACAAACCCAGGATGCAGGAACAGGTACATTGCTGAGCACAGGTGAGGCTTTCTGCTGTGTCTTGAGTTGGTTTTTTTCCCATAGTTCTCAAAGAGATCCGGGGGAAACTCTATTTACAATTGCAGGTGTGTACTAATGTCTCCTAAGTTGCAATAAGAACCTCTCACTGACATCAAGTTGATTTTCTACCCAGAGTGACCTTATAGGACAGGCTCGAACTACCTCTGTAAAAGGTATTTGCATAGAAGTGGCTGGTCTTCCAATCCAGGGGTACATATGGTTGCCAAGTGAAAAGGAGGGGTGGGGAGGAAAGGGAAAATAAAGAGATGTGTGGTGAGGCAATAGGGCACAGGCCCACCCAAGGGGAGGGTAATGTTTTTTTCTCCACAGGGAAAGAGGGACGAGACTCATATCCAGTGTTCTGGGATGTGAATGCACCCTGATGACATGGAGTGGGGGTCCAGGGGAGGGGCCTGGGGGCTCCGTCCCAATACCAGCTACATGGACAACTGCCTCTCCTTCCCAGAAGAATGTACTTTAGAGGATGGCACTAAAGCTGCAGCTAGGGGAGAGGGACATGTCTGATCAGAGCACATGGGATCAAATGAATGGGGAGGAAGAGAGAGTGGAGCACATCCTGGCACAACAGGCCTGGAGGATGATATCCCTGATCCAAACAGCCAATGCACAGAGTGAACCATATGGCTAGCCCCACTATGAGACACAGCGTCCCTCATGGATCCATGAACCTACAGGGAACAACACTGGAGACTCAGTGTTGAGATTGGTCCAGACTGACCCCACAACACGTGGGCCAAACACTAAAGGCATGGGGCAGCGCAATGGGGGGAGCAGAGCAGGGAGCTCCCAAGGGTGTACAAAGGATAGACTTTGGGGCCAGAGTGTGGCACCCCATTAGACTTGGTTGCATGAAACTCCTACAGGTCAAAAACTAGACCTTGATCTATTTACAGATTTTTCTTTCTTTTAAAAAATTTTTTTATTTCTTTTTTTAATTGATTTTTCTTTTATGAGTCATTGGTTTTCTTTTTTGTTGTCATCATTGTGTTCTCTTTTGTCAATTTGTCTTGTTATGCCTTGTTTTTTGGGTGCATATTGTTATCTCTGCAGATCTATCTAGATAAGATACGCTGGATGAGCAGTCTGGAGGAGAAAACAACGGGACCTATGGTTCCAGGGGGACATGGGAGAGGGGGAGATGGGGGTAAGAAGGTGGTGTTGACCAACCCAGGGACAAGGGAGCAACAAGTGGTCCAAAATTATTGGCAAGGAGGATGTGAGAGGCCTGGTAAGGGAAATATAACCAAGAGAAAATACTGAAACCCAAATGAGTATGATAGTGGGACAAGAGGAAAGTAAAAGGAAATAGAGGAAAGAACTAGGAGACAAGGGCTATTCATAGAGGTGTAAATACAGGCATGTACATGTGTAAATATATTTGTATATGATGGGGAAATAGATCTATGTGCATATATTTATAGTTTTAGTATTAAGGTAGCAGATGGACATTGGACCTCACTCAAGTACTTACTCAATGCAAGAGCACTTTGTTCTATTAAATTGGCATTCCATGATGCTGACCTTCCAGACAGGATCGCTGAAGACAAAGCGGGTGCATAAGCAAATATGGTGAAGAAAGCTGATGGTGCCTGGCTATCAAAAGACATAGCGTCTGAGGTCTTAAAGGCTTGGAGGTTAACAAGCAGTCATCTAGCCCAGAAGCATCAAAACCCAGCCTGTATGACCTTGAGGTGTAGAAGGGACCAGGTATCAGACATCAAAGAACAAAAAAATCATATCGTTGCGTGCCCACCTTCCAGATATGATCGTTGAAGACAAATGTGTGCCCAGCTATCAAAAGATATAGCATCTGGGGTCTTGAAGGTTTGAAGATAAACAAGCACCCATCTAGCTCAGAAGCACAAAGTCCACATGGAAGAAGCACACAAGCCCGCGTGACCACGAGGTGTTCAAAGGATCAGGTGCAAGGCATCAACAAACCAAAAAATTATATCATTTTAAATGAGGATGAGTGCAGAGTTGGAGACCTAAAGCCCATCTGTAGGGAACTGGACATCCCCTTACTGAATGGTAGCGGGTAGGAGATGAGTCAGTCAGGTTGCAGGGTAGCAATGATGAAACATACAACTTTCCAAAAAGGAAAATACAAATATAGTCCACAAAATCAGTGAGATATGAAAGTGGCAGGCTTATCGCCAGGCAATAGTGGAAAATGTGTGAGTCCAGGGGCTGAGTGTGTGGGGTGATCAGGCAGTCCCACTGGGTTCCTGTTGTCACCAGAGTCATTGTATGCTATTCACTGCACAGCGTGGTGTCTATTAAAAACTTTCCATCTTCTGCTGTCTGAAAAGTAATGACTTTCTAAATAGCTAATATTGTGATGAAGGTAAAACCAATTTATTTTGTTTTTAACTTGACATTTAATTTGAAAAGTGTGACTATTTCTCAGCAAGTGAACTTTTGCATAGATGCTACCTGTTTCTGAAAGTTAGTGCAAATTTATATCACAAGTAGAGAATGTTTAAGAATAAAAATATATTTTATTCAAGGGAAAAACAAGTGATCCAAATGGGTGGTGAGGAGAGTGTAGGAGGCTTGGTAGGATGGGTCAAGGGTAATGTAATTCCGAGAGGAATTACTGAAACCCAAATGAAGGCTGAGTATTATAGTGGGACAAGAGGAAACTAAAAGAAAATAGAGGAAAGAAATAGGAGGCAAAGGACATATATAGGGGTCTAAATAAAGGTATGTACATATGTAAATATATTTTGTATGACGATGGGGAAATAGATCTTTGTGTATATATTTATAGGTTTAGTACGAAGGTAGTAGATCGACATTAGGCCTCCACTCAAATACTCCCTCAATGAAAGGATACTTTGTTATGTTAAACTGGCATTCTATGGTGCTCACCTTCCTGAAACTGTTGCTGAAGACAACGCAAGTGCATAAGCAAATGTGCAGAAAAAGCTGATGGCTATCAAAAGATAAAACTTTTAGGGTCTTAAAGACTTGAAGGTAAATAAGTGGCCATCTAGCTCAGAAGAAACAAAGCCCACATGGAAGTAACACACTAGCTTGTGTGTTCACGAGATGCCAAAGGGATAAGTTATCAGGCATCAAAGAGCAAAAAAAAACCCCTTATTATTGTATGCTCACCTTCCTGATATGATCGCTGAAGGCAAATGTGTGTGTAAGAAAATGTGGTGAAGAAAGCTGATGGTGCTTGGCTAACAAAAGATGTAGTGTTTGGGGTCTTAAAGGCTTGAGGGTAAACTAGCAGTCATCTAGCTCAGAAGCAACAAAGCCCAAAATGAAGAAACACACCAGCCTGTGTGATCACGGGGTGTAGAAGGGATCAGGTATCAGACACCAAAGAACAAAAAATCATAGTATTTTGTGCTCACCCTTCCTATTATGATCACTGAAGACAAATGGGTGCATAAGCAAAATTGGTGAAGAAAGCTGATGTTGCCTGGCTAACAAAGCTATAGCATTTGGGGTCTTAAAAGCTTGGAGGTAAGCAAGCAGCCATTTGGTCAGAAGCAACAAAGCCCACATGGAGGACACACACCAGCCTGTGGGATCAGGAGGTGTCAAAGGTATCAGGTATCAGGCATAAAAGAACAAAAATTCAATTCATTGTGAATGAGGGGGAATTCAGATTGGGAACCCAAGACCCATCTCTAAGCAACTGGACATTCCCTTACAGAAGGGTCCTGGGGAGGAGACGAGCCAGTTAGCGTACAGTGTAGCAATGAGGAAACATACAACTTTCCACTAGTTCCTAAATGCTTCCTTCCCCTCCCCGCACCCTCCCCCACTATCATGATCCCAATTCTGCTTTGCAAATCTGACTAGACCAGAGGATGTACACTGGCACAGAAAGAAACCAGAAACACATGGAATCTAGGACAGATGATAGTTTCAGTACCATTGCTGAAAGTGGCAATACCGGGAGGGTGGAGGGAGGGTTGGGTGAAAAGGGGGAACAGATTACAAGGATCTACATATAACCTCCTCCCTGGGGATGAACAAACGAAAAGTGGGTATAGGGAGAGGTCAAAAAGTGTAAGATATGATAAAATAATAACACTTTATGAATTATCAAGGGTTCATGAGGGAGGTGAGAACAGGGAGGGAGGGGAAAAATGAGTAGCTGATACCAAGGTCTCCAGTAGAAAGCAAATGTTTTGAGAATGATCATGGTAACAAATGTACAAATGTGCTCAACACAATGGGTGGATGTATGAATTGTGAGAAGAGTTGTATGAGCCTCCAATAAAATGATGAATATATATGTATATTTTGAATTTCTGGAGACTGGAAGTTCAAGTTCTACTCTTTATTTTGAACTGACTTTTAAAAGTCAGCGTACTTCATGAAGACTCTGAGCACGCTCCTTCCTCCCAGCTACTCTCACATCAAGCTGCCAGGAAGAGCATTCACTCTCTCTCCTAATAGCTAAAGTCAAAGCAAAACACATTTTATTTATTTATTTTTTTAACAATTTATTAGGGGCTCATACAGCTCTTATCACTGTCCATACATATACATACATCAATTGTATAAAGCACATCGGTACATACTTTGCCCTAATCATTTTCTATTTTTTTCTCCTCTTTTCTTTTTTTACATTTTATTGGGGACTCATACAACTCTTATCACAATCCATTCATATACATACATCAATTGTATAAATCACATCCATACATTCCCTGGCAAAACACATTTTTAAAACGTTACATGACTCAGTCTTTTATAGTAGACTTGATATTGCCTTGGCCACTTCAGCCAAATGTATTAAAGATCAAGGGACTGGAATTTTCTTTTAATTTCCAGGATCCTTCTGCATTTAAACTCTGAAAATGTCCTTTGTGAATCATTATAATTGTTATTGTCCATTCCTGCATTGCTTTCCCTCACCCTTCAGTAAACTCTTTTATTTTTCACTATAGCTCTGATTTGGTCTTTGGAAGGAGGAACAGAAAAGGAAATCATATGCATATTTCTTGGCCATTGATGTCAACCAATTACTTCTAAATCCTCTTTTAAAAAGACAGACAGAAAGAAAACAAACAATAAATGACAATAAATTTACAATTTCTGGGAAAAAGTTACCTTTGATAACTAATCTTCTGTGGCAAGGTTATATTTGTTGTGAATATAACATAGTAGCTAAGGTGACTCTGACTACAGTATAAGAACAATTATGAGCATTGGACAATCTGTTTGAGATCACTGTCCAACTTGCTTAATGTTGTGTCACAATGTAAATTCCACAACCTGTCCAAGGAACTTCCCCTTGGATATCAGATGTTGCCACAGATGTAGTGGCTCATTTATTGTCCATAATTCTTCTGCATTTTCCTTCCTGATAACCTGTATCTGTTAAGCGATTTTGTCCCAGAAAAAATATTCCATTACACCAAATGAGTATCATTTTTCACTAAATCTGCCCAGGCAAACATGTCCACAAAGACATCCCCAACCTTCAGGTTACAGGTCACATGGAACAAAAGGACTTTGTTCAAGGAACCAAAAGCCACCATAGATACACCACCAGACTAAATTAGTAGACATGTGGAATCAAGAAGTACAAGGAGCCATAATTTATTAAGAATTACAGCACTGTCCTAATCCAGATTCATGCTAATCCCTGTGAAATGTTTCATATCCACATGATACACATTTACTTATTGGTATACTTGTCTATAACTGTAAACTTGACTCATTACTATTTTTCAGGAGCTTACCTTGGGGAATCTTCTGGTGCAGTTCTTGCTGATCAAAGGAAAGCAGGCCACGTTCACTTTCATGCAGCCCCTGTCTTTTTCTCAGCAAGAGCCCTTTTGGTAACATGTTATATCTTTCCTTGTGCTGAGTGTGGGTTTTGTTTGTTTGTTTATTTTTAAATCACTTTATTAGGGGCTCATAAACTCATTTTTCCAGATGGAGGAAAGAGCTAAGAGTCAAAAGGCATTTATAGAGGTCTAGACAAAGACATGTAAATGCAAATATATATATGAGGATGGGAAAATAGGTGTATGTGTCTATAGGTTTAGTATTAAGGTGGCAGAAGGACCTGGGCCTCTACTCAAGCACTCCTTCAATGCATGAATACTTCCTTTTATTAAATTGGCACTCTATGATGCTCACCCTCCCGATACAACTACTGAAGCCAAAGCGGGTGAACATGTAAATGTGGTGAAGAATGCTGATGGTGCCCGGCTATCAAAAGATATAGTGTCTGGGGTCTTAAAGGCTTGAAGATAAGCAAGCGGCCATCTAGCTCAGAAGCAACAAAGCCCACATGGAAGAACACACCAGCCTGTGTGATCACGTGGTCCTGAAGGGATCAGTTATCATGCATCAAAGAACAAAAAATCCTATCATTGGCTGTACACCTCCATGATACGATCGCCGAAGACAAACCTGTGCATAAGCAAATGTGGTGAAGAAAGCTGATTGTGCCCGGCTATCAAAAGAGATAGTGTCTGGGGTCTGGGGTCTTAAAGGCTTGAAGGTGAACAAGCGGCCATCTAGCTCATAAGCAATAAAGCCCACATGGAAGCACACCAGACTGTGCGATCATGAGGTGCCAAAGGGACCAGGTATAAGGCATTATAGGGGGGAAAAGGATATATATATATATATATATATATATATATGGTATCTATACCATATATATATCATTATGTTATATATACCATAATTAATGAAGGGGGAAGTGCAGAGTGGAGACCCAAGGTCCATTTGTCGGCCACTGGAGATCCCCTCATAGAGGGGTTTAGAAGAGGAGATGGGTCAGTCAGGGTGCAAGGTAGTACCGATGAAGAGCACAGCTTTCCCCCAAATCCTGGATGCTTCCTCCCCCCAACTACCATGATCCAAATTCTACCTTGCAGGACTGGATAGGGCAGAGGTTGTACACTGGTGCATATGGGAGCTGGAGGCACAGGGAATCCATGGTGGATGATACCTTCAGGACCAGGGGTGTGAGGGGCGATGCTGGGAGAGTGGAGGGTGAGTGGGTTGGAAAGGGGGAACTGATTTCAAAGATCCACATGTGACCTCCTCCCTGGGAGATGGATGGCAGAGAAGCGGGGTAAGGGAGATTCCAGATAGGGCAAGATATGACAAAATAGCAATCTATAAATTACCAAGGGCTCATGAGGGAGGGGGGGATCGGGGAGGGAGGGGGGGGAAAAAGAAGACCCAATGCAAAGGGCTCTAGTGAAGAGCAAACGTTTGAAAATGATTAGGGCAAAGAATGTACGGATGTCCTTTATACAATTGATGTATGTATATATATGGATTGTGATAAGAGTTGTATGAGCCCCTAATAAAATGTAAAAAAATAATTTTTAGGGGCTTATACAACTTTTATCACAATCCATACATACATCAATTGTATAAAGCTCATTTGTACATTCATTGCCCTCAACATTCTCAAAACATTTGCTCTCCACTTTAAGCCCCTGGCATCAGCTCCTTATTTTCCCCCTCCCTCACCACTCCCCACTCCCTCATAAACCCTTTATAATTTATAAATTATTATTTTGTCATATCTTACACTGTCCAACGTCTCCCTTCACCCACTGTTTGGTTGTCCATCCCCCAGGAAAGAGGTAATATGTAGATCCTTGTAATCGGTTCCCCCTTTCCACCCCACCCTCTCTCCACCCTCCCAGTATTGCCATTCTCACCACTGATCCTAAACAGATCATCTGCCTTGGATTCCCTGTGTTTCAGTTCCTATCTGTACCAGTGTACATCCTCTGGTCTAGCCAGACTTGTAAGGTAGAATTGGGATCATGATACTGATGAGGGAAAAGAAGCATTTAGGAACTAGAGGAAAGTTGTATGTTTCATCTTTGCTGCACTGCACCCTGACTGTCTTAATCCTCCCCGTGACCCTTCCATAAGTGGATGTCCAATTACCACAGATGGACTTTGGGTCTCCGCTCTGCACACCCCCTCATTCAAAATGATATGATTTTTTTGTTCTTATGATGCCTGATAACTGATCCTTTGACACCTCATGATTGCACAGGCTGGTGTGCTTCTTCAATGTGGACTTTGTTGCTTCTGAGCTAGATGGCTACTTGTTTACCTTTAAGCCTTTAAGACCCCAGACTCTATATCTTTTGATAACCAAATACCATCAAGTGTCTTCACCACATTTCCTTATGCACCTATTTGTCTTCAGTGATCCCATCAGGTAGGTGAGCACACATTGATATGATTTTTTTGTTCTTTGAAGCCTGATAACTGATGCCTTCAATACCTTGTGATTGCACAGGATAGTGTTCTTCTTCCACGTGGGCTTTGTTGCTTCTGAGCTAGATGGCCACTTGTTTACTTTCAAGCCTTTAAGAAGACAAACGCCATATCTTTCGATAGCCGGGTAGCATCAGCTTTCTTCACCACATTTGCTTATTCACCCACTTTATCTTCAGTGACTGTGTTGGGAAGGTGTGCATTATAGAAAGCCAGTTTAATAGAACAAAATATTCTTGAATTGAGGGACTACTTGAGTGGAGACCCAATGTCCATCTGCTACCTTAATACTAAACCTATAAATATACATAGATCCATTTCCCCATCCTCATATATAAATATATTTACATATGTACATGCCTTTATTTAGACCTCTATAAATGCCCTTTGCCTCCTAGCTCTTTCCTCTATATCCTTTGACTTTCTTCTTGTCCCAGTGTCATTCTCATTCTTCATTTGGGTTTCAGTAATCCTCTTGGTTACATTATTCTTGACTTTACCCCCCCGCCCGGACCCCTAAACCCTCCTCACCACTGATTTGGATCAATTATTGTTCCCTTTTCTCTGAGTTTGTTAACACCACTACCTTTCCCCCCACCTCCTCCTCTCCCATCTCCCCGGATCTATCAGTCCCATTATTTTCTCCTCCAGATTGTTCATCCAGCATATTTTATTTAGATAGACCTGCGGAGATAATAACATGCACAAAAACAAGACAGAGCAAAACCAAGCAACAAAAGAAAACAAAACACCACCACCACCACCAAGCCAATGGGGGGGAAAAAATCCAGACCATGACTACAAGAAACAAAAGCTGTTACTTAGTTCACTGTTTGTTGGCCTTTAGGAGTGTTTTCTGATTGAGTATGATGGGATGCCAAGTCCTGGCCCGAAGTCTATTTTTTTGGTATTTCCTGGGGACTTTGTTGCTCTGTTCCCCTTACTGTTCTGTTGCACACCCTTAATGTTTTCTCTCGGTGTGGTGGGATCAGATCAGGTGGAATTTCCACACTGTGTTTCCAGTGTTATCCCCTGTAGTGCTCTGGGTCAGTGAGGGATGTCAT
The DNA here is from genome assembly GCF_050624435.1 of Tenrec ecaudatus. Taxonomy (NCBI): domain Eukaryota; kingdom Metazoa; phylum Chordata; class Mammalia; order Afrosoricida; family Tenrecidae; genus Tenrec; species Tenrec ecaudatus. Next base: position 95,058,362 of record NC_134544.1, on the reverse strand, counting down.
GTATCATAGGGGGCCAGCCATAAGGTCTTTGGTGTGGATTAGCTGCTCTGAGCGAGAATTGGCATCCTTCTTAAGGGGACATTTTGAACCTATTTCTGAAGTGTGGTCTTGCAACCATGCCCTCAGGGGCAATCATGGACCCAGGAAAAATGGCTGACACCCTTCTAGGAAATAGCTTCTCTCTCCCCCGTCTCTGTCTCTGTCTGTATCTATCTATCATCTATCTATCTATCTATCTATCTATCTATCTATCTATCTATCTATCTATCTGTATCTATCTATCTATCTATCTAACCCTGATCTCCACCACCCACCCCCAGCTGCAGTAGTTTACCACATGTGACTATAACTTCCTGTTTTGGTGTCATTTGCTTGTATACTTAGCCATCTATATCTTATGGATGACAGGGATTATATTCTGGTAAAATCCTTATGGTTCCCCATGTTCCGCTTAATCTCTATGAGGTTTCACCAGTAAACTTGTATAATAAGAAATATATATTTCCAAATATTACAATTTCCCACTACTTTCCTCAGGACAGTATATCTGGCCCTCAGTTATCTTTCTAATAGATGGATACACAAGAGGGCACGTTACTCTGCTGATGAAAACCAGCCTAAGCCAACCCTTAACTCTAGCACAGAGGTCACAGCTATGGGCTGCCCTGGTCTCCGCATTCACCAAACAGCTATGATTATACTCAATTTTAACAGTGGAGTTTTCTGGACTGAGATTCCCTAGTTTCAATTTCAGAAATGAAATTAATATGATGAACAAGAGAGATAAACAATGGATATGAGGCTGGGTTCCTGGGAAGGATGTCTTTGAGTTTGCAGATATCCAGGGCAAAGTGCAGGTGGTAGAGTCTGGGGGAGATTTGAGGCAGACAAGGGCCTCTCTCAGACTGTTGACCAGTCTCTGCAGTCAGCACCAGCAATTATAACATGAACTGCATCGGCCCGTGCCAGGGAAGAGCTTGCATTGCTTCTCAGTTTCTGCTACTACTGCTGGTACTAAATCCTATATACACTAGATGCATGGCTGAATTGCAGTCCCCAGAGACAATGACAAGAACATTCCCCATATTCAAAGGGTCAGGCTCAAAGTTAAGGATACACCCTTGGATCACAGTAACAAAGACACAGTAAAGGGCATCATTAAGCATCTGTATGCAAACCTCCCTACAGGGAGAGACTGGGCTTCAGTGAGAGCTCAGGACCTCAGCCCCAGGGCTCGGTTCCAGCAGACAGAGCAGAGAGGAGTTAAAAACTGTCTTTCTGTCAGTGTTTGGGGCTTCCTCTCTATATTACCATTTCCCTTGATGACTTCTCTGGAAGTGTGGGCCTGTATCAAACATTGAATTTGAAACACTTCATTGTAATATGAGGAAATGTCCTTTAATTTCCAAAGAACAGAAAGCCACACATGAAGGCACATCCTGCAGAGGGGAAAAGGCAAACCTGAAGGACCTGTCAGCCCTGATGCAAAACCCCTCCCCAGTAAGTGGTATTTGGGAGGAGGGGATACAGGACGGTTAAGATTTCTCTGAAATTTACTTAGTCTAGGGTGGACCAGCAAAAGCATATTTGTGTCCTCAAGCCACCATTGTTCATCACAGTTGTCATGTGGGTCTAAAAACTAACTTGCCGAAGTCCTGCTGCCATCCTCAGCCGCTGACTGAGAGTCAGGACAGAAGAGGGCATGGGTTTCTGAGGACACATTTGAGGCTCCTGGAGTAGTGTGCTCCTGTGTTTGAAGCAAGGATAGATGCTGTCTCTTGAGTAAAACCCTTCTGCACGGTTTCCCTTGTGGTGTTGATTGTATAGCCCCCCAAATTATTTATAATAGGTCAGGTTTTATATAGTATATTAATTTAAATAACTTTATTTCCTGATTTTAATTTAAATAGAAATGAAAATCAATAAAGTTCAATGCAACTTCCACTTTATCTAATGATTTTCAGGGGACACTCAGGCGCCATGTTACGAGGAAGTTCCGTCCAAAGGAGAGATTCAGGTTCTAGAACAAGGTCCTGGCCCTCAGTCCTGTATGCATTCCTAGTTTAAGCCAGGGAAGCCTGTCAGATTTAAGACAAAGCCCTCTTGGAAGAAGAGACTTCATCCATCTGGTGAGATTTAAAATTGGGCACTAGATACGATCTGGAATGGGACCCTGTTCTCCATGCCATCTTTTAGTTATAGAGTCAGAAATTTTAAAAGAAAGGAAACAATAATAAACCAGATATAATTTTAACCTACAGTGTTTTATTCTTGTTTACCAATAAACAGAGCACAACTTGAGCAAATTGGATTGGGTTTTCCCTGGTCATATTTTCTATCATTTCCACATTTCAGAATATTGAGATACTTAGTTCACCTTGATTAAATGACTGACAAGTCTCATCCCATGGTTGGGACACTGGAAAACAATTCCAGTTCATCTGAGTCCAAAATATTGGTCCTTCACAGTTCAGCGAGTATTCATGAGCTCATTCAGGATAAGTTTAGTAGACCTGATGGGGAAGTTATGTGCAAAAGGATAATGTCAGCAGATGACACAGAATATTTCCCAGACCAACCACCATCATGAAATGATCATGGCAGTCGCATTCAGACAAGAAGTTGACTTGGACTCATGTGCAGCTATGTCACAGTGTGGAACTTACACTGCTCAGCTACAAGCAGGAACAGAGGCTGTGAGTGTGGAGTTGGCTGAAATGACAAATAGGTGACACCATAGCAGTCTGCATGGGAGAACAAAACTAACTCAATGATCTCTAAGTGATCAATGTCAATGTCCTGCGCTTGTATCCTTGGATTTTGGTGAAATCTATGATTCTGTGTTGCAAAGCAGCAACTGAATTCCCTCTGAAAATTCTGGGCCAGAGAATTCCCCTCTGAAAATTCTGGGCTGCAACCTTATTCTTGAATTTGCATGCTGCTTAAATATATATATATCTATGTATAAATTACAAATATTATAACCTATCAGAAAAAAATGAGTGTGGCCAACCCTAATCTAGGGGGAAATAAATTTAGCTTTGAGGGAGAGAAATGAGGAGGGACTCTGAATGGGAATCAGATGTTTTAACTGCATGTTTACAGAAAGTGCTACTGCTTCCTGAGAAATTTTATAACAGTTTATAAAATGAGTGAATCTTAGAATCTAGGGGATCGATTCAAGTTTTAGATCCCGGAACAGTTATCAGAGGTCTGTGCCCAGGGTACAAGTGAAGAGGCTGAATTGGGTTGCAATGCTCACTTTTTAGATGGACCAGAGTCCCCTGAGAAAGGGACATTGAAAACAGTGTCTATGGAGGTCCACTAAATTTTGAGAACTGGTTTCCTGGATGGATCTTATTTTAACCCAGAAAGTTAAAATAAAATCCAGACTTTTAAGTCACAGAGTTGAAACTTTTCTTTCATAGAGCACAAATTCTCAAGTTGGACACATCTTCCCTGACTCTATGGACCCTCAAATCTCTTTATTTATATCAAGATTGACCTCAGCTATCAAGACCTTGGATGTGGTGTCTGTGTTATTTGTAGGAGTGCTGAAGTTGGTGATCACAGGGGCCCAAAGAAAACCCCCGAAGGCATTGGGGAGGTTGATAAGAAGCTGTCAGTGTGTTAAGATGAAAAGGCGTTTGCAGAGTGTGGGGTGATGAAGATACTCTGGTGTTCACCTGATGCTTTCAGCACACTATATCCTGTCCACTCTCTGGGGAACAGGACCTATAGGAGCCCAAGGCAGGGCAGGGGCTATGAGGGGCTGGAAGGAGAAACAGTGAGCTCAGAAATCCTGTGCTTTCCTTTGACTGTTCCCACATACCTCTTAGGCCAAATGATCTCTCATTATAGACTAACATGCATAAGATTCAAACAAAGAGTTACCCTTCATTTGGGTCCAAGGAAAAGGGGAGTCTGTTCACTATCATTCTCTGTTTATAAGGACAGGGCTCTCTGACATGCAAATCAATCACTAGGCACTAGGTTAAAAACCCACCCCTGAGCATTGAAGGCTATCAGTTCTCTTCTGACAGGGCTGTGGGTCTCTTGGGAAAGCACAGCTGTGGTCTAAAGATGCTATTGCTATGTGCTCTCCTGTGCCTGGTTACAGTTCCCCACGGTGAGGGTCTGAGATATCAATGGGGAATCTATGGGGATGATTGTGACTGCGAATGACTGAAAGAGAACAATTATATTCATTTACAGGTGTCCTGTCCCAGGTGCAGCTTCAGGAGTTAAATATGAATCTCTAAATCTGGTGATTATGTTAAAAACGTAAATATGTTATAATTTTCTTAAATCTAAATTGAAGGAAAATAGCATTAAATGTGTTATAAATAGTATGATAAATAAGGTAACAAAGAAGATGGTCTAATAAAAGAAAATCATAAAGCGGGAATTTATTTTTTTGGAGACAATTATATTACAAAATAAGGAACACTTCTAAACAATAATGTAAAATATGTTTAAGGAAAACAAAGAATACACAGACAAAAACATAATGGAGCATTGTGCAGTTCAGACCCCTTTCTTCACCTGGAGTTCTGGAGTCATTGCCTTCTCCCGGCCTCCTTTCACAGTGATGCATGGCAATGGTTTGTGCAGCAATGGAGCTCAGCGTTCAATGAATTTGACTATGAAAGAGGTCACTGGGGATGTGCACTCAGGACATCAGAGTAGGAGTGTAGTCTGTGCTCTCACCACTCCATAACACACTGACCCACTGCTGATTATAGAGATTCTAGAGACAGAACAAATGAGCACAATATCTATGAGTTTTACAAGTCCTGGTCCAACCCCTGCAGCTGTACCTGGAGACAGTGGGGCATGTGCTCAGATAAAGCATCCCCAAACCATGTTTCAATCCCTGAGCTACTCACCTGAAATCTACCCCCAAGAAGAGGAAGAAAGTGATACATTCCCAGGTGTTTTATCCAGAAAGCGTAAGACCTAAATTTAAATAAATATGTCATGAGACTCTACCTGGTAGACTATGTGGAGATTGGCTCAATGGTACCTTGTAATACAGTTCAAAAGGGTTCATCTGGAATGAGAATGTTGACTGTTTCCACAAAGAAAACAGTCCTGTCCTTGACTTCTCCATTCACAAAGACCAAAGTCCTGTTCTTCCAGGCCACGGAAAGTGATGAGGAAGATGGTTGAGGAGGTAGACTTAGTATTGAGGATGACATTAGGAATAAAAGCAGTGGCCCTCTACTCTCAGGGACTTCGATGTTTATAAGAAACTCACAACAAAGCCAAGGATGTTTAAATTGTAAGATACACATTGTCTCTTCAGCATGAGATTATAGTAACATTATTAGATTTTCAAAAGTTTGAAGAACAGCTAACTCTAGCAATCTCACTGACTTCATCCAATGTGGCCCCAATTCAATGATTACTGTAAATAGAAATGGCTTTTGTGAGTCACTAAAATGGAAGAGCTTTTCTTCAACAACTACACTCCGATGTCTACTCAAGGGTCATTCCAGTGGGGAAAGAGTACATGTAACACTAAACTATTTACTTATGCCAAAGGAAGACATTTCTTATCCACAAAGTCATCAATAATATTATTCACACCTGACCTCACATTTTATCCTGAATCTTATGCTGCAATACCTGAAATTCCTCACCTAAGGTTGTGTGTCACTAGATAGTGGAAAAGTTACTGATATCATACAACAAATTAGTAACACACTCACCAGAAATGGGGTGAGTTGATTAATAGGACAAATGTGGATCCCGTGGGTGAAACCAAAAACGGTGGGCTGACATCCTGTGGGGCTGTGAAAGTAAAGATACAACATCTGACATGAAGAACTGAATAATTCCATTTGACTCTAGAGATCTCCCTGTATCCTGAATTTTCACAAATAAGTTAGTCTCTTTCTGGACCTCCATGTCTGCAGGTTCTGATGGACAGACTGATACAGATACAAGATATTAGCACACAGATAATAAAATACAATTGGTGAGTTTATGTATTTTCAGATGGGATTCTAAAACACACACACACACACACACGCACGCACGCACGCATGCAAGTAGTAGGCCACCAAGGTTAGGAGATACAACCAAGGAAAAACTAAGCAACAACAACAAATATTGTGTGATTTGAAGAAATAATTCGATATAAAATAGGCTGACTGCCTAGCTTTTAACTAAATCATTAGCTAGATGATTGCCAGACTACCTCACAAAAAGTGATGGAAGAACATACTTTTATATTTTCAGTCAACAGTCAAGCACTTAAAAGATACCTTTACCCAGGCACCATTTTCCTGGAGTCTGATTGGACAGCAATTTATCTGTGCGTCATGAGAACTCTGATGCAGGGACCCCTGGCAGAGTCATTTCTTGTCCCTGAAGGTTAACAAGCTGATTGTTGCTGTAAAACAGAATATATTCTTCTGATACAATATAGCTTTTGAATACACCGATACCAGGAGTAGACACAGGAGTGTTATTTTTAAATTAGAGAAAGATTCCCTGGGAAAACAGAGATTTAAAAGAACGCACATATGACCACAGGAAATCAACTGTGAAACTCCTGCTGCACCTGCTCCTGGATCTGAATCCTGTGCTCTGTGGGTCCTGAGCGCCCCCTGGAGACCAGTCTCCTCCCGGCAGGGGAGGTTTGTGTCTGGTCCCTCACTGACCTCCCCTCATTGTGTCTCTTGCATGGTAATAAATGGCCGTATCCTCGTGTTTCATGCTGTCCATATGAAGATAGAGTGTTGTGGTAGTCACCTAATCTGGTCTCAATTTAAGGATTAAGAGTGTAGGAGTGGAGCCTAGGCTGTCAATCTGGAGATAGGCAATGAGACTTCTGTGGGCATGGCCTTCCCCTGATAATTCTGGGAAATCTAGTACTTTCTCCTTGGAAGACACCTCTCTCTCTCTCTCTCTCTCTCTCTCTCTCTCTCTCTCTCTCTCTCTCTCTCTCTCTCTCTCCCTCTGGTTAGGGAAGAAAAAAGGCTTCCAATAAGAAGAAATTAAAATTCTTCTATCCATAAAAAATTATGATTTTATGCATAAATGATTCTAAATATATCATAAATACTATAGCTTATAAAAAGAAAACTGTTGTAGCCTACATTTCAGCACACAATATCAACTTGGTACTTAAATCCCTGCGTATCAACTGCTAATCACCACCTCCCAAACCATTAACTCTTATACATTAATGTGCTGAGTATCCTGACAACACACTTATAACTAGCTGAAAAGCCACTCATCCTCCAGAACTTCCACTAACACCCTGAGTGTCTTCTGATGCTCACAACAAAGTTAACATGTGCTTAACAAATCCAATGACCATACACACTAAATTTAGCTTAATGCATTTATTCCAATTCTTTGAATCAGAGTCACAGCCTGGACTGTAGTCAATATACTTAATCCTAAATTTACGACCCTAAATCTCAAATTCAGAAACTACCTGCGAAAAATCTAATCCTTAAACAGTAACTCTACATAATTATACCTTAACATATACGCTCCTAATCAACTCAAAACATAATCTGTTAGGCAGAAACCTTCTAAACATAATGACCTTTGATCTGTCCACCAACACCTGAATCTCAAATCATCACAATGAATTCCTAACTCTATCCCTTGATTCTGGTTCTTGAACCAGGAACATTGATTAATCTCAGGACCTAGATTCCGATCTGGCTCTAATACACTAAAACCCTGAGCTAAGCACCAAACCTAACACAGCGAAAAAACTCATGCTGCAAATCATGTGTGTGGATCTGTCTCCTCTCCCAGAATTTACCTAAATGTAAGGGACTGCAATAGGTAGACATGCAAAATTAGGGAACACAAACACATCCTCTGTTTTCAGTTAACTTTTACAAATGGTTCATGGAATTTGGCAAAATGAAGTGATATATAAATGTTTAAATAGGACAAAAACCATTATGACCAAGTTCCATCACAGGACTCTTGTGGTCCTCCACTCTGTTGTGTCCTACACTCAAGGAGCCTTTTCTGCTATTAAACAAATGCAGGGATGTGTTACCCAATAACCAAGGTGGCCTAGAGCTCAATTGTAGTTACTCACTAATTTGTAGTCACAATTTCACCTAGTTTCTCCCTCAAAGATGTCATGAAACCGTGTTTAATGAAACAAATAAATTGCTGGTTATTCTACCATTGATCCCCTGCATTCCCTCTATCTCAGGGGCCCTCCTGTCACTAGAGATGGAGGTGGTATCAAATTAAAAGTACTTATACTGGAAGCATGATCTCCATTTTTCATAACATTGGACTTTTTACTCAGACTTAAGCCTCAGAGGAAGATTTAGTACACCCCTCTAACACTAAAATATTTGAATCTTTGACTATTTGCATTTCCAGCAAACCAACAACTTAACCTCACAAGCCATCCATTAAGTAGGAGCTGTAGCTTCACCCTCAAGTGTAAAGATGCTTATCCCAGGGACACCCTCTGGGTCCAGTGCCAGGCACTCCCTCTCAGAGCACAATGGGGCTCTCTCCTCATGGCAAAGTCCTCAAAGAGTTACTCATGATCACAACAGCAGGTCAACCCCATGCTGACTTAATCGGTTAAATGGTGACCAGGCACCCTGGGCATGTGGATATCGAAATATACCCTGGAATGAAAGCGAGGCCCTGATGTGGACAAATCAGCAACTAAGAAGCCCTTAGTGGAAGTTTCAGTCAGGATGTTGGCACAGGCTGAATATCTTTGAGCTCAAACCCAGGGGCTTCCAGTGGCAAAAGGCAATGTTCCTCCTTGAGCCTGTCTTACATACCTACTGGCTGAGGGTACCTGGCCTGGAATAGGTCCCCATGCCCAGGTTCCAGGTACTCTTACCTTCCAGGAAGCACAAAATATCCAAGAGAGGATGATCCACTCTTTCCTGATCTGAAATCCACATCTGCCCCAATTTCAGCACCTTGAATTATCTCCCTCCACTCTCACCTGGCTCCTGAACAGGAGCTGGGAAATAAAGGAGGGAAGGTGAGAGACAGATTAAAGGGTAATCACCTGTAATTACTTCAACATCATTATTAAATCAATGTAATTTATCCCCAGGTACTGTCCTTATTGGAATATCCATCCTTTGGTGAGTCCAGAAAATCAGGCGTTCTCAACCTTCCTAAGGTCACGGCTGTTTAATACAGTTCCTCATGATGTGGTTACCCCCAACCATAAAATTATTTTTGTTGCTACTTCATAACTGTAATTTTACTAATGTTATTCATCAGGTGACCCCTGTGAAAGGTTCATTTGACCCCCACAAGGGGGTCGCGACCCACAGGTTGAGAACCAGTGGTCCAGATGAAGGCAGAATAAAAACAAGGTGCATTGGGTGAAGTTGCTGTGGAATGTGTTCTTAGGAAACATTTGGCAGCTCTGGGAACACCTTACACACACAGACACACATGCACACAGGTGAATACATGAAAATATTAGCAAGCAAGAACCTAAATTGTACACAGAGAGAATTCTAAAGCCAAGTGAAAGTAAGAGACCATGTATAATATTTAACATAAAATAAGGGCTCACCCCAGACCTAGAGCTTAGCATCATGATTTGCATGTTTGTTGCATTATAAAATGTAATACTTGATGACACTTTTTCTGTTAATCTCAATTATCAGACAAGGTTTGTTCGTCAGTAAATGAACTCTTGTCAAACTTCATTCTGCATTGTTCAACCACAACCACCCTTACATTTTACATATTCTCTCTCTCTTTCTCTCTCTCTCTCTCTCTCTCTCTTTCTCTCTCTCTCTCTCTCTGTCTTTCTCTTTTTCCTTTCATTGTGGACTGCTTAAAGTTTTTCACATTTGTAATTAATGAATACTAAGAGGGCATTATACCATCGTCACAGGGCATAATTACCAATGAAATCAAATAAATTAACTATAAAGATTGTTTAGTTTAATGATGTCTTTTTAATTATGTGTTTCTGACTTGCAGATATTAGAATGAATGGGAATAACAATGAATGGTAAGTTTTTTTTAATCCACCATTATCTGCAAAAATCTGCCAGGGCACAGAGAAAAGAGTGTAGGGCCAACAACAGCTTGAGAGGTGCTGTCTCCTCGCTGGAGAGTACATTGACAGAGGACAGTACTAGGGACACATGGCGGGGAGTGAGCCTTGCACCCCCACTTCCATCCACAGTGGGGTGAACCAATAAGGGAACAGAAGAGATCAGCAACGAGAGCAAAGCCAAGCCATAAAGCCCCTAAGGAGCCCCCAAAATAGACTTCAGGCTAGGAGGGGCAGTTTCTGCAACCCCTGATAACTAGTGGGGAGATAGTCATAAAGGTCAGCAGACAGAACTGTGATTGAGTATGCTTTTTTGTTTGGGGTTTTTTATTTTGGCTAGTTTTTCCCCTTTTTAATTTAATGTTTTCGTTTTCTTTTTGTTTTGTCTCAGTTTTTGTTGTTTTGCTTACCCATATAGGCATGGGAAGCAACTGAACCAAAGGTTCTGGAGGACCTTGGGGGAGGAAGGGGAGGGAGGGGGGAGTGATGATCAAACAATTCCATAGATAGGGGATGAACTAGGGAATTAAAATCAACAATTAGGAGGACTTAGAGAATCTGGGAGTGTTGGAGCAAGATCAATTTAACTGAAGGACATTACTAAGATGGAGAAAAGGGTGAGTGTGAGGGTGGGACAGGAGAAAGATAAAAGGAAATAGAGAAAAATATAGGAAGCAAAGCTATGGATAGAGGTATAAACATAGATATGTACATATATAAATATATTAATACATAAAATAGAGGTATTGGCCTATGTAGACATATTTATATGGCCATATATTGAGGAAGTGGATGGATTTTGGGCCTGTCCTCCAGTGCTCCCTCAACACAAGATCACTTTGTTCTGACAACATGACATTTTACTGTATTGGTATTTAAGTTCAAGTTAATTGGGTACAAACGTAACAATGGTTGTGAGGGAACACTTAATAACACATTCTGTGAGACCAGTAATATTCGGATACCAGTGTCAGATACTGATAATTCAAGGAAATGTTGACCAATATTGATAATGGAGCTACATGAAAAAGTTCTTTAAGATATTGAGAACATTTAACATGTTGTCTGACTTGGTTTCCTATTAACTTGAACTTAAATAACAATACAGTAAAATGGTATTTATTTATAGTTGCCAGAATCTGCACCTTTAAAAGTCTTACAATTAGGCTGGAAGTGTCTCAAGGAATTTTATTTATTTATTTTATTAAATACTTTTATTGGGGGCTCTTACATCTCTTATAACAATTCATACATTCGTCCATTGTTTCAAGCAGATATGTACAGGAATGAACAAGACTAACAATAGTATTGACCAGACCTCCTAATGCTCCTGAGAAGTGAGGATGGTGACAAGTTGTCCCATGTACTTGGAATATGTTATCAGGAGAGATCCATCCTGGGAAAATTGTATCATGCTTGGTAAAGTAACAGGGCAATTGAAAAGAGGAAGACACTTGCGAGGGATTGAATCATTGGCTGCAGCAATGGGCTCAAATATAAAAACCACCCTGAGATGGAGCAGGACTTGGCAGTGTTTCATCCTATTGTACCTAGTTTCTCTCTGAGCTGGAACCTACTTGAGGGCAATTAACGACAACAACAACACATTATCACTTCCCCCCAGTTTCTCCAAGACTTGCCTGTTTCCATTCTTCCCCATCAGCTAAATTCTGTCCTTGATCTTACTTACATGACTGGTTAGCCTAGCAGCGGGTGAGTTCAGTTCCGGACATGAAGGTGACTAAAGGCCATTGTCTTGCAGATCTCTTTTGAGTTTGAGTTTGGGTCCACATTTTTCTCACACTCTCTCCAGGATCTTCTAATGGGATTCCTTTTGAAGCACTTGGTAGTGGTGGCTGGGCACATCTCTTTCTGCTGATCAATCACTAACTTTAGGTTAGTGACCCAATGGAAAGTAGCTTGTATAACTGCAGGAAAAGGAATCTTTTGGACTCTACTTCCATGCTATTGTGGGTAGATTGTCAAGGAATGAACAAACCCCTGTTTGTGTAGAGGGTATAAGTTGGGCTGCTAACTATAAGACTAGCAGTTTGGAATCACCTATCATGCCACAGGAGAACTATGGAGCATTCTATTCCAGCAAAGATTTACATTCTTGGAAACTCACCGGGCAGTTTTAACCTGTCCTGTAGTGTCACTCTGAGTCTGCATTGACTTGATTACATGAGGATTTTTTTGTGTGGGGTAGGGGCAATTAATGATTTAACCATGGAAACAGAAAACCTCCCATGAAAGCAGGTGTAGTAGCTACATAATATCACTTCAACTTGGTAACTATGTATAGGGGTGGAGGTTAGCCTATCAATCAGGTAACAACCTGATGATGCTTCCTGGAGGGCATGACCTTCTCATGAGGATTCTGGGAACTTCCACTCTTTCTCCCTGGAGCTGGGCTACCCTCTCTCTCTGCTTCACCTTCCTGCTCTTGAGTCACTCAGAGAACTGAAAGACCCACATGGAGACCCACACCAGTACTAAGATTCTTCTACCGCCATTGAATACACAAGACTTTTCACCCACTGGCCTATGGTCTTCCTACATTCATCATCATTGCATGTGCTGTGTGAGTCTGAAGAGGAAATTATAGACGAGTATCAGACAGATGGACTCATATTGGACTTGTAGACAATCTGGACTGGGCTGTAATGTTTTCTTGTTATCTATTAGTCATTGATATAAATCTTTCGTACACATATTTGTATGTCCCTGGATTTCTTTATCTACTCTACTCAGTCTAACACAGCAGGTATTTCCAGAGAACTCACCTTTAGTTGCAAAATCTAGGCTACGTTTCCCAAGAATTAAGGGTAAGGAGGCTCCATCAGAACTGGAAACTTAACTCAGTTTAATTCAGTAAATATTTGCTGATAAGTGACTTTGTCTATTCCTGATAAAGTCAGGTGACAGTCAAGGAATCTGACTTGAACTTTCATAAAGGAATTCCCAAGTATAACAGGCATAAAAGAAGCACAATCCTTATGGATACAAGTTAATCGGAAAATACTTCACATTGATCTTTCCCATAAACACATGTTCTGAGAGTCCCGGCAGCCAAGAGTTACTTTCAGGGAGCAAATTTAAATTTCAGATTTCTCAACTTGGAAAAGCCTCCCCAACACCGTCCATACACTTGACCCCTTGGACTGATAAAACCTCAAGTGAGTGGTTAATTAAATTAACAGAGTGCTTTAATCATGATAATCATCATCAAAGAACATACCTTTCATGTTTAACTGTCGCCAAAGCTTCGCAGCGATAACAAACAAGAAGATAGTACAAATTCCAACTCTTAAAGACAGGCAAGTTTAACAACCATTGTCCTACCCACTTTTCTCCATTCCCTTTTCAGTGCTCCTGCTTAAATTTTATTTTTAAATTTTGTTAAACTGACACATAATTTACCTAGACATGCACGCTAGGTACTTTTCTTTCCTAAAAATCAGTCATACGCACTGCTTTAGGTCGCAGAATGGACCATCACCGCAAAGGTTAAGCAAGTACTTAGCCCCGTTAACACCTTGACAGGATTGGATGGTTGGGTGTTTCCATTTAGTTAGGAGGATGCACATCCGGGGAATCTGATCACAGGCTTACACACTCCACGTACATGGTTCAATTTCACCCCTGTCATCCATGCACGCTCTCTGCACGGGGGACAGTACTGGTGCCCCTTGGTCATTGTTATCTGAGTCTTTGACCTCCTCTCCCTGGCTCCTCCCCGCGCCCACCCCAGACCCACCAGGCCCCGCCCAGCCCCTCAACACGCGCCTCTGTTGGCGCCTCAGCAGAAATGGGCGGGGCACGAGCTGATTGAAGAGGAAGTGAAGGCAGAGACCTTACTCCTCCCTGACCCCGCCAGCTCCTCCCACCCAGGTCACGCCCAGAAAGGTCCGGAAGTGGCGGTGTCTTATTCTGAACTGCAGCTCACACCTAGGCTTATGCTGCCCATGCGCTGCTTGTGATGCCCAAGAAGCGCCTGCAGCCTGACCACCCTGTTGCCGGCGCTCCCAGGTGGGAGGCGCTGGGCTCTGGGACATGCATGTGAGCGGGGGCCATTTAGGGTGACCCTGCTGCACATAGCAGTCTAGACTGGGTGCAAGCCCACAGGAACCCCAGCCAGCACTTCCTTGTGGAGAGGTGGGAGGGTGTCCTTGAGGCCAGTCCTATTTCCCCGCTTTGAGACTGCTTGGGGTTCATGGTGGGAGTCCCTATTGGAGAAAGCAGGATCCCAGCTGGGGTTTGGGGCTTTCGGGTTCCCAGATTCGTCGGTTTGCAGGTCTCCTAACCCCCCCTCCCTTGTTTTCTTCCACACAGCGGCGCCTCCCCCCGAGACTCCTTGCACCTCCTCAGCTCAAAGGTGAGCCCTGGGGTCTTGTTCTGCTGACCTCCCTCTGGACCCGATCAGAGTCTGTTCTAGGCGCAAGATCTCTTGCTGGTCCATGACAGAAACGTCTTCCCTGTCTTTAAAATATGAATGGCCCTTTTTTACTTACTCCTTGTTTATATTTTTATCTATGTATTACTATGGTTTTAAAAATCATAACCATTTCATTTCCTTTCTATTCTTTATTGTTTCTGTTGGGTTTACCAGTTTGTGAAGCATAGAAGGGGTGGACATCTAGAGGTGAATTTACATGCAAAGGTTTGTAAGGGTGTCTCGGTGGGGTCGGGGTGGGTGGCTGTCGGAGTTGGGGAGGGAGGAGGGAACTTGGGGAGTAAAGAATGAAGGATGGAGGGGACTAGAACTGAAAGTGACTAAAACAAGTCTTTTAAAAGGCGATTTAATCATGGTGGGAAAATAGACAATATGAAATTGATTGTGGTAATGATTGTGCAATTCTTCTTGAGATGGCTGAACTATGGAATTGTGGGATTATGTGGGATATGTGGATTAAGTGCCCCCAAATAGATGTCCATCACAAAAGCAACCCAACTAACTATGCATAGAAGAATCAAAAAACCAAACCGAAACAAAGAACCCAAAAACTAGGTAATGCTAAAGTATTCGACCTCTATTTTGGGGATGAAAATGGAAGTGACCCTGAAAAAGGGTCTTTTGGTTTAGAGCGCAGTGAGGCTGAAGGACAATTTACTTGGAGCTGGTGTAGTGTGCGTCGGCTCTGGTGTCCTTGGCCACAGCGCACTTGTCCAGCTGTCCAGGCAGCAGCAGGTGCACAGACATCTGGATGTCCCAGGCCTTGGTGGTCAAGTAGTTTGGAATGTGTCAGTTGAGATCCCTGTTGGAGATGCGCCCAGAGGTCGTTGATCAATGAGTTGATGAAGCCCATGGCCCTGGGAGAGATGCTGGAGTCCATGTGGACCTACTTAAGTACCTTGTGCTGCGCTGGCATTTCTTGCTGTCCTTCCTCTGAGCCTTAGCTGCAGCCACTTTGTGGCCCCTCCCCGGGCAGGCAGGGACTTAGCAGGGTCAGGTGGGTTGCTTGACTGGGATGCTACACCTGGAAAATGTAATGCAGGTGTCCTAAGGTGAGCTCAGGGAGGACAGAAACCTCCTGTGGAGCAGGTGTAAAGATCGCTGGATCTTGATTTTCAGTAGAAATACAGACCATGAAAGCAGGACCTCAAGATCCATCTGACCTTTTGGGTTATCAGCAGGAAGTGTTGGAAAAGTTACCACAGGATAACTGGCTTGTGGTAGCCAAGTGTTCATAGTGATGTTACTTTTTAATCCTTCAATGATGGAATGATTTGATCTGATCTTCCCTGTAAGATGGGGGTGGAGGGGTGAGGGGATGGGGTAGAGGAGAGAGGAGGGAGGGCAGAGGAGAGGAAGGAGAGAGGGAGAGATTGGAGCAGCCTCCACACTCCCTGATGGCCCCTAGCCTGGAACCACGGGCTGCCCCTGCCTGACAAGGTGGGTGGACCAGCCACTGAGTGGGGACTTACTTATTTTTCTAAACACTATTTAGGAGGTCAACTAGGAGGTCCTATTAGGAAAATGGTTGGAGACGCTCACATAGTGCACTTGTGCGCTGCCAGCTGGAGCTCTAGCCCACTATCAGCGCTCGCCCACCCTGCAGGTCCCTAGGCTCTCCCTCCTGTTCTCACAAACTTTTGAATAATTAGGAGTTGGATTCTGTTTTATTTTCTCAAATCTTATCATTGTTTCAAAATGCTTCCCAAAAAATCTATTTTCACATTTCATTATTTTACTTACGTGATGTCGGTGTGTACTTATGTGCATGTGTGTACCATACACACGTTTTTGTAGGGTCCTTTTGGATAACCACTAAGGAGGTCGACCAGTAGTCCTGTTTGGGCAAACTGTGTGCTACCTGCCATGTGTGTATTAAGTCCTTTAGTACTGCTTCTGCCCGGTTTAGTCCTGCAGGCAGGCTGGCCAGCTCTCGCTGCTCTCTGGCAAACAGCATCACCTCCTCCTATTTTTGTCTTTTAGGAGGGTATCAAAGTGTTGTAAAGATGCTCAGCATGTTAATATGTGATGGTCACATATTATTGTCTGGGTGTTGGGGATTAGTAGTTCATCATTAGGGATTTAAGTACCGAATTATTTTTGTGTGTTGAAATGTAGCCTACAACTTTTTAATATTTACTAGCTATAGTATTTATGACCTATGTAGAATTTTTTTATATAAAATCATCAATTTATGATGAATAAGGAATTTTCATTTCTTCTTTTAGGAAGTCATTTTTCTTCCTTTTATTAATTATTTTTTTCTGATTAATCTAACTAGTATAATTTTTAATATGAGTGGTGAAATGTACATGTATGTTTATCCTAATTCTGAGGTGGGGTGAATTTTTTTCTCTTTGTCCTACATGTGACATTTGCAATTTTTTTCCATGAATGTGGGGTTTGACCTATTTCATGTTAGATTTGTAGTTGTTTTGTTTTAACATGAAAGGCTTTTGACTTTGTTTAGTATGTATTCTGTGTCTATTTAGATAATTGACTTTTTTTCCCAATCAGTAGGCATATTTAAGTGTTTATTTTCTTGTGTTAAATCAATTCTGGGATGAATTAGAATTAATCATGATACATATTTTAAGATATTATCTTACTCAGTTTACTATTATTAAAATAATTTTTTTCATTCAGATCTGTTAGATCTCTCTGAGAGTTGTACCTCGGTCCTTGGCTCCACACGAGAAAGAATTCACGCCGAAGCCTGGTTCATGATCCAAGTGAGTTTTCTGAGAGTTAGATGAAGCTTCAGGTTTTACACGGCACCCATAGGACTCCTCCCTACCATGCAGCCTGGCAGAGACTGCTCTGTGTCACGCAAAGATCTTCCCCCTCTTCCCCTGGGCTCCATCCTTTTCAAGGATTCCATGGGGAGGCGTGGTGAATGACCCCAGTCGACCCCATTGGCTGGATTAAATTCACCTGGCTCAGGTGGGCCAATCCAGGTTTAGTGCCCACCTGTGCCCACTGGCGGGAAACCTGAGCCTCTGAGTATGTTCAGTGCTCCGTTCTTTGTTCCCGTGCTTAGCTCTCTGGGCATGCGTTAACGGACATTCCCATCGCTGCACTATCTGCCTAACAGATCCATTATCAACACTGGTATACAGTTTTCTTAAAGTATCATAATCTGACATTGGTATCAGGTTATTTCTGGTCTCATAGAAGGTGTTACTAAGTGCTCTCTCAAAACTGTTGTTATGTTAGAACCCAATAAGTTGAACTTAAACAACGAAAGATTAATAAAAGTATTTATTCATCCTATGTGAATACTCTAGCTGCCAGAATTTTTAGTTTTCATCTATCTCTTACAGTTAGGCTGGAAGTTTCTCATGGAATTTTATTTTGATTCAATTGATTATAGACCTAAGTATCCTGAAATCCAGTGAGTAACAGTCGTCAGTTCCTTGCTCTGCTGGATCCTCTGATCTTCCAGCCGAACCCTCAGTGTACAGGACTACATTATTTACAGTTTCCTTGAAAGACAAATAGCTGCTCACAATTCAATGACTGTGTTGTCCTTAGACTAGAGCCCATGTTCATGAAAGTACTCTGCCACATGGCATGCTGTGAGGCCCTTAGAGAATTGCCTTCAGCTCACCAAAAGAATGGATTAATGAGGGCTAGAAATTCCTCAGTGATTTTGTTGTCACCTTGTTCTAATTTTTTTAAGTGAAGAAGCCTCTTCCCATTTTTAATGAGAGAAATAATATCTTTTGTAAACATAACAACACACTAGTGTCTTTGTGTTTGTGCTCGGTGTATATATGTAGCTTCTGAGACTGTTGTCCTGTCAGCTGTCATTGAGTTAATTCCATCTCACAGGGATCCATTGCACAACTGAACAAAACACTACACTCTCCTGTGCCATCTTCACAATTGAGGATGAATGCAGGGTTTCTTTTTTTAATTAATTAATTTATTTATTTTAACTCATTTTATTAGGGGCAGTACAGCTCTTATTACAATCCATACATCCATTGTGTTAAGCACATTTGTAAGTATGTTGCTATCATCATTTTCAAAGCATTTTCTTTCTACTTGAGCCCTTGATATCAGCTCATTTTTTCCTCTCTCATGAAGCCTTGATAATCTATAAATGTTTATACTTTTTTATGTCTTATACTGACTGATGTCTCTCTTCACCCACTTTTCTGGGTCTTATCTGCCCTTGATTACCTGTGTTTCCAGCTCTTATCTGTACCCGTGTACATGCTCTGGTCTAGCCAGATTCGTACAGTAGAATTGGGGTCATGATAATGGCGGGGAGGAAGCATTAAAGAACTAGAGAAAAGTTGTATGTTTCATCTGTGCTGTACTGCACCCTCACGGGCTCATCTCATCCTTGTGGCCCTTTCTGATAGGTAGGTTTATTGTGCCAACCTGGTCAATAAGAATGTGGTATTAATAATGTTTCAGTTTGATTGGAGAACAAATAGATAAATGGCTAGGCAAACCCCGCCTCTCTCTCTCTCTTGCTTTTTTCTGATCAGATAAGGGTGCACCTGCTAATTCTCTGACCAAACTTGTGAGCTACACTAACTATTGGACTGCTAACCCGTGGATCATGTCGCTAGAGCTTGAGGTTCCTTTTGAGAACTGCTTTGTCATGTTGCTGGTGTACACATCACTTGAGCTCAAGCCAAGTGTTGGATCCTGTTGTCTTACTGACTGTTGATGACCTGCCCTTGAGTTTGCTGCCTGTTTCCAGACTGCCTGCATTGCCCTACATAAGACTCACCTGTCTGCTTCCTTGACTTTGAACCCAGTAGCCCTTATGAGTTGAAGGACTTCCAGTATATTAAATGTTTCACAGAAGTGAGTTGAAATGAGCATTCTGTATAGTTGTGTGGATTAATTAGCTGCTATATTCTTTTGTGCTTTATATATCCATTATATAATATATGATCATATATAATGTTTATACAGAATGATTTTATATGATTATATTGTATATATAATAGATGTATACAGCACACAAGCATGCACACACATATGTGTGTGTGTGTGTGTGTATATATATACATACATACATACAGAGAGAGAGAGAGAGAGAGAGAGAAACAAGTGTCCTGGTTTTGTTTCTGTATGGGGTTGTCCAATTGCCTACAGGTGGGCTTTGGGTCTCACTCCACACTTCCCCTCTTTCACATCGATGGAGCTTTTGTTCTGTGTCTCTGATCCCATTGACACCTCATGATCACACAGGCTTGTGTGCTTCTTCCATGTGAACTTTGTTACTTTTCAGCTAGATGGCCTTTAGGACCCCAGATGCAATATCTTTTGATAGCCAGGCAGCATCAACTTTCTTCACCACATTTGTTTATGTACCATTTTGTCTTAATAGATTGTGTCAGGAAGCTGAGCATCACGGAATGCCAGGTTATTAGATCAAAGTGTTTTTCATTGAGGGACTATGGGAGTAGAGGTCCACTGTCCATCTGCTACCTTAATACTTAACATATAAATATACGTACATAGATCTATTTCCTTCTCGTCATATATAAATATATTTACATATGTAAATGATAGTATTTAGAACTCTATAAATGCCCTTTGTCCCCTACTTCTTTCATCTATTTCCTTTTACTTTCTTCTTGTCCCACCATCATGTTTGGCCTACATCAATTTTCATTAATTCCTCTTATTACATTGCCCTTCATCACGCCCTACCAGGCATCCTACAACCTCCTCAACATCGATTTTAGATCACTTGTTGTACCCTTGTCCCCAGGTTAACAGCCACTTCCTTTCCCCCAATTCCTCATTTCCTGTACCCCCCAGAACCATCAGTCCCATTTTTTCTCCTCTAGTATGTTTATCCTACCTATCTTATTTAGATAGACATGCAGAGACAATCATAAGCACAAAAATAAGACAGAACAAAACAAAACAACAAAAGAAAACAAAGCAACAACAAAAACAAACAAAAAAACTAAAAATCATTCCAATTTTTTTGTTGACCTTCAGGAGTATTTTACTCTCAGTTGAGGCTGATGCGGTACCATGCCTTGGCCACACAGTCTATGTTTTGTATTCCACGGGACTTCATTGCTTTGCTCTTCTTGCTGCTCTGTTGATGCCCTTAGCGTTTTGCCCCAGTGTAGTGGAGTCAGATTAGGTACATTTCCCACACTGTGCCACTAGTGTTGTACCTCATAGGGCTATGGGTCATTGAAGGATGCTGTGCCTTGTGGTGGGGCTGGCCCTATGGTCCTCTCTGTGCATTGGCTGCTTTGAGCAGGAATATTGTCCTTGGGACTTGGTGGGCCGTGATGTGAGGGTGAACACATTGTCGCAGTCACTTTGTTAACCCATTCAGTAGAGGGATTCATGTTTTTCACTACCTCTCGTCTTTACCAAACAGAGTATCTTTTCCAAGGAATGATCTTTTCTGATAATATGTGCAAAGTATATAATATGAACTCTCACCATCCTTACCTCTAACTAGCACTCTGACATTACTTCTTCCAAGACAGACTTGTTTGTCCTTTGCCTGCCCAGGGTATGTGGGATATTCTTGACGAGAACTACAATTCCAATGCATTCATTTTTCTTCAGCCTTCCTTTGTCCATCTTTCAAGTGCACATGAATCAATTGACGATAGCATGATTTGGTCAGGTGAACCCAGCCCTCGAGGTAATATCTTTTCTTTTCAATACTCTAAAGAGACATTGTTCAACAGATTTATCTAATGCAGTGTAACTATTGATCTCTTGACTGTTACTTTCCGTTTTCAGGGTTTTTGTTTGTTTGGTCTTTTTTCCATAAGCTAACCATTTTTTCTGGAAGGAGTTAAAATTTACTCAAGCTTTAGATTAAGAATTGTGATCAAGGAGGGGCCTAGTATCCAACCTTGTTCGTCACGCAGCCTGCCCCAGAGCTCTAAAACTGGAACCTGGACTTATGACCTAGGGGAATGGTGAGCCTTATATTCCACATATGCATGACTGGGAAGAGAAATTTTTAAAAATATGTATTTCTCTATTAGCCTGACTTGCTGATTAGTTTTATAGGAACACTAAACCACACCCCTGTCAAATAACTGCCGCTTCCCAACTCCTTGCCTTAGATGCTAATGATATCCAACTAGCCACTCAGACTTCTGCCTCCCCACTTTATCACAGCACAGCCTTTTCCCTCCACACTCATTTTGTTTTCCTACCCCTTCAGCCTGCTGGTGGAGCATGTTTTACAAGCTCATGGCCGCACACTAGGTATCCACCCTCTTCCTAGAAGCCCAACTGTATGGATGGGACATCCTAGGATACAAGCAAATAAGCCCTCTCCAACAGTTTGTGTTGCTTTTCATCAGTTAACATTATTTAGAGAGCTTGAAACCCATGCTCTGGGCAAAGATGAAAAGATGGAAGATAACTCATCTCTTTCATTGATCCATCTCATATACCTTTAAGCTTCTGCCTACACCTTGGCTCTTGTCATCACCCATTTGCCTACAATTTGGCATTCCTTGAGTGTAGGGTGCATTCTTTTCAAAGGCTTTATCATTGGGCATCTTTAAACACCAGAACTGCAGAGAGGAGGAAATAAACATCCTCTGGGTCTGTTTCCTAGTTACGGCTGTCTCTGCATTGACCAAGTCACCTCTAGGATTTGCTGTTCGTGTCCCTCTGTGTCTTGTTGTCCACTTCAAAAAGAAGTTTCACTGATTAGCACACTCTGCTGTGCATATTACTATGGGCCTATAATGAAATCCCCCAACCTTAGTCATTTCTTAACACTTGCTAGATTATTTTACTCAAGGAAATGCAAGCTGAGAAAGTTTGAGGAAGAGCTCAGATGGGTTGGAGTGTCATAGATTAGCAAGATTCATTTGATCACTTTATCCAACCATGCCAAGGGTTATGGACTGAGGTGGCTGGAGTGTGGTCTGGTAAAAACTTCCTTAATAAAATATCACTTCGGTGATAGTTACATTATCTGGTGTCAATTTGAGAGGATTACAAATGAAAGGGTGAAGTCTGGCCTGTCAATCAAGCTATAACCAAAGAGGACTTTGTGTGAACATGGCCTTCTCCTGAAAATTCTGGAACTCCTGTTTTTCCTCCTTGGAGGTGGCAGACACTTCTCTCTCTCATCTCACTCCCCGAGAGATGCTCTACTGACAAGACACATGGCGCTATGCCCTGGAAGCTGGAGAAGACACATGGACCTACCCTGCTTCAACCAGACTGTGGAGCCAGAGAAGCCACATAGAGACCCCTGCCTGAGCTGAGATGCTTATAACTCCACTGGTTCCACAAGACTTCCAACCCACTGGCCTATGATCCTTCTGCATTTAGCATCATTGGATGTATTTCATAAGACTGAAGAGGACGTTAGAAATTGGTATTGGATTTATGGGCTTGATCTGGACTGACCTGGGACGTTTTCTCTCAGTATTCAATTGTTCTTGTATATAAATCACTTTTTTTAATGAATCACTTTCTTATGTACTTTAGTCTATGAATTTGTTTCTCTAGTCTACCCAGACTAACACTTCTTTAAATTAGATGTCTTATGAAAAACACTATCTTCAGTGGGGCTTGAGGTTATTTATATCTTTAATACTTCCACTTTAACATTAAATATTATGTGTATAGGATATATATTAAATGTGATCCCCCAATACAATAGCACCTCGCCCTGCTAAGCAGCCATTGCAGGATACCCATCTTCCCGACATGATCACTGAAGACAGCCGTGTGTGTAAGCAAATGTGGTGAAGAAAGCTGATGGTGCCCGGCTATCAAAAAAAGATATAGCGTCTGGGGTCTTAAAGGCTTGAAGGCAAATAAGCGGCGATCTAGCTCAGAAGCAACAAAGCCCACAGAGAAGAAGCACACGGCCTAAGCGAACACAAGGTGTTGAATGGACCATGTAGCAGACACCAAGGAACAAAAACAATCATTGTGTGATCACCTTCCTCACATAATGACTGAAGACGAAAGTGTGCATAAGCAAGTGTGGTGAAGAAGGCGGATGGTACCCGGCTACCGAGAGATATAGCGTCTGGGGACTTAAAGGCTTGAAAGCAAACAAGCGGCCATCTAGCCCAGAAGCTACCGAGCCCACACGGAAGCAGCACACCAACATAGGTGACCATGAAGGACAGAGGAGACCAGGTCTCCAACATCAAAGGTGGGGTGGTGGTGAGAATCACATCACCGTGAAAGAGGGGGAGTGCATGATGGGGACCCAATGCCCACCTGTAGAGAGCTGAACACCCCTTCCAGAGGGGTAGGGAGGAGGAGATGGGCCACACAGGGTTCAGTGTAACAACAATGAAACTCAAAACCTTCCTCTAGTTCCTGAACGCTTCCTCCCCTCCCAATCATCATGACCCCAATCCTACCTTGCCTTGCGGACCTGGTTGTACCAGAGGATGTACAGCGGTGCAGTGGGGATCTGGAGGCACAGGGAATCTAGGACAGACGAACCCTTCAACACCAGCGGTGGGAGAGGCGACACCAGGAGGGAAGGGCATGTAGAAAGGGAGAACCGATCTCGGAGATCTATGTGTAACCTCCTCTCTGGGAGATTGTCAAGGGGGAGGCGGGTGAGGGGAGACGCCGGGGAGTGTAAGATAAGATATAATAATTATTTATAAACTATCAAGGGACCAGGGGTGGGATCGGGGAGGGAGGGGAATGGGGGAAAAAAAAGGGAAACCGAGCTGATTCCAGGAACCCAAGTGGAAGGTGAATTATGAGAGTGACGAGTGCAACGAATGTATAAGGGTGCTTTGCTCATTTGATGTATGCACAGATTGTGATAAGAGCCTTATGAGCCCCAATAAAAAGATTTAAAAAAAAAGAAAGAAAATGATTAGGGCAAAGAGTGTACGGATGTGCTTTATACAATTGATGTATGTATATGTATATGTATGGATTGTGATAAGAGTTGTATGAGCCCCTAATAAAATTTTTTTAATGTGAATAATGATATTAGAGGAATTATTAAAATGAAAGAAAATATATAAAATGATGAGGCATTGAACTCAAAATCATGCCAAAGTTAGGGTAGAGAAATATTTGCTTTGAAATACAAAATAAAGGAATACAAATTATCTGGATGTGGTAGTGGGGAAATAAGAAACAGGAATAAGGTATGACTGTTACTCAAAATAAATATAATCAATTTCTTATTAATTAATTAAATAATAATTAAGATATTAGGGAAATATATTTATAAATTCTTCCAGATTTCTGTAAATCAAGGGAATGTGGGTATTTTTTTTTAATTTTAACAATTTATTGGGGCTCATACAATTCTTTTCACAGTTCATATATATACATACATCAATTGTATAAAGCACATCTGTACAGTCTTTGCCATAATCATTTGGGAATGTGGGTATTATAGTTAAATAATCAGGAATAAAATTCATTGAAATAAAATGCAGGTGGAAAGAATAATTATTGATGTACATCTTTCCAACAACAAAAGCATTGATCACATGATAATTATCTAAATTATGTTTAAGTAATTTGCATGTGTTTTATTGGCAAGGAAACAAATTAAAAAAAATATTGTCACAATTAGTTTATTGATTTGGACTGAAACCATATATTTGTCCTGAAAATTCATCTATTGTGATACCAAATTAAAGTGGTTGGGTTTCTCTTTGAAGTCAGCGATTCACAGTATAGGTCAATCCTCAACTTAAGCAGTAAATTCCCAAGTCTATACAGTAATCAAAGTTCACACTTGCCATTTTGGGGAGACCTGGAATCCACTCATCCTCTGAGACTTAGAAATACCTCCTCCTCTGACATGACTGCCAATGAAGCAGCTCTGAAAAATGGAGTAATGTGCTCTCTAAGGATATGGTGAGCTCTGTTTTTAATATAAACTCCCTCAGATTGGACCATGGCCTTCAGTTAAGTGGGACAGGGTGATCACTACTTAGAGCAAGAAGTGCAGGTCAAGAACCTCACATGCCTAAGTCCACACTCTCTTCTTCTGTTTCAGGTAGCAGATTTGCCACACAGAAAAAAAATCTAAGCCACTCTAGGAAGCTAGAAACCCAGGACTACTGTTTGGCAATTTCAAGCATCATAAAGGATTTCAACTTCTGACTGGGTGTGAACCAAATTCATTCACCTGACTCCAGTATTCCCAGTGTCTCTGCTTTTTATTTAGAGTATGTACGTTGGTTTGACTTCAAGAGGATTGAGCTACAAAAATGGTGAGTACTACAGAGACCTAGGATATTTGCATTTCACAGAGTCAGGTTGGACTGGAATTGTTGGGAATTCTATGCCCCAAGACCTGAAGTTTTACCATAAGGTAAAAGCATGAGAGGGGGAGAGGGCAAGGGCCTAAGCTTTATAAGCATTTTATTGCTATCAGATGCATATGTGGTTTCAAGCACTGGATTACTGTGATGATCTTCCTTTTGATATTTAGGGCTGGTATTATAAGGTGTCAAATTCCAGTTTGGGCCTTGGTTTTTTGAGATGGGCAGTAGAATTTTCTGAGAAGAGTGTAGATATGAAGCTCAATCAAAGGGCATGAGTTCTTCTTAGTGCATCCAGAGTCACCCTTGCTTCATCACTACGGTTTTCTTTATTCCCTTCAGGCAGTGGAACATTTTCATTAGAGTTCTACAGGTGGTAGATTGCAATCTTACACTGTTTGGGGACACACCTCTAATGGCCTCATCAAAGTAATGAGTCTGATGACAATGTGTCCAGTTGATCATAAAGTAGAAATTTCTTATTCCTTATTTTTATTTATGGTTATGGTAAGCTTTATAGAAGCATTCCTCACTGATGATGCCCTTCAGTGCAACAGAAGGAAACCCTGCCTAGCCTTGCGCTATATTCATCATGCTCGATATAAATTAACTCCAATATTGTGCTATTGTTCAAGTACAGCCATTGACTTAAAAAAATAGCAATTTTTCCTTTTCCTTCAGTCGATTCCTTTCCTGTAACATATCCCATGTATGGGTGATTCTACCTCATCATCTTTGCTTTTTCATAGGATTGGTCCTGCATTTCTTCCAAGACATCAAAAACAAAATATACAAACTCAGCCATAGAAATGACTCCAAATTACAGTATCCTTAAAGTTGGGGGTCGAACTGTCCTGGAGGTTTCTTACACTGTAACTTTGTACAGTCATAGAGCACCTTGTCTTTCTCTAGTGAAGTGGCTGGCAGTTTCAAACTACTGACCTAGCAGTTGGCAGTTCAATGTGCCACCACTGCTCCATCTTCCAAGGGAGATTTGTTCATTCTTCATGCTCTCTGTGGAATAGTCAATATTCAGCGCCAATACCACAACATTCAAAGGAATTAATTTACATGTTTGTTAGTAATTGTCTATTAAAAATGCATATGGGATGTTGAAAATATCATGGCTTGAGTCAAGCTCACTTTAGTCCCAAAGTGATATCTTTTATTTCAGCACTTTACATAGATCCTCTGCAGAAGATGGCCAATAAAATATGTTTTGATTCCTTGTCAGCTGTTTCCAAGGATATTGATTATGAATCTGTAAGTGAAATATAAATCTTGATTTCAAATTATGTTCAAACTTGTTAGGATATAGCTTATTAAATTATTTGTATGGATTTTTTTTTTCATTTTGCTGTGCTGTAATCAATTCTCAGTGCTATAAGCTTTGATCTTCATTGGTAATTTCTTCACATTCTCATAACTTTCAGCAAAAAATATTTATTTGTACTTCACAGGTTCTTAAAGTAATTACGTCCTCTCCTGATACCATGTTCTCAATATATTTATTTAATCAGAATATTTTTAACACTTTTCAATAGACAGTGTATTTCCTGTTTGTAAATTACGCGACATTTTGTTTTTCTGCCTGAATAACTTGCTTTTTCCCCTACTGTAATGATTACCATAAGTACAACAAAACAGACCAACATTTAAAAAATTATTTATTTCTAAAATCGTTTTATTAGGGGTTCATACAACTCTTTTTACAATCCGTACATACCATTGTGTCCAGCACATTTGTATATATGTCGCCATCATCATTCTCTAAACACCTGCTTTCTACTTGAGCTCTTGGTATCAGCTCCTCATTTTTCCCCTCCCTCCCCTCTCCCCCTCCCTTCTCCCCCTTGATAATTTATAAATAATTACTATTTTATCATATCTTACACCATCCGATGTCTTCCTCACCCAGTTCTCTGCTGTCCGTCCTCTAGGTAGGAGGTTGCATGTAGACTTTGTCATCTTTTTCCTGTTTCTCCCTCACCCTCACGATATCATCACTCTCACCACTGTTTCTGAGGGGCTCATCTGTCCTGGATTCCCCGTATTTCCAGTTCCTATCCATGCCAGTGTACATCTTCCGGTCCAGCTGGTTATGTAAGGTAGAATTGGAATCATGATAGTGTGGGGGAGGAAGCATTCAAGAACCAGAGGAAAATTGTTTGTTTCATCGTTGCTACACTACATTTTGACTGGTTTGTCACCTTCCCACAGCCCTTCTGCAAGAGGATGTCCAATTTCCCGCAGATGGGCCTGGGTCCCCACTCATTCAAAATGCTATGATTTTTTTTGTTTGTCTTTGATGCCTGATACCTGATCCCTTCAATACCTTGTCATCTCACAGACTGGTGTGCATTTTCCATGTGCGCTTTGTTGTTTTCCAGTTAGATGGCCCCTTGTTTATCTTCCAGCCTATGGGACCCCAGATTCTATATATTTTGACAACTAGGCACAATCAACTTTCTTCACCGCACTAGTCCTTGCACCCGCTTTGTCTTCAGCGTTCGTGTCGGGGTAGGCTGGTGTGCTTCTTCCTTGTGGGCTTTGTTGTTTCTTGGCTAGATGACTGTCTGATTGTCTTCAAGCCTTTAAGACCCCTGGTGCTATATCATTTGATAGCCGGGCACCATCAGCTTTCTTCACACTTGCCTGTGCACCCATTGTCATCAGTGATTGTGCCAGGCAGGTGAGCATCTCGGACTGCTGGATTGCTAGAACAAAGTGTTCTTGTGTTGAGGGAGTACTTCAGCAGGGACCCACTGCCCATCTGTTTCCTTAATACTAAACATATAAATATATGTACATAGATCTATTCCCCCCTTGTCTTATATAAATATATTTACATCTTTATATGTCTGTATTTAAATCTCTATGACTACCCTTTGCCCCCTAGTTCTTTCCTCTGTTTCTTTGTACCTTCCTCTTGCCCCACTATCATGTTCTGCCTTCATTTGGGTTTTAGGA
Organism: Tenrec ecaudatus; assembly: GCF_050624435.1. Lineage (NCBI taxonomy): Eukaryota > Metazoa > Chordata > Mammalia > Afrosoricida > Tenrecidae > Tenrec > Tenrec ecaudatus. The sequence continues at coordinate 95,029,639 of NC_134544.1, read as the reverse complement.
ACTCCTCTCGGTTACATTGCCCTTGATCCAGCCCTGCCAGACCTCCCACACTCTCCTTGAGACTGATTTTGGATCACTTGTTATTCCCTTGTCCCTGGTCTTGTTAACACCCTCTTCCTTTCCCCCGCCACCCCTACCCCATGTCCCCTTGGAATTGTCATCCTCTTGTTCTCTTTTCTGGCTTGTTTATTCCACCTATCCCTTCCAGGTAGACATGCTATGCACTATCACAAGATTGAGTACCATGAAGCAACAACAGAAAGTAAAACAATAGCTACAACAACAACAACAACACACACACGCATACACACATAAACGTTTGAATAGTTCAGGGTCTGTTTGTTTTCCTTCACAGGTGCTTTCCAGGCAAGTCTGATAGGGTGCCATACCCTGGCACCGCCTCTATCCCTGGGGACTTCATTGCTCTGCTTCCCCTGCTGCTCAGCTGCATGCTCCCAGAGGCTGGCTTCAGCGTGGTGAGCTCATGGCGGGCACAATTCCCACTCTGTGTCTCTAGTGCTGTCCCCAATGGTGCTATGGGTCAATGAGGAATGCTGTGTCCCATGGTGGGGCCAGCCCTGTGGTCATCTCTGTGCATTGCTTTTGTGAGCAGGAACATTGTCCTCAGGACTTGGTGAGCCAGGATGTGTGTCACTCTTTTCTACCCCCTCCCCCCCATGTCCCCTCATTGGCTCCTGTGTGCTCTGACCAGACCAGTCCCTCTTCCCCCTCTCCTGGAGCTGTAGCGTCAGTGCTGTCCTCTGAAGTGGATTCTTCTTTGGGGAAGGGTGGTGCTGTCCACTTAGTTGGTAATGGGGCCGGCCCCTCAGGCCTCTCTATGGGTTCTCTGCTTCATGTCAGTGTGTTGTGTTCTTGTCTTGGAGCTCCGGGTTGAAGTCTTGTCTCTTTTCCTATGGAAACACAATCAGCACCCTCCCCACTGTGTGGGTTAGTGCCCTGTTCCCCCGGCTACCCATACCTTTTTCTATCCTCCCTTTAATGGGCTACCATATGTATCCCATATGTATCCCTGAGTTTAGTCTGGCCCCTGCCATATTACCCGGACCTCACCTCAGGGAAGTATGTATACAGCATCTTCTTCCCTATGCCCCTTTTGAATTTTTTTTTGAGCTTATCTCAGCGGACTCATGTAGTATTTGCCCTTTTGTGCTTGGCTTCACTTAGCATAATTTCCTCCAGTTCTTCCCATGCAGCGATGTGCTTCATGCATTCATCAGTGCTTTTTAGGGATGCGTAATACTCCATTGTATGTATGTACCAGAGTTTTTTTTTAATCCATTCATCTGTTGATGGGAATTTGGGCTGTTTCCAACTCCTTGCAATTGTGAACTGTGTTGCGATGAACATTCGGGCAAAGATAATCTGGCCATGGTTTGTTTTTTGTCTCTGCTGGGTATATGCCCAGTAGGGGGATTGCTGGATCACAAGGTAGCTCAGTTTCCAACTGTTTTAAATATGGTTGTACATACCTACAGGTCCACCAGCAGTGGACAAGAGTTCCTATCTCTCCGCATCCCCTCCAACACTGTTACTTTCTCATTTCTTGAACTGGGCAATATTGGTGGGTGGTATCTCATAGTTGTTTTAATTTGCGTGTCTGTTATTATGGCTGGAGATCTGGAACATTTTCTCATATATTTATTGGCCATTTGGATTTGTGCCCTTGAGAAACTCCTGCTCAGGTCCTTTGCCCACCTCATGAGTGGACAATTGGTTGTTTTCTTGTAGTTTAGCAGTGTATTATAGATTTTAGTAATAAGGCCTCTGTCTGATGTGTCATTGCTAAAGATGTTTTCCCATTCTGCAGTCTCTTGTATTACTCTCTTGGTGAATTCTTTCAATGTACATAAGTGTTTTATTTTTAGTATGTCCCCTTGGTCAATTTGTGCCTCCTCCAGCTTGGTGTCCTTCCCGATTTCCAATAGTCTATGTAATCCCTGTGCCAAAGTTCTCAGGTTTGTCCCAATTCCCTCATTGATGGCCCTAATAGTTTGGGGGTTTATCTTAAGTTCTGTCATCCACCTTGAGTGTATTCTTGTGCATGGAGTGAGGTAAAGGTCTTGCTTAATTTTTCTGTAGCTACGTATCTATTTTTTCCAGCACCGTGATTTGGGAGGGCATCCGCTTCCCATTTGATACTTTTGAGCCCCTTATCAAAGATCAGTTATCTGTATGCTAATGATTTTATTTCTAGGTTTTCTATCCTTTTCCATTGGTCTGAATATTTAGCGTTATACCAGTACCACACTCTTTTGCCCACTGTGACTGTGTAGTAGGTGTTAAAGTCAGGTAAAGAAAGCCCTTCAACTTGGTCCTTCTTCTTGAGGAGTTCTCTGCTAATTCTCAGTTTCTTCCCTCTCCATATGAAGTTGGTAATCTGTTTTTCCAAGTCTTTGAAGAAAGTTGCTGGAATTTGGATCGGGATAACATTGAACTTATATAGTGCTTTGGGTAGAATAGACATCTTTGCAATATTGAGTCTGCCAATCCACGAGCGTGGGATTTCCTTCCATTTGTTGAGGTTGTCCTTGGTTTCTTTTAATAGTGTTTTGTAGTTTTCCTCATGCAGATCTTTTGTTTTTTGAGTCAGCTATATCCCTAGATATTTCAGTTTGTGTTTGGCAATTGTGAAGAGTACCTCCTTTTTGATCTCCTCCTCTGTGTCCTGTTCAATGTATATAGTAGTGCAATAGACTTCTGTTTGTTAATCTTGTAACCGGCTACTCTGCCATATTCCTCTATTGTTTCCATTACTCCTCTTGTGGAACTTTTAGGATTTTCCATATATAAAATCATATCATCTGTGAATAACGATAGTTTCACTTCCTTCCCCAGATGAATACCTTTGATGTCCTTTCTTTGTCTTATATTGTTAGGACCTCCAGCACAATGTTAAATAGTGGGGACAAGGGGACATCCTTGTCTAGTCCCCTTTTTCAGAAGAATTGATCTTGTCTTTTCTCCATTGACTACCACACTGGCTGTTGGTTTTTCATATATAGTTTATATTATATTGAGGAATTTTCCTTCCATTCCTATCTTCTTAAGTGTCTTAAACATGAATTGATGTTGGATGTTGCCAAATGCTTTTTCTATATCTATTGATATTATCATGTGGTTCTTGTATTTCTTCATTTCAATGTGATGAATAATACTAGTCGTCTTTTGTATGTTGAACCATCCCTGCATCCCTGGTATGAATCTCACTTGGTCATGGTGATTTATTTGTTTTATATATTTTTGTATTCTCTTGGCTAGTATTTTGTTAAAGATTTACATCAATATTCATTAGGGAAATTGGTCTGTAGTTCTCAATTTTTGTGGATCCTTGCCCGGTTTAGGTATCAGAGTTATACTAGCTTCATAGAAATTTGCCATCTTTTTCTATTGTGTGGAAGAGTTTGTGTAGGATTGGTGTCAGTTCTTCCCTGAATGCTTGATAGAATTCACCAGTGAATCCGTCTGGTCCCGGTATCTTCTTGGTTCGTAATTCTTTGAAGCCTTGTCTGTTTCGTCTATTGATATGGGTCTATTGAGATCTTGACCATGGGGATAATCTAGGGAGGGATTGTTTTTCCAAAAATTCATCCATGCCTTCCAAGTTTTTTAATTCACTGGAGTACAGTTCTTCATAGTACTGTGTAATTATCCTTTTGATTTCACTATGGTCCGTTGTAATATTCCCTCTTTCATCCCTCATCCTTGCTATTCAGATGTGTTCCTTCTTTTATTTGGTCAAATTCACGAGAGGTTTGTCGATTAGGTTCATCTGTTTGAAGAAACAACTTTTAGCAGCATTGATTTTTTCCCTCATAGTTTTCTTATTTTCTCTTTCCTGAATCTCAGATCTAATTCTTATTACTTCTTTTCTTTTTCTGTTAGTTGGAATTTCTTGCTGACTCTGCTCTAGTTGCTGTAAATTTTGTATCAGTGTATCACTCATAAGCTTCTCCTCCTTCTGTATGTGTGCATGTAATGCTATGAGACTTCCTCTGATGACTGCCCTTGCTGTGTCCCATAAGTTTTGGTATGTCGTGTTTTCATTCTCGTTGGTTTCTAGAAATTTCCTAATTTCATCTCTGATCTGAGCCAGTACGCTCTCCTTTTGCAATAGAGAGTTATTCATTCTCCAATGGTTTTCCCCTGATTTCCTTATCTTCTTTTTGTTTAGTTCCAGTCTATGGCACAGTGCAGACCAACATTTTAATGGTATTATTTTACAGAATCTTTGACAGAAACTATTTGATATCATCCATAATATCAAAAGTTTGTAATTCCAGAAGTTCTACTCAATCCTTCTTCAGTCTCTGGAAGTTCCATTGATCTACAATTGCAGCTGTTTTTTGGGTTATTTTCAGTAGAATTTTACATTAGTTTCATAATTATGTTTTAAATTTTCATTGTATTTAAATATTTCTTCTTTGGAATGTGCCACCATTTGGATAACTGCCAGTTTATAGACAAGTACTTCTTTTCCAAATTTGGGACCATAGACCGTTTGCAGTATTGCATGTGTTTATGTTACCATATTCATTGATATACAGTCAATTACTGATGATATATTTTTCCCAAATACTTCACAGGCCATTTTCATTATATGTTCAATTCTTTCCGTTTTGATCACATGCTATTTCCTGTAATGGTTGTTGAGAGGCAAAAAAAACAAACAACAAGCGAACAAACAAATACGATGCCAGTCTTGCAGTATTTCTTAATTGTTAATAATTCAACATTCATTTAGTTTTAAAACATGATAGGTACATTTTACTTGTCACTGTGGAAGTTGTTTCTACTCCCCTCTATAAGAGAGAAAGAGAGAAGCTCTGATAAAGAATATGTTGTTTATAATAGAGAATTTCTGGATTATTATAAAATCTTGGATTAGGATATAGACTGAAATTGAACATGCCAAGTAGGAAGTGATGAGTTTACTATGTTATAAACTTGAGGAGACTTTACAAAAATAAGTGGGAAAATGGAATTAAAGGTGATGGAAGTTTTTCACAAACATATTGAAAATTCTTCATATTGATAAGTCTATGAGATGAGAAGAAATATTTAGATAACTGAATTATGTTGTTAGCGAATGAGAGTAATGAGTAAACCCAAAGGTAGACCTTATAGAACCCATAATCATGTGTCAAATCACGATAAAATGAAAGAACTTCAAGATTATAAGCCTCATCTTTCTTTCCATACATATTTGAATACTTAGTCCTCAGATGAAAGAGATTGTGTGGGCTCTTTTAGGACTCAGTGACTGTTGAGGATGTGGCTGTGGATTTTACCACTGAAGAATGGGCATTGCTGGATGTTTCCCAGAAGCAACTCTACAGAGATGTGATGGTGGAAACCTTCACAAACCTAGCTATCGTGGGTAAGAATAGCTGAATTATTTCAAATTAATACCTTATTTATTTATCAAATGTGCACAGTTGTTTCCCCATTCAGTGGGCAAAGGGATAGGAATGCCTGGTTAAATATGGCAATTAATTTAGTTTACTCTCTGGAACAATTATGTCCTAGGTTTTCTGTGATCATAAATCTGGATGTAATGCAGTCAGTCACCACTTTGTCAGTTTGACACTGTCAAAACTTGTATGTTGGCTGGAAGCTACCCAAGTTGTATTTCAACTACTACCAGTATTACCCATGGTAGACAGGTATCTGTGGATCTTCCAAACTGAATGGACTAGTAGTAAGGAAGAGTTGTTTCACTTCTGGAATATAAATCATTCAAAAACATGTGCATCATAAGGGAGTTTTATCTAATATAGTGCCAGAAAAAGAACCACTATGGTTGAAAGATATTCAAAGCCTCACCTTTCTCCTACAGAGCAGGGTTATGGTATCGAACTCCTGATGTTGCAGTTAGGAGAACAATATGTACCATATATTCCACCAAAGCTTTACTGAGTTGGTTAAATGTTTAAGGGGAAAAATTTGGTAATTTATTTGCAAATAATTTGCCACTGCCTATTTCCTGAGATCTTGAAAATCAAAGTATTAAATCAGTTTCAGGCTAATGTTAATTGGTTAATTGTATTTTCTTTTTTCCATCGTGTGCACCACGTTGGTAAGACGTATTTTATTCTCTCAGACTAGCAAGAGATATGCTTCAGTAGAGTACAGAACATTCATCTAGCCCCACTGTGTGAAGAAAACATTGACTTTATTTTGATAGAAGATGCTGTATTTGATAAAACAGTTAGAAAAAAGTCTCATTTGACTAGGAAGATAATTATGCATGCATATCTTTGATTTTTACCTGTAGGCATAATAATACACCTATGTTCATGAAAGATTAAAAAAGAAAGATTCCCTCTTTATCGTTAATATTATATCTGCCTTGTGTCCACTATTTTTTTAATTTGCTCTTTTAATGACAGCTATATATGTTACAACTATTCCTGTTAATCTTCAAGGATGAATTTACTTGACAATTAGATTTTGTGCATTGCCAAATATTGAAGGAACAAACTGTGACCCAATTTCTTGTCTCACAACTACCTGTGTTTAATGCTTTTAAGTTTTGTTTCATGCTATGAATTCTAACTTATGTAATTGGTTCTGCTTCTCCAATGTCAATGATTCAGAAAACCTACCCCCTGAAGATGTAATGGTAACATTTTTGAAAAATTACACAAGTGCCTCCTTATTACAAAAAAAATCTGTGAATTTCCTGGCCGTATACAGCAGGATAACACCTACAATCCACTTTTGAGGTGAGTGTAATTTATGTCATAGAGAGCAATGCTTCAGGATACAGTTTAAATGGCATATTATGCAATTTAAATACATGTACAAAGAAAAAGACTGAATCAAATATCTTGGAATTTTAAGTAAATGTAATACAGATGATTAATTACTAAGTTAGTAACACAAAATGTGGCAATTCAGAACTTCCAATGACTCTGTGGAAGAAATATTTTGGTGACCTCCTTCTTTAATTCTTACAGATTAGTCACTATGAGCCAAAATTGTCAAATCACCTAATAAAAACATATTTTACATATATACATGTAAATATATGTTTTAATATGTGTGTTACACATATTTAAAGATCAGGTGCTATATGATATATAAAACCACCATCTGTGCGCAATCAACAAACCATGTACACATATTGACCCTCTACTCTTTTATACGTTTGAAATCATTGTGACAAAGTGGTGCAGAGTGGAATTCTACATAGTATTTTTTGAATATGTTAAACTTTCTGGAAGTAGATCACCTCCTCTGATGTATGGTGATCAGCTTTGTTTGTTCCACAGCACCATCACTTACCAGCCCAACACTTAATTCACTTCATGCAGGGTTACTCATTGCCCTGCTAACCACAAGGTCGGCACTTCTAAACCACCAGTCATTACATACAAGTAAAATAAGGCCTTCTAGTCTCATAAAAAGCTATAGTCTCAGAAAACTACAGGGGAGTTTTTACATGGTCCTGTAAGGTTGATCTGAGAATCAACTCAATCAAAGGGAAATTTGAGACATAGTTGTGTCATCCAAAAGATTGTGACTGATAGAACTTTCCACAGCATTTTGATTCTCACCTTAAATATTAGTAGATGCATGTAAAATGTATGTTTGTATAATATATACATACAGACACAGAAACATAACCCTGATGGTGCATTGGATTAAGCATTTGGCCTGTAACTGCAAGGACTGTGGATGTCCCATAACAACATTCTATGATAAATATGACACTAGCTATTCTTATGAAAAATGACATTTCTATTCTGTTATAGGGCCACTATGAGTAGAATAATTCAATTGCAGTTTATATTTCAATCTACACTTATATTTCAATGAAATACCTATGTGTAACACATAATATTGTTATATCCTGTATATATTACTTTGAATGAGCCAATTTTGGCTAAAGAAATTCCACTCTGTTTATTCATATTTTCAACATTTACCTTTGCGTATCTATGTATGTATGTGTGTGTTTATATCAGTCATAATGTGTTAACCTTACAGCCCCTATATACTTTTGATCTTTGTGAATTATAAATATTTGAAATATATTTTATATCCAGTTACTGTATATACTCGAGTATAAGCTGAGGCACCCAATTTTACCACAAAAAAACTGGGGGGCTTTTTCAGCATAAAAAAAATGTGCTGAAGAAACTCGAGTATATAAGATATATAATCGCTACCTATTTCATTAACCTAGTGACAACTGTACTTGTATCAGACTCAGATTTTATAATTTATGTTTTACTAGACATTTGAGAGAGAAAACTATATTTACTATCTATGTTGATGATGAAATGTTAAAAAAAAATTCTTTTCAACCTCTTGTTTTAACAATATATGTGGCATAGAATGGAATATATAGGAAAATATTATCGATGAGTTCTCCAGTCAGATGTTCATTATTTCTGCATTTAAAAGGTCAGGATATTTATATCCTATGGAATGTCTTCAGTATGGAAAGTCATGCAAGGATTTTTCTTCACTGGAGCATAACAAGCGATTTCACACTTCATTTAATGATGGCCAATTTAGGAGTTGTGGAAAAAACATGTACACTCCAGTAGAATTTATAGCAGGAAACAAATGCAAGGAATATAAAGTCTGTTGTAAAATCTTTGGTGAGTCTTTAACACTCACAAATGACATGGGAATGTCCAGTAGAGCTAAATCTTTTGAATGTAAGCACTGTGGGAAGGCATTTACTCAATTCAAATGCCTCTTTCAACACATGACAATGCACAGCCGAGAGAAGCTTTGTGATTGTATGGAATGTACTAAAGCTTTTAAACTTTCACATTTCACTAGAAATATGACTGCTCAGAATAGAGTGAGGACTTTTGAATGTAAGGAATGTGAGAGAACTTTTACTCAATCTGGTAGTCTCACTAAACATATGAGAATTCACAGTGGAGAGAGGCCTTATGGATGTAGGGAATGTGAGAGATCTTACACTACATCCTCACAGCTCACTCAGCATATGAGAATTCACAATGTAGAGAGACCTTTTGAATGCAAGGCATGCGGGAGAACTTTTACTAAAACCACACTCCTCACAGTGCATATGAGAATTCATAGTGGAGAGAGACTTTATGAATGTAGGGAATGTGAGAGGACTTTTATTCAATCTAGTAGTCTCACTAAACATGAGAATTCACAATGGAGGTAGACTTTATAAATGCAAGGAATGTGGGAAAACTTTTACTAAATCCTCACACCTCAAAGTACATATGAGAATTCATAGTGGAGAAAGGCCTTATGAATGTAAGGAATGTGGGAGAACTTTTACTCAATCTGGTAATCTCACTAAACATATGAGAATTCACAGTGGAAAGAGGCCTTAGGAATATAAGGAATGTCGGAAAGTCTGTACTCATTCCTAAAATCTCAATCAACATGAGAATTTATAGTTAGGGTGAAACTAAGGCAGTATTTCTCAACCTGTGGGTCACGACCCCTTTGGGGGTCGAACAACCCTTTCACAGAGTTTGCTTAAACCCATTGGAAAACACATTACAATTTACAGTATGATTCATAGCAGTAGCAAAATTACACTTATGAAGTAGGAAGGAAAATAATTTTATGATTGGGGGTCAGCAAAACATGAGGAATAATATTAAAGGGATGTGGCATTAGGAAAGTTGAGAACCACTGATCTAAGGAGTGTAAGATAACTTTTACTTGATCCTGAGACATCATTAAACATACAAGAACTAACAGTGGATGGAAGAATTATGAAGGTATGCAATGTGGTGACAGATTTCGTGACTAGAAAAGCTTCACTGTGCATATTAGAACCCATATTGCTGAGAAGCTTTGGAAATTATGAAAAAGCTATGTCAATCTTTAGTAGTGTAATATATTCTTTAATCTTCAGTCAATTTTCTGATCTGCTGACATTTGTATTTCCAAAAAAGTATTATGAATCATCACTTTTATTTATATAGAAATATTATTTTGTACCACCATCAATATGTAGGGATCTTGAAATATTTTATCCATTTTCTAAAATTTTAATAAAGATATTAATTCTGTACCATATTTTTTATGAATGGATATATATTTTTCATATGTATAAATCCTTATGGGGCTATGGCAGTCTTATGATAAGCATATGTATAACATGAGAATATGTCAACTTGGTATTAAGGGACTGTGGCATTATTTAGTACCATTAGTACTATTTCAATGAAGTTTATGCTGGAAAATCAGAGACTTCATTCTGGAAGAACTCAAAACATTTATGTTATTGGTACCAGGATTGGGCATTTGGTAGGTGAATCACTGTACATGGAACCACATACATATAGAGGTGCTGAAATTGTCCATGGAAGTCTTAACTAGAACAGAGTCCAGTATGCTGTGACTGGTCAATGACACCACTGACACCTTGGTCTGAAACCAGGACGTGAAGAGGAGTTTTTTCCAGGAGGAATATATTTTTCATGTTCCATGTAAAAGATATTGCTGCCAATTCTAGAAACCACAGTTCCTGATATCAGGTCCAATACTGTTGCTGGTATAGAAACATTTGGCATGCGTTTCTGAGCATAGTAATCAGTCATGTATGTTTCACTTTTCTACCATGTCTGAAGTAATTTTCACCTTCTTGGCACCAGTGTGAATTTATATGTGTCCATATAGTGGGGGTGTTGCCCGGTAATGGATAATTGGGATCAAAGTTTTCTGGTCCAACAGTGCATACTCAAGAATCTTGAGTCCTCCAGGATTCTGATTTTATTTTGTTTTCAATTTATTAGTTCTCATCTTGGTCCAAAATTTGGTTATCTTCATGTCCACCTAATTCTTGGATATATGAGTTAAGTTTTTAAATGAGGAGGATGCTGTTTCATCTACTGGAGTCTACCCACCCTAAATTTTCCAAATATTCAGGTCCTATCTCCTGACGGGCAAATCACCTGCCCTTTTGCTTCAGGGGATTTCTCAACATTACTATACAATGGATTACATCCCAACAAACAAACAAACACGGAATTTCACTAGGTGGAGAGGAGCTTTCATAGTACAAATTTTTCCTACTGACAAGCATGGAACAACTCTTGCTGACTTAGTGCACCCAATGGCATTCATTGCCTGGTAATGTTCTTTCTGGTCATAGTGATTTTTTCCCCACTAAAGGCAGTTTTCTTCATCTTTCTTTTGTTCTTTTTTTGTGATTACCAATTTAAGAGGACAGTGTGCAGCTGTGAAATCTTGTTTCTTGCTCAGGACAAATGCCACAGAAACTGTTGTGATATTGAACATAGCTTATAAGAACAACAATAGAAAAACTCAAACATATGAGAGGTTTAAAAATAAGGTGAAATGTCGATTGATGACAAATCTTATTTTGGACATCTGCCAACATCACGATTGGAAAAAAATGTTGACTCATAGTGCATTTGGATTTCATTCCAACAAGTCAGACTTTTTATCAAACTTTTTATTTATAGGTTCTGAAGCAATTGTATAACTGTGTGATAAAGAAAAGCCTGATTTGTGGCAGACAGGGACATTTTTCCACCACAACAATGCACCTGCTCACACAGCCATCTCAGTACACCTGTTTTTGGCAAAAAAATACCATGCCCCTCTTGTCCCATGCACATTACCCACCTGACCTTGCACCAGGTGACTTTTTGTTTCTGAAAATGGAGCGTAACATGAAAAGACAGCAATTTAACAATTTAGAAAAGATGAAGAATAAAATGAGGGAAGTGTTTTCAGCTATCCAAGCATATGAGTTTGAAAAATGTTTCCAAGAATGGAATCACAGTTTTGACAAATGTATTAAGTGCAATGGAGAGTACTTTGAAGGTGATAAGGTTGGCTTGTGAAAAAATTTAAATTCATAGTAGATTTTTTTCCCCATTTGGGGGTGGGGTCCCCATCATATTCTTTATTTTTCCATTATGTGTTCTAGTGAAAAGTGAGTTATAATATTTTTGGATAAGGGTGTAAATTATTGACATTTGATCATGTTTTATAATCCAAAAAACATCAGGTTAAAAGTTGATATGTCTTACATAAAAGGCATGAATAGAGAAATAAATATAATAATGTGGGGAGGCAACATTTGAGAACTACAGAAGTGTTGTGTTTTTTGATGCTATACTGCCCCCTCAATGTGTGTATATATATATATATTCCTCATATATAAAAACAAAAAGCTACTGTCAAAAAATCCATTGTCCCATTAATCTATCTCAGACCAATAAGCTTGGTCTCATTTATGAAAAAAAGAATATAAATTCATGTTTTTCATGAAAGCTTCCATTCACAACGTTTCTCAAATAATTGTTTCTCAGGATGCCAGAATGAACCTTCTAGTTAACTTTAGTTAACTCCTGGTCAGAATATAACAGACTATTTTATATATTTTTTCCTGTAAAAAAATCATAACACCTCATTCCCCCCCCCACTAAAACTCAGAACTCAGTGTACCACCAAGTCTCAGAGACTCCCTCTCCTTCTACTTAGTGACGTGTGGTATGATTTACCTCCTTGTGTCATCCTATTGATTTGGAGCACACATCCCCTAACACTTTGGACCTCCAGTTCAAACTGCCTGTTTTCAGTCTGGGACTGCTCATTGAGGAAAGATAGTGTGGTGTGGCCTTGAATCCTGATATCCACTATTTCCCATGTGACACTGTACTTTAAAGCCTGGAACTAGGTGTTACCCAAAAAGTATATTGTGTTATTAACACAATAGCATTGATGTGCTGCACCCTCCCTGTATTAAATGACTCTGGTAGATTACTATCTATACTTGTCATATACCTTACCCTATGCTACATCAAGACCCACTTTCCTTTCTCAGTGAGACACATTTTCACATAAACTAGAAAGTACTAGCACATATTTTCAAATGTTCTTTTTCAGTTTAACAAAAATCACTTTATTTTGCCAGAAGACTACGTATCCTTAATGCCATCACTTAAACTCTACTCGTGGGGTCATATCTCCTATTCATGGTACCTGCCCATCTCTATCACACTTTCTTCATCTCCACACAGCATGATTTCAGCCCCTATCTTCCTCCTCTAATCAAAAGAGCCAACCCACTTCTCTCTAACCAACTCTCATGTCTGCACACCTTCTACAGCTGAAACAGTACACCATGCAAACAAAAGATAACAGCATAAGCACAAAAAATAGAGATCAATGTGCTTTATACAATTGATGTATGTATATGTATGGATTGTGATAAGAGTTGTATGAGTCCCTAATAAAATGTTAAAAAAATAACAAACCAACAAACAAGAAAACATACCTCCCCAGAGCTGCCAAAGCTCACAAAAAAAAATTAAAAAAATAGATCAACAAACACCAACAATGAAAGATTGATGAAACCCATAGAACACAAAGAAAAAGAAGTCATTGAACTCCCAGAAAGAACCCATAAGAGAATTATGTTTAGGACCATATGACTGATTTTGGATCTTGACAACAAAAGTAAAAACTGAAATAGTAAGAACCTCACACCCCTAAGAAACTCAGATGGTAAACAAATAGATAACAAGAGTGGGGGTGGGGGTAATGTGTTACATGAACTAAGCAATAGCATGGGAGAAAATATAAAAACAGATCAATTAACCTGAAAACCATGCAGACATTGGAATACCAGAGGAATAAGCAAACAGAAAAGCAAAACAATTGAAAGCTGGAGGATAATTTTGGAACACCATCAGTAGAAATGATATACATCTCATTGGAATACTAGAACAGAAGAAACAAGACTACCGATAAAATATAAAAGTAATTCATGGGGGAGCAATTCCCCCAATATCACAAAGAAGGAGACAATAACAACCCTGAAAGCAGAGAGAGCACCAAGTAGGTTAGATCCACTGCCCTCTTTCAAAAAAAAACCAAGTCATACAGTTTCCAGATTTCCAAATTTTAGTGGGATAAAATCACTCACCTTAAAGCTAAACATAAGTTCAATTATCTCCTTAGAAATAATGCAAGAAGAAAATTGTAAAACATCACAAATTTTAAAAGCAAATATTGTCAATCAAGAATCTTATATCCAGCAAAGCTATACATCGAATGTGAAGGAGAAGTTAAAGTATTTCCATTCAAGGAAATATTTAGATAATCATTTTTAAAAAGCTTTAAAAAATATTGCCCAGACTTCTATGATTAGAAATTCAACAACTCCTGAGCACAAATATACATTACCAACACAACGTGTAAAACTACCCAGAAGTCAACAAACTGAAACCAGTACCCAATACCATACAAATCTTGTGGGGAATCACACAAGATTTGTATGGTATTGGGAAAGACATGAATAAACTCTGCTCACCACTCACTCTGAAGAACAATACCAAACACAAATAAAACTACATGACAGCAAGTAACCTACAGTTAGAATTAATAATTCTGAACAACAATTAATTAAATGTACCAATCAAAAGACAAAGAATAGCGAATTGGATCAGAGGAACAAGATCCAATAATCTGATGCTTTTAAGAAATATAGCTTATATTCACAGACAGAAACAGATTGAGAGCCAAAGTATGTCAGAAATAATTACCAAACTAATTACAACATCTAAAAACAAAACAAAAAAAACCCCAAGACAGGAGTATCAATATGAATTTCTCACAACATAGACTTCAAACTAAATTACATAATGAGAGATAGGAATGGACATTACATGATGAGAAAGGATCAATAGGCCTAGAACTTACAGCCATAATAAATATATATCTGCACAATGAAAGAACCTTGAAATATATCAACCAAATAGACAAAGAGATGCAAAGAGAAATCACTAGATCCACAATAATAGCAAGGATCTTCCGCACACTGCTCTCAAGGAAAGTCAGATCAACAGGAAATGAACTCAATAAAGAAACTGAAGAGCTGCATAACACAACTCAACCTAGATATTTAGAGCCCTCTCACCACAGGGGAAAAAAATGAAACCATGATATTTCCCAAGGCACATACCACATATTCTAAGATAGACCATATGCTAGACGTTAAAGTGAACTTTAAGAAATTCAAACACAGAAAACATTCAGAATATGCTCTCACACCACCCTACTATAAAATTGGAAATCAATCATAGAAATACTAAAAATGTAAAGACACATGGAGACTAAATACTAAAAACTAAAAAAGAAATATTAAAAACACAGACACACGGCTCAAAGAAGACAAATAGCCCAAATAAGAGTTGAAATTAGCATGTTCCTAGAAACAATGAGAATGATATCACAACATATTGAAGCCTATGGGGCACAGCAAAAACAGTATTCAGAGGTTGGTATATAGCAATTATCACACATATTTGCATATGTAAATACATTAATCGACAAAAATAGAGGTATTGGCCTATATATATGGCAATACACAGGTAGTGGACGGATTTCAGGCCTCGGCTCATACCCGCCCTCAGTACAAGTACACTATGTTCTAACAAATTGGCAGTCTGAAATGTACACCTGCCTGACACAATTGCTGAAGACAAAACTGGAAGGCAGATGGTGCCTGGCTTTTAAAAGGTACAGCGTCTGGAGTCTTAAAGGCTTGAGCTTACACAAGTCACCCTTCAGCAGAGAAGCAACAAGCCCACATGGAAGAAGTACACCACCGATGTGATCATGAGCCATTGGGACTGGGTAATAGGCATCAGAAGACACATAATAAACACACAAACGAAAACATGTTGAGAGTGAGAGGGGTTGGAGTAGAGATCCAAAACCCATCTGTAGATGGTGGGGCAGGAGGAAGCTGAAAGGAAACAAAGGAAAAATCTTGGAAGCAAAGCTATCGATAGAGGTATAACCATAGTTATGTACAAATGTAAAGGCATTAATTCATAAAAATAGAGGTATTGGCCATGTATGTATATTTATATGACAATACACTGAGGTAGTGGATGGACCTCAGGCCTATGCTCATACACTCCCTCAATATAAGAACACTTTGTTCTAACAAACTGGTATTATGCGATGCTCACTCTCCTGGCTGAATCACTGAAGACAAATGGGTGCATAAGCAAATGTTGGGAAGAAAGCAGATGGTGCCCTGCTATCAAAAGATACAGTGTCCGGAGTCTAAAGGGCTTGGAGTTAAACGAGTGTCCATCTAGCAAAGAAGCAACAAGCCTACATGTAAGAAACACTACAGCCTGTGTGACCATGAGGTGTTGACTGGGTAACGGGCATCAAAAGACCCAAAATAAACAAACAACCAAAAAAAAACCTATTATTGAGAACCAAGCAGATCAGAGCAGAGAACGAAAGCCATCTGTAAACAATGGTTCATGCCCTGACAGAGGGATCACAGGAATGTGATGAGTCAATCCGTGCAATAAAGCACCGATGATACACAATATTCCTCTGGTTTGAGGCTTCCTCAACTCCCACTATCATGACCCCAATACTGCCTTTTCACTGTGGGTTAGATTAGAGCATTTGTACAGGTACAGATTAAGATAAGAGCTCATGACAGAATTCAGTAACAAAAATGGGAATAGCAATACCATAAGGGTTGGGGGAATGTGGGGAGTGGAAAGAGGAGGAACCGATTGCAATGATTAACACATAACCACACACACCTCCAGGGGGATGAACAACAGAAACCATGGGGTAAGGGAGACAGCGAAAGGTGTAAGATATGAAAATAATTTGTAATCTATCAAGAGTTCAGCAGGGTGGGGGGAAGAAGGGGGAGAAAAGCTGATACCAAGGGGTCAACAGAAAGCAAAAGTCTAGAAAAGATTGATGTTAGCACATGTATAAATATGCTTGATATAGTTGTTGGTATTGCTCTAAGAAGTTTAAGAGTACCCCCATAAAATGATCTTTTAGTTAAAAAAGAAAGACACATTTTTTTCTGGCAGGCCTGTGAGTGACATTGTCCGTTAACATTACTGTAAATTTTGCCTAATAACCAAACCCTGTTGTTTGTGTAAATAGCATCCGGCCACATAAGGATTTATTCTGTACATATGAGTAATTCAGAAATTTCAATATGTAGTTAGCCTACACTGGTCCAATATCCACCCCTCAACCGTGTCTTGAAATTTATTAGTAGAGGCTATTCAATGACACTCTTAATGGAAGATCCTTATACTCCAGGGATATGATCAATAAAATTATCTACCATAATTTAACAAGGAGATTTTTAAGGGTAGCAAATGCAGATAAATAATTAGATCCAGGAAAAGATTTTAGGCTCGCACTAAATCCTAGCTCCAATTTAAGAACAATTTGTTCCTGTGATTTGGCCTTGTTCTAAATGGGCCCTCATGAAGGAAACACAGAAGATATGGGTGCTACAGCAAAGTGTGATGAAGAAAGTAGATGGTGTCCCGTTGTCACATAGAATAGGGTCTGGAGTCTTAAAGGTTTGTTTCCCCCCCCAAAAAAAGCCATCTAAGTGAGATGTCAACTAAGTCCACATGGAAGATTGTAAGTTACATAGTCAAAGATTGAAGGAGGGAATAGTATCAGAGCTTAAACTGAGATTTCTGGTTTGCAGAAGGCTATGGATGACAATAGAAGGCCAAGATACATTGGTGAGCATGACACAGGAAATAAGCCTCTGGTGATTTCCTTCTATCTATAATTGAGGGATAGGAATAAACAGAACGTTTTGAAGAGATGACTGTAGGCATTCACGGTTATATACTAGATTTGAACCGTTGAAACCATTTCATTTGATTTCCGTTGGGTTACAATTTAGACCTGATCTGGTTTTTGGGTTTCGTGTGTGTGTGTGTGTGTGTGTGTGTGTGTGTGTGTGTGTGTGTGTTTGTGTGTGTGATAGTAATGTTTATCTATGATGTATTTTATCATTGTGAATTGCTCTCTAGAATTGTTATAAGATTTTAGGTATATGAAACCTAGGATGGATAAACCAATAGAGAGAACAAGAAGAATAAAGGTCCCTGGGAGGGTGTGTGTCTCTCTGTGTGTGTGTGTGTGTGTGTGTGTGTGTGTGTGTGTGTAAAGGGAACTGATATCAACGATTTCATTAAGGTAGGCCTCCACTCAAGTACTCCCTCAATGCAAGAATACTTTTTTCAATTAAATTGGCATTCCATGATGATAACCTACCCTACACAATTGCTGAGGACAAAGCGGGTGCATAAGCAAAGGTGGTGAAGAAAGCTGATGGTGCCCAGCTATTAAAAGATGTAGCATCTAGGGATGTAAAGACTTGAAAGTAAACAAGCGACCATTTAACTCAGAAGCAACAAAACACACATGGATGAAGCACACCAGCCTGTGTGTTCACGAGGTTTCAAAGGGGATGAGGTATCAGATATCAACGAACAAAAAATCAAATCATTATGAATGAGGGGAGTACAGATTGGGGCCCAAGACCCATCTGTAAGCAACTGGACTTCTTACAGAAGAGTCACGGGGAGGAGACAAGTCAGCCAGGGTGCAGTGTAGCAATGATGAAACGCACAACGTTCCTTTAGTTCCAAATGCTTCCTTTACACTCCCCACCCTGCTATCATGATCCCAATTCTACCTTACAAATCAGGCTAGAACAGAGGATGTACACTGGTACAGATAGAAACTGGAAACACAGAGAATCCAGGACTGGTGATCCCTCCAGGACAAGTGGTGAGAGTGGCGATACTGGGAGGGTGGAGGGAGGGTGGGGTGGTAAGGGGACATTGATTACAAGGATCTGCATATAACCTCCTACCTAGGGGATGGACAACAGAAAAGTGTGTGATGGGAGATATCAG
Organism: Tenrec ecaudatus; assembly: GCF_050624435.1. NCBI lineage: Eukaryota > Metazoa > Chordata > Mammalia > Afrosoricida > Tenrecidae > Tenrec > Tenrec ecaudatus. The sequence continues at coordinate 95,010,896 of NC_134544.1, read as the reverse complement.
ACAGTGTAGGATGAGACAAAATATTAATAATTTATAAATTATCAAGGATTCATGATGCAGGGGGGAGCAGGGAGGGAGGAGAAAAATGAGCTGATAACAAGGGCTCAAGTGGAAAGCATATGTTTTGAGAATGATCATGGCAACAGATGCACAAATGTGCATCACACGATGGATGTATGATAAGAGTTGTACTAGCCCTGAATAAAAAAATATTTTTTAAAAGAATTCAAAAAACAAAATATTTTAAACTGATTCTAGTAGCAATTATACAATATTTCTTAATATGATTGGACTATGGATTGGTATAATATCTGTAAGAGCTCCCAATAAAATAGTTTTTGGAAAACAATATACATCTGAGTGCTAGGTTGAGCCTCTGTCCCAACCATTAACCTCTAAAAAAAGAGATAGGAGCGTGAAGCCAGCATGTTGTCAGGAATTCAGAAAGTGTACACTTGAGATAGTATATGTCCTTGAAATGAATTTTTCTCACTGTGATATTAGACATAGTTTCTATAAATAACCCATTACTGTACTAGAAAGAAAGAATGCTACCACCAGCAACACCCTGGGTCAAGTTGAGGCCACCATTAGCTGAAAATTTAGTTCTGGAAACCCACAAGGGCACCTGTACTATGATGTATGGGATCACTAAGAGTCTTTATCAACTAAATGATAGTGAATGTTTCCTATGGGAAATGAGCTACAGAGATTAACATCTAAAATAACAAAAATGTGTTGCAGACATGAGATTGTGTATGATGAAACTATTTCTGGAATGTTAGTGGTCACCCCAAGTGTGGTTCACAATGTTCTGTGGTCTTGAAAATACTTGTATTGGTGGCACAGTGCATAATGTGTTAGGGTTGCGATTATGTGTGAGAGAAAGATAAGACCTTCTAATCTTAAAAAGTTTTATAGTCCTGTAAATCCAAAGGGGTGTATCTAATCGTGAGATTTAGTATTTTTTTGTGCCAAGATGGCTCCTGTAGGAACATTTGAGTAGAAGGCCTGTCAATCAGATCACAGCTTGATTGGAGAGCAACCAAGATAAATGGCTTGCTGGAGGACAGCCGTTTTCTCTCACTGTGTCACCTTCCTTTGGACAAAACACATTAAGCTTCACAGAGAACTACACAAGCCCTGTGATGGTTGTACCACCATTGGATCCATAAGACTTTTCACCCACTGACCTTTGCTCTCTTCCTGCATATGGCATCATTGAATATTTGACAGCATGTTTCGTCTTTGTCTTGTATTCTCCATCCTAACTTTTTTCTGCCTTCGGATCTCAATCCCATTTGGCTGTTGTTTCCTAATTTAGTGAGGTTTTATTAGCTTTATGATGATTGGGTTATGTTTGCTCTGATTAAGAGGGAAGATAGAGATAAGGGTTGGATGCCTTTGATCATGCGCCTGATTGATGGCTCATCTTTACTTGCTTCACATCTCATTCTTACTAGAGATCAGAGGAGAGAGAAGCTAGCAGGCAGAAGGGCTGCTGACCACCTTCAGGAAACAACATCCAGGAGCACAGGATGTTTTTAAAGCAAGGATGTTCCTTGGAACATTCTGAAAGTAGACCCCATGGATGCCAATATGTATGGGCATCTCCTAGGAATGGAGGCATTGCGGATGTTGAAAAGTAAAAAGGACTTTCCCCATCTCATCTGAGAAAGCGCCCCATTGCCTGCAAGAATACCTTCAATTTCTATTTCCCACCTCCTCAACCCTTTGTGAAGCCATTCTCTCCTAGTATTTCTTTCTATGTTGTTTTCCTACATAAATGAAGCATGTTCTCTTTTGCTTGGCATGAATGTATTCTTGGCGTCCGTTCATAATTTATGAAGGGTTTCTCTACTCAGTAAAAAGGGTACCCAGATTTGGGGGTTCAGTTTACCCTCTTTATCTTTCCTATTTTACCATGTTTGAAGCTTGGCTTTGCATACCTTTCCTACCTGTGATGCTTCATTTGCTGTGTCATCTTGTTTGGGCAGTGTTAATCAATGTTTATGTAGTTATGCTTTGATGTTATTTGGGGAACCCCGGTAAGGTAGGGAATGGTCCCTAGTGATTTGTGAAGGAAGTGTTGGACAACTAATGCCATGGTCTGTGGACTACTCCCACCTGTTACTTCACTGGGAAGGACAATGATAAGTTTGCAGCTGGATAAAACCACTAAAGGGGTGGATAGTTAGGGTGCTGGATGACCTCCACAGCAGTCGTCTCTGTGTGGTAGTGTCATCAGTTATATCTTGGGCTCCAAACTAAAAGATCAGAGCCTGAACACAAGACTGCTTTGTTTGTTTGAGTGACGTTCCAGAGTACAATCACCATGCTCTACTCAGCATAAACAGGGTGTATTAATTTGGAGGTGTTGTTTACCCCTTATCTTTTTTTCTTAATCATTTTATTAGGGGGTCATACAAATCTTATGACAATCCATACATACATCAGCTGTGTAAAGCACATTTGTACATTCATTGACCTCATCATTCTCAAAACATTTGCTCTCCACCTAAGCCCCTAGCATCAGCTCCTCATTTTGTTTCCTCCGGCCCCGCTAGCCCCTCCCTCATGAACCCTTGATAATTTATAAATTATTATTTTGTCATATTTTGAACTCTCCAACGTCTCCCTTCACCCACTTTTCTGTTCTCCATCCCCCAGGGAGAAGGTCACATGTAGATCCTTGTAATCGGTTCCCCTTTTCCAACCCACCTTTCCTCCACCCTCCCAGTATCGCCAATCACACCACTGGTCCTGAAGGGATCATCCGCCCGGGATTCCCTGTGTTTCCAGTTCCTATATGTAGCAGTGTACATCCTCTGGTCTAGCCAGATTCGTAAGGTAGAATAGGGATCATGATAGTGGGGTGGGAGATGGGAAGGAAGCATTTAGGAACTAGAAAGAAGTTGTATGTTTCATTGTTGCTACATCTCACCCTGACTGGTTCCTCTCCTCCCCAAGATGCTTCTCTAAGGGGATGTCCAATGGCCTACAAAGGGGCTTTGGGTCTCCACTCTGCACTCCAGCCTCATTCACAATGATATTTTTTGTTCTGATGATGCCTGATACCTGATCCCTTCGACACCTTGTGATTGCACAGGCTGGTGTTCTTCTTCCGTGTGGGTTTTGTTGCTTCTGGGCTAAATGGCTGCTTGTTTACCTTCAAGCCTTTAAGACCCCAGATGCTATATATTTTGATCACTGGGCACCATCAGCTTTCTTCACCACATTTTCTTATTTATCTGCTTTGTCTTAAGCGATTGTGTCGGTAACGAGGGCATCATAGAATGCCAGTTTAATAAGAGAAAGTATTCTTGCATTGAGGGAGTACTTGATTGGAGGCCCAATGTCCATCTGTTACCTTCATACTAAACCTATAAATATATGTACATAGATCTATTTCCCCATCCTCATATATATATATTTACATATGTGCATGCTTTATTTAGACCTCTATAAATTCCCTTTGCCTCCTTGCTCTTTCCTCTATTTTCTTTGACTTTCCTCTTGCCCCACTACCATGCTCAGTCTTCATTTGGATTTCAGTAAATCCTCTTGGTTGCATTATCCTTGATCACGCCCTACCAGCCCTCCTCCACCCTCCTCGCCACCGATTTGGATTACTTGTATTTCTCTTATCCCTGGGTTTGTTAACACCACTTCTTTACCCCCACCTCCCCATCTCCCATGCCCCTCTGGAACTGTCAGTCCTGTTGTTTTATCCTCCAAATTGTTCATCCAGCCTATCTTATTTAGACAGACCTGTAGAGATAATAACATGCACAAAAACAAGGCAGAGCAAAACCAAGCAACAATACACAATAATACAACAACAAAACAATGACACCAAAAAACAAAACACAACAAGAAAGCAAAGCTTTTAGTTAGCTCAAGGATTGTTTGTTGCCCTTTAGGAGTGTTTTCCAGTCCAGTCTGTTGGGGCATCAAGCTCTGGCCTCAAAGTAAACCTTTGGCATTCCCTGGTGGCCTCGCCGCTCTGTTCCCCTGCTTTTCTTTTGCACCCCCTTAGTGTTTTGCCTCGGTGTGGTGGAATCAGATCAGGTGCAATTCCCATAGTGTGTCTCCAGTGTTGTCCCCTGAAGGGCTATAGGTCACTGAGGGACATCGTGTCTCATATTGGGTTGGCCATGTGGTGCTCTCTGTGGACTGGCTGCTCTGAGCAGAAACATCATCCTCAAGGCCTGGTGGGCCAGGTTGTGCTCCACTTTCTCCTCCTCCCCCTTCGCTCTTGTGTGATCAGATATGTCCCTCTCCCGGAGCTGCAGATTCAGTGCTGTCCTCTGAAATAAATTCTTCTGGCGGGAAGGTCATGTGTCCATGTAGTTTGGATTGGGCCCGGCCCTTCAGACCTCTCCACTAGTTTCGTACTCATTGCCAGCATGTTGCATTCACATCTTGGAGCACTGTCACCTTCTATCTTCCTGCCTTCACTGCCTTTGCAGTTGGTCTCTGGCATGCTTTCTCTTATGCGTATCTCATTTCCCTGAGTTGGGTCTATCTTTTGTCAACTTGGTCGGGCCATGGTGCTCAGTAGATTGGCAATCATGTCACCGTGTAAAATTTGGAGCCCAGGTGGTGTGGAGGCTTATTTCTAGGTCTGGGACCTCAAATCTCTCTAGCAAAGTAAGATGAGACTCTGCACCCATTAAGATTTAGAGCATTGGAGGAAGTCCTAGTGAGGTCTTCTCAATCATACATGGTAGATGTGAGTGAATACAGACCATAGAAGTGTGCTTAGTTACTCTTAAATATTATGAATATTGTTTGCCATTGTATAATGGCCCACCATGGGTGAACTTATGTGATAAAACAATCAGTTGTCACAAATGTAGGTTAGAGTACACAACCCTTCATCCCTCTCCCACCGTGATTTCTCATAGGTGTTTTTGAGTCAGTTCTAGCTCATAGAAAACCTATGTAGAACAAAAAAGGACATTTCTCAGTACTGTGCCATCCTGATAATGTTCTTATGTTGAAGCCCATTTTTGCAGCCCCTGTGTAAATCCATCTCATTGAGGGGCTTCCTTTATTATTCAATGTCCTCTAATTTCCCAAACATGATATCCTTCTTTAGGGATTGTTCTCTCCTGAGAACATGTCCAAAGGATAAGACAAAGTCTCACCATCTTTGCCTTTAAGGAGTACTCTGGGCATATATATTCAAAGGCAGATTTTTTTTTTCACTTTTGGCAGACCATGGTACTTTCAGTGTTGTGTTTTTTCTTTTTCCATTACCATATTCTAACACTTTGATTCGTCTTCAGTCTTCCTTTCTGTGCACTGAAGAATGTACAACTATCACATTCAGTTTTCTTTTTTTTGTTACAAAGGCGTTACATTCAGTTTTCACAGGCAATTGAAAATACTAAGGCTGTACACTTATTTAATTTCCTTTTCTCAATTGTGTTTTAAATATATTTCTATGGGCTAAATCAATGACACTATAAACAGAAGTATCTTATTCTCCAAGAAGATGATTGATAAAGTTCTATGCCATAAAAGAACACGATGTCTCTAAGGTGAACCACAATTTGATAGAAAACACAGAGTTAGGGATGGATGTGAAGGTCGCACTTAACTTTAGCTCAATCTAAGAACAATTAGTTCCTTTTACATGGTCCTGATCAGTATGTGCCCCTTTTATGGAAACACAGAGGATATGAGTGCTACAGCAAAGTGTGATGAAAAAATTAGATGGTATCTGGCTCTCAGAAAGAATAGTGCCTGGTGTCTCAAAGCTTGTTTTCAAACTCGTAGCCATCTAAGTGTTACGTCAACTAAGCCCACGTGGAAGAAGAACACCAGTATGCATGATCCAAGGATTGTCAATAATAACATCCAAATCTGAAGGAAATAATAGTATTAGAGCTTAACATTTTTAACTCTGATTTACAGAAGGCTATGGATGACAGTTGAAAGCCAAAATACTTTTGCAGGATCTATACATGAAATAAGCCTCCATTGATTTCTCTCTGACCACAATTAAGAGATGTGAATAACATACAGACTAGTACACAGATGGTTATAGATTACTATCTAGTAGATTAAATTTAAATAGCTGACCTGAATAGTTAAACACTTGTCATTTGATCTCACTTTTGAAGCCTTTGACCTTAATCTTCTTTTTTATTACGTTCTGGTTTTGTTTTGTTTTTTGAATTGAGGTTTGTCTCTGGTTTTTTTGTTTGTTATATTGTTATTGTTCACAGTCTTCTTGACTCTGTTATGTATTTTTCTGTATATTTTTGGTATATAGAACCCAGGGTGAGTGACTTTATAAAAATTAAAACTACATTAAGGGTTCCTAGAGGGCACAACATGGGAGGTAGGGATAATGGGGAGTTCATGTCAAGAAATATATAAAGGAAGAAAATGTTTGAAACTGATTATGATAGTCGTTTACACAACATGATTGAACTATTGAATGATATGTTGTCTGGATTATGTCCTAATACAATGATTTGAGGAAAAAGAAAGAAATAGAAAATACCAAGGCTCCAGCAGGCACACCTTAAGATCTTCAAGGTAACATCCTTTTCCCCCCGAGCACTTTCAAGAGGTCTTTTGTAGCAGATTTATCCAAGGCCATGGTTCACCTGATCTCTTGGATTGTGCTTCCATGGGCACTCATTGTGCATGCAAACAAGATGAAATTATTCACGACCCCAATCTGTCCTCAAGTTCTCATTATGTTAATTATCACTGCACTTGTGAAGAGTTGGGTCTTCTTTATATTGAGTTTTATTCTTCACTGACGGCTGCAGTACTTGATCTTCATCAGCAAATGTTTCAAGTCAATCGCACTTTCAGGCATCAAAGTTTTGTCACTTGCACATTGTAGGTTGTTAATATGCTTTCCTTCAATCCTGATGCCACATTTTTCTTCATAAAATCCAGCTTCTTCAACAAGCCCAGGTGGAGGAAGCACACTAGCCTATGTGATCATGACATGTTTACCGGATCAGGTAACAGGCATCAGAAGACCCAAAACAAACAAAGAACCACAACATAAAAACACATTGTTGAGAATGAAAGAGATTGGAGCAGAGACCCCACACCCTTCTATAGACAATGGAGCATCCCCTCACAGAAACATCACTAGGAAGGGATGAGTCAACCAGAGCACAGTGCAGGTCTGATAAAAACACACAATATTCCTCTGGTTCCTTGAGGCTTCCTCACCCCACATTATCATGACCCCAGTCCTACCTTTCACTCTGGTCTAGAGTGGAGAATGTGTGCAAAGGCAGACATGAGATAAGAGCTTATGACGCACGGAATCCAGGAACAGTAATGGAGATAGCTATACCAGGAGGGTAGGGACAAGGTGGGGAGAGGAAGGGGAAACAAATCTCAATGATAGAGACATAAACACACACACACACACACACACACACCAGGGTTAAGAAAAACGGAAACCGTATGGGAAGGCAGACAGTGATTGCTGTAATATATGAAAATTATAATCACTTATAATTTACCAATGGGTCATGAGGGAGGAGGGGGAAAGGAGGAGAAAAGAGGAGCTGATACCAAGGTGTTTCAGATTCAAATAAATGACAGCCAATATCATGTCTTGATAATTTATTCATTTATAACCAGACTGCTAGAATCTAAAAGAGATTCTTTGATTGCAGTTCTGAGTCTACATCTCAGTCCATCTTTAAGGCCGAAACACTCATTTATCACCTGCCAAGGGTTCAAGCAAGCAGAAACAGAAGGAGAAAGAAACATCAATGGGTTAATTGTAACTTCAAGAAGAGTTAGCATGCATTACATGGTACTTTCATATCATAAAAGAAATAATGCCAAAATGCATTACAACATCCTGGTTACCATAACAAAATTAACTACACCGTTACAGTATCCAAGGGAACAATATTGAATCAGAACCAACAATATATTGAAGAATCATCTATACTAATTGTAGTGTCCAGAACCTGGGGACATAGAAGTACATTCTAAAATTAATCACCAGCAGAGACTTTCCCATAAGCAGAAGGAGAATGGGTGGGTCAACTAGCAGTCAGTTTTCTGAAATGGGAGGGAGGAATGGGCAAATTACTTAGCAGATTACAAAAAATCAAATTTCTTTTCCTAGTCTGTCTCACAGGGCTCAGCAGAAGGTAAATGTTTAAAAAATAATGGTGGTAAAATATGTACAAATATGCTTCCTAAAATTGATGTATGGTTTGTTATAAGGACTTTAAGAGCCCCCAATAACATTTTTAAATTAAAAAATGATTAAGGGCAAAAAATATCCAGTTTATCTGTTTATTCTTTCAGAATATAGATGAATAAGTATGGGGAGAGGTCACATAGCACTCCTAATTTTAAAACATGTAGTATTCCCTTGTTCTGTTTCCACAAGAGCCTTTTGAGTCATGTACAGGGTCCACAGGAGCACCATAAGGTGCTCTGGAATTCCCATTCTTCTCCAGCCTACCCATAGTGAATTATGACCAACACAGTCAAATGTCTTTGCAGTCTGGGGTCCTCTGCTTTCAGCCAAGATCCATCTCACCTCAGTAGTGGTGATCCCTTGTTCTACATCCTCTTCTGAATGCAGCCTAAAGCTCCAGCAGCTCTCTGTCAATGTCCTGCTGCATTCATTGCATGATTTACAGCAAAATTTTACTTCAATGATATCGTTCTATAAGGTGAGCATTTTATCTAGTCACGTTTCTTTGGAGCGGGTACCAAGATGGAGTGCTTCCAGTCAGTTGGCCAGTGAATTGTCCTACACATTTCCTGGCGTAGAAGAGTGAGTGTTCCATGTGGGAGCCACTGTGTCAATATATCATGTCAAGGGCCTTGCTCTTTTCAGGGTCCTTCTCCAAGGACAGGTCTTTTCTGAAAACAGATTGAAAGTATGTAAGAGAAGTCTCACCATCCACACCTTTAAGAAGACCTATGGTCACACTCCTTTCAAAACGGATATGTTTGTCCTTTTGGCACACTTTTCTTGATTTAAAACCATGCAATATTGAGTTGTTCTGTTCCCACATCTACTTCTTAATCCATATAAAGGTACTAGATAAGGACAATGTAGTGTTCTGTAATGCCCATTGTTATCAAGGATACCCACAGTTTGTAATGATGCACACAATTGCTGTGTTGTAGGAAGCTGGAATTTATTGTGTCATGACTTCCCATTGATGTGCATTTCCTCAAAATGGTGCAGCAATATATATCCAAAAAGGGGTGGTGAATTATACCTGGAATCTCCACAATCTGAACTCCTTTGCTCCCTATTTGGGTCAGATGGTTCATCTGAGATGTCTCAGTCTCTGAAAACACCCTGGACTTGACACATTCCTAGGGACCAGAGGTGGAATGCCAGGACCCTAAATGTTAATAGAGACAAGGATCTTTCCCTAGGACCAACTGTAGTTAAAGCCATACCTTATAACCAGTCACCTAAGTTTATCTTTCCGCCCACTCAAACTGGGATAGAATAAATTTCTGTTCTGAAAGCCTTACATATGTTGTATCACTTTCTTATATAACGAGTCTATGTAGCACATTTGGGTCTATTTTGGGGGAAGACTTGAGTGTATTTGATATTGTATTTTAAAAGATAGGTATTTACTTGCTCGACTCAATATATACAGGGCAAACAGATTCAGGTGTACTGTTCACTATCTCTTTGACATCTCATTATCTTTTCAGGGCCTTCAGGGCATGTCTTAATATCTTCCCTGTGTGCAGTGTTTCATTACTTGTATAGATTTGTTGGGATCATAATTCTCAGTAGCATGGCAGTTATGTAATAGTGTCAGTTTTGGAACTCTGGTCGAGTAGTAGGCTGTCTTGGTCTATTAATCAAGAGTTGGAGGCTTCATATGCACCAGGTCTCCAATTGAGAAAGATGAGAATTCTGCCCCATAAAGACTTATTGCAGTGTTTACCAAAGTACCTGATACTGCTCCTTGAGGGGAAATGGAATGGTCCTATGGTGCAAAGCAGGTGACTGTACTTTATTCTGCGGGAGAAATTATGGCTTTCTAATCCTATAGTTACACTTTTAGAAACCCATAGTGGAAGGTCTACCCTTTCCTACATAGTCGCTATTAATCTGTTAATTTTCAATGGCAGTGAGAAATTTTTTCCCATTTTATTCTGAATTATGTGCTATAATGGAAGCGTTTTCAATTCACAGCTGGGCTGTGGGTAATTTTTCTGCTTTCCTGAGAAGAGGGCATGCAAGAGGACAGATTAGTTTGGGATCCTGTGATTGGTAGCATTTGGAAACTAGGGAGCAGTTCTAATCTGTCCATGGGTTGGCTATGAGCGGGAATGGACACAATGGCACTGGATTTGGTTTATTTTTTATGATAAATGTGGCACTGCAGAATGGATCAGGTATGATGGAATCATGTATGAAGGTATTCCATGGTACAAGGATTCAGGGTGTGGCAGTATATCTTTTATTTCATAATCTTTTTGAGATAAAGGTAAGGGGATTTTCCTGAGGTGTGGCTCCACAACCTTTTGTCTCTGAAAGCATTAGAGAGAATTGGGAAAACAGAAGCAGGACATGACTACAGCAAGAAAGGAGAGCTGTATCAGAGTTCTTCTGTGTACCAAAAAACCCTACTCAGTGAACCTTTAGGAGCCAAAGTAATGCTGATGCTAACATACAAGGTGCTGTCTAAGGCAGGTCAGGCCCACAGATGTTGCCAGCAGATAAGGACCTTGCCTCTGACTCAACAGAGGAAGGGGGCCTTATCCTATGGCTGATGCCCTTAATTTGGATTTGACCCACGGACTGTATAAGAAAATGAATGTTGAATGGAAAAACCCACAAAGAGTGATGCTTCCTTAAACCCACTTAAGAACTAAGAAAAAGTCCTCGACACTTCTGTGGAGGACAGTCCTCTAAACCCATCCAGTGGGATGAAGTGATTGGTCCTGTACTATGGAGAGATGGACCTCTGGAAACATAGTTGATTAGGTCTTTACTACTAACCATATGACCGGTGCTTTGAATTTATCAACCAATCCTTGGGGAGAGATAAAAGGCCATCTACTCCTGGAATGAGTTACAGTATCATAAATGCAGTGGTAGCCCTGGTGGTGGTGCGGTTAAGAGTTGGGCTGTGATCCCCAAGGTCTGCACTTTCAAACAGCCAGTTGTTCCGAGGGAGAAAGACAGGGCTTTCTACATTTGCAAAGAGTTACAGACTCAGAAATGCACAGGGGCCGTTTTACTCTCTCCTGTAGGGTTGTCACAAGTGAGAACCGACTGCATGGCAGTGAGTCGGAGTGTTTGTGAAACCCAAAGGGGCACTTCTCCTATTTTCTAGAAAGTGGCTCTGAGTCACAGTAGACTTAATGTCAGGGGATTTGTGCTAAGTGCAGGAGTCAGACTGATATATATTCAAAACGTCAAAGCCATATGGCATATGAGATTCAGTTTGATAAAGCTATTTCTGGAAGGGTATTGTTATCCCACCTTACCTTTCACAGTTTTTCTGTTATTGAAATCACATGGGTTGATGGTACAGTGAGTCATGTGTGATTGAGGTTCTGTGTCAACTTGGCTCGGTCATGATGTCAGCCTACATGACAATGCTTGACATAATGCCATCACTTCAATGAAGAGATTTGGTGTCAGCAGCCAGGATTGGGAGGTGTTATCCTGGTGGGTGTGGTTTTGCCCAGTATAAATGTAAGTGGATTCTCTCTGTAAGCTGTGCAGCTTTTGGCCAGGTCCAGAAACTCACCAGAAGTGTGGACCTCCAGATGTGAGGCAGAATCTTGCCATATTTCCTACATAGCTTGGATTCATCATTTGCACAGCCCGTGAGGAATGAGCCTACCATCTAACCTGCCCATCCGGGATTCATCAGGCCCTCGACCTACTTGAATCAAGAGAAGGGTCCAGAGTGATATCTGAGATTTGCCAGCCTCTACAACTGTGAACTGAAAAGGTAAGTAGTGTGACTAGAACTTTTTCCTATATATTTCTGACAGGGTGGCAAGATGGGAGTAAAAAATGGGCTTTGTACTATGGTAAAGTGCACCATCTCAGAAACTCACAAGGGAAGTTCTACCCTGTCCTACAGGGTCCCTATGAATCAGCCTTGACTCAATGTCTTTCAGAGACTAAAGGTGCTGGAACCAAGACTACAGAGGGATGGGGTCACCCACTTGGTCTCCCTCAGGTCTGAGCAGATGCTGCTTAACCTTCCCATGTCAGGATTCTATTTGGAGCAGATTCATCAGAATGAGGGCAGGGACCCACTCAGCATCTTGGAGCTTGCCATCCAGAGTGATGTTGCAACATGAGGCTTCACCCATGGCCTCTCTGGCGTGGCTGTCCATAGAATTTTCCCACCCTTGTTCACAGCAGCTGTTGTCTGGAGAGAGAGGGAGGCAGTGAAAGTCATGGTGGAGGCCTGGCCCTTCATCTCGCCCCCCCCCCTCGTTGTTCTAGTGACAATCTCAGAGGACATCTTTTAAAGCTTGTGAGATATAGTTGTCTTCATATTCGCAGTGTCAAGAGTTTTCTAGGGTAATTTGATTTCCAGTTGTTTTTAACTTACGGTGGTCCGTGTTTGTCAAAGAAGAACTGTGGCTCGGTGTTTTCAAAGGTTTTTTTCAAAAGTAAGTCACCAGGCCTGTCTCTTAAAACATTTTTGAGGAGAAACCATCCATCTTCTAAGTTAGCTTCTAAACCTTCTAACTGTTCACGTTATTAGGGGTTCCAAGTTTAAAGAAGTGAACTATGAATTTCACATTTATTCAGGAAAAAAATGACATAAATCATGATGTTTTTATTTTGGAGAATTTAAAGAGTTATTTTCTAATTAAATTCTTCATTTTAAGATGCTTGGGTTTGTAATTAGATATGTTTTGTTCTATTTTCTAGTAAAATTCTCTAAGGCTTTAGGAAAAAAGCATTGCATTTAGTTTGTTGCTGATGTTTCTGAGATGATTACTAGGTGTGGCATAAGAGTGGATCAATGACAAGTGAAGAAAACACAGGCCTAAGTAAAAGACTGATAGGATTTTCACCTTGGAATCTGGGTGGGTCTAATCCAATAAAAATTGTGTTGAAAGATTACATTCCTATGGTGAGAATAGTTTTTTCAGATACATAATTCATAAATTTTATTTATGGATCCTAAAATATGTGTCTTTGACTAGATGTTTTAGGCTGTTCTTGTTGTTAAGGGCTATGAAATTGGTCCTGACTCATACTTACCTTCTGGTGTGACTTATAGTTAGCCTATGTCAAGGTGGAATAAATTCTGCCCAATTCACGGCCATACTCACAATTGTTATCTTGGAGCTGATTGCTGCAATTACTATGTCAGTTCATCTCAATGAACATTTTCCTATATTTTCTATGAACCTTGTATTTACCAAGCCTGCAATTTTCCAAGGACTGAAATGTTAATCTAGTAGAGGTCAGTGCCTGCTCCTTGGTATTTTTTTTTCCTTCAAATCATACAATATTAAAACAACGTCATTTCTATCAGAAACCAGTATTTTCTTGCTTTGTTTTTTTCTCTCTCTCTAAGGAAAGCTTTTAGTTTGAGTTCAATGAAATATACTTTGTCTCTGAAGGGAAGTCATAATTGGGTTTTAATTTGACTCTTTCTAACATTCACCCAATGAGGATAAATGCATCCAATGATGCAGATTGTTTGTGACATGGACATGTTTGATATTCTGTTTCAATTTTCTGCTTCTTATACATATGGAATCAGAAAATGCAATGATTAAGATGTTAGATGCAAAATAATAGTCATTAGTTCCAATTCACCAGCTGTTTCTTGTAGAAACAGGAGAAAGATTTACCTAGAGAGAGATGGCACAGTCAGATTCCATAAAGGTTACAGCCTTAAAGAGAGTGCACTGGTGCAGTGCTCCTGAATTCTATGGGGGGTTTATTCTATTATAAGGTTACCTTGCTTGTCTTAGTAAAATGAGGTGGGTATATTTTTCAATTATGTGGTGTAGGCTGAGTTTAAACTGCCAGGCTCTGTGTTAGAGACAAAGCTGTGGATCATTGACCTCCACCCCTCTCAGGGATCCTTAAGCTATGCTTTCACTTTTATAACAAAAATTGGATGTATATAGATATATATTTATTTAATCATAAAATGTTTCTAAAGATTGTATAACTTAGGAACTAGACTCAAATTATAAAATAACTTAGATCTCACAACTTCTGAATTGTTTTCTTTAACCCTTTTTTGGTTACTTTTGCTGGTATCTCCGGGTGCGGGCATGGGGGTGGTAGGCAGGATGAGAAAGCTGGAACTAGATAGGACTGCCTGTGATGGTGGTTATTACTAAGTTTCAAATCTGCTGGTCATTATTTCTAAATTCTATGAACTTAAGATGCAATCACCCCAATGGTAACACAATGTTTGAGCGCTCTCACTACTTTCAGGTTTATGTCTAACACGGAGAGTTACACAAACGTCTTTCATAGCTAATGCTTTGTGTACTTCTACTGGTTTTTCCAAGGTTCAGCTTTTAGCTTTAATCAGGATGGCTATTGCATGTTTCCCTTGAAGTGCTTGATGAATTATCTCTGTTTTGTGTTGCTTAATTTTTTTAAGATAATTCATCCACTTTTAAGTTAACTGTTGAAGTCATCCTGTGCAAATTTTGTTTTTCCTATTAAGTTCAGTGAACTCTTCACTTTTTCTGTCCTATATTGGAGCCCTGTGTGAGCCCCATTGCGCTGCCAACTGAGCAGTTCCAGTGACCCGCCGCTCCATGATGAAAGACAAGGCTTTTAGCGCTTGTCTAGAGTTACAGCCTGGGGTGCCTGCTGCGATAGCGGAGGACTTGTGTCGCGGCTCCACTTGGTCTACAGTCGCTTGGGGAATACCTCTAGCAGTTCTTGCCGTCACCGCTTCCATTTTGCCCCCATGGCCTTTCTCAGCTCACTCCATGCTCATCTCGCATACGGACCACCTGTGGGCCCGCTTCTCTTGGGAGCACCCCACCCAGGCACAGGGCTCCAGCAAGCAGAATGAGAAGGTCGAGCGAGAGAGGTCCGTCCACCCTGGCGGCAACTGGGCCAGAAGAAAAGGTCCAGGAAGAAGCAATGGAATGGAATGGAAGAGAATTCACTCCAGAGACAAAACAGCTCCTCTTCTCTATTACAGCTATTCCCCTGACAATACAAACTTTGTGTTTTCAGGTTCTGCAGCATTCCAGACCTCAGGCACAGAATCAGGATGGGAAAAAGACGGTGTGTCTCTCCACTCAAGCCCAAGTTGGCAGCAGGAAGCGGAGCACACAGTCACGGGAACCAGTCCACAACTGTGACCGCCTCTATTTCAGGAACTCCTAAAAACAAGCAGCATGTGGACAGCAACCATGGATGGGAGAATGTATCGGACTTAACGCTGGGGCCTGAAAATTATCCAATTACACGAATGAATCCCACATCAGGAGCGCTGAGCCCTCTCCCCTGGCCCAATGGAACTGCCAACACCACCAAGAACCTGGTGGTGACTGCAGAGATGTGCTGCTACTGCTTTGATGTGCTCTACTGTCACCTCTATGGCTTCCCACAGCCACGACTTCCTAGATTCACCAATGACCCCTATCCACTGTTTGTGACATGGGAGACAGGGCGGAATAAGCGTCTCCGGGGCTGCATTGGAACCTTCTCAGCCGTGAATCTTCACCCAGGACTCAGGGAATACTCGTTAACCAGTGCACTTATGGACAGTCGATTTCCCCCAATGACTCGAGAGGAGCTACCTGAGCTTTTCTGCTCTGTCTCCCTCCTTACTAACTTTGAGGTTGCCAGTAATTACCTGGACTGGGAGGTAGGGGTCAATGGAATTCTAATTGAATTCATCAGTGAAAAGGGCATCAAATATACAGCCACATATTTACCTGAGGTTGCTAAAGGACAAGACTGGGATCAGATCCAGACCATAGACTCATTGCTCAGGAAAGGTGGTTTTAAGGCTCCAATTACCAGTGAATTCCGAAAAACGATCAAACTCGCCAGGTACCGAAGTGAGAAGGTGACAATCAGTTATGCAGAGTTTATTGCTTCTCGTCAGCACTGTTTACAGAACAGTACCCTTCATGCCCCACCCCTCTACAATCATGACTCCTGACATAAGGCTGCATGACCAATCTCACCCCCTATGGCAGCCAATGGCTATGACATCATTGGAGCAGACCCCTCCTCTTCCTGGTCCAGTTGCTTCCATTACTGCACCATGTTATGATGCTAGCATCCATTGCCACGTCTGCCTCCAGCTAACTAAAGGGATGACGGGGTTGCATTGAATGAAACAACTTGAGGAGACCAAGCCTTATCTCAGCCTTTGCGCTATGGAGTTCAGTTGGATTGGGGCTTCTCCAAGATTGGTAAGAATTACTGTGTGGGTTCAGAGGACCTGTGACATGCAGGTACCACTGGTGACTTGCTGCATGTGTATTGGCTACACAAGGAAGCTGAAATTGAAGATCCATGAAGGCTTAACCCATACACATCCCTATCACCTCCCGAGATCAAGTAGGCATGTTCCTCTGGCAGTCTGGGCAATGGAGACTAATCAGAAACATTATAGGTTTTAAATAGCTTTTTTCATAAAAGAAAGCTTTCATTTAATTGCATACCTAGAATTGACCACAGCTTCCATACTTCCTACCCCGACATCCTGATAGGATTGAAAGTGGGCACCATGAATCCTCTGTGGTTCCTGGACAGGGCAGCCACATCAGAAGCCTTTTGGGAGGCATAGGTCCACTGATCAGTGTTCAAGAAACTTTGATGGTTTAAATTTCATCTTACTGTGAGTTGCATTTTGTAACATTCTTTATTTAGAGTGTTGTGCAGCCTGCTGAGGAATGGAATGGAATGGAGATGCCCAAAGGAGGACCTGATGTCATTGCTGCACACGTGTGAAGGAGATGTCTGTTCCTTACCACCCGGACACCTCAAATCCTCTTCTGGGAGCAGTGCCTATAGCTGGATCTCGGTTCTCAGAAAGCAGAGATCAAACAAGCAGCTGAATTGACCTTTGTAAGGACACCTTGTTCTAGGGAAGAATTCAGGGCCTCCAAGCGGTTTTTCTTTTCAGGCAAGCATTCTGAAAGAACTTTATACAAGCGAGTTCTTACAGGACTTTAAAACAAAGCTGTTAATAAACCAGGTGGCTCTTCAGCTTGTCTAAAGTATTGGAAATCTCCACTGCACCAGACAAAATTCCTAAACTCATTCAAAATAATTCAACCTTCTTGTGACATATTGCCTGTTGCTCTTGTTGCTAATTTCCACGTCTGTCAGCCGACGTCTGGCTTATTCTTCACTAATTTGGTGGCAGAGTTCATAGAACGAAGGGACTTGGAAGATGATTTGGATATATCTTAACAGAGGCACTGCTAAAATGGTTGACTGGAAGAGGTAGCCAGTTGGAAGAAAGGATCCCAAGGATATTATTACTGGTTTTCAGCAACACATTTAGAGAATTCATAAAATGGATTGGATATCAGCCCAATGAACATAATGATTGGTATATTAAAGTTTATATGGGCAAGGCATGGCTTTCTGAAATAGGCCAAAGGGGCTCCTTTGAGATTACTTCTGCCAGAAATGTAGAAATGGGTACAATTTGATGAACATTCTGTTCCAGGCATTAGTGTCTTTGGTTTTTAGGTAACAATGAGAATGTAAGTGGATCTTCTTGGCACTGCACTCTGGTCTGACAAGGATGCAGAAAGATTAGGGGAATGTTGGGCTGATAAACGAGAAACCCGTGTCATGTCACTGGTCTTAACTGCTGGGCTTTCACATCCTGCCACCTTCCCCTTGAAAGGTTGATCAAAACCCTTTTGAAGATGAAGGGATTGTATCAAGATTTCCTGCTGCTGAGAATAATAAATCAGTCTTACACCATGGTTTGATGTATGGATGTTTGGCTCTGAATTAAACCATCCACCTTTGGTTTGTACGACAGTATTGGCACATAGGGGTAGGCTCAGAAATGTTCAAATGTTCTGTGTTAGCGTTATGTTTAGTTTCTAAAGCTTTTTTTTAAATCAAAAAACCTACTGCTCAACTTTAACCCCTAAGCACGCTCAGTGAGACTGGCCATGCAAACTTTCATAGTGCCATGCTCTTCAAGCCTATTTTTTCTTGTATAAATGTTTGCCTATTTGTCTTCACCAGTGTATATATTTTTTTATTTTGCTGAGGGTGTGGTAGGATACCTACCATTTAAGAAAATGAAATGTTAAAATCAGTGCACAAGAATTAGGCTAGTTTGAGTCCAGCACCATACTGAAGTGGCCTCCTGCTTTTGGAGTGAAGAAGCCTTACTACCTCCACTTTTCCTAATGCTCCCACAAAAAAAGACAACAATGGAAAAGCTCTTTCCCCTTTGCTTTACCTAAGGGGATTTGGTAGCTGGCCAAAAAAATACTTGTAAGGAATGGTGCTTGCTGTGTCCATCCTGAACAGGGCCTGGTCTGGAAGTGTACAGTGATGGACAACTCAGAAACACGTATGGCAGGTTGCTCTCAGGAAAAACAGAAGTCTGGATTATCCATGTGGCAGCTCTGCTAGGAAGATGACAGCTCTGAACTGCCTTCCACGTGCTTGACCAAATCAGTCATGAGGGTGACCAGATACATATGTGATTTGTAGATGGAAGGAAGTGAGTTTTCTGCTTAGTGTTACCTCTGTCCTTGAGCTGGATAAACTGAACAGTAGGTAATCAGATTTCACAGAACCAATCTGACTGCTGGCTTTGTTCATAGTTTATATCATCCTTAGCTGTGAGTGCCTTTTGGTCTGAAAAATTGGGTTGTTTCATAATACCCACAGCTAGGACATACTCTATTAATTGTCCTCACTTTACATTAAAAGGATTGTGTTTGATCACTAGGGTTTGTTGATACTGGATTGTTTCCACTGTGAGTTTCATAAAACGTTGTCTCTGCATAATAAAGCCACTCATGTTAGAGAACCTTTCAACAAGAAAGTTGTGTAGGTGAAGTTCTGCATATTGTTATAATATCTATACAAAAGAAGCCCTGGGTATCAATTTAAGATTTGCACAATATCTGTTTTCAATATGTTAACACCCGCAAATACACTAAATTGTTATTTTCTGCTGGGTTTCTGGAACCTTGGAAGTCATGTGTTTGTTTTGTTTCGTTACATCTATTTCCCTGAAGCAGACTTTGTATGGCATGCAGTACAAAGACTTCAGAATAAGTCTCTGTGTTGCACTCTGTTGCCTCTTGGCTATATAGCATACGAGTGCAAATCATTGAACTCCAACAAAATATTGTAGAGAACAAACCATAATGGGCTAAAATAAAATTTAAAAAATAGTTACAGCCAGAGAAAAGCACAAGGACATCCCCACCATGTCCTATAGGGTCGAACTGATGTCACTGAGTCTGTTTGGTTAGTTGTCTTGGTTCATATTTTACATTAAATATTATTTTTCATATTACCATCTTCATGTTATTTTTCTTTACCTGATTCTTTACTAGCATTTCTGGAAACATTCACTTATATTGAAGGTTTCTGAATTATTGTCTTTAGATTTACTTTTTTAAAAATCCCTGGAGGCACTTCTTGTTAGTGGAATCGGAAATTTCACATGATTACAACTGAAATTATTATTCAACTAATACAGATACCCTTCCAACTAAGTAAACTTCCAGAGCAGCATACTGAGGCAGGGGCAGTCTGGGAAAACCCTCTCCATGTGGACAAGACCTGTCTCTTTGGGGGAAAACAATACTTGTCAGACATAGTAGAATTCCCTTAGTGAATCAACATGCCTGGAGGAAGTGCATTTGCTCTCACGGAGAAATCAATGCATTAGAAGAAATTTTCAGAGAGATAAACAGAACGGCCATGAGAACAGGGTTTTATGATTTTTTTGCAGTCTGAAGTCCAGGATTATCGAAGTCAGGACTCAAGTCTTAAAAATCATGATTTTCTGGTTTATCATGGAAGAATTTAAGGATTTCCACAAATATGTTGTTTATATGGAATACCAAGGTGCCCACCATGCAGGTCTGGCAAAGATAATCCCACCAAAGAGTGGACAGTCAGAACTGACAATGTGGATGACACCCTCATAGCCATTCCTGTGCAGCAGGTAGCTATGGGGCAGGCAGGTGTCTTTTTTCAAGACCATAAAACAAAGAAATCCATGACCGTAAAGGAGCATAGCCACTTGGCCAACACTGACAGATATTGCACTCCCACACACCGGGATGGTGAGGATTTGGAGGGAACATTTTGGAAGAGCCGCCTGTACCATTCTCCCATTTATGGGGCTAAGGTATGTGGCTCCTTGTTTGGTGAAAAGACTGAGCATTGAAACCTCACACACCTGAGGACGATCCAGAGTCTCCTGGAGCAGGAGTGTGGAGTTGTTGTCAAAGGTGCCAACACCCCTCCCTGTACTTTGGCCCATGGCAGACCACCTCAGCTTGGCACACGTAGGACAAGGACCTGTACAGCATCACCCACCTGGACTTCAGGGAGCGCAACACTTGGTATGCGGTGCCCCCTGAGCAAGGAGCCCACCTGGAAAAGCTCCCTGGCAATTTTAGTGTCTGCAAGAGAATGTCCTGCTGCACAAGGTGGCCCTCATCTCACCCAGCCTCCTCAGGGAAAATGGCATTCCCTTTGGTCGGATCACCCAGGAAGCAAGCGCCTTCATGTTCACATTCCCCTAGGGCTCCCACGCTGACTTCCATCGCGGTTTCAACTGTGTGGAATCCATCTATTTCGCTGTCCTGCGCTGGGTTAATTACGGTAAAGCTGCTTCTCAGTGCAGCTGATGGGAAGCCAGGGTCACATTTCCCATGGACGCCTTCCTGCGCATTCTGCAACCCGAGCCTATGAGCTGTGGAAACAGGGCAGGGACCGCACCTCCATGGACCACGTGGAACCCACAGCACTGACCAGCCCGGAGTGGACTGCTTGGATGGAAGCCCAGGCTCTTGAGGGGCATCTGCAGTCCTTTAATCCACGCAGGGTCAGGCGTTGCTCTCTGACTCTGGCTAGGGGGCTGTGCCCGGGTGTGTCCTGGTCCCACAGACCCCTCCTGGGCAGGCAGCTCTGCTGTGCAGCCTGAGGGCCCTGCCTTCAATGGCAGCATTCCTGCGGGATCCAGTGTCTCCCCACTTCCCACCTCAGTTCCATCTGCCCAGTGTCTCCAGCCTGCACAAAGGGGAGTCGCACTGGGCGTCCTCGGGACTGATGCCCACCTGCAGTCCATGGAGTCCAGGGACATGAGCACACAGCACGCACACTTGTGCACCTTCCCTCTGAGCCCCTGCCTGCTGAAGGATCATCAACAGATGACCCTGTCCCTCAGAGTTTTGAGATGCAGCATCCTGTCAAAGTTTCTGGGTACTGCTGTGACCACGATCTTCCGCCCTTGGGACCCCCGCTTGATCCTGATTCCCCAAGCATGCTGGCCCCTGCCTCCTGGCACTGGACATCTCAGGAATCTCGTGGACATGGTCATGGTTGTGCAGAGTCCTACCAGTGAGTGTTTGCCTTCAAGAACATTCTCCAGCCAAGTTGCTGTGCACTCCATGTCCCTTGTAACCTACTCAGTTTTTGCTATGTACCACTCTGACGCCTCCAAATTCCTGCCTTCAATGATGTCAACAATCAACTTGACTGATCACTGGGCACAGAATAATGGAGCTGCATCGCCAAAACTTGAAAGAGGGCCAGTACCAAGGTTCTTCTTTCTCTTTGAGCTCAGCTCAATTGAAGTTTTTGTCAAATGTGAATGTGCCTCTCATGCTCTCAGCCCCAGGAAAAACAGTCTCCCCAGCCAATATTCAACATGGAAAGTGGTGCCCTATGGTGTCCCATTTACTTCACCCTCAGAAGTGCAAATTCTAGGTGTCCCAATATTTTCTCTTACTATGAATCTCCCCATCTCAATGACTACTATGTTGTTTGAACTCTCAGAGCACTTGGAAACACTTATGTGTCTTTTCTGAACAAGAATTGGGTGCTGTCCTTGAAAAAGTAATCTCTTGTCTGGATATCTTGAGCCCACTGTTTTCCAGTGTGTCTTGATACCTGGCAGCATCAAGTATCAAGATCAACTCTTTCAAAGGTGACTGTGATATTTAAGGAGGCAAACTGCCAGGTTTTTCTCTGATTATGCAGGATGTTGATTCAAACGGTCACATTTTAGCCCCCACAAAAAATTTGGACCAACATTGGATGATGTTGAGAATCTAAATGAGACTCTTAACTCATTTGCACTCTGAAAAATTGATCCACTCTTCTGCCAGTAAACATAGCTACTTCTTCTAATGAACCCCACACCTTTAACACACTCCACTAATTAAACCAAGCAACTGCTCATGTAGAAACTGCATCTTTGTCCCTTGGAGTCCGTTATTGTTTGGGGTTCAAGGATATCTAATGTGAATTAAATTTGTTGTTTTCAGTATGTATCAAAAAGGGAAATAAATGGTGAAGGGAGACGTCGGATAATGCAAGATAGGACAAAATAATAATTTATAAATTATCAAGGTTCATGAGGGAGGGTGTGCAGGGAAGGAGGGAGAAAATGAGGAGCTGATGCCAAGGGCTTAAGTGGAGACCAAATGTTTTGAGAAAGATGATGGCAAACAATGTACAAATGTGCTTTTTTATTGTTTATCTTTTATTTCATAATCATAAACTTAACTCTGCTTTCCATCTGGACTCGTGGAATAAGGAAAGTAGGAAACTCGAAGAACTGGATTGAGAGCACAAGATAAACCGATACTGCACATGGGGAATAGAAGGGTGATTTCCCAAGCTACACAAGGAATGGTCTGGTGCTTAAGATAAAACAGAAAATTCTGATCACATTTAGAGCTGTCCAGTCAGCAATGGTGATCTTCTTGCTGGTCTTGCCATTCTTGGAACCACAACGCTCCATGGCTTCCACAATGTTCATGCCTTCTTTCACTTTACCGAAGACCACGTGCTTGCCATCCAACCATTCAGTCTTAGCAGTGCAGATAAAAACCTGGGAACCATTCGTATTGGGTCCAGCATTTGCCATAGACAGGATGCCAGTGCCTGTGTGCTTCAGGATGAAGTCCTCATCTTCAAATTTCTCTCCATAGATGGACTCACCACCAGTGCCATTATGGCGTGTGAAGTCA
Organism: Tenrec ecaudatus; assembly: GCF_050624435.1. NCBI lineage: Eukaryota > Metazoa > Chordata > Mammalia > Afrosoricida > Tenrecidae > Tenrec > Tenrec ecaudatus. Next base: position 94,987,706 of record NC_134544.1, on the reverse strand, counting down.
CCACCCTGGCACATAAACCCTGGAATGATTCTGTGGAAGCAGGAACCTTTGTAACCAAAACCTTTCTCCCCAGTGATCAGAGCGTGGAAGTTTTCTGCTGTCTTTGGAACTTTGTCTGCAAACTGTTCGAAAGAGACGCGGCCGAGGGGCTCGCTGTCGGTGGCTATGTCTAAAAACACAGTCGGGTTGACCATGGCTGGGCACAGTAGGAACAGACAAGACTACAGATTCAGGCGGCGGCATCTGCAAAGCGCGTATAAATGTGCTTTACACAATTGATGTATGTATGGATTGTGATAAGAGTTGTATGAGGCCCAATAAACTTATTATTAAAAAATTGTGGTGATGATTGTAAAACTCTTCTTTTTTTCTCCAACTCTTCATGATATGATCAAACTATTGAATGGTATGATATGTTAATATTATGAAACAAAACTATTAAAAATATGATTGAATTATTGATTTGAATAGTTTGTGAATTATATGCCAATAAAAGTGTTTAAAATTTTTTAAAAGAACATATTTTGAAAACGATTTTGTGTATGAGATATATTAAAAACAAAGTAACTCATAACCTATCCAGAGAGGATAAGAAGTAGATACAACCTGAAGACTACACAGAACATTCTGTACCTGTTTCCAGAGTAGATGTTCCATGGGGGAATGGAAGAAAAGTGTACAACAAAACGCAAAAAGTCAGGTGCAATAAACAGGCGGAGCTACTGCCCAGAGATACCTTCTAATCATTGAACTGAAATTACTCCTGTATGTCTCCTTTCAGCTGAATCACAAATTGGCTAAAAAATTAAATGAAATACTCTATGATTTGTCCGGAGCCATGAGGCCCGGCCATTACTTGGAATTTATTAGCCTGAGCTCTAGGTATTCTTCCACCCCAGCCTACGTGACAGAGCACTGTAGCTGTGTTTGACATACTTATCTTGCCAGACACAGATAAGGAAGTCTCTGTCTGTCTGCATGATTCTGTTCTGAGGTCACTATTCCCGGAATGAACTCTGCTCGCAACCTTGAGTAAACGTGTGTAATGATTATATATAAGCACCTGCATCTTGTTTCCCCCACTATTGTTCTCAAGGAAACGTCTGCATCTTGCTTCCCCCATTTATTCTTCTCTGGGAAACTCCTGCGGCTTGTTTCCCTTTCCCTGGCCTATATAAGCTATAACTTTCCACTCAATAAATGAGACTTGATCAGGATATTGTCTTGTCTCCATTCTCCGTGCCTCTTGCCCCCCCAATTCCCATTCCAGGTTCCGTGTTGAATGTCCGCAGGACGGGACAATGATTACTGGCCTTTTTTGCATTGAACATCTACATTCTGAAACATGCCCATGCCAATGTTGTTCCCCAACACCTTATCCCAGATACTCTATGCCTCCACTGAGTATGCTTTCGGGGCTGAAAGAAAGGGTTAGGGTTCTCTGCTGGCAGCTACCAGTCCGCTGCAGCATTGCTTGTGGATCCATTCTTTCCTCAGAGTCACACTCCCTGGCCAAGCATTTGAGACCACTTCCATTGAGGACACTGCAAGGCAGGCTACCAGAGATCAAGTGGAGTGACTGGAGGAGTGGTATGCGATAAGTCAGAATGGCAGTCAAGGGGACCCCCTTCCCCCTTATGCCCAATTATGTTTTCCTATTATAGTCTTCATGTACCAAGAAGGAAACAGAAGAAACTTTTACTATCATTATTATTATTGCAATTGGTTTTATTATTTTATTAGGAGCTCTTACAGATATAGCAATTCATTATTCTATTAGATCAAGCCTAGTTGTACAATTGCTACCATCATCATTTTCTTTCTTTCTTTTTAGTTAGTTCAAGGATCGTTTGTTGGCCTTTAGGAGTGTTTTACAGTCCAGTCTGTTGGGGCACCACGCCCTGGCCCCAAAGTCCACTTTCAGCATTCCATGGAGATCTTGCCGCTCCACTTCCTTGCTGTTCTGGTGCACTCCCCCAGTCCTTTGCCTCGGTGTGGTGGGATCAGATCAGGTGCAATTCGCACACTGTGTCTCCAGTGCTGTCCTCGGTAGCTACCATCATCATTTTCAAAGCATTTTTTGCTTCTTTAACAATTTGACACCAATTCCCCTTTATCTTCCCTGCCCCCCATCAATCCTTGATATATATTATAATTATTGCCCTATTTTACACCATCCAGTATACCCATTCACCTACAATTCTGTGTTAGTTCCCTGCGCCTGGGGTTGTACAGTCATCATTGCTATCAGTCCCCCTTCTCCTTTCCATACGCTCAGGGATCATTACTCTCATTACTGTTTTATGAGCGGTTTATCTATCTTGGATTTCGTGCATCAAAAGGTCTCAATTGTACAAATGTACACATGGAGGTCTAGTAAGATTAGTGAGGTAAATCTAAGGGTGCAATAGTGAGGTAAGGAAATATTTTTTTTAAATAGAGGACAGTTATGTATTTAATCAGTTATACAGCACCCTGGATATATCATCCTTTATATATAGCCCTTCTGTAAGGGACTGTCCAATTGTCTTACAGGTGTCTCAACTTTATCCATGCTTTTTTCACATCAATTTGATTGGTTGTTTTTGAACGTCTGATTCCTATTGACACCTCATGATCACACAGGTTGTTATGATTTCATGTGGTCTTTGTTGTTTCCCTCCTAAACAGTCCTGTGTTTCACCTCAGGCCTTTATGATCCCAGGCACTATATGTTTTAAGAGCCGAGCACCATCAGTTTTCTTCACCACATTTGCATATGTACCCATTTTGTCATCAGCAATTGAGTATCACACGTTGCCAAAATTTTAGAGTTGTTTTCGTTGTATGTTTTCTTTCCAACTTCCCAATTATCACAGTTCTCATAAAAAGTTCTTCAATCTCATGGCACAATGAGAAGTGCCAACAGAAAATATCCTTTTAAATCATTTTTTTTCGTGATTGACAGGTTCCCAGGTTCCCTTAAGAGCTCCACTTCTGCAATGTCAGTGGCTATTCGATGGTGATGTCAAACAGTCATGTTCCAAACTTTCAAGATAAGGCTTTATTCAAAAAGTCTGGTTCAGTTTGGGGAGGTAAATCGCAATGTGGGATGTAGATCACAGAAGACAGCCAATGGATACATGATACTGAATGAGACATCAGGTGGGTTCAGATTCATCAAAGATAACAATGTTTGTGGAGCTAGATTTAGCACACACACACACAAAAAAAAAAACCCAAACCACCTGTGCTAGTCCTGGTTGACTAGAGAAACAAAATTCATGGACACTCAAGATATAAGAAAGAGCTTTATATTATATAAGAAAGAGCTTTATATTAAAGGGCAATTGTATATTGAGAAACATCCAAGCCAAGTCTAGGTCAAGTCTATAAGTCCAATATTAGCCCATACGTCCAATACTGGTTAATAAGTTCCTCTTTAGACTTGTGGAGCTATGCAATAATGCCAAATGCAGAAAGACCACTGGCCAGTGGGTGGAAATTCTTGTGGATCCAGGGGCGGTGGAAGCATCTAAGTGCTGGCGTGGGTCTCCATGTGGCTCCTCCAGTTCCAGGGCTCTGGGTGCATCAGTATAGATACAAGTACCTTTTCAACAGGAATGTCTTACAGGGAGTGAGTGTATCTGGCCTCCAGTGAGTTATTTATCTCTTTTCCACTCCATATGAGTCATCAAGCTGTCTATGAGTTTTTTTCTCTAGCCTGCCTGGATTAACACATAGCTATGAAAGCAACCCCTATTGAACTCTTAGATTAACCAATAAGCAAATATACTGTCCATTGTGACCTCCAACTGCATTTATGACACAGCCCTCCAGATACCATCCTACTTAGCAGGCCCCAAAAATGTGCAATGTAATTGTTTTTGTCACACTCTTCTAAGAGAACAGGTATAAACCTCTAAATCAGTAAAAGTGATTCAAAAAAGAAAGAAACTTGATATAGATAAAACACTATTAATAAATTGAAACAAAGTAGAAAGTCTTAACACCCAGACATTAAAATGTATTTTATAGCCATAGCAAACAAAACAGCTTGGTACTGGTAAAACAATTGATATGAAGACTGGTGGATTATAATTGAACACCGGAAATACAATCAAAAACATATAGACACCTAATCCTTAATAAAGGTTTAAGGCAGAGTAAGTTGGGGCAGAGATAGCCTTTTCTCTAAGAAATCTAAATTACGTTGGCTCTTTACCTGCAACAACAAAAAAGAAAAATAACAGGACCCATACTATACACCATGTATAAAAATGAACTCACCATACATCAGAGACCAAAATAGAAACCCCAGAACCATAAAGGCTAACAATGAAAGTTTAGGGACAAACTAAAGGTCACTATCAGGGCATAAACACACTGTGAACATAATGAAATATCAGCAGTATAAAAGAAAAGTAAAGAACTGAGACACACTAAAAAGAATAAACATTTATACACATTGAAAATATTCATCAAAAGAATTAACAGAAAACGCACAGATTGAGGAAACCATTCAGTAATAATACATCAAATTAAGGGCAAATCTCCAAAATCTGCATGCAACTAAAACATTTAACAAGAAAAATACAAATAACCCAATCGAAAAAATAGGTACAAGACAAAAACAGACAATTCATTAAAGATGGCATCTAGGTGTCAAACAACCATATTAAGAAATGTTAACATTCACTAGCAAGAAGAGAAAAATATATTAAAACAATGAGGAAATACCACCTGACACCCACACATTTATCAAAATTGAAGACGGCAAAATAATACATACTAAAGACAAAGAGTAGAAATTGGAATGCTCATACCTTTCTGGTGGAAATCAGTACGACACCTCCTTAAACAAATGCAAACACACATATTTCAAAATCCAGTAGTCTCTTCATTTTTATATATACCCTAAAGAAGTAAAGAATACAATATGAACAGACATATGCATACTTGTTTATTGCTGCATTTTCCAAAATATAAAAAACAAGGAAATAACCAAAAATGCCCATTATAAAGGAATAGACAAACAAACCCTGGTACTTCCATATAATAGAATATCATGCATCATTAAAAACAAAATGACTGTTAAACACCAGGAGACATGGAAAACAACTAGAGAACATTATGCTTAACAAACTCCATCAATCTTATAAACATAAATGTTTAATAATACTAGCATTATTATGCAAAGCACTTGGATTATACTTGAAAAGATAAGATTTTGATGACTGTGAGGAGGCAAAGGACAGGGTGGGACCAGGGACAGGAGAGCCATAGGTTATTGAGGAGGATGGGGCAGAGAAAACAAAGAGAACCACTTGCATGGAGTGTTTAAAAAGGTACTGCTGTTGATTTCCATTTCTTGAGAGATGGGTGGTGTAAATATATGCAGTGTACATATTTTTTTAAATCCCTTAAGATTTCTTATTCTTCCAATCTAAATATTGGTCTAAATGACTAACAAAAGAATAAAAAACCAAAAAGCAAACTGAACTGGATTTTAACTATAGAAAAAAGTTCACTTCCAACAAAAAATACAAAAGAAATCAGTAAAGGCTTTTTTTTTTTTATGGGTACCCAACCTACTAAGAATCACTGACTTTATTAATCCATTGTGCTGGAAACTGAATGCAGCATAGTAAAACGCTTAGACAAATAGACAGACGTAAGTAAAGAAGCAGACTAAGACTCGGGACAAGAGAAAGAGAGAAGAAACTGGTGTTGCTGGTTTGTAGATTGCAATATGCTTTCTTCCAGAGTTGATAAGGAACACATTTCCATGGCAGAGAAATTCATTCTATCTCAGTGTCCGATAGAAATTGTCCTCTTTTAAAAGTCTTTTAAGGCATTTTTTCCATGATTGCCTGATGATCCCTGACCACTTTTCATTGTGAGCCCAACTTCTGCTTTTTCACTAGCTGTTTCAACAGCAATGATAAACAAGTCTGGCCACAGTAGAGTTTGGGAAGGTAAAACTCTTGTGGGTCATTGACCATCAAGGACAGAACAATGTATATGACGTATTTAATGGGACATTAGATGGATTCAGATTAAGAAAAACCACTTGCAGCCCATGTTATTTTAGGTGAAACAAAGAAATAGATCAGAAACTTCCTCAGCTAAGTTACTGAGGTGTTCTTTCTCTCTGAATTGCTAATTTTCAATCACTGAATGATGTGTTCAGTTGTCATTAAGACAAGGCCCATTTTTATCAGGTTTATGCTCACTTTAATAGCTCTGTCTACTTAGAATTGTTCTTAAAGGAAAGACTTAGACCATTCAATTTTGTTGTTTTTAATATGTACTTTCTTCCTGAATTGCTAATTAACAACAGTCTAAGAAGTTGAACAGCATGCCCTCCACCCACCACTTTTCTGTCACTTTGTCTTTGTCTCATGGCTTTTGTGTTGCTGTGATTCAAATGCAAAGGCGTTTCAAATGCAAGCAGGGTTACCCAAAGTGAAGAGTTTTTAGCAGAACTTCCAGGAGTCCCTCATTACCTCCATGCCCCGCCCCTTGGGAAAGACCCTACCCCTACCCAAGTGATGTCATTTCCTGCCGAACCCACTTCCTCTGACTGAGAATGTGCAGTGCGAGGGTCCTAGTAGGGTAAGTAAGTCTCTGTTTCTATGCTGTTCCTAGGCTCGGTGGCTCCGACAGGCCCGGCATCCCCAGCTGTGTCCCGATCCCCACGATTATTACAGTTCCTGCATCCTGTCTGCCCGCGTTCCAGGTCATCGCGACCCCATGGGATATTTCCAGGTAAATCCTTTCTGAGCTGGTTACAAGCCTCTCTGCCTTCGGCTTGGGAATATGCCGGTCCCCTTTACCTGCTCAGAACCCCTCATTCACCCTCACCCCTTAAGCCGGAAATGCCCGATTGATGGTGGGTTCTTGTCCACCTTGTCAGTTATTGGGCATGAGAGCAGGGGACTCCAGAAAGTCCTTTACTGAAAGGAGAGGCCAGCCTTGGAGTCATCAGGGCACTCCACTGATGACCGAGGTCTGTATTAGCGCTTAACTTGTAAGCACCTTGCTTTGCAAAGAGTACTATAGCAGTGACAACTCCAAATCCCCGCATAGATTAAGTCCTCACTTGGATTGCAGAGTCCCACATAGAGTAAACCCCCATTGAGTGCTCTCTCCCAAGGAAGCAAAGTTGTAGGTAACCTGGCCCTCAGGCAGAGGGCTTTGGAGTGTGCATTACCTACACCTTTTTCCAGGCAGCCCTGGAAGGGACAGTCTTTCTTAGAGGCTTGCAGGCCTGTGTGTCCTTGATGGAGGTCACCAAACTGAAGACAGTACAGGGGGTCTCCTAGCCATCCCTTATCAGTCTTGCCCTGGGAAGCATGCCTTCCACCCACCACTTTTCTTTCAGTTTGTCTTTCTGTCTGTGCTTCTGTGTCGTTGTGATACAAATGCAAATGTGTTTCAAATGCAATCAGGGCCACCCAAAGTGAACAGGTTTCAGCAGGGTTTCCAGACAAAGAAGAAACTACTAAGAATGAATCCATTGCCACTCTGGGCCCTCCTTCCAGGTCGCACTCATTATCTCTAGGCCCCGCCCTTCTCACAGACTCCACCCTCTCCCCTCCCCAGGTGATGCAATTTCCTGCTTAACCCACTTCTGACTGAGAAGGATCCCAGTGAGTGTCCCAGGAGTTTCTGAGGGTGAGTGAGTTTCTGTGTTTTTGTGCTGATCACGGGCGCGGAATCCCCCGCAGGCCTGGCGTCCCTAGCTGGGTCCGGGTTCCTGTGGACATTACACTTGCCACGCCCTGTCTGCCAGTGTTTCAAGGTCGCCGAGACCTGGGACATTTCCAGTTAAATACTTTCTGAACTGGTTGCAGGCCACAGGCTTCGGGTCTGGGAATACTCTGGCCGCTTTTCTTGCTCAGAGCTCCTCCTGCACCCTCACCCCTCGCTCCAGAAAGGCGCGATTGGGGGTGTTTTTTGTCCTTGTCAGGTCGCGGCCATGAGAGCATGGGGACCCCAGAGTGGCCTTTACTGAAAGGAGAAGTGAGCCTTGCAGTCATCAGGCCACCCCACTGATGATTGAGGTCTGTATTAGAGCTTGGTTAAGTTCTTCTTGCTTTGCAGAGGGGTACAATAGCAGCGACAGCCCAAATCCCAACATAGATTAAGTCCTCACTTGGATGGCAGAGTCCTACATAGAGTAAACCTCCCTTGAGTCCTTTCTTTCCAGGAACCAAGGTTGTAAGTAACATGGCCTCAGGCGGCTTTGGAATGAGGCCAGCTCCAGTAAACTTTTCATTTGATCCCTTTGGGTGTGGCCCTGATTAACCTTGAGACCTGCATATAACAGTTTCTTAGAATCAAATTCTATGTATGTAAATTCTTTTTATCCTGTTGGTTTTTTTCCCTCATATGTTAACTGTTTCTTCATTTTGTTTGAATGTACTGTGCAAGAACTGTGTCCTACTAATAGCTCCTCATTTTAAAAATTGTGTCAATTATTTCTAATTAAAGGCTACATCCAGATATATAACTCTTGTATATAGTAAGATAGGATCTTATTTAAAATAAGCTACCATTATTTTCTCTGCCCCACTGCATGCTAGTGCTTGAATGTTCTAGCCTTTTATCCACGTGTTCTTGATAAGAGGCTTGTTTTGTCCACTGCGCTACAGTGGGTTCTGTGAATGATGCCATAGCACCTTACACTACTCCTTATGGTTTCTAGGCTGTAGTCCATGTCTTACCAATGGCCACCTCATGGAACACAACTGCTTTCATTTCATGGAGCTGCCAGTCTTTTAACCATTGGAGCAGGAGGGCTTCTTCACGGGCTAATTTAGATAGGCCACGCTGACATGTTTTTCATTATCGACATGGTGATTCTTAATGGGAATTATGTTTGTTATTCTGATTTAGTCATATTTCCTACACACTATCCATGTGCATAAGTAGACATGAATATGCGATAATCATGTTCAATTTCCCCTTTGGTTAGGTGCCATGAAGTTAATTCCATCTCGTGGCTATGTTATGTGAGTTCCATAGTGTTTCTGGAGCATATTTGTGGAAGCAGATCTCCAGTGCTTCCACAATAATGCGGGCTCTTTACCCCATCAAGCCTCAGTGGAACAGTCTAGTGCAAGCTATTTGTGCCACCTAGAAACTTTCATTGTCCCTAACCTCCCAAAACAAACTCACTGCCACAAAGTCAATTCTGTCTCATAGTGTTCCGTATAGGTGTCCAATATCAAAATCTGTACAGGAGCAACCAGCCTCATTTTCCTCTTGCAGATGTGCTGGTGTGGTTGAACTGCCAGCCTTAAGGGTATCAAATGAAGCCAGAATTAATTTTTTCCCTTAGAAATGAACCAGGCTAAACAGATGCTGTCAAACCCACAGCAGCTCCTGGAGGCTCCATGTGTGTCATTGCACAGGGATGTTGCAGAGGGGTTTCAGTGACTGGTTTCTCAAAGTGCATCACCCAGGCTTTCTTCCCGGAGACCCCAAGTAGACACAAACGTCCAGCCTTTCATGAACATCTATCCATGGTAACCATTATAATGCTCAGGGACATAAAAAATGAAGCAAGGCACAGATGCGAGCAAGTACACATACTTAGAAAGGCCAGAAACTATATAAGTTGGAAATTTTTCAGAGAAGGAAAACTCAAAACTGTACAATGAGGTTGAGTTTATAACTATAACATGAGAAACCACACGGTTGAATTTGTAACCTTTGCAGGACCCAGAAAAATAAAGTCATATTGTTAATTTTCAGCTATCAAGTTTTTATGTGAATTGTACAGATATACTGTAACCTAACTGGCCTCTTTACCATAGCTAGAGAATAAAATTAATATCAACTTTAATAGATCTTCAAGAGAGATGGTATATGTAAATAGCTTAATATTCTTCCTGAGTTTTCATGGAAGATTGGAAGATGAACAGGTATCCTAAAATTTTTTAAGATGTACAATATTTGAGAAATTAAAAAATTATTATATTCTATTTAGCATAATCCTGAACTGTCTAGAATAATCTATTAGGAAGAGATATGCAGTGGCTTCAAAAGGTTCATGGATAAAGTCCACTGTCTTTATTCCATTTTTCCATGACCTTTTTGAAGCCCCTTGTGCATTCATGGCATAAAGGATTGGCTACCAATGAGCTCCTTGTATCTCAATTAGATAATACTTGATAAATATTAATCATTTTGCCTGCCATTGGATTCCATATGGTGACTGTATTTGGTTTCAGAGTAAAACTATACTCTGTAAGATTTTCAGTGGCTAACTTCAGAAGTTGGTTGATTTCTTGTAGGGTACTGCTCCATTGCCTTCAATTGCAATCTTTTGTTTGAAAGCTGAGCGCTCAGTCATTTGCACTACTCAGAGACTTCCTTTAAGCACCTACACCTTGAACTTTGAGTGCTTGCAGTCAGAGCCCTGCATTGCCAGATGTGTCATGAGTTAACGTCCCTTACAAGTTGGTGGGCCTTTTCTGGGGCTACTTTTCTTTGTCTGTTGTTCTTTTATGTGTTCCTGTAATGATACTTTATTGTGTGTGGGATATATGAACAAAGGAACCTATTTGTCACAGTGGGTTAAAAAATGAGCTGCTGACTGCAAGGGCAGCTGTGCAAACTCACCAGAAATGCGCAGGAGAAAGATGAGTCTGCCTGTTCCAGTAAAGATATACAGGCGTGGCAGTCCTAAAGGGAGTTCTACACTGTCTGATAGCTCTGCTGCGAGTTTGCCAGATGTGAGGGCAGGGAGTTACATGTGGACAAGTCCAGACCTTATTCTTGGCCACTTATTCACTATTTGAGGCTAAATGCAATTAGATGAACATTTTTGTGGACTCTTGTGAAGTGCAAAAAAATTTTTTTTTGCTGACAGTTTTGAGAACTGATCCATTTGTGGAGGAGAGTTGTTTTGGAACATGCTATTTTTAAAATAATTTATTGTGGGCGCATACAACTCTTACCACAATCCATACATACATCCATTGTGTCTGACATCTCCCTTCACCCACTTTCCTCTTGTCCATCCCCCAGGGAGGAGATTATAATGTAGATCCCTGTAATCAGTTCCCCCTTTCAACCACCCCCTTCCCTCCATCATCCCCCCACCACCCCCTGTATCGCCTTTCTCACCACTGGTCCTGAAGGGATCATCTGTCCTGGATTCCCTGTGTTTCAGGTTCCTATCTGTACCTGTGTATATCCTCTGGTCTAGCCAGATTTTTAAGGTAGAATTGGAATCATGATAGTTGGAGGGGTGGGGAGAAGCATTTAGGAACTAGAGGAAAGGTGTAATTAATTTTCATCATTGCTACACTCCAGCCTGACTAGCTCATCTCCTTCCTGCGATCCTTCTGTAAGGGGATGTCCAATTGCCTATAGATGGGTCTTCAGTACTCAGTCTGCACTCACCCTTATTCATAATGATTCGATTTTTTGTTCTCTAATGCCTGATACCTGATCCTTTTGACACCTCCTGATCACACAGGTTGGTGTGCTTCTTCCATGTGGGCTTTGTTGCTTCTGAGCTAGATGGCCACTTGTTTACTTTCAAGGCTTCAAGACCCCAGATGCAATATCTTTTGATAGCTGGGCACCATCAGCTTTCTTCACCACGTTTGCTTTTGCACCCATTTTTCTTCAACGATCATATTGGGAAGGTGTGCACACAATGGTATGATTTTTTTTGGAATATGCTACTTTTTATTGATTTCAATTTTTTTTATTCACTGAAGTCTCAATGACACACCTTTCTGACATCCTTTATCCTTATTTAAATTTATTTGGTCAACCTGGGGTTTGACTATCCTTAAAACATAACAAGTACATTCCTTCCTGATACCCTGTGGTCTGGTATTTTCTACTTTAGGAACAAACTCTTTTGGGCTATCCATTAGTTAATTCCCATTACAGCCTTCAAATCACTCTTTTCAATGGATTCAATTAATTAGACTACTAAGGGCAGATAACGAAAACCACCACTAGACAAAAGGTCCGGATAGGCAGGTACACAGAATGATTTCAGAATGGAAATCAGCTGAGAGAGTGCCTATGTTCACCGCCCCTCTGTTTTCAGGAAAGATGCTTGCTCTGGGTCCTAACTAAATTAATTAATTAGAGGCATTGAAAAGGATGCCTTTTTTTTGGTTAGTTGCCACCTAGTTTTCTCCAATTTATAACAACACTGTGCACCCATGGTAATGTAGTACACTATGTGTTGGGTTGGTACCCACATGTTCAGCCTTTCAAAACTGCTAACTGGTCCACAGTAGAGAGATGAGGCTTTCTACTCCCTTAAAGACTCGCAGTTTCAGAAACGCACCGGGCCTGTTCTACACTGCTCTTTAGGAATGATTGAGTCCGAATTGACTCAATGACAGTGATTTTTATTTTTAATGTACAACAGAAAAACAAAACCAAAAAAAAAAAAAACTTGCTCTGTGATCTCCGTACTCTGAGTTCAACATGGTCAACTTTTTTCTCTGAGACTGAAATGGTGAGTTTGGGCTCATCACAATTTGGTCATGAACCTGAAAGTCCTCATTTGCATTTCTTATAACTATTGCTTCTTTTGTTTTACTTTCTTGCTAGTGCTTCTTCATGCTCCATTTATTTTTCCAGTGTGGGATTTCCATCAATACTTATTGCTAATGAGCTTTTCATTTGGTGGGTGACCTTGGAGCTTCCCTCTCCTGGCCATGAAGACCTGGGTGCTCTTTGACTCCTTTGCTTGTACGTTTGAGAAAGGAAATCAAAGCATATTTGCAAACTCATCACAGAACCCCCCTACATTGTTCGAATTTCCTTATCATGCCAAGGTTCACTGGCTAGTTTCCTAAAGTGATCATTTTATTTCTCCCTGTGCTAGTTCATGAAATGTAAATATGCATGTGTTACTGCTTAGGCTCCACTTCTGTTGCATTTCTCATACCAGTTATTACCATTTGACCTTGTGCTTTTCTTCTTGTTAGTTGTAGATTCATTTTCAACTCATAGCCACCTCATGTGTCCAGGGTAGAACTGTTGGTTTTAGAATGGTGTGCCCTTTCAGAACAGATTGGCCTTGTTTTGTTTTGATTTCCTCAATGCTGTGTCTGCTTTGCCTGGGTATTATATTACCTCAATCAATTGAATAAATGCAAGAGCCAGTTATATGGGCCTGAGGTAAGCAGTATTGTCTGAGACTCATGGACTCTTCCAGGCAAATGAGTTCCAGTTACCTGAATCGAATAGATTGTTTTCTTCGTCTCCTCTTTGTACTACACAGAATATCTCTTGACAATGAGGCTACATGGGCCCGTAAAGATTTACAGACTTGGAAACGCTAATGAGCAGTTTCACTCCCTGTTACATGGTGAAAATGAGTTAAAATGTACTTGACAGCACTACATTTGGTTTGGTTCATCATGAAGGAATGGGAAGACTTTAAAACATGGCACCTGATGCACTGCTGTGCATGAGATTTTGAAAGTCTTATTGCATCGACATTAGGTTACATTGTTTTAGCAGATTTGTAGAGTGACCAGTGAAGCTCATGTGACGTTTATGTCATAGCTAGTTGGTGATGCTGTGAAATTTTATCATGAAAGTGAAACCTTTTCTATGTTGTTGTTAGGTGGCATTGTGTCTATTGGCAACCCTAAAACCCTCTATTTAACAGTGTGCCCTGCCCTGCACCATCTTCACAAAAGTTCCCATGTTTGAGCCCATTGTGACAGCCCCTGTGTCGATCCATTTTGTTGAAGTCCTTTCTCTTCTTTGCCTCTCTCTCCCTTACCAAGCATGATGGACTTCTCCAGGGACTAGTCTATCCTTAAAAAATGTGGGAACAAAAGTCTGACAAGTCATAGAGGCCAGTCCCACAACTGAGAGAATGCTAGTGTTCATGTTCAGCTAGTCTGCCTTCCATGACCTGCAAATGTGAAAAAATCTTTAAAAAATCTAAAATGTGAAAACATCTCAAAGCCTGGTGTAAGTACTAGGATCCTAAGACAGTTTACCAGTCAAATGCATTGAAGTTCTGTCTACTTATACGAAAATTGGAATCTAACTACATTTTCCCAATTAGCAAAAAGACGAACATGCTATAATGATATTTCATAGATTGTGCTCTTTTGTCAGTATATCCTATGGGCTTAGTGTATATTTATGTGTGAGTGTCCATTGTTCTTTGAGGGGAGTAGGCCATAATAATTACATGACAGTAGCTTTGTGTCTCAGAGTGGGAAAATTTTTGAGGATATCACTATTCATTTTTTTAAAAATCATTTTATTAGGGCTCCTACAACCCTTAACTCTATCCACGTGTACATCAATTGTGTAAAGCACATTTGTACATTCATTGCGCTCATCAATCTCAAACATTTACTCTCCAATTAAGTCCCTGGCATCAGCTCCTCATTTTTCCCCTCCCTCTCCACTCCCCCCTCCCTCATGAACCCTTGATAATTTATAAATTATTATTTCGTTATATCTTGTCCTGGCCGACGTCTCCCTTCACCCCCTTTTCTGTTGTCCATCAACCAGGTTGGAGGGCACATGTTGATGCTGGTAGTTGGTTCCAAACCACCCTGCTTTCACTCTCCCAGTATCACCACTCTCACCACTGGTCCTGAATGGATCATCCTCCCTGGATTCCCTGTGTTTCCAGTTCCTATCTGTACCAGTGTACAGAGGGTATCTATATTCTATTGCTACCTTTCACTCTTGCCATGTTACCCGTTTCCCTGTTCAATAGCTTGTTCTATCTCCATGAAAGTACAAAATACACAAGAGTGCAACTGCAGAGTGACTGGAAAGTAGGAGAGTAACATAGACACACCACAGAAAACTTCATAATTCCCCAAATAATCATCTCTATCAGCAGGTAATATGTCCGCTCTTGATCATGTAGAATTCTCCAAGACAATTCCAAGAATGCAGGGCTATGGGTTGCTACTTTGTTAGTTCATATCAGTAGCTCTCCAATGGCTAAGGAGGGGCCACAGGGAGAAGCACAAATTCTGCACTGTTTCCTGGTTGCTATCTTGCCTTCACCCTGTGCTTCATGTTCTTCTAATAAATATTCTGGTTGGTCCTGTGCAAGGAGGTGATTTGTCTCCTCCCTCCAATGGAAGAGAGGATATGAATGTGGAATTGAGGCTTTTATTTTGGTCATTCATCTGATTTGTGTGTTCTGACTGTTCTCTATTCTGAAAAAGAGATAGGAATAAGGTTGCAGTTGGTCACAAACTGTACAGAGATAAACTCATTATGCTAGAAGCATGCAGTCATTGGGATAGCATGTAATTAGTCAGGAAGTGTGTCTAGTGCAGTGGTTCTCAACCTTCCTAATGCTGCGGCCCTTTAATGCAGTTCCTCATGTGCGGTCACCCCCAACCCTAAAATTATTTTCATTAATGTAATTTTGCTACTGTTGTGAATCTGGCAAACCCTGTCAATGGGTCATTCGATCCCCAAAGGGGTCACAACCCACAGGTTGCGAACCCCTGCTCTAGTGGGTGAGGTAGGTTAGCTAAACCCTGTTGGAAATCTTTAGTAGAACAAGACCCCTGTGTCTAATCCATGTGAAATGAAGTCTCTATTTCCCAGGACTGTCATCTTCATCTTTCATATAGTGGAATGCATGGCACCTTGCTGAACCCGAATATATGGGATATTTTAGGACACTGTGGCTGTTGAAGAGGTGGCTGTGGATTTCTCTTAGGAAGAATGGGCATTGCTGGACCTTTCTTAGAGGAAACTATAGAGACAACATGTGATGACAGAAACTTTTAGAAACCTGACCTCAGTAGGTATGAATATTTTCATTAAAAAAGCGAAATGTGAGTGTGTGTGTGTGTGTGTGTGTGTGTGTTTGTAATACTCATTGATGCTACTGCAGTATGTGGGCTGTGTAATGGGAATACTTTGTTATATGAACAAATGTAGGAATTTCCTCTCAGGAGCATGCATGTCATGCTTCTCCCCATGAATCTAAAGCTTAGTGTTATAGTAACTTCTTATATCAAGTGTGACTATGAGTCTACTAAGTTTCCTTACATGTTATAAATGTGAGTGTTGACCTTTGGTGCAGAGAGTATGTGTGCATTATGCCTTGTAAGAGCTCTGTGTTTTTTACAAGGTTAACATGATAGCTTCATTTATTTAAAATCATTTTATTGGGGGATTGTACAACTCATCACAATCCATACATACATCCATTGTGTGTCAAGCACATTTGTACATTTGTTGCCTCATCCTCAAAATATTTACTTTCTACTTGAGCCCTTGATATCAGCTTCTCATTCTTTCCCTCCCTCCCCGTTCCCCTCTCCCTCATGAATCCTTGATAATTTATAAATTATTATTATTTTGTCATGTCTTACACTGTCCAACATCTCCCTTCACCCACTTTCTGCTGTCCATCCTCCATGGAGGGCATTACATGTAGGTCCTTGTCATCGGTTTCCCCTTTCTGCCTCACCTTCCCTCCACCCTCCCAGTATCACCACTCTCACCACTGGTCCTGAAGGGATCTTCTGCCCTGGATTCCCTATGTTTCAGGTTCCTATCTGTACCAGTGTCCATCCTCTGTCCAGCTAGATATTTAAGGTAGAATTGGGATCATGAGAGTGGGGGGGGGGGAGGAAGCATTTAGGAAGTAGAGGAAAGTTGTATTTTTCATCGTTGCTACATTGTGTCCTGACTGGCTCATCTTCTGTAAGGGGATGCGCAGTTGCTGACAGATGGGCTTTGGGTCCCCAACCTGCACTCCCCTTCATTCACAATGATTTGATTTTTGTTCTTTGATGCCTGATACCTGATCCCTTTGACACCTCGTGATCACACAGATTGGTGTGCATCTTCCATGTGGGCTTTGTTGCTTCTGAACTGGATGGCCACTTGTTTACTTTTAAGACCCCAGATGCTATATCTTTTGGTAGCTGGGCACCATCAGCTTTCTTCACCACATTTGCTTATGCACCCATTTGTCTTCAGCGATCATCTTGGGAAGGTGAGCATCACGGAATGCCAGTTTAATAGAACAAAGCGTTCTTGCATTGAGGGAGCACTTGAGTGGAGGCCCAATGCCCATCTGCTACCTTAATACTAAACCTATAAATATATGCACATAAATCTTTTTCCCCATGATCATATAAAAATATATTTACATATGTACATGCCTGTATTTAGATCTCTGTAAATGCCCTTTGCTTCCTAGTTCTTTCCTTTACTTCCTTTTATTTTCTTGTTGTTTTATTATCATGCTCAGCCTTCATTTGGGTTTCAGTAATTCCTCTCAGTTACATTGCCTTTGATCAATGCCTACAAGGTGTCCTACACCCTCCTTGCCACTCTAACACATCATCATGGGTCCTGTAGGTGCAATTTACAGCAATAATAAGTAAAAATTATAATAAAGTCACAGAACATGAGAGATAGAAGAGAGATTGAAATAATGGAGTTAGACACATTTCATAGTAGCATCCTCACCTCAGCCTCACTTGGTCCACATGGAGAGAGAGATTTATTGCTAACCAAGGTTTTATATTCTCTGGGGACATGTAAGCCCCCTAATTAAAGGTGAAGACATACGTCACAGGAAAGGGTTGTGCTATGGGTTATACAGTTATGGCAGGGGATGATCTAGGGGTTCATATTGCTATAGGAAGAGGAGGGAATAAGGGTATACTTGTGACAAGATGAGGGGACCCAAAATTCATGATAGTGGCCTAATTTTGGATGTCACTGAGCAGGTTTGACCTGTTCTGGCTCACTATAGAAACCATTATCAGTAGGATATAAACCTACCCTGCAGGGATCAAACTGAAACCTTTAGGTAGAAGTAACCCATTATCCTTAACAGTGGGACCTATTTGTGATGGAACAACAGATTGTCTTCAGGGAGGTAACTTGACAATCATTTACCATTAGTTGCGAGCAGTGTCCTAAGTCTAACATATATTTGGGGAAACAACTTGGGAGAAATCTTTTTGTTTCCCACAATTTTAGATCACTTATTGTTCCCTTGTCCTTGGGTTGGTTAACACCACTTCCTTCCTTTCCCCCACCTCCCCCAATCCCATGTCCACCCCCTTCCCCCAACCATGGGTCCTATTGCTTTCTCCTCCAGATTGTTTGTCCAGCCTATCTTATCTAGATAGACCTGCAGAGATAATATGTTCACACACACACACAAAGACAGCAAAACAAAGTGACAAAAGAAACAAAACAACAGCAACAAAAAAGCAATGACAAAAAAAAGAAAAACCTGTAAAAAGTTAAAGGTGTGTGTGTTTGTTGACCTTTAGGAGTGTTTTCCTGTGGAGTCTGATAGGCTGCCACACCCTGGCCCCAAAGTCTATTTTGCATACTCCCTTGGGACTTCCTCACTCTGCTCCCCATGTTCTGTTGCACGCCCTTAGTGTTTTGCCTTGGTGTGGTGGGGTCAGATTGGATGCAATTCTCACACAGTGTCTCCAGTGTTGTCCGCTGTAGGACTATGGGTCAGTGAGGGATGTCATTTCTCATAGTGGGGCCAGCCATAGGTCCTCCCTTTGCATTGGCTGCGCTGAGCGGGGGATATTGTCCTCAAGGCTTGATTGGCCAGGATGTGCTCCACTCTCTCTTTCTCCCTCTTCATTTTCTCCTGTGTGCTACATGTCCCTTTCCCTGAGCTGTAGCTTCAGTGTTGTCCTCTGAAGTAAATTCTTCCAGGGGTAGGGGGGGAAGGGGGCAAATGTCCTCGTAGTTGGGATTGAGGCTGGCCCCTCAGATACTGTTGTTATAAATAGATTTTCACCCACCCAAAATCCACAGACTTAGAGGAACATAGGGCTGACTTGGTGACAGGGAATTGGTGATTATCTTTTCACACTTTCCTTGTGATGTGTCTTTCTTTAAGAGCAGCATGTCAGATACACTCTTTTGCCCTCATATGTCACTAATGTGATGGGGACTTGCCTTGGGCTGGAGTATCTAGAAAAATACAACTATAGACACTAACATATACATAAGAAAGAGCTTTTTATCAAGAAAATATCCCAGCCCAGTCCAACTGAAGCCCGTGGATCCAATTCTAGCTGGAACATCCATGGCTCAGTGTGTTCAAGTCCTCAAACTTCAATTTTTGGGTGAACATCAATCCTTTCTGCTGTCCAGCTTAATATATGTGTGTGTATATTATATACATTTATGTGTGTCTATATATGTAACTATACAGTCACTCTAATATTATATGTGCCTAAAATCCCTTGCTTTAGTTCATTAATTCATCAGTATATGAGGACCTTCAACACTACAGAAAACTACAGGACTCTAAATCCATGACTTTCATCACAGAAAGGGTCGAAACAAATTCTGTTTCAGGGTTCTAACTTGAATACTTTTGCATTCCCTTCTCTGTAAGATAAATGCTGTAATTTTGATCATGCTGTATTTTCTTTATCTTTTTTATTAAATCATTTTATTGTGGGATTATACACTTTTTTATTATACACTCTTATCACAATCCACACATCCATCCATTGTGTTGAGCACATTTGTACATTTGTTGGCATCACTATTCTCAAAACATTTTCTTTCTACTTGAGCCCTTGGTATCAGCTTCTCATTTTTATTCCCTCCCTCCCTCATGAACCCTTGATAATTTGTAAATTTTTATTATTTCATGTCTTACACCGACCGATGGATTCTTTCACCCACTTTTCTGTTGTCCATGCCCTAGGAGGGGGTTATATGTAGATCATTGTGATTGTTCCCTCTTTCTCCCCGACCTTCCCCTCACCCTCCTGATTAGCAATTAATAATTAGTGAGTTAAGTACCAAGAGTTATTTCAGCATGTTTAAATGTAGCCTACCACGTCTTTAATATTTATTAGCTATTTATGGCATATCATGAATATTTTATAGATATTATTAAATTATGATTAGAGGAATTTTTATTTCTTTTTGGAAGGCTCTTCTTCCTTCAAAAAACTGTTAAGGGGGTGGAAGGGGAAAAGAGAGAAGCTGATACCAGGGGCTCAAGTAGAAAGAAAATGTTTTGAGAATGATGATGGCAACAAATATACAAATGTGCTTGACACAATGGATGTATGTATGGATTGTGATAAGAGTTGTATGAGCCCCCAATAAAATGGTAAAAAATGTTTTGGAAATTTTGATTGCAACATATGTACAAGTGTGGTTAACACCATCGAATGGTGGATTGTTATAAGATTTGCAAGACAACCCCCACCAATAAAATGATTAATTAAAAAATGTTAACCTGATTGCTCTAGTTAGAACATACAGTCAATTTTTAATATTACTGGTAAAACTGAACATTTATGTTTGTCCTTTTTCTGATGTGGGGTAATGTTTTTTCAAGTATGAAATTTTGACTTTATCTTTTTAGGAATGTATATTGGCATATTAATATATTGAACTATATCTGCTTTATATTAGATTTGTAGAGGTTTTTTCCTTAGCATTAAAAGCCTTTGACTTTGCTTAGTATGTTTCTTTGTCTATTTAGATTATCCTTTTTTTACATTAATTGGTATATTACAGTGCTTATTTTCATGTTAGATGAATTCTAGGATAGATTCCAAGTACTCATCATATGTAATTATTTTCATGTGTTTTTGACTCAATTCCCAATATTTTCAAGAACTTTTTCATGTAGATCCATTATCAATATTGGTCTACAGTTTTCTTGAAGTTTCATGATCTGACCTTGTTAACAGGTTATTACTGGTCTCATAGAAAATGTTAGTAAGTGTACTCTCACGATCATTGTTATGTTTCACCCAATAATGTGAACTTAGACAAAAAGCATAAATTGTTTATTCATACTGTGTGAATACTCTGGTGTCTAGCTGCCAGAATCTTCAAATTTAATCTGTCTTCCAGTTAGCCTTGAAGTTTCTCATGGAATTTAATTGTGATTCAGTTGATTATAGACCTTCTGAACATCCTGAAACCCACCCAACTCTCATCAATCACTTGCTCTGGCTGGATCCTCTAGTCTTGCAGCTGACCCCTCAGTGTAGAGTGATAAATGATTTACACTCCTCTTGAGGGACAAATCGTCACTCACACCTGAGACTATGGTTGGGACATCCTTGAACTCAAGCCAATAAGCCCACTCCCACAGTGTGTGTTGTTTGCCATCAGTCAGCATTACCTAGAAAGTTTGGAATCCAGAATTGAGGCCAAGATGACAAAATGGTTGGTAAGTCATCTCTTTTCTGGATCCATCTTGTACTTTTAAGCTTTTGCCCTCACCTTGGCTCTTGCCATGGCCCATCTACCTTAGCCCTTGCCATTCCTTGACTGTAGGCTGCAGTCTTTCCCAAAGGCTTTAAAATTGGATATCTGTAAACACAAGAGTTTAAGAGCGTAGCAAATAAGGATTCCCTTGGCAGGTTTTCTTGTTTAGGATATCTCTGTGTTGGCCAAGGTACGTCTAGGATGTCCTACTGGTGTCCCTCTGTCTCTTGTTGTCCACCTGTACAACTTTCTCTACTTACTACACTATGATGCATAAATGGGTACCCAACCATATTCATTTCTTCACACACAATTGATATCATAAAGAATACCCAGGATGCAAGGGGATTGGGGCAAGTTATACTTGAGGAAAAGCTCAGCCTACTTTGGAGTAACATCTATGAACATGAATCAGCTTGATCACTTTCACCAAATATGTCAAGGGTTATGGTCTGAGGTGCACTATGGGCTGGTAAAGAACATTCTTCATAAAATATTCCTTTCTTCAGTTAGATTGCCGAAGAAAAGAAGGTATTTACCTTCAATGGAGCCTTAAATACTTGCGCTTTATTCTAAAACAAAATATTGTGTATATAGGATGTGAATCCAAAGTTGATGATGATATTTGAGAAATTAGTAAAATGCTGTGTAAAGAGAGTGGGCTTTTGTTTAATGCAAACACCCTCAGCTTGGAGTGTGATTTGGATCCCAGTTGGTGAGGGTGGTCACTATTTAGCCCAAGAAGTACAGGCCAAGAACCTGATATGCCTTTTTCAGCATTGCCTCCTCTTCTGTTTCAGATCAAAGATTTGCCACAGAGAAATATGGTCCAGTCTAGGGAGCTAGAAATCTGGTACTACTGTCTTGCACATTGAAGCATCACAAGGAAGGATTTCAACTTCTGACTGGGTTGTAAACCAAATCCATTCACCTGACTCCAGGGTGAGCATCCCTGGGGTTCCTGGGGGCAGCACTGGGCAGAGGAACTTGAGGGAAAGGAGTAGGGATCTGGGCTTCCTGGAGTCTGAATCCAGGAAAGCACCAGTGTACAAGGATCCAGGCTGCCCCATTGGTCAGGGTCTGAGCAATTTGAGCATCTCCCTGAAAGATAGAATTCACTTGTTATGAAACCATTTATAATTATATTAGAACTTAAATTGTGAGCACTCCAATTTCCAAAAGGTTGCTGGCATAGTGGTTACAGATTGGACTGCTAACTGCCAGTCAGAGGTTCAGAATTACAAGTCACCCCTGGGGAGAAAGACAAGGTTTCCAATCTTGTAAAGAGTTACAGTCTCAGAAATCGACAAAGGGCTGTTCCACCTCCTTTTAAAGTGTTGCTATAATCAGAATCCACTCGCTGGCACTGAGTTGGGTTTAAGGTTTTCATTGGTGATGACAGTGACAACTCTGTCCATTTGCTGCATCCCCAATTTGATTAAGCCTCCATTGAATTCATTCTGATCATTAACCAAGAATGTAGATCATCTTCCCTTTGGGGAGAATGCCTTAGAAAATAGATTGCCTGTACTCCTCTCCAGCCAGCCCCTTCCCAGGGCCGTCCTAGATGTGTCCTTGATGGAGCTCACCTTACTGAGGACAGCACAGGGGCCGTTGTCATGAGTCTGGCCTTGATTGCCTCAGTTTGAAGGGCCTGGACGATTCATGTAAGTCCTTCTATCTAATAATGTGCATGTCCCAATTATGGTCCCATTCCTGCTGCTACTGTCCCACTTGTAGCTGTGATGTACTGATCTGCCACCAATCATGATCTGTGACATGGCCTTTTGTTCTGTGCCCTATTATCCAGGGTCTTGACTGAATCCTCAGTTGCATTTGAACTACTGATGGCCTCCCTTATCCATATGATATGTGAGTGTGTGTCTTTTGTTGTCTCTTAAAGTTTAATAAATGTCCTCCTTAAATTATATTTGACAAAGGGGTTACTTTTCTACCTTAAAGCGCAATTTAGGATCATCAGTGACTCAAGGTACAATTCTTTGGGACAACATCTTAACAGCCACCCTGCAGGTGAGGTCAGGCCCTGCAACCCCCTGGCTTCTGTCCTGAATGGGCAAATGTTACAAAGGTCTTTTCATTCTGCGGATAAATGTTCACTCTGCACCTTAGCCTCACACCAAACACACTCAGCTCTATGTGGGTTGGCAAATCTAGTTGCCAAGATAAGTACTCAGATGTACCCCCATTTCACCTCCTAACCTCCTGCCCAAAGGCACTCACGTCTCTTGTTCTGTGACCTGGGAATCCCACTGCTCTGTTTCAGTCTCTTGGTTCTGCTGCCACCATGTCTCTGTTGCTGCTTCTCCCCATCACTTCCTCTCTTGTGTCACAGCTCTCTGTCTTCTGGATTGAAGAGTTTTAGTGCAAGAATGTAGTATCCAAAGGCCCCTACTTCTGGCTCTTCTTTTTTGATGGTAGTGAGATCCCAGTTTTTGTCTCTGAAATGACTCAATTAGTCCTAGGACGATTTCCAGTGTGACTAATCTTCAGGTTAGGTTTTAGACAGTTTATTTAGGTAACCACAATGCACAAAGTACCGAGTATTGTTGGGCAAGCTGCCCAGTCCTCTTGAAGCAAAAAAAACAAACTCACTGCCATCAAGTTAACACTGACTCATAGTGAGCCTTTAGGACAGGGTCGAACAGCCCCCGTGAGTTTCCAAGACTGTAACTCTGGCGGAGTAGAGAGCCATGTCACTCATGGTTGATAGAAGCCCCATCCTGCTTTTGAGGAGAAATTGGGAGTTTCCAACTGCTGAACTTGCAGGTGACAGCCCGACAGTCACCACTGTGCCACCAGGGCTTCTTTGCCTCGTTCGCATTGGCAGGAGACAAACCCATGTAAATGATTTGGAAGAAGTTAAGGGGACATAGCTAGAAAGACTGTATACTTGTATAGGCCAACTGTCTAACTCAGTGATTCACAACCTTCCTAATGCCCCAGCCCTTTAATACAGTTCCTCATGTTGTGGTGACCCTCCAGCCATAAAACTATTTTCATTGCTACTTCATCACAGTAATTTTGCTACTATTGTGAATCAGGCGACCCCTGGGAAAGGGTCCTTCAGCCCCCAAAGTGGTCTCAACCCATAGATTGAAAACCGCCAATCTTAACTGCATTAGGTACTACAAATAATGCTACATTAAAAACGTTATCTATATTGGGATTCAAAAATGCACTCACTATTGGGGAATGTATACTTTTTCATATATATATAAATATAAATTTCAATCTAATAGATGTCATGTAAGTGTTTATTATGGAGCCTTGGTTTTAACATATGCTAAGAGTTGGACTTCTATCCTCAAGGTCAGAGGTACACACCCATTAGCATCCTGTTATGCCTTTAAAGTCTTGAAAGCTCTGTACAGCAGTTCTCCTGTGTCCTATCTGCAGATTATACGTTTAACTCTACTTGATGGTGAGTTTTAAAGTGATTATACAATTTATAGTTCTTCTATAAAATACTCATTAGTTTATAATAGCTCTTTATATAGCCCATTTAAAATGTTTCCAGATGCTTTAATTAACATATTTATCTTAAAGATTCATTCGTTATTCTCCTTGAGAGTCACACAGTAAGGAATTGATAGTTCTGTATGCTGTGTGGTAGGGATTCAAATGTTTTGTTTCTTCTTTCTGACATTTATATTTGATTGTCCAATCTCTATTTGTTATAAAGTAATCTTTTATTCACATGTATGAAAATTAATGAGTTTTATATTTTATTGCTCATGTTATAAGCATGCTTCCCAATACTCATTGAGGGGACCATTAACAGTATTGGGGACTTTGTGTGTTAAGAGGGAAAGAACAGCAACAGCATCTGGACCTACAGGTTATGTGTTACTCACATTGTATTCTCCCATCAGCTTGCAGATGGTGCATCACCAGCAGCTTAGAGGAAGGAGGAAGAAGCACCTGGTATTATTATTTTGGGGATGTCCTCATGAGAGATTGAAACTTGTGAGCATCATTAGCTGATCCACAAAAAATAAACAGAGCATCCCAGTTGCCGGCAGTGTTATAAGGATCAGAGAAAATGCCCAAAGCTCAGGTGATTTTGATGTGTTTTTTATCCGTTTCTGTATTTCCTACTGGAATTGTAGGAGCCTGTGTAATACTGATTCAGTTCAGTGGAAAAGTGGAGATTTGAAATACTAGAAGTTAGAGATAAACTTCGACTCTGACTTCAATATTTGGCTGGAGAATATTAGGAGTATATTGATCATAGGATTTACATAAACTACTGACATTGAACATAATATATCAGTGAGGGTTCTTTGGATGACATTATCTTCCAACTCGTAGTTTATTATTCTATGGCCAGCTCCTGAGAAGCATTCAAATGATATGTTATGCATAATTTTTAAGGAGAAATAAAATCACATCTTTAGGAGAGTTCACTATTCCATGGGACTTTGTTTGAGTAAGTTCCTTTAAAGCTTCTTTCTGAAGGTTATATATTAGATAATCTCCCAAACAGCAGCATTCTCATCAATGCTTCTAACATGGACCCTGTAGCAGTAGTGGTTTAAAAATGGCTGACAGCAGCTCACCTCCTCACACTATGGAAGCAGGAGAGAGAATCAACATCAGCTGTGATTTGTATGAGGCAGAGCTTAGACAGACCTGTACCCTGCAGTAGGTTTCCAGTTATGACACCAGTATCTTTGCCACAGCCCTCTCCTACTCAGCTCAGTAATTTTTTTTGCAGTTTCCATGGGCTAATTACAGTTCAGAGTCACAGGTAACAGAGTGTAATTTGATATCAAAATCAATAGGCTACACATTGGCTTTCATATTAAAGAACCATGTAAGCACATTTGCTCTTCTTCAGGGCAGGCCTGCTTTCCCTGTCCTCTATCAGACATTTTTCCTTCTATAGGTTGGCTCATTTCTTAGTTCCATCTTTATAGGGTCCTCTCACCTCCTTTGGGATATCCTCTTCTTGATTTTCACTGCCTCCCCACTTTCTTGGCTGAAAAGTCCTATCTGGACCTGTCACCATTGGCTCTCTCACTGTGTCCCATCTGCCCTTGTCATTTTCTCCATTACACAGCTCTTGACCTGTGAATAGTACAGTTCATTTTGCAGGAGCAACAGTAGACCGGTCCCTATGAGGTAGAGGTTCAAGATGGTCCATGATTTGCTCTCCAGCATCTCACAAAACTAAATAGTTATCAAGTAAATAAATCACTCTTCAAGATGTGGAAGCTGGTGAGTCCCCAATCTGTATAGAGGTCAGGGATCAATCTGTAAGGTTCTCCTCATTCATGTGTTTGCAAAGGCTGATGAACCAGATCATCAGGGCAGAAAACAGTCCACTGCCTCACAAAGTGAAGTTGTTGAATCTGGTCTGATAATAGGTAGCAGGGGCTGAGGAACCCAAATGGGAAGGTCAGACAGCAAGCTGTTGACTCATGGAGTGAGTGTATTAAGCTCTCCAATTAGGTCACACAGGCAGCTTGCAGTTGTCATTCAAGGAAATGGCTCATGAATTTCTGGAAGCTGCAAATCCCTAATCCATGGGTTCATTCTGAACTGTGTGGCTGCAGGGGCTAACAAAACCAAATCAACAAGTCAGATGACAGGAAATGTCTCTTTCTCTCTCTTCTCAAACCATGCCTGCAGTTCTCTCTCTCCCTCTTGACATGATGGCTTCTTGGGTCAACCTAGCACCTTCCCTGCCTAGGCAAGGTAAGGAGGGCTCCAGAGGTCCACCCAACAGAACTACGAGTGGCCCTTGCAGAGCATGTGGTGAAAGATGGCAGGTTCAAGAGGACCTTGCAATTAAAATTAAGGCCATACAGTCTGAAGGTGGCTGAGAAGAATTTGTCTTAAGGTTGTCAAGAGGAGCTTGTCCTAAGGTGGCCTTTAGGAACTTAGAAAGTTGTTCTGCATTCAGGGAGATATTGCCCATGAACATTCTGATCTTGGTTCTGGTTAAAGCTGCTTGTTCCTGATCCCAAGTTGTACCTTGTTCATGAATAGACACTTTGTTCTGTTGAGTTTTGTGTGGTCATAGCAGCAGATTACCAGACCCAGAAGTGAGACAAAGAGTGGTGTGAGAGGAATGACTTGTGTAAGAGTTGACAAAAAATGTTGGAGAGCTGAGGTATGTTTGACCTCCCCCATCTGAAATGTTCCTGATACTTATTGCCACTGAAGGTTCCGAGCCTCTTATAATGGTGATACTAGTAGAAGCCCTAATTCCATTTCATAATAAACAGGTGTTTATCTACCTTGTGGGAGTATAAAGCTGAGCAATTTCACTGGAACTCAAAATTCTAATGTTATGAGTAGGTGCATTATTTTGGGGCATGCAGGTCCCCAACACTCGAAAAGTGATCCTCAGGAGTGACATTGCAATTGCAACAAATATTAAAAGACAGAGAGCAGACAGTAAGACACACGGACTCTCTTCCCAGGTCAGGACTGAGCGTGAATGTATTTTCCAATGGGTGTATATATAGTGGAGCTTACAGATCTTTCCATAAGGCGTGCATGTCATTGCCGTTAACATATGCATAGTCAATGGGTAATAATATCATAAGTGGGTAACATAATAAATAAGCAAGAGTGTGACTCACCATCTTGACCTAGTGCTAGTTGACTTGAAACCCATCCTGTGCCCTCCCCAAGCATTTGCTACATTTATGGTGGGTTGGCTACAGAACCTGATTGCTCTGATCTACAGATAACCTTCAGGCATGGTGAAGTAGCCAGGTTCAGAAATGATTCATCTACTATGGTACCTCCTTTAAGACTGCTCCTTAATGGAGAATTATTGCAGGGGGTGGGTGGGGGCACATTATTTGGCCTGGAGAATGTGTATTTGAAAACATTTATTTCTCAGAACAATGGAGATCTTTCTGAAAATCGGGCTAGTTTTCTGGGCTGATGGTTGCGAATATAGAAATAAGGTCAACTATTTTCTACCAAGTCCTCAGTTAGTTTTTATTACTGTTTTGATTTCTTTACTGTAAGATATATATTTTTAAATCTTCAAATGGAAAATACACCATTAAATAGACTCCTCTTACTATAGGAATCACTGACCTTCAATGATGTGGCTATAAAGTTCACCTGGGAGGAATGGCAGCTCCTGAACCCTGCTCAGAAGACACTATATCAGGATGTGATGTTGGAGAACTATCGCAACCTGGTTTCTATTGGTGAGGAGAATTCTCAAGTCATTGGCTCTATCACTGACTTTTCCTATTTTAAGTGTTGAAATCCTTGCTGTGTCTGTGGTGTTCTCAAAGCGATAGATTCTCATTGCATTCTCTGGTCCGAGATTAGTGGGTTAGGCCTTCTACCCTTGAGAAAACACTATTTACTTTGTTCCTTTGAACATTATTTTCCTAGAAATACAACATTCTGCAGGCTTTACAAACTTTAGGTTAATTTTAGTGTGACTAAGATGCTGTAATTTCTCATAACCAGGTTATCTAGTTGTCACCTCAGAAGCTTTCTCTCAATTGGAATAAGAGAACTGTGTTCGGTATTAGAAACAAGCTATAGTGGAATTTTTTCAGATGCATAGTCAAAATACCTTAAGGGGAGTTGACTGGGGGATTTGATTCAACTGGTAGAAGGCTCACATGTATAATAGGTGTCAGAAAATGTATAAAAATTGCACAATTCTTTGAATTCTTCTAGATGTTGAGTGAAGTAGACATGTAGCTCTTATGAAATTAAATTTCCATTTACTTGTTTTACACTACTGTATGTTTGCTTGAATAAGTTTCTTTAACATTCTGAAATTTTCTCTCTTTTGTATGCTACCACTTTACTATGAAAATCCATCTTGCTAGACTCTCTCCAAACAGAGAACTCTGAATTTGTAACTGTCCTCTGAGCACAGCACATTCCTCCCCTACTGGGTAAGAATGGATTTCCCTTTGCAGTATGCAGCACCATCTTGGATCTTGAACTCCCACCATAAACGGGTCTCCTTTGGGCTTCCTTAGTTTCCGCCCTTGGAGTTTCTCTAAAAGTTTTGGTGTCCATTTTCTCATTTGTTGTCCTGTTCTTTTAAAGTTTTCTTCATGCAGGTGATATAAGTTCTTTCTGTTTTCTTATAGAGATGGTCAAATTGCCTTCTTCTGTTGCAATTCTTTAACAGACATGTTTCTCCATATTTTACTCCTTTTGGTGAAACACATTTATGACTTCTGTTATTTTCAGGTATCTAAAATTATCTTCCTAGCAAGAAAATTATCAGCTTAAAGCATATTTTAGTACTATACCTTAAATTTTTTTCTACCTGTAAGATTTTTTTTTAAGTTGTCTGTTCCTCTAGTAATTTTGGAAGTGGAAAGGGCATGTTTTTTTTTCATTACGCACATGTCTGCTGTGTATTCCTTAGTATGCAGTGTGCCTTCCTTAGGCCCACCCCTTCTTAATAGGTTCCAATACACGAATGATGACCTTTGCTGCTTCTAAAGAACATTTTTGCAGTATATTCCAATAGATTTTGTTGCTGTTATTCAAACAATGCGTAATATATTCAACATTGCTCTTTTCTTTTCTGTCTTTTGAGTAGCCTTTTGGTTTCCTTATGTAAGATGTCTTTCGTGTCATCCCACATATCTAGTCTCAGTCACTAGTCTTCAGTCATCAGTCTTTTATTCCTCAAGTTTATTTTTTATGTAGTCTCTCAGCTCTGTGATCTAGCTACTTTTCCTTGCTTTTACTTGGATTTGAGCAATTGATCTGTTCAACAGATAACCCATGTGTGTGTTTTGACTAATGAGCTTTTCCACCATTTCTTTCTATAGATGTGGTTGATTTGATTTTCATTTGTTCCAATCCAAAAGATCCATATGTATAGTTTCCATTTCTGGTGCTTAATAAGAAATTTGGTATGAATTCATCATTAGTCTCAAAATTTTATCAGTAAACTTGTATGTCCTGTCACTATTGTTACATTTTCCCATTACTGATACTTTCCCCAAATTTTACATTCATCACTGTATATGATTGTATGGTTGATCAATATCAGGCTGCAAAACTCATGTGAAATTTTCAATATATATTTTTCAATATTTTGTTGGGAGCTCTTATAGATATCATAACATCCCATAGTTCAATTACATGGAGGAGTACTATACAATTGCTACCACAGTTTGAAACGTTTTGTTCTTAAATTCCTTGGTATTAGCTCCACTTTATGCTCTCCCTCCTCCACCCTCAATTTCTTTATTGTGGAAAACAGAACCTGGATGAAAGCAGCCTTATCTCTATACTCCTGACCACAGAGCATGGAAGACCAGTACTAGTGTTAGAAGAAAACCTTCTCAAGCCCCAAGGATAAAGCTAGAGCTGAAGTGCACAATCCCCAGATAGAGTTTTCTCCGCAATGCCCTCCAGTAAGATGTTAGTGTACAGCTCCTACAGGCAGCTGACTTCTTGCTACTCAGCTAAAATTTGCCTAGCTATAAAAACAATCAGCTTCCCTTTGTTGCTATCACTCAAGCAATCAACTATCCCTTTGTCTCTTAAATGCCCTCTGGATGGGTCATAAAAGGTTGTGTAATTGAAGGGCAGAAATAAAAAGACTTTGTATGTTTCACTAATTTATGTAATCTCAGGGCATGCAGCCCCCCTGCCCACCTCTCAGACACCTACCTACCTAACAAGGTAGGCAGGATCTTTAATCTGGGATGCCGGAACTAATTGGATGAGCAATTTAAGACCAGTGTTGAGGGCAGGTGGAGTAGAGTAACTGTCTCCTTAGCAGGGTGAACAATAACAACACGTCTGCTCTTGTAGTTAAAGCTACTGGCAGATAGTAATTAGCCATGTGCTGGTATGAGGTATCATTAAGGTAACACTATAATGAGAGGATATTGTGGGGATGATTTTTAATTAGGAGAATGTAACTGGGACTCTTTTCCAGCTTACAAGTGTGAATGCCTCTCCACCTAGATACCAGGCTTTGCAATCTTCCTTCATTCTGAGGATAAATAATATGTCTGCACCACTCTTCTTGACCCTCACCTTCCCACAGCCTGATACTTATCATCAAGTATTCTAAAAAAATTCAGGTCCTGAATAAAAAAATATTTTCTTCTATTAAATTGGCATTCTATCATGCTCACCTTACCGACACAACCACTGAAGACAAAGCGGGTGAATAAACAAATGTGGTGAAGAAAGCTGATGGTGCCCAGCTATCAAAAGATAAAGTGTCTGGGGTCTTAAAGGCTTCAAGGTAAACAAGTGGCCATCTAGCTAGAAGCAAAGGGATCAGGTATCAGGCATCATCAGAACAAAAAATCTTACCAGAGTGAATGAGGGAGGGAGTGCAAAGTGGAGATCCAAAGCCCATTATTAGACCACTGGAGATCCCCTTGCAGAGGGGTCTTTGGGAGGCAATCAGCCAGACAGTGTGTGATGTAGCAACGATGAAAAATACAGCTTTCCTCTAGTTCCTAAATGCTTCATCCCCCTGCACTCTCATGATCCTAATTCTACCTTGCATGTCTGACTAGACCAGAGGGTATACACTGGTACAGATAGGAGCCAGAAACACGTGGAATCCAGGGCGGATGATCCCTTCAGGACCAGTGGTATGAGTGGAGATACTGGGAGCATAGAGGGAGGGTGGGTTTTAAAGGGGAAACCGATTAAAAGGATCTACATGTGACCTCCATCCGGGACGGACAACAGAAAAGTGAGTGAAGGGAGATGTTGGACAGGCAAGATATGACAAAATAATAATTTATAATTTATCAAGGTTTCATGAGGGAGGGGGGTGTGGGAAGAGAGGGGGAAAATGAGGACCTGATTCCAGAGGCTTAAGTGGAGAGCAAATGTTTTGAGAATGATAAGGGCACTGAATGTACAAATGTGCTTTACACAATTGATGTATGTATGGATTATGATAAGAGTTGTATGAACCCCTAATAAAACGATTATTTTTGCAGTCTATCTGCAGCAAGGTCCGGGGTTCCCTCAAGGTGGGTAATGGCATCGGTGAGGAGACAGAAACCACACGACTCAAAGGTTATGGGTGACTGTTCCAATTTTATTCACGCAAAGCTTCAGCATATATATTCTTTTTCTTGGCTTAAAGCTTATGGCCTGAGATCATTCATCAGGAAATTCTCAGGCCACAAGACCATGACAAGTTACATAAATCACATCATGATTCTTGGTAAAAAATTAGTACATCTTGAAACTACAACTTTCTCAACTACAAGGGTGATAGACATAAACCTTCTAACAATAACTGAGCACATTCCATCCAACTAGGGTGCATTGTTCTAACTATGAAATCATTAAAGCATTAATACATTTCATTATCAAAAATTACTTGACAGGCTTTGGCTGTTCTTTATGTTCCTTCTTGGGCTGTTCCTCTAGGGTTTTCATTTCTTGTTCTTTCTTTTCCACTAAGTTCCCATAAATTAAACTCCCAAAAGTCTTTCTGTACCAAGATATGAGTTGCCTCACAATAGGTAGCTTTGTTTCCGTGGACTTCAAACACCACGGGGCCTTCCTCTTGCTAACCTTTCCATAAAACTTAAACTACTAAAATGAACTTGTACACCTTCTTTGTTAACCATTCTTATGCCATTTTCATTACAAGCCCCTGTATAAGGTAAATCAGGGTCAGGAACTCTATTTCTCTTTGGGTTATTTCCTGGAGGGGGATGCCGTATTTTACCCCCTATGCTGTAACCAATATAAGAAAAGGGAAAAACTGGGGGAAAGAGGATGACAATTTTTTTAAGTCTTACATAGAAGCTTCCAAATGAACCTCTGAGATTTCTGTGAGTTTTGGTTGCACTAGCTCAGCCTGCTCAAGATCGACCATAAATTCCTTAAGTGGGGTTTCTGGCATCCAGTTTCTAGTTTTATTATACAATACACTCTGCACGCAGTCAGGACATGGATCTTTCCAAACCATAGGAAGGGAAGTAACCTCAACTTCTGGGGAATATTCCTCAGTTGACATCAGTTGTTTCCTAAAAGGGTAAGTGATCAAAATTATCAGGAACCAGAGAGCAGCTACAATTATCAATAATGATATCAGGCCTATAATTCCAAAGGGTTCACGGGGTTCGCGGAAGGGACCTTCCTTGGTGGAGCCTTCTTTAAATGCTCCTCCATGCACTGACTTTGTCAAGGCCCATGGTTGGAAGTGTTCTCGGCAGATTATAATAAAAATTCAGGATATTCCCACATTCATACTTGTCTGTTATGTTGTGTCTTGCCTTCTGGAGGTTTGCATACCTCGCTACCATATGAACTCACTGTTAAACGACCTCGCGCTCTTATTCCGGCACCAGAGATGAGACAACTCTACCCTGTTTTTGCTGTCTGCTTTATCTTCTTTAATGCATATGCCATTTCTAAGGGCCCATTCGACTTTGGGGCTGGATCCCTCACTTTATGTTTGCTTTAATTGGTGCACAAATCTAAATAACACAGGTAGTAAGTGGTCTTGCCTACCACTGACAAAACAATCCTTCAGGGAAGAGCTTTCAATGTGCTTTTGGATAATGAATATGATGCCAGTCTTGAATTTGGGTACCTGATTATCTAATTAAAAATAGCCAGTACCGGTCTACTAAATTTGAATAATGTATAAACTATCAATCTTTTAACATTCCATTTTGTTTTGACAACTTGCAAATTTTTCATATTTCATGTATGCCATTTTCCAATTATTAGAGGATGTTTGCAGCTATTTTATTTTCCTTTTCAGTCATGCCATGTCAAGCACTGAAGGTTCCCAAAGCTCTTCTTCTATCTGCATCATTATTGTTGACTATACTTTGAGGATTTAGTACTTGTTCATTGTTATTTCATTGCCATTAAACCTGAGGGCTGCATATTCTAGAAGTAGATCACTATGTCTTCCTCCTAGTCCCTATTTCTGGAGATTCCACTAAGACCTGTCTACCATGGGTGATCCTTCTTGTATTTGAAATACTGGGTGGCATTGCTTCTGGCATCAAAACAACATGCAAGCCACCACAGAACAACACTGTAAGATAAGTGATGCAAGCTAGAACAGACTCCATAAACATAAAGAATATGTTTCTGTACCATAAAACCTTTCCTATATACCTGTAAAAATGCGTTTCTCCCAAGTAGAACATTTGGCATTTTTCACATTCACAACTTTATCTAGTACTTAGTTGTCTTTCAGTAAAGGTTAATGAAATGAATACATCTAACCTCTACCAATTGGAACTAGCAAGCCTTATCACATCTGCGGTCTATTGGTTTCAATTTGTTCCTTCTAGTACATTTGTTGTATATTTTCATGTACCTCTTTAAGCAAATCCCTAATCTGTATCCATGCATCACTTTCATATCAAACCTGATTTCTACAATAACTATTTTTAACATTTGGATTGCTTACACAGTTGTATTTCATCCAATGGACATTAAGCATAGTGTTTTATTTATATTCACATAAAAGGGTTATTACTAAAGATCTACTTTGTCAATGCATATTTTAAGGGGTCCATTGTAAATCAAGATGTTGAAAAGAGTCAATTTTCTGTTCTTTTATAGATATCCAGAAAGATGATGATCATTTGCTTGAGCACTTGCAATGTGAAAGATACATGGACAGAATGGAACAATGCTATAAATTTAATACATTGGAAAGTACTGTTTATCAGCACAAAAATAATTTCCTACCAAAGGAAACTTATGAGATGTTCGGTTTATATGAAAAAATTGTTAAATCAGATTTAATGGTTCTGGAATTAAATCAGGACAGAAGCAAGAAAACACAGAAGTCATTTGTGCTCAAGCAAGATGAGGAAACTTTCCTCCACATTGAACAAGAGCAATTTTGTACTGAAATGAAATTCCCTGAGTGTGAACAGTCCAGGCTTCTGAAATCACAGTGGATTCAACATCAGGAATCTGATGCAATTGAGAAATCACACACAGCTGATAAATGTGGGACATCCTTCATCGAGGAGTCTGTGCTCTATGAGCAACGGATCACTGATACACTAGATAAGAACTATGAATGCAGTCAGTGTGGACAAAACTTCAAGAAAGTGTTCAAACTCAATGAACATTATCAAAAAAGTCATGAAAGACAAAAGCTATATCAGTGTTTGCAATGTGGGAAAACTTTCAAAAGTGTGTCATACCTCAAGGGACATCAGGAATCTCATGTGGCAGGAATGTCCTATATATGCAGTGAATGTGGGAAAGACTTCACCAGGAAGGGTGATCTCACTGCTCATCAGCAAACTCATACTGCAGAGAAACCCCATGTATGTAGTGAATATGGGAAAGGCTTCATTCAGAAAACTCATCTACGGACTCATACAGGAGAAAAACCCTATGTATGTGATGAATGTGGAAAAGCGTTTCTCTGGAAGTACAATCTCACTGTCCATCAGCGAACTCATACTGGAGAGAGACCCTATGTATGTGATGAATGTGGAAAAGCCTTTAACTGTAAGAATGGGCTCACTGTTCATCAGCGAACTCATACTGGAGAGAAACCCTATGTATGTGGTGCATGTGGCAAAGGCTTCATTCAGAAAATACATTTTAAAGCTCATCTACAAACTCATACTGGAGAGAAACCCCATGTATGTGGTGAATGTGGCAAAGGCTTCATTCAGAAAACACATCTGAAAACTCATCTACGAACTCATACAGGAGAGAAACCCCATGTATGTGGTGAATGTGGAAAAACCTTTAACTGGAAGAACGAGCTCACTGTTCATCAGCGAACTCATACTGGAGAGAAACCTTATGTATGTGATGAATGTGGAAAAACATTTATTGGGAAATCTGCTCTCCTTTATCATCAGCGAACTCATACTGGAGAAAAACCCCATGTATGTGATGAATGTGGAAAAGCCTTCAACTGGAAGAGCAGGCTCACTCTTCATCAGAGAAATCATACTGGAGAGAAACCCTATGTATGTGATCAATGTGGCAAAGCCTTTATCGGGAAGACTGCTCTCACTTATCATCAGCGAACTCATACTGGAGAGAAACCCTATGAATGTGGTGAATGTGGCAAAGCCTTTATCGGGAAGACTGCTCTCACTTATCATCAGCGAACTCATACTGGAGAGAAACCCTATGAATGTGGTGAATGTGGAAAAGCTTTTATCGGGAAGACTTCTCTCACTTACCATCAGCGAATTCATACTGGAGAGTAACCCAATGTATGTAATTAATGTGGCAAAGCCTTTATTTGGAAGGAAGACATCACTGATCATCAACGATCTCATATTCTACAGAAGGGGTGTCAAACTGGTCGCCTGTGAGCCACGTGTGGCCCCTGAGGTAAAATCTGAAATAAAATGTAAATAGAAAAATTATTATGAAGGAAATAACACTTAGGGAAGATCAAGGCAATGCTGTACACAAAATTCCTTCATTAACGCTTTAACTACTGAAGATGAGTGAAATCACAAAAATCAAAGTTGTTCATTTTAATTGAGTTAGACACCCTTGCTGTAGAGAAACCCCATGTATGTGATGAATGTGGAAAAGCCTTTATCAGGAAGAATTCCCTCACTTAACATCAGTTACCTCATACTGGAGAGAAGTCCAATGGATGCGATGAAGGTGGAAAAGGCTTTATCAGGAAGAAGGACCTCAGTGTTTATCAGGGAACTCATACAGGAGAGAAACCCCGAGAATGTAGTGAATATGGCACAAGTTTCATTCAGAAAGGAAATCTCAAAATTTATGTGTGAGGGAAACCAGCCCCTAACACATCATCATAGGTCCCGTAGCCGCAATTGTACAATGATAATAAGTAAAGATTATAGTAAAGTCATAGACAGCATGAGAGATAGAAGAGAAATTGAAATAATGGAGTCGGACGCATTTCATGGTAGCATGCTCACCTCAGCTCCACTTGGTAGTCCACGTGGTGATAGAGAGATTTATTGCTAACCAAGGTTTTGTATTCTCTGGGGACGTGCAACTCCCCAGTTACAGGGGAAGACATGTCACAAGAAAGGGTTGTGCTCATGGCTTGCCCTTCTATGAGACATGATGCCCCTCAGTGACTAAGGGCGATACAGGGGACAGCACCGGAGACACAGTGTGGGAATTGCACCTGACCTGATCCCACCACACCGAGGCAAATCACTGGGGGAGTGCAGCGGAACAGCAAGGGAATGGAGTGGCAAGGTCCCCAGGGAATGCTGAAAGTGGACTTTGGGGCCAGGGCGTGGTGCCCCAACAGACTGGACTGGAAAACGCTCCTAAGGGCCAGCAAACGATCCCTGAACTAACTACAAGCTTTTCTCTTGTGAACTGTTTTATTCTGTTCTTTGTCAGTGGTTTGTTTTTGTGGTTTTGTTGTCTGGTTGTATACTGTTGCTTTGTTTTCCTCTGTCTTGTTTTCGTGCATGTTAGTGACTCCACAGGTCTGTCTGAATAGGACAGGCTGGATGAACTATCTGGAGGAAAAACAACGGGACCGATAGTTCCGGGGGGACTTGGGGTGGGGGGGTAGGGGGGGTACAGAAGTGGTGTTAACAAACCCAGGGACAAGGGAAAAACATGGGACCCCAAATGGTAGAGAAGGGGGAGTGGCAGGCATGGTGGGAAATGATCAAGGGTAAGGTTGCTTAGAGAAGAGGTATACTCTAGCCCAGGTGGTGATGAAGCATGGTAGTAGGGCAGGAGTAAAGTCAAGGGAGATGGAGGAAAGAGCTAGGAGTCAAAGGGCATTCATGGATGTCTAGACAAAGACATGTACATGCAAATATATATAGGAGGATGGGGAAATAGATCTATGTGTCTATATTTATAGGTCAAGTATTAAGGTGGCGGAAGGACCTTGGGCCTCTACTCAAACACTCCCTCAATCCATGAATACCTTTTATTAAATTGGAACTCTATGATGCTCACTCTCCCGACACAACAGCTGGAGCTAAAGTGGGTGAACAAGTAAATGTGGCGAAGAAAGCTGATGGTGCCCGGCTATCAAAAGAGATAGTGACTGGGGTCTTAAAGGCTTGAGGGTGAACAAGCGGCCATCTAGCTCAGAAGCAAAAAAGCCCACATGGAAGAAGCACACCGGCCAGTGCGATCACGAGGTGCCAAGGGACCAGGTATAAGGCATCATGCACAAAAAACACCGATATAAGTGTGTGTATATATGTGGATATGTATATATATACCATATTAAATGAAGGGGGATGTGCAGAGTGGAGACCCAAGGCCCAAGTGTCGGCCAATGGAGATTCCCTCATAGAGGGGTTTAGGAGAGGAGATGGGTTAATTAGGGTGCGAGGTAGTACCGATGTGGAACACAGCTTTCCCCCAGATCCTGGATGCTTCCTCCCCCCAACTACCATGATCCGAATTCTACCTTGCAGGCCTGGATAGGACAGAGGCTATACACTGGTGCATATGAGGGCTGGAGGTACAGGGAATCCAGGGTGGATGATACCTTCAGGACCAAGGGTGTGAGGGACGATGCTGGGAGAGTGGAGGGTGAGTGGGTTGGAAGGGGGGAACTGATTGCAAGGATCCACATGTGACCTCTTCCCTGGGAGAGGGACAGCAGAGAAGGGGGGAAGGGAGACTCCGGATAGGGCAAGATATGACAAAATAACGAGGTATAAATTACCAAGGGTACATGAGGGAGGTGGGAAAGGGGAGGGAGGGAAAAAAAAAGAGGACCTGATGCAAGGGGCTTAAGTGGAGAGCAAATGCTTTGAGAATGATTGGGGCAGGGAATGTATGGATGTGCTTTATACAATTGATGTATGTATATGTATGGATGGTGATAAGAGTTGTATGGGTCCCTAATAAAATGTAAAAAAAAGAAAAGAGGAGAAAAAAATGATTAGGGCAGGGACTGTACAGATGTGCTTTATACAATTGATGTATGTATATGTATGAACTGTGATAAGAATTGTATGAGCCCCTAATAAATTGTTAAAATTAAAAAAAAATTAAAAAAAAAGAAAGGGTTGTGCTATAGGTAATACCGTAATGGGTGTGTGTGTGTGGGGGGGGTGATATAGGGATATATACGCAATAGGAAGAGGAGGGATTGGGTGTATCCATGTGACAAGATGGGTGGATCCTGGGTTCAGAATGGCAGCCTAAGTTTGGATTTCACTGTTCCAGTTTGACCTAAGTCTAACATGTTTTGGGGAGATGACTTGGGAGAAATCTTTCTGTTTCCCACATCTATGAATTTATACAGGAGATAAACCTTATGTATGTATTGAGTGTGGTAAAGCTGTCAGCCATCAACCATACCTTACTAGCACATCGGAGATTTCATACAGGATCTAAACTCCATGTATGTGGTGAATGTGGCAAATCCTTTCTCAGTAAGAATAAGCTCATCGTTCATCAGCGAACTTATCCTGGAGAGAGAAAACCCATGTATGTAGTGAAGGTGGCAAAGCCTTCATTCAAAACTCATCTGTGGAATCATACTGGAGAAAAATATTTTATGTGTTGAGTGTGGTAAAGCTTTCACCCAGACGTGATGCCTTACAGCACATCAGAGATTTCACAAATGAAAGAAGCCCTTTGCATGAATTAAAAGTGGAACATCTTTGTGGAAGTCAGGTCTCATTAAACACGAGAAAATTCTCAACAAGAAAATCTTTCATTGGAGTTAGTATAACAAAACCTTCAAAACAAAGGAAGAAGTGCTAGAGTTTGCCCTGGGCCATGTGTGGAAACAGTTGTGATTTACCATATGGGTACCCATATTCTGTGTTGCTGTCCCTCTACTGACATGGCCCACCATTTTGGGGGCAGATGACC
This sequence comes from Tenrec ecaudatus, assembly GCF_050624435.1. Taxonomy (NCBI): domain Eukaryota; kingdom Metazoa; phylum Chordata; class Mammalia; order Afrosoricida; family Tenrecidae; genus Tenrec; species Tenrec ecaudatus. Next base: position 94,947,695 of record NC_134544.1, on the reverse strand, counting down.
TTCCAGACTTCCACAGTGCATGGGTACCTCATTGCTCTTCCAGCTTTGAGTGCCCGAAAGAGAGCTGAACCTGGTGTTTCTGGATCACAGATGTACCAACCAGTAGAGTGACCACCCAGATGCCAGTTGTGCCTGCCACACTTGCATGCTCTTTGTTTACCCTTCCTCCCCAGACAGCAGAGTAGTACCATAAAATAAGAATAAAGGAAATAGAAGATGTGTGGGAACAATTCATCCTGAGGCTGAATTGACCACAGCAAACCTCAGCCTCCACAACCCTGAGACAAGAAGAACTAGACGGTGCCCATCTTCCACTACTAATTACTCTGAAAGGCATCACAAAAGAGGGTCCTGAGTCGAGTGGGAGAAGAAAGAACAAACCAAAATCATAAAATAGATCACTGTTCTGATGGAATCCCCAAATTATGGACTTCAGCGACTCTTCAGTCTTGGACCTGTACTCACGCCTCTGACTCAGCTTTCAGCCCAACAATCTATAAGTTAGGAGGGGAAGAATAACATCTGAGGTATACTCCTTAGAACAATCAACCATACTAAATAAAAAGAACAGCATTTGCTTATGGATAAGAACTCTTGAAAGCAAGAAGGTATAGGAAAGAAGGATAAATAATATAAAAACACGAGGAGGGCTGAAGTGGAAAGAATGCTGGTATATCTTGGGGATTGCAATCAATGTATGAATTGTTGAATGGAAACCAGTTTACTCTGTAAAGTTTTAAATCATAAAAAGAGTTAAAAAATGAAGAGCTCATGTCTCATAAATGATTTCATGTAATATGGTTACCATGTAGCTGTAATGAGTGTGGGTAACAAACTTACCTGTGTTTCTAAGTTTACTTGACATAAATACACAAAATTTAAAAACCTTAAGTTCAGTCAAGATGGGAAAGCTCTGCACAGGAAGTCATGTGACATCACATACCAGTGATCTCAATGACAAGGAAAGCTCTGGCAATATAGTGACTTTGCAAATACCCTCCTTGGTTTCTCTCAGTGTGTCAGTAAACTACATTAGGATTTTAACCAATGTAGTCCTGGTTGGCTGGCCTTTAGCCCAAATGGTGTCATGTGACAATAGAGGATTTGTACAGCAGAGAAACCACATGAATACAGGGAATGTGGCAGTGCGTATGCATTTAGTGACTGACAGTGCCTCCAGTATCCAATTACATTTTCTTTGATGTTCCGCAAAGCTCAGGCAAAGCTGATGCACTAACTGCACAGAAAGACTGAATGAAGTCTGCCACATTGTATGACTGCAGTGTAAATCCTGTAGGAAATCCTACAAATACAGAGAGACTTGGAAAGCCTAATGACTGATGCTGTGTGCATATGTGCATTGATATCAAGACCAATATCTGATTTTACATTTGTTCTCTCTTTTGACCCATGTTAACTACATTAACTGGAGAAATACTGTGGCCATAGAAGAGAAATGCGAATAGCCTTGCTCTCATGCAGCATTCTTTGGAAAGTAGGTTATTGCAGATGCAGTTAAGGTAAAATATAACCCTTTATCCTTTGAGATACTTTTTGACCCATTTTAAATCTATTGTAGTTTTTAATATTTCTCTTCTATTGAGCTTTATCTCGTTTACTTTGTTGTTGCTTTTAAAAATATGTTTCTATGAATTCCATGATGCCTAATCGTATTGCTGGATATATGGGATTTCAAGTTCTGGTTGTTTTAAGTAGCGCCACATTGTTTTGCACAATGACTGTATGTATTTATGTCTTCCAGCAGTATATATGAATCCCAGTTCCTCCAGATCCTCTCCAGCATTTGTTGTTTTGCTTCTTTGGTTTGGGCTGGCATTGTAGGACTTAAGTGCTATCTCATTGTGGTTTTCCTGAAGGCTAGTGATTGTGCGCATTTTTTATATGTTTGTTAATCATAGGTACCTCATTTTTGGTGAACTGTCTGTTCATATATTTGTCCCATTTTTTTCGTTGGGTCTTGTTATTTTCTTATTGATATGTTGTAGAGTTCTGTATATATATATTTAAGGATATATTTTAAAAATCATTTATTGGGGGCTCATACAATGCTTCTCACAATCCATACATACATCCAATTATCATGATCCCTGTTCTACCTTGAAAGTCTGGTTGAACCGGTGGTTGTACACTGATACAGGTGGTAACTGGGAACACAGGGCATACAGAGTTCTGTATATTTTTGTAACTCGCTCTTTTTCCAGTGTGCCATTGGTAAAAAAAAAAAAAAAATTACCAATTCGTGGGCTCTCAGTCTTTTTTGTTATTTAAATAATTTTGTTGGGGGCTTGTACAACTCTTATCACAATACATATACAAATCCACTGTGTCAAGCACATTTGTACATTTGTTGCCCTCATCATTCTCCAAAAATTTGCTTTCTACTTGAGCCCTTGGTATCAGCTCCTCATTTTTCCCCATCCTCCTCATTTCCCCCTCCCTTATGAACCCTGGTAATATATAAATTATTATTTTATCATAGCTTACAATGCCCAAAGTCTCCCATCACCCACTTTTTTGTTGTCCATCCCCAAGGGAGGAGGTTATATGCAGATCCTTGTATTCGGTTCCCCCTTTCTACGCCACCTTCCCTCCACCCTCTGGTATTGCCACTCAGTACTGGTCCTGAAGGGATCATGTGTCTTGGATTCCTTGTGTTTCCAGTTCCTATCTGCACCAGTGTGCATCCTCTGCTCTAGCCAGGTTTGTAAGTTAGAATTGGGATCATGATATTGCTGGGGGTGGGGGCTGCGGATGGGGGAGCGGAAGCATTTAAGAACTAGAGGAAAGATGTGTGTTAAATGAATGTTACACTGTACCATAACTGGCTCATCTCCTTTGACCCTTCTACATAGGGATGTCCAGTTGTCTACACTGGGTCTTGGGTCCCCACTCCACACTTTCCCTTATTCACAGTGATAGGATTTTTTTGTTCTTTGGTGTTTGATACCTGATCCCTGCAACACCTGTGATCACACAGGCAGGTGTGCTACTTCCATGTGGGCTTTGTTGCTTCTGGGCTAGACGGCCACTTGTTTACCTTCAAGCCTTTAATATCCCAGATACTATAGCTCTCGATAGCTGGTCCCCATCACCCTTCACCACACTTTCTTATGCACACGTTTGTCTTCAGCCTTCATATGGGGAAGGTGAGCACAAAATGATGCTTTTTTGTTCTTCAATGTCTGATACCTGATCACTTTAACATCTCGTGATCACACAGGCTGGTGTGCTTCTTCCATGTGAGTTTGTTGCTTCTGAGTTAGGTGGCTGCTTGCTTACTTTCAAGCCTTTAAGACCCCAGACGCTATATCTTTTGATAGCCGGGCACCATCAGCTTTCTTCACCACACGTTCTTGTGCACACGTTTGTCTTTACTGCTCATGTCAGGCACTAAGTGAGCATCATCATAATAGAACAAAGTGTTCTTGTATCGAGGGGGTACTTGAGTGGAAGCCCAATGTCCATCTCCTACTTTAATACTAAACCTGTAAATATATGCACATAGATCTATTTCCCCATCATATATAAATATGTTTACATATGTAAATGCCTCCTAGTTCTTTGCGCTCTCTCTTTTTACTTTTTTCTTGTCCCACTTGTCCCACTATCATGCTCAGCCTTCATTTTCATTTCAGTAATTCTCAATAACATTGCTCTTGATCACTCCCTACCAGGCCTCCCAAACCCTCCTTGCCACTAGTTTTGAATCACCAATTATGAACCACTGATTTGGATCTCTTGTTCTCTTGTCCCTGGGTTGGTTAACACCACTTCCTTTCCCCCACCTTCCCCTCTCCCAGGTTCCTTGGAACTATCTGTTGCATTGTTTTCTTCTCCAGATTGTTTATCCAGCCTAGCTTATCTAGATTGACGTGTAGAGATAATATGCACATAAAAACAATACTGCACTAAAAAAAGTGACACATAAAAACAATGACAGCAGCAATACAAAAAAAACCAGTGACTTGCAAAAAGAAAGAAAGAAAAGCCTGTAAATAGTTCAAGTTCTGTTTGTTGACCTTTAGGCATGTTTTCCTGTCTAGTCTGATGGGATACCACACCCTGGGCGAGTCTATTTTTTTATTTTCCCTTGGGTCTTACTTGCTCTGCTCCCCTTGCTGTTCTGTTGCACACGCTTAGTTGGTGTGGTGGGGTCAGCTCAGGCACAAATCCCACACTGTGCCTCCAGTGTTGCCCCCTGTATGGCTATGGGTCAGTGTGGGATGTAGTGGGGCCAGGCATATGGTCCTCTCTGGGCATTGGCTGCCCTGAGTGGGGTTGTTGTCCTCAGGGTTTGGTGGGCCACGGTTTGCACCACTCCCCGTTTATTTGCTTCTGCTTTCTTCTAGGTATGGTAGGTCAGTTCCTTTCTCTCACCAGAAGGTCTAATGTTATTCTCTATGCACACCCTTCCATGGTGGTCAGGCTGGTTCTGATTGGGGCCGGCCTTATAGACCAGTCTTTTTTTTTTTTCTTCTTTTACATTTTATTAGGGACTCATACAACTCTTACCACAATCCATACATATACATACATCAATTGTATAAAGCACATCCATACATTCCCTGCCCCAATCATTCTCAAGGCATTTGCTCTCCACTTAAGCCCCTTGCATCAGGTCCTCTTTTTTATCCCCTCCTCCCTCCCCATTCCCCCCTCCCTCATATGCCCTTGGTAATTTATACATCGTTGTTTTGTCATATCTTGCCCTATCCGGAGTCTCCCTTCCCCCCTTCTCTGCTGTCCCTCTCCCAGGGAAGAGGTCACATGTGGATCCTTGTAATCAGTTCCCCCTTTCCAACCCACTCACCCTCCACTCTCCCAGCATCGTCCCTCACACCCTTGGTCCTGAAGGTATCATCCACCCTGGATTCCCTGTACCTCCAACCCTCATATGCCCCAGTGTACAGCCTCTGTCCTATCCAGCCCTGCAAGGTAGAATTCGGATCATGGTAGTTGGGGGGAGGAAGCATCCAGGATCCGGGGGAAAGCTGTGTTCTTCATCGATACTACCTCACACCCTAATTAACCCATCTCCTCTCCTAAACCCCTCTATGAGGGGATCTCCATTGGTCGACACTTGGGCCTTGGGTCTCCACTCTGCACTTCCCCATTCATTTAATATGTTATATATATACATATATATATACATACATATACACATATATACACATACATACACACACTTATATCTTTTTTTTTTTTTTGCATGATGCCTTATACCTGGTCCCTTGGGCACCTCGTGATCACACTGGCCGGTGTGCTTCTTCCATGTGGGCTTATTTGCTTCTGAGCTAGATGGCCGCTTGTTCACCTTCAAGCCTTTAAGACCCCAGACACTATCTCTTTTGATAGCCGGGCACCATCAGCTTTCTTCACCACATTTGCTTATGCACCCATTTGTCTTCAGCGATCCTATCATGGAGGTGTGCAGTCAATGATATGATTTTTTGTTCTTTGATGCCTGGTAACTGATCCCTTTGGGACCACTCGCTCACTCAGGCTGGTGTGTTCTTCCATGTGGACTTTGTTGCTTCTGAGCTGGATGGCCGCTTGTTTATCTTCAAGCCTTTAAGACCCCAGTCACTATCTCTTTTGATAGCCGGGCACCATCAGCTTTCTTCACCACATTTACTTGTTCACACACTTTGGCTCCAGCCGTTGTGTCGGGAGAGTGAGCATCATAGAGTTCCAATTTAATAAAAGAAGGTATTCATGCATTTAGGGAGTGTTTGAGTAGAGGCCCAAGGTCCTTCCGCCACCTTAATACTTGACCTATAAATATAGACACATAGATCTATTTCCCCATCCTCCTATATATATTTGCATGTACATGTCTTTGTCTAGACCTCCATGAATGCCCTTTGACTCCTAGCTCTTTCCTCCATCTCCCTTGTCTTTACTCCTGCCCTACTACCATGCTTCATCGCCACCTGGGCTAGAGTATACCTCTTCTCTAAGCAACCTTACCCTTGATCATTTCCCACCATGCCTGCCACTCCCCCTTCTCTACCATTTGGGGTCCCGTGTTTTTCCCTTGTCCCTGGGTTTGTTAACACCACTTCCTTACCCCCCCTACCCCCCCACCCCAAGTCCCCCCAAAACTGTCGGTCCCATTGTTTTTCCTCCAGATAGTTCATCCAGCCTGTCCTATTCAGACAGACCTGTGGAGTCACTAACATGCACGAAAACTAGACAGAGGAAAACAAAGCAACAGTATACAACCAGACAACAAAACCACAAAAACAAACCACTGACAAAGAACAGAATAAAACAGTTCACAAGAGAAAAGCTTGTAGTTAGTTCAGGGATCGTTTGCTGGCCCTTAGGAGCGTTTTCCAGTCCAGTCTGTTGGGGCACCACGCCCTGGCCCCGAAGTCCACTTTCAGCATTCCCTGGGGACCTTGCCACTCCATTCCCTTGCTGTTCCGCTGCACTCCCCCAGTGCTTTGCCTCGGTGTGGTGGGATCAGGTCAGGTGCAATTCCCACACTGTGTCTCCGGTGCGGTCCCCTGTATCGCCCTTAGTCACTGAGGGGCATCATGTCTCATAGTGGGGCCAGCCATGTTGTTCTCTCTGTGGACTGGCTGCTCTACTCAGGAACATCATCATCACGGCCTGGTGGGCCAGGCTGTGCTCCACTCTCTCCACCTGCCCCTTCATCTGCTCCCGTGTGCTCTGATCAAATATGTCCATCTCCCAGAGCTGCAGAGTCAATGCCGTCCTTTGGAACAAATTCTTTTCGGGGGAGGGGCAGGAATCCACTTAATTTATGGTGCTGGGGCCAGCCTCCCAGACCTCTCCACCGGTTCCCTCCTCCACACCGGGATATTGCGTTCACACCTTGCGACACTGGGTGGAAGTCTGGTCCCACTTTCCCTGTGGAGATATAAACAATACCCTCCCCTTGGGTGGATTAATGCCCTATGACCCCACTACCCTTTTCTTCCTTGTATTCATCCTTTTGTTTTCCTTTCCCCACCTCCTCCACCATTGTCTACCATGTACATCCCTGGTTTTGGTCTGGTCTCTTCCATACTACCCCGTCTTCACCCCTAAAATGTTTGTATACAGTAGCTTTTTTCCCTGTGCCACTTTTGCTTTTTAAAAAAAAAAATTTTTTTTTAATTCTTACCTCAGCGGACTCATGTTGTACTTGTCCTTTAACTGGAGGAAATCATGCTAAGCGAAGTAAGTTAGACCAGTCTTTTTATGGATTCATCCACCTGTTACATTGCCCTCCTGGTTTGGTGCGTCATGGTGGGTTCTCTTTGCACATTCCAATTCTGTGGGGACACAACCAATCCTCTCCTCCTGGGTGGCTTAATGCCCTGTTCCCCCCATATCATCATCTCGGTTTCTCCCCACCGCCATTCTCCTTCCTCCTTCCCCTTTTCCCCTTTTTTATGTTGGACTCATATATATTTTTTTTTCTTCTTTTTTTTTATTTTAACAATTTAATGGGGCTGATACAATTCTTTTCACAGTTCATACATATACATACATCAATTGTATAAAGCACATCTGTACAGTCTTTGCCCTAATCATTTTTTCTCTTTTCTTCTTTTACATTTTATTAGGGACTCAAACAACTCTTACCACAATCCATACATATACATACATCAATTGTATAAAGCACATCCATACATTCCCTGCCCCAATCATTCTCAAGGCATTTGCTCTCCACTTAAGCCCCTTGCATCAGGTCCTCTTTTTTATCCCCTCCTCCCTCCCCATTCCCCCCTCCCTCATATGCCCTTGGTAATTTATACATCGTTGTTTTGTCATATCTTGCCCTATCCGGAGTCTCCCTTCCCCCCTTCTCTGCTGTCCCTCTCCCAGGGAAGAGGTCACATGTGGATCCTTGTAATCAGTTCCCCCTTTCCAACCCACTCACCCTCCACTCTCCCAGCATCGTCCCTCACACCCTTGGTCCTGAAGGTATCATCCACCCTGGATTCCCTGTACCTCCAACCCTCATATGCCCCAGTGTACAGCCTCTGTCCTATCCAGCCCTGCAAGGTAGAATTCGGATCATGGTAGTTGGGGGGAGGAAGCATCCAGGATCCGGGGGAAAGCTGTGTTCTTCATCGATACTACCTCACACCCTAATTAACCCATCTCCTCTCCTAAACCCCTCTATGAGGGGATCTCCATTGGTCGACACTTGGGCCTTGGGTCTCCACTCTGCACTTCCCCATTCATTTAATATGTTATATATATACATATATATATACATACATATACACATATATACACATACATACACACACTTATATCTTTTTTTTTTTTTGCATGATGCCTTATACCTGGTCCCTTGGGCACCTCGTGATCACACTGGCCGGTGTGCTTCTTCCATGTGGGCTTATTTGCTTCTGAGCTAGATGGCCGCTTGTTCACCTTCAAGCCTTTAAGACCCCAGACACTATCTCTTTTGATAGCCGGGCACCATCAGCTTTCTTCACCACATTTGCTTATGCACCCATTTGTCTTCAGCGATCCTATCATGGAGGTGTGCAGTCAATGATATGATTTTTTGTTCTTTGATGCCTGGTAACTGATCCCTTTGGGACCACTCGCTCACTCAGGCTGGTGTGTTCTTCCATGTGGACTTTGTTGCTTCTGAGCTGGATGGCCGCTTGTTTATCTTCAAGCCTTTAAGACCCCAGTCACTATCTCTTTTGATAGCCGGGCACCATCAGCTTTCTTCACCACATTTACTTGTTCACACACTTTGGCTCCAGCCGTTGTGTCGGGAGAGTGAGCATCATAGAGTTCCAATTTAATAAAAGAAGGTATTCATGCATTTAGGGAGTGTTTGAGTAGAGGCCCAAGGTCCTTCCGCCACCTTAATACTTGACCTATAAATATAGACACATAGATCTATTTCCCCATCCTCCTATATATATTTGCATGTACATGTCTTTGTCTAGACCTCCATGAATGCCCTTTGACTCCTAGCTCTTTCCTCCATCTCCCTTGACTTTACTCCTGCCCTACTACCATGCTTCATCGCCACCTGGGCTAGAGTATACCTCTTCTCTAAGCAACCTTACCCTTGATCATTTCCCACCATGCCTGCCACTCCCCCTTCTCTACCATTTGGGGTCCCGTGTTTTTCCCTTGTCCCTGGGTTTGTTAACACCACTTCCTTACCCCCCCTACCCCCCCACCCCAAGTCCCCCCAAAACTGTCGGTCCCATTGTTTTTCCTCCAGATAGTTCATCCAGCCTGTCCTATTCAGACAGACCTGTGGAGTCACTAACATGCACGAAAACTAGACAGAGGAAAACAAAGCAACAGTATACAACCAGACAACAAAACCACAAAAACAAACCACTGACAAAGAACAGAATAAAACAGTTCACAAGAGAAAAGCTTGTAGTTAGTTCAGGGATCGTTTGCTGGCCCTTAGGAGCGTTTTCCAGTCCAGTCTGTTGGGGCACCACGCCCTGGCCCCGAAGTCCACTTTCAGCATTCCCTGGGGACCTTGCCACTCCATTCCCTTGCTGTTCCGCTGCACTCCCCCAGTGCTTTGCCTCGGTGTGGTGGGATCAGGTCAGGTGCAATTCCCACACTGTGTCTCCGGTGCGGTCCCCTGTATCGCCCTTAGTCACTGAGGGGCATCATGTCTCATAGTGGGGCCAGCCATGTTGTTCTCTCTGTGGACTGGCTGCTCTACTCAGGAACATCATCATCACGGCCTGGTGGGCCAGGCTGTGCTCCACTCTCTCCACCTGCCCCTTCATCTGCTCCCGTGTGCTCTGATCAAATATGTCCATCTCCCAGAGCTGCAGAGTCAATGCCGTCCTTTGGAACAAATTCTTTTCGGGGGAGGGGCAGGAATCCACTTAATTTATGGTGCTGGGGCCAGCCTCCCAGACCTCTCCACCGGTTCCCTCCTCCACACCGGGATATTGCGTTCACACCTTGCGACACTGGGTGGAAGTCTGGTCCCACTTTCCCTGTGGAGATATAAACAATACCCTCCCCTTGGGTGGATTAATGCCCTATGACCCCACTACCCTTTTCTTCCTTGTATTCATCCTTTTGTTTTCCTTTCCCCACCTCCTCCACCATTGTCTACCATGTACATCCCTGGTTTTGGTCTGGTCTCTTCCATACTACCCCGTCTTCACCCCTAAAATGTTTGTATACAGTAGCTTTTTTCCCTGTGCCACTTTTGCTTTTAAAAAAAAAAAATTTTTTTTTAATTCTTACCTCAGCGGACTCATGTTGTACTTGTCCTTTAACTGGAGGAAATCATGCTAAGCGAAGTAAGTTAGACCAGTCTTTTTATGGATTCCTCCACCTGTTACATTGCCCTCCTGGTTTGGTGCGTCATGGTGGGTTCTCTTTGCACATTCCAATTCTGTGGGGACACAACCAATCCTCTCCTCCTGGGTGGCTTAATGCCCTGTTCCCCCCATATCATCATCTCGGTTTCTCCCCACCGCCATTCTCCTTCCTCCTTCCCCTTTTCCCCTTTTTTATGTTGGACTCATATATATTTTTTTTCTTCTTTTTTTTTATTTTAACAATTTAATGGGGCTGATACAATTCTTTTCACAGTTCATACATATACATACATCAATTGTATAAAGCACATCTGTACAGTCTTTGCCCTAATCATTTTTTCTCTTTTCTTCTTTTACATTTTATTAGGGACTCAAACAACTCTTACCACAATCCATACATATACATACATCAATTGTATAAAGCACATCCATACATTCCCTGCCCCAATCATTCTCAAGGCATTTGCTCTCCACTTAAGCCCCTTGCATCAGGTCCTCTTTTTTATCCCCTCCTCCCTCCCCATTCCCCCCTCCCTCATATGCCCTTGGTAATTTATACATCGTTGTTTTGTCATATCTTGCCCTATCCGGAGTCTCCCTTCCCCCCTTCTCTGCTGTCCCTCTCCCAGGGAAGAGGTCACATGTGGATCCTTGTAATCAGTTCCCCCTTTCCAACCCACTCACCCTCCACTCTCCCAGCATCGTCCCTCACACCCTTGGTCCTGAAGGTATCATCCACCCTGGATTCCCTGTACCTCCAACCCTCATATGCCCCAGTGTACAGCCTCTGTCCTATCCAGCCCTGCAAGGTAGAATTCGGATCATGGTAGTTGGGGGGAGGAAGCATCCAGGATCCGGGGGAAAGCTGTGTTCTTCATCGATACTACCTCACACCCTAATTAACCCATCTCCTCTCCTAAACCCCTCTATTAGGGGATCTCCATTGGTCGACACTTGGGCCTTGGGTCTCCACTCTGCACTTCCCCATTCATTTAATATGTTATATATATACATATATATATACATACATATACACATATATACACATACATACACACACTTATATCTTTTTTTTTTTTTTGCATGATGCCTTATACCTGGTCCCTTGGGCACCTCGTGATCACACTGGCCGGTGTGCTTCTTCCATGTGGGCTTATTTGCTTCTGAGCTAGATGGCCGCTTGTTCACCTTCAAGCCTTTAAGACCCCAGACACTATCTCTTTTGATAGCCGGGCACCATCAGCTTTCTTCACCACATTTGCTTATGCACCCATTTGTCTTCAGCGATCCTATCATGGAGGTGTGCAGTCAATGTTATGATTTTTTGTTCTTTGATGCCTGGTAACTGATCCCTTTGGGACCACTCGCTCACTCAGGCTGGTGTGTTCTTCCATGTGGACTTTGTTGCTTCTGAGCTGGATGGCCGCTTGTTTATCTTCAAGCCTTTAAGACCCCAGTCACTATCTCTTTTGATAGCCGGGCACCATCAGCTTTCTTCACCACATTTACTTGTTCACACACTTTGGCTCCAGCCGTTGTGTCGGGAGAGTGAGCATCATAGAGTTCCAATTTAATAAAAGAAGGTATTCATGCATTTAGGGAGTGTTTGAGTAGAGGCCCAAGGTCCTTCCGCCACCTTAATACTTGACCTATAAATATAGACACATAGATCTATTTCCCCATCCTCCTATATATATTTGCATGTACATGTCTTTGTCTAGACCTCCATGAATGCCCTTTGACTCCTAGCTCTTTCCTCCATCTCCCTTGACTTTACTCCTGCCCTACTACCATGCTTCATCGCCACCTGGGCTAGAGTGTACCTCTTCTCTAAGCAACCTTACCCTTGATCATTTCCCACCATGCCTGCCACTCCCCCTTCTCTACCATTTGGGGTCCCGTGTTTTTCCCTTGTCCCTGGGTTTGTTAACACCACTTCCTTACCCCCCCTACCCCCCCACCCCAAGTCCCCCCAAAACTGTCGGTCCCATTGTTTTTCCTCCAGATAGTTCATCCAGCCTGTCCTATTCAGACAGACCTGTGGAGTCACTAACATGCACGAAAACTAGACAGAGGAAAACAAAGCAACAGTATACAACCAGACAACAAAACCACAAAAACAAACCACTGACAAAGAACAGAATAAAACAGTTCACAAGAGAAAAGCTTGTAGTTAGTTCAGGGATCGTTTGCTGGCCCTTAGGAGCGTTTTCCAGTCCAGTCTGTTGGGGCACCACGCCCTGGCCCCGAAGTCCACTTTCAGCATTCCCTGGGGACCTTGCCACTCCATTCCCTTGCTGTTCCGCTGCACTCCCCCAGTGCTTTGCCTCGGTGTGGTGGGATCAGGTCAGGTGCAATTCCCACACTGTGTCTCCGGTGCTGTCCCCTGTATCGCCCTTAGTCACTGAGGGGCATCATGTCTCATAGTGGGGCCAGCCATGTTGTTCTCTCTGTGGACTGGCTGCTCTACTCAGGAACATCATCATCACGGCCTGGTGGGCCAGGCTGTGCTCCACTCTCTCCACCTGCCCCTTCATCTGCTCCCGTGTGCTCTGATCAAATATGTCCATCTCCCAGAGCTGCAGAGTCAATGCCGTCCTTTGGAACAAATTCTTTTCGGGGGAGGGGCAGGAATCCACTTAATTTATGGTGCTGGGGCCAGCCTCCCAGACCTCTCAACCGGTTCCCTCCTCCACACCGGGATATTGCGTTCACACCTTGCGACACTGGGTTGAAGTCTGGTCCCACTTTCCCTGTGGAGATATAAACAATACCCTCCCCTTGGGTGGATTAATGCCCTATGACCCCACTACCCTTTTCTTCCTTGTATTCATCCTTTTGTTTTCCTTTCCCCACCTCCTCCACCATTGTCTACCATGTACATCCCTGGTTTTGGTCTGGTCTCTTCCATACTACCCCGTCTTCACCCCTAAAATGTTTGTATACAGTAGCTTTTTTCCCTGTGCCACTTTTGCTTTTTAAAAAAAAAAATTTTTTTTTAATTCTTACCTCAGCGGACTCATGTTGTACTTGTCCTTTAACTGGAGGAAATCATGCTAAGCGAAGTAAGTTAGACCAGTCTTTTTATGGATTCCTCCACCTGTTACATTGCCCTCCTGGTTTGGTGCGTCATGGTGGGTTCTCTTTGCACATTCCAATTCTGTGGGGACACAACCAATCCTCTCCTCCTGGGTGGCTTAATGCCCTGTTCCCCCCATATCATCATCTCGGTTTCTCCCCACCGCCATTCTCCTTCCTCCTTCCCCTTTTCCCCTTTTTTATGTTGGACTCATATATATTTTTTTTTCTTCTTTTTTTTTATTTTAACAATTTAATGGGGCTGATACAATTCTTTTCACAGTTCATACATATACATACATCAATTGTATAAAGCACATCTGTACAGTCTTTGCCCTAATCATTTTTTCTCTTTTCTTCTTTTACATTTTATTAGGGACTCAAACAACTCTTACCACAATCCATACATATACATACATCAATTGTATAAAGCACATCCATACATTCCCTGCCCCAATCATTCTCAAGGCATTTGCTCTCCACTTAAGCCCCTTGCATCAGGTCCTCTTTTCCCCCTGGACTCATATATTACCTCCCTGGGTTTTGTCTGACCTCCCCCTGACTAGCTGTGATGCCTCCTGTGATTTGCGAGATAAGTGTCTGTTCTTGTATTCCTTACCTCAGGGGACTCTTGTTATACCTGTCCTTTTGACATTGGCTTACCTCGCTTAACGTGATTCCTTCCAACTCTTCCTATGAAACGACGTGTTCCATGTGATCATCCATGCTTTGTGCTAGAGTTTACTAATCCCCTGGAAACTTAGGCTGTTTCCAAGTCTTCGTGATTGTGAATTGTGCCGCAATAAACATTGCATTGCAGATGACTGATCATGTTTTATTTGTTACCTCCTCTGGGTATATGCCCAGTAGAAGGATGACTGGGTCATAAAGTAGATCAATTTCCATTGTTTTTAAGTATCTGCAGATTGCTTTCCACAGTGGCTGTGCATATCTACGTGACCCCCAGCAGTAGAGGAGGATTCCTATTTCACCACAACCCCTCCAACACTTGTTGCTCTCTGATTTTCTGATTTGAGCTAGCCTCAAGGCAGTAGGTGGTATCTCGTGGTTGTTTAAATTTTCATTTCTCTTATGCCTAATGACAGGGACCAGTTTTTCATATCCTTGTTGGCCACATGGGTCTCCTCCCTAGTGAAAGTTCTTTTCAGTTTTTACCCACTTCCTTAGGTGTTGGGAGAGATCAGACGCTTACAGACATCCTCCCGATGGCAGTTAGTCACCAGAGTATATGGCAGGTCTCACTCCCTGCTACTGGGGACAATAAACTATTCCTCCCTGAGGCCTGCAACCAAGTGTTCTCACCCTACCTATAAGGATCTCTATCAGTTGAGTCAGGGAACAGGCCAAACTGACTGTGACATCAAAGTTAAGTTATCCGCCCATCTTATCACATGTATACCCCCAATCCCTCCTCTTACTATTGCATGTATATTTCTAGACGACCCCCTCTCATTACTGTATTAACTATAGCACACCCCCTTTCTGTGACATTTGTACTCACCTGTAATTTGGGGGCTTGCATGTCCCTGGAGAATATAAAAAGCCTGGGCTAGCATTAAAGATCTCTCTCTCCCTCCACATGGACCATCAAGTGGGGCTGAGGTGAGCATGCTACCATGAATCATGTCTGACTCCATTTATTACAATACTTCTATCTCTCATGCTCTCTATAACTTTACTATGATCTTTACTTATCACTGTACAATTGCGCGTACTGTACCCGTAATGATGTGTTAGGACTGGCTTCCCCTGACACTTGGGGGTTCACTGTTTTCCTCTTTTTGCAGGCCATGAGGGTGTTAAAATTTTTAGTAATGAGCTCTTTGTCCAATGTGTCATTACTAAAAATCCTCTTCCAGTCTGTGGGTAGTCTTGTCACCCTCTTGGCCAAGTTTTGAGGCACACAGGGGTTTTATTCTTATTAAATCCCATTTGTTGATTTCCAGTTCACCTGTGTGTGTACCCTTCCCTATTGCAGTGAACCTATGAATTCCCTGGGTCAATGATCTTAGGTGTATCCCGATTCCCTCCTTGATGATCCTGATGGTTTGGGGTTTTACTTCTAGGTCTGTGATCCGCCTTGAGTTTATTTTGCATGGGGTGAGGTGAACGTCTTTTTTCATTTTTCTACATGTGGATATCCATTGTTTCCAGCACTACTTGTTATAAAGGGCCTCCCCTTCCCACTTGCAGGTTTTGGGACACGTATTGAAGTTCAGTTGTCTATATGCTGATGGTTTTATTCCTGGGCTTTGTATTCTTTTCCACTGGTGTGAGTCTCTGTCATTGTGCCAGTACCACAATGCTTTGATCACTGTAGCTGTGTAATATGTATTAAAATCAGTTAAGGCGAATCCTCCAACTTTGTCCTTCTAGAGTTCTCTTCTAATTCTGGGCTTCTTCCCTCTCCATATGAACTTGGTGATCAGTTTTTCCAATTCTTTGAAGAAGGTTGTTGGTATCTGAATCAGAATAGCTTTGAGCTTGTATGACCGGCCCCATCTTTGCTATGTTGAGCCTTCCAATCCAATAGCATGGGATATTCTTCCATTTGTTTGCTTTTGGTTTCCTGTAGTAGGATCCTGTAAATTTCCTTGTATAGGTCTTTAGGATTTTTGTTAAATATATTCCTAGATATTTCAGTTTGTTCTTGGCTACTGTGAAGGGTGCTGCTTTCTTGATGCTTTCTTCCATGGTTCCGTCCGATGTGTATAGCAAACCTACCAACTTCTCTTTGTAGATATCATATCCAGCCACTCTTCCATATTCCTCTATTGCTGTAAGTACTCCCATATGGAGCTTTTGGGGTTTTCAATATACAGTATCATCTTCAAATAGCGATGGTTTCACCTCCTTCACTGCCATTTGGATCCCTGTGATATCCTTCTGCTGTCTTATGTTGTTAGCTATAGCCTCCAGTAGAATATTGAATAGAAGTGGGGACAAGGGGTATCCTTGTCTTGTACCCTTTTTCAGTGGAATTGATTTTGTCTTTTCTGTATTAACTATGATGTTGCCTGTTGGCATTTCGTAGACAGCTTGTACCTGCTTGAGGAATTTACCTTCCATTCCTATCTTCGTGAGTATTTTAATTAGAAATGGATGTTAGGTGTTGTCAAATGCTTTTTTTGTATCGATGCATATTATCATATATTTTTAAATCATTTTCCTTCTTGATGTGGTGTATAATTTTGATGGATTTTTGGATGTTAAACCATCCCTGCATCCCTGGCATGAATCCTACCTAGTCAATGTAGATAATATGTTTTATATACTTTTATATTCTATTGGTCATTACTTTGTTAATGATTTTTACAACTATGTTCATTAGAGGAATTGGTCTGTAATTCTCTATACCTCTGGGGTCTTTGCCCTGTTTGAGTATCAAAGTTATGCTGGCTTCGTAGAATGAGTTTGGGAGTTTGCCATCCTTTTCTATGCTTTGGAAGACTTTGTGGGGAATCTGAGTCAATTCTTCCTTGAATTCTTAGTAGAATTCTGCTGTGAAGCCATCTGGCTCAGAGGCTATTTTTTTTGGTAGCATCTTGATGACCCTCTATTTCTTTTGCAATAGGTTTTTTGACATTCTTGACCTCTGTGTGAGATAATGTAGGGATGGACTGTTATTTCAAGTATCTATCCTTGTCTTCCTCTTTTCTGAATTCATTAGAATACAGACTTTCATAGTGTTTTTTGATTATCCTCTTAATCTCATTTGGGTCTGTTGTAATTACCCCTGTGTCATCCCTCATCCTGTCTATGGATGCTTGCCCTTTCCTATCCTTGGACAGATTCGCCAGTGGTCTGTCAATTCTGTTGATCCTTGCATAGAAACAGCTTTTAGTTGCATTTATCTTTTGCATTGTTCTTTTGTCTTTCCACTGGTTAACTATGCCCTTAATTTTATTATTTCTTTTCTTTTGCTATTGGAGGGGTCCTTCTGCTGACCCTATTCTACTTGTTGGAGTTTTGTGATAATATTATCTCTCATAAGTCTCTCTTCTTTTTTTATATGCATTTAATGATATCAAGCTACCTCTGATAACTGCCTTCGCAGTATCCCATAAGTTTTGATATGTTGTATTCTCATTCTCATTACTTTCTAGACACTTCCTAATATCCTCTCTAATCTGGGCCTACCCATTCATGTCGCAGGAGATAATTGTTTATCTTTTTTATTGCTCTTGCTCTTCCAATTGATTGCCCTTGCTCTTCTGGATGTACTTTTATTAATGTCCAGCTTTATGACATGATGATCTAAGAAAGACGTCTGAATAATATCTATGTGTTTGAATTTACACGGACTTGACTTGTGTCCCAGCATGTAGTCTCTTCTTGAAAATGACCCATGTGACCTTGAGAAGAATGTGAATTATTTGTATTTGTATGGAAAGCGGTATAAATGTCAGGCCCAGTTTCCTAATTACATTTTTTAGCCATATAGCCTCTTTACTGAGCTTTTTCCCCAGTAATTTGTCTTACCCTGATAGCAGTGTTCTAGTCACCTTCTATGATGGTTCAATCTGTGATTTATTTTTTCATCTTTTTAATAGTTTGATGAAATTTGTCACTCCAACGTGCGCATAAATATTCAATATGCTAACTGGTTCTTGGTTTACTGGGCCTTGAGGCATTATGTAGTGTCCCTCCTTGTCTCTTTTTATGGTTTGAACCTTGAGATCCATTTTGTCAAAGATTAAGATTGCCACCCATGCTTTTTTAAAGTTGTCATTTGCCTGGTATACTTCTGCCAGCCTTTATTCTTAGTTTATTTTTGTCTGTGTGCTTAAGGTGTGTCTCTTGAAGGCACATCTTGATGAATTATGTTTTCTGAGCCAGTCCTCCAGCCTCCTTTCTTTCCGTGTATGAATTGAGTCCATTGGAATTCAGAGTTATTATTACAATCTGTGCATTCAATGTTCTTACACCCTGTCTTGTGTTTTGGGTGTTTTCCTATCCTTTCATATCAGTGTAGAGATTTTCTATTTTGTCTTCTTTTCTCTCTTAGGCCCTGTTGTCTTGGTAATTGTTGCTGGCATTTTGGCTTCTGGATACATGGTGTCTGCTTGTTTCTGGTGGAGGTTGAACCTCTGGCCACAATGAGTCAGCCAGTATCTTCTGCAGGGTCAGGTGTCTTGCAGCATATTCTTTTATTCTTTCCTTGTCCTGGAAGACCCTTATTTTCCCATCTATCTTAATGGATAATTTGGCAGGGTAAAGGATTCTGGAGGAGGCATTTTTTCTTTCAGCTTTTAGAAGATGTTTCTCCACTCTCTCCTCTTCATAGTGTTTGCTGATATGTCTCAGCATATTCTTACCGGATATCCTTTGTATGTGACTGCCTTCCTTTCTCTTGCTGTTCTTAAAATTTTCTCTTTTTCCTCAAAGGTGGATACTTTTACTATTATATGTCTTAGTGAGTTCTTCTTGTGGTCTAGTCTAGTTGGTTTTGTTCAGCATCCTGTATGAGTGTCTGGTTCTCACACATTAAGGTGGGAAAGTTTTCTTCCAGAAATTCTTCCACTATCTTGGCTGTCGACTTCTGTGGTGTGTTCTGCTCCAGTAGACCAATTATATGAATATTATTCCTCTTCCTAGCATCTGTCATTGATATCTGGTTATTTTCTGCTTCTTTGATTTTCCTATTTGACGGTCTTTCCCACTTGCATATGTCTGTTTGTGGGTCTTCGAGATCACCGATACCGTTCTCTGCCTCCTCAAGCGTAATCGTAAATTCTGTAAGCTTGTGTTTGGCTTCTGCTACTTCATCCGTTAGCACCTGTGTTTCCCTTTGGTGTGTGGACTTCATCCCCTCTATTGTGGACTTCACCTCCTTTATCATTGTATCCTTATTCTGCATTGCTTCCTTCAGCTCCAGTATTACTCTGAGCAGTCTTCTGAAGATTTTCTTCTGTGACAGATCTGTCTCTGATTCTTCTACGAGAGTCATTAACTCTGCTACTGTGTTTTGTCTCTGGATTTTTGTAGGGACTGATGTGGTCTGTTGATTTTTCCTCAATTTTTTCATAGGCCCCATGTTTCTAGGACACCAAGGGCCCCTTAACTCCTTCCATGTGTTACTATTAAAGGTGCTTCTGGGGGCTACATATGACCTTCTATAGAGGTGGGTCAGACTCCTTTGTAGACAGAGTCCCTTGATGGTTCAGTGGCCAACAGTGGTGAGAAGTTTCAGTGACTGGAGTGGAGGCTGGAGCCTAAATGTATGCTCCTAGGATCCTTTGACCTGGTCTGTCAGGGCACACTTAGTCTTTTTCTTGGTTAAAAAAAATTTTTTAATAGGGAAAATCATAAAAGCAAAAAAGAAGAGAAAAAAGAAATAATAATGTAAAAGGTCAAAGAAAAAAGAAAAGAAAAACAGATTATTTTCCCCCTTTTGCCTCCAATTTTTAAAGATGCCGAATTGAAGGCGTATGTTGGGGAGAGCTCACTGTCACCCGAATGGTGCTGATCAAGGGCTCCAAAGCCAGACTATGTGGGAATGAATGCTCTTCAGATCAAGCATGCTCTTCCCAAGGTCCCTGCAGGCCTATTGTGTTTAGCCAGTAGGCAGAGGTTAGGCATCCAGGAAACGCACAACAGCAGCGAGCCAACCACACCAGCCTGAAAGGACTGGGGAAGCAAGAGGTGCTGTGGAAAATGCCAGACCAAGATGCCCACCTCCTCTGCCAGCAGGAACTGGGCTGGGGCCAGAAGGCATTTGGGGCCGCTGGTGCTGGGGATGCCTTGGGGTACTGCAGTTGCTTGGGCCATCTGGAGTGGATAGAAACAGCTCCGGCAGGAAACCCAAAGATTGTCATTAGCCTCCTTAGCAGGCAAGAATGCTTATCATTCGGGCCATGCTGTGAACCCCGCAGGGCTGCACAGGGCTCTGCAGTTGCATGGGCCAGGCCAGGAAAGGGCAGAAGTGGTTCTGGTGGGAAACACGGGGCAGTGGGGCCAGCCCGCTGCACTGTGGGAATGGGCTGGGGCAGGCAGGCTTAGCTCTTGGGGCTGCCAACACTGGGAACCCCTCAGGGCACCACAGTGGCATGGGCCAGCCTGAAGTGGCTCTGTGGGTAGAAGCTGGATGGACTTGGCAGCGGGTGCATGTTGGTGGAGAGTGCCCACCGTCATGCAGCCTCCCAGGCAGGGAGCAGTAGCGAAGCTGACAGGAGCAGGCAGGCAGACCAGGGTGCTGGTGGTGAGGTCCCAGGCAACAATGGGGGCGGATTTTCCCTAGTGCAAGTTACCAAGCCAGCTACTGGTAGATTTCAGGTCAGTTACCGGGCCCAGGTGGATTGCTGCCACATGGGGAGAGGGGAACTGGGAGAAAGGGAAATTTCTCTCTTAGTGGGGTCCCATGTGTGGGCAGCTGTTGTAGGGAGTCCCACCATAGCTTTGCGTGTCTGGGCGGGGCAACCAAGCAGCTCCTGGTGTGGAGGCCCGGCCTGGGTGTGGAGTGAGTCAATCACTGCTCACACCAGTGGTGGGGGTGCACTGGGGTCACTCAGCCTGATGAGCCGAGATTTCCCAAGAATCGATCCCAGATCACTGAGTCTATGGCTCAGGACAGATGTGTGGAGTGGGGGTTGGGGGGCTGATCCAGGGGCATCTCTCACCAGAATCCTTCCACTCGACTACCAGGACACTTAACCCACCATGTCCAAAAGAGCCTTCGGTATGTGTGGCTCACCTGGTTGCCATCTTGACCCCTCCTCCATTTCACTCTTCTAATGTAGTCTTCTGATGTGCATAAGTGGTGTAATTTCATTTATGTCCAGATTGGGAATCTTTATTCTAGCTAGTGGACTTTGGGAGGATTCAAACTCTCTGAAATTCCCCAAGGCACAAAATGATATTCTGGTAGGTTTATAAGAGCAAAAACCATAGTCGGTTTGGCAATCAGTAGGGGTTGAGGATATTACAAAGTATAAACAAAGAAAGGTTGAGGCTTCCACATTCCTTTCAGCAAGCAGTTTATAGAAACTAAGATAAGCATTAATGTTCTTAAGTTTGTGAAGTAGGGTGGAATGGGGTATGAGACAAAGGGCACATTCTGAGAAAAGGAGGATATTGACTTTTGGGTAATAATACACTGTGAAGGAGCAAACCTGAGTGTGGAAGAGAAAGAGGTCACATATTTTAGTGATTAAAGAGACCTGGACATCATTTTTACTAAATTCGAAAATGGGGGCACACGAGTCAAGCTTAAGTCCTTACAACACTGCACTCTGAACCAAATGGTGATTCACCCAGAAGGCCTTGGAAGTCAGGCTTATTGAATTAGTTTTCAAAGGTCTAGCCTTTAAAATAGAAATGCAGTTCTGCTCTGTGCAGAATGGGACACAGTGCATCAGAATCAACCCCCATGGAATCTAAAACAGTACTACATTGGTTTGGTTTTGTTTAAGTGCTATGAGCATAAAGAAACCCTGGATGCACAGTGGGTAGGGCGTTGACCACCTGAAATCCAGCTTCTAGCAAGGATGATTAAAGGGTGTGCCTCCAAATAATTTACATTCCAGACCCTACAAGGCTCCTATGACTTAGAATTGACTTGGTGACTGTGTGTAGGGCCTAATTGTATGATTTGAATCAAAGTTTCTTCTCATTTTGTGGACCTGGTTTAACAGCCCCCAATCAGAAAATATTGCACAGGAAATGAAAGTTTTTTTTCCCTCAAAGCTTTAACCACTACGTGGAGAAAAATAGAGACAGCACACAAATTGTCAAAGTCATTCCCTCTGTCCTGGGTTTCTGGGACATTTTCAGGATGTGAATTTTCACAGTGTTTTCTACATAGTCATAGGTGGCAGTGTCCTCAGACTGCAGTGTGATAATCTGAAGATATTCTGTGCTGACTGCAATGACTATGGAGAAGACACTTCCTTCTGTAAAGTCCTCAGGGAGATGCATTGATACAGTGACTGCAGTACTAGTCTTAAACATAGCAGATACTGTTTTGCAGATGCTGTGTACTTGTTAGGTGTCCTGTAGTCAGTTCTGATTCACTGTGAATCTGCAAACAATAGTCATAAACACTGCTTGGAGTTAGATTTGGTCAGTCATACTCAAGGTGCACTAAAAACCCCAATATTCTGAAATGTGGAAATCATGGTAGAAAATATGATTCCAAGGAAAACATAATCTAATTTCATGCAGTTGTGCTGTTAATTGATAAACAAGAATAAAATTTTCAGATTAAAATTCTAACTACTTTGTTGTTTTGTTTTTCTGACTCTATGACTAAGAGATGGCATGGAGGAGATGGTTCCATTCCAGATCTTATCTAGTGCCTGATTGAAAAGCTCAACAGATGAATGGAGCCTTTTCTTCCAAGATGGCTTTGTCTTAAGTCTGGCCAGCTGGCCTGGTTGTAAGCTAGGAATGCATACAGGGCTGAGGATCAGCACCTTGTTCTAGCACCTGGATCTCTCCTTTTGACTGCGCTTCCTCCCAACATGGTGCCTGCGTGTGTCCTGAAAATCATGAGTTAAATAAAATGAAAGCTACATTAAAATTTATTGATTTTCACTTATGTTTAAATTAAAATATGAAATTGTTTAAATTAATATGGTCTCTAAGAGCTGACAAATTAGAAATACTTTGGGTATTTATAGACAATCAACCCCACAAGGGAAAGTGTAGAGTTTCCTCAGGAATAAGTCCCTCCCTTTGCTTCAAGCACAGGAGCACACTATTCCAAGGGCCCCAAATGTGTCCTCTGAAACCAGTCACTTCTTCTGTCCTGATTCCCAGTCAGTGGCTTAGGATGGTAGCAGGATTTAGGCCACCAGTTTTTCAGACCCACTTGCCAGCTCTGATGAGCAATTGTGGCTTGAGGATACCACTGTGCTCTCGCTGGTCTACCCTGGAATGAGCACATTTCAGGGAACCCCTACCCATCCTATATCTTCTCCTCCTCATAGCAGTTCCTGGGGACAGGGTTGCATCAGAGCTGACAGGTCCTTCAGCTTTGCCTTGTTCCCTCTGCATGATGTGCCTCCATGGGTGGTCTTCTGCTCTTTGGGAACAGAAGGGCATTTCCTCATATTACAATGAAATGTTTCTAATTCAGTGTTTGATACAGACCCACACATCTAGAGAGATCCTCAAGGGAAACGGTAAGATAGAGAGGAAGCCCCAGACACTGACAGGAAGTCAACTTTTAACTCCTCTCTGTTTGGTCTGCTGGAACTGAGCCCTGGGTCCGAGGGTCCTCAGCAATCATTGAAGTCCAGTGTCCCACTGTAGGGAGATTTGTGTATAAACATTTAATGATTCCCTTCACGGTGTCTCTTTTATGGTGATACAAGGTTATGTCTTTAACTTTGAGCCTGACTATTTGAATGTAGGGAATGTTCTTGTCATTGTCTCTGGGGACTGCCAATCAGCCACCCGCTGAGCTTATGTAGGGTGTAGTACCAACATTAGTACTAGTAATTGAGACCCACTGCAGGCCTTCCCCTGGAGCTGGCTGATGCAATCCATTCATAACTGCTGGTAAATGCAGAGACATTGTCTAGTTAGCCTTGGGTCTCCCCCCAGACTCTACCAGCTACTCTTTACCCTAGACATCTGCAAACACAAAAACATCCTGTTCAGGAAACTATCACAGATATCCACTGTTTCTCTTGTTCATCATCTTTTCTTCCTTTTTATAATTGCCACCAGGGAACCTTAGGTCAGCAGACTCCATTGGGACTTGTGCATATCATATCTGCTCAGTGAATGGGGAGACCTGGGCAGCCCATGGCTGTGCACTCTCATTTCTAGAGTTTAAGGGTTAGGCTAGGCTGCTTTTCATCAGCAGACGAACATGCTCTTTGGGAGATGCTTTCATTAGAAAGATATCTGAGGGGAAGATATGAGTGTCCTGGGGCAGATAGCTGGTAATTATAGTGTTTGGAAAAATATGATATCTGATTATACGAGTTTACTGCACTGATTAATCCACATAGACACCAAGAGGAACAGAGGGAACAATATTTTCCCCCGTAATACAGCTCCTGTCATCCATAAGATATAATTGCCTAAGTGTAAAAGTGAATGACACTAAAACAGGATGTTATGCTCACAGGTGGTAAACTACTGTAGCTTGGGGAAAAGATGTGTGTGTGGGGGGGGGAGGGGGTGGGAAAGAGAAAAAGAAGTTCTATCCTGGACAGGGTCAGAAATTTCTCTCCTGGGCCCATAATTCCCCCGAGGGAGAGACATGGATACTTTTAAGGTCCCAAGCCAGTCTTTGGTTCAGAGTGCTCCCTTAAAAATGATGCAAAGTCAGAAGATTAGATTAATCACCACTCCCTTTAAGAAAGCCACATCACAGAACTAACAGTCATCAAATATAATAACCCTG
Source organism: Tenrec ecaudatus (assembly GCF_050624435.1). Lineage (NCBI taxonomy): Eukaryota > Metazoa > Chordata > Mammalia > Afrosoricida > Tenrecidae > Tenrec > Tenrec ecaudatus. The sequence continues at coordinate 94,922,918 of NC_134544.1, read as the reverse complement.
AATGCACCTGAGAGTGCTGGAAAGGCAAGTGGGGTTGGGGGGATTTTTTATATTTGTTTCTGGAGAGTGCAAAGCCAAGCAAAAGAAGCAAAGAAAAAACTTCAACTCTGATACCCACGGATTGAACCTCTAATAACATTCCCTCCTCTGAATTTGGCTTTACCATTTGAAATCCTTGCATCATACTCTGAAGTTCATGACTCTGGGTTAGCAGTCATCTGCGCCTCCATTCCAGGATATTCCAGCTTTAAGTCCAATGGAATATTTCCGTTCCTTTAATAACAGCAAAGTAAGTGATACTATTAAATTGAGCTGAGCTACAGTCATGTAACATTGCCTGGGGCATCATATGAAATGATTACCTAATCTGAGAATAGGTCTCAGACTCTGTGTTGGTGTTTATGCTGATATTGGCTTATGCATTTTTTGCCCTTTTGAGATGGACTGCTTTGACTCAGCATAATGTTCTTTAGGTCTACCTGTGTAGTGATGAGCTTTGTTGGTGTTACACTATTTCCTACACATATATAGTATCCGATTGTGTGTATGTACCAAAGTTGCTTTATCCAATCTTCTATTCGTTGGTTTTTGGTTATGGCCAATTTCTTGATATTTTGAAGAGTACTTTGATGAACATGGGCATTCATATGTCTATCTTTAATTTGTGATCTTAATATACCCACTGAAAGCTTTGCTGGAATACATGCAGTTTATTATCCCATTTGTTTGTGGTATCACCATATCACTTTACAGAGTAGTTGGACAGAACTACCAGCAGCAGTGTCTGGGAATTCCAATCTCTCTGCTTCTTCTCTGGTACATTTATTTCTGTTTTTCTTTCCTTCTTTTCATGGGCTACCATTTTCAGTGTAAAATTATATATCTACAATTTTTTTATATCTGCATCTTCTGTATGGCTCATGATCAGGAACATTTTCTATGGTTGCTGCAAGCCAAGTGCTCACTCGATCAGGAACATTTTTAATGTACCTATTTCACATTTAGATGCCTATTTTGATTAACAGTCTAGGTATAATTTTTACTGCTTTTATTGTTGAGTTATTTGGATTTTTTTCTTATTAAAGTCTTGCATCATTCTATATATTTTAGAGGTATATAATTGCCCCTGTGTCATTGGTCATGATTGTTTTCCAGTCCAGGAAATAATTGTTAATTCTCTTATTGAATTATTTTGATGTACATATGGGTTTTATTATACAAAGAATTAGTCAGTTATTTTGCTTCTCTTGTGTGGACTTCCCCTGCTGTGTTTGAAACGTGTATGCCCTATATTTGGGCCCTTAAGTATGTAACTATTTTCCCATTGGTGATCTTTATGGGTCTGTACATGGAGGTAGGTCTTTGATCTATCTTGAATTCAGTTTTGTATATGAGAAGTCAAATGGGTCCTGTGTAATTCTTCTGTAGATTTAGATCCAATTTTGCCATCACCATTTGTTGTAGAGAATGGTTTCTTCCCATTTAATTTTTGGCACTTTCTTGAATATCAGTTGCCTACAGGTGGTTGACTTTATTTGTGAGTTGTCTCTGCCCCCCGCCCCAGCCACCACCACACACACACTGGTCAGTGTACCTATGATTTGACCAGTCTTATGCTGTTTTGCCTAATGTGGCTGTATAATAGGTTTTGAGATTGGGTAGTGTGAGTTCTCCTACTTTGTTGCTCTTTTGATCTTTCTTGCTTATCCTGGGTCTCTTCTCCCTTCATATGAAGTTAGTAATTAGTGTTAACATTTGATTATGGGATGAAGTTATTATTTGGATCAGTATTGAATGGTATTTAAAATTTGTGTTGGGTAATATTGATATTTACATAACGAGCCTTCCTATCATGAGCGAGGGACAGTCTTCCATTTGTGTAGATCTCCTTTGGTTTCTTGTTGTTAGGTGCTGTTGAGTTGAGTTCTGTCTTAACGTGACCCTCTGTACAACAGTGTGTAGTGCTGCTCAGTCTTGTCCCCACCCCTGTCCTTGATAAACGATTTAATCAATTATTGTCTCTGTGTGCCCAGCACTTCTAGACAATAATAATTATATAAAGATAAAAATAAAATGTAAGAAATAAAAGTCTACTCATAATATGTTTAAAACAGAAAAGGAATTACTCTCATAGAAAAATAAAAAGATATTTAACCCTAGAGAAAATTCAGGTTGAGTCAAGAGGGAAATCAAGTGACCTTGTACCATATTTTTCCATGATTAAATCCACTATAATCAAGTTTACAATAGTATATGTCTGATACTAACACTGAAAGAATTTCTTCAGGGATAATAAATTAAATTAAGGAAAATTTAACATTGTTTATTATTTTAATTGTCTTTAAAGATAACTAATATTTAAAACAATAACAAATTTGTATACTTATCTATTATATTCAAGTGATTTTGTTTAAAAAGGGACAGAAGATAGGGAAGGAAGAATTGGAAATATGTTATTAAATTATCCTTATGCTCAATGGAAGGAATGTATTATTGTCTAAACATAAAATAAGATTATTAAAAATTCATGTTATAAAACAGGATAGATTTGTAAAAGTTCGTGCAAGAATAATTTACTAATTCAATTAATGTAAATAATATTTATAAAATACTAATTCAAAACAAGAAGTAGAGCATAAACAATCCAATAAATAGAAAACTACTAGTTAAAATGTACCTACTAGTAATGTGTTCAGTTTTAATACAAAATGTTCAATGTGGTATAAGTTTAAGTCTGAGTACTGATTTGAGTTGGAGACATTTCCTTTGAGGCAAATACCTATCATTCCCACGTGAGAACAATATATGGCTGTTGTAGGATAGGGGCCCACCTGGGTAAAGTTCAATCTGGTATGAGGGGAGAGAGTAAATTTGGCACACAGTATAAGATTTTTTTTTTCCTCTTAAGAAATTCTCTTGAGGGAGTGGGGAGTTGGAAGGGAGGGGAAAAAAGAGGACTTGATGCAAAGGGCGTAAGTGGAGAGCAAATGCTTTGAAAATGATTAGGGCAAAGAATGTACAGATGTGCTTTACACAATTGATGTATGTATGGATTGTGATAAGAGTTGTATGAATCCCTAATAAAATGTCAAAGAAAAAAAAAGAAAGAAATTCTCTCAACCACAGAGCTGATGAGAATCTTCGTTTAATGAGAGGAAAGGGCCACATGTCATGTAGGTAAAAGGTATTAGAACAGTCACCCTGAAACACGCTGATGCCACCAAGTCAATTCCAACTCATAGTGACCCAATAAAATGGAGTAGAACTACTCCACAGTGCTTTAGAGACTTCAGATATTTATGGAAGCAGACAGCCTAATCGCTTTCCTGCAAAGTGGCTGGGGGGTTTAAACTAACAACCTTGCCATTAGCGGCTGAACACTTAAGCCATTGCATCACCATGGATACTAAGAATTTTTTAGTCACTGGAAAATTCTCATCTGTATAGAGAAAATATCACTTCCTCCTTATAGGACTGCAATAGTGATCAATGAAAGCCACAAAGAAAACACAAACAAAAAAGTGCCCTTGGGGACAAATGACAACAAGGGGAACAGAAGAACAACCAGAAGATAATATTGCTGCACATATATCTGAAAGTATAAATTAAATAAGAAAAAATAAAAAGTAAAACAACCTATCACTTCCTCACATACAAGCCTCAGAAAACCAAAAACTCAAACCAGACACCAATGATTAAGGTATGTTGGTGAGGATATGATAACATGTTAAATGTCTTTGTCATCAGGGAATTGTAAAGTTTAACAGTGAGATACCATATTTTTGAAATGAATGAATCAAGCAACATTAAAGGGCAACCTAATAATGCCTTATGTTGTTAAGTGTTTTAATAGTTGTTTAAAGGACATAAACACAGAGAGTTGTTCTCTAAAATCTGGTCAGGAATATGCACCACTTGTTTTAGTTTTGGTTTTGTGTTTTAATGCACTATGGTCTTAAATAAATGCTTATATCAGTTTGATGATTTCCAAAGTATCTGATAAGGAGGGACACTATAAAATGCTCAAGAGAATGGTAGACAAAGAACGACTAACCATTGTGAACATATATTCCCTGAATGAGAGACCCGCTGAATATGTCAACCAAACACGCTTAAAGATGAAAAAAGAAATCACAGCCTCAAAAATTATATTCAACACACCACTCACTGAGAAAAATCATAGGGAAAGAAACTCAACAATGAGGCTAGAGATCTAAACACTACAATTAGACAATTTGACCCGATAGATATTTACAGAGCTATTAATCCAAATTCACATTCTTCTCAAGCTCACATTAGCACATATTCAAAGACAGACCATATGTTGGGGTATAAGGTGAATCTACATTAATTTAAGCACATTGATATACAGATATCTCTCTGGCCACTGTGCCATAAGGCTAGAAATCGACAAAACGAAGACAAAGAAAACAAGAGCAAACAATTGGAGTATGAATAACTCTACTGCAAAAGGAATGTGTAATGGCACGGATCAGAGATGAAATTAGGAAATTTCTAAAAACCAACGAGAATGAGCACACGATGTACCAAAACTTATGGGCCACAAGGAAGGCACTTATCAGAGGAAGTTTCATAGTGATACATGCACACATGAGAAAGGAGTAGAGACTCATGATTGATAAGCTTGCACAACATTTACAACAACTAGAGCAGAGTCAGCAGGACAATCCTACTAATAGAAAAAGAAAGGAAATTATAAAAATCAGGGCTGAGATTCAGGAGAGGGAAAATAAGAAAACTATGGGGAAAATATTGCTGCTAAAAGTTGGTTCTTTGAAAGGATAAACAGAATTGACAGTCCACTGGCAAACCTAACCAACGAAAGGAGGGAACAAATTTAATAGCAAGAATAAGGGATCACAGAGGGGACAATACAACAGACCCTAATGAAACAAAAAAGGATAACTACACAGTACTATGAAGGATTGTACTGCAATGAATTGAACAATTTGGAAGACATGGACAAATTCTTGGAAAATCAATCATTCCCTAAACTATCCTCAATGGAAATAAAAAGTCTCAACAGACCCATAGCAATAGAAGAAATAAACAAGGTTATCAAGGGATTACCAACAAAAAAATCTCCTGGACCAGATGACTTCACTGGAGAATTCTACAAAGCATTTGGGGAAGAACTAACACCAATACTACACAAACTCTTCCAGATTATAGAAAAAGACAGCAAAGTACCGAACTCCCTCTATGAAGCTAGTATACCAAAACCAGGCAAGGATCCCACAAGAATTGAGAACTACAGACTGGTATCCCTAATGAGCATCGATGCAAACATCCTTAACAAAGTACTAGCCAACAGAATACAAAAGTATATAAAACAAATAATTCACTATGACCAAGTGGGATTCATACCAGGGATGCAGGGATGGTTCAACATTTGAAAGACCACTATTATTATTCATCACACTGACATGAAAAAGTATAAGAACCTCATGATAATATCGATAGATGCAGAAAAAAACATTCGACAACATCTAACACCAATTCCTGTTTGTGACACTTGAGAAGATAGGAATGGAAGATAGGAATTCCTCAAGACAATACAAGCTTTATATGAAAAACCAACACTCAACGTGGTAGTCAATTGAGAAAAGACTAACACAATCCCACTGAAAAAGGGGACCAGACAAGGATGCCCCTTGTCCCCATTCTTATTTAATATCATTCTGCAGGTTTTAGTTAATAGCATAAGGCAAAGAAGAGACATCAAAGGTATTCTTCTGGGGAAGGAAGAAGTGAAACTCATTATTTTCAGATGATATGATTTTATATGCAGAAATTCCCAAGAGGTCCACAAGGGGAGTACTGGAAGCAATAGAGGAGTTTGGCAGAGTGACAGGATACAAGATCAACAAACACAAGTTCACCGGATTGTTATACACATTGGATAAGGCCACAGAAGAAGAGATCCAAAAGGTGGTACCCTTCACAATAGCCAGATACAAATGGAAATATCTAGTGATATACCTGACTAAAAGAACAAAAGATCTATATGGGGAAAACTACAGAACACTATTACAAGAAACCAAGAGTGACCTCAACAAATGGAAGAATATCCCTTGTTTGTGGATTGGAAGACTCAATATAGTCAAAAATGTCAGTTCTGCCAAAGGCACTATATAAGTTTAATGCCATCCCGATACAATTACCCTCATCTTTCTTCAAAGAAATGGAAAAACTGATTACTAACTTCATATGAAGAGGGAAGAAGCCGAGAATTAGCAGAAAACTCATCAAGAAGAAGGACACAGTGGGAGGGCTTGCTTTACCTGACTTTAGCACATTCTATACAGCCACAGTTGTCAAAACCACATGGTATTGGTACAATGACACATACTCAGATCAATGGAAAAGAACTGAAAACCCAGAAATAAAATCAACAGCATACAGACAACTTATCTTGGATAAGGGCCCCCAAAATATCAAATCGGAAGCAGATGTGCTCTTTAACAAGTGGTGCCAGAAAAAATGGATATTTACTTGCAGAAAGATGAAGCAAGACCCTTATCTCACTCCATGCACAAGAATAAGCTCAAGGTGGATTTCAGACCTTGATGTTAAACCCCAAACTATTAGGGCAATCAATGAGGGATTTGGGACGAACTTGAGAATTTGGCACAGGGAATACATAGGCTATTAGAAATGGGGAAGGACACAAACACAGAGGATGCACAAATTGACAAATGGGATATACTGAAGATAAAACACCTATGTACATCGAAAGAATTCACCAAGAGCGTAATAAGAGAGTCCACGGACTGGGAAAACATCTTAAACAATGACACATCAGACAAAGGCCTTATTACTAAAATCTATAATACTCTGCTAGCTTCCCCCCCCCCACAAAAAAAAAAAACCCAAACACTAATTACCCACTTCAGAGGTGGGCAAAGGACTTGAACAGAATTTTCACAGGGACAGAAATCTGAATGGCCAACAAACATGTGAGAAAATGTTCCCGATCTTTAGCCATAAGGGAAATGCAAATTAAAACAACAATGAAGTACCATCTAACACCCTCAAAGGTAGCCCAATTAAAAAAAATCAGAAAGCAACAAGTGTTGGAGGGACTGTGGGGCGACAGAAACTCTCATCCACTGCTGGTGGACCTGTAAGGATGTACAGCCCCTATGGAAATCGATTTGGCCATATCTAAATAGATGGAAATCAAGCTACCATATGACCCAGCAATCCCCCTACTGGGCATATACCCAGAAGAGGCAAGAAACAAACCAAGGCCAGACACAATGTTCATTGTGGCACCGTTCACAATTGCAAAGAGTTGGAAACAACCCAAATTTCCAACAACTGATGACTGGATTAAAAAACTGTGAATACAAAGGAATACTATGCATTGCTAAAAAGCAGTGATGGGCGTATGAAGCACAACGCTGCATGGGAAGTACTGGAGGAAATAATGCTAAGCCAACTAAGTCAAGCACAAAAGGACAAGTACCACATGAGTCCGCTGAGGTAAGCTTTAAAAAAAATTTTTTTAAGGGACATAGGGAAAAAGCTACTGTATAAAACATTCCTGGGGTGAGGACCAGGTAATATGGCAGAGACCAGACCAAATACAGGGATACACATGACAGACACCTAAAAAATAACTGGGCAAAAGGAAAAAAGAGTAATAAAAAGAAATGGGTAGCGGGGGCACAGGGCACTAACCCACCCAATGGGAGGGTATTGTTTAAATCTCCACAGGGAAAGAGGAACCACACTTCAACCCAGTGCTCCAAGATTTGAATGCCACATGTCGGCGTTGGAGTAGGGAACCAGTGGAGAAGTCTGGGGATCCAGCCCCAATCTCAACTACTAAGTGAACACCTAACCCTCTCACCAGAACAATTTATTTCAAAGGTCGGCATTGAATCTGCAGCTTTCGGAGTCGGACATATTTAATCAGAGCACAGGGGAGCAGATGTAGTGGGAGGAGGAGAGAGTGGAGCACATCTGGCCTCACATCTGGCGTGAAGATGATGTTCCCAATTAGAACAGCCAGTCCACAGAAAGGACCACATGGCCAGTCCCACTATGACACATGATGCCCCCTCAGTGACCCATAGCCCTACAGGGGACATCACCGGAGACACAGTGTGGGAATTGCACCTGACCTGATCCCACCACACCTAGGCAAAATACTAAGGTGGTGCAACAGAGCAGCAAGGGAATGGAACAATGAGGTCCCCAGGGAATGCTGAAGGTGGACTTTGGGGCCAGGACATGGTGTCCCAGCAGACTGGACTGGAAAACAGTCCTAAAGGCTAACAGACGATCCTTGGACTAACTACAAGCTTTTCTTTCTTATTATACTTTGTTGTTGTTTTTTGTCATTGTTTTGTTGTTATTTTGTTGTATATTGATGCTTGGTTTTGCTCTGTCTTGTTTTTGTGCATGTTATTATCTTCTCAGGTCTGTCTAAATAAGATAGGCTGGTCGAACAATCTCGAGGAGAAAAAAATGGGACCGACAGTTCCGGGGGGACATGGGAGAGGGGAAGGTGGGGGGGAAGGTAGTAGTGTTAACAAAGCCAGGGACAAGGGAACAACAAGTGAGCCAAATCATTGTGTGGGAGGCCTGGTAGGGTATGATCAAGGGTAATGTAACCAAGAGGAATTGCTGAAGCCCTGATGGGGACTGAGCATGATGGTGGGACAGGAGGAAAATCAAAGGAAATAGAGGAATGAGCTGGGAGGCAAAGGGCATTTATAGAGGCCTAGATAAAAACATGTACATATGCATATATATTTATATATGAGGATGCAGAAATAGATCTATGTGCATATATTTATAGGTTTAGTATTAAGGTGGAGGAAGGACCTCGAGCCCCAACTCAAGTATTCCCTCAATGCAGGAATACTTTCTTCTATTACATTGGCATTCTATGATGCTCACCTTACCAACACAACCGCTGAAGAAAAAGCGGGTGAATAAGCAAATGTGGTGAAGAAAGCTAATGGTACCTGACTATCAAAAGATATAGCGTCTGGGGTCGTAAAGGCTTGAAGGTAAATAAGCAGCCATCTAGTGCAGAAGCAACAAAGTCCACATGGAAGAAGCACACCAGCCTGTGTGATCACAAGGTGCGAAGGGGTCAGTTATCAGGCATCAAAGAACAAAAAAATCATACCATTGTGTGCTCACCTCCATGATATGATCACTGAAAACAAGTAGGTGCATAAGCAAATGTGGCGAAGAAAGCTGATGGTGCCCGGCTATCAAAAGAAATAGCGTCTGGGTTCTTAAAGGCTTAAAGGTAAACAAGCGGCCTTCTAGCTCAGAATCAACAAAGCCCACATGGAAGAAGTACACCAGCGTGTTCGATCACGAGGTGTCGAAGGGATCAGGTATCAGGCATCATCAGAACAAAAAATCTTACCATAGTGACTAAGGGCGGGGGGGGGGGGGGGAGTGTGGAGTGGAGGCCCAAAGCCCATTTGTAGGCTACTGGAGATCCCCTTACAGAAGGGTTTCGGGGAGGAGGCTCAGGGTGTGATGTAGCAATGATGAAAAATACAACTTTCCTCTAGTTCCTAAATGCTTCCTCCTCACCCCACTATCATGATCCCAATTCTACCTTGCAAGTCTGGCTAGACCAGAGGATGTAGTGTGGTACAGATAGGAACCAAAAACACAGGGGATCCAGGGTGGATGATCCATTCAGGACCAGTGGTGTGAGTGGTGATACTGGGAGTGTAGAGGGAGAGAGTGGGTTGGAAAGTTGGAACTGATTACAAGGATCTACATGTGACCTTCTCCCTGGGTGACGGGCAACAGAAAAGTGGTGAAAGGAGACATCGGATAGGGAAATACATGACAAAATAATAATTTATAAATTATCAAGGGTTCATGAGCAAGTGTGGAGGGAGGAGAAAGAATGAGGACCTGATGCCAGGGCCTTAAGTGGAGAGCAAATGTTATGAGAATGATGAGGATAATAAATTTACATATGTGCTTTACACAATTGATGTGTGTATTGATTGTGATAAGAGTTGTATGAGTACCTAATAAGACGATTTGAAAAAAAAGAATGTGTCAACTTGTTTTTAAGGGCCTGTGGCATTTTGTGGGCTTTAGGCATTTTGTGACCCCATGAGTAATATTTCAATGTGCATTCTGAAGGAAGAGCAGAGACTCCTTTCAGGAGGAACACTAAATACGTTTTTGGTAAGTGATAGTGAGACAGAGCATTTGGTAGCTGATAACTGCACAAGGAACCGCATACATATTGAGGTGATGAAATTATTTCTAGAAATCTTAACTAGAACTATGATCAATGTATTGTGACTCATCAATGGCACCATTGGCAGCCTGGTCTGAAACAAGGACACATAAAGTTTTCCATGTAAAGGATATGGCTATGACTCCTTGAAACCACAATTCCTGAGGACAGTTGTATCTGATCCAGTGGGTCTCATAGTACTTAGGCCTGTAGCTCTCAGTTTCCTAATATGTTTGAAGTAGCTTTACTCTCTAGGCACCAGGGAAAGTCTATGTGGCCTTGTCCAATTGGCACTTATCAATAGTGGATAATTAGGGTCAAACTTTTCAGATACAACAGTGCGTACTCAGAAGTCTTGACCTTAAAACCCTGGTTTTATTTTGTTGGGTCTCAACTTGGCCCAAAATTGTTATCCACTTATCTCTTGAATCTGTGCCTTAGCTCTGTAAATGAGAAGTGTGACATTTCATCTACTGGAATCTCCCCATATTAAACCTGTGAAATATTTTAGTCCTTTCTCCTGAAGAACAAATCACCTATCCTCTCCCCACCCCCGCAAACCTTCCCTCTATTTTATTCAATAAAACATACTATTGACGGCATTCACTGCGTCAATCCATCTTTTCCAGGGTCTTTGTTTATGGCCCTCTCCTTAACCAAGCGTAAGATCCCTCTCCAAGGACAGGTCTGCTCTGAAGCATGACCAAAGGAAGAGCGTGACCGCAGTCCCCCACTACCACAAATTATGCAGTCGCGTTTCCCACATTTGGGAAATCGCAGGGGTCAGCACATCCGGAGTGCAATGGATAAGCCTCGCCCTGGGAAAATCACCTTCGTGATCATGATCTCTCCCCTGCCAGCCAAGACCCATCTGAGATCTGCAATGGTGTCCCTTGCTCCACAACCTCTTCTAAATCCAGCCTGAATCTCTGAGAGTTTCCTGTTAATGTATTTGCATATGATGTCAGTGATTTTTAAAATAATTTTCACCTTCTGTTGGATAACCTTTCTTTGGAATGAGTGCAAACATGACTCTTTTCCAGTCAGTTGGATGAGTCACTGTCTTCCAAACTTCTTGGCATAGATGCGTGCTTCAGCAGCTTGTGGAAACACTCCATATGGTATTGCACTGATGTACTGCTGCGACACTCACTGGGGCACCACTTTCCTGTCGGTTTGTCATCCTGTGGCGCCTTGTGTGTTGTTGTGATGCTGGAAGCTATGCCACTGGTATTTCAAGTACCAGCAAAGTAACCAAGGGAACAGGTTTCAAAAGAGCTTCCAGACTGCAAACAAGGAGTAAGTTTTCCCTTTCATATAAATTAGCCAAGGGAAACATATGGATAGCTATGAAACCGTGTGCGATACTGAAATCTGCATGCATAGAACAAGAGCATTGTCAAAGATAGTGCCGAGAGATGAGCCCCTCAGGCTGGAAGACACTCAAAACACGACTGAGGAAGAAGTGCCTTCTCAAAGCACTGTGGACCATAATGCTGTCGATCGATAAAGCCTGAGGGAGGAAAGCCTTCAGAATCCTCATTTGCTGATGGGGCAGGATTCAAAATGAGAAGAAACCACTGAAAATATCATTTAGTCATTGAAACTTGGAGTGTACAGAGTATCGACCTAAGACAATTAGAAGTCATCAAAAACGAAATGGTGTACATAAAGGCAGATACCTAGGCATTAATGAACTACAATAGTCTGTATTGGCCATTTTGAATCAGAAAATCATACAGTTTAATTGTGCCAGGAATTACAAAGTCAAGAGGAATGGCATTGCATTAATTATTAAAAATGGTATTTCAAATTTTATCTTGAAGAACAATGCTGTCTGTGATAGGATAATGTCTATCCAGATATAAGAAACTCCAATCAATACAACTTCCATTAAAATTTATGCATCAATTACTAAATTTACTGATGCAGAAATTGAAGAATTCTGCCAATGTGTGCAGTCTGAAATCACACATGCAATCAAGATACTTTGATAATTGTTGACAATTGGAAAGAAAAAGGAAGGAAGAGTAATTGAAAAATATGATCTTGGTGATAGAAATGTAGCTGGAAATCACACGACAGAACTTTGCAAGATCAACAACTTCTTCATTGCAAATACCTTTTGCCAACAACACAAAAGGCGACTATAACATGACCTTCTCCAGATGGAATGCACAGACTGACTCCATCTGTGAGAAGAGACAATGGACATGCTCACTATCAGCAGCTAAAACCAGGCCCATGTTGACTGTGGGACAGGCCTTATAAGTAAATTCAGGTTGAAATGGAATCAAATGAAAACAAGTCCAGGAGAGCCAAAGTACAACCTTTGAGTCTATCCCACTTGAACCTCAAAAACATCTGAAGACCAGACTTGATGCATTGAACACTAATTACAGGAAATCTGATGACTGGGATAATATCTAGAATATCATGTATTGAGAGGCAAGCAATACAGTAAGGGGTTATTATAAAAGACAATAAAGAAAAAGAAAAAACATACTATTGACATATTATGTTCTAGCCTCCTAACTACAGTACATGATCATCTGTGGATTTATTTTTATGGTTTTATTCATTCGAAACAATTTAATAGTGTTATAGGCATGTAATCCACATATCACACAGTTCAGTAGTTCAATCATAATAAGAGTTGTACACTCATTGCCCAATCAAATTATTTTTGAACGTTCACTCCTGCCTCCATGGTTAAAACACTTTTAAAATGAGTTGTGTAATCATCATCAGTTCTAAAGAATGCTCCCTCCCCATCCCACATGCATCATTTGCTCCCTCAAACCTACTCTCCCTAACTCCCGCCCTAACCTCTCCATCCCCTATAAACCCTTGCAGTAGTTCTTATGTTTGTGCTCCTATTCCTTCTGTGCTTAGCAACCTGGAAAACAAACAGAAGCAGTATAAAGAGAAAAAGTTCAATTGCAAGGATAATATAATATTACAGAGATAAAAATACAAATAGTTGGAAAGAAAGAAAAGACCGGCGTGAATTGGTATGATTTCTGTAAGAGCTCCAATAAAATGCTTTCAGGGGGAAATTGTCACGCATCTGAGTGTGAGTTTGAGCCCCTGTCCCAACAACCAATTTTTCAAAAAGACATAAGAAAGTGTCCATTTGGGATGGTATCTGTATTTGAAATGAATTCACCTCTTTGTGATGTTTGGCTTAGGATCTGTAAGTAATAGTGACTTTATTAGATAGAAACCAGGCTACTGCCAACAACATGTTGGGTCAAATTGGGGCCAACCTGTTGCTCAAAGTTTACATTTGGAAATCCACAAGGGTTGCAGCGACCAGGAGCACAGGAAGGAGGATGGTGGGGGATGGAAGAAAGACAGGAGATCTAATACAAGAAGCTGAGGCAGGTGGAGCCTTTTCCCTGATGAGGAAGGAGGCTTCCCAGCAACTGCAGCGCATTAATTTATACGGGCAAGGCATAAGGAATTTCATGGCTAGTCGAGGGGAGTCGGAAGCTGGGAAGAAGGAGCATAGCTGATTTGCAGGTCATCCTGCTTCAGCGATGTTACAGGGAACAAGGGGGGAACTGTCAACTGTCCCTTAGGTGAAGGACACGACACTTGTTGCATCCGCTCCTTGAGCTGTCAGCACCCTTCCATGGGGCCCTGCCTCAGCTGAAGGAAGTGATGATCCTGCCCCACTAGTCCAAGAAGTAGACAGTTTTCCCCCCAAGAGTTTGCCTCCAGCTTCTCGCAGCCTTCACCAGTTGCATCTCACACTGGACACCTGCAAACATAGGGACATTCCAGTCAGCAAAACCCTCACACACATCCACTGTGTCTCTCCACCATGCACATTCACGCTTGCTTTTTCTCTGTAAAATCACTTTTTAACATAGTAACAAGGAAAACCCGGATCAGCACTCAAAGGTGACTTGTGTTCAGTCCTGATAATTGAATTTGGACACCTGGGAATTCCAGAGTTGAGGCACTTCTCCCAGGGCTGGGTTGTTTCATCAGCAGAAGGAAGGGTTGACACCAGTAAGTGAAGTGCATGACTGCTGAGAAGGTCATCACAAGAGCAGATAAGAATGTCCTAAGTATCATAGGGAGTCTCAGGCGTGTTGTTTATGATGAGTGGGGCTGCTAATTACAAAGTCAGCAGTTTGAACCACCAGTGGTTCATTGGGAGGAAGATGAGGCTTTCCACTCCCACTGAGATTTGCAACTTAACACTCCTACAGGGGAAGTGCTACTCTGGCCCCTTGTGTCTTTGAGAGGAAATGACTCAATGGCACTGATGCTTTTTGGATGTGCTTTTGGAAGGACACTGCATTCTGGGTAAAGTAAGGTATGTATAATTTTACTATACTATATGGAGAGAACACATCACTTTATTGCATTTTTGAATAAATACACAAATGTGGGTAGAGGCACCATTACCATCTTAACTTTATAGGTGTAAAACTACAAATGGAATTCTTAAAATTTCAGCTGTGTATCCCCCAGAGACTCACCTCATGCTCTTTGACCATGTTCTTTGAGCTCTTAGGGGGAAAAAACAAAGAATTTGAGTTAGGCTACTTCAATGCTATAGGGTGAAATTTGTAAGATTTTCCTATGAAACTATCAGAGGACAACTCTTCATACCTAAAGAATAGGTGAGCACAATGTCCCAATGGGGAACAGTTCCTCAGTTCTTCTATCCACACATGTGCCCATCATTGCAGGTTTCCATTGTGTTCAGAGTTCATAATGTGTTCCATGTTCTATTTCCTTAGTTTAAAAAAAGTCTTTGAAGATTAACAATTTGATAACAAAATTTACTCATCATAAGCTTCTGAGTTAACTTTTATGTCTTTAATTTAACTGACCCCACAGATAGATTATACAGCCCCCGTTAGCCATAATTATTAGTATTTTTACCCACACTTGTGCCTCTGGTCTTGGGTCACAAGCCAGTTTTGTGATAAGACAGACTTTAACCTACTTTGTCGTTTATGCTTCTTGCTTCTGCTGTCATATGGTTATTTCTCATTAAATAAAAATTTTAAATCACACTCTTATACTTACTTAAAAATGACTTTATTTTTCATGCTTAGATCTTTGGATATTTTTAGTTGTATGCCTGTGTGTGGCGGGTGGGGGACATGATCTGATACACGGATTCATTCTTCTGCACGTGGAAATCTAATTCTTTTTTTAGGGGGGGGGTTTAAATTTTTATTCCAAAAGCTTGGATAGCTTCAATATCCAGGTCGTGGCAAAATCAGGACATGTGTAAAATACCTTACAATACATTAGATTCCCAAAAAGGTACCAAAAAGTACAGTAAAATTAACACTTCCGTTAACAGGAAATGTATGACACAAATAATATAAAATTAAAAGGTGAAAAAAGGTGACACTGGTTTCCTAAGATGCAAGTTTACTCTTTACCCACCAGGGCCTGCAGGCCCCGGATACAGAGCAGCAGCAGGGCGCACACCCACCCCTCGGGTTTGGGGGAACCTGGTGTTAAATTAGGCCCACGATGCTGCTCGGCCTCTGATACACCACACGCTGCTAACACAACTAGCTCTGGAAATAGTAAACAGGAGAGTGATTTCCAGGGGGAAATTTTTAAATAAGATGCACATGGGACAGGCCATAGAAAGTTTGCCAAGTTAAATTTGGTACATAATTGTGTTCACTGATATCCAAACGGAGCGGCGCGGTCACCTGTCGTGCCTGCCACGGCCTCAGTATGGCTTGTAGTTATTCTGGTGGCCACCGCGTCGCTGGCTCTTCCCGTAATTTGTACTACCCTGACTGTAGTCGTAGCCGTAGCCGTAATAGCCATAGGGCGAGTAGTCGTAGCCGCCATAGCCGGGCCCGTAGCCCTGCTGGTAGCCGTAGCCCTGGTTCCAGTAGTTGCCGTAGCCCTGATTCCAACTCTGACTCTGACCTCCACTTCCACCACCACCACCACTGCCTCGGTTCCCTCGGTTGCGGTTTCCACGGCCCCCAGAGCCGTACTGCTGCTGCTGGTAGACCTCTTTGGGCTGGGCCACCTGGATTTCACACTTGCTTCCACTGACAGTGTGAAACTTTTTCTCCAGAACCTTCTTCACAGGTTCCTCTTCTTTATAGGTGATAAAAACAAAGCCTCGTCTTTTGTTAGACTTTGGATCCATGGGAAGCTCAATGGCCTCAATCTCTCCAAATTCGCCAAAGTACTCCCTAATCTTCTCCTCAGTGGCCTCAGGATTCAGACCCCCAACGAAGATTTTCTTCACCGGATCCTTTTTCATGGCCATGGCCTTTTTAGGGTCAATAACCCGACCATCCAGCCGGTGCTCCTTCTGGTCTAGTACCTTCTCCACGCTGGTCGCATCTTTGAAGAGGATGAACCCAAATCCTCTTGACCGTCCAGTGTTAGGATCCATTTTTATTGAACAGTCAACGACCTCTCCAAATTTGGTAAAATAGTCTTTCAGATCCTTTTTGCTGGTATCCCAGCTCAAGCCACCAACAAACATTTTTCCCGCGTCCTCCTCGTTCTTGCTGGCGTTGATCTGGTCTCCCTCGGCGCCATTCTGATTGCCGGCCGGGGTGGCGGCGGTCGCCGTGGTGGCTACAGTCGCGGTCGCCGTCGTGGTCGCGGTCGCGGTGCTGGACCCGGCCGGCGACTCGCCCTCTGGGGCGGCCTCGTGCCCGTTTTCCGTGGCGCCGGTCGTCTCCATTGGCTGCTCGTCACCCGTTTCTGACATAGCTAGGCCAGTGCGCGGCGGCTCAGCTTCCCTCCCGCCCGCGTAGTTCCGCCGCCTCGGAAATCTAATTCTTACAGAATCATTTATTTAATGGTTACTTCACTTAAGAGGATTTAATACTCTTTTTTTAATTAATTTTAACAATTTATTAGGGGCTCATACAATTCTTATCACAGTTCATACATATACATACATGAATTGTACAAAGCACATCTGTACAGTCTTTGCCCTAATCATTTTTTTCTCCTCTTTTCTTTTTTTACATTTTATTAGGGATTAATACTCTTATATAAAATAAGTTTACCTCAGTTGTATAAGCATATAATTTTTACTTTAAAATTTACTCCATTGGTCTATGTGGAGTCCCTCTGTGAAGGATTACACTCTATTCTGCTCACCATATAACAGGTGATTCACACTCACCCAGAGATACCTGAGAGTAAGGTCTAGTGAATCATTTCCCAAAGATGCCTGGAAAGTAAGAGGAGGAGGGACTGCATTTGTCTAAATGGTGAGATTCTGTTTTGCAGGAAACTGTGGATGATAGTGGAGTCCCCAATTGTATTCATTTGTATATCACATTTATTATGTATGTATTGCACATTGTTTTCCTGATTAATAGCCATACAGGTAAACTGAATAAGGAGTGGTATGTGTACTGAATGTTAAACATTAAACAATTTAACACTTTGTGAATGTAAAAAACTATAATATATTCTTAATTTAGGTAATTACTTGACTAAACAGCATTAATCTAAACATTCTGCACCACACTTCATCAGAGATGTTGTTGGGTGCTTTGGTGTCAGCTTTGATCATCATGGTTCTATGTACATCAGAAAAAAAACATAAACTGCCACATCTTGGACTGTCCCCACTTATTCCTAGAGAACAATTTTGTAGCCACTCTCTGTATATCTAATTAAGCATTTTCCCCTATTTTGCTGACACTCTGTCAAGCAGGATGTCCTTCTCTAGGAACTGGATTCTCTGATCGCAGGTTCAAAATATGTAAGAAGTCCCACTATTCTCAATTCTAAAGAGCATTCTGAGATGTTAGTCTGCAATTTCTTCCTCTTGTGGCAAATTTGCTATTTTTAAAATTAAAGTTTCCTTCCATTGAATGTTTGCTTCATTATGCTCCAAAGAGTAATCTCAAAAATGACACCTCCAACCAGACGGGTCATTCCAGTTCCCCTGTTTCCTATGTTAGAGATCTCTCTCTGCCTGGAACACTTGTGTCTGCATAAACCGAGACAATGAGTAGCAAGCATCACTAATGACATGTCACAAGTTCAGCCCCAGGTGTCCCCACAGTAATTATCTCAGACATAGAAAATCAGCCAGTCACTACTCACATTGCAGAGGGAGCAAAGCAGTCAGACACCTGACCCTTCAACAAGTTTTGACGAACAGATAAATGATAATAACCATGATAATCTGTATGCCAAGAAGGAAAATTGATCATATGGGATGCCAATGAAGGGTCGGGGTCACTTTTAATATTTGGACTACAAACAGAGAATGCTAGTTTCTCCTATTAAGCCTGCAGTGAGGAGAAATTTAGAGAAAAACTATCCGGGGGATGCTGAGAGCTAAGAGAGGAAGTGCTCATTCTAACACGTCTGTGCTCAGTGGGTCCTGTGTGCCCCCTGCTGCCCATGTCTCCCCTGCAGGGGAGGTTTGTGTCTGAGCTCACACTGACATCCCCTCACTGTGCTCCTTGCACAGTAACCCATGGCCGTGTCCTGAGTGTTTATGGAGTTCAACTGCAGGAAGAACTGATTCCTAGTGTGTCTCTGGCTTTGGAAGGATGGGTTATAACTTGTACTACACCATAGCATATCACTCACATCCACTGCAGTCCCTTTTTTGAGGTCTGGCAGATCCAGTTCCAGCAGGAAATTCTGGTGATGGAGAAAACTGAGACAGTGCAGGTGAGGGACTGCTTCTGGGAGGGCTTCACCAGTCCTGTTCTCGACTGCTGAGGCTGCACTCCTGTAAATAAAGATAATTGGTCTCTGTCAATCACTTGCAGTTACAACCATCCCTGTAGACCCAGGTCAGATATCTGAATCTCCCACCTTAGGGAACTGTCACTTGGCACAGGAGAACACAGAGCAATAGCATCTTTAGACCACAGCTCTGCTTTGCCAAGAGACCTAGAGTTCTGCTGAGAACTGACAACCTTCAGTGCCCAAAAGTGAAATTTTAACTTAGTGCCTGAAAAATGATTTGCATGTGAGTTTTAAAAGTTTGGCGTTGAAAAAGTAAGACCAAAAAAATCTATCCATTTGAACTGTGGTCCTGAAGAAGACAGTTGAAAGTACCTGGGATTGCTCAAAGGACAAACTAACTTGGAGTGAAGTGAAGGGGTATGGAAAGAAGAAGGCCTTCAAGGAACTGGACTGACAGTGTCTACAACAATGGGCTGAAGCATGGGAACAATTGTAAAGAAAGCGCAGGACCGTGCTGTGTTTTGTTCTGTTGTGTACAGTTCCCTATGGGGTTGTAACCAACTGGATGGCAGGTAACGACAACAAATGGGTGATGGTTGTGGTTGAGTCATTTGGATGACAGAAAGCATACTGGCTGGGAAGTACGTTGACCATAATGCAGAGCCATGTGTAAGCAGAATGGTCACAAATGTGATACCGTGTCTGTAAACTTAATTGTTTAAGATGTGATCCCGTGATTGCAGGAAGGTAGTGAGTCAAGTGGCAGTACAGTGGAGAGGTCTGACTAGAAGATCTTCCAGGTCAGTTAGTAGCAGAGAATCTGATGGCAGGGATTCTGGCACCTGAGCTACCCAATGTAGATATCAGGAAAGGGCTGAGAAACCTGCTATCCACTGCCTGTGAGCTAGGTCACATAGCAGTAGAGAGGTTGCTAGTGCAGAGACCGAATGCAGAACTTCTGTACTGACCTGGAGTTAGACCAGTGAGCAGCAGAGACCCCACTGGTAGAGAACTGTCCAATGCTCTGATCAAGAATTGTATCAACAGGGAATATTTTTGTTCCAAGGTTTATCTGCTTTGAAAGCTCCCCTGGTTAGCCAACTACATACAATTTGTATCTTGTTACTTTCAAATGATTATTTTTCTTTAAAAAATACCTTTTTGGGGGGCTCTTACATCTCTTATCACAATCCATATGTTCCTCACATGTGTCAAGCACATTTACACATATGCCACCATCATCATTTTCAAAGTATTCTTTTCCCACTCGAGCCCCTGATTTCAAATTAATTTTCATCCCAATGTATAACCTGTTTCCAACCTCCAATTAACTACATACCTGTGAGTGTGGTGTGAGTCTGTGCAGCTAGTGGATGGATTTGTCAAACCCAGCTGAGCAGGGAGTGAAGCACAGAGAACTGATGGGTTTAGAAATGGTGAAGGAGTTGGAGAACGGTAGTGGTATATCTGACCTCCAGCTTATAGTACTCACCTTTATGCTGATTGCAAATCTATTCCACTGTGAATTACTCAAATAATTAAACTACACCATAAACGAGTATCTCCCCACAGGTTATTAAACATTCCTTAAATTTTTATGAGTTTTTAATTCATAAATAAATTAGCAATAACTTGATGGCACTACTTTGTGACGATTCAAAAAACAAACCTTAAAATTTACAATCCAGTTTTTTATTTATATTGATCACATTTCATGTGTTAGCTAGACATGTGTTACCACCCTACCAAATTGAACATCAGAGATAATGACCAAGACTTCCTGTTTTATAGCTATGACTGTATAATGAGAAATGTAAAGTATAGTGTGTATATATATGTACATATATATATTGAAAAAATATATGAAAGTCAGTGAAAACATCATTTAAATGATCCCAAACAATAAAATTCCAAAACTAGTTGATATTTCACAGCAGAAAAAATATATATGTATTTGAAAGTGAGTGACTAACCTCATGAACCAGAGTGGAGTGATGGATTGCTTTTATATGGCCTTTCTGTCCACTGCTTTGTCCTTCCCAACCAAAGAATGGGTAAGGCCCTGCAAATAAGGTGTATGAAATTAGAACAAGTGGGACACACACACTCACTTACTCACTCACTCACTCACTCACTCACTCACTCACTCACTCACTCACTCACTCACTCTTTCCTCTTGTACAGCAAGTATCTAAGCATGGCGCCCTCCACCAAGTCTGTGAAGGGCGGGGCCGGAAGTGCGTGTCGCCAGCATCTGGCGTGTATTTCGGCCTTTGGCGGCCGCCATCGTCACGCACAGCATCCCCGTCGCGCCGGGAGTTGCAGCGGGAGTTTGAGGAGGATCCTGCGCACCGGCGGCGCGGTGGAGCCTTTGGGAAGTAGTGTAAGTTGTCGGAACGACGGTAAGTGAGGAGAACAAGTGCGTGTCTGCCTCTGAAACAGGGCGAGCGACGCGCGGACGTGCGGCGTCAGGACCCGGGCTCCTGAGGGCGAGGCGGGGCAGAGGAGCTGGCGGGGGGGGGGGGGGGGGGGCAGCAGGCGGGAGCCATGGTTTCTGGGGTCCGACGGGGAGAGCGCCCACACACAATCACCCGGGGTGCCCTGCCCGTCAGGGCCAGAGGGCTTTGCGCCTCTCCCTGAATGACAGAATTCACTGGATGGACAACCGTTTATAATTGTATTAGAGCTTCTTAAGTTCTGAGCCCTCCAATTTGCAAAAAGTGGTGGCCTAAGTGGTTACAGATTGGGCTGCTAACTGCAAGGTCAGCAGTTCGGAATTACAAGTCACACCTGGACAGAAAAGCAGGGTTTCTACCCTTGTAAAGAGTTACACTTTCGGGAACCCACCTGGGGCAGTTCCAACTTCTCCTAAAGGGGCGCTGTAATCGGAATCCACTCGATGGCAGTGAGTGGGGTTTTAGGTTTGGGTTACAGTGATACCTCAGTGTCCATTTGCTGCGTCCCCACTTTGATTAAGCCGCCATTAAATTCTCTCTGATCATTAACCAATGATACAGAGCATCTCCCCCTCCGGGAGAATGCATGAGAAAGTAGATTGCCTGCACTCTTTTGCAGCCAGCCCTCTCCATGGGCCTGCCTAGGTGTATGCTTGATGGAGGTCACCTTACTGAGGACGGAACAAGGGACATTGTCATGAGTCTTGCCTTGATTGCTTGTGTATGAAGGTCCTGGACCAGTCTTGTAAGCTCTTCTATTGAATAAGGTGCACGTCCTAATTATGGTCCCTTTCCTGCTGCTGAAGTCCCACCTGTACCTGTGATGTATTGATCTGCCACCAGTCATGATCTGGGACATGCCTTTTCTTCTCTGCCCTGTTACCCAGGGCCCAGGCTGTGAATACTCAGTTGTTATTTTGACCTCGTGCTAATGGTCTCACTTATCCATACGGTGTGTGTTTGTCTTTTGTTTTCTCTTAAAGTTGAATAAATGTTCTCCTTAAGTTATATTTGGCATAGGGGTAACTTTTGTACCCTAACACACAATTTGGATCCTAAATGACTCAAGATACAGTTCTACTTTGGGACAGCATCTTGACAGCAATACCTGCAGCTAAAGTCAGACCCTGCAGCCCTTTGGCTTCTGTCCTGAATGGGCAAGTGTTTCAAAGGTCTTTTAGTTCTGCAGATAAGTGCCCACTCTGTCCCTTAGCCTCATGGAACTCTGTGTAGGTTGGCAGATCTGGTTCCCCAGATAAATACTCAGATGTATACCACTTCATGTATTAACCTCCTGCCCAGAGGCACTCAGCTCTCTTGTTCTGTGGCCTGGGAATTGCACTGCTCTGTCTCAGTCTCTTGGTTCTGCTGCCACCATGTCTGTGTTGCTGCTTCTCCCCATCACTTCTTCTCTTGTGGCACAGCTCTCTGTCTTCTACATTGAAGAGTTTCAATGCAAGAATCTGGGATCCAAAGGCCCCTACTCCTGGCTCTCTCTCTCTCTTTTTTTTTTGGATGGTAGTGAGATCCCAATTTGTGTCTCAGAAATGTCTCAGTTAAACCTACCAGGATGTCCAGTGTGACTCAGCTCCAGGTTAGGTTGTCAGGCAGCTTATTTGCATAACTCCAAGTCTCAAGGGTACCAATCTATTGTTTGGCAATTTTCACAATTCTCTTAAACCAAAAAACCAAACTCACTGCCATCAAGTTAACACTGACTCATAGCAAACCTATATGACAGGGTACAACTGCCCCATGTGGGTTTCCAAGAGTGTCACTCTTTAGTGGACTAGAAAGCCATGTCACTCGAGAAAGGGGAAAGCCCCATCTTTCTTTCTAGGAGAAATTGGTGGTTTCCAACTGCTGACCTTGCTGTTAGAAGCCCAACAGTAACCACTATGCCACCAGATCTCCTTTTCCTCATTCACATTGTCGAACGACACACCCACCTAAACATTTGGAAGGAGTTATGCGGCCATCGCTAGAAAGGCGTACAGGCAAACTAAGTGCATTGGGTTATTGTAAATAATGCTACATTAAAAATGTTATTTGTCTTGGAGTTCAAAAGTGCACTCACTATGGGGGATGTATACTTCTTACTTCATATATACATATTTAAATTTCAAACTAATAGGTGATATATGTGTTTAATATGGAGCTGTGGTTTTGACAAGTGGTAAGTGTTGGACTGCTAACCCATTAGCTGCCTGTCGTGGCTCTGTAGTCTTGGAAACACTGTAGAACCATTCTCCTTTGTCCTATCGGGTGCTTATATGTGTAACTCTACTTGATGGTGATTTTTAAAGTGTTTCTAAAGTGATTGTACAATTTACAGTTCCTCCAGCAAAATAATCTTCAGTTTATAATAGTTCGTTATATAGCTCATTTCAAATTTTCCAGATGCTTTAATTAACATAATCATCATAAAGGTTCATTGATTTGTCATTCTCCTTGAGAGTCACACAGTAAGGAATTAATACTCTGTGTGCTTTGAGGTAGTGGTCCAGATTTATTGTTTCTTCTTTTTGACATGTATATTTGATTATCCAATCCCTATTTATTGTAAAGTCATCTTTTACTCAGATCTGAAAATTGAGTTTTCACTTTTATTGCTCATGGTATTAACATGCTTTCTGTCACTCAATAAGGAGACCATTAACAGTATTGGGGACTGTGTTAAGAAGATGGACAAGAACCCTTACAGCATCTGGAACTAAATTTCTCGCATTGTAGCAGCTTGCAGATTTTCACCAACCAGCAGCTTAGAGGAAGAAGGAAGAAGTGCCTGGTTTGGGTATTATTATTTCTGGGATGTCCTCATGAGAGACTGAAATTTGTGAGCATCATTGGAGCTGATAGAGTTAAGACAAGCATAGAGCATCCCAGTTGCTGGCCGTGTTATAAGGACCAAAGAAAATGACCAAGGCTCAGGTAATTCTGCTGCATTTTCTTCTTTTTTTGTATTTCCTACTGGAAGTGCAGAAGCCTGTATAATACTGATTTGGTTCCTTGGAAAGTGGAAATTTGAAATAGCAGAAGTTAGAGATAAACTTTGACTCTGACTTCAACATTGAGATGGAGAAGATTAAGAATATGTTGATCACAGGAATAACACTAAACTACTGACATTGAACATAATACATCACTAAGGATTCTTTGGATGATACTAGCTTTCAACTAATAATTCATTATTCTATGGCCAACCCATGAGAATCATTCAAATTTAACACTATGCTCAGTTTTTAAGGAGAAATAAGATCACTTATTTAGGAGAGTCCATTATTCCATGGGTTTTTTGTCTGAGTAAGTTTCCGTAATGTTTCTTTCTGAAGGTGGTGTTGAATAATCTCCCAAACTGCAGCATTCTCATTAATGCATCTGAAATGGGCCTTGTAGCAATACTAATTTAAAAATGGTTGATGGCTTCTCACTTCCTCTAATTATAGATGTAGGAGAGAGAACCAACCATCAGCATTAGCCCTGATTCATATGAGGCAGAACTTAAACATAAATCTACCCTCCAATGGTTTTCCAGTTCTGACAGCAGTTATTTTTACAGTTCTCTCCTTCTCAGATCATTCATTTTTTTTCAGTGGCCACATAGAAATTATAGTCCAGAATCACAGGTACAAGTTTTATTAAGTAACAAAATATAACTTGCTAACAGAATCAATAGGCTACACATTGGGATTCATATTAAGGAAACATGTAGGCAGATTTGCTCTTCTTCAGAGCAGGCTTGTTCTCTCTGTCCCTCTCAGACATTGTGCCTTCTGAATATAAGCTCATTTCTTGGTTCCATCTTTTTCAATTCATCTATATCAGCTCCTTAGTGATACTGTCCTCTTGATCTTGCCGGCCTGTTCTACAATCTTGGCTGGAAAGCTCTGTGTGGACCTGTCACTGTGTCCCCTTTGCCCTGGTCGTCATCTTCATTGGACAGCTCTTGATGCAAGAATCTTACAGTTCATTTTGCAGGACCAGCAGTAGACCTTCACTATGAGGTAGAGCTTCAGGATGTCCATGATCTGCCCTGCTGTATCTCACAAAAGTAAACAGCCATCAAGTCAATAACTCTTCAAGATGTGGAAGCTGGTGAGTCCCAAGTCCATAGGTCAGGTATCACTCTGGAGCAGTGGTTCTCAACCTTTCTAATGCCGCACCTTTTAATACAGTTCCTAACGTTGTGACCCCCAATCATAAAATTATTTTCGTTCCTAATTTGTAGTAATTTTGCTACTGTTAGGAATCACAATGTAAGCAGGATGTGTTTTCATTGTTACAAATTGACCATAATTAAAACATAGTGAGTAATCAGAAAACAATATGTAATTATATATTGTGAAATATTTCTTTCTAATGACAAAAAAATGAAATTTTGTTTTGAAGCATGTATAGCATGGGTAATAGTCTTCACGCCCGGTACTTGAATGTGGGCGTATCTGCATGTGGGTGGACTTCCTGGATACAGATAGAGGAGCGGTATCTTGGTTCCTAAGACCATTGGAAATATGTCTTTTCTGATGATCTTAGGCAAGCCCTGTGAAAGTGTCATTCGACCCCCAAAGGGGTTGAGACCCATAGATTGAGAACCGCTGGTCTGAAGGGTTCTCCTCATTGATGTGTTTGCAAAGGCTGATGAACCAGATCACCAGGACAGTAGTCCACAAGGTGAAGTTGTTGAATCTGGTCACATAATAGGTTGCAGGGGCTGAGGAACCCAATTGGGAAGGTCAGACAGCACGCTGTTGGCTCATGGAGTGGAGCAAGCTCTCAAGTAAGTTCACACAGGTGGCTCAGAGTTGTCATTCAAAGAAATGGCTCATGAATTTCTGGAAGCTGCAAATCCCTAATCCGTGGGTTCATTCTGGACTGTGTGGCTGCAGGGGCTAACAAAACCAAATCAACAGTTCAGATGACAGGCTAATTTCTCACTGTCTCTTCTCAAACCATGCCTGCAGGCAGTTCTCTCTCTCCCTCTTGATATGATGGTTTCTTGGGTCAACCTAGCACCTTCCCTGCCTAGGCAAGGTTAGGAGGGCTCCAGAGGTCCACCCAACAGAACTACGAGGGCCCCTTGGAGAGCATGTGGTGAAAGATGGCAGGTTCAAGAGGACCTAGCCATTAACGTAAAGGTAATTCTGTCCAAAGGTGGCTGAGGAGAATTTGTCCTAAGGTTGTCAAGAGGACCTTGTCCTAAGGTGGCCATTAAGAGCTTAGAAAGTTGTTCTGCACTCAGGAAGGGAGATAATGTCTGTGAACATTCTGATCTTGGTTCTGAGTTATAGCTTCTTGTTCCTGATCCCGAGTTGTACCTTGTTCATTAATAGACCAGTTTGATCTATTGAGTGTTGTGTGACCACAGCAACAGATTATCAAACCCAGAAGTTAGACAGAGTGGTGTGGAAGGACTGACTTGTTTTAGAGTTGACAAGAAATGTTGGAGAGTTGAGGTATGTTTGACCTCCCCCATCTGCACTGTTCCTAATACTTATTGTCACTGTAGGTACCGAGCCTCTTATAATGGTGATGCCGGTAGAAACCCTAATTCCATTTTATAACAAATAGGTGTTTATCTACTTTGTGTGAGTGTAAAGCTGAGCTATTTCTAGAACATTCAGAAGATGTCACTGGACCTCAAAATTCTAATTTTATGAGTGGGTGCATTATTTTCGGGCACTAGGGTCCCCAACACTCCAAAAGTGATCCTCAGGAGTGACATTGCAATTGTGGCAAATATTAAAAGACAGAGAGCAGACAGCCGGACACAGGGGCTCTCTTCCCATGTCAGGACTGAGAGAGTGAATATATTTTCCAATGGGGATATATAATGGAGCTTACACATCTTTCCATAAGTCGTTCATATCATGCAGGTAGCATGTACATAGTTAATGGGTCATATCATAAGCGGGTAAAATTATAAACAAGCAAGATGCTGAGTTACCATCTTGACCTAGTGTTAGTTGACTTCAAACCGGCCCTGTGCCCTCCCCAGGCATTTGCTACATTTATGTTGGGCTGGCTCTAGAACCTGATTGCTCTGACCTCCAGATAACTTTCAGGCACAGTGAAGTAGCCAGGCACAGAAATGATTCATCTACTATGGGAGCTCCTTTAAGTCTGCTCCTTAATGGAGAGCTAGCTATTGTGGGGGTCACATTATTTGACCTGGAGAATGCATATTTGAAAACATTTATTTCTCAGAACACTGGAGCTCTTTCTGAAAATAGGGCTAGTTTTCTGGGCCGATGGTCGCGAATGAAGAAATAAGGTCAGATATTTTCTACCCTGTCCTCGGTTAATGGCACATTATGGAATGAACTACCACTGTAGTTTTTATTACTGTTTTGTTTTCTTTACTGTAAGAGTTTTTTTAAATTTTCAAATGGAAAATACTTCATTTAGTAGACTCCTCTTACTACAGGAACCACTGACATTCAACGATGTGGCTGTAAAGTTCACCCGGGAGGAATGGCAGCTCCTGAACCCTGCTCAGAAGACCCTATATCAGGATGTGATGTTGGAGAACTATCGCAACCTGGTTTCCATTGGTGAGGAGAATTCTCAAGTCATTGACCTCGTCACTGGCTTTTCCTGTCTTATGTGTTAAAAACTTTGCGGTGTTTGTGGTATTCTCAAAGAGGTCGATTCTCATTGCATTGTCTCATCCTAGGTTAGTGGGTTAGGTCTTTTACCCTTGAGAGAACACTATTTACTTTGTTCCTTTGAACATTATTTTCCTAGAAATACAAAATTCTACAGGCTTTACAAACGTTACGTTAATGTTGGTGTCTAAGAGTCTGTAATTTCTCATAAACAGGTTATCTAGTTGTCACCCCAGAAGCTTTCTCTCAGTTGGAACAAGAGAACTGTGTTTGGTAGTAGAAGCAAGCTATAGTGGAATTTTTTCAGATGCATGGTCAAAATACCTTAAGGGGAGTTGGCTGGGGTAGTTGATTCAACAAGGAGAAGGCCTCATATCTATGATACGTGTCCGAAATTGCATAAAAGTGTGTGCTACTTTGAATGTGAGAGTTCACTTGTCTTAGATGTTGAGGGAAGTGCACCTGTAGCTCTTATGAGATTAGATTTCTATTTTCTTGTTTTACACTATTATATGTTTGCTGCCATAATTTTCTTTAACATTCTGAAATATTCCCTTCTTTTATGTTTCCACTTTACTATGAAAATCTATCTTGCAAGCCTCTCTCCAAACAGAGAACTCTTAATTTATAACTGTCCTCTGAATTCAGCACATTCATCCCCTACTGAGTAAGAGTGGATTGCCATTTGTATTGTGCAGCACCATCTTGGATCTTGAGCCCCCACCATAAGCAGGTCTCCTTTGGGCTTCCTTAGCTTCCCCCCTCGGAGTTTCTCTAAAGGTTTTGGTGTCCATTTTCTTGTTTGTTGTCCTGTTCCTTTAAAGTTTTCTTCATGCAGGTGACATAAGTTATTCTGTTTTCTTAGAGAGATGGCCAAATTGCTTTCTCTGTTGGAATTCTTTAACAGACATGTTTCTCCATATTTTACTCCTTTTGGTGAAACACATTTATGACTTCTGTTATTTTTAGGTATCTAAAATCATCTTCCTAACAAGAAAATTGTTATCAGCTTAGAACATACTTTAGCACTGTACCTTCAATATTTTTTTACCTGGAAGATTTTTATTTGAAGTTTTCTGTTCCTCCAATCATTTTCTAGGTGGAAAGGGCATTTTTAGCATCTTATATTCTTGCTTTCTTCATTACGCACATGTCTGCTGTGTATTCCTTAGTTTACAGTGTGCCTTCCTTAGACCCACTATTTCTTAACAGGTTCCAATACACGAACGATGTCCGTTGCTGCTTCTAAAGAATATTTTTGCAGTATATTCCAATAGATTTTATTGCTGTTACTCAAACAATGCATAGTATATTCAATATTGCTCTCTTTTCTTTTCTGTATTTTGAGTAGCCTTTTGATTTCCATGTGTAAGTTGGCTTTCATGTCATCCCACATCCCATCTGGTCTCTGTCATTAGTCCTCAGTCAATTTTTTATTCCTCAAGTTTATTCTTTACATAGTCTCTAAGCTTGTGCTCTAGCTACTTTGGCTAGCTTCTACTTGGATTTTAGCGATTTATGATCTGTTCCACAGTTAACCCCTAGGCGTGTTTTGACTAATGAGCTTCTCCACCATTTCTTTCTATAGATGTGGTTGATATGATTTCCATTTGTTCCATTCCAAAAGATCCATATGTGTAGTTTCCATTTCTGGTGTTTAATAAGGAATTTGCTATGAATTCATCATTAGTACCAAAATTTTATCAGTAAACTTGCGTGTCATTTCTATTACTAAGGTCACATTTTCCAACTACTGATACTTTCCCCAAATTTTACATTTATCAGTGTACATCATTGTATGATTGATCAATGTCAGGCTGAAAAATTCATGTGAAATTTTCAATACATATTTTAAAAATATATTTTTGGGGGTGCTCTTACAGATATCATTACATCCCATAGTTCAATTACATGGAGCAGTACTGTACAATTGCTACCACAGTTTGAAAACATTTTCTTCTTGAATTCCTTGATATCAGCTCTCCTTTATCCCCTCTCCCATCAATTTCTTTATTGTGGAAAACAGAACCTAGATGAAAGTGTGAGCAGCCTTATCTCTATACTTCTGACCACAGGGCTTGGAAGACCAGTACTAGTGTTGGAAGAAAACCTCCACAAGCTCCAAAGGTAGAATTGCTAATGCGCAATCTCCAGATAGAGTTTTCCCCACAACTGCCCTCCAGGAAGATGTTAGTGTACAGCTGCTTCAGGCGCCTGACTTCTTGCTACTCAGCTGAAAGATGCCTAGCTTTAAAAGCAATTAGGTTCTCTTTGTTGCTGTCACTAAAGGAATCAACTATCACTTTGTCTCTTAAATGCCCTCTGGATGGTTCCTAAAGGAGAGTTGTGTAATTGAAGAGCAGAAATAAAAAGGCTTTGCATTCTTTCTCCAATTTATATAATCTCATGGCATGCAGCTCCCCCTGCTACACCACCACCCCCCCACATGCACAGGCAGACACCTACCTACCTAACAAGGTAGGCAGGATCTTTACCTTGGGGTTCCCTAAAATAATTGGATGACCAACTTAAGACCAGTGCTGAGGGTAGGTGGAGTGGAGTAACTGTCTTCTGAGCGGGGAGAACAATAACAACATGTCTGCTTTTGTAGTTAAAGCTGCTGGCAGATAGTAATTAGCCCTGTGCTTGTATGAGGTATCATTAAGGTAGCACTATAATGAGAGGATATTGTGGCCATGATTTTTAATTAAGAGAATGTGACTGGGACTCTTCTCCAACTTAGTGAATGCTTCTATATTTGCTTTAATTGGCGCACAAAACTAAATAACACTTGTACTAACTGGTCTTGCTTGCAGGCATATGAATATTAGCCTACCACTGACAAGATTATACATCAGGGAAGACACTGAAGTGTGCTTTTGTATAATGAATATGATGCCAATCTTCTTGAATTTGTCAATCTCAGCCTTATAAACCACTTGATTACCTAATTAAAAATAGCCAGTACCAGTCTATTACAGTTGAATAATGCATACACTATCAATTTTTTACCGTTCCGTTTTGTTTTGACAACTTGCAAATTTTTCATGATAATATTGCATGTGTGCCATTTTCCAATGATTAGAGGATGTTAGCAGCTATTTTTTCTCATTTTCAGTCATGCCATGTCAAGCATTGAAGGTCCCCAAAGCTCTTCCTCCATCCACATCATTACTGTTGACTGTACTTTAAGGATTTAGTACTTCCTCAGTGTTACTTCATTGCCATTAAACCTGAGGAGTTCATGTTCCAGAAGTTGATCACCAGGTCTTCCTCCCAGTCCTTGTTTCTGGAGATTCCACTAAGACCTGTACACCATGGATGATCCTGTTTGTATTTTAAACACTGGGTGGCAGTGCTTCTGGCATCATAGCCACCTACACGCCACCAAGGACAACACTGTAAGATGAGAGCTGTGAGCTAGAATACAGGCTCCATTATCATAAAGAATGTGTTTCTGTACCCTAGTCCCTTTCATATATACCTGTAAAAAATGGTTTTCTCCCAAGTAGAACATTTGGCATGTTTTACATTTCCAACTTTGTCTAGTACTTAGTTGTCTTTCAGTAAAGATGGATGAAATGAATACATCTAACCTCTAATCACTGGAATTAGCAAGTCTTATCACTCCTGTGGTCTATTGGTCTCAATGTCTTCCTTCTGTTATGTTTGTTTTATGTTTTCATGTACTTCTTTAAGCAAATATCAAATCTGTGTCTATTCATCACTTTCATATCCAACTTGATTTCTATAAAAACTATTTTTTATCATTTGAATTGTTTACATGATTGTATTTCATTCAATGGGCAATAAACATTAAGGATAGTGTTTTATTTATATTCATAAAAGAGGATTGTCACTAAAGATCTACTTTGTATCAATGCGTATTTTAAGGGGTCCATTGTAAACCAAGATGTTGAAAAGAGTTAATGTTCTGTTCTTTTATAGAAATCCAGAAAGATGATGATCATTTGCTTGAGCACTTGCAATGTGAAAGATGCATGGACAGAATAGAACAATGCTCTATATTTAATACATATCCTCAGCATAAAAATAATTTTCCTCCAAAGAAAACTTATGAGATGTTTGGATTAGATGAAAAAATTGTAAAATCAGATTTAATCATTCTAGAATTAAATCAGAACAGAAGCAACAAAATACAGAAGTCAGTTGTGCTCAGTAAAGATGAGAAAACTTTTCTCCACATTGAACAAGAGCGATTTTATACTGAAATGAAATTCCCTGAGTGTGAACCACCCAGGCTCATGAAGTCACAATGCATTCAACATCAGGAGTCTGATGAAATTGATAAACCACACACAGGTAATAAATGTGGAACAACCTTCATCGAGGACTCTGTGCTCTATGAGCACCAGATTATTGATATACTAGGTAAGACCTATGAATGCAGTCAGTGTGGGCAAAAATTCAAGGAACTGTTCAAACTCAATGAACATTATCAAAAAAGTCATGAAAGACAAAAGCTATATAAGTGTTTGCAATGTGGGAAAACTTTCAAAAGTGGGTCATACCTCAAGGAACATCAGGAATCTCATGTGGCAGGAATGTCCTATATATGCAGTGAATGTGGGAAAGGCTTCACCAGGAAGAGTGATCTCAATGCTCATCAGCAAACTCATACTGGAGAGAAACCCCACATATGTGGTGAATGTGGAAAAGTCTCTATCAGGAAGACTGCTCTTACTGATCACCAGCGAACTCATACTGGAGAAAAACCCCACATATGTGGTGAATGTGGAAAAGCTTTTATCAGGAAGAATAAGCTTGCCGTTCATCAGCGAACTCACACTGGTGAGAAATCCCATGTATGTGGTGAATGTGGAAAAGCCTTTCTCAGGAAGGATGTTCTCACTGGTCATCAGCGAACTCATACTGGAGAGAAACTCCATGTATGTGGTGAATGTGGAAAAGGCTTTATCCAGAAGACTTCTCTCACTGTTCATCAGCGAACTCATACTGGAGAGAAACCCTATGTATGTGGTGAATGTGGGAAAGCCTTTATCACGAAGACTGCTCACATTGTTCATCAGCAAACTCATACTGGAGAGAAACCCCATGTATGTGTTGAATGTGGAAAAGCTTTTATCCGGAAGAGTAAACTTACTGTTCATCAGCGAACTCATACTGGAGAGAAATCCTTTGTATGTGGTCAATGTGGAAAAACCTTTCTCAGGAAGGATGGTCTCACTGTTCATCAGCGAACTCATACTGGAGAGAAACCCCATGTATGTGGTGAATGTGGCAAAGGCTTTATCCAGAAGGCTTCTCTCACTGTTCATCAGCGAACTCATACTGGGGAGAAACCCCATGTATGTGGTGAATGTGGAAAAGCCTTTATCAGGAAGCATGCTCTCACTGTTCATCAGCGAACTCATACTGGAGAGAAACCCCATGTATGTGGTGAATGTGGCAAAGTCTTTTTAATGAAGAACGAACTCACTGTTCATCAGCGAACTCATACTGGAGAGAAACCCCATGTATGTGGTGAATGTGGAAAAGGCTTTATCCAGAAGACTTCTCTCACTGTTCATCAGCGAACTCATACTGGAGAGAAACCCTATGTATGTGGTGAATGTGGGAAAGCCTTTATCACGAAGACTGCTCACATTGTTCATCAGCAAACTCATACTGGAGAGAAACCCCATGTATGTGTTGAATGTGGAAAAGCTTTTATCCGGAAGAGTAAACTTACTGTTCATCAGCGAACTCATACTGGAGAGAAATCCTTTGTATGTGGTCAATGTGGAAAAACCTTTCTCAGGAAGGATGGTCTCACTGTTCATCAGTGAACTCATACTGGAGAGAAACCCCATGTATGTGGTGAATGTGGCAAAGGCTTTATCCAGAAGGTTTCTCTCACTGTTCATCAGCGAACTCATACTGGGGAGAAACCCCATGTATGTGGTGAATGTGGAAAAGCCTTTATCAGGAAGCATGCTCTCACTGTTCATCAGCGAACTCATACTGGAGAGAAACCCCATGTATGTGGTGAATGTGGCAAAGCCTTTTTAATGAAGAACGAGCTCACTGTTCATCAGCGAACTCATACTGGAGAGAAACCCCATGTGTGTGATGAATGTGGAAAAGCCTTTATCACGAAGACTGCTCTCACTGTTCATCAGCGAACTCATACTGGAGAGAAACCCCATGTATGTGGTGACTGTGGAAAAGCCTTTATCCAGAAGACTTCTCTCACTGTTCATCAGCGAACTCATACTGGAGAGAAGCCACATAAATGTAGTGAATGTGGCAAAAGCTTCATTTGTAAGGGAAATCTCAAAACTCATCTACAAATTCACAGAAGAAAACCCCTATGTATGTGGTGAGTGTGGCAAAGGCTTTATCCAGAAGACTTCTCTCACTGTTCATCAGCGAACTCATACTGGAGGGAAACCCCATATATGTAGTGAATGTGGCAAAAGCTTCATTCTTAAAGGAAATCTCAAATTCATCTACAAATTCACAGGAGAAAAACCCTATGTATGTGGTGAGTGTGGTAAAGCTTTCAGCCAGACGCAATGCTTTACAGCACATCAGAGATTTCACACAGGAAAGAAGCCCTTTGCATGAATTAAATGTGGAACATCTTATATTGGATGTCAGATCTTGTTAAACATGAGAAATTTTCAACAAGAAACCTTTCATTGGAGTTAGTTTAACAACGCTTTCAAAACAAATGAAGAGGTGCTGGAGTTTGGCCTGGGCCAAGTGTGGGAAAGGACAGTTGGGACTTACCATATGGGTACCCATGTTCTGTGTTGCTGTCCCTCTACTGACATGGCCCACCATTTTGGGGGCAAATGACCTTCCAGACTTCCGCAGAGTGTATGCTCTTCCAACTTTCAGTGCCTGAAAGAGAGCTGAACCTGTTTCTGGATCACAGATGTTCCAACCAGTAGAGTGCCCACCTACTTGCCAGTTGTGCCTGCCACACTTGCATTCTCTTTGTTACCTCCCCCTCCCCCAGGTGACAGCACAGAAGTACAATAAATTAAAAATAAAGAAAATAGAAGGTGTGTGGGACAATTCATCCTGAGGATGAATGGACCATCAACCACCACAACCCTGAGACAAGAAGAACTAGATGGTGCCCAGCTTCTACTGCTAATTACTCTAAAGGGATCACAAAAGAGGGTCCTGATTCGAGTGGGAGAAGAAAGTGGAACAAACCAAAATCATAAAATAGATCAGGCTTACTGGTCTGATGTAGACTTGGAATCCCCAGATTATGGCCTCTAGTGACTCTTCACTCTTGGAACTGTACTCACTCCTCTGACTCAGGTTTCAGCCCAACAATATACAGGCTCAGAGGGGAAAAATTACATCTGAGAGGTATGCACTCCTTAGAAAAATCAACCATACTAAATCAAAAGGAGAGCTTTTGCTTATGGATCAGAACTTTTGAAAGCAAGAAGGAATAGGAAAGAAGGAGGACTAATATAAAAACACAAGGAGGGCTGAAGTGGGAAGAATGCTGGTATGTCTTGAGAATTGCAATCAATGTATGAATTCAATGGAATACAATTTACTCTGTAAAGTTTGAAATCATAAAAAAGTTTTTTTTAAAAAATGAAGAGCCCGTGTCTCATTAATGCTTTCTTGTAGGATAGTTATCATGTAGCTGTAATGAGTGTGGGTAACAAACTTTTACCTGTGTTTCTAAGTTTTCTTGACATAAATCTACAAAATTTAAAAGCCTTCAATTCAGTCAAGATGGGAAACTCTCCACAGGTAGTCATGTGACATCACATACCAGTGATCTCACGCAGAAGGAAAGCTCTGGCTATATAGTGACTTTGCAAATACCCTCCTTGGTTTCCCTCAGTGTGTCAGTCAACTACATTAGGATTTTAACCACTAAGTCCACTGCACTTGGAAAAAGTTTCAGAAAGGGCACAAGCTCAAGGAAGTATAATCTACAGATATAGGCATTTATATAGATTTTGATATTGAGATATATGCCACAGTAAAATACTGGTAAAAAAAATCTGGCTCAAAGACAGTAAAGATGTTCCACAGGGTTTAGGCTGCATTCTTTACAGAGGAAAGGGGAAGTATTTAAATCAGGCTATTCGGAGGGCTTGCTCTACCTTAACTTTACACATACTTTACAGCCACTGTAGTCAAAACAGAGAGGTACTGGCATAATGACAGATATTCAGAACAATGGAAAAGAGCCAAAAACCCAGAAGTAAAAACATCAGCATACAAGCAACTGATCTTTGATAAGGTCCCAAAAAATATTAAATGGGAAGCAGATGCCATCTTTAATAAATGGTACCAGAAAAAATGGATATCTACCTGCAGAAAAATGAAGCAAGACCCTTACCTCACTTTGTACTTCTTTTTCTTTTGAATTCATTTTTTGAGAATTTGTTAATAATTATTTGTTTCCTAACAACAGTATTGGCATAGACAATATTTTCTAGGGTGTTCTAAGAGGAAATTATCGCACAATGTGCACTAGTGAGTATTCATTAGAATGAAAAAAATCAAGATATATCTGAGGATGTAGACAAAATTTGAGACAACATGATCATTTTTTAACTGTATTAAATATTTCTAAGTTTGACAACAAATGGCAGTAGGTTGTATCTAAATTGTAAACTGAGGTCTGAGCAATACATAGTGCTCTGAAATCTGCCTGGTGAACGATAGACAAACCCCATTCCAATGAAAAGAAGGCATGGTCAGATGCATGAAGGTTCCCTAGAGTCCATGCACGGTGGTCCCTGAAGAAGTGCTGACAAGGTGGGGAAACCACAGCTTCTGAGAGGAAAGCCTCACTGCCTTCATTCCCTTGTCTCTGCTGAAACTGAGTTTGTGTTTGTGCTCACACTGACTTCCCATCACTGGGTATCTTGCACAGTAATACATGGCTGTGCCCTCAGGATTCACAGAGCTCAGTTTTAAATAAACATGGTTCTGGGTGGTGTCCCTGGTGATGGTGACTCAGTACTGGAGATCTGGATTATACTTTGTGCCCCCATTCTCCCATATTATCCCAATCCACTCCAGACCCTTTCCTGGAACCTGGTGGACCCAGGTCACATGATAGCTGGTTAAAGAGAATCTAGAGACAGCACAAGTGAGAGATAGGGTCTGTGAGGGCCTTGCTAGTCCAGGGCCTGACTCTTGTAGCTGCACCTGGGCCTGTACAGCTGGGGATAGAGAGAAACACAGTGAGTCATGTGCTCGAATGCTGCACTCCCAGACTTCATGTCTGACTCCCTGAACCACTCACCTCCCGGAGTTGCCAGGAAGAGGAAAACCCACACATGCTTCATGTTCATGTGGATAAGATTCGTGACACCCAGAAAATGCTCTCCGGGTGAGAAGGAATATAAATTTTAAGTCCATGCGTGCTGTGGTTTCCTTTGGGTTCGTGTCAGGCATTTGCGTGTGGGAGGTGCATGGTATGTAAAGGTGGAAAGGGCTGAATGGGGCGCCTGCCTCTGGGACTCACACTAGAAAAGCAATGCTGGTGGAGTCCTTGGGAGAACACAGCCCTCTCTCTGAGGTCTTCACTCTACCAATCATGCGGACAGCTGTGCAGATGTTAAGTTTAATGTAGCTTTACATCCATTACCATCAGAAGTACACAGATGATCTGGTGAAATTAAATACGATCTCTATCCTTACCATGCAATGGAATCAAGACTAGGCCTACCTGAATCGTTTCATACCTCTGACCATGTAGGGAATCAAGTATATGTCATCCCTAAAACTCTTTGTCCCCATAACATTTCAGAATATTTGGGAAGGGGTAAAAGATACTTTGTCATATTATGTTTTTAATATTGGAATAAAAAGGTTTCCTAACAACAAGGTTATTTGTGGGGTTACAGGAACCCACAGATATCATAAGAAGGTCATTTTTCTTCCCATGGCTTAGTACCCTATGTGGGTGATGGGTATTCTGAGCCCCCTGCTGACAGCAACCCATCACATACAGGAGAGGTGTTTCCTGGGCTTACACTGCCTTCCAACTTCTGTGGGCCACACAGTAACATTTTCTCTGGTCATAAGCATTCAGACTGTTGGTCAGGAGTGTGACCTGGAGTTGTCTCTGCAGATTTCCAAACATGGCAGTGGAGCTACCACAGAAGTCAGCACAGCAGTTCTAACTGCAGTCTTTATCCAGGCTCCTGTGGGTTCTTAGCACCCCTGCAAGTCAACTTTCTCCCTGAGGTTATTTTTTATCTCTGGTCCCTCAGTGTGAAAAGCTTTAGAGGTAGAGAGTGCTACAAGTTGCAAACACTGAGTTGGATACAGTGAAAGGAAGTATGATATACAGACATAGCTATAAAGATTTTGATACTGAGATATGTGCCACAATAAAGTACTGGTATAAAAAATCTGGCTCAAAGACAAAGTTATTCGACAGGGTTTAGGCTGCATTCCTTACAGAGGAATGGGTAAGTATTTAAATCAGGCTTCTATTCAAAATAATTGAAACAGGAACTTTTAATTAATTATTCGATGTTAAGAGGAAAGTTTCTAGCCAGAATTATTTTGGGGGTGGTTTTCTGTTATGTTTGATGGGAAATTTTGCAGATGTTGGTAATTGTTGAAAACAATAATCTAATGCCACTGAACTACACCTGAGAAGAA
The DNA here is from genome assembly GCF_050624435.1 of Tenrec ecaudatus. Lineage (NCBI taxonomy): Eukaryota > Metazoa > Chordata > Mammalia > Afrosoricida > Tenrecidae > Tenrec > Tenrec ecaudatus. Next base: position 94,884,273 of record NC_134544.1, on the reverse strand, counting down.
TGTTACAAATAGTATTTTGTTGCATGTTTCATGAGAAAAATATGTTCCAATGTATGACAGAAAATTTTGCACACATAGCTGGAAACTGATGGAAATCCTTGCCAGTACAACATATCAAATACTGTTTAAAATATTGAACAGGAAAAGGGATTATGATATAAGCCAGTAACTGAATTTACCAAAAAAATTCATAATGAAATAGTCTATTTTTATCATTTTATTTTATTGTTCATTTTTGCCCAAACCAGTTTATAGTTAGCTGTGGTAGTCATATAATCATTTGTCAATTTGACAGGATTAAGAGTGAAAGGGTAGAGTCTAGCCAGTCACTCAGATCATAGCCAGTGTGGCCTCTGTTGGCATGGCCTTCTCCTGAGGATTCTGGGAACTCCTTTATTCCTCCTTGGATGTAGGAGTCTCTCTGTCTCTGTCTCTCTCTGTTCACTCCCTGGGAGACATTGCAGCTGACAAGACACATGCAACTATGCTAGTGCCCTGAGCTGGAGAAACCACGCCATGCTGGACCCATGCCAGCGCTGAGATGCTTACAATGCAACCGGATCCGGAAGACTTCCCACCCACTGGCCTGTGCTCTTCTTACGTTTGGCATCATTGCATGTGTTTTGTGAGTCTGAAGAAGACTTTAAAAATAGCTATCGGTAATATGGTCTAAGATCGGACTTAAGGACTTGATCTGGACTGGTCTGGGATGTTTTCTCAATATTTGATTGCTCTTGTATATAAAGCTATTTCTCAATGACACAAGTGTCTATGAATTTGTTTCTCTAGTCTACCCAGAGTAACACAGATACCATATCATTCCACAGTTCAATCACATCAAGCAGTATTTTACTATTGCTACCACAATCAGTATGAAAACATCCTCTTCTTTCTTGAACTCTTTAATATCGGCTCCCGTTTACCCCACCCACTGCCCCACTGTACCTCCAAGAAACCCTTGTTTGTCTTGCTGCCTCTATACATTTATCAATTCTGGGTTTGTACTGTTAAACAGAAAAACACATAACAAAACTCAAGAGTATTACCCCCAGTTGCAAAATACATCTGAGATGAACCCGAATAGGAATTGGGAGTTGAGGAAGAAGGCAGTCCGAATTTAGTCTTCTGTCCTTCCCTGGAGTCCAGGACTGAGCCAGATGTGTTTCGGATCAATTATGACAGTCTGGCTACTGGGGTGTGGTGACCTTGCTGGATAACTGCCTTTCCAGGGCTTCTGTGTTCAAAAATACTCTTTAGGTCCTACAGCCTGCCCTTTCTACCTTTGGCTTATCACATGCTAACATCCCCAAACTGATTGTTAAACATATTACAAGAAATACACAAGACACCGAGAAAACGAACTCCCTGCCTTCCAGTAGATTCTGCCTCATAGCACAGCCCTATTTTGTCATCTTTGCCGGTGAGGAGGGAACACTGTTCTTTTAGCAGCACAAGCGAGGGATGCTTACAAACCACCATCCCTGCACTGGCCGCAGAGTGAGACCGCTGGCTGTGGGGAGTGGGACCCACTCCTGATGATGAGCCGGCTCCATCTCTGTGTGTGCAAAGTTCTGTTGCATGCAATGTCTGTGGGTAAACTGCTTTTGTTGGCGACCACAGACAATGGTTTAACAGAATTATGCTGTTAAGTTGACCTTACACTACAATAGAGGGGAATACTGTTGGGAGGAAGAATAAGGCTATTTTTATAAATCTACCTTTAAATTAAAGCACAGCAAGTGAAAAAATATGCTTAAAAGGAAAACCAAGTGTTTGATCGCCCCTGTGAACAACTTACTGCTGTGGGATCGCCAAATTTGTGGGTGGTAGCTGGGTTGGGAGACCGGGATATAATACCGGGTGTCCTTTAAATTGGTTTACCCACAGAGAGCACAGCTGTGCTTTCAATCATGCCGTCCCAGTTCACAGCACCTTCCTGTGCTTTGCTTCCCTTACAGGTGCTGTGGCAACTCCCGACCGAGCAGTTGATACTTCAGGAGCATCCCACAGAAGCCTGCAGAGACAACTGGAGGCTTGATGCTGAACCACAAGGTCCGCAGAGGGAGGAGAGCTCCCACTGGTGATAATCCCTAGCTATGCCCAGCTCCCTCCTGCAGATGATTTGACCAGGCCACATGGAGAGTCTCAGCACTCGGGAAACAGGAGTGCTTGGAATCTTCCAGGAGCGGGGCTAGGTGTCGGTGGAGGTGTTTCTATTTTGATTTGAGAAAGGAATCACAAAGCTCCTCACCCTGCTAGTAGAAATGGGACCTGGCATTTCCAGGTTTCCCAGCAGTTTTCCTGCACAGGCCTGGTACCTTTCAGAACTGGTGCCCAGACTCTAGCCTGATCCACTTCTGAATGTACACTCCTCTTCCTTGGGCCATCCACTGTACTAGAAATCTTACACCCCAGGACCACGCATAAACAGCGGATAATTCTGAGCTGTATAGGAAACCACTGTTATAAGCACAATAAAAGTGCACTCTTCTAAGAATAATTCACAGAGTCCATAAGGGACTCTAGTAGATTGATTATACTCCTCCCTTGCCCCAAACCACAATAACCTCTGTAAATGCAGACCGGTATCTCTCATGAATATAGATGCTAAAATCCTCAACAAAGTCCTGGTCAATGGAATCCAACAGCATATAAACTTTTTTTTAAAGACCAATATTCTCAGGCCAATGAATCAGGACAGAAAATCAACAATAAAAATATCCACATACAATTGATTTTTACAATAACCCAAAAGACATTAAATAGGAAGCAGGTGCCCTCCTCAATAAATGGTGCTGGAAAATCTGGATATCCACCTGCAGAAGAATTTGGATATCCACCTGGATATCTTATTCCATGCACGAAAATAAACTCGAGGTGGATTAAAGACCTATATGTAAAATCCTGAGCTAGCAGGATCATTAGTGAGAAAATTGGGACATTGCTAGGAGGCCTAGTTCAGGGAATACATGGGCTGGCAGAATTAACAAAAGAAACATACTCCATAGAAGGTAAAATAGATCAATGGGACCTATGAAAAAGAAGACACTTGTGTAAATCAAAAGTTTATTTAATAAAAGAGTAAAAAGAGAGCCCACAGACTGGAAAATGATATTTTCCATCTAATGACACATCAGATAAAAGACTAATTACTAAGATCCACAGAATGTTACAAGCTTATAGCAAGGAAAAAACAAACTTTTGATAAGATGGGCAAAAGACCTGAACAGACAATTCACACAAGATGACAGTTAAATGGCTAATAAACACATGTGGAAATGTTCCAGGTCTTTAGTCATCCAGGAACTGGAAATCAAAACAACAATGTGATACCAACTAAAGCCCAGTACTGTATCCCAATTTCAAAACAAAACATAACTGAGAACAATAAAGGGTGGAGAGGGCCTGGTGGGATAGGGACTCTTGTACACTGCTAGTAGGCATGTAAATATGTACAGCCACTGTGGAAGGAGATATGGCGATACATAAAACAGATGGAAATTGAACTACCATATGACCCACCAATACCATCACTGGGCATATACCCCAAAGAAATAAGAAAGAGATGACGAACAGACATGTGTTCCCCCATGATCATTGCAGCACAGTTCACAATAGCACGAAGCTGGAAACAAATAAATTCCCATCAAGAGAAGAGTAGATACATTTTTTAAAACACTCTGATACATACACACAAATAAATAGAATCCCTAAAAAGCAGCAATGAAACACCTCAAGTCGTGGTGGAATCTGGAAGACATGCTGAGTGAAGTTAGTCAAGCACAAAAGGACAAATGCTATCTAAGTCCACTGCACTTGGAAAAGGTAGCAGAATGGGCACAAGCTCAAGTTTACTGGCCATCAGGTCTTCTGGCTGGGAACTAGATCACCTGGGAAAGAGCTGGACCGGTGCCATGAACCACAAATCCTGTTCAAGGTAAGTACAGTGGAGGTCATTTGGCCAGAGGGCACTTCCTGACCTTATAGCTGGGATCCATTGGTGGCAGGAAAGGGGGTAGGATGCTGAGTGGTAGCAATATGGATCTGGGGTGAGGTCCCCTGGAGAGGGTGGTGGCCCTCTCAAAGGGTTGAGGCTTAGTGATGGTAGGGGTGGGCAGCTCTGGAGAGTGGGGATGGAACAGTCAATTTTGGGTGAACATAAGTGCGTGTCTGTTGGGGTGTGGGAAAGGAGAGCTGACAGCCAACTGGGGGAAGGAGGGACTGCAGGTGCTCTTGGGATCAACAGGTAGGGAGGGTATTTCATGTCTTGCACTGGGAGAGCAGAGCTGACCTAGGACTCTGGGGTTACCTGGGAAGCTAGGCCAGATGTCACAGAACAGTGGGAAACTGAATCCTGACTCTCAGAGTACAAGTCATGCTGCAGAGCTGCTTCTGTGAGATCCCCAAATGGGAACTCCACTGGGGGAATTGGATTCTACCCCAGACTCACTGTAACCTGAGGATTTAAGCAGGAAAACACATGGTGTCGGGTTGAAGAAAAGACCTGTACCAAGAGCTGTGTACTATTGGTTGTCAAACAAACAAGTCTTGGTACAGCGAGTGTGCTGTGTTAAGACCTGTATTATCCTGGCAACCCTGTGTGGCTGTCCTATTGTAGTCTGCTTATACTCATCTACATTAGCCTGTCTCTCAGAGGTGTGCCGCCATTGGGGCTCACCGTCTTGAAGCAGTGTAATTTGTTTTATTATTTTTCAGAAAATGAAACCTAGGGATGTTGAGCCCACAGGGAAAGAAAGTATAACAAGGGTTTAGGGTGCTTGAAGGGTGGAGGAGACAAAAGGGAGATGATTTCCAGAAGTCTAGGAAGGAACCCTATCATTTGGAAAACATGTTATAAGTATGCAAGCAATTCCACAATTAGTTTTGACAGAATTGAACTATGGGACAATGATACCTATACAGTGGTTCCCAAGTTAAATCATTTTAATTTTATCAAATAAAAGGAAATAAAGGAATAGATCAAGGAATGGGTTTAGAGCTTGCACTAAATCCTATCCCCAATTTAAGAACAATCAGTTCTTACATCATGGCCCTGCTTGATCCTCAGCTTAATGAAATGATCACTTGATATAAGGGTGCTACAGCAAAGTGGTGAAGAAACCAGAAGGTGCCTGACTATCAATCAGAACAGTGTCTGCGGTCTTAAAAGCTTGTATTCAAACAAGCAGCCATCTAAGCAAGGAGTCTGCTAACTCCACACTGAGAAAGCACAGCAGCTCGTGTGACCCAAAGATGGCAATTACAAAACAGCAGTACAGTGAGGAGAAAAGCATCAGAGCACACATTGTGAACACCCAATTTGTGGAGGCCTATGGGCATGGTGAGAGCCCCAAACCCATCTGCAGAGCATCTGGTCAGACTGAGCCACTGGCAGATGGCTCTAGTCACAGGCAAGAGTCTCCGTCAACCTTACTGTCAGAGACCATGGTCATCCTGATTATGCAAGGTTGAATTCAACACTTGGCCAGGGGACCACCAAACAGACGAGACTTCAATTTGTTCTGGGCGCAAGCATTTCTTACTGGTTCTATGACAGAAACCTCTTCCCTGGCTTTTTGAATATTTTTGGTGGTCTTTTCCTTCTTGCACATTGTTTGTATGTTTGTCTTTATACTATTATGTTTTTACCCTTACCACCTTAGCGCATTTTTGTTTGTTTTTGTTGGGTCATCCAGCAGTGAAGTACAGGTAGAGCGGATGCATGTTGATAATAATGTCTATAAGGGTCTATAGGAATAGGTAGGGGGAGATCGGGAGGGAAACAGGATTTGGGGAGTAACTAATGAAGATGGGAGGGGGTGGGAGCACTAGGACAGATTGTGATTGCATAAATCATCTTAGAGGCAATTTACCTATGGCGGGGCAGGGGACGATGCTCTAAAATTGATGTGGGGCGATTGTAAAATTCTCCATGACAGGATTGAGTAAATTAACTACAAAATAAACAATATAAACCATTAACATCTTAATAAAAATATTATAAATGATATCATAAGTGATGTCACAGATGAAAGGGCATAATTAAAATAAGAATACCATGAAGAAAATTATGTGGAGACCAAGATAATGGAAAAATAGAACAATTCCTGATAATAATATTAAATACTGTTAAACAAAATACAGAACACACAGAAAACAAACTACTGGAGAAATGCAATCAAAATAAGATACAAATTGGAGACACAATTTCCATAACCCACTGGCACCAAGTGAACCCACACTCACAGTGACCCTCTAGGACCGAAGAGATTGCTCCTTAGTGTTGTTTCAGCCGCCAGAAATCTTTTTCCTTCATTGAGAAATTGACACATATGTATTAGATAATCAATTTTAGACTCCCTTTTGAATGTGCAACTGTGCTATATAAAAGTAATTTTTAAATATGTTCAAAATAAAAGTGTTCTGAAACATTTGTTTATCAACTAAGATTCTTTAATATTGACTTAAAAACACTTTATGATTATCTATTTCAGACATCATACTATTCTATAATTCAGTCCTATTAAGCAGTGTTGTACAGTCACTACCACAATCCGTTTCAAAACATTGTCTTCCTTCTTGAAATCCTTTATGTTAACTTCCCTTTACCTGCCACATCCCCTGCCATAGCCCCCAGAACCCTAATTCTAATTATTGTCTCTGTAGATTCACCCATCCTGGGGTTTAAAATTTTCAAAATATAGAAAAAGACCTAACCAGGAGTCAAAAAAATTACCAACAATGACAAAACACCATAGCAATAAACCTGTACCTGGAAAAAAAACCCACAGAAAATATTAAAAACCAAATCAAGCACAAAGGGTATCAAAAGGGAGATCAAATGATAAAGTTTTAATCATTCAAGTCAGATTTGCCATTTTAATTTACTTTAGTCCTTTCTCCAATGCTCTCAATCTGAGCACCAGGTTATTTCCATTCCTCAATTAAGGTTCGAGGGAAATTTCCGGAGGCTTATAACCGGTGTAAATCCTGTAAGTATGTTTTGAGTTTTTCCTGTAAGTGTGTATTGAGTTTTCAGTGTCACCCACAGCTTTCTGCACACCATAATCTCACAATTTACGCCCTGATACTATCCCCCCTTTTGGATTTTAATGATACAATTTATAATCCTGGCACATCTTTTCAGAGCCTTATCACTCTCTCTTGGATTGGCTGGTGATTTTGAACTGCTGATCTTGTACTTGGCATTCCAATGTGAAATCCAATGTTGTATCAGGGAGAGTATATTTGTATATCATGTTTATTACTTATTTATTAAACTTTATTTTCCTGATTATGATAGCCATATAGTTAAATTTAATAAGGAATGGTATATGTATTGAATTTTAAATATTAAATAATTTATCACTTTCTGAATATAAAAAGCTGTAATATATTGTTATTTTAGGTAATTACTTGGCTAACCAGAATTAATCTAAATGTTCTGTACCGCACTTCATCAGGGATGTTGTTCGGTGTTTTTGAGTCGGTTTTACTCACAATAACTGTGTGTACAAGAGAACAAACACATAAACTGCCAAGTCTTGAATTATCCTCACATGCTCCTAACTTTGAGACCATGTTTGCAGCCACTCTGTCTGCGCATCTAACTGAGCATTTTCCTGTTTTGCTGACACTTTACTAAACAGGATGTTCTTCTCTCGGGACTGGTTCCCCAATAACATGTTCAAAATATGTGAGAAGGCTCACTATTCTCAATTTTAAAGAGCATTCTTAGATATTAGTCTGAAATTTCCTCCTCTCGTGACACATTTGCTATTTTTTATTAATAAATCTTTTTATTGGGGCTCATACAACTCTTATCACAATGCGTACATACATCAATTGAGCAAAGCACCCTTATACATTCGTTGCACTCGTCATTCTCAAAATTCACCTTCCACTTGGGTTCCTGGAATCAGCTCGGTTTTCCTTTTTTTCCCCTTCCCCTTCCCTCCCCGCTCCCCCCTTTCCCCTGGTCCCTTAACAGTTTATAAATAATTATTATATCTTATCTTATACTGCCCGGCATCTCCCCTCACCCACCTCCCCATTGCCCATCTCCCAGAGAAGAGGTTACACATAGATCTGCAAGATCGTTTCTCCCTTTCTACACCCCCTTCCCTCCTGGTGTCGCCACTCCTTCCGTGGGTGTTGAGGGGTTCGTCCGTCCTAGATTCCCTGTGTTTCCACATCCCTACTGCACCGCTGTACATCCTCTGGTATAACCAGGTCCACAAGGTAGAATTGGGGTGTCGCACAACACAGGGACAAGGGAACAGTGAGTGGTTCAAAACCAGAGGAGGGAGGGGAGGGGAGGACTGGTAGGGAGTGCCAAGGGCAAGGTAACTGAGAGGAATTACTGAAACCAGAATGAAGGCTGAACATGGTAGTGGGACGGGAGGAAGGAGAAAGGAAATAGAGGAAAGGAGTAGGAGGCAAAGTGCATACAGAGAAGCCTAAATACAGACATGTACATATGTACATATATTTATGATTATGGGGCCAATAGGCCTATGTGCATATATTTATAGGTTCAATAGTAGGGTAGCAGATGGACATTGGGCCTCCTCATGCATACTCCCCCAATACAATAGCACCTCGCCCTGCTAAACGGTCATTGCATGATACCCACTGTGTTGGACAGGGTTCTCTAGAGAGACAAACCAGGTTGCTAGTAATTATATATAAATATACTTATAAAGATAGATATATAATACAAGAAATGAACCGTTAAATTATATACAGATAGATAATACAAGAAATTAACAGTTAAATTATAAAGCAGTGAGACACTAGCAGTCCTTTAAGGCTTGAGAGCTGCCAGTTGCCAGTCCCCTTCTGTAGAGAGAGCTGGGATATATATCTCCAGGCAACAAACAGGAAGGCAGGTCCTCAACTGTCATCAACTGTCGGTCCCCAGCTCCAGAGATGAACATTCCAATCATGTGGGCTTAAAGGGACCTTAACTTACAGCGACAAAGTCCACAGGCTAGGCATCCCACAGGTAGTGTACCACTTTGAATTGAGGCACAGAACAAGCAAGGCGAAGCTCACCGAGCCATTTATCCCTCTGCCCTTCTGTTAATCCTACTTGTGTTTATCGGCCAGGCTGGCACAATAAACTATCGCACCCACCTTCCCGACATGATCACTGAAGACAGACCTGTGTGTAAGCAAACGTGGTAAAGCAAGCTGATGGTGCCCGGCTATCGAAAGATATAGCGTCTGGGGTCTTAAAGGCTTGAAGGCAAACAAGCAGCCATCTAGCTCAGAAGCAACAAAACACATGGCCTAAGTAAATACAAGGTGCTGAATGGACCATGTAGTAGACACCAAGGAACAAAAACAATCATTGTGTGATCACCTTCCTCACATAATCGCTGAAGACGAAGTGTGCATAAGCAAGTGTGGTGAAGAAGGCTGATGGTGTCCGGCTACTGAGAGATATAGTGTCTGGGGACTTAAAGGCTTGAAAGCAAACAAGCGGCCATCTAACCCACAAGCAACAAAGCTCACACGGAAGCAGCACACCAACATAGGTGATCCTGAAGGACAGAGGAGACCAGGTCTCAAACAACAAAGGCCGGGGGTGGTGGTGGTGGGAATCACATCATCGTGAATGAGGGGGAGTGCGTGATGGGGGACCCAATGCCCATCTGTAGACAGTTGGACATCCCTTCCTGAGGGGTTGTGCGGTGGAGATGAGTCACTCAGGGTTCAGTGTAGCAACCATGAAACTCAAAACCTTCCTGTATTTCCTGAATGCTTCCTCCCCTCCCAATTATCATGACCCCAATTCTACATTTGCTATTTTTAAAATCAAAACTGTCCTTCCAAAGAATGTGGACTCTTTATGACTCCAAAGAGGAATCTCACATAGGACTCCGCCAAGAAGATAGATCACTCCAGTGCACCTGTTCCCAGTGTTGAGGGTCTCCATATGCTTTGTTTCTGCATCAAGGGAGACAATGGGTAGCAAGCATCCCTGAAGACATGACACAAGTTTGGCCCCAGAAGTCACCACAATTATTTTCTCAGACCTAGAGATCTTTTGTCAGTCACTACCCACAGCCCACAGGGAGCAATGCAGAGAGACATCTCCAGAGACCTGACCCTTCAACAAACTTTGATTAAGAGATATAATGAGAATGACCATGTTAATCTGTTGACTATTTGTACTGTGAATTGAGAAGGCTAGTTCCTTCTCAAGCTTTCAGTGAGGAGAAAATGTAGAGAGTAAAAAACACCATCCTTGGGGATGCTGAGAGCTAAGTGAGGGAACCCCGATTCCAACAGGAAATTCTCCCTGTCATCCATCTGTGCCTGTGTAGGCCTGGGTGTCTGTGCTCTGTGGGTCCTGCGTGGCCCCTGCTGCCCAGTGTCTTCCCTGCAGGGGATGTTTGTGTCTGGGCTCACATTGACTTCCCCTCGCTGTGTTCATTGCACAGTAAACACGGCCGTGTCCTCAGCAGTCACGCAGCTCAGCTGCAGGGAGAACTGATTCTTCGGTGTGTCTCTGCTGATGGAGAGTCCAGTTTGGAAGAACGGATTATAATATGTATTACCATCATACCTTATATCTCCCATCCACTGCAGTCCCTTCCCCAAGGGCTGGCGGAACCAGCTCCAGGTGTAAACACTGGTGATGGAGATACCAGAGATACTGCAGGTGAGGGAAAGCTCCTGGGAGGACTTCACCAATCCTGGGCCTGACTCGAAGCTGTACCTGGGACAGGATCCCTGCAAACAAAAACAGATGGTCCCAGTCAGTGACTTGAAGTCACAACCATCCCCATAGACTCAAGTCAGATGTCTGAGACCCCCACCTTGGGGAACTGTCACCAGGCACAGGAGAACACACAGCAATAGCATCTTTAGACCACAGCTTTGCTTTCCCAAGAGACCTATAGCCCTGTCTGAAGAGGACTGATAGCCTTCTTAGCCCAATGGTAAATTTTACCTTGGTGCCTGAAGAATAATTTGTATGTGAGGGAGCCCTGTCCTTATAAGCAGAAAGTGTTAGAGACCAGACTCCCCTCTTCCTTCTGAGCCCATTCTAGGGTAACTGATTCCTTTAGCTCATATGCATCTTAGTCTATAATGAAAGAAGGTTTTTCTGAAGAGGTGTGTGGTAAAGGACAAAGAATGTCCAGAATTTCTGAGTCCAGTGTTCTCTTCTTCCAGCCTCTCATTGCCCTTGCCCTACCTTGGACTTCTATAAGTCCTGTGTCCCAGAGAGTGGGCAGGACAGGGTTTGTTGAAAACATCCATTGGACACCAAGGCATCTTCAGATCACACTCTCCAAGACCCATTTTTTTCCTGTCCACCCTGACACCTCCTAATTAACATCCTCATATTACTGAGAAGTTTTACATGTGTGAGCGTAATATCTATTAGAAGCATTAACACCAAATCAGTCCCAAGGAGTTGGGCTTGATAATGTCTCAAAGGTCCAACTCTTGTATGAAGCCATTCAGTTCCAATTCCCACCCACTCCTCCCTTGAGGAGATCCCCTCATGTATCTGGTTTCTGAGAATCACTGCAACATCCACCAGAAATTCATGAAAGCTTGAAGGAATCAATCACGTGGTGGTGGGGTCTGGTCAGTCCAAATTCTGAAGATCAGGAGAGGTTAAACCAGACAGTGGGTAGAAAGATATGTCTCACTCCTAGCTTTGCATTTTATTTATGCACATCTGACCTGAAGCCTCTGACAGAATGTTTCCAGTTGGCATTGTCCTGCTACTAAGCTTATTCCGCCAGGATTTTCCCAACCTTGGGTCATGGTCATCACCAACTCCACTTCTCTTACAAGCAATAGACACACCACATCCCAGAGCCTAATGATCGAGGTCACTCTCAGTGTAAGTAAAGAGATTCGAGTGCCAAAGGGTCTCAGGGAAGAACACGTGGCCTATAAAAGTTGGGCTTAAGACAAGATAATGTTTTCACTCTGTAGCCGCTAAAAAATGCAAGATTCTCAATAGACACGCACACACGCACCTTTGTTTTCTGGAATATCGAAAATGATGTCAAATCAGTCGAATCCTGGTTTCAAGTATAAAAATTCAGAAGAGCAGTAGGTGGAAAACCATCATTTGAGAAAATAATCAGAGTAAGAAGAACCAAGAACAGTGTTTTAGATCTTGAACCAAAAGACACTTTCTTGAGACCCAACAGGCACTCTCCATTAACATTAGGTCCATCCATGCAGTTGATCCTCAACATTTAGAGAATGTGCGCAGACACTCTTAAATGTCCCTTACCCAGGGGGCTCTGGTTCAATTGAAATGGGAGCATCTCCAACCAGCGACAACCTCTCCATTTGTGCTCTGGACACAGCCCCATTACAACTGCTCATGGGTCTCACCTTACATTTATTCCCTAAACTCAAGGAGAGTCTACTTTTGTAAAACTGTTCATATTATTGACTCTAGAAGCTGCGCCACTATCTCTAGCCATGCTACTTTCTTCAAATACTTTCTTCATAATGTATCATTTTCAAATAAATGACAGTCAGTATAATGTCTTGATAATTTAGAAGAGTCTTTATTTGGTTATAACTGGATGGCTAGAATCTAAAAGTGATTTGTTGTTTGCAGTCCCAAGTCCACATTTCAGTCAATCTTTTAAAGGCAAAAAGATTATTTATCCTTTGTCTAAGATGTACTCAAGCATGGACAGAAAAAGAAAGAAAAATTAATGCTACTATTCTTTAGGCTTAGGGAGCATTACAGGGCACAGCATTGATTATAACATTCTGCAACTAAAAAAACCAAGCATGCATTACCAGGTACATTCCTTATCATAAAAGAAACAATGCCAAAATTGACTATAACAACCTGGTTACCATAACCATAAGATTAACTACACCGTTCAGATTACAACATCAAAGGAAGCAATATTGAATCAGAACAAATGATATATTGAAGAATAGTCAAAACTAATTGTGTCCAGAACCTGGGAACATGGGAGTACATGCTAAAATTAATCACAAGCAGATACTTTCCCATAAGGGGAGGGAGAAAGGACAGGTCAACTAGCAGTCTACGTTTTGAGTTGGGAGGGAGGAACAGGTAAGTCACTTAGCAGCTCACAAAAATGGAGTTTCTTTTGTTAGCCTCAATAACACAGTTTAAAATATTTTCCCCAGACTAAGCTTTGACACCATTCATTTACTGAATATATATATATATATATATATATATATATATATATATATATATATATATATATATATATATATATATATATATTACAATGGGGAAATCCAAGCACAAGGTTTTTGTTACCTGGACTTCCTTGGGCCAGAATTTGCTGAAGGGAATAAGCAATTGCTTTGAAACGAAGACACATAGATATCAGTACAATCCAGGGGTATAAGCACAGGACACTAGCATTTTTCATTTGGAGATAATTGAGTCAGTTCCCTTTTCATATGTGCACTCGCAGAGCATCACCTGATCCTGTTCATTTTACCAAGCCCCCATCTCACCGTCTACCCTTGGTGCTTGTCTGACTGATTTAAGCTTGAGACCGTGATGTAGCTGCACATGAGTTCAGCTCACTTCCATGTCTGAGTTTGACTGCCACAATCATCTCAGATAATTTCATAGCAGTGGTTCATAGGGGTCTCCTTAAATGTCACCCACATGACATTACCCATCTGCACATCATTTTCCTAACAGGGTTGGTACACATGTTCTCAATGAGCTCCTGAGTGCTCCCTTTACTCTGAAGGAGCAACACATCCAACTCTAGACGCAGATGGGTTTCCTTTGCAGTCCCCCATCTCCTGGAGTTAGGCTTGGTTGGTCACTTAATCAAGGTGCACTGAATCTCTCAAAATTCTGAAAGGTGGAAATGATGAAAAATTTGGCTCCAAGGAAAATTCAATCATATTTGCTTCAGTTGTCTATAGTTGTACACGAAATAGACATACAACACTGCAGCCTAAAATTACAAGAATTTTGTTGTTGTTGTTGTTGTTTTATTTGTTGCTTGGTTTCCCCTTTTATTCTTTTGATGCAAAAATGTCTGATTTTTAGAAGGTCACTCTCATCTATATTGTTTCTTTGTGTGTACTTCTTTTGCTCTGTTTGACAGTGTACGAGTGCCCTGCAATGGGGCACTTACATGTGTCCCTGCTTCCTTATAGATGGACCCTATAGCTCTGGGATTGACGTTAGGTCCTTGATCATCTTGTGTTCGTTTTTGTACATGAGCTGTAGTTTCAGGTCTCTTTCATCTTCTGAGGGTTGTGATTCAATTGTGCCGGCACCATTGTTGAAAAGAATGTTGCTGTCCCTTATAAATTCCCCTTGGACCTTTATTGAAGATCAGTTGCCTGCTTGTGGATGGATTATTTATTTGTTTTCTATTCTGTTCCATTGGTCAAAATGCCTGTCATTGTATGAATGCCAGATTGTTTTGATGGCTGTGGCTGTAATAATTGTAAGGTTGGTTTCTGTGAGGCCCCTACCTTGTTCTTATTCTTTTGGGGTCTCTTGCTTATCCTGGGACTCTCCGTATGAAGTCAGTCATAGGTTTTTGTTGTCGTTGTTGCCGTTTTCATTTCTTTAAATGATTAAGTTGGTATTTGGATTGGAATTGAATTTTATTTAAATATCTCATTAGGTAGTATTGACATTTCCTTTATATTCAGTATCCTTATCCATGAATATGGCATATTGAGAATGTGAACAGATTTGCATTGGGAAGCATGACCATTCCTGAATCATATCATCTAACTGAAAAAGAGAGACTGAAAATAGATAAATAAAGACACAAAGAGATTTTGGACAGTTCTGAATCTGGCCTGCACACTTCCTACTGAAGATGAGAGTCCTATGGGAGGCACCTTCTGCTTTGATGTGGTCCATTCCCTAACTAATTGCCTGCATATCTCTAACCTGGAACTCACCTCCCCCAGTTTCTGTGGAGAGTTACTCTAATCACTATTTGTGATCACTGCAGGCTGTACTGTAGAGTGACTGCCACACTTCTTGGGTAGTGTGTTAGTCTGGGTTGACTAGAGAAACAATCCTGAAATACTCACATGTGTGTATGAGAGAACTTGATACTAATGAGCAATTTTACATTATGAAAACATCCTATTCCAGTCTAGATCATTCCATAAGTCTGGTATTACCCCACATGTGAATACTAGTACATAAATTCTTCTTTAGACGCACGAAGCCATGCAATGATGTTGAATACAGGAAGATCGCAAGCCAATGGGTGAAAAGTCTTCTGGATCCAGTGGTGGTGGAAGCCTCTCAGTGCTGGCATGGGTCTCCATGTGGCTCCTCCAGTTTCAGGTCTCTGGCTCCATCAGCCTAGCTCTATGTGTCTTGTCAGTAGGAAGACGAAGCAGAGAGTATGTGTCTGGCCTCCAGTGAGATATTAATCTCAATTGGACCTCTAAATGAGGTCATCAAGCTGCAGCCTGGGTGATAGGTTAAACTCTACCCCTTCACCCTTAACAGTGTCAACTTGACACCAGATTTTTTGACTACTACAGATAGGTTGTACTATCTCTGTTATTCGGGAGCTAAGGCTTCCAGGGCATCCTACTAGAGCTCTCCTGCCTTGTTCTGCAAGCCAAGTCTTTTTGTGCATATATCAGCCTCATGCTGGTCTTGTAGACTTATGACCCTGAATCTCAGCACCTTCATCATCCAAGCTAGCTCCTTGACTGGGAAAATTAGGTCTAGAGATTTGGGGGTCTTCACACAGCCGGCTAGTGTTGAGAGTCGATATCAACGTGGAGTCTATCAGCAAAGGTTACTGATCTTTTACTAAATTTGTGTCTACTTTATGCTGATAATCCTTCATTCTGGAAGTATAGGATATCCCTCTTGCAGTTATTTTCCACTGGCCTTTGTGGAGTCCCTCCCATGTGTGCTACTCAGTCGCCATATTGCTCCGTCTCTGAGATATAGGATATATATATATATATATATATATATATATATATATATATATATATATATATATATATACAAAATGTTTCTCTACAATTTTAAACATTTTTACTAAACAAAAAAATTAAAATGTAAAGCTATTCTTCTAAACTTTCCCCCAAAGAATTCTATCCCCCTTGATTGACAGCACATCAGAATGAAAGTTCCACAAGCCTCAAGGAAGTTCTCTTACTTTTGGGGACACCCAGAAATATGCAGGGGAAAGTCAGCTCTTCAGTGTCCATGGTGTAAGGTTTGTCCTTGGTGTAAAATCCTCTATGGACAACCTTTCCAACTCTTGAAGAATGAGCTGGTGTATTGTCATGATAGATAGAAAAGATCTTTTGTGCAACATTCTAGGATGTTTTCTCACTAATGTCATGTTTCATTTTCTTTAAACTTATTCATAGTAATATTCTTAGGTTTTCTATGTCTTATGAGAATTTCACTCCAGACCTACCTGTTAGAATCCATAAAATCGCTGTCATATTCTGAATTGAACTTTATCCCTTGAATATCGACCTAGATGATTCCCTCAGAAGTAACTGTTTTCATTGTGTCTTTCTCTTTGGATCATAGTGATGCATCCAAGATTTATCAATAATTAAGTTTCATTACCAAAAGCTGGCTTCATTAATTTCAGTTTTCTTTTAAAACAATTGTGTAATATCAATATTTTGAGCTCATTGATGTATGTGTACTGGTTTCTGGCACCAATCAAGAAACCAAAATTATCACTTAAAATTTAAAATGCAGAACCATGTGATATTCTCACTTCATAAGTTACCTCCTCAATGGTAACTCGACGGTCTTCTTCCACAAGCACTTCATGTCTGCCAGTTTCATCATTTGTAGCAGTTGACTTTTTCCCCTCTTTGGCTCATCTGTGAAGTTTCCACTATATTTCTTATAACACTTGATCCATTTTTTAACTATCATGTGTGCAGAAGACAGACTTTCTGTCGACCTAGTTTCTTTCTTTCTTTCTTTCTTTCTTTCTTTCTTTCTTTCTTTCTTTCTTTCACGACTTCCACACAAACATGTATTTTAAATCACCCTAATGAAACCAAGTTGAGTGTGTTACTGAGAAAATATGGCCACAGTCATCCCCTGATAGCAGAGGCATGTTTAAACATGTTTTACTTGGAATAAACACATGAATGCAGAATTTATTTTACTAATTCTTACATAAACTATAGCTCTTCTTGGCTAGGCAAAAATATGTATGAATGTGTGGATAACTGCAACTGTGAATTTATTGATAACATAACCACATATTTATAAAGGGTTAAGCGTTCTAATTTGATTTGGTGAAGATGGTCATAAGTGTAATTCTCATAAACTGTCATTTACTCTGCAGATGAATATTTGTATTTACATGGTAAGTTTTAAGGCTATATAGTACAGTTTTTCAATCTTAGCATAATTGATATTTGGGGTTATATATTTATTGTGATTTTAAAAAAGGAATCCCTGGATTCGATCTACTAGTGCCAGCAGAACTTCCCTAAGTTTGGCAAATTGAGATAAATTTCAAGAATTTCAAGGTATCTCTGGGAGAAAATATTTCTTCTGAAATGTGAGATTGTTAATATCAATGTGCATAACATTACCCAGGTTATTCTAAATATGATATTGCAGTAACATAGATTGATGAGTATTCATATAAATGAGAAAATTGATGATATATGTGAAAGCTGGGGAAAGATTTAGTTTTTTATTGTTAAAAGGTCATTTTATTGGGAGCTTTTACAACTCTTATTATAATCCATATATCAATTGTATCAGGCATATTTGTACATATGTTGCCATCGTTCATTTCTAGACATTTACTTTCTATAGAGCCCTTGTTATCAGCTCCTCTTTTTTCCTTCACCCCAGATGTAGTTTTAACATGATCAATGTTAGAAACAATTCTGCATTGTTTCTAAACTTTGCCATTAATGATGCCTTTTAGTTCCCTGAACTGCAAACCAAAGTCTCACCAAGAACCATTGCTTTGAAATAATCTCTGGGATGATCAGTGGAAGACAAACAAATCCATCCACTTGAAAAAGTATTGTTCCCTGTCAAATTTTCCCTAGAGTTACTGTGCTTGGGAGTCCCCAGGGAGGTGGTGACAAGGTGTGGAAACCACAGCTTCTGAGAAGAAGCCCACACCCAACTGCTTTCCATAGCATCTGCTGAGAAGATAGGGCGCTAAACTGAGTGTGTACTGGGGACCCCAACACACCGTCCCCCTGCTGGCTACCACAAGGAATTTTTTGTCTGAGCTCACACTGTTTTCCCAACACTATACCTGTCTCTTGCACAGTAATAGACTGCTGTGTCTTCATAATTCACGGAAGTCAGCTTTAAACAATCTTGGCTCTTGGAGATATGCCTGGTGATGCTGACTCGGGACTGGAGAGTTGGAGTATCGTGTGTACTCCCCTGGACTCCATATCATACCAAACTACATCAGCCCCTTTTCTTGAGTCTGGTGGAACCAGTGCACACGATTGCTGGTTGAAGAGAATCCAGAGACCGTGCAGGTGAGGGACGGAGTCTGCGAGGGCTTCACCAGTCCCGGGCCTGGCTCCTGTAGTTGCTCCTGGGACAGGATCCCTGGACACAGGGAGAAACCCACTGAACCATTTGTTCCGAGGTAGAATTCCAGACTTCACAGGGAGCCCCTGAAGCATGCACCTCTAGAAGTTGCTGCCAGAAAAAGGAAAACCAACGCATGTTTCATGTCCCTGTGCATGAGGTCTCTGACACCCAGGAACTGTTCTCCACGATGAGGAGGAACCCGAGTTTAAGTTCACGTGTCCAGTGTTCTCTTGTGGCTGCCTAAGAGAAGTTTGCATGTGCGAGATGCATTTGTATGTAAACGTTAAATAAGGTGAAGGAAGGTCCCTGGCTTAGAGACTCACACTGTGGGGAGAATGATGCTGAGAGTACCATTGAGAGAAGACAGTTCTGTCTCAGAGTTCTTCATTTCTACTAGACCAGGGTTCTCTTTATCCACCCCAGGACATATTCAGGCATCCAGATTTAGTTATGGATCCAGGAAATCTCTAGGAATAGGGTAAATGAACTTAGACTCCAAGGTGTGGATGGATATTTAGATAGTGTCAAAAATAAAAGATAGATTGGTGAACACACCTGCAGATAAATAATTTATGTTAGCTATGTGGAGATAATAAATAGATATAAAGAAAGATCTCTCACTGCTGTATGAGTCCAGTCAGACTTAGCACGAATCTGTAGGACAGGGTTGAACTGCCCCTATGAGTTTTGGAGACTAACTTTTTATGGGAATAGAAAGCCTGAGCTTTCTCTGCACAGCAGCTGGTGGTTTTCAACTACTGACCTTAAAGAACACAGCCTCACACGTACTCACTACACCACCATGGATCATGTTGGGTTGTGATCCATAAGGTAATCAGTTCAAAATCCTCACCCATACATCAGAGACACTCTGGGCTTTCTACTCCCCTAACAAGCTCCAGTCTTGGAATCTCACGAGGGCAATTCTACCCTGCCCTATAAGGGCCCTGTGAGTCAGCATCAGCTCAATGGCAGTGATTTTTTTCATAAAGAATGACAGATAATGGTAAATGGAGAAGTAGACCAATAAACATCAAAGAGTCACCAACTCTCCAGGGTTCCCTGAATGCTCACATTTTTAATCATTCCAAATGTCCATTCACTCTTGTTGAAAATATTAAATATTCCAAAGTATTAATAAAGGAATTAAATGGTCCCCAAACATTGACTCATGATGAAACCGGAATCAAGGTGCTATTTGTCATACACCTTGAAACATTCATTAACTTGGGCGAGTAGTCTGCACCAAAAATATCTTTGGAGTCAGGTGCATTGAAGGGTTATTGTGCCAGGAAATACCTCCATGTCAACATAAAGTAGATTTTGTTTTTCTCTGCCTATGTGTCTGTCTGTCTCTCTGCCCTCAGTTTACCTCTCTGCCTAGAAAATATTCCCTTTCCCTTGAAATGGAATTTCTTCAGAGTCTGTAGATCATGACCTTGAAGGAGCACTTTGGGAAGCAGAAACCATCAGGACCACAAACAAAGAAAATACATGGTCCTCAGTTCACAACTATGTTTCTGAATAACCAGGACTTCATACTTTGATCTCTGATTATTAGCACCTGCCCTGCAGAGTGAGGATTCACTAGCCCTCATAATCCCTGTTATCTTAGCAGCCTGACAGCCACCTGCCCCTATCATATTCAAGGTCAGTAGTTTGAACCCACCAGCCACTACATGGAAGAAAGACTGGGATTTGTATTTCCCCTAAAGAGTTACAGTCCCTGAAGCTCACAGAAGCAGATCTACCTGTCCCGCAGGGATGCTATTAGTCAGAATTGGCTTGATGACAGTGAGGCTTTGTTTCGTGTTGTTTATCACATAAGACATCAGCCTGCCACTTAATCCAAGGATTTGGTACTTGTGAGTCCTCATTTATCATGTGAGCTATTTCTTGATATCAATCTCTGTGTGTGTGTATATATATATACACACACACACACACACACATCTACTTCACCAGGTTTATTGCTCTGGGTAACTCAGATAAGTATGTGTATGGATGTGCATGTGTGTGTGTTATTGAGAAAATTTTCAATTCAGCTAACCTAACAGTGACTTATAGAATATTTCACTGCATTGAAATATCACCAAACAAAATTTATATCTTTTTTTGGTGTTTTGGTTTTCATTGTCTATTAACTATGTCTAAAATAATTTAGTGGAATGATGTCCTATGTGAATGACTATATATCCCCAAAATAATTGAAAATGAATTAAATTCAACTAATCGTTCAACTAGAAGTAAAATGCAAATATTTTCAAACAGACAATTTTACACAAACTCATATTTACTTCAAGCCTTTTTATTTTCCAATTACATAGTACTGAAGTTTAATATTATTTCAAGTGGTCTCATTGATGTGAAGTTTAAGCACTTGTTTGTTGGAAAAATGTTCATCTTTCTAATCCACCAAGCTATTTTCCTTAGAACTGAGGCAGGCTGTTGTACTCTACCCGTTGGTGTTGTGATGAGTGGAATATCAACTCAAGTACACCTACCAACAACCGTGATGTCAGTGGCTTATTCGTAATTATTAAAATACCAACCTATTTCTCTTCAATATTAATTATACTGTTTGAGAGTTCATGATGAAAATAGTCATGAAACTTATTTTCTTTTTCATAAAGTGGTAAAAATAAGTGTTCACAATTTAAAGTATACATATTTCTTCCATGAAAAAGAAGAACAAAAATAAGCCAGAATCTTTTCCTGGATAGAATTCAGGTTACAACATTTAAGAATATTTTGTGGTTCTGAAACTATAAATATATTAACCAAGAGCCCTGCATTGTTTTAGGAGACACTCAGAGTGACGGTTCATGAGAGAGAGCTGCCCCGTACGGTTTTCTAGTGTGTGATCCTGATGGGAGCAGGCCATCAGATCTTTTCCCAACTGAGATACCAAGTAGCTTTGCATTGCCCAACTTTTGGCTAGTGTGTTAGTCTTGGTAGACTAGAGAAACAAATTCATGGACACTCACATGTGTATAAGAGAGAGCGTTATATAAAAAAGTAATTTTCCATTAAGGAAACATCCCTGCCCAATCTAGATCAAGTTCATAAGGCTGATATTAGCCCATATGTACAATACCAATCTATAAAGTCCTCTTCAGACTCACGAGACACATGCTATGATGCCAAATGCAGGAAGATCACAGGCCAGTGGGTGGGAAGTCTTGTGGATCTAATGGTGTTGTAAGCCTCTCAGTGTTGGCAGGGGTTTCCACGTGTCTCCTCCAGTTCCTAGGGCACGGGATCTATCAGTGCAGTGCTATGTGTCTTGTCAGTAGAGCATCTCTCAGGGAGTGAGCAGAGAGAGAATGCCTCCTGCCTCCAAGGAGGAAACACAGGAATTCCCAGAATCCTCAGGGGAAGGCCATGTCCACACAGAGGGCTTATTTGCTATATCCTGATTGGCAACCTAGACTCCACCCCTAAACTCTTAATCCTCAAACTGACACCAGATTATGCATCTAGCACAGTTAGCAGTTGAGCGCTTACCTATTCTGCCACCAAGGCTCTCTGTTACAAATTTAACTAGGAGGGAATGCAAGGTGGGAAATTCACTAAGCTCCATGGATAACTTTGAGACTGAAGAAAGGAGCTCTGTTTCTTTTAACCTTTGTCCCAGGTTTAATTCTTTAGTAGAACCGCTGCCCTCTGCCAACACTCATACAATACTAAATTAATTCATTACTTATTTACAAAATGCCTCTATATTCCCATGAACTCTCAGTCCACAGAGTTCTTCTGAACATATATGCATTTTTCCAGTTGTCCTAGACCCTTCACTCTGAACGCACTATATTTCTCATTCCTGAGGTACAACCCATTGCCATGATGTCATAGAAAGTTAATGATGTGCATACCTAGATCCTTTTGATTCTAATTTCTGTCCTATCGTCTCCTACAGAAACCAAAGACAATCTGCTCTCAACTCAACGTTTGGTAAGCACTCTTCAACGGCTAAGCATTACAGATCCCAGACAATCAACGTTCACGGAAAGCAACACAAAAGACAGAAAGAGGAGCGTGGGAAGGGGGGTGGGGTGCTCTCTGCATTAAAGTGGAAAGCGTACATTCTTAGAGAAATAGTGCCCTTTTCTTTTAACATAGTTCTAGAATTATCCTAGTGTTTACAGGACCATGTACATCCACGACTGTTTGAATGTCTTCCCCATATATAATGAGAGGTACTGATCTCTCAGATTTCAGCAGAAGAAATGGGATGTGGAGTATGCAGGCTGGTGATAACATGGTAGGTATGAAGCATACTGAAGCGGAAGCGTGAGGAAGCACCCTATATACGTATTTGTTCACACCTACATTACACCCAACTGTTGGTGTGTCTTTGTCTTGTGACCCGTTTTATATTCTCCTGAGGCAAATACCTGCTCACAGCTATATATTAATGAGTTCTGAGAGTGGTCTGGTGACAGCAGTCTGCTCCAGGCAAATATAAATTGCCTTACTTCTCAAGCAAGTGGGTCATTTAGTGGTGTTCCCATGCTCCTCCATTTCTCCCCATCCCACAATCTCCTCCTGAAATGGCTCTGAGAGCTCTGCTCTGCAGCTGTGACTGTCAAGGGTTTGGGGCGCTTCGAGATGTGGTTTCCGTCGCTCTGTCCTCACACAGTAATGCATGGCTGTGTCTGAGACCTTCATGCTGTTCCACTACAGGAAGGCAGTGCTGAAGTCTTGTCCATGGACAAGATATGGCCTTGGAATGAGAATCTATAGTGTGTTCTTGAATCTTAAGGATCAGTCATCCCCTCGCACTGCAGGTCAATCCAGATGAACCAATAGCTACTGGAAAATTTGTATCCAGATGCTTTACATGAGATCTTCAAAGCCTTCCCCCACTGCCCCCCCAAGACCTCTTCACCTCTAGCTCAGGCTGCAGCAGATGTACCTGGGTGAAGATGCCAGTGGAGACATGGGTGAGATGTCCATTCCAGCCCTTTTGTGATGCCAGACAAAGAACTACCCCTGACCTGGGAATACAGAGACTAGGAGGGAGAAACATAGACAGAGACCATCCTTCAAGAGAACAGAAAAGACAGCACTCAGGATGCCAGAAGGGCACTGTAGGAGACTCCTCAAAGGAAGGGTACTGTGGTTGTAGATGACACATCTCTGATTTTACATAGTACAGCCTGACATCCAGATAAAACTCGTCAAGGCTGGTAACCCAGATATCAGGCAGAGCTGGTTTTCAGCTTATGGAGAAGAGCAAAATGTCTCCATTAACACACACACACACACACACACACACACAAACACACACACACAAGCACTGCGGCAATAGAAAATGCAGAACAGTGCCTTTCCCAATCGAGTGCATCTCTCAGCTTCCTCTGGTGATGAGAAGGGGAACATCTGTGTGGGGCTGCTCCTGAGGGCCATGGGAAAGAAGGAGAAGGGATTTTCAAACTTCTCTGGGTCATCTTTCATGTTCTTTGGTTAGAATAATTCAGTGTTTTCTTGGAGATGGCATCAAGACCTGTGGGTTACAGAAGTTCCTCCCCCCAAATGCTGAGTGTATCATTGCTGTATCTACTAAAGATTAAATAATTTGCAACAAGATAGCGGGCATTTATTTTATTCACATCTTGCCTGTGGCCCGGGGACACTATTCAGGTAGAAGATAAGGTAATCTTTGCTCTACATTTTATTTTATCATTCCTAATTCTATTATCTGTTGCAGCAAACTGTGAAAACACTGGAAGCACTCAGTCTCATGTGCAAGGATATTTGGAAGACAGCTATTTGGTCAACTGACTGGACAATATTTGTGCCCATTGCAAGGGAGGCGATCCCATAAAAATGCTCAAAATATAGAATGCTATTACTGATATTTCAAGCAAGTAATATATTCCTTAAGACCATCCAAAAAAGTTTCTGGCAGCATATTGACAGGGCACTGCCAGACGTTCAGACCAGAGCCAAGAGGATGTGGAACAAGGCATAGCATTCCTGGTGTCAGATGGATCATGGCTCAAGCAGAGAATAAAAGAAAGAAGTTTATTTGTGTTTCCTTGACAATGCAAAGACATTAAACTGTGTGGATCATAATAAACTGGATAACCTTGAGAATGAGGAGAATTCCAGAATATCTAGTTGTGCTCATGGATCAACCAGGTAATATGTTGTGGTTTAAATTCAGGACAGGTGTATGTCAAGGTTGTATCTCTTCACTGTACATGTTCAATCTGCGTGCTGAACAAGTGATCACAGTAGATGAGGGGGAATGTGGCACCAAGTTTGGAGAAAAGCTTATTAACAACCTCTGATATGCAGATGACACAACCTTCTTTGATGAAAGTGAGGAATTGAGACACCTGGATCACGGATCGTGGCCTTCAGTATGGATACAAACTCAATGTAAAGAAGACAACATTCCTCATAATTGGACTGAAAGCTTACATCATGATAAGTGAAGAAAAAGTTGATGTCATATATTTTGTCTTGCTTGTAGCCACAATCAATGCTCTGGGAACAGCAATTAATAAACTAAAAAAAAACATATTGCATTAGGTAAATCTGCAGCACCGAAGAGCAAGGTTGCTGCTTTGAGGACTAAAATGTGCCCGACCAAATTCATGGTTTTCTCCATTGTCTCATATGCATATGAAAGTTGGACATTGACTAAGGAAGACCAATAAAGAATCAATGCATTTGAATTATTGTACTGAAGAAAAATATTCAAAGTACCATGGACTACTAAGAAAAAATATTCAATGGACCATGGATTGCTAAAAGGACAAACCAGTCTGTGTTGGAAAAATGCTGTCAGAATGCTCCTTAGAGGCATGGATGACAATACTTTGTCTTAGATACTTTGGACACATTG
Source organism: Tenrec ecaudatus (assembly GCF_050624435.1). Lineage (NCBI taxonomy): Eukaryota > Metazoa > Chordata > Mammalia > Afrosoricida > Tenrecidae > Tenrec > Tenrec ecaudatus. Next base: position 94,858,852 of record NC_134544.1, on the reverse strand, counting down.
CCAGGAAAAACTAATCCCTGAGGACATCATGTTTGGTAAAGTGGAAGGGCATCGAAAAGAGGAAGGCCCTCACTGAGATGTATTGACACAGGCTGTAACAACAGACGCAAACATAGAATGTGAAGGTGGCCAAGGACCAGGCAATGCTTTGTTTTGATCCATAGAGGGCCAATTGATAGCACCTAATAACATTAAACCAAGAGTTTAAACTAAAGCAAACTTCATTTATCTTATAGTTTGCATCTTGAAGCACTCAGATTAGCATACACGTTTATTTTTTTACAGATGTGTTAATAATATGAATATTTTGCATCACCAATTATGAACCACATAGTAACCATGAATTAGATGACATTGCTGAACCAGGAAGAAGAAGAAAAATGAAAAAAAAACAGTAGGAGAAAAGGAGATGCCAGGTCATAGTTGACTCTGACTGACAGGGACACTTCTTAAGGAGATAAAAGAGTCAGATGTGAACGTCATTTTCCACTGACATGTTACTGATGCTGAACCAGTTGCTGTGGACACCCACCACAAACCCTGATGGTGTGCTAATTGAGGAAAACTAATGGGATCACTACACTGACTCTGATATCTTGGAAACAACTCAACAGAACTGTTCTCTGTCTTTCAGCTACTAGTAGAGTGCTTAACTGTTTTCTTAACCCAGGGACTTGAGATGCCCTGAAGGAGGTTGGAAAAGTCTCCCCGGGTTTCCCTGAGGTTCATTAAACAATGATCCAGGGAACCTCTGGCAACATTCCCAAGATGTGAGACAGGCTCCTTTCTCTGCATGCAACAGTACTTTCTCCTGTTACGACTTTTAGCTTCAGAGATATCAGCAGTAGACAAACTGTCACAACAATCGGAGATTCCCTGAGGGAAAGTGTGAGATGGAGAAGAATCACTAGAGCACAATAGGAAACCAGTCCAGAAACTGTTCCTCTGTACCTGCTCCTGGGTCTGTATCCTATAATTGGTGGGTCCTGGGCGCCCCCTGCAGTCCAGCCCCGTCAGGGCAGGGAAGATTTATGTCAGGGACACACTGACTTCCTTTCAGGATCTTTCTCACAGAGTAATAGATGCCCTTGTCTTGGAGTTCCAGGCTGTCCATGTGCAGCTACAGCGTGTTCTTGGCATTGTGTCTGGAAATGAGGAATCTGACCTCCATGGAGTCTGCATAGTTCTTATACCATGATAGATGTATTTACACAAGAGACTTGAGAAAAGGTTACATACTGATGTGTTTTCCTCCTCCCCTTTTGGGTCACTGGTTTCATTCCACAGGAAATAAAAGTATTTTTCTTTGTTTCTCATGTCTAAGTGCATAACCAGTAAATAAAGAAAGGATTCAGTTGCTATTCTGGGTCACTGCCTCAGCGCAGCACAGCCCCATCTCCCCAGGTTTTGTGACAATCTCAGGATGTGGGTTTCACACTGTGTCTTGCACAGTAATAGGTGGCAGTATCCTCAGACTTCAGGCTGCTCATCTGTAGATACGCTGTGCTGACTGAGGCGTCCAAGGAGAAGACATAGCCTTGTGTGAAGCCCTGGGCATATGCTGGTTTCCCAGAGTAGTGTAGATCCAACCCATCCACTGAAGGCCTTTCCCTTGCACCTGCCACACCTGCGGCATCCATTCACCATGCTAAAGCTAGTGAAGGGATATCCAGAAGTCCTGTAGGACACCTTGACAGACTCTCCTGGTTTCTTCACCTCAGCCCCCAATTGCACCAGCTGGATCTGGGCACTTGCACCTGTGAAGAAGTGAAACAGAAGATGAGTGCTCTGGAGCTACCATAGCATCCTCCCCACCCCAGGATCTTGCCTAGTTACCTAGGGCAACTGCCAGTGGGAAAAGGAAACTCCATAGCCACTCCATGACGAGTGGACTTTCGTCTTGATGGTTTATGAGTAACCTATATGGCAATGTCCTCGATGGGTGGTGTCTATGGGGAGATGATGTCAGCTTTTTACTCTATAGCGCACTTGTTTTTGCATATAAGCCGAGTTCTGGAATGCCCGGTTCCTGTTCTCCATCAGGTATAAGTAGCACGTTCCTGATGAAGAGTATTGGACACAGCCTGGATTGCTAGAAGAGCAAATATATTTTATAAATACAACCACAATAATGCAGCATTCTTCCTCTGTATTTTGAACATGATTTCATAAGGAACCACTCCCTGGAGATGGGCATCGTGATAGGGGGCGATGTGAAGAGTCAACCCCTATTATTTCATGATGGAACTGTAACAGTTCAGAAGAATCTTAGTTAAGAGAATTGTATAGTTTGCTGAGACATAGCTTGACTACAAATATTATTCCATAGCTGTGACCCTAAGCTCGATGAGGGAATCTGGGGAGTCTAGCCCTGTTATTTTATGATGGAAATATAACATAGTTTAGAAGAATCCTAATTAATAGAATGGTATACTTTTTCAAGACATAATTTAACTAGAAAACTTCCATAGCGGTGATCCTAGTGGGTCACAGTGAGTCAGGATTATCTCCATGGAAACTAAATCTACATCTGGTTGGTTTTTGTTTCTGTTTGTTTTTTAAATTACTATGAGCGTATAGAAACCCTGGAGGTACTTGTACTTAGGGCATTGGATGTCTATAATCCAGTGACTGGGGAAAACTTAAATTATTTGTCCCATGTTGGTTTACATACCAGAAAACAGTATATCAGATTTCTAGGAGTTGGGATTGATTCAATGATAGAAGATGTATGACCACATAGTATGACTTAAGTCATGAAGTATATCCCTCCCATTTTGTGGACTTAGTTTAACAGCCCATAACTGAAATATGTCACATGAAGTGCAAGTTTCCTTTTTCACCAAAATATAACCAGTAAGTTACATTTTGCAAACACATTGTCTTGTACCTGTCCCTTCCCAGAATAGCTGCCTTACCACTCTGGGGTTCTGACATTTTCATGATATGAATTTGAACTGTTTCCTAAATAGTCATAAGTGACTATGTCCTCAGACTGCAGGCTCTCTGAAATGTCCATGCAGAAAGCATATCCTTCTTTGAAGGCCTCAAGGAGACAGATTGATACACTGGCTAAAAGAGTGTGCTCAAATTTAGCAAATCTTGTTAGGATCGTGTGGTGTTTGCTATTGTTATGTGCTATGGAGTTGGTTCTAACTCACTGTGAATCTACATAGAGTGGAAGAAAACTCTGCCTGGTCCATTGGCCTCCCCACAATTATTATATCTGAGCCCAGTGTTTCAGTTATGCTTCAATTCATCTCTTTGAGACCCTTCCTTACTTTATTTTTGTTTTCTTTTTAAGGACGGCATAGGACTAGGCATTCTTCCTTCAGTTGTGCATTGAATTGTTATACAATAACAACGGAATGGCTCAAATTTTACTGATCTGCAGGGAGGATGAATGCTTATATCATTAGGCATTTTGTAAATTGCACGGTAGAATTTTATACGTTGAGAATCTTCTTAACACAAATGTAGGCATTTCCCCCCACTCTTAACACTGCTTGAAATAGACCTTAGAAATAATTAGCTTTCATAATTACTTCATGATTCTGTTTCATAATTACTTCATGATTCTGTCTTGCACTGATGTGGTCTTCTCACTGGGACACTATTAAATAAAAATTTTATTTCTTCTTTAGAATGAGGAGGGTAAATTGACTGCACCATGGCAGAAGGGGGAAACCCTGCATTTCAGGTGGCACAGAATTATTTTTAAAAATAGAGAAAGATTCCCTAGGGAAGCTGTGGATATAGAAGAATCACTGATTACAAAAGATAGCCAGCCCTGAAGCCATCTGCACCTGCTCCTGATGTGAATCCTGTTCTCTGTGGGGCCTTAGTGCCCCCTGCTGCCAATGTCTCCCCTGCAGGGGAGGTTTGTGTCTGGGCTCACACTAACTTCCCCTCCCTGTGCTCCTTGCACAGTAACACAGGGCCATGTACGCAGCAGTCATGGAGCTCAGCTGCAGGAAGAACTGATTCTTTCTTGTGTCTCTAGTGATGGAGAATCGACTTTGGAATGACAGGATATCTTTTGCATTACCATCAGAGCACTTGAGTCCCATCCACCACATTCCCTTTACCAGGGTTTGGAGGATTCTGGGCCATCAGTAACCACTGGTGGTGGAGTAACAAGAGACAGAGCTATTAGGGAGAACTTTGGGAGGGTTGCACCGGTCCTGGACCTGATTCCTGTAGCTGCACCTCAGCAAGACACCTTGACACAGTGAGAGTTGGCCTTTCTGTCACTATCATCCCCTATAGACCTGGCCTGATACTGAGACCCTCACTTTGCGGAAACTGTCAGCAAGCATGGGAGAACATCCAGCAATGTCATATTTAGACAACTTTATTTGACGAGAACTGAATGCCTTCACAGCTAGACAAGAGAATTCCACCCTAGGCCTGAAGAATAATGTGCTGTGTGGGGGAGCCCTGGACTTATCAATGGAGAAGGACTGAGTTCAGGCTCCACTCTTTGTTCTACGGCCACCATGAGGTAATTTTTCTTTCAGTCTGTAGTGAGAGCGAATTGTTCTTAAGATGTGTATGGTAAAGGTCAAAGGAAAGCCAACTATTCCTAAGTCCAGGATTCTTACCATCATGCCCCCTACGACTCTTCTCTTGCCTTGGACTCCAATATATCTTGTGCATTTCTGAGTGAACAGGATCTAGTTCTTGAAAGGATCAGGGAGTCTTCATTACCTCACACTTTCCCAAACCCATTTTCTTTCCTGACATTCAGGGAGCTCTTAATCTGCTTACTCCAAGTTCTTGGGGGGATCTTTTTTGGATCATGAGCATCACAAACCACCACCATTCCAACAAGCAACGTAAATACAACACCCAGTTCCTGTTTATGTTTGTCTGGATAGACTAGAGAAACAAATCCACAGAAACCCATATGTACATATACATATATGAGAGTTTTATATAAAGGGTAAGTGTTAATTAAGAAAGCATCCCAACCCAGGGCTGTCCAAGCCCATAAGTCTGAAACTAGTGCATATTTCTGACACTGATCAACAAAGTCCTGCTCAAGCTCACAAAACACATGCAATGATGCCGACTTCAGGAGGAAAGCGGAATCAGTGAGTGTGTAAACAGCTCAGCGCTCACAGGGGTCTCCACATGGCAGCTCCAACACCCAGGGCTGCATCCTGGGAGGTCCATGTGGCTTCTCTTCAGGGATGTCTTGCAGGAAGTGAGCCTTTCCAGCTAAAGCAAGGAACTAGCTAAGGCAGCTTCACCCTGGTCCAACCATAAGAGAGCAAGAGACCTGAGCACAAGAAAGCCAAGGCTCACTGAGCCATTTATCTCTCCGTCCTTCAGTTAAGCACACATATGTTTATGGGCCAGGTTGGTGCAATAAACCTTAAGTATCTCACTGATCTATATCCAGTCTCAGCTTCGTTAAATAAATTAAAGTGAACTACAGATGTATCTCACCAGACAAAGCAAGGTCTTAACTCTATAACCTCTCAGATAACTCTGAGAAGAGACTCTGTTTGTTTACTCGAGAGCACCCAATATAACACTATTCCAGTCGAGTTGATTCTTAAGTTGGCCAGGTCTGCCAGAGCAGTGAGCAAGGAATCAACATTTACCAGAAGGAGCAGAGTAGGAATAAGTGCCAAAACCTGTAAGTCACATCTTCAATGGAAAGACACCTGCTGAAGACTGAATAGAGACTCTGGACTCAAATGTAGGCCTGCACTTCTGACAGGCAACAGGGCCTCAGCATTTGGAGAATGACCATGGACACTTTTAAATACCCTTTACCCAAGTGGTGCTGGTACATCTGAAATGTCAGCATCCTCAAATTCAGTCTCTCCATTTATGCTCTAGACACAGCACTCTATTTTGCTACTTACCCAAACTCACAGATTGAGCTTTTCATATTATTGACAATTAAGGAGTATCAACTCAAAACAAGCATTTTAAAAGCTAATTTCCAACAGTGGTTCCCTTTTCATTTCTCTTTTTCATATCCTAGGTCTCAAAAATGGTCCAGAGTTAGAGTTGGTCTCCCTCACTCATTTTCTGCTTGGTTATAACCAGTGTATTATATCACAACTAACCAAATTTAAGCCAAATTCATCTGGACTTCTCTGAGCCAGATGCTGTTGAGAGGAATAAGTAACTGCTTTGACAGAAAGAGCCATACATTTTATCAATACCCAGATGTTTAAACACAGTCATGTTTGTGTGTGTCATTGAGAAATTGCGGGATTGGTTCTTTTTTACACACAGGCTGGAATGGCATCACTCGATACTGGTATTTCCAACAAAGTGCCATCTTATGCCATCTGATGCTGGGGGTTGTCTGACCAACTTACACACCAGACTATGTGCATCTAACAACGAGTCCAGGTCACCTTCATCTCTAAATGTGATGGTGATGATTGTCTCAGATAAGTTCATGACAGGGATCATGAAATCTGAAGTGTAAATCTAATGACAGTATCCCTCTGAATTTAATGCTCTTATTAAGCATGCTACACATAATCTTTTCCCCGCTAATTACAGTTAATTTATTTATTTTACACATGTTAGTGGAGGCTAATACAACTCTTATAGCAACCCATATATCCATCCATTGTTTCCTTATTCTCAAAACATTTGCTTTCTGCTTGAGCCCTTGGTATCAGCTCCTCATTTTATTCTCCTCCCTCTCTGCTACTCCCTCCCTCATGAACCCTTACTAATTTTAAAATTATAATTATTTAGTCATATCTTACACTGTCCAATGTCTCTCTTCACCTAATTCGTGTTGTCAGTCTCCAGGGTGGAGGTTACATGTAGATCCTTGTAATCCTTTCCATACCACCTTCCCTCCACCCTCCCAGTATCGCCAATCTCAACACTGATCCTGAAGGGATCATCTGTCCTGGATTCCCGGTGTTTCTAATTCCTATCTGTACCGGTGTATATCCTCTAGTCTAGCCAGATTTGTAAGGTAGAATTGGAATCATGATAGTGGGGATAGGGGTTGGGGGAAGGAAGCATTTAGGAACTAGAGGAAAGTTGTATGTTTCATCGTTGCTACACTGCACCCTGACTAGCTCATCTCTTCCCTGCGACCCTTCCATAAGAGGATGTCCAATTGCCTGCAGATAGGCTTGGGTCTCCACTCCTCACTCCCCCTCAATCATAATGACATGATTTTTTGTTCTGATGATGCCTGTTACCTAATATCTTCGACACCTAATGATAACACAGGCTGGTGTGCTTCTTGCATGTTGGCTTTGTTATTTTTGAGTTAGATTGAAGTTTGTTTACTTTCAATCCTTTAAGAGCCTAGATGCTGTAACTTGTGATAGATGGACACCATCATCTTTCTTCACCATTTTTGCTTATGCACCCATTTGTCTTCAGCAATCATACTGGGAAGGTAAGCACATAATGGTATGATTATTTGTTCTTTGATGTCTGATATCTGATCCCTTCTGCACTTTGTGATCACACAAGCTGGGGTGCTTCTTACATGTGGGCTTTGTTGCTTCTGAACCTGATGGCTCATTGTTTACCTTCATGTCTTTAAGACCCTGGATGCTATATCTTTTGATAGCCATGCTCCATCAGCTTTCTTCACCACATTTTCTTATTCACCTGCTTAGTCTTCAGTCATCAGGTCGAGAAGGTGAGCATCACAGAATGTCAGTTTAACAGAACATAGTATTCGTGCATTGCGGGAGTACTTGAGTGGAGGCCCGATGTCTATCTGCTACCTTAATACTAAACCTATAAATATATGCACATAGATCTATTTCCCCATCCTCATATATAAATATATTTACATACGTATGTGCCTTTATTTAGACCTCTACAAATGCCCTTTGCCTCCTAGCTCTTTCCTCTATTTTCTTTGACTTTCCTCCTGTCCCACTATCATGCTCACCTTCATTTGGGTTTCAGTAGTTCCTCTCAGTCACATACCCTTAATCGTGCCCTAACAGGCCTCTAACACCCTCCTCACCACCAATTTGGATCACTTTATTGTTCCCTTGACCCTGAATTTGTTAACACCACTACTTTTACCCCCACCTCCTCCTCTTCCATGTCCCCCTGGAACTGTCAGTCCCATTGTTTTCTCCTCCAGATTCTTCACCCAGCCTATCTTATTTAGACAGACCTGTGGAGATAATAACATGCACAAAAACAAGACAGAGCCAAACAAAGCAACAAAAGAAAGCAAAACAACAACAATAAAAAGCCAATGACAAAACAACAACAAAGGAAAGCCTGTGGTTAGTTCAAGGACTGTTTGTTGGCCTTTAGGAGTGCTTTCTGGTTGATTCTGATGGGGTGCCAAGTCCTGGCCCCAAAGTCTGTTTTTGGTATTCCCTGGGCACTTTGTTGCTCCGGTCCCCTTGCTGTTCTGTTGCACGCCCTTAGTGTTTTACCTCCATGTGGTGGGATCAGATCAGGTGAAATTCCCACTCTGTGTCTCCAGTGTTGTCCCCTGTAGGGCTATGAGTCAGTGCGGGATGTTTTGTCTCATAGTGGGGCCAGACATATGGTCTTCTCTATGGATTGGTTGCTCTGAGCGGGAATATTGTCCTCCAGTCCTGGTGGGCCAGGATGTGCTCCACTATCTTCCTCACCCTTCATTTGCTCCTGTGTTCTCTGCTCAGACATATCCTTCTCCCTCAGGAGCAGCTTCAGTGCTGTCCACTGAAATGAATTCCTCTGGGGGCCATAAATATTCTTAATAAGCTGTAAAGTTCGTCCTGGACTATGGAAATCAACACCTTGAGCTTTACACTCAATGCATGGGTTTCATTTCCACTGCCCCAAGCCACAGGGTGATATTAGGTCAGTCATTTAATCCAGTTGCCCTTATTACTTTCCAATTTGGAATTTTTAGAGTAATATGGGCCCAATGAAAGGGCAATCATATTTATTCCACCTTTCTACTACTGTAGAGAAATCATGCACAATTCTTTACAGCTTAAAATTACAACTACTTGGTTATTTCATGACTGTGATTAAGACATCACGTGAAGAAGAAGGTCTGTCTTATCTCTGTCCACATGCAGTTTCTCCTTGAGAATCTAATGGGTGAGTGAAGATGGTACTCTCATACATTCACCTCTCTTGCTACTTGAGGCTGTAGGATGAGAGCTAAGCAATAGCTAAAGCCAAAATCTTGTTCCAGCACACCTGGACCACCACTTTTTCTCCTGAGTGTTCTCCCAATGTAGCTGCTGTGCACCTCTAGAAAGCCAAGGAACAAAATGAAAGTTAGTTTAAAATATATACGTAGTTTAAATGATATATTTCATTTAAACCATACTACACGCACGAATTTCAGTGTTTAAATAATTTCTCAATTTGACCTCCCTGTTCTCTGAAGTGCCAACCTGCAATAGAAGCTGATGAACTATTGAGAAATGCCACATACCAGAAGATTTCCAAAGAATTAGACTAAGTGTGTGTGCCTGTGTATATAAGCTCTCTATAGATTTATAATCTACTTAAAATGATAGAACTATTGACATAAGGGAAGAGATTAGTTGTTGAACTATGTGACCTAAATTCACCATCTTGGGCTGTGAGTATGGGAGTCATAGCAGAGAGTTTTATCTCCGCAGGTGTAAAAATTCTATAAAAAATTCGGGACCCTATTCCTCAAAAACAAAAGTAAACCAAACAAATGATCTTCATCTTTACTTCTATGGAAATTCTAAGGAGTACAAAACAGATTTGTTAGTTCTTGAAAGCTATGGTGTATTCAATAATCTTTGCCTATACCATAATTCATATACATTAAGGTTTCATTGGTCTCTTAAAAGTCATTGTCAAGATTTCTTATCCCTGTTAGGTGATAGAGAATGACATGACTAGGGAAAGCCATAACGTAGTCCCAACCATGACATTAAAATATTCAAAGAGGTTTTTTTAGAAATTTATTTTACCTTGTTGTAATTACTGATTGCTTCTTGTATTGATACTGATTGTAGATTTAGGTGAAATGAATTCCTTGACTGAAGTAGTTTCTTGGTTTTTCATAATATTTTTATTGACTCACTTCAGAGGACTAAAGGTTTCTTTATGATGAAATATAAACCACCCTGAAGGCTGTAATCATTGGCATCTATCAGTGAGTGCTAAATATCTCTTCACTTTCAGTCAGCATATTGGTGTCATCTGTGTGTCATAGTCATTTGACTTCTAATGGAAAAACGTCTGTTTTAATTAACCAAGTATTTCTGCTCTCTTCCCATGAAGATTTATACTCACAAAACCTTATGCAGCATGGCTGTGGGTCAGAATAGACTTAATGACATTGAGTTAGGGGCACTATGAAAGACACTTCTAAGAAATATAAAGCAAAATCATGAAAAGGGTATATTTGTAGAAAACAGCTGAGATAATGACCTTATATACAAAATATGAACTAAGTTCTTAAAACTCAATAAATAAAAGTGACAGGAAACTAATTGTTTTTAGGTACTATTTTTAATGTTGAAGCTATTTGGTTGCTGTGATAATTACCTATCATTTATAATCTTTGTAATGTCCTTGATTCCCCTAATCTCTAACATTATGGTGCACACTTGTTTTTCTCTGTTAAGGCATAAGGGATAGGTATAGATGATAGATTGACAGATTGACAGAGAGATTGCTTGTGTTAGGCCTGGTTGTCTAGAGAATTCAAACCAGTCACTCAAATATGTGTAAGAAATAGCTTCATATGAAGAAGTAATTACATATTGACAAAAACATCCCGCCCAGTCCAACTCAAGTCCATGAGCCCGATACTATTCCATAGTTCCTATTTAGACTCATGCAGCCACATGCAATGATGCCGAATGCAGGAATATCACATGATGGTAGGTGCAAACTCTTGAGGATCCAATGTCTCTACAGCATAATGATGAAGACACAGAGTTGGGGGTGGCGTGGGGTTCCAATGTTCCTCCTTATGAGAAAACCATGCCCACAAGGAGGTACCATCAGTCTGTGACCTCAGTGACAGGCTAGATTTCACCACATTATATATTTTCAATCTGACATGAAATTATGTAACTACCATACTGATAGTGATAGATAGATGATAGATGGTGATGATAGATAGACATAGATGACAGATATCGATTAGATGATAGATGATGATAGAGATAGATATGACATATATTTATAGGGATAAGTATTTTAACAGTTTTATTAGTACTTCATCCACATGTCATACAATTCAATAATTCAATCATGTCAAGAAGAGTTGTGAACTTATCACCACTTTCAATTTTAGAACATTTTCTTCTTCCTTGTACTCATTATTATTCATGAAATTAATTTTTGTAAGTGTAGCAAAAATATACACAAGAAAACACTCTCCAATTACACAATTTCTACATGTAAAATTCAGTGCCATTAATTAAAACATTTCATGTACAAAGATTACTGATATCCTTTTCCAAATTAATCCACAACCATTAACATAAACTCAATGATCCCTAAACAACAGTGCTTTCTCCTTCAACCATGATAATCATTTGTCAAGTTTGGTTTCTTTCTGCTTGTTTGTTTTAGTTGCAATATTCTTCATACAGTATTCAAATATCACACGCTTCTATGTCGAGTTAAATTGCTTTTAAAATGAGTTTCATAGACATCATCACAATCATTTCAAGTGCTTCTTCCCCCCCTCCTGCACTTATTGTATGCTCCCCCAATTCCCTCACATCCCCAGTAAACCATTGCATTACTTATTGTCTCTATGCATCTACTCCTGTGCTTCACAATATGGGAAACCCAACAGAAATCAAAACAAACCGGCAAGAAGAAAATAATACGAATATAAAGATACAAATAAAAATTAAGAAAGAAAATACCACCAACAATATCTTTTTTTTTTTCCCAATGACCATAAAAGAAAACACAACTCATCAAGAAAGGAAAGCTCGTAGTTAGTTCACAGACTGTTTGTTGGCCCTTAGCAGTGTTTTCCAGTCCAGTCTGTGCGGGCACCAAGTCCTGCCCCCAAAGTCCTCCTATGGCATTCCCTGGGGACCTTGTTGCTCCACTTCCTTGCTCTTCTGCTGCACCCCCTTAGTGCTATGCCTCGGTGTGGCGGGATCCGTTCCCGCACTGTGTCACCAGTGTTGTCCCTTCTAGGGCTATGGGTCTTTGAGGGACGTCGTGTCTCATCTTGGGCTGGCCATGTGGTCTTCTGTGTGGACTGTCTTCTCGGAGTGGGAACATCATCCTCAAGGCCTGGTGGGCCAAGATGTGCTCCACTCTCCCCTCCTCCCCCTTCGTCTGCTCCGTGTTCTCCATCAGATATGTCCCATTCCCGGAGCTGCAGATTCAGTGCCATCCTATGAAAAAACATTCGGGCGTGGGAAGGGGCACAGGGGGGGGGGAGGATCTGCTCAGATCTTTCGAGGGTCCAGGAGAGGGTGACTGCTCAGCTGGGCACAGGCATATGGGGCTCTGAGCTCTGGCTCCAGACACTGGTTGGGAATGTGGCTTTGTTGTTAACCAGTTGTGTTCCTGTGGGTCAGTGTCTGTGTCTTTTTGAGTGAGTTTTCTCATCTGGAAAGTAAAGGTATGCCATGGTCTAGTGTCCCATGTCACTAAGTGATCAAGAGGGGTTAACCCGAACCTGATTCAAACCATGTGCACATGTCAGGCGCATTCTAGATCTGGGGTGGCGATTCAGAGCCCAGGACAATGATAATGTCCAAGAGGTGATATAGGTGGCTTCGTATTGAAACGGGAAGCCCACTGTGGAAGTTTTGTCCTTCCGCTGATGGCCACTTCAACTCCTGCTAAAAGAGTTTCACTGGCTCAACAGCCGAGCCGGGAGCCAGTGCCATGAAAACCATGTGGCTAACTGGGACATAGGGCAGAGAGACATTTTTTACCTTGATGGCTTGGGAAGCCCCCCAATCTCCATGCAAACCTTCTGGTGTGAGTACTTTGGAAGCAATCATAGGCTGACAGTAATTCCAATCTTTCCTTTGACAATGTGTCCGTTCTCTTTGTTGAACCTGAGAAGATGGTCCCTGTGTCCTCCAAGACATTTCCTGGCTGGCCCCCGACTTGGACAGTTAGCACGGGATCCTGGGGGCCAGTGAAACAGAGCCCTGAGACATTCCTTCAGCTTCCTCAAGCGTTGTTGTCTCTCGCTTGGGTTTTTCTAGGCGAGGACGAGGCCCGTCCTCTCTAGTGGAGGTTTGTCCGTCTCTCCTGGGGTTTTCAATGCAATGGTTTTTCCAATGTCTGTCTCTTCTGTAGTAGGCACCTGGATCCTTCCTTCCTCGGGGCTTGGCGGTTCCACAGGCCAGTCTCTCCGTGAGTGGGCCATGATCTCTTTTCCTGAGTCTCTGGTGTGTCCCATGGCAATTCCTAGTATTTTAGCTATTTCTTTGTCTCTGTCGTGGTAGGGTCATCTGTGTTGTGATACACCCACTAAGACACATCTACCAAATCATGAAGTTTGTTCCCTTCAAATGCTTCCCATTTCTTTTTCATGTCTGAGGCGGACTGAGTAATAAAGGCAATACTTATTTCCCTCTTGTTCTCGGGAGCCTCTGGGTCCACAGATGCTGCCGCCGCCACTGCCATCACCGCTGCTTGTCCCGGACAGGAATCGCCACCTCAATGGCTGCTGCCACCCTCCGTGCACGCGCCTCCGGTGTCCCGCTTCCGGACGCTCTATCCCACAGCCAAGTGCCATCCACCGCACTTCTGGCAGATCCCTCACATGCTTATGAAAGCTGGACAAAGACTGGAAAGTTGATTCTATGAATTATGGTGTTGGTGAAGAATACTGACTATGCCAAAAACTGCCCGGCGCCCCGCGCAGCGCGCTCCGGATCCGATGTGCCGTCAGTAGCCCCAACCGCCGCGGCCGCC